>NW_028274812.1:125334334-126584334 GCF_037043125.1 Eumetopias jubatus | reverse complement strand
CTAGTCAACGAGCAGCTAACCACACACGCATGAAGGAGCCCAGCAGAGACCAGACTGGTCCTGCGGAACCCAGCCTAAACTGCTGACCAGCTCAGTCATGAGCTAGGTAAGTACTGGGGTGGTTTGTTACACAATAGCTAACTAGTACATACACCAATCGCAGACACGATGTCAAGATTCAATGATCTATTAATTACAGGTTACTTGGCAAACAGTAGGCAACCTATAGGTGCTGATTTCCTTCTTCCTTTATTGAAAGTTGCATCTCTCAAGTTAAACAGAAATACATGCAGACGTGTATGTATGTGAATGGTGCTTAAGCTCACACAGCTCCCCACACTGCAAGAGGAAGTGGGCGACCAGAGTCTGACTGCGAGGGCCCAGGGCCAGACGGCGAAATAAGTTTGCCTTTTCTCCCTCCGAATCTAAACTCTGGAGGTCAAGGCTGTGGACAGATCTAAAGACATGGAGTTCCCTCCTTTGGGGGCTCCATCTTCCTTCTATTGCTGTCTGACCTCTGGGAAGGGGGAATGGACCCACCCCAAGACGCAGTTTGTTGGGAAGCCATGGTCTACTTTAGGAAACTTCCTCTTGGGGCACCGTCTCTTCTCACCTTGGGCTGAGGGGAGGTTGGTGGGGAAGGGGTGATGCCTCTGGAAGGGAAGGGGATGTTTTCAGGCACTTCACTTCCCCAAGGTCAAGAGGAGTCACCTCCCCAAGGTCAAGAGGAACCCTGAGTGCTGCATTTCCAATGTGACAGCCTCTCAACACATGTGAGTGCTCAGCACCTAGAATGTGGCTGGTCCAAGTTATGATGCGCTGAAAGTGCAAAATAGAGTGAATTTCAAAGATCTAATACAAAAAGGTGAAAAATTTCATTAATAATTTTATATTGCTTACACATTAAAATAATATCTTAGATATATGAGGTTAAATAAATTCATAGTAATACCATCAATTTCACCTGTTTGTTTTTATTTTCTCTAATGTGAGTGTTGAGATTTAAAACTACAGACGTGACTCACTTCCTGCTTCTACCGGACATTGCTCTCTTCAAGGACCGCCTCCTTTTCAAAGCGCGGGCTGCCTCCTCAGAAGAGCAGAGGACAGGAAGATTAGGAAATCTGAAATTTTGAAAGAACTTGGCATTTTACTGGTTCCACTTGTGAATAAGGGATTTAATAAGGCTTTAAATTTAAGATTTAATATTAAAAATAAAACGCATCATTTCAACTTCGTGTTAGGAATTGGTATCGTTTTGCACGAGGGTTGCAGAAGCAATGCGAAGACATGGTTCTTGGCTCCAGACCTTTACTACTTAGCCTCTCACAGATTGGCTCCAGGTCCTGATATTTCCATTTTACATTAGATCCCCTTCCTCCAGGGTGATTAAGGAATAAGGCTGAAATGAAGTTTGAAGCTCTCACAAACCAAAGGATTTTTCTTTCTGTGGCTTTACCAGCATTTTTAGTTTCTAATATTAGAAATACAAATTGCAGGCCACAGCTGGGAAAAAGAGTGTAATGAATTGAGTCTAGAATCACACTACAGCTAATTTTCATAGGCATGTGCATTACCAAAAAGGGACATTACTTCCAACAATTCCAATACGTTCCCAGGACTTAGTCCACACCAAGCATGAGACTGAAAGTCCTCAGTGCCGTCACTGGTATAGAAATGGGACCATGCGCTGCATCCAGACAGGGCTGGGATGCTGTGAAGAGAGCAAATCTTCACAAAAACACTAAATAATAACACTCTCTAGTGAAAGCATGATGGTCGTTAGTTGATGCAAGGCAACTTTCTTTTTCTTTTCTAATAAACAACATCTTCAAGGAGAGAAGCCCAGCCTCCATGCAATGCTTCCGTGGCTACTCAGGGATATGACCGAATTCAAGAGCAATAAAGGAGATGAAAGCCACATTTTAAATGTAAACAGATGGGTCACTGAAAAATTTTCAGATCCATAAATCCATGTATATGTTAATCATCACAGTATTGTGAGATGCAGGGAAACGATAAAGCATGTGCTGCTTATTATATATTCCCCCCACCTTTCTCAAGTTCCTAAGTGCAGATACTCTATGAGAAAAAACAATTCCAATTGACATCAATGTGAACATTTAGTATTATAAAATTAGTTTTTTTCATTTTGTTTAACTTTAAAGCCAAAGATACATACTTCTACCTCTAACATACTGCATTTTCATAAAAACTCTGAATGTGAAAAGCTTCCTTTCTTCGATTACTAACAATAATTGCAAAATTGCCCATTCTACGAAGAACACTCTTCTAGGAACTGTGGGGAAATGGAAAAGAAATAACCAATATTGTTCCCATGACCTGGCAAGTCCCTCAAAGCTGGGGCAGAGAGATCGTTTCTCCGGGGCTTAGCACAGTGTCTGGCAAACAGTAGAAGCTTAATTAAGAGCTTGTTGATTGAATAAATGAATACTTCCAATGCACACGGAGGCCAAATACAGGTAAGTTCCACACCTGGTGCTGTGGACGGATGTGCGGAAGCACACTGACCGCCACCTGTATACCCATTCCTTGCTGGGATTTAGCCACGCCCTGCTCCCCAGCCCCAGGGCAACGTTTCCAGCTGTGGGAGAACTTGGGGATTTCTCTCTCCCAAAGTTCTTACCTCATCGCCATCTCCCTTCCCTCTGTCCCAACTGTCCTCCCACCTTTTATTCTGCCTTCCTCTGCTCAGAGCTCTGTTCCTTCTACGTGGAGCAGTTCCCGCCACTACACTTCCCTCCCAGCCCCTTCCCTTTCCTTCCCTCCCCGCCCCTCCTGCTGTACCTCTTCCAGCAGTTCTTGTCTGCTTTTCCTCATAAAATAACTCTTCTTCCACTCTCTGCCTCATTCGCATTCACTGGGGGAATCAAACATTCACCCCACAGTTTAGTATTCCACAGATTTGGAAAAAAAGGAAGTCATATTGTGGAACAAGAACCAGTGCCATCCACTTCTACAGATGCCGGAAGTAGTTTAAGAGCCGTTAGAATCGGCAGAGAAATCTTCATCGTTCTCATTTCCTTCTAATTAAGTTATTTTTCTCCAAGCACCAGCAGTCAAGACAAATTTTTATTGTGCCAGATATAGGAAGGAATGAAGTACCCACCCTGCTGCAACTTGGACGAACCTGGAGAACATTATGCTGAGGGAAAGAAGCCAGTCGCAAGAGTCTAAATATTATAGGATTCCATTTGTATGAACTGTCCAGAAAAGACAAATCTAGAGGGATGGATGAATGGATGCCTAGAGCCAGGGTAGTCAGGTGGGAGCCTAGCAGCTACAGGGAGTTTCTTTTTGATGTGATGAAAAGGATCCAAAATTGACTCGTGCCAGTTACACACATCTGTGCATAGACTAAAAACCATTAAATTATACACTTTAAATGAATGAATTATACAGGACATGAATTGTATCTCAAGAAAGCGGTTTAAAATTTTTACAAATGATGAATTGTTTTACACATACAAAATTATATGGTATACAAATAGACATTCTGTATCTGTCACCTGCTTAATAAAATTTTACCACTACCTTTGATGCCCTCTGCATGGCCCTTCCCAAATACAACTCTTTGCCTCCCCTCCTAGAGAGTCATTCATCTGAAATTTTAAACAATTATTATTCCACTTTCATTATAATTTTGCCACATATGTATCTAAATAGTATAATGTTTAGCTTTGCAAGTTTCGACTTTCTACAGATGTATGTGCCAAATATACTTGTCCCTTCCCTTTCTCTTTCCGCGTTGTATTTTTTGAGAGTCTTTCACATTTTAAAGTTCCTTATTCAGGGGTGCCTGGGTGGCTCAGTTGTTGAGCATCTGCCCTGGGCTCAGGTCATGATCCCCGGGTCCTGGGATGGAGCCCTGCATCCGGCTCCCTGCTCGGCAGGAAGCCTGCTTCTCCCTCTCCCACTCCCCCTGTTTGTGTTCCCTCTCTCGCTGTGTCTCTCTCTGTCAAATAAGTAAATAAAATCTTTAAAAAAAATAAAAATAAAGTTTCTTATTCAATTCTATGCATTGTTTACTAATTAGCCTCTAAGTTTAAGATACTAAAACTTACCTCAGAGAGGATTCTTGTGAGATAATTAATATAAAGTGCTTGGAGGGGCGCCTGGGTGGCTCAGTCGTTAAGCGTCTGCCTTCGGCTCAGGTCATGATCTCAGGGTCCTGGGATCGAGCCCCACATCGGGCTCCCTGCTCAGCGGGAAGCCTGCTTCTCCCTCTCCTTCTCCCGCTGCTTCTGTTCCCTCTCTCTCTGTCCAATAAATAAATAAAATCTTTTAAAAAAAAATAAATAAATAAAGTGCTTGGAGTAGTGCCTGATTCATTATAGGTGTTCAATATTGTATACGTAATATATACATTATTACATAATTATTGATAATTATATATAAAATTATAGTGATTACTCCTTTCTCTGTTAATGTATATTATTTCATCAACTGAATTATGGATTAATAGTTTTCACATTATAGCAAAATCCAAGGTACACAGAAATGCCTCATTTTAGACATCTGAAGTCCCTGAATAGCTAAGATTTACATTTTTTACATCCCAATTTACTTCTAAACATATGTTTTTTCCCTTTAAACAAAATAAAAGAATGGGCTTTATAAAAAATGTCAACCATTTCCAAATTCTCTTCCAAAATTGTTATTTGAACATATGTGACAGAGCTTTAGTCAGACGGTGTGACTGTTCTGTGTTTTTTCCCCCAGCTTTCTTGAGATATAATTGACATATGACATTGTGTTCTGTTTTTAAAGTACGCCTTCATTTGTACACTTCATTTGTACACTTCCACCGTACACTTGAACACAGTCCACGTAGTTGCCATTGTTAATATGTGCACGTGCTCCACCAAATTCCAACCAGCCAAAGGGAGAGGACAGGAGGCATTCTGGCTCTGAGCCCTTCCCAGAATGCCAGGGATTCAAGTCCTCGCTTGGGGGGTGGCTCACATACCCTTCTTGGGGGCCACTGATGTTTTCCGCTGTGGCTGCTGGATCCAGTTCCCCGGCTGCCTTGTATACACCAACACCCATCCATTTGTGGCAGATGCCTGGAGCCCTGGGCTGGAAAGGACTGTGAGGTCAAGTTTAGGCTTGGCAGGAGGGGAGGCCTCTGATTTACTACCGGTGTCTTCAACAGCTACAGTTCTCAGCACCATCTTCCCTGCCACTCCCACCTGTAATGGGGTGATGTTAGGTGATTTCAGGTTAGCACGCGTACCGAAGAACAAACATATCCAGGAGCTTCAGAGTTGGAGAGTTCTCTCCTTTCACCAATATAGATCCAATATATTTGCATGTACCGTTGAATAATACAGGGTTTGAAGTCTGCGGGTCCACTTATCTGTGGATTTTTTACAGTACAGTACTGTAAATGTATTTTCCTTCATTATTTTAACGTTTTTTCCCTAGTTTCCTTTATTGTAAGAATACAGTATATAATACACATACACAAAATGTGTTAATTTATTGTTTATGTTCTCAGTAAGGCTTCTAGTCAACAGTAGGCTATTAGTAATTAAGTTTGGAGGGGGAGTCAAAAGTTAGATATGGGGCGCCTGGGTGGCTCAGTTGGTTAAGCGACTGCCTTCGGCTCAGGTCATGATCCTGGAGTCCCAGGATCGAGTCCCACATGGGGCTCCCTGCTCAGCGGGGGGTCTGCTTTTCCCTCTGACCTTCTTCCCTCTCATGCTCTCTGTCTCTCATTCTCTCTCTCTCAAATAAATAAATAAAATCTTAAAAAAAAAACAAAAGTTAGATATGGATTTCTGATTGCATGGAGTGGGGGGGGTGTCAGCATCCTAACTTCTGCGTTGTTCAAGGGTCAACTGTATATTTACAGGTACTGTATTTGTGTTTTGAATTTGTACACTGACCCAGGCATTAATTTATGTAAAATAATATTCTAACATTTTCACAGAGTTGAGCATTTTTAAATTCTGTTTCTGTACTTCTAATTTTATTGCATTGTAGCCCCAAAATGCGATCTAAAATTGTCCTTGTAGATTTACTAAGTATATTTTTGTGTTGTTAGAATATAATCAAAGGTATTTTTTTTGCAAAAAAAGAATATTTTTATTTATTTTTTGTTGGCTTGGTTTTTTTAAAAGTTATTTTGCTACTATATTCTTTTGGGTGTATATATATATATATATATATATATATATATATACACAAATCAGTTATGTTTCATTTCCTGTGCTTTTCTTTCTTACTTATTTATTTTTGCCATTTCTGGCCCATCATTCTTAGACTTTTGCTATGCTCTCGAATCTATGATCTAGTATCTGTTGGTCAATTAAGATTTCTTTCAGCTCTAGATACCAGAAATTCAGAAAATTATTGTATGAACAAGCAAGGGTAGGAGATGAGGCTGTAAAGGGAGGCAGGGGCCAGGTAATCTATAAGCTTTTATTCTACTGCCGTGAAAAGCCAGTTTAAAGCCAGGCAGGGTTTAAATAGGGGGTGGGTAGCATATGCAGGCCTACCTCTGAGATATTGCGGGTTTGATTCCAGCCAACCACATAAAGTGAGTCAAATAAATTTCCTGGTTTCCCAGTGCATATAAAAGTTATGCTTAGGGGCGCCTGAGTGGCTCAGTTGGTTAAGTGTCTGACTCTTGGTTTCAGCCCAAGTCATGATCTCAGGGTTGGGAGATCGAGCCCCATGTTGGGCTCCACACTCGGTATGTAGTCTGTTTGAGATTCTTTTCTACTCTCTCTCTCCCCCTCTGCTCTTCCCCCTGCTCACTCTCTCTAAAATAATAAATTAAATCTGTAAAAAAAAAAAAGTCATGCTTACATTATACTGTAATCTATTAAGTGCATAACAGCATTATGTCTAAAAAAGTAAATACCTTGATTGAAAGACTGTTTATTGCCCAAAAAATGCTAATCATCGCCTGAGCTTTCAGAATTGTGATCATTGATCACAGATCACTGTAACAAATATGATAATGAAAAAGTTAGAAATATTCTAAGAATTACCAAAATATGACAGTTACACAAAGGAAGCAGAAGCTCTTGGAAAAATAGCACCATCAGACTTCGTCGACACAGGGTTGCCACAAAACTTCAATTTCTTAAAAACACTGTATCTGCAAAGCGCAGTAAAGTAACGTGCATTAAAATGAACCGTGTCTGTATCACATTGTTCAGGTTTTTGAGAAATCAGCCTGGCTGCTGAGTGGAGAACAGACTGTAGGAGGGCAACAGACAGGAAGCAGGGAGGTGGTTAGGAGCCTGTGTTTGGCAGCAGACCAAGAGAGGGCAAGGTGGCTGAAACTGGTTTAGAAGTGGTGACAGAAGAGGCTGTAACCAGGATGCCTGTTGCAGGCAGAGCCAACAAGCCACAGACTTGCAGTGGGATCATGTATGGGGGGGAGAAGGTTAGAGGAGTCAGGAATGATGCCTGGGTGCCCCCCTCCCCCCACCCCAGGGATGAGGACCCAGGCCTGGTAGTTCTCAGTGGACAGATGGTCCTGAAAGCTGAGAGACCACGTGGGATCACGGGGGGGGGGGGGGATGGGTGGGGAGGAAGGGCAGGAAAGAGAATGGGGGAGGGTAAGGATCACTAGAGACCTAGAGGAGGTGAAGCAGGAGGGAGGTAGAATGAGATGGGAGGGAGCCCAGGAGCAGGGAGGTTCTCAAAACTCCAGAGGGAACTGTTTCAAGAAGTGTTTTCAAATGTACCCACAGATTTGTTCTAACAGGTATGGCAAGCATGCACAGAAATGACTGTCCTAAAGGAAGAAGTTTTTACTCACAGTTCCCTAGAATCAGGAGGAATGACAGGTCATGCAGAGCCACCACTGCAAGCCAAGCACATCTGGGTTGGCAGGGGGAGTGAGGGGAGAGCAACCCTTAGTGCTTTTATTATGGGAAGGAATGAGTGAGGCAGGGTAACCCGACCAAGTAGGTTTAGGATTGGCTAGTTTGAAGAGTGTCCATGGGCGCTGGAGTGTAGGGACTGTCCCCAGTTATCTAGAATCCAGCCCTGGGGTTATTAGGGCAGGGGAAAAGGAGTCTGGAGTGTAACAGTTTACAGAAGAGGTGTTTCAGGGTGTCAACTCCAGATTAGTAGGTCTGCAAATGAAAGGCATGCTCATTGCTCAAGTTATTTGCTATCTTTAGGAATTAGCTAACCTGGGAGGGGTCAGGCCCACCCTGGTCAGTGAGACCCCAGATGCCAGAGCATCAGAGAATAAGAATACAGAAAATAAGAAAATATAGCTAATACAAAGTGCTCAACTGTATCATCTGTATCAAGTGCATCTAAAAGACTGAGATAAGAACAGAAACTTGGCCTTGAATTTGCCAAAATGGAAATCATTGGTGACCTTGATAAAAGCCAAGTCAGTGAGGTAGTCTGGAGGAAAGCTAGAATGGAATGGGGTCAGGAGACAATGTACGGAGAGGAAGCTCTGATGGAGCAGAGAAACACAATGGTGAGAATGCAGAGGAATGCACAACATTAAGGCACGTGTGTATGCTGATAGAAATGACCCAGCAGGCAGGGAGAAATGAATGAATCATTACAGACAGAACTCCAGAACACCGTGGAGGTAGGCTTAAAGGATTCTTCCGTCCCAAATTTACTTAAAGTTACAGCTTTAGTCTTTAAAATAAACGAGATTTTTGCCTTTTATTTCATACACAGGCACACCCCACCCCAGAACATACCCTCAAGTACTGTTTCCCTGGAAGAACACTTGAGTTATGAATACCCAAACTGCATAGTGGCTGTTCATATGTATATTTTCAGCTGATATAATTTATATTGAGTTTTCAAAACTTAATAAAACGCTTTTTAAAAAAGATTTTATTTATTTATTTGACAGAAAGAGAGAGGGCACAAGCAGGCGGAGCGGCAGGCACAGGGAGAGGGAGAAGGTGGCTCCGGGCTGAGCAGAGAGCCTGACGTGGGGGCTTGATCCCAGGACCCTGGGATCATGACCTGAGCTGAAGGCAGACGCTTAACGGACTGAGCCACCCAGGCGCCCCATAATAAAACATTTTAAACTAAATGGCTTGCAAGAAAACCTTCACGTTGGTTAGTAGACCATAAAATCACACCAGTCACTTTGCAAATTTTGGAGTATCAGCAAAGGTATATACGTCGGATAGTTGGTCTCAGAGAGGCCACTGCTACTTAAATGTGAGGTGACCAAGAAGTAGTGTTTTTTTTTTTAAAGATTTTATTTATTTATTCATGAGAGACAGAGGGAGAGAAAGAGAGAGAAGCAGAGGGAGAAGCAGGCTCCCAAGGAGCAGGGAGCCCGATGCGGGACTCGATCCCAGGACCCCGGGATCATGACCTGAGCCGAAGGCAGATGCTTAACCATCTGAGCCACCCAGGCGCCCAAGAAGTAGTGTTTTAAGCATTTTATATCCTAATATGACAGTTGTAACATATCTGGGTGCCATACTGTGATTCAGAAAATTGGCAGAATTTTGCAATTGACCTATTTCTGATCATCTTTCCTGTTTAAAATAATGGGAAATATGTTTTTCTTAGTTTCCTCAGAGACAGGCTGACATTTCAGGCTCAGGTTACTGACATTAACTGGCAGAAGATCTTCCTCCAGCCTTGTCTCAGTTGAAAATTTTTAAATACTTACCTTGTAAATTACTTAACTTCGGTTGTTCCGAATCTTATAGCAAAATTGCTGCTCCAGAATGTTGTACCACAGTCTGCTGTTTTGCATCCTTTCTGCACAGAATTGGGGCTGTACATAACTCCAGTTTGAGAGACATATACTAATGCAGAACCTGATCAGAAAAATTATGGAAAAATGAATTCTCACTGCAACCCCCAACAACCGCTCAGACGGGATTTTTAAGAAGGGATCTTAAAGTGGTTCCGAAGGAGTCGTATTGTAGGGCCAACAGAAACTGTGCATTCTATTCCCGCACAAAGTTACTTAACCTTTTGGGAAGGACCAGAGAGAGGCTTTACGGGCAAGAGACAGCAGCAAGGGAGGGACGGAGGGCAAGTCAAGAAAGATGGGTTTGAAAAGGCAGGTTCTAGGTTTCCAGGTGCCAGGTATTTCCATGTTAGGTAATGAATTTGCGGTTTCAGTAACGCACGGCAAACCTCTGCTAAAGTTACTACACGGAGCCCGGGCCCCGCGCAACTGGCTCGGCGCTTCCGTACTGCGCATGCCCAAGGGGCGGGGCGGGGCGAAGAGGAGGGGCGGGGCGCGCCGGGCTGGCCCGGGGCCGAAGCCAGGGAGAGCATGGCCACCCTGCGTCGGCTGCGGGAGTTTCCCCGGCACTTGCTGGTCTGCGAGAAATCCAACTTCGGCCACGACAAGTCGCGCCACCGGCATCTTGTGGAGACGCACTATCACAACTACAGGGTGAGTTCGGCCGCCGTTGGCCTCTCGGGCATCGCTTCATCCCCAGGAGCTGGGGAGGTCTGGGCAAAATCGCATTCAGCTTTGAGTGGCGGGTCCGCCCTCGACTCGCAGAGGGGCGGGGCCCCTCGCCAGGCATGTTGGGAATTGTAATCTCTTCACTGCTCCTTACTGCTCGCTTGCGGAACTGCAGGACTACCACTCCCAGGATGCTCCGGGGGCGGGGGCAGTGTCCTCTTCTCTCGGGGGGGAGGGGAGGGGCGGGGCGGCGTGCCCCCTGCCGACTCCAAAGCGCGCTTGCTTCTTTGGTCCCGCCCCTGGTGGGGTGCTTTCCCGGGAGGGACGTGAGAGTGGGGGCCGAGCCTGGGAAGTTAAAGAGCGAGGGATGGGTGCGACGTGGAGCCGCGGGTCGGTGGAAAATCGGGGCCGGACTCGGCGCTCCTCTCCACGTCTTGATTCTTTCTCCCTCGTGGGAGCGTCTTGCCGAGTCCGGACCCAGGAAACACGTGCTTTTCTAAACTATGGGAGCTAGGTTTAGATCTGAGAACATTCCCACTTTGCCTGCTGTCTTCTGTGGTCTCCAGCCAAAGCGCTCCAGTTCGGCACCTTTGTGTAGAAATGCGCCGTGGTGGCCCTGCTTGCGAGCACAACTTAAGAGCTTTACAGGGGTGCTAACATGGGTGTTGCTTCGTGAAAATGTGATCACTCGTGGGGGTGCTTTGTGTAAGTTGAGGCCTTAGTGAGGTTAATTATCTAGCATCCGGCAAGAGAAGAGAATAACCCCAATGCCAGTCAAGTGTCCAATGGCTCGGTTTCACCAACCCATGTAAGTGGCGAGGTCTCCAAAAACTCAACCTGAAAATGGTTTTAGCCCTTTACACTTTAAATTCATCAGCCTCATCTCCACCCAGACCTGACTGTCATGGCAGTTTCTCAAAGACACAGGTGGTGAGGCCGGTCCCTTAGGAATAGACTGGTGTTTGAGCTTTGGGAGAGTGCTTTTCAAGGTGGGGAGCACTTTGGGCAACATTTGAAACCGTTTAGGTTTAACATCTCTGCTTTAGACAAAAGCTCATCACGGGCAGCAATCGGGGTGTGTATCTTATCTTTTCCAGGCTGATCTGTAGAATTTTTCTGTCTAGAAAATAGAAACAGCCTGGACCACTTCTGCTTTCATGGAGCCTCTTAATGATTGATGTCCCTAATTTCCTTATGCCCTAAGGGACAGTCCTTTTGATTCCAGCCTGGTACCAGGTTAAACAAATTTAGGGATATTCCACTGTACCATATTGCCTTAAAAATTAATTAGAGCAGTGGACAGGGTATAAAACATATTGTTTATTTGCAAAAGCTTGCCATTAAATTTTTTTTTTTGCTTCTTTAACTTCAATGTTTGGATACGGAAATGACAAACGTGAATTGTCAAATTTCTCTTTTCCTGAGACTAGTAAATTAATGTAAGAGTTTTATAGAAACCCGTGGGGGAATAGTTAGCAGCCCTCATAAGTTACAGCACTCTTAAAAAGCTGGAGGCTGATCTACATGAAAGTAAGACTGGTTTATGTTACACATTCCAATAGGTTTCATTTCTGATTCCTGAATGTGGGGTTCTGTCAAAAGAGCTGAAAAACCTAGTCATGGAAACTGGACCCTATTACTTTGTGAAGAACTTACCTCTTCATGAGTTAATTACACACGAATTCATCAACACCTTTGTGAAGAAAGGTAAGAAAAATCTTGTCGTGTCTGTGAATGTGGCAAGATGAGGAAGTATAGTTAGATCACATCACGATACCACGGCTCTTCTCGTGTCTTAAATAGGGCCTGTGGCGGTAGTCTGTGTGGTCAAGTGCGTGCATCACTCCCCCTCCCTCAGTATGCTCACCCTACTTTTTCTCCTGCTCTCTTTAGGTGGTGGTTTCTGATGACACTCGTCCACGAGTGTGGCAAGGGGATGTTGTAATGTAAAGCTATCCCTCATCTTAAAACAAGGATTCAGGGAGAGGAGAGAGCCTTGGGATCTGTGTGTTCAGATACACTGCTGTCGGTGCGTGGCCACAAAGACCACTGTGTTCCTAGCAGTCCCCACTCAGCCGTCTCGAAAGGTTCATCTCCTGATGCCACCCAGCTGTTCACTGGGTGGTGTGCTCATTATGGTTCAGTGTCTTCTGCTTCGAGTTTGTGGCTCTGACCCTCTCTGCTCACCCCACCCCATTTCCACTGATGTCTGCCTGGTTGGCGGCTTTGTTCTAGTTGTTTCCTAGGGAGCACTTGTTTGAAACCATATTTCAGACTGTCGTTAGGGATTCCCCCCTCACCACGTAAGTCACTGTACTTAGAAGTAAGCAAGCCCCTTCTCTTGCTGTAGGCTCCGTGTTCGTTGTCTGCAGGGAGCCCTGAAGAGTCCAGTGACTTGCAGTTCCTCTCATTCGGGTGCTGCTGGCCCTGTTTGCAAAGCTGGCCGTGCGTGTTGTCTTTGGTCCCGTCAACTTGAGTCCTTTCATCCATTTTGAAGTTTGGTGCTACTTTGTTAATAGTGTGGCCACTGGCTGTAACAGCACTTTTACATAACCAGGTTGAACTCTTGCAACAGCTCTGTGAGTTAGGCCTCTGATCCCCATTTTACAGGTGAGGAAAACTGAGGTTCACAGAGACTGAGTGGCTTTCCTAACCTCACACAAGGTCCTGGAACATTTTGAATCTTTACCTGGAACTCTTCCTCTCAGGAGCGTGCACTGACCTAGTATTCTACTTTGTGCCTCTCGGCCAGCACCCTCAGCGGTACACACCACACCCGGAGTCCATTTCCTGCTTGATGGTAGTCACCTGGCACAAATAGGCCCTGGGTGGGGGCGTGAACTAGCTGTTGTGTGGCATCTGTGTCCTCGAGCTCACCCTTGGCAGGTTTTAGGGTTATTTATTTATAGATTGTATTTATTCATTTGAGACAGAGAACACGAGTGGGGAGAGGGAGAAGCAGACTCCCCGCTGAGCAGGGAGCCCGACGCGGGGCTCGAACCCTGAGCCAAAGGCAGACACTTAACCATCTGAGCCACCCAGGCGCCCCAGGTTTTAGGTTTATTGAGGGAGCTGGAGCTGTGGTGGATACTGACCCTTACTCACCTGGCAGATATGTTATCATGTGAAGAGAATCCACTAACTTCTTGCAGGTGTGATTTTTTTTTTTTTTAATTTCTCATCTGGACTTCTTACAGGTTCGTGCTGTGCACTAACATACAATACAAATATCGATGAAGATAATACTGTGGCCCTGCTGCCAGACGGTAACAACACTCACTTTTTCTTTAATTTTAAAAGAAGTACTGTAAAAAAAAAAAAAGTCAAATCTCCAGATTCAGTCCCCTTCTTAGAATGAACTGTTTTTAACAGGTTGGTTTTTATTCTTCTTGACATTTTCTATGAATTTATAAACACACATAAAGCTTGTTTTTTGTTTTTTTTTTAACATAAATCACATTGTACCACATTGTTTCTCAATTTTCTTTTATCTCAATATGTCATAGACATCTTTCCATATCAGGGCATATGGTTCTGACTTACTGTTTTTAATATTTTGAAGGTATTCTAGTGAAGAGGTAACCATGATTTGTTTAACTATTCCATCTTTAATAGAAGTTTAGATAATTTGTTTCACTGTCATAAATAATATCCTTGTATGTATAATAGGTTAAAATATTCTTGTACATAAATAGGATGTATGTATAAATAATATCCTTGTATCATAAAGAAGATCCTTGTATGCAGTTTATTACCCTCATATTTAACTGCTCGATGGGCTGTGCTTTCTTTTAATCAGAGAACATGTCATATTTTTAACATCTCTTTTATGGGAACTATTTGACTTATAGGGAAATTAATTTTATCACTGGATAAAGATACTTACGAAGAAACTGGTCTTCAAGGTCGTCCATCTCAGTATTCTGGCAGAAAAATCATGAAGTTTAGTAAGTATTACGCTCTCATCAGTTTCTAACAAGTCAGTAATCTTCCTGTAGCAATTTCAATGTAAATGTTTGAATTGCCACTGTTCTCTTTGTTCAGAAGGA
This sequence comes from Eumetopias jubatus, assembly GCF_037043125.1. Taxonomy (NCBI): domain Eukaryota; kingdom Metazoa; phylum Chordata; class Mammalia; order Carnivora; family Otariidae; genus Eumetopias; species Eumetopias jubatus. The sequence continues at coordinate 126,569,874 of NW_028274812.1, read as the reverse complement.
GTATGGCTTTTTTTTTTTTTTTTTTTAAGATTTTATTTATTTATTTGACAGAGAGAGATAGCGAGAGCAGGAACACAGGCAGGGGGAGTGGCAGAGGGAGAAGCAGGTTTCCCGCTTAGCAGGGAGCCCGATGCAGGGCTTGATCCCAGGACCCTGGGATCATGACCTGAGCCGAAGGGAGACGCTTAACGACTGAGCCACCCAGGCGCCCAGGAGTATGGCTTTTTCTTGTCTTTAAAACTTCTGACCCACGAGGCTCTAGGTTGAGCTTTGGAGAGACTAAGTTTGCTGTTCTGTTTCTTTTCGGCTGTGGGCTGCATCTTATAAGGATCACAGAATTGGAATGGTCCATTAAATATATGTTTTGGGTCAAAAATCAAAGTAATGAACCCAAGATAAGAGTCTACAGCTTGTTCTTAATAAAGAATTTCCTTTACTTTCCCCAGGTTTTTTATGATTACTAGTAGAGACACCCCCACCCCCATGACTGAAGAGATACGGTTCTGCCGATATTGTCCGGCTTGAACATGAATGACAGGCTGTCACATCCTTGGGTAGATTAGGATTGACCTCCCAAACCTCTGCCCTTGGGCTTTGACCTCGGAAAAGTATGAATTTAAAACATTTGTTGTTACTGTCAATGCTAGAAATGCCCATGAAAGGCAGAGTTTTGATTTGGTAAACCAAAGGAGTGCAAGAACAAAATAATTTTTGCTAGTCATAAAACTTCCAAAAATTCTGATGCTTTTTAATACAGCACTTTTTCCACAGGGTAGGCTGTGTGTATATGAATGAACTGTTTATTCCTCTTTCCATTTTTTTAGTTGTTTCCATTGATTTGATGGATTTATCCTTTAACCTGAATTCTAAGAAGTATGAAAGAATATCTTGGTCCTTCAAAGAAAAGAAGCCATTGAAATTTGATTTTCTTTTGGCTTGGCATCATACAGGTATGGAAAATATGTAACCGTACAGTGATTTGGAAATCTAGTCATTAATTAAAGGGGAGTAATGGAGTATTGAATTGTGATTCATCCCTGTGGTCTAGGATATTGTGTACATATGTGCATAAACATTATTCGGGAATCTGCTTCGGGCCCCCTGCCATTCCCGGGAGCCATAGTTTGGGATGATGTAGGCATGCGGCCATCTGCCTCCACCTCCTTGGGTTATGTGTCAATCCAGAGATCTTGAGAGTGGCTTCAGAGCAGTTAACTTTTATATGTCTCTCCCCTTCCTTCCTACACCTTACCTCAAACAGCCTTGGCGGTATGTTTTAAAATAACACAAATTATAAACACAAACTGTTGATTATTTCAGGGTCCAAATCAGGCATGCCATTAAATGTCAGACGAAATTTGTTGTAACTTGGAATTTATTAGAACGTGAAATTTAGTGGGGTGTTTGGTCACCAAACGTGGTGACGTGCCGACAACTTCCATGCACCTTGCTCCTTTTAGAGTGTAGCTTTGGTCCATCACAAGATTGTAACGAGTCAGATCATCACAGTTGTGATGGTGTCATATTCATTTTTGGAGGATAGGGAGGCACATAGGTCCATTTTGGAAATATGCCTATGCATCTGCTCTGTGTGGGACGTTTCTGGTCACAGGGTGCTCCAGGCTGCCCCTATGAGTCTTTAGTCTGTAATGCTTTAGTGCTTCTCCTTAGGGTAGAGATACAGGAGGGCAGGCAGACTGACAGACAGTTGCATGAAGTCTTCATTGAGGACCATGTGTGCTTTTGGTTCTGGAGAGCTCTGTGTTCCTAAGGCTCCTAATTATTCTAAGGGCTTGTCAAGAACTGGAGAAAGTCCAAGATTTTCCTCACTTGTACGCCAAGTAGTTAGCCAGCACAGTCTCATGGATGCTGGCAGAAGACACAAGACTTGGGATTGAATTACTCACAGTAGTGGCCGTAGTGCAGCAGGTCCCACTACCTACAGGGTGACACACAGTGGGCCAGGGGATACGACATGTGCCATGGGCTGCATTACAGGAGAGGAATCCTGAGCTGCAGGAACTCCAGTCTTACATCCTGGCTAGTAAGCCTGCGGGCCTTTGCTCTGGGGCGGAGGGTTGGGGCTGGGGGAAGGGAGCAGATTATTTCTATTACACTGGACGTGAAGCAAGCCTGACTTTTGCTCCCAAGGGGGCCACTATTTCTGTCTTCCAAGGCTGTTGGAAAATCCTTGAAGATAAGTTGGATTTTACTGGGTTTTTAAAGACAAGCTTAAATGAGATTCTGCCATCATTCAGTTCCTCTTGTGTTTCCTTTACAGAGATTATGCAAATAAACTCCTCTCTGTAGAGTTCACTAATTTTATTTAGCCACGAGTAGCACTTTTTTGTATTCAGTAACTCAAAATTTTCTTACTAGAGCAAATGCTGAAACTAATATGGGGTTGCATCTGAAAGGATTATGCTTTTCCAGGAAAAAGGAAAGGAAATGAATGTTTAGGGAACTTTGGCACAAGGAGCCGAAAGCAACTTAAATGATTTTAATTTGAATACAGCTTTGCACCACTCCCTTTTGCATTACTTCATCTCACCTGCTCCCCAGAAATCTCACATGGGAATGGGGCGGTTTCAGGGATTCACTGTACTTGCTCTCAGGAGTCAGATGACCTTGTATGGTGTGTTTTTAAGGTGCGGAAGAATCCCCAATGATGTCATACTTTTCCAATTACCGAATTCAGGAGCATCAGCCAAAAATAGCCCTGAGCACCGTGACGGAGCTGCCGTGCCCCGTGCTGCGAAGCAGCGCCCTCCGGGGGGCGCCAGAGACGGCCTGCAGCGCTCCAGAGCTTCTGGACTGGCTTGGCGCTGTCTTCAGCCACGCAGAACTGTGCGTAGCAGCTCCTGGGCTATGGGCTTAGGCTCTTGCTGACTTCTTGTTCTTCATAGGGGTTTATACTTTGAAAATGAATCATGCGGGAAATGTAAATATGTTTTCTTTCTTTCTTTCTTTCTTTTGTGTGTGTGTGACAGAAATAATGAGCCTAGTAACTTCATATCAACCTATTGCTGTCCTCAGCCAAGCACAGTGGTGGCCAAAGCTTATCTGTGTACAATCACTGGTTTCATACTTCCAGAGAAGATCTGTCTCCTCTTGGAACAGCTGTGGTGAGAACGCTTTTTGCCTTTTATATCTTGCTTGTCTGTACCCACATGACATTTTAGGGGCAGCGCTACTGTTCCAGATTGCAGCGTACTCTCACACATGTTTCCACTTTTTTCCTTGCTTGGGCTCACAGTGTGGTAATATTATCATCTTAAATGATTTAACTGTCCTTGGTGATAGGAAAATTGTATTGCCAAATACTTGTCCTTATGAAAAGACAAAGAGCAGGGTTTAACTAAGCTTCTTGAAAACAAATTACTCATTTTTCTTGTGCTCCGGAAGTTGTACTATCACTTAAGAAAACAGCAGTACTCTGTGGGACACACTATGATCTGTTTTAAATGTTCGAGTTCTGCAGATGTTTTATTTTGAAAACAAGTTGACCACTTTTGAATCCAAATCATGTCTAAGATCTCTTCTGGCCCTGACATCCTGTGAAGCCCTAGGCGTCATTAACATGCCAAGGATTGGACAAGGCAGTATGGGGTTTTTCATTTGAGAAGGTACTCTATAAATAAGACGCTACATTTTATCTACTGTCAGGAAACTCTGATTCCATATTGAAAAGACCATGAAGCAAACATAATGCCTTCTCAGTCTTCACTTTTTATTTTTTTTTAAATAAGCTTAATGCCAGGCTTGAACTTATGACCCTAAGATCAAGACGTGAGGTCGGATTAAGAATTGGATGCTTAACCAAGGCACCCATCAATCTTCACTTTTTAAATGTCTTAAGATTTAAATCTTGAGGGTTTTCTTTTTTAAGCCCAATACCCTTTTTCATATATTAGTTTAGTACTTTCATTTTCCTCAATAAGAAGGTTGGATTTTTTTTTTTTAAGATTTTTATTTATTTGAGAGAGAGTGAGAGAGTGAACACAAGCAGGAAGAGTGGGGGAGGGAGAAGCAGGCTTCCCGCGGAGCAGGGAGCCCGATGTGGGGCTTGATCCCAGGACCTCGGGATCATGACCTGAGCCAAAGGCAGACATGTAACCGACTGAGCCACCCAGGCACCCCAAGAAGACTGGATTTTTTTAAATTTAATTTAATTTAATTTTTTTTTTATTTTTTTAAAGATTTTTATTTATTGAGAGAGAGAGAGAATGGTAGAGAGAGAGCATGAGAGGGAAGAAGGTCAGAGGGAGAGGCGGAGCCCGATGCGGGACTCGATCGTGGGACTCCATGACCTGAGCCGAAGGCAGTCGCCTAACCAGCTGAGCCACCCGGGCATCCTGGATTATTTTTTAAATCCAGTAAATTATTCTGCAGTGTTTCAGTTAACAGACTGAACAGCACTGTTAAATGGAGGGAAACTATTCCTGTACACTTTTTGTTTTGTTTTCGCATCTTAAATGATGTTCCACAGTAAGCGTAGGTACTGCTGAAGTTGGTTTTGGGCATTCTGTAATTGGTTAACATTTACTGAATACACCACATAGGATCAGGAATGTAATTTGCATCTCTTAATCCTTATAAATAAAAGCTAAGGCCTAAGCTTCATTGGAACATCAGAAATATCACTTATCCTGAATAAGTAAAAAAATGTGAACATTCCTAGCCCTCCCTGTTTGTTAAGATTTATCTTTCTTTTTCAGTCACTACTTTGATGAGCCCAAGTTAGCTCCTTGGATTACGTTGTCAGTACAAGGCTTTGCAGACAGTCCTGTTTCGTGGAGAGAAAATGAACATGGTTTTCGAAAAGGAGGAGAACATTTATACAACTTCGTGATTTTTAATAATCAGGACTATTGGCTTCAGATGGCTGTTGGGGCGAATGATGACTGTCCACCGTAAAAAATACAAAATTTAAAATCATGTTTGTTTATGTTCGTGCTTTCTTTCAGATTTTGTTAATGGTAAAGGACTGTGTGTTCACTCAGGTTTGTATGATGATGGCATTTTTTAGATCAGCATCCATTAGCATTCTTAGGGCCCATCCTGTGAGTGTAGCTGGGACTGACATCCAGTGAATAGCTCATAGTTGATTACCCCTGGTCAGTGCCAGTGTAAGTACAGAGGTGTGGGTTACTGCGTGGTAGAGTGGACTAGGGTGCCCAGGGAACAGGTGTTCTTAGACCATTGGGTAAGATGTGTGCTGTTACTCGGGTGTATGATTACAACTTTTTCACATAATAAAAATAAGTCCTTATATCATACTTCTCAGAGCCAGCCCTGCTTTAAGTACTGATTGTATTTTACCTCATTTATTATTTGTTTAAAAAAGATTTTATTTATTTATTTAATTGACAGAGAGAGACAGCACGAGGGGGAACATAAGTAGGGGGAGTGGGAGAGGGAGAAACAGGCTTCCGGCTGAGCAGGGAGCCTGATGTGGGGCTCAATCCCAGGACCCCAGGATCATGACCTGAGCCGAAGGCAGACGCTTAACCAACTGAGCCACCCAGGCGCCCCTACCTCATTTATTTCTTGCATCAACAGCACAGAGTATAAATGAGCTACCAAGGTCACACTGCTTGTGAGTCTGAGACCTGACCTCAGGCCAGCTGGTTCCTAAGTGTGTGTTCTCACTCTTGCCTCTGGATCAAGAGAGGGGTATTTGGATACTGGATATTGTAAAGAACAAGTTGAAAGAATTTTTTCCCCTAGCACTATGGATGATAAAGACCAGCTGAGAACAACTAAAACTTCTGGAATATATATCAAGAACCATTTTTAAAAATGGATCAGTGAGCTATAAGTCTCAAAAAATTTTAAATGGAAGTAGAAGCACAAAGAGGTAATTAGGACACTGGGGCCACTTTTTGCCCTTAGGGACATTTGCCAAATACCTAATTAAACTTTGTTTTTCATCATCTGGAGTGGGAAAGGGGCAGTAGCATAGGAGACAAAGCTTAGGGCCTGCCCAAAGTGGGAGGGATAATAGGAGATCTCATGAAGTTGAGACCCCAAAAAGATAGACTTACTAAGGGTGAACTATGAACAAATCTGCCTGCCTCCTCCCTCTCCAATCTCCCCTTGTCCTCCCCCACTCCCCCCAGATAGCAAGGAAGATTGCCTATCCTGAGAGAATACATCTCCATCTTCCCTGAGAAGGAATGTGTGTGTGTGTGTGTGTGTGTGTGTGTGTGTGTGTGTGACCAGAAATTTAAAGTGATACCAGGTTTTTAGTGCCCTCCAGGTGACTGACAGAAGCAAAACTTTGTGTCTTTGGAGGAACTCAGAAACAGTTTCAAGGATATAAGTTCACAATCAAAAATCACAAACATAAGATAGACAAGAGCTAGCAGAAATGATGGACAGAAGAAGCAGGCCGACAAAGACTTAAGCTCTTAAGATTCACCAGACATAATATAAAATATATTTTATATTTAAAGAAATAGGGGAGATTAAAGAACATAATTGTAAAAATGGTCAAGTAGATTGGGAAAAGTACCAAGTGGAAATCTAGGAATAAGGAATACCATAATTGAGAGTTCAGCGGATTGACTAACATAACAGCTGACTAGGTACCACTGAGAAAAGAATAAAGGAAGAAGTAAGGATGTTTTCAGACTTGCAAAAGACTATCACCAGCAGATAACACATTACAAGAAAAATTACAGGGTGTTCTTCAGGCAGAAGGAAAATGATACCAGATGGAAATCTAGATCTACACAAAGGGTTGGAGAGCACTGGGAATGACCTATCCATAGGTCATTTAACCATATGGTCAACCTATCCATATCAATAGTCCTATTAAATGTAAACAGTCTAAATGCTCCAATTAAAAGGCAGAGATTATCAGATTGGATTTAAAAAAACGCTGCCTTCAAGAAATGTACTTTAAAGATACAAGTAGGTTAAAAGTAAAAGGATAGAAAAAGATACCCCATGCTAACACTAGTCAAAAGAAAGCTGGAATGTGTATATTAACAAAAAAAGATTTTAGAGCAAGGAATATTAACAGGGATTAAAGCTTATGTCATACTGATAATGGGTCTGTTAATGTAACTGACAGCAATCCTAAATGATAGCAAAAGCGGATCACACTGCAAGGAAAAAATGGACAAATACACAATTATCAACGATTTTAGTATCCACTTTCTAAAACCGATGGAGCAAGTTGGCAGAACAAAAATGTAGTCTATTTGAACAATGATAACAGCCAATTTGACCTGGTTGATATTTATAGGACATTCCACCTACCACAGCAGAACATGAGAGTGTACATGGAATATTTATGAAGATAGACCACATTAGGGCCCATTAAAAAAGTCTCAAATTTGAAAGTATCATACTAAGTATATTCTTTGGCCACAGAGGAATTATGTTAGAAATCAGTAACAGAAAGATCCTTGACAATCTCAAATATTTGGAAACTAACAAGTCAAAGAGACCTAAAGAGAAATTGGAAAGTAATTTGAAGTGAATAAGAAATTATGGGTTACCACTAAAGCAGTACTTAGAGGGAAACTTACAGTATTAAATACCTGTATTAGGGAGGAAGAAAGGTCTCAAATCAGTGACCTGAGTTTCCACTTTAAGAAACTAGAAAAAGAAAAGCAAATTAAATACAAGGTAAGCAAAAGGAGAGGAATAATAAAGATCAAAGAGGCAATCAATGAAATAAAAGACAAAAACAATAGAGAACAATCAATGAATCCAAAGTTTGTTCTTTGGGAAAAAAAGACCAATAAAATTGATAAACCTCCAACCAGATTGGTGAGGGGAAAAAAACGCAAATGACCAAGGAATATATATAAGGAACGAGAGAAGTAACATCAGTACAGATCCTACAGATATTAAAAGGAATATTAGGAGCAACTTTATGCCCCTAATTCAACATCATTGATGAAATTGACAAATTCCTTGAAAGGAATATGAAATTGACAAATTCCTTGAAAGATACAAATTACCAGCGTACACTAAAAAATAAATAGATACCCTGAATAGCCCTACAAAAGAAATTGCAGGGGTGCCTGGGTGACTCAATTGGTTAAGCATGTGCCTTCAGCACAGGTCATGATCCCAGGGTCCTGGGATAGAGACCCACTTTGGGCTCCCTGCTCAGCGGGGAGCCTGCTTCTCCCTCTCTTTCTGCCCCTCCCCCTGCTTGTGCATTCTCTCTTGCTCTCTTTCTCAAATAAATGAAATCTTCATTTAAAAAAATTGAAATTGGAGTTTTAAAACCTTCCTTTAACAAAAATCCAGGCCCAGGTGGCTTTAGTGATGAGTTTTACGAAAAACTTCAGAAGAAATAATACCAATTCTACACAAACTTCCAAAAAATCAAAGTGGCATAATTTCCAATTCATTCTGTGAGGCCAGCATAACTCTGGGACCAAAATTATTAGCCAGACAAACAAAACAAGAAAAGCTACAAAGCCATATTCCACATAAACATAGGTACAACAATTCTAAGGAAAAGTTTAGTAAATTGAATCCTATGATATAATAAAAAGATAATATATCATAGTCATGGGATTTATCCTGGGAATGCAGGGTTGATTTAGCATTCGCATAATCATCTCAAAACAGAAAAATCATTTGACAAAATTGACCATCTATTTCTGAGAAAAACTCAGGCAAACTAGGAATAAAGGGAGCTTCCCCAATTTGATAAAGGGCATCTACAAAAACCCTAGAGCTAACATTATACTTAATTGTAAAAGGTTGAATACTTTCCCCCTAACATCAGGAACAAATAGGGAGGTCTCTAGCCAATGTTGTACAGGAGATTCTAGACTACACAACTGGGCAAGAAAGAAATGACATCCAGATTGGAAAGAAAAAATTGCCTTTATTCACAGGTGACATTATCTTCAGACATGTAGAAAATGTACAATGGAAAAAAATGTACAATGGAGTCTACCAAGTATGTATTAGAACTAATAAGTAGACCTCTTAATGGGGCCAGTGAATAACACTGCTGGCATTTTATATGCAGTAGTGACTGAGTGAAGGACTATAATCATAGCTCACTACTTGCTATTGTTTTTGTTTTAATATTCAACTATAGCAGTGTTTTAAATGCATAATAAACTCAAATATAAAAGCTCAAAAAAAAAGAACTAATAAGTGACTTTATCAAAGTTGGAAGATACAAAGCAACATACAAAAATCATGTTTGTATATGTGGCAACAATTAGAAATTGAAATTAAAAATCCACACTTATAACAGCTTAAAAAATGTACTTAGGAATAAATCTGACAAAAAATATGAAAGACCTGTACTTTGAAAACTACAAAATATTGTGATAAAGAAGACCTAAATAAACAATAATATATACCTTGTTCGTGGCTCAAGAGATTCAGGATTGTTAAAATGTCATATTCCCAAAATACAGATTCAATATAGATTCAATACAATCCCAGTCCAAATCCCAACAGGTTATTTTTTTATGTGTCTATATAAATTGACGAGCTGATTCTAAAATCTCTGTAGAACTGCAGTGGGCCTAGAACAGCCTCCAGGGCTGCTTTACAACTTGGCGATATTAACACTAAAAGCTTCCAACCGCTCCATTGTCTGCCTCAACACAATGTAAACCATCAGCCCAAGCCGGAAGTCAGAAGGTGTTTTTGTTTCAGTATGTCCCTCTGATTATCTGTATGAGTGCATGCCAACTGAGAGGAGGTACTGTAATAAGGAACCTAATTTAGGAGGTGTCAGTTGAAGTTGGAAATAAGATTTACTGCTGTTCATTCTTTGGAATAATCTGGGGTTGATTAGTGTTTTCAAACTATATCTGCCAGTTAATACGATGTTCAACTATTTTCTATATAAGATGAAAAATAAAAATCTGATATAAAAGGATTTTTTAAAGACTGAGTTGATGAATTTATATGCATAGGAAAATAGACTTGTAGATCTTCAAGGAGCAAGTGTCGAAAGGTTTCCAGAAAAAAGAAAGGAGAGAAGGAAAGGAGCTAGAAATTACCAAGGCTGTTTTCTTAAGTTTAGAGCAGTGAAATGGTAACATAGCAACTGGCAAAAAACAAACAAAAAAAAACCCCTATGCCAGAAGCATCCCTTTTAAGGAGCTAAGATTGTGCTCAAATTCTTTTGATGTTATTCGCTGGGACTTGGGGACCAGAGGGACCGCTAAAAGCATATTCTTCAGAATCCAGATTAGGGGAAGAGGTTACACCTAGGATGCAAAGTTACTGCTGTATTCATCTTAATAAATCAAATTAAATTACTTGGCAGAAAGCCAAGTGTGATCCACCCATTTCTGAGGAAATGACCAGAGGTCAAAGATGATTATTTTCATCTCTTATAATTGAAGAAATATTTGTCCCGTTTTCCTATTGCCCAAGGTTGGTGTTTTCTTCCTCCTTCTGGCATGTTGCCTCTAAAGCTATGTGCCATTTTCACCAAAGTTCCCTGGATTCTTCTGAGACATGGAACCAATAGAATATATATTTATAAAGTGAAAATATTTTTATATATTATAAATATGTATTATGATGAATTGGCTCTCACAGTTATGGAGGCTGAGTAGTCCCACAATATCTGCTGGAAACCCAGCAGAGCTGGTGGTGTAGTTCACTCCAGCCCAAACCCTTGAGGATTAGGAGAGTCAGTGGTGTAAGTCCCAGTCCAGCAGGGGAAGCCCGGGTGTCTTAGCCCAGGAATCAGGCCTAGAGAGTGCAGATTCTCCCTTTCACCATTTTGTTCTACTCAGGCCCTCAAGGGATTGGATGAGGACCACCCATATTGAGGAGGGCTCTCTGCTTTACAGAGTCCACCGATTCAAATGCTAATCTCATTCAGAGACACATACCCAGAAAGAATGTTTAGCCAAATACCTGGATATTGAAATGATCCAGTCAAGCTGACACGGAACTAACCATGATACTCCCTCACGAATTACTTCAGTCTGTTGTAGTGTTGATTAAGCATCTAATTTACGCTCAGTAGTTACTGTTACCGTGAGAACAGAACAAATTGTTTGACATGACTTCTCCTTTTGAGGAAAAGCTACTCAGGAGGACTGCTGTCTCTACCTTGACCTCATTAGCTCTTGACTCAAGCTAATGTGGTAGACTATTACATGAAGTAGCTGAGTGAACATTCTGGAAAGGATGGAATTTCAGTTCACCTAGGACTCTTCCCCTGGGGAAGAAAGCCACTTGGGAGCTTCCTGGTCTTGGAGCTATTCTTTCAACCACCCCACCCCCACCCCTTGGGCCCAAACTTAACAGTTTGAGAATACATTGCTCAACAGGACACCAGCTCTCTTTGGCTAGAGCTTGGTTGGAGCCATTTTCCCCTAATGATGATGGAAAACTTTTCTTAGGAGAATGCATTAATTTATAGAAACAACCATTTTCCTAAATATAGCCTGGTGCCCCATTTATGGGCTAGCTATTCATGCATTGCTTTTACAGAGTGACTATCCTTATTTTAGGACAGGGAAGACTCATGGAAAAGGCAATTGGGCCTGGGGTAGGATTGATTTTTTTCATTCTCTTTTAATATCCATATTAGGGGGGTCAGGGTAGAAGGTTGCAGCAGCCAACCAAGTGTGAAGGAACTGCCGAAATCCATCACAATCACTTGAGCACCACTAGCAGGGAAAACCTCAGTGAGAAAGGTGCAAATGGAAAGAAATTCAGGGACTGGAAATCTGGGCTATCACTCTATTAGCATCCACGAGCTCTCTCTGAGGGAAAAAGGGGCACACACACAAAAGTATATTCCTGCAGACTTTCTTTGTTTCCCTCAACTAACGATGTAAGTTGGAGCCCTTTCATTTATGAAGAACTCACATCTGGCTCTTATTTCAGATAATAATTGGCAGCTTCAAGGCAGTACGTTCTGTAAATCTTAGTAAGTCTCTTGGCTTTTAGGCCATGCTGCCTGATACTCTTCTGGGTGAGAGACCCAGATAAGATTTGGAGGGCTTGAGAATGTAGGGCAGTCTCTTGGGTCTGTAAGCAGACAGAATTTGTGATGTTTCTTGTAGGCCTGTAACAGGCCTCAATGTCTTTGTTCCTGAGGGAAAAAGTTATGGGCAGATAATGCCTTCTGAACTTCTAAAGCTTGTCTCTATTTCTCACCTGGTAAACTTTGCCCCTGTTTCATTTTGGATCCGTTCTGAACTTCTCAGAATAAAAGTACCAGCCAGTATATTTGATTTCATAATAATAGATGACATTTACTGAGCACGTACTGTGTGTTCGGGCCGGCTAAGCATTTTAGACACATTCCATCGGTAAATGCCCACTAAAGGCACTTAAAGCAGAAGTGAAATTAGGTTAGAGAAATTAAGTAATCTTCCCCAGGCTACATGGCTAAGTTAAGCAGTAAAACCAAAATTACAAATTAAGCTTGATTCCATAGCTGGAGATTTCATTTTATTTATTTATCTTTAAAGATTTTATTTATTTATTTGAGAGAGAGAGAATGAGAGATAGCACGAGAGGGAAGAGGGTCAGAGGGAGAAGCAGACTCCCTGCTGAGCAGGGAGCCCGATGTGGGACTCGATCCCAGGACTCCAGGACCATGACCTGAGCCGAAGGCAGTCGCTTAACCAACTGAGCCACCCAGGCGTCCCATAGCTGGAGATTTTAAACATGAAGACATGCTCTCTCTTACAAATTCCCTTATTCCTGTGTGATTACCAAAATGAGATTGGGAAGGAGAAAAGGAATTGTTTCAACCATCCATTCTTAGGTAACAAATCAGCCCTATGACTTAATGGCTTAAAATAATCCGTTACTTCTCACGACACTGCCTGTTGACCAGGAGGCCTTCTGCTTTACCTGATGGTGGTTTTCCTGGACAGTCCAAAATGGCCTCCTTCTCATGGGCCCCTCTGTGTGACTGCTTGGGATTCCTCACAGCATGGTGACTGCTCTCTAAGAAGGAACATTCCAAGAAGACAAGCCCCGTTGTGAGAGTGCTAATCAAGGCTCTATTTTTAATATACTTGCTAATGGCCCACTGACCAAAGTTAGTCTCTTGGCCAAGCCCTGAGTCAATGTGGTAGACTATACAAGGGCATGAATCTTAGAAGGTGTGGTTCATTGGGGGCCACCAAAGTAACAGTAACAGGCATCATGTGGTAATATTTTATTTACCTGAGAAGCATCCTTCTCTTCTTCTCAGACTAATAGCAGAGTTTACCAGTTAGAATTTCAAATTACACATACAGCTTGCATATAAATGGTGATATTTTGAATGGTGGTGTTCAAGCTGTTAAATGAATCAATAATTGGCAAGTTCATTTATTAATTTAAATTCTCTGTTGTCAAGGAGAGTTAGCTTGTCAACACACTCATTACCTTGTTTAATATTCACAAAACCCCAATTATATTATGATCTCTACAGATGAGAAGTGGAAGTAACTTGGCCCAGGTCACATGGCTGGTTCTCAGCAGATCTAGTTTTGAGGTATTGCTGGACTCCAAAGCCATGCTCCTTCCTCCTTCCCAACCTACCTCTGGTGCTATATGCAGATTTGGGAGCTGAGGAGTAAGCAACACAGGACACTTAAAGGTTTGTAAGGAAGGTGAAGTTGTTTTGTTTTGTTTTGCTTTTAAGTAAGCTCTACATCTGACACAGAGCTTGAACTCATGATCCTGAGATCGGGATGCATGCTCTCCCTACTGAGCCAGTCAGGCACACTGGGTGATTTTTTAAAAGCAACTGCAATCAAGTGGAGGAGGAAGCTCACAGGGGCAAAAAGCCTGGAGCCTTTGGTTCATTTTGGGCTAATGTGTTAAACTAGTGGACCTGGTCTCTCAATCTTTCTCTCTCTCTCTTTTTTTTTTTCAAGATTTTATTTATTTTAGAGATGGAGAGAGAACAGGGGGAGGGGTAGAGGGAGAGAGAATCTCATGCAGACTCTGTGCTGAACTCAGAGCCTGACGTGGGGCTTGATCCCACAACCCTGAGATCATGACCTGAGCCAAAATCAAGAGTCAGATGCTGAACTGACTGAGCCACCCAGGCGCCCCTAGTGGGCCTGGTCTTAAATTTTCATCCTCTCTAACACTTTTTTAAAAAAAATGTGGTCAAGTATACATAAGATGAAATTTACCATCTTATCCATATTGACGTTTAAAAGTTTAGTGGCATTGAGTCCCACACTCACGTTATTGTGTGACCATCACTACCGTCCATCTCCAGACCTAGAAGAATTATTGGCAACTTTTGAAACTTTGAATGGAAGAGAAGTGCTGGGTACATGGCCTTTATGCAGGCACTCTGGTCTGGTCAGGACTGGGCGCCTCAACGTCCCTTTGGGTCACCTTTGGGAATTTTCCTAAAATTAAGGTTACCACTGGGGTATAAGGTCAATGAAAAGGAAGTCACTATTGGGGTCATCAGGAGGTTGCTGGAGGGAACTGGTTGTTATGGGCTGAGTTATGTCTTCCAAAATTCATATGCTGAAGTCCTAAACTGTACCCACCCCCCACCCCATATCAGAAGGTGAATATATTTAGAAATGAGACCTTTAAAGAAGTAAATAAGGTAAAAGGAAATTATATAAGTGGGTCCTAAGCCAATATAACTGGTGTTTTTATTAAAAAAGGAAATTAGGACACAGACACACAGGGGAGACCAAGAAGGTGGCATCTGCCAGCCAAGGAGAGAGGTCCCAGAGGAAACCAACACTGGTGACGCCTTGATCTTGGACTTCCAGTCTCCAGAACCGCGACTGAATGAGTTTCTGTTGTTTAAACCACCCAGTCTGAGGTATTTCTTATTGTGACCCTATCAGACTAACCCTGGTGAAGGGCCCTGAGGCTCAGGGCCTGGAAAGCTGTGGGGCCTCAGTTCTAAGATGGGCCAAGTGAGGAAAGCTCCGGGTGGTCACTAGGTGAGCAGTAGTGTCAAGAAAAGAGAGAGGTTGTTTACGAAATGTCCCTACCATGGAGTACATTTGCCTTCAGTCAGCATGCTGGGATGTGGTTTCAAAACCTCAGTGCAGACCCGGTGGGCTGTGGGTTTCTGAGAGGGGCCTACTCTGGGAGCTGCAGTCTCATGGACAAGGGATAGAAAGATGGAGCCGTGACCATCAGCACTGATTCCACATGCTGGGCAGCAGCCCCCTCAGGATTTTGTTTTTGTTTTTTTAATAATTTTGAATTGTGACGAAAACCAGGTACAGGCATACTCAGAGTCGTCGCGGGCTCGGTTCCAGACCACCGCAATAAAGTGGGTATTGCAATAAAGCAAGTCAAATGAATTTTTTGGTTTCCCAGGGCATATAAAAGTTATGTTTATATTGTAGTCTATTAATTGTGTGATAGGGTTACGTTAAAAAAACCACTGTACGGGGAGCCTGGGTGGCTTAGTCGGTTACGGAGTCTGTTTATTCCTCTCCCTCTGCTCCTCCCCCAGCACACTCTCTGGTATAAGTAAGTCAGTAAGCAAATAAAATCTTTAAAAAAACCCAATGTACATACTTTTTTTTTTTAAGATTTTATTTATTTATTTGACAGAGAGAGACACAGCGAGAGAGGGAACACAAGGAGGGGGAGTGGGAGAGGGAGAAGCAGGCCTCCTGCCGAGCAGGGAGCCCGATGCGGGGCTTGATCCCAGGACCCTGGGACCATGACCTGAGCCGAAGGCAGGCGCTTAACGACTGAGCCACCCAGGTGCCCCCCAATGTACGTACCTTAATTAAAAAGACCTTATTGCCAAAAAATGCTAACCATCATCTGAGCTTTCAGTTAATAATCTTTGTGCTGGTGGAGGGTCTTGTCTCCATGTTGATAGCTGCTGACTGTTCAGGGTGGTGGTTGCTGAAGGTGGGGTGACTGTGACTATTTCTTAAAATAAGATGACAATGGGGGCGCCTGGGTGGCTCAGTTGTTAAGCGTCTGGCTTCAGCTCAGGTCATGATCCCAGGGTCCTGGGATCGAGCCCCGCGTCGGGCTCCCTGCTCCGCGGGAAGCCTGCTTCTCCCTCTCCCACTGCCCCTGCTTGTGTTCCCTCTCTCGCTGTGTCTCTCGCTGTCAAATTAAATAAAATCTTTGGAAAAAAAATAATAAAGTGAAAGACATGTGATTTTTCCTTTCACTTGAAAACTTAGAGGCCATTGTAGGGTTATTCATTGGCCTGCTTTCAATATTGTTGTGTCTCAGAGCAGGGAGGCCCAAGGAGAGGGAGGGAGATGGGGCAGCCAGAACATACACAATATTTATTAAGTTTGCATCTTATATGGCCATGATTCGTGGTACCCCCAAATAATTACAGTAGTAACATCACAGATCACTGGTCACAGATCACCAAATAAAGTCATCATGAAAAAGTTTAAAATATTGTAAGAATTACCAAAATGTGACACCGAGAGGTGAAGTGAGCAAATTCTGTTGAAAAAAATGGTGCCAACAGTCTTGCTTGACACAAACCTTTAATTTGTAAAAAAAAAAAAAAAAGCAATATCTGCAAAGCACAATCCAATGACGTGCAATAAAATGAGATCTGCCTGTAACATAAAATGTACCATCTTAACCATTTTTAAGTGTACAGTTCCGTAACATTAACTATGTTCACATTGCTGTGTGACAGATCTCCAGAACTTTTTCTTGCAAAACTGAAACTCTACACCCATTGAACCATAGCTCTCATTTCCCCCTCCCCATCAGATTTCAAAGGGAGAACCTGGTGACCTCAGAATTCACCCAGCTGGCTCTAGGAGGCTGAGCAACTTCTTGGATTTTTCTTCTGTACCTTGTACAGATCCACATGTGATACTTCTGACCAATGTCCACAGTACAAGGAGATTAAAATAACAGTACACACTGTGCCAGGCAGTTGCAAGCACCTGCAGGCATTGCCCATGTGGTTCTCCCAGTGACCCTGTGAGGTAAGCTCATGAATGGTGTCCCCTTCCGGCAAGTCTGTGCATTGAGCTTCTCTTTAGCTTTTTTATGCTCATGGCCAGAGGTTTAAGTCATTCCTCCTCCCTGAGGCGGTGGGTGTCCTTGGTACACTGGGCCCCTCTAGTCTGGAATATTGCTCCAAGGAGCCTGACTCAGTGTCTGATGTTTGAGTGGGCTGTGCTGAGGCAGACACTTCACTCTCCACATAAGTAGTGCTTGGTCCTTCCCTGATGGCAAGTATGAACACTGAGCAGTTGACGCTCCAATGGCAGAGCCTACATAAAGGGGACACTGGGCTTGGGTATTCTTCTACATCCAATGAATGAAACAAAAAAAAAAACAAAGTAGGAAGTAGGAAAATTTGACTCCTGCCAGACTGCACAATGTGCGGGAAGATGGAAGGAGAAAGGAGTGTGTTGGGGGTCAGAGTTCCTGAATTAGAGGCTCTTTTTTTTTTTTTTAATTTTTTAAGATTTTATTTATTTATTTGACATAGCGAGAAAGAGCACAAGCAGGAAGAGCAGCAGAGGGAGAAGCAGGCTCCCTGCTGAGCAAGGAGCCCGATGCGGGACTCGATCCCAGGACCTTGGGATCATGACCTGAGCCAAAGGCAGATGCTTAACCGACTGAGCCACCCAGGCATCCCTGAATTAGAGGCTCTTGAGAAGCTGGCAGGCTGGGTCCCACTTGAGGGAGGCTCCAGCCCCTCAGCAGGGCAACAGAGGAGCATCCTGGGTAAGGGCAGGGCGGGAGCACTCACCCCCTCCTGGATCCCACCCCTGAAGGAAAATACCCACCCGCTCTTTCCAAGAGCTGCAGCAGACTCTGGCTCTGGGGTTCTTTGGATTCCTTGGGAGCGAGGTTACCACATACCTAGCCTTTCTGGAAGCATGTTTCCCTCAGCCCCTCGTGTTCCCCGTGTCAACAGCAACCGGCCAGTGTGGAGACTCACAGTCCAGGTCCAGATCCCAGCTCCCAGAGCAAGTTGTGGAGAAGGCAACTTCGCATTTCTTGAGTCTCTCTCTCTCTATACATACATATATATATATATATATATATATATAGTGGAGGCAGGAAGGGGAGCCATTTGAAATATCTAGAATTATCTGAGGTAGATGTATGGGTAAGAATTTCTTTCACAAAATGCTGTTTTTCAAAGGAAAGCACGATATTTGTTTTCACCAAGATGGATATTTTACAGCACTTTGGGATGTTCATAAACACCGTTTGCTTTCTTTCAGCCCAGGAAACTGAAAAAGAGACAGATGTGAATGAATTTGTCTTACTTCTTTCCTAAAAGATA
Organism: Eumetopias jubatus; assembly: GCF_037043125.1. NCBI lineage: Eukaryota > Metazoa > Chordata > Mammalia > Carnivora > Otariidae > Eumetopias > Eumetopias jubatus. The sequence goes on along the minus strand of NW_028274812.1, from coordinate 126,551,663 downwards.
GCAGACAGCAAGTCGCCGCTTGGCATAAACCCAAGGCCTCTGTGATTAAACAATATATAACCATGTGGAGGCAACAGGCAAATTAATTGGTTTTCTGACAAGTACATTTTCAGCAAGGCGGGTTAGCTGAGGGGACCCGCTCCCTTCTCTCTGGGGAGACCAGTCGCCTCAGAGCTTTCAAATGCAGCCACTGTCTGCCTCAAGCATGGTCCAGAAGGAAAATGCATATTTATGGAGCCTGAATTTTATGTAAAAAACGAGTCGACAGGACCAGTTGGAAGGGCCCTGCCAGAGAGGGAAAACATCAATTTAAATATTTGATTTGCATCCAAAATTCATTCCATCAAAGACCTGGCATCCACAACAGTCTGCTGACCCACTGGAGAAATAACACAGGCATTTCTGGTGAGCCTGGAAAGTACTCTTGGCTCCCCAGGACCCCAGAGCCAAAAGCCTTAACTGGCTCAGAGTATTGGACATCGGAGGACCCGGATCCCAGGATAATAACACATATTCCGAAGCCCCAGACGTTGGAGCCACCCTCAGCCGCTGCTTTATGCAGACTTCGGGGCCTGACCGTCCTGCGTCTCAGCCAACTAGGGCCTGAGGTTGTGTGGGGACGGGCTGGGGGCCAGCTGCTAGGCCAGTGCTTCCCCGGCCCTCCTCTGCTGCCTTTGGATCCTCCAGCAGCCGATTTTCGAGTTCTCCTGCCAACACCCGAGACAGCCACTGAATAATCAGCTGCAATTTGTAAATCCATTCCATTTTGCAACTGCTGTTTTCATTCAGAATTTCCTGGAATTCCAGTGGCCAGCCACAGCAGGTTGTTCTTTTTTTTTTTTTTTTTATCTTCAGACTTGCAAGGCGCTTGGCCCTCTGCGTCAGGGACCTGGGAGGAACTCTGATCTGCTTCCCAGGTTGGAAGGAGACCCCAGACACAAAGGGGACCTGCGGGGAGGGCCAGGGGGAGCATTCCTGGCATCTTCAGGGGAAGGGCCTGTGTATCAGAGGGTCGGGTGCCGCCCAAGTCGTGTCACTCCCTGACACCCCACTGTCGGCCCATCACACACGATGTCATTCGTGACAAAGCAAAGCATGAAAAAGTTCAAGTAATACAAACACGTGATAGGTGCGCAATAAATGGCAGTTGGCTTGAACTGCTAGTAGAAAAGGTTTTGTTGATATATGAACTCCTTAACCCGCCTTTCATGCTTTGGAAAGGCTGGTACTTGTTCCTGGTAAACTTAGTGTCCAGCAAGCCTCCTGCCCGATGATGCTTTTGGGGGAAAAAAAAACAAACAAACAAACCCCAAACCAAAAAGCCAACATTTTGCTAATCAAGAGCATTAGAGACATTTTGTCTCCAACATTTAAATATCCACATCAAGGAAAAAAACTCTATTATAGAAAACTTTTAAAAAAATCCTTTTCATTTCTTTAAACTGTGGTAAGATACGCATCACATAAAACTCACCATCTTAACCATTTTTGAGTGTTCAGTCGATGGGATTAAGTGCATTCACAGTGTTCTGTGACCACCACCACCAACTGTGTCCAGAAGGTTTTCCTCTTCCCAGACTGGAACTCTGTCCCCCTTAACCACTGACTCTTCCCTCCCCCCCTCCCCCAGCCGCTAGCAGCCCCCATTCTGCTTTCTGTCTCTCTGATTTTGATGGCTCCAGCAATCTCGTGGAAGTGGCAAGAAAATTTTCTTAAATTTTATTGTTCTAAATTTTAATTCCAGGAGCGTCAACTTACTGTGTTATATTAGTCTCGGATATACAACATAGTGATTCGACAATTCTATACATTACTCAGTGCTCATCATGAGAAGTGCGCACGAAACAATTTTTTTAATTTAGAAAATATCTTGAGACTAAGGAGAAAATAATCTCTTCAGTCACAAAATCAAAGTTTCTGTGCTGTAAAATCGCTGGGACAAAGTCTCCTGGTGCTGTCCCCGGGTTGACCGGCTTTTCCTTCGATCCTCTGGGACAAGTCACCATTCCGGAGGGGGCTGGAGTCAAGAGGAATCTGGGTTCGAAAGTCTGAGTGGGCCCCTCCTTTCAAGAGGATGTGACTCGGGTGCTCACCGTGGGCCACCCTGGCCCTGAGGTGGACGCGCGTTCTGCAGCCAGAGTGCTCCCGCCGCTCCACACACAGTGAGGGGCCCTGTGACCCTGACCTTCCATTCCCTCCCCTGCTCTGTGGACGTTGCCCCTCAGGCTTTCCCACGTGCTCCTGCTGAGCCTCCACCCTGGCTTTGGCCCCTTTGGCCCCAGGCTGCCCCATTCCCTGCCTCTCACTGCACCCGGTCTCTGCAGCCCGACCTCCTCCAACCTTCCAGGGCTCTTGGGAGCTCATCCAGGGCTTCCTCTTGCCACCGCAACAGGCCTGTTATGGGCTGAACTGTGTCCCCTCCAAGTTCATATGTTGAAGTCCTAACCCCCGTACGTCAGAACATGACTGGAGGAGATACAACCTTGACGACGTCACTGAGATAAAACGAGTGGTGGGCCCTGGCCCAGTGTGCTGGTGTCTGTCTGAGAAGGGGGCATCAGGCCCCAGACGCACACAGAGGGACGTGAGGACACAGGGAGGACACGGGGAGAGGTGGTAGCTGCAAACCGACGAGAGAGGCCTCCGGAGGCACCCGTGCTGCTGTCACCTTGATCTCGGACTTCCAGCCTCTGGAACCGTGAGAAATAAATGTCTGTTCTTTAAGCCCCAAGTCTGTGGTACGTGTTACGGCAGCCTGAGTGGATGATCCTGGGCCCTTTCTGGTCCTTATCTTAATGTGCCTTCTGCCGGACTCCACACTCTGCTGGGCCCCCAGGCCCATCTTCCCTCCTGAAGCCCCAGTGCGGCCCAGCCCCCTCTGCTTGGCCTCAGGAGACCGTCGCCGTCCGTCCATGTGCGTTCCCTGGACATCTCACTCATCACCCTGGCGCCACCTCCCACCTGCCCGCTCACGTCTCTCCAGTGTCCCCGAGCCTCAGCTGGGCACACCGAACTGCACGCTGGGCACGGGTCACAGACCGCTCTGCAGGTAACTCAGACCCCACCTGTCTGAGACACCTCGCACATCCCTCCTCCCGCCGTGCCTGGTGTTCCTCCTCCCTCCTCCATTCCCAGGGGCCTCCTCTTTCGCCTCAGACGTAACCTATCAAACATCAAGTCCTGCTCTTTTACTTGGAAGGTATTTTTTTTTTTTTTTAATCCTTTCCATGGTTCCCTGCCACTCCCGGGATGAAATGGCAGCTCACCAGCTTGGTACACAAGGCCCTCCAAGGCCCAGCTCCAGACTCTTCTCCTGCATGGAGTCCTCCACCCTCCAGCTCGTCCTCCAAAGCTGCAGGCTTCCCACGCTCACCCAGCCAGCTCATGGTTCTGAGACGTTCCTGTCCCTCCTGTCTGCCCGCCATTCTCCTTTCCCTCCGTTTCCTCCCAAACCATCCATCCTTTAAGATCTTCCCCAGAAAGGCATCCCTGAGTTCCCAGGCTGGGTCTTAATGCTTCCCTCACCTCCTGGGTGGCCTCATCCCATCATTATGACCACGGTCTGGTCACCATCATCACAGACGGAGCAAAGTCATGCACTGAGCCCGTACCGGGCATGTCAGGCACCTGGCTGACTGGTTTCCACGCTTGATCTCACTTCATCCTTACAGCAACCCTGTGACGTGGGTACTATCTTTATCCCCCAGTTCACAGATAAGGAAACTGAGGCTCAGAGGGGTTAAGCAACTTGTCCAGGGTCATAATCTATGGCTGGTGTAATTCATAACGTTCGTATCATCACCTTGAATTGTAATCCGCTTTATATAACTTCCTGCTCTTGAGAATAGGAATCATATCTTTTTTTTTTTTAAAGATTTTATTTATTTACTTGACAGAGAGAGACACAGCGAGAGAGGGAACACAAGCAAGGGGAGTGGGGGAGGGAGAAGCAGGCTTCCTGCCAAACAGGGAGCCCGACGCGGGGCTCGATCCCAGGACCCTGGGATCATGACCTGAGCCGAAGGCAGGCGCTTAACGACTGAGCCACCCAGGTGCCCCAGAATAGAAATCATATCTAATTTATTTTTGGGTCACTAAGGCTTAGCATAACTTGTGATAAGTAGTAGTTGTTATGTGGAACTGAGGGGAATAAAACAGAATGTCTCACTAGGTCGACAGGCCCAGCAAAGGCAAGCTGCCTCAAGATGCTTGGCTCGAATTTGGCCCTTGCTTTGCCCGAGACTGGCTTTGGGGTATGCTCAGTATGTGGGTCCATATGGGATCAGTTCTGGCTCTAAGAAAGCAGCCCTCCCTCACTAAAAATTATCTTTTTTATCTTCTCTACCAAGTTTCTAATTAACTAAATGAAGACCTTCATTCCATGAGTATAAGTAAAGATTCCAAAGAAAATACAGCCAGTCCCAGTTTTCTGTTCAGCATTTCCCAATTTTACCCGTTGTTCAGTTTGTTGATTTAGAGATCGACCCTTCCCCTTTATCCATTAATTCCAGAATCCATAGTGCTCTTTTTTTTAATAGTCACAAAGAATATATGCATAAACACAGTACATGGCAGCCAGTCTACTAAAAGCCTTCTGGCTTTTTATTATTTTATATGGGGTAGGAAGATCAAGTGAGGATGATAATTAGGAGAGTTTGTTTTAAAGAAAATATAATGCTTCTTTATCAGTAGGAGCTTTATAAAATAAACTTTAAAAAATGGAAGTATAATATACATAGAGAAAAGCCACCAATCCTCAGAATATAGCTCGGTGAATTATCACAAAGTGAATACATCGGGATCACCGGCCCCCAGATGAAGAGACAGAATATTACCAGAGTCACCTTCCCTGCAAGCACCCCCCCTCTAAGCATTAATGTAATCGGTATACTGACTTCTAACACCATAGGTTAGTTTTACCTGCTTTTGAACTTCATATAAATGGACTCATACGGGATGCATTCTTTGGCATCTGGCTTCTTTTGCTCAACATCGTGTTGGTGAGATTCATCAACTATGCATAGCAACCCACTTGCTAATCCATTTTCACTTCTGTAAGAATTCCTTTTATAGATATATTACCATGTATCTATACATTCTCCTGTTTTTGGCCACTTGGTGCTATTATGAATATTGCTGCTATAAACATTCGAGTGCACATCACTCATGACAGTGTGTACCCATTTCTTTGGAGTCAATGTCTAGGAGTGGAATTTCTGGATAACAGGGTATGCTCAGCTTTAGTGGATCCTCCCAAAGAGTTTCTCAAATTGGTTGCGCTCTTTTATATTTCCACTGTGGAATGAGTGGGAATGAGTGGTTGAGTGTTTTGGTTGCTCCTATTCTCCCCAATAATTGGGATTAACAGTCTTTTCAATGTTAGCTATTCTGGTAGGTGTATGCTGGTTTCTTACTGTGGGTTAAGTTTGTCATATAGCTTATGAGGTTGAGTCTTCTTTATATGCCTTTTGAACATTTGGCTATCCTTCCCTTTTTTTTTTTTTTTTGGTGAGGCATCTGTTCATTTCTTTATTAGACTACTTTTTATTATGATGATTCATATATAACATTTACCATTTTCCAGCATCCAATTCCCATGGTATCAGGACGTTCACACTGTTGTGCAACCACCACCATCCACTTCTAGGTTGTTCATCTCTTATGCTCTTTTTTTCAATCGGGTTATCAGCCATTTTTCTTAATTTGGAGGAACTCGTTACATATTCTGGATATGACTACTGTGTCTGTTATATATATATTATGAATATATTTCTCCATCTGTGGCCTTTTCACTTTCTTATTGATGAAAAGACAATTTTTTTTTATTTTTCTAACTAAGAAGATTCTGCACAGAAAAACAATCAAAATGAAAAGGAAACCTATGGAATGTGAGAAAATATTTACAAACCACACATCTGGTAAGCATTTAATATCCAAAATATATAAGGAACTCATGCAGCTCAGCAGCAAATAATAATAAGAAAGCAATGATAATAATAATAAGCCAGTTTGAAAATGATCAAAAGGCCTGAATAGACATTTTTCCAAAGAAGACATCCAAATGGCAACAGGTACATGAAAAAGTGCTCAATACCACTCATCATCAGGAACTACAAATCCAAACCGCAATGAGATAGCACCTCACACCTGTTAAAATGGCTATGATCAAAAAGACAAGAGAGAATGACTGTTGGTGAGGATGTGGAGAAAAAGGGTCCTTTGTGCACTGCTGGTAGGAATGTAAATTGGTACAGCCAACTGTGGAAAACAGGATGGAGGTTACTTAAAAAATTAAACATAGAACTTCCCTATGATCCAGCAATTCCACTTCTGGGTATATATCTGAAAGAAATAAAATCACTTTCTGGAAGAGCTATCTGTACCTCATGTTCATTACAGTGTTGCTTATAAGAGCTAAGACATGGAAACAAGCTAATGTCCATCAATGGATGACTGGATAAAGAAAATGGATATATGGGCGCCTGGGTGGCTCAGTTGGTTAAGCGACTGCCTTCGGCTCAGGTCATGATCCTGGAGTCCCGGGATCGAGTCTTACATCGGGCTCCCTGCTCAGCAGGAAGTCTGCTTCTCCCTCTGACCCTTTCCCCTCTCATGCTCTCTCTCTATCTCATTCTCTCTCTCAAATAAATAAATAAAATCTTAAAAAAAAAGAAAATGGATATAGGTGTCTACATATATATATGCATAGGGATATATGAATATATAATATATATGAAATATATATATGAAATCATATGAATATTATTCAGCCATAAAATAGAAGGTAATCCTGCCATTTGTGACAGTGTGGATGAAACTGGAGGGCATTGTGCTAAGAGAAATAAATCAGAGAAAAACAAATATTGTATGTCCTCACTCCTATGTGGACTCTAAAAAAATTGAACTCACAGAAACAGATGGGAGGTTGCCAGAGGCAGGGAGTGGGGGTTGGGAAATGGGTGCAGGGCGTCAAAAGCTACAAGCTTCCATTTGTAAGTAACGTGTAGCATGGTGACTATAGTTAACATGGCTATATTGCATATTTAAAAGTTGCTAAGAGAGTAAATCTTGAAAGTTCTCATCACAAGAAAACAACACGTCACTATGTGAGATGACGGATGTTAACTTAATGTGGTGGTCATTTCACAATATATGCATGTATCAAATCATTATGTTGTATGCCTCAAACTTAGTGTTATATGCCAATGATATATCAAAACTGGGGGGAGGCGAAAGGGATTCTTCAATTTACTATTGTCCAATGTCTCCATCTTTCTGAGGGGGGGGCTCATCCTTTTTGTGTCCGGTTGAAGAAATTTGTACCTGTCTCCTAAGGAGATTTTATCATCGACCCATGGCTACTTAGCCCTACCTCTCCGATGCCTGTTTCTATCAGAAATGAACTAGGCACTTTCATAGATGTCATCACCTATTTTGTGGGAAAGCACTATCTTCATCGTCATTCACCCAAAGCAGGACACAGTATGTATGTGGGACAATTTCCATGGTTACCCCTCGTCCGAACATTCTTGCCGCCCTGGAAGAGGCTGGGCAGCAGTGTGGGGGCAGGCCGGCACAGGTTCCCAGCCCCCTGGCATCTCCCAGGCGCAGGGCCCCCCGGGGGTTGGGGGGGGAAAGGTGTGCGGTCCTGTGGGCAGAGCCCAGTCCGAGATGTAGTTCCTCATGCAGACTGAGGTGGAGAGACACTGTGACATTGACCTAGGGCTTTGGGGGCCGAGGGGACTGGGAACAGAGCAGATGGAGGAAAGATCTAGTATGTGGAGGAGCAGAGCAGTAAGGGTGAAGCTCCCAGAAAGGAGAGAGAAGGGGAGTACTTCTTAGGTGGCGGCTAGGTCGTCCAGGGATGAGATGTGAGGTGGCAACGACTGGTCTCAAATGTTCTATTGCTGGTACTCTTTGCTTTGGTGCCAGGACTGGCCAGGAGTCCCACACTGTCCCGAGCCTGCCAGAAAAGACAGTGAGCCTTGTCACCAAGATGGTAGGGGCTGCTTGGGGCTGTCCTGCGGGCAGGGGCTCCAGGGCACGTGAGCCAAGCTGAGGCTACAGTTACCCCAGGAGGTGCCCCACACCAGCCTTTTGTGGGTCTCTGTTGCTCTCATTCTCTGGGAATTGAGACTTTTATTTTATCTATTTATTTTTTAAAAAGATTTTATTTATTTATTTGACAGAGAGAGAGGTAGAGAGAGCACAAGCAGGGGATGAAGCAGGCAGAGGGAAAGGGAGAAGCAGACTCCCCACTGAGCAGGGAGCTCGATTCGGGACTCGATCCCAGGACCCTGGGATTATGACCTGAGCCGAAGGCAGATGCTTAACCGACTGAGCCACCCAGGTGCCCAGAACTGAGAATTTTAAACACACAATAAAAAGTTCACCTCCAAAAACAAAGTATTTGCCTGCTGGGCTCAGAACTAGTATTATAAGTAGTTACAAAACTACTTACTTGTGACAAAAAGCAAATCAGGGGCTGCTTGTGGAGAGGTAGGGTGGGGAGGGGCTGGAGGAAGAGATACAAAGAGAGGCAAGGAAACTGGGGTGAGGGATGTTTGCTGTCTTGATTATGGAAACGAGGTCACAGGTGTATACGTATGTCAAAACTTAGCACGTTGTACACTTTAAACATGTGCCCTTCATTGTATGCAAATTATCCCTCAATGAAGCTGTTAAGAAAGCATCCTCCCAACACACACGCATGCACATGTTTGCACACACTCGTTTGTGCACAGAAGTAGCTTGCAGTGAAGTGTTTCGAGTGATACTTTAATCAACTCACCTACGAGCATCTCTCTCTCCAAACCTACCCACTTTGCGGGAGCCATGGTTCTTCCAACGATCCTGGTCACGAGAAAGACCAACGCACGGAGGACTGGTTCTGGAGCTTCAGTGTGGCTGCTAACACCTCTTTCAGCATTCCAGGATTCCGTGAAAGTCCGACCTGAAGGGAGGACTTGCCAGAGGCACAAGGAAGGAAAACCTCTTAGGTCTGTGTCTACCTCATTCCCACGACTATTATGCAACAGTCATTGAAGCTTTTGACTTGAACTTCAGAATCTGCAGGGCCCATGACAGGAGCCTCCTTCTCAGTGCCAATGGGATATTCTTCTGTCCTGCTATGGTCTGGGAATGAGGCCCAGCTAAGAGTTCCCGTAGCGGAGCTGAGGACTGGCGCTGGTGTGATGATCACCCATCTTTAGAGAACAAGAGTTACAGGTCATTCTCTTCTCTCCAAACTATGTGTTTATGTAATAGTTTCTCACTGCAGGAAGATTTAAAGCTCCAGATAGGAAAACTTTCTAGTAATAAAGGGAAACAAAAACCTCAGTGTTAAACTGTCACAAGGACCAGATTGCTACCAGCAAAAATTTACAGCAAGGTGTAAAAATCAACAGATTGTTTTTCCTTTTATTAAAATGATGCCTCTGGTCGAGGGAGGGGTGCTCCCGAAGGTTGCGGATGCGTTGCCCTGCTCCTTGAGGGGCTGTGCAGCCTTCTCCAGGAGTCCCGAGGTGGTTCCGGTCCCTTCCAGCTGCTCTCTTGGTCATTCTTGCTCATTCTCTCATTTCTCATAAGCAACTAAGAACCAGACTTGATTTTATCTAGAAATATAAGCGAATGTGACATTTATGGCCTCTTGAATTTTAGAAGCAATTTGTATTCTTGTTACACATAAGCCATTATTAGGTATCCTTGCTACTCAAACTTTCACTATGGAGCTTAAGATTAAGAGTCAAATAAGGTCAGATGACTTTTTTTACACTTGAATTTTATGGTTCAGTTTTTTTGTTTTTTTTAAAGTAAGTTCTACACCCAACTTGGGTCTTGAACTCATGACCCTGAGATCAAGAGTCACATGCTCTACTGACTGAAGCAGCCAGGCGCCCCCAACGAAAGTCAGATGACTTTTATATAAATTCTTTGTTATATAAACTCTTGCTCTTCACTGTCTTAAACTAAGGAACCAAATTCATTTGAAATATGTACTATCCCTTCTGACTCAAGCTCAGTGTCTGACTTTCATTATCCAAATCAAGAAGCAAATAGATTTGGGTGGTGAGAGACAGTTACACATGCACAGAAAATACATCAAACTTTGATTTGACTCTCACTGGTTATCTCTAGTGCCAATTTACTTTTCAAATAAATTGGTGTACTGTTTTGATTTTTACAAGCATGTTAACATAACTGTTATAAAATACACCAGTTAGTGGAACACTCCTTTGTCTCTATCTCAGGAACCATAATCCAGATTCCCAAAGGGGGCATTGCCCAAATATATTTGCCCAGGCGTCCCTGGTTTTTTTTTTTTATGATTTTATTTTTTTAAGGAATCTCTACACCCAATGTAGGGCTTGAACCCACAAACAAGAGTCACATGCTATGGGGCGCCTGGGTGACTCAGTTGGTTAAGCATCTGCCTTCGGCTCAGGTCATGATCCTAGGGTCCTGGGATCAAGTCCCGCATCGGGCTCCCTGCTCAGTGGGGAGTCTGCTTCTCCCTCTCCCTCTGCCTGCTTCATCCCCTGCTTGTGCTCTCTCTCCCTCTCTCTCTCTCTGTCAAATAAATAAGTAAAATCTTAAAAAAAAAGTTGTATGCTCCACCAACTGAGCCAGCCAGTTTACCCCGAGAAAGCTGTTCTTATGTAGTTTGGTTGCTGTCAAACACCGGCCCCAACACTTATTATGTGATGACTTTAGGGAAATTATATAACCTTCCTAAAACTCAGTATTCTCATCTGAAAAATGGAGTGGATTATAATTCTAATACAATTAGAGATCATTAATAATTACTACTCTAAGAGATTAATAAATATCGTATGAATATTTTCTACTACTACTACATCATCATCAATATCACATTCATTTTAAGGGTTGCATAGAATTCCATTGTATGAGCATAAAAACATTTATGTATCCAATCCCTCATAAAAGGATATTTAAATGCGAAGAATAAACAGGATGTTAAAATGAAAATTTTGTCTAAGATCCTACCTATCCTATCTCTATATTTATATGTAGATATATATTTCTTATGTATATATTTATCAGATGCCAAAGTAAGCTGTGAGACTGATCATCCCGAGTGTACTAATTATCTTCCGTTGCATAACAAATTACTCCAAAACTTAGTGGCTTAAAATACCAGTGTTTAGTATCTCATAGTTTCTGGAACACAAATCCAGGTATGGCTTAGCTGGGTCTTCCGGCGAGGGGTCTCTTAACTGGCTGCAGTCAAAATGTTGGCGAAGGGCACCTGGGTGGCTCAGGCATTAAGTGTCTGCCTTCGGCTCGGGTCATGATCCCAGGGTCCTGGGATCGAGTCCCGCATCGGGCTTCCTGCTCGGCGGGAAGCCTGCTTCTCCAACTCCCCCTGCTCGTGTTCCCTCTCTCGCTGTCTCTCCCTCTGTTGAAAAATAAAAATAAAATCTTAAAAAAAAAATGTTGGCCAAGCTTCAGTCTTCTCACAGCTGGACTAGTTGCAGGACTTCTTCCAAGCTCAATCATGAGGGCGCTGGCAGGATTTATTCCCTTTGGGTTGCTAGCCTGAGGGCCTCAGCTCCTCACTGGCTGTTGGTGGAAATTGCCCTCAGTTTCATGGCTCATGGGCCTCCCCTTACAGCACCTCACAACATGGCAGCTGGCCTCTCCAGAGTAAACAAGATGAGGCAGCAAGAGAACAAGTGTGTGCAAGATGGAAGAAGTCACAGTCTTTCATAGCCAGATTTCAGAAGTGACACCCCATCACATTTGCCATAATCTATTTGTTAAAAACAAGGCACTTGGTCCATTCCACACAGAAGATGAGGAGATTACACAAGAGTGTCAGTATTGGGAGTTGGGATCATTGGGAGCCAATTTAGAAACTGCCTACCATATTCACACTCAGGAACTTGCAAAGATAAAATAACTCCAAATCAGGTACATGCTTGTTAAATTCCACATCCTCACTGAAAATATAAGAGGGTCAGAGTCTATCATTTACTGAGTAGTGTCAAAATCTCCTATAATGGTTTTGTGCTTGTCTTTTTTTTTTGTAGTAGAGCTGTCAATTTTTGTTTTATATATTTTGAGGATAAGTTAAGTAGGGCACACAAATTTGGTGTTTAACTTTCAGTAGAACTCAGTCTGCTCTCATTATAAAGTAATACTTTTTTCTAACATGGTTTTTGCTTTAGTAGTATTTTGATAATATGGTGATGGCAGGGTTTTGTTGATGTTGTTGTTGTTTGATGTTTGCACATTATATATTTTCTACCTCTTTATTCAAACTTCTCAATTTTTGATATGTTTTTTTGTAAACATATATGTGTTTCCAGATATTTTCATACATTCAGTCCATTTTCATTTAATCTTTTTTATTAATATTTTGAGCAAAATCCACCATGTTAACTGTGTTTATTATTCATCCTTTTTCATTCCTTTCTTATTTTGGATCAATTAAGTATTTTTCCATTTTCTCCCTATGTTAGTTTAGAGGATATATACTCTTTTTAAAAAATTGAGATACAATTAAAATACCATAAAATTAACCATTTTAAAGTATGGTAGTCAATGGTTTTTAGTATATTCACAAGGTTGTGCAAACATCACCACTAATTCCAGAACATTTTCATTAACCCAAAAGAAAACCGTGTACTTGTTAGCAGTCACTTCCCATTCTGTCTTCCCTCCCCCACTTCCAGTTCCCTGGCAACCACTAATCTACTTTCTGTTTCTATGGATTTGTTTATTCTGGACATTTCATATAAATGGAATCATACAATATGTGGCCTTTTCTTCCTGGCTTCTTTCTTCCACTTAGCATAATGTTTTCAATGTTCAATCCCATTGTAGCATGTATTAATACTTCCTTCCTCTTTATTGCCAAATAACAGTTCATAATTTGGATATATCAGATTGTGTTTATTCATTCACCAGTTGATGAACATTTGGGGTGTTTCCACTTTTTGACTATTATGAATAATGATGCTATGAAGATTTGTGTACAGTATTTGGTCGAGAACTTGTTTTTAGTTCTCTTGGGTATGTAACTAGGAGTATATTTAATTGCAGAATTACATAGTAACTCTATGTTTAACTTTTTGTGGAACTGCCAAGCTGTTTTGCATTGTGGTTGCACCAATTTGCATTCCTACTAGCAATGTAGGAAGAGTCCAATCTTTCCATATTTTCCTTGATATTTGTTATTTTTCATTACAGCCATCCTGGTGTTGTAAAGTGGTATCTCATTATAGTTTTGATTTTTATTTCTATAATGATTAATGATATCATCTTTTCATGTACTTATTGACCATTTGTGTATCTTTGGTGAAATGTCTATTCAGATCCTTTTCTTTTAATTGGGTTGTCTTCTTATTGTTGAGTTGCAAGATTTTTTGTATAGTTCCTGGGCACTAGAATTATCACACATATAATTTGCAAATTCTTTCCATTTTATGAGTTGCTTTTTCACTTTCTTGGTAGTGTTCTTTGAAGTACAAAAGTTTAAAAAATTTTAAAATACAATTCAGTTTGTTTTTCTTTGGTTGTCTGCATTTTTAATGTCATATCTAAAAAATTATTGCCTAATTCAAGATCATGAAGTTACACCTATGTTTTCTTCTAAGTTTTATACTTGTAGGTCCTACATTTAAATTTTGATCCATTTTGAGTTAATTTTTGTATATGGTGAGTCCAACTTGATTCTTTGGCATGTGGGTATCCAATTGTCCCAGAATAATTTGTTGAAAAGACTTTTCTTTTCCCACTGTGTGATCTTGGCACCCTTATTGAAAATCATTGCTTATAGATGTATGGGTTTATTTCTGGACTCTCAATTCTATTTCATTGATCTATATGTGTATCCTTAGGCCAGTACCACACTGTCTTGACTACTGTAGCTTTGTAGTAAGTTTTGAAATTGGGAAGTGTGAGCCCTCCAAATTTGTCTTCACTTTCAAGATTGAATTAGCTATTCTGGGTCCCTTGCATTTCTATATGAATTTTAGGACTAGCTTGTCCATTTCTGCAAAAAAGGAGGTTGGAATTTTTTACAGGGTTATCAATGAATCTGTAGATAAATTTAGTTTTTCCATTTTAACAAGGTAAGTGTTCCAGTCCAAGAATGTTTTTCTATTTGTTTAGGTCTTCTTTAATTTCTTTCAGCAGTGTTTTGTAGTTTCCAGTGCACAAGTTTGCACTTCTTTGGTTAATTTATTCTTAAGAATTTTATTGTTTTTGATTCTATTGTTAATGAAATTAATTTTATTTTCAGATTTATTGCTACTGTATAGAAATACAACTGATTTTTGTATATTTATCTCATATCCTGCAACCTTACTGAACTTATTAGTTCTAAAAGTTTTTTGTGTGTGTGTGTGTGTGGATTAGTGTTTTCTACATATAAGATCATGTTATACGCAAATAGATTTACTTCTTCCTCTACCACCTGGATGTCTTTTATTTCTTTTTCTTGTCTAATTGTTCTGGCTAGAACTTTCAGTACAGTGTTGAATAGAAGTGGCAAAGGCAAACATCTTTGTCTTGTTCCTGATCTTAGGGTGAAAGCTTTCAATTGCATCATTAAGTATGATGTTAACTCTGGGTTTCTATAGATGGCCTTTAACAGGTTGACAAAATTCCCTTCTGTTTAGTTTGTTTTTATTTTGATGGTTGTTGGATTTTAAAAATGCTTTCCTGCATTTACTAAGATGATCATATAATTTTATTCTTTATATATATATTTTTATGTTGAACCAACCTTGCAACCATGAACTCACTTGGTCATGGTGTATCATTTTTATACAGTGCCAGATTATTTTGAGAATTTTTGCATCTATAAGGGACATTGATCTATAGTTTTCTTGCGATGTCTTTGTGTAGTTTTGGTGTTAGAACTGACCACATAGAATACGTTAGAAAATGTTCCTTCCTATTCTATTTTTTGCAAGGATTTGTGAAGGATTGGTATTGATTACTTTTTAAGCATTTGACAGAATTAATGAATGAAGCCTGGTCCTGGGCTTTTCTTGGTGGGAAGCTTTTTGATTACTGAATCCATCTCTAGTTGTTATAGGTGTGTATGCAGGTTTTCTATGTCTTCTTAAGTCAGTTTCAGTAGTTTTCATCTTTCTAGGAATTAATTCACCTCATGTAGTTAACCTAATTTGTTGGCATACAACTGTTCACATAATTCCCTTATAATTCTTTTTATTTCTATAGGGTTGGTAGTACTGTCCCTCTTTCACTCCTGGTTTTAGAAATTTGGGTAGTCTCTCTTTTTTCCTTGATTAGTCTCATTAAGCTTTTCAAAGAAATTTCCTTGATTTTTTCTATTGTTTTTATATTCTCCATTTCATTTATATCTGCTCTAATCATTTTTATTTCCTTCATTCTGTTTGCTGTGGGTTTAGTTTGCTCTTCTTTTTCTAGTTTCTTAAGGTAGAATGTTAGGTAATTGATTTGGTGTCTACTTTTCTATTTTTTAAATATAGGTGTTTTGTTATTAATTTATTATGTTTTGTTACATTGTGTTTTCAATTTCATTCATCTCTGGATCTTTTCTAATTTCTCTTGTGAAGGTTTTTTTTTTAAGAATGTGAGGTTTAATGTCCACATATTTTTCTATTTCCTAAATTTGTTGATATCTAACTCCATTCCACTGTGGTTGAAGGATACACTTTCTATGATTTGAATCCTGTTAAATTCATTCAGACTTGTTTTATTGCCTAACCTATGTTCTATTCTGGAAAATATTCCATGTGCCCTTGAGAAGAATATGTATTCTGCTGCTGGGTGAAGAGTTCTATAGATGTGTGTGTTAGGTCTACATTTTTAAATTGAAGTACACTTGACATGCAATATCTTATTAATTTCAGTTGTACATAATAGTGATTCAGTATTTTTATACATTAAGAAATGATCCCCACAATAAGTCTAGTTACCTGTATGGTCTATACCGTTGTTCAGGTATTCTATTTCCTTGTAATCTTATGTCTAGTTGTTTTATCCAGGGTGTTTCACATGGGTGATTATATATATAGTCTGTATGGATATTGATATACATCTCCCGGTTTTAGAATACAATGTAAAATTAGGAAAATAGGAATTAATGTCAAAACTCATTAGACCTTAGCTTTTAATTTTAAAAATGTTTGTATTAAACAACTTATTAGTCTTCTAAGGACATGATATGGCTCTAAGATCATAAAGTTGGCTTTTAAGTTTCCACCTCACCAAAAAAGTAACTTTTAAACCAATGTTCAAGTCCATTTTCAGAGTGTCTTCAGAGATACTGTCAGGAATGTTCTCTAGAGAAGAGAGAGGAGTTTCCTGGGATATAGTCAGTCCTTCCTCTGTTGCCAAAGATTGGGGATGTTTATTTCTAGATGCTAGTATTGAAGGTTTTGTGGACTGGTCCAGCCCCTCCAGATGCAGAAATAGTTTGTAAACCATCAAAACTCTCTAGGTAGGGCCAGCCTCCAATGGAAAAAGCCCTAAATCCCAAGCTGCCAAGCAGCCTCAAACCATCCACTCTGCCCCACTGCCACCCACAGAATCAGGTCCATGAGATACCAGAATGCACTGAGTTCTCCAGGCCACATTCCTAACCATTACCACTCCCAGGCACAGAGAAGTTAAGCTCCCTGGGTCAAATACCCCAGATGCATGGATCCCAGCCCAGGGATTGTGATTTGTTTTCAGGTACAGTCAAGGCATTAAGAGTTTTCAAAGCTTTCTAGGTGATTCTAATGTGCAACAAAGTTTGAGAACCACCACTCTACACTACCTGTAGCCAGTGTTCATCTCATTCTGATTTTGGCCAGTAAAGGCGCTGAAGGCAGGTGGGCAGGCAGCAATGGAGTGTGAAGAACACTAGCTATTCCTGGATGCCAGGCCACTTCTAGGCTGTCCTCACAGGCTGTATAATGACGAAAGGGTCACCTGACACCTCTAGTTTCAGTCTTCTTGTGTATGAACAGATGCATGCCATGTCACAGATCCTCTCCCACTCTGCAGTTCTGGGCTTTACTCCAGGGCTAAGGCCTCTTGGAGGACTTTAACCTGCCCCGAGTCTCTACTCCTGTGAAGACCAGGGCTCCCCCTGGCATGTTCTGCAGGCCTCTAGAGTGCACTCTAGGGCAGGAAAGGCATGGACTGGGCAAAGCTGGTTATGGGAGGATAGAAAGGTCAGTAACAGAGAGGCCACCGGATGGGCTAGTTGGATTTGGGGAAAGCAGATGAGACTGAGCTTCCTGAGAGCAGTGACAGACTCAGCTGACAGAGCCCCATATCCCCAGGCTGTTCCTAAGATATGTGCTTGTATTTGGTTGGTTAAGTGCCAATTCTCCTGCAATGTACACAATTTCCTTCCTTTAAAGAATAACATTTGTTCATACTAGTATAAGTGAATAAGTAATGTAGGAGTGGGTTGAAGCCTCTGTGGTGTGGCTAAGGGAGAGAGTTGGTCATGGAGGCTGGCCCCTGCCCCACTGGGCTCCTGCTTTGCCCGGAGACCTGGGCTACCCCTCCTTCACTCCCAACCGAGCAATGAGGCCGAGGAGTAGGAGCGGCCTGGCCAGGAGCTCTCCAGGCTTCTCTCCTCTTACGTAATGGGCATGATTTCCTTCAAAGATCTTCAAAGTCCAGTGTTCTTCTGATTTCTTGTCTTCACTGGTCTTATCAGAGTTGCCAGGAACTAAATCAGCCTACCAAAAGATTTGGGAGCTCTCATTTTATAGTGATTGTGTATTTATGGCACCTTAATAAATATTCCTTGGAAATGGGAGTTCCCTCAAAAAAACCCATGAGCTAATACCCAAAAGTGTTTGCAACAGTGCCTGGCACATCCTGCAGGGGACATGCTAGCTGTTTCACCCTTAGCACAGCTGAGCAATGAAGACCAAGAAGGGTTGACCCTACTCAGAGGCCTAAGTGGGCAGCAGTGCCCGTCTCTGTCCGGCTTTTCACCTCTACTTGCCAAGGGCTGAGCAGTATCTAAACCCAGCAGCTGGGAAGCACTGGGGGAGAGGACCTCATAAGCAGAAGGGAGCCTGGTTTTTGTGCATAGCTTTTAAGCTTTTAAGCATATAATGGGTATTTTTGACAGAGGTTGCTCTATAACATGATTTTTTCACCTAAGGTTTATAATACTTTATTCTTTTTTTAATTTTTTTTTAAAGATTTTATTTATTTATTTGAGAGAGAGAGAGAATGAGAGATAGAAAGCACAAGAAGGAAGAGGGTCAGCGGGAGAAGCAGACTCCCTGCTGAGCAGGGAGCCCGATGCGGGACTCGATCCCGGGACTCCAGGATCATGACCTGAGCCGAAGGCAGTCGCTTAACCAACTGAGCCACCCAGGCGCCCAATACTTTATTCTTTTTTAACAGCTGTGTATTCACTGTGTGGTGTGGCATACGCAAACTCTACTGATGAATGTGTATGCCATTTCCAGCTTTTCACTGTTAGGAAAAACCCTGAGATGAATTTAATTGCCTATGAATCTTAATTCTCATATGTCCTGCAAGAATTCATTCCTTATGATGAATCCTTATACATGGAATTGCTGGATTCGGTCAAACTCTCCTCTGAAGCTGAACCAATATAGATTTCCACCAATCTGAAGGACAGCATCTCCTGCCACCGTCACCAACACTGGGCACGGACGTCAGGATTTAAAGTTGTCAGTTCTTCCTCCTAGTTGGGCTCAATTCATGAGCCAGAAGTTGGAACATGAAAGTTTTGCTTCAGAGAAGAGGGGAGGTGGCCAACATGGCCCAGGGAAGGCAAAATCCATGATGGTGTAGTCGGATCCCTAATTTGAGGAGAACCCAACTGAATTAGTTCCCTCTTTGTAAATTCTAGGAAACAAGATGGTATAGGGCTGTGGCCAGAATGCCGGCTGTGCCACAATGACCTGGACTGAAGCCAGATCCCACCCCAATGTGAAGTATTTCATACTTCAGGTTCTCTATCTATGAAACAGCAATGAAAACACCTCCCCTGTAGGTCTGGGCAAAGAAGAAAGAAGTTCCAACTCTCTTAATACTAAAGTAATCGCTGAAGCTTTCACGTGATACAGTGTACAGTTCAGAAACAGGCAGAAGTAGGGAATGATGTAGGAATATGCATCTCTGACAGAGGAGCGAGGAGGAGACAGACACAAAGTTCAGAAAAAAATGGCAGCCTGGGGGGAGTACAGGAGACGGGGCTTGGGACGACGATACTTGTCATATTCTAGCTCCTTTCCAGGTACAGTCCCACAGGCTTACTTACTCTCTAAATTCTACAGAAGCTGTATGCCCACGGGCGTTATCTCACAAAAAAGATTAAACGTCCCCTGAGAAACTTCAGGAGTGAAGAATGAGACGAACATTTCAAATGTGTTAAGAAATATTAGTTTTATTTAACCAGTTTTCACAGCTGAATATTTATTCTATAAAAACTTTACAGATTGTACAGTTTATTATATATAGTTCAAACTACTGAACGAAAAAGTAGGTCCCACAGATGCAAAAATACTGCACCAACCAATCCAAGGTAAAGGCGGATTTACACACTGTACAGCTCCCCACATGGCTGGGAGGTGGTCGGTTCTAAGTATAAACTTCCAAACTGTACAAAAATAAGGTTTTGATTTTATTTCATTCTTCATACATTCAATATGATTGCAAGCTCAGAAGCCTAACTAATAATAGGCGTCTGTAATCAGGAATCAGTCCCCACTCCTGAAAGGAATGTGAATGTCTATTTACACAGGGCACTCTTGGACACCACACTGTACTTCGCATAGTGCGTAGACATGAAAGCAGAGACCAGGAACATTAAACATTGAATATAAGGTAGTTCTTTTTTTTTTTTAAAGGAGTTTCTGCATTTAATAGTGTGCCAAAAGAATTTTAACTTATTAAATAAAATATATTCTAAGTGAACCTAAAAATTACACTTTATAAACATAAAAATATTTTTTTTGGTGTAATACATCAATCATATCTGCAAATAGAAAACCAAAACTGTATATAAAGTAGTATTTCTCACCCAGCAACAAGAAGCACTTATGTAGTTATTTTTTCAAAAGGGTCAGAAAAACTCTTTAAACTCCACTAAGACTAACTTATAACTTAGATATTCATACTTAAGCTATTCAGTGATTCACTAATACTGCAAACAAGCTTTCTTCTGAAGAGAGTGGTTTCTTCATGTTAACTGGGTAAGAACTGGACATACTACAAAGGAAGAATCAATGGATTTTCCAGCATGAATCCTGTGTACTTTACGGGTATGTTTGTCAGTCGGTTTTTCATAAGAAATACTTATCCTACAAGGTAAGTTTTCCTTTTGATTCAGGACATTTCATCTCTGAGGTACTGTACCTTTTGAGACAGAGGCACATCTCAGACCTTTCTGTATCTCTAACTGGGGCAGGAGAGAGGAGGCTGGCTAATACCTCTTTAGATTCTGTGTTCTAGAAGGAAAAAATCAGGAAAACATTATTCCAGACCTTTCTGCCACCCAAAACCAGCAAAACACACTTCGTTTCTTTTTTTATACAGTACTAGCTAAAGATAACAAAAATTAGAGCTTCGAAGAGCAGTCTAGAGCTCACCATTATACTTTTATACTTGTGTGTATATTAAGTATAAAATAATGACGTTCGGACAAAGGAGCTTTGTAGTTATTTATTTTAAAGTTACAGTACTTAAAAACTCCTTGATAATAAATAGCTTGGACGTCGCAAGTCCTGCTTCCAAGCGTGAGCTAAGAGTGAACTTGTTTCAGGCTGTGGGGATGGAGGAGGGCAACCTGGTGCGACAGATGTCCTGCTCTAGAATTCCAGTGTCACCAGCAGGCACCTGCCAATCAGAACTCATCTATCTTCCTCTGCAGGTACTTCAGCATGGAGTCCATCCCTTGCGCCGAGCCCCAGATCTTCTTCAGCACTTCACACTCCCTCTCGTTGGCTTGCTCCAGCTCCATCTTCATGTTACAGCGCACAAGGGCTTTCGATTCTTCCAGCACCTGGACCGGACGAGCAGTGAGTTAGCAAGGGTGTGCGTCTGCAAGTACTGGCTCTATCTGTCCCCAAATTTACAGAGGCAGTTATCCATCTTGAGTAATTACCTGTTAAAATTAGGCTACCATTTTTTTTCGTGATACACATCAGGCCTGAGATAGGGCTGTGGTATATCCACACCAGGTAGCGGGCAAATTCTCGACTTCTCAGCTGTTGAGCTGTTTCAGGAGCGCTGTGCTGCTTGCACCCTGGCCCTCCCCACCGAGACCAACCAGCCTGGGCCCCGTGCTCCTGCTGCAGACCAGCAAGGCCCTGGTGCTGGGCGTCGACCCTTGGGAGGCTCCTTGAAAACTCTATGGACACCTGCTGAGGGGATCTTCTAACCAAAATTTAATCTTAATCACGAGGGCTGTTATGTCAGGAGGAGTCTAGTTGGGAGTCATGTCAGTTAATATTCAGTAACATTTCATCTTCTAATTTGCTACATGCAATTCTGTTACCAGACTGAATATTATCCAGCACATTTATCAAAAAGAAGCTTACATCCACTGTGGGGGGTGGGGGGGAAGCGAACAAGATTATGGGAAAGAGCTTTGGAACCAGGAAAGAACCATATAGATGGTGTGTGGACAGTTTTATAGGACATTCTGAAGTTCCTACATTTCTGAAATGCATTCCTTTCATTCTTAGGCCTCTGCAACCAGGAGGACAAGGTGAGCCCATCTGGAGCAGTGGAACCAATTTTAGCTCCAGTGGCATTTCACATGCAGGCGGCCATGCAGGGAGGAGAGGCAGGGGACTCCAGAAACACCGCTACATGGGTGAGCTCTCTGGAGGAAAGGTCATAGGGGGGAGAAAAAAAGGTAACATATGTAAGAGAATGAATTCCACCTACAACTGGATTACAGGAGGCAAGCTCCTTGATGCGAACCATGACTTCTTGGGTGAAGGTCCCAGGCCAAAACACCTGGGAGACCAGGCCTTTGCCGCACGCCTCCTGGGCTGTCAGCTTCCGTCCACTCAGCAACATTTCATTTGCCTGAAAGGAAGAAGAGTTGAAACTGGTATGAGATGTGAGTGGGAGGCAGGCAGAAAAGACTCAACCTGAAAATTCATCTAAAAAAATTCAAACTGAGGACAGGTGTGTGAACGTGCGGGCCCCTCTGGGGACTCACTGTGCTTCCTCCAGGGTTCCAGCTAAAGTGCACTATTCTGGAACCTGTGCATGGCGAAGCAACCCAACGAGGCACAATCAACTACGGAGAGAAGTAACATACTGACAGGGAATTAAAAAAAAAAAAAAAAAGGCCTATTTTATGATGTAATACAGAATCACGTGGGCATAACCAAGAAATCTCACTTAGAGAAGGTCTACTTGTGGTGAGCTTGAAGTTCCTGGCATGTCCCTCTCCGGCTGCCTCCTCCTTCCCAGTGGCAGCCGTTCCCACATGGGAAGTCACTCAATACACAAAACAGTATCCTGGGAAACTGAGGCATAAGCAAAGCTAGAAAATGCGTAGTTCTAGGGATTGAAATCAGTCACAGAACTACTACTCAAGATTTTCTGTATCTGAGAGGCCAATGGTGATTTCTTCTCAATATACACAGACAATGTTCTAAGGGCAGTGAATGTTTCTGCTCGAGTCTATCTTGGAAGGCCACATTTTACCACTTGGACATTAAAGTAAGCAACTATTCAGGACCTGAACGCATCCAAAATGACCACTACTGTAGTCTCCTTAGAAGGGTCTGACTATAGTTACTTCAAATGACTCAATGGAGGAAATTAACACTTATTTTTGTTAAAGAGAAAGGATATATGTATGTGTATGTGTATGTATACATACGAAATTGACTTTGTTTTGGATTCTGTATCACTTAAGGTCTCAACATGATGTACATGGAGTTTAGCTCATTCAAATCACAGGCTCACAGATATCAAAATAGGGAGAAAATCTATCTGACAAGGAAACTTTGTGCTGTTCCGATGTGACAATTTTCTCCCTGCAAGTTTATCTTGCACTGCTAAGCTTCCCAAAGACTCGTGGTCACGATGAAAACCTGACCATAATCTACTGCGACTCAGGTAAAGCATACTCTTGGGAGGTGACCTTCCTCCCAAGGTAAACTAGGTAAAGAGGCAAACTATTGTTAAGAAAAGCCTCCTGTAAATGCATTGAGACATTTGCTGCACATGAACGCACAGCGTGGACGACACCCAAATAAAAAGAGCTGGCAAAGGAAATGTTTGGCTGACTCACTACCCTTTCAACACAGGCAGAGGATGGAAAACAGGGTGGAGAGCTGGGTCCCCACAAGAAGGACTAAAGTCCTTCACACTCATGACTTATTTTGGTGCCAGCTTGGACCTGTTATTTGTGCCAAGTCTTGGACAAAGTCACAGATATTTGAAGAGTTTGGAGATGTTTTATTTGAAAACCCCTGTACTGAACATCCTCTTCTCAGTGAAAAGAAGGTCTAAAATAAGCAATGCGTTTAGAAGCCTGACTTCACTTTACTATTAGCTGTTAAGACAGCTCTTTAGAAGACCGATCCAAATGCGATGAGAAAGCGTGAGAGGAGTGCTGACAGAAGGACTTGGTGGGAAGCACTCTACGGTGTTCCTAGTTTGTGCTTCTCTCACTCCCAACACACAGTGAAGACCACACCACAACTACATCACTTAAGCGAAGTGCAAAGTATGTTTTCAAGACCAGCCTGAACCACAGGGCCTTAGCTCGGGGTGTGGATGCGAACGTGTGCCAGTAGCCAGTGGGGCGTGGGGGAGAGCAAGCCTCCTTCCCGTGTTCCCTCTCCAGCCCCTCTGTGGGCCTGTCCCCCCACCCTGTCACTTCTCTGAGTATTACTCGTTGCCCTCTAGACGTAGAGCAGAGTCCTATCACTGTTCTCTTTCTCCCTTTCCCTTTCCTTGATTCCCACATGCCTGTGCTAGCCAACTGGGCTATCAGAACAGTCTCCTGCCAGGCGGTGAGCTGCCACTGCCACCATGTCGTCCTTTTGGAACCGGGCTAACTCCGTGGCTATAGTCCCTGGAGAGTCTTTCCCTACTTAGTCTTCTCTATTCCTGATGGCTGGACGTGCAGGACAACAAAGGGCATTTCTGACTTCACCCAAGAGCACGAAAGTGGGACTGACTCAAGGTTGTTAAAACGCCTCATGTAAGTACAGGCGGTGAGTTGGTTTAAATTACAGTCAGCAAATGATACCATAAGATTAGTAAGATTAAATACACTCAGTTTGAATGAGCATGTTCCCATATGCTCCATTTCCAGTAGTTTTAACATGAGAGGTTTCTAACTTCTACCCAAGAAACAGATTGGCAAAGATACAGTCATTGGAAATTTACTGGCTGCCATTTTGTTCCAAGATGGCCAACTGTTTTTTAGAAAAGTTATAGTGTAACTACCCAGACAAGTGAGAAATGCCAGAGGAAAGTAGAGTTCCTTTTTCTTTTCAGCCCAAAAGACCACATTAAGAGGTGTGGTGAGGAAACCTGACCAGCTTGGGTGGGAGGGGTTGGGGAGCTTTTTTTTTTTTTTTTAAAGATCTGTCCGACAGAGCAAGAGTGAGAGCAAGAGCGAAAGAGAGAGTGCGTGCACAAGCGGGGGTGGGGGAGGGAGAGGCAGGCTCCCTGCTGAGCAAGGAGCCCGATGTGGGACTTTACCCCGGGATCAGGACCTGAGCAGAAGGCAGAGGCTTAACCAACTGAGCCACCCAGGTGCCCCGGGGTTGGGGAGTTTGAACCTCATGGAGGCAGTGGTTTTGCCACTTACTCCTTTGGGTCAGGCTCCCAACTCCCCAGAGCAGCCGCCTCTCTGGTAAACTCGGGGTGAGGCCATCGGCCATTCACTGGCCTGCTCTCCAGCATTGCACCATCCGGAACAAGAGCTGCCAGCTTTCTCAGTGGGAGCCCGTGTTCACCAGCTTCGTGTTCTCCTCAGTGAGGCGCTGCCGGGTATCTGTCATAGCGCTGGAGCCACGGGACCATGACCATGCAGCGTTGGGCATGCCCTGAATGTTTACTGGGGACAAGGAGGGCTAAACTGTAGAAGATACCGTCTGACACTAACTTGCACATCTTGTGACTACAGCTTCGCTCCAAAGAGGCTTTGGCAGCTTGCTCCTTTTATCCTGGGAACAGGATCCTTCCTGGCTTAGCCTTCTTGCAGAGTTGTGCACAAACCCTAGGTGGAAAACCCAGCCTGCTGTAGCCTTGCCTCAGCCTGCCGGAAGCTCACCAAGGGGACTCTGCATCTGGGGGGTCGCTTCCAACGAGCACTGTCACAGCATGCCTCACCCCTGCAGCATTTACTTACTTTCTGCAGACAGGTTTTAGTCAAATGCTCTGCACTTTGAGTTGATTTTAAACTGTCTGCTCTTGCTTCAGGGCAGGGTTTCTCAGCCAGGCACTACCGACATTCTGGTCTGGACGGCTCCGCACTGAGGAGGCTGTCCTGTGACTTGCGGGACGCCGAGCAGCACCCAGCTCCACCTCCACTGTGACCGTCAAGTCTCTAGATGCTGCAGCGTGTGACCGCAGGGAGGGGGCACCCAGCACCCCAGAGGAGAATCACGAGTGGCACCGGAGATCACAAGGAGAAGCAAAATGTGATGTGTTTTCAAGACATGTCCAGTGAGGGAAAATGCACCCGCCGGATAAGCAGCCATTCATTTCGTCACGGCTTCCCGCACTTTATGGTTCTGAATGCAATGGGCTCAAAGCATTCCACCTCTTAGCAGCTGTTGGCCCAAGGACTTCAATTTCAGAATGTCTTTGCCCAGAATGTGTTTAAATGTCAGGTTTAGGATTTCCCCCCATCTGCTCTTCCTGTGTATCTGCATCAACATCAGACACCTCCTTGGATCACGCAGTTCTTTCAGTCTCCCCTAGAGTAATGACTCAGGATGCATGTAGGCGGCTTTTACCCACGACAAGGAGTCTTCACTCCCAGAACGGGCGGTAGCTGTTAGGAAACAATCTTTTACAATAATAACTCAAAATGAACTTAATTTTCCCGACAACGACTCTACCACCAGAACCAGGTAGTAATAACTGTTGGGTGGGTGCCGTGTAGTGAAAAGAAGACAAATGACCCTGACGGGGCCCACCTCTTCATCCATGAAATGTGAAGCACCACCCTGGGGTGGACATGGATGTGCCGCCCGGACGCCTCGGCCCAGGAAACACTTGCTGCCCTCCTGAGAGAGCTCCTCGGCACGGCCACACCCGCAGATGAGGCTCTGGATGCCATGCAGCCCCCAGAAGAGCGGGGGCTGCCTGTGGGCTCCAGGGTAGGAGTTCTGCCAGGGTGGTGCATGGTTCACCCATGCCCTCTGCCCAATCCTGCCTCTTCCCTGCCCTGCCACAGAGGTGGACCCTGTGCCCTGCTTGCCCAAATCCATCTCAGCCTCTGCTTCCAGAAAAACTACCGGTTTTTGTCACGGGTGGGAATGGGAGAGAAAGTGGTGATGAGAGGGCTTTGGGAGCAAGATCGCTCCCTTGGCTGGCTGGCAAAGAGCACCCCTCACGGGCTGGTGGAGCACCCAGAGTGCCCGGCCCTGGCGGTGGTTCGAGTGTGAAAACCCTCACACATGAGGGCACAGTACCTGCTCTTTGCCACTGATGCAAGCAGAGGGGCTCCTGGGTAGCAAGAAGGCAGAGAAAGCACAGATCCAGATCCAGCACTTATTAGTCTGACAAGGTGAGTCACCCACTAGGGAGGACCTGTTGGGCTCGGTGGGGAGGGGAGGAAGAAGGAGACCCTTAAACCTGGAACAGGGACTCCAGGTGGACACCCCCAAGTTGAACCCCAGACTCCTCAGACCGCTCTGTCCCCCATCAAGAACAAGTGTTGCCGTCTTGCCTGGAGACAATGCAGAGGTCTCTCTCCGCAAGACGGCATCGCTTCCCTCAAGTCCTGCTGACCTCCTCTCCCGGCCCCTAGGCCTGTAACTTGCTTCCTCCCTCCAAGAAGCTGCAAGAAGACACAGGGAGCTGAATTTTAAGGGTGCCTGACTTGGAGCCAGAACACAAAGCCGGACAGGGGAGTTTGCTGATTTGGGAGCTCTCCTGAGATACAAGATGGAACTCCCTGGCAAGTGCCCCAGGAGATGGTGTGACCTGGCTACTGGGATGGCTCCTAGAAGCACGGAGGGGATGGTGGCCAGGCTGAGTGGAGCCGAAATGTCAGAGCCGCCAGGCCTGACTGTGCAGCGGGCGGGATGAGAGGCCTCCAGGAGCTTGGGGCACATGCCAGAGAGATGACCATGATGCAGGCCCCTGGGGTTCTGGAGCGAGGCCGCGCCGTTCACAGCAGGGAAGAATGTGCCTCTTAAAAACAACTCTGGAGTGTTTACTGAACCCTGGCGGAGGCAGAACACCTAGCCACGGGACACCAAATGACCACACATCGGAAATGTCCCCCAAGAGTGGAGTCCCATCAGGCCGGCTAGGTGTAAGGTGAGACGTAAGGTGCACAGATGGGATCAGGCACAGACAGCAGAGGGCACAGGTGAGCCGCATGGGGGGCCCAGACCCCCACATCACCCACCACTGCTGCACGAGGGCCCTGCTTCAGCTCACACCGCCGGCCACATGGGGGAGTCCTGATGAGCGAGCTTGGGGTGTGGGTGGGCTGGCTCTGTTTTCAGGTGTGCAGACTGAAACACAGCCGGCAAGTGCCTGGGAGCCTCCCCCAAAGGGAAACACTCCCCGACAGGGGATACGCCTTGTCCACCACCTGCTGTGGAAGGAGAGGTGGCTCAAGGGGAGAACACGCAGTGACCCAGGGCCTGGCTGGCTGGTCAGGGGCCTGGAAGGTTGGGAACAAGGGGTCTGGCATGTCGATGGCTGGGGAAGTGTGTACATGGCTGTGTGACATCAGTGTCCAGCAGGGAGCATGTACCACAGAGAGGAACTGAACAGCTCTGGGAGACCAGCGCGGTCGCCGGCTGCCCCAGCGCCGGCACAAGAGACAGGTGTACGGAGTGGCTGTGGGGTGTGTGGGACATGCAGCTCAAGGGCATGGGCTCTGACTCACTGAGGTTGATTCAGTTACTGCCACCGCAGAACATCCAGCCTCCAGCAAGATAGTAATGCCGAGCCACCTGCTTGGCAATACTCCTGAGACCAGCTAGTCGGCCGCTTGGTGGCCGGTTGACTGTTGTCACAGGAATAGATGCTCACTCTGGTCTGGGTTTGTTTTCCTGCCTGAGGTCCTCACAAGCACCACTCTCCGAGGCTCATAACGTGCCCGGTCTGCAGGCATAGGGTGTGCCAGGCCAGATCCCCCTCGCAGCAAAGGGGCTGGGGAGAGCGGGCCCATGACCATGGGTCCTCTGACCGTGTCATATTCGACACTTCCAGAGGCTGCTGCTGATAGAGCGCTGGGATGGCCTGAGTGCAGGCGGAGTACCAGCCTAGAGGTGGCACCCCCTTCTGAGTTACAGTGTATGCAGTGCATCAAAGACCTTGATACGGTACCAAGTCCCCAACAGAAAGAACAGTCGGGACTGGGAAACGAGGGGAGGGAAGGGGCATGGCTGCACCTGCCCCCGCCCCTGCTCCCCACCAATGATCTGAGGGCCGTTTGCCTCCTGCCTTTAAATCAGGGCTCTACTGGCCCCCAAGGGAGCACGCTTGGCCAACGGATGCAGCGGGGGTCCCACCCAGCGTAAGGCTATGAATACTACCACCGGTGCACCTGGGGTCCCGCCGGGCCACAGCCACCAACGCACAAGTGCAGCAACTCTGGGGTGGGGGGAGCAGCGTCCCACCACAGGAGGGTCGCTGAGGCCAGAGGAGGTGGCAGCCGTGGGTGGGACCGGACAGGAAGGGAGAAGACGAGCACAGGGGTGGCTCTGAGACCAGATGGGGCAATGGGGGCTGTGTGGGCCCAGTAAACTCCTTCCTCTTTCAACTTTGTTTTGGGAGTAAGTTTAGACTTATGGGAAGATTATAAAAGCAGTAGAGAGATGATAAATGCTTTACTGAGCACTCTCCCAACATTAACATCTTCTATGACATCTTATAATGATCAAAACCGGACAACTACCATCAACAGAATACTATGAGTCAAATCACAGACTGTCTGCAAAGTTTGCGACTTTTCCGAGGAAAGTCCTTCCTCTGACCCTGAACTGCGTCTGAGATCCCTGCATCTGTACGGAGCTGTCAGGCCCCTCTGTCCCCTCCAGTGTGGGGCGGTGCCGAGGTCTTCCGGTGAGTTCTCCAACCTCTGTGGCCCTTTGGCAGGGCCCTGCATCTGCAGACTGTGCCACAGTCCGGGCTTGTCTGGTACTCTCTCCAGACCCGACAGAGGTGATGCCAACGGGGCAGGACTCTGGCAGAGCGACGCCATGTCATTCTCGCTGCAGCAGGTCGGGGGCCAATGACGGGTCTTATTTCTGGGGACTCGGACCACTCAGTAAGGTGATGCCTGCCAGTCTTCTCTACTGTAAAGTTAACTATTTTTCCCACCACAAATAATGAGAGGATGCAAACATCCATTTTCTCATTATACTTTTACCCGCCAACTTGAACATCTAGGTGGTTCTTGCCTGTACAGTCATCAGTGGCTAATCCTTCTCTACATCTTTCCCCGGGAAGAGCAGCTCCCCTCAATGTGTATGAAGAGGTGGATAGGAAGGACCAAAGGGTGGACTGTGGTGGACATGGGGATGTGCTGCTGAGGTCCGTCCGAGGGTGGGCTTGCTGTCCCAGCTGTTGGCAGTGCTGTCAGCAGCCAGCCCTCAGCTCCTTCGGGGATGCCCTCTGCTGCAGAGAGCCGCCTCATCCACGGTCATGGCGCTCTTCCTGGGCAGCCCACGCTCGGTGATGATGGACATAAAGGAACCAGCTGTTTCAGTCCACTGTGGGACAACTGTGACAGGCCATACATGCCCCAGAGCTCCCCAGACGTGCCCAAGCCTTGCTGGGCCTGCCTTCCTCTGTCCAGCCCCCTAACCGCTGCTATCCTACCAACAGGTGTGGACTATGGAATATTGCTCCACCATGACAAACTCCACCTCAGTGCTGGCTTTTGAAGACCCTAACCTGTGACACCTCTTGCCCTACTTCATGGAGTAAGAAATGCAATGTGCGTAATTGCTTGAAAAAAATCAAAAGCTACAAACATTAATTCTTATTATGCATGGCTTAAACAGTTAAAAAAAAATAAAGCTCCACAATCAGATGAGAAGACTTCTCTTATCCTAATCAACTTAGCTCCTTCATTGCTTTCTCTTAAAAGTGCAGCTCTTAGGTTCTTACGTCAAGAAACTTTTGGTGGCATACTCTGTTGTTTGGATTACAAATTGGGTATTTACTAATAACGGATATCAGTGTCAATTATGCAGAGAGAGACTGCTCACTGAATAAGGTCCTTCTCTAGAAAATGATGCAAGCCAGTGTCAATAAATGTTCTATGAACCAAAATATGAAAAACCTCCTATGATTTCATGAATTAAGAATATGAGTTAATGAAGAGAACTGAACTACAAGTGCATTTGGTAGGAAGTCTCCACAAAATGACACCCTATATATATTTAGAAAAACAATGACCAAACTAGATTTCTTCAGGAAGTCTTCTAGAATAATTTTAAAAAATAGAGGTACTCACAGATGCTCCTCCCATAATCTTGGGAAACATAACGGTGGAACAGCCATCTGGACTCTGTCCGAAGGTAGTATAGGGTGTTTGAAACCAAGCCTTTTCATTGGCCCAAACCACATCACAAAGAGGCAATATGGAGGCTCCTAGTCCAATGGCTGGGCCATTTACTGCTACAATTATAGGCTTCTTAAACTGAATGAAAGTATTCACGAAGTTTCTAAAATGAAAAATAAATGGGAAATTACTCAAAACATTGTGTATGTGAGCAACAGAAAAATCTATTATAGATTCAATATACCAAGAGGTAAACTCTACAGAAATCAATGTAAGTTGAGATTTGTTGAAGGCTCTCCCAGAAGTGGGCCATGGTCTTATTTACTGTGTGTTTAAAGGCCCGATGATTCCGTGGACGCTATGCTAGAGTGCCTACAGGACTTGTGTAAAGACTACGGGTGAAGTCCAGTCAGAGGCTGCTCTTGGATTTGCAGCTGGCTCCTGGGCTCTAGGACTAATCCATCTTTCTCCACAACCTTTTTTCCCTTTAAGACATAAGGAGCCCAATAAACACTGTGGGCTTCCGATGACCAATCTAGAAGCTCTCCCAAAGAAAACCTGGCACGGGGCCTCCCAAGACTGTCTGGTGTTGAGCAAAGACCAAGAGGTTGGGGTTATGACCCATAGGATCGGGGTCTGGACTTGGTATGTGATTTCAGGCAACTCATTGACTGGACACACCAGAGATTTCCTGAGTTTGTCCAGAATTAGATGGAATGACTTAGGGATGTAGAAACAAGAAATTTCCAGGCTGGTTTAAGACTGGAGATCCAAGGAAGGCCAGTAAGCAGCAGAGACACTGCCTGTACACCCCTGTGTACCGCACTGTGTGCTGGAGATTACAATTACAGCAGGATTGCAAAGGACAGCATGACTAGGGGTAGGGCAGCCTTCACAGAGGATGTGGATTTCAAAACCACGCCAATGCTCTTTTTGGATTTGTTTTAGGATCAGACTGGAGAGGCTGCTTTTCAATTTAGGGTAGGTTGGTGCCATGCCATACTGGGAATGTGCATCTTCTTCCTACCACTAGAATCTAATTTTATGTTCAGAGGTTGCTGCTCGTTATGATTTAACATGGTGAAGAAAAAGACAAACATGCACCAACAAAAACAGAAGGTAATTCCTTTAAGGCAGTCAGAGTTCTAGCTCAGAATTACAGAATTCTAAACCTGACCCCCATCTTCAGTACCAGAAATAACAATCTGGTTGCTCTCTGCAATTCAGCAATTTAAAAGCTACAGCAGATCTACTCAGATTACCTCTGGAAATCAGGACTTAACATCTTAAGTGGTCTCCCCATCTCCCCAAATAGTGACACTGAGGGATCATATAGTTTTTGGAGGGGGAGCAGGTTAGGGAGGTTTGGGGTTTGTGTGTGTGTGTGTGTGTGTGTGTGTGTGTGTGTGTGTGTTAGGGAGGTTTGGGGTGTGTGTGTGTGTGTGTGTGTGTTAGGGAGGTTTGGGGTGTGTGTGTGCGTGCGCGCGCGCGAAGAACAGAAGAGAGGACGCACTGCAGAATTTGGCAGTTTGCATGCCTAGCTCCAGGGAGTATTCTCAAAAGTACCCTGCAGCCAGTGCAGACCTCAGCCCAGCCCCCAAGGTTCCCTATGGTTGGTGGGCTCTTTACACTATGGTTGGTGGGCTCTTTACATTAAGAACTGACTCATTCAAATGAATGAGTTGCAGTAAGACTTTCTAAATGAGAGCCTAAGGCGTTGTTAGAAAGATCACACTGGGTTTTAATGATACAAAGAGCCAGACAACCTTTTAAATAGGTTCTTGAAATAATATAGACAATTTACATGAAGCTACTTCACTTGTGCCACCTTTTGAGGATTCTGGGTCAATGACATGATGGAAATACATTTACTACGCTCAGTTACTGATGACTCTCGAAAAGGTCTCCATGATACAGAGCAGACGTTTTCAAAATCTGTCCCCAGGTGCCCTGGAGTCACCCTGCTTTCATCTGCCTCATGTGAACAGGGGCTGAGGGGGAGCTGTGCTAGTGCTAACAACATCTGGAAACCATGAATGGGATGGCAGAGTAACATGAAAGAAATGAGCAAATATTGCAGTAAGAGAGTCACTTTATAGAGAAATGGTGAAAGGAATCAATCACTCCACAAGGCAGTGTTCCTTCTCACGTTATATGTTTGTATAAAAGAAAAAAGATGCTTCTAAAATAGATACTGCAAAATCAAAGCCTGGAGAATTGTTTGAAGCTGATTCCTCAGCCCCCCTCCCCAAGTTATTTTTATTTTTGCCTGGAATGATAACTTCATCCGAAATCGGTGGCTGCTTTTGGGAGGGGTAGGAATTCACTGGCTCGCTCAGCGAAGATCATCTTCCCCTTTCAGAGGACACAGCCGAACATTCGGGTATGTGAGCTCTGAGATGTCAGAAAGGAGCATGGCCTACAGAAAAATTTTTTTTTTTTTTAAAACAACAACAAACTTCATAGAAATACTTTTTTTTCTGTTTAGTAGAAACTTTGCAGAGCCACAAAGGCTTGGCCACACTGCGACCAGAGACAGGGAGGCGGGGGCTGCCTTCGGGCCCCGGGACGCCTCTCAGGAGCCTGGCCTTCATGGAGGGCTGGGCCACTGCTTTTAGGGGGTGTAAAGGCAAGTCTATTTCAGAACTTAAAATCAAAATGCATGAATGTTCCAATGTGGTCAATGCAACATACTGAATTTAATTTTCAGCTTTCTGGGAACTGTATGTGAACTGAGCTATAAAGTCTGTGGTGGGTATGGCAGGGAAGGAAAGAGGTCATATTTGTCATAGAAGGAGTTTAAAAAGACTTCTAATCTAATTAAACAACAAACTTCTATCCATTCTTTTGAAGACTATTCACTACTTCATGGATATCACCAAAAAAGTTAGAAAATCACCTACGAACAAGAGTGTAGGAACTGTTTGGGGAAAACAAAGCCAGCAGGATCTGCAGTTTCAATAGCTAGAGTTCACTGCAGGTTTTCAAGGGAGCTCTCCTTTCACTGTGAAGGTCTGGACAGGACTGAATGGGGAGAGGTCAGGTGCTTGTCAGCTTTGCTGTCTCCCCACATCTCTGCTTCTCTCACTCCATGGGGGAAGAAGATGCCTGCCTTCCGGGGCAAGGAGGCTCCCAGTCCTTCAGACACTAACAGGCAGCGACTGTTCCCACAGACTTCAAAAGCCTAATGTTATAGATGGATTTATTATCATTTTGTTTTTATCACTAATGTGAATGTTTTTATTACAATGAATCTGCAAGCTGGTTATGACCAGTAGTCCTGATAATGGAATTAGCTGTAGTGGACACCTGACAATCAAATTCAAACCTCATCTTCCGATTTCCCACTTTTTATGGGGGGAAACTTGCTCTAGCGATGTTCTTTGCCCCAAAGTTTTAAGAAATTCAAGACAAGACACACAGAAATAAAAAACATACAGCTTTATGTGTGTAAAGCCGATCTTACACATGTAAAAATTAATTTAAATGCAAATGAACAAGAGCAAAGGTTAAGTGAATCTGGTATAACTCATTATTTTTGTATCTTGCCAGAGTACATGAAGAAAAATTCACACTGATAAAAATATATTCATTTAAAGAAGAACCAACTGGGCTTCCCTAAAAATTTGGCCTTTTCCTAGGAAAGCTACTTTGTGGGGGGCAAGGAGAGTGACCGGGGAGAGGGAGGGTCTGGACAAGGGATGGGAGTGGGCGGCTGCTGAAGCTACCTAAAGGTTCCCCAAATGCGGTCTCTCCAACCATCTTTCCTCTGAGGTTTCTAATATCAACAATGCAAGCCTCAGCCACTGTCAAGGGCAATTCAGCTTGGGAGGAGGGGCCAGACCAGGGCTGTGACCCCGAGGTTTAGGAGTGGAGCTGAGGGAAGTGCCTCTGGGGAGAAAAGAGCCAGAACGCAGAAGGCCCGGGCAGATGAATCTGATTCTCTATTACAGCAGAACTCCCCCAAATCACAGTATTATGTGTAAAGTCAAGGTGAGCTTACAGAAAAATCTACAAAGTCACTGCCCGAGGCACAACAGTTTGTATTTAAAGAATGAAAATGAAACCCATGGTAATTCATCCTGAAAGGATGGGATAGGTTAACAATCAGGAATACCTACACGGTGTCTTAGAGGTGCTGACTGTCAAGTTAATTGTGTGTATTGATCAAGCACTTTAATTTGAAATTGAGTAATAAGATGGTCTTATCCAGTAAACTACAAATTTGAAATTATTTAGGAGACCAGAGACAATACTTAATTAAAACAGATTATAAAATTTCAAACTATTTTTGAAAAAACAATGATCATATGATAACCTAAAAAAGGAACCTCTTGCATGCATGCATACATCTGTACACAGTGACAAAATATATAAATTCTGAAAATTGTTAAAAATGTTATAAAAGGCCAAGGCAATGCCCTGAAATCCCAAGGTATGGGGTTCCAGGACTCCTCTGATGGGCTGATTAGGGCAGCAACCCATCAGAACCATCTTGGGGAAGTCTGTCAGAGAGATGCCCTGCCTCACTCTGCACCACCAACACAGAACTTCCACTAATCCCAACATGCACCTTTAAGGATGGTTTGGGGTCTAGGCAGCCCCATGCCCCAAGACCAGGTCATAGGGTCTCAGCCACAAAGAGCCCAATAACCATCCAAAGAAGCTCAACTTCAACTCTCCAGGTATGTGGGGATTTGGAGAAGATCCGACCAAGTTTACTTTGTACATCTGTGCGTCTTAAGTTCCTGTCCTCCTGTACCTCACCAAGACAAACGCATATGCAAGGGGTTCTTAGGGGTCACCCAGGGATATGTTATTTTAGGGAGGTGGGAAGGGCAGTACAATGGTCTTCCTGGTTGGTGACTGGGTTTCATTTACTTCAAATAAAATTAATTTCTAAATAATTAGATCTTTTTAAATTATACTTACAGTGATTAGCATGAGAAGTGAGGAATACGGAAACAGAATATGTCCCTGGGTATGCTTACAGCAGAGTTACGTGATTCTGGGGAAGCTTTTTGCAATGTTATAACAGTGGAAAATCCCCAAACAGAAGAAATGGAAATCTCTAAAGTCACACTGTTAAATGGAAAGGTAAGTTGCAAGAGAACACACAATATAATTCCATTTATTTAACAGAACTAAAAATAAATCTATACTATTTCTAATATGTATGGAATGAATATTTGACAGTGTTTAGAAAAAGCCTGGGAACACATAAATGAACGGTGGGTCCCTGGGGGAGGGGAGCATGTGAGAGAAAGGGAACTCTTACTTTTCACTCTACATGATCGAGTTTTATGGGTAGTTGGAACTCGGGAACTCGGGATGAACTTGAACAAGAATGTGTACGGCTTGTACTAAAACAAACTTTTCATGTGATGTTATGGAACCAGCTTGTCATAAAGCCTGGCCAATTTCTTTCAGAGTCAAGCAAATGGTAAGTTATTATGTGAAAGAGAACGCATCTTTATTTAAGGGCTAAAGACAGAACACGCTCATAGTACAAATAATGGAAACTCTGGCTATATGCTATTGTCCACGCGAATCATTAGAACATTCCCCGCGTACTCACTGGGTTTGAGCCAGCCCTGAAATCAGTTATTTGCTCAAGGCAAGTAGTAATTTATGCCAGGCCCACAGAAAAGACAGATGATTTAATTAATTTTGATACTAGTGTCTCTCAGTGGAAGGAGACATGCGTTTTACTCACAAGGCTTGCCGGAGCCTGTTCTCCCAGGGATGGATCCACTCAAACCAAGACACTCAAACCCACCATTAAAAAACACCATTTATGCATACCTGATAGCTTCCGCCATTTTAGTGCTTTCTCTTTTTCTGTCATCTGTTAACCGCCGGATAAAATAAATAAAGTCGAGGCCGCAGCAGAAGACGCTGCCCACCGCGCTGAGCAGCACGAGTTTGCTGTCGTCGGCAGCAGCTGTGCTCAGGGCACTCTGGACTTCTTTCATTACCTGGAAGTCACCAGAAGGGAAAGTGGCAAAGAGTATTTCTGATACGGAACCCTAAAAGCATTTTGTTCCTGGATAATCTGGACCCAGAGAAAGTGCAGAAGCCGGATACCGTCTCCTCTGTCTACCACAATTTAAATAATTCACAAACTTCTTCTTTTCTATAATCAGAGAGGGGGAATGCTGGGGATAGTGTAAGTTACATAACTAATTATGAACAGAGCATAATTAGAAAGACACGTAAATCTGAGTTACCGTAATATTCTAATCATTGGGACTCTCAGTAGATGAGGCAAGTTACACAGGATATCCACTTGGCATTTCTACAGTTTGGACAGCAGGTGGCACATTCAACCAGTTGAAAGAAACTAGGGTTCTCTGCCCTTTTTTTTTTTCCCCCCTTTTAACACTAGCCTACCACACATGGGACAGAAACCCCAGAAGTTTGGTGCATAGGCACATTAGCACGGAGTCGTTTTAGAAGGGCGTAAGACCACCGAAAATGATCTCTATAGAGAAGCATTTACAAATAACCAATGAAGGGACTCTGCAGTTTAAAAACGTACCAGGAACTAGCCCCGAACTGGTTTGTCATGTGACTTTGGCCAGACATATAAACTTTGTGTAGTTTGGTTTTCTTGTCTAGAAAAAAACTTGACTGAGCTGCTCACAAGTGGAAAACAACCGCCAGAATGTAGAATCTTATGGGGGCACAGCTCGGGTTCCAGTACTTCCCATCTTAGATAGTTTAGAGTTTGTTCTGAACCTCTGCAAGCACCTATCTCCTGGGATCCCTGAAAGCCAGCTTTGCCTGGTACTCCCGGCAACGAACATGTGCCCAGGTCCCTGCAGCGGGAACGAAGTTCCACGACGATGTTGAAGATCCGTAGGAATGAAGGGCCTGGGACCCCGGCCGTTTTAATCTTGTCTGAACAAAGCTAAAGAAAAGCATGTGCCCACATGCACTTCATATGCGAGTCTGGATAGGCCCCCGTGGCCCGCAGGCTGAGAGCTGGTGACCTGGAGGTGGCCGCTCCCCCTGCCCAGCACAGCCCCACCCCGGGGCACGGAGGTAGACCCCAGGCACGCTCGGCCCCAGCTGCACTGGCACGAGCATGCAGGCGCAGTGCGGTAGGGAGCAAGCCGGCCCAGCCTCACCCCTGCTTCCTACCTTCTGGTGGGACTGCGCAACCGCCCAGAAGGCGAGTTAGAAAAGGCCCAAAGAGCACTGATTCGGCAAAGCAAGCCCCGGACACAAGGGCGTGGAGAAACATGAAGCACAAATCAGCTCAAGGAACGTCTCTCACCTCTGGGTTTAGTGAGTTATTCTCTGATGATTTTGTTGACAACAAGATGTGGGTGAAGCCATCCTGCTTCCTGACGACAATATCTCTGTATCTGTAGGCACTTTCTGTTTGCCTCACACTGAAACGCAACCGCTTGTCAAAAGGCTGGTCTCTTCTGTCGTCAATAAATTTCCTTTTCCCGGCTGTCACTCCTGTAACAGATGTCTGTATGTTGGTTGTTCCATTGGCTGTTAACGCATCCATAAACGGAGACGAACCTGCCGAGAGTTTGAAATCACAGTGG
The DNA here is from genome assembly GCF_037043125.1 of Eumetopias jubatus. Lineage (NCBI taxonomy): Eukaryota > Metazoa > Chordata > Mammalia > Carnivora > Otariidae > Eumetopias > Eumetopias jubatus. The sequence continues at coordinate 126,513,401 of NW_028274812.1, read as the reverse complement.
TCTGTGATGTCCAGCTACTAAGTCCCTCCCCGGTGTCACCTCTGAATTGGGTAAAAGTGCTTATTATGAACCCCCAACTTCACGTATTAAAAGCGAGGCTGTTAAAAAGTCTACTTTTATTTTTTAAAAAGATTTTATTTATTCATTTGAGAGAGACAGAGACAGTGCGAGAGTGAGAGAGAGAAAGAGAGAGCAAGCACAAGCAGGGGGAGGGGCAGAGGGAGAGGGAGAAGCAGGCTCCCCACTGAGCAGGGAGCCCCATGCGGGGCTCGATCCCAAGACCCCAGCAACACGACCTGAGCCAAAGGCAGACGCTTAACCGACTGTTCCACCCAAGTGCCCCTAAAACGTCTGCTTTTAAAGGCTTTTGTTTTCCTTCAAAGTCTGACAAGGAAATCATCCTCTTGCTTATTTTGCCTAAAAAATAAAGATAGAAAGTACTTGCTGAAAAGAAGCTACAAAATTTGAGACCTCTCGAGAATGGGATTAAAAAAGAATGGGTCTCACGAAGAGTACCTATTCCAGGCTTGAGAAGTTGAAGGAAAAAAGGAAATTGGTTCAAGAAAATATTATTATTCGAGCCACAGCCATTCAGTTGAAATGTCTTTTTCTGAATGCAAGATCGGTGTGTACAGATGCGCCACGTGACCACCTGTTTCTGCTGGTCCACAGGTGGTGGTGCTGTAGCTGCCACTGCAGACCACGCCCCCTTGGGGGGCACTCAAGCCTCTCAGTTCTTTCTTCTGATGCCTTGGGATGTGACTGCTCTCTGCCCACTGGTCCCAGTTCCACATTTTCAAACAGTCTTCTAAGTACAATTTCAAGACAATGCTCTTTCCTGCCACATAAAAGTGTTCTGCTAATTTTCCCTCCTATGTCAGTTCTCAGCATCAATGTGGTTGTCTTAAACCATGTCTTAAACACATGGTCTCCTGATCTTAATATTTCTTATAATAAAGGCAAGAGATTCATTTAATGCTTTCCTAGAGTTATCAAGTTACATCAGAGTAAGAATTCAAGTATTAATGAATAATTATAGTCCTAGTCACATGAACCGTCTGAGTATTATCTCACCTGGTAATGAATATACAGAGCCTTCGGGTAGGAGAAGAAAGGGAAAGAAATGTAAGAAAACTGGATCAAGCTTTATTAATAAAATTAGCAGAGGTTCTTGGAGGGTCAGAAGTATTTCCTCCACAGCGAAAGAAAATAAGCCAAGGCCACCAGAAAACACTCAGGAATGGACATCTAGAGAAGTCAAATAATCTCCTTGGTAAAACAAGAGGACTTTCATTCAATTGGTAGAAATACTTCAGAGGTTTTTTAAAAAAAAAAATAAATTCAATTTTCTGAAATTTCGGAAGAGGCTATAGCCTCTAATATGTGCATACGGTTCAAGAATCTACAAATGTAAAAAGATCTATTAATGGTAAGAGGCCTCCCACCACCTCTGCTCTCCATCTGCCCAGGACCCTCACCCTCCAGTTAGCTACTGAGTCTGGTTTGCTGGGATTCTTCCACAGTGTCTTGACGTATACATAAGCAAGTAAGAATAAAAAGATTTCCACCCTCCTTTAAAAAACACAAGTGGTAGTTCACTAGACATAGTATTTTGTCCTATCTTGCTTTTATCATTTGACAGTATCTTAGAACTTGTCTTAATGGGTCAGTTTCCTTGTTCTTTTCTAAGGCCGCATACCAGTGCACTGAATGGATGTTCTATAATCCATTTTACCGATCCACACTGCAATAAATGCTAATACTACCTTGGCCTCTGTCATTCCAATGCTGGCAAGTATTTCCAATTGAAAGAGCATTTGATAGGCTGCTGTTACCAGGAACACAGGGTATCCTGAATCTGAGGAGGCTAGCAAGGATCCTTTTTCTTTAACTTTCAACCTCTCCTTCATCAGAACCTTCCTCATCTGTGTTCTCTCTGTCCACCATCCTCAACACACTCCACTGCAGCTAGAGGCAACATGACCAGAGGACTTCTTGGGTAACAGGGAAATGGATCACAGATATCCCTGAAACCATTAAGCCTGGGTGCCCAGGAGATGGGGCACCACAGGGGAGTCTCACATAGCCAGGGGAGGAGAACAATTTTATCTACAGCTATTATTCAGGTGTAGATGCCCCAGAGATCAGAAGTGAGGGCCAGAGAAGTCAGGGTGGAGATGAGTACTTGGGAGCTGGTGCCTGGAAATGATGGTTGAATCGAGAAGCAGGAGCTCCAAAGGGAAGAGCGAGGAGCTGGAGAGCCACGTGCAGGGCCAGGAGGCAGCGAGGAAGCAGAAAGGCAGTAAGAGGCTCCCCTCAAAGGAAGGGGAAGATGCTGTGGCCATGAGGATGTGTCAACGGTGGCATATGCCACAGAGAGGTGGAGGAGAATGGAGGCGAGGCAATGGATAGGAGGTTAGAAGCCATTAATAAACTCGGGCAAGCAGTGTCACTGCAGCGCTAAGGGTAAAAAAGCCAGACTGCAGGATATAATGAAAGACAGATAAAAGTTGTTAAATAAAAAAGCATGCCTGTTCAAATCAAGAATCTGTTAACATGCTGTTTTAAGGAGCACAGAACTACAACTGCCAGGTGAGAGGACGCTGACCTGGAGGAGGGGACAGCTGACGATGATGACTTCCCTGCCTAAAAAGAGACCCCACGGGGAGCCATCCTGCGCAGAGAGGCAAGCCGGTGGCCGTCTGACTCGGAGGCGAGGGTGATGGGACAAAAGCGAAGTGAGTGGGGACGGACTGGAGGCTGCAGTGTGCCCAGGAGGAGGGGGTTCTGGGAGACAACACAGGCCAGTATGCTCGGAACAACAGGTGAGAGTGTCTGGATTTTTAAGAGTTACTAACCCCGAAATGAATTAATTGGCGCTGTATCAGAACACAGTGAGAAGGACCCAGCAAACAGGGGAAGGGCTGTTGAGGGCTGGGTGGCTGCGTTCGGCCAGGACAAAGCCTGCTGACTTTGGATTGGCCCCCTTTCCCCCTGAACTGCTCTTGCTTCTCTCAGTCTCTTTTATTTCCCTGTTTAAAAGGCACTCATTCCTTAACCCTAGAGGCAGATTTCCTGGGGGCTTCTTTCCACAGAAGCAGGATTTCTAGGCTATGGGGTCCATGTCCCCTTTATATGTGCACTTCACCATAAGCCCATTTTCTTTTCTTCGAGGCAACAGGTCTTACGGAGCTATCCGTGGTTCTGCAAATGTGGAAATGGATTCATGCTGGCTCATGCTGACCAGGATTGTTGAACTTGGCCTTCATCTCCTTGTTAAAACTGCCCTGGCTCACTGCTGCCATCATGGTCCCTGCTGATTTCAGGCCCTGTGACCTTGCCGGTGCCTCAACAGCACACCCACCCCAGCAGGACTCCTGGGGCCCTCTGTTATTTCCCTCTGGGGGCCACGTGACATCAAAATGTGCCCTATGTGGGTAGAGAAGTGTTCACAGCAGGGCCTAGTCTTGGAATCAGACTGCCAGCATGAGCCGGGTCCTGAACCCCCCCCGAGTTCCTCCCCCACTGTCATTTGTACCCCTTAGCCCCTCACTCATGACAACCCAGCCATGGCGGTCTTTCACCCATTCCGGGTTTGTGCTCACCTCAACGCCTTTGTACTTGCTCCTCCCTCTGCCTAGAATGTCCTTGCCCTACAGCCTCAAACAGCTGGTTCCTCCTGCTCATCTGGATGGCAGCTCAAGCATCACGTCCACAGACGAGCCTCTATGGAGCGCCCCCCTAACGTGGGCCCCTCCCAGCACCACTCACGTTGCCCCCATTTGTTTTCCTCATAGCCCTCCTCACCAAAGGTACGTCTTCCTCATTTGATTTTTGATTCATGGTGTATATGTTATTGCCCTACTCCACTGAGCTCCGTGACAGCAGGGTCCCTGTCTCCTTTGCTAATGTACCCTCAGGGCTTGGAACACTCAATATTCACTGAGGAAATGAATGGAAGGGCCCTTCAAGTCCCATCAGCCCGGCTCCCTCCACGCAGCGATGAGAAGTTAAGTGGCTTGCCCAACGTCACACGGCTGATCACCTGGTGCCAATCTGGGGACAGCAAGCAGTATGCTTTAGAGCAGAATCAACTGCTAATGACCAACCTAAAAGGTAAACACTGAGATTCAGGGAAAAATGCCCTCCACATGTAAACTGTGTGAAAATTTACTGTGACTCCCTAGAGCAAAAGCTCTGATGACAAAGTGGAGCAAATGTTCTCAGTGAGCTGACTGTTCCTTCAGGATCTGGATTCAGAGACTACTAAATGCCTTCCTAGGATTTACTGGTGAAAAGCCAGCAAGGAACAAACCCATTTTAGTGCCTCTCCTAATAAATGGTATTCTTTTAACATGCTTGAGAGCACAAAGAATCCCCTCAAACATGTGTTTGTTAACCTGTTAGAATTCACTGCTTCAAAAAGCATGTCTCTCTAAAAATGAAACGTGCCTTCTGCTTCTAACCCTAAGAAATAGTAGCTGCATTTCTAGCAAGAAGTAGAAAACTGGGGAAAAAAAAGAAAATCTACCTAACAACTGTTTCAGATGCTGGACAACAGGCAGGGCAGGACCATGTTCCCAGCATGAAGGGGACCAAGCATGGTGAGCCCAACGACGTCCCAGGCTTCTGCCTGGAGGCCATTTCCACACTGTAGGTACAGGCAAGGGACAGCCCAGCAAAAGTCCTAAAATCAGGAGGAGCTCAGGAGGCTCTAATTTGTGGGGTGGGGTACTGAAAAGGAGGGAGCTCCACAGAAAGTTCCAGAACTGCCTAGGGATCCTCTTGAGTCCTTCTTGAACACCAATCTGAGTATGCACGAGGTGAAACTCCACAAGGTTTGGCAGACAACAACTTTTGAGGAAAAAATTACCTATAAGCCATATAATAGCCAAAGTGCACGTGGGGCTGGGAGTTGTCACCAGCCAGAGTGGAGAGACTTCACTGAACACCCCGGACACTGGATTGAGATCCCGGAACAGGCACATAACGGTAGTAGAACTAATCTAGCTCTAGAACAAAGGATACTCTAGAACTACACTAACAACACTTAAAAATAAGCCTTGAAAGGATCAAATTGATTTGCAAGTTAACAACTGGCTGTCAGAACAAAACTAACACTTTTAAAAGCGTACAAAACCAGTGCCCCAAAATGTAAAAGTCACAACATTTAGCAGCCAAAAAATTACAGACATGCAAAGCAAAAAAATCGGACCTATGATTAAGATTAAATCATTTAATAGAGATCTAAAAATGAGAGGCGATGGAGTAACAGAAAAGGACATTTCCAAAATGGTTGTAAGTCACCTCAGTGTGCTCAAGAATTTAAATGACAACATGAACATATGAATTTCACTGGTATGTTTAACAGATTAGATGCTACACAAGGAAAGATCAGAGAACGTGAGAACTATCACCGGATTCTATCCAAAATGAAGCACAGAGAGAAAAAAGAAAAACCAAACAGTAGAACCCAAGTGCCCTTAGGATGACATCAAACAATCCAGCATATGTATAATTTGAGTCCAAGAAACAGTGTGTGCATGTGTATAAAAAACATTTGCAGAAATAATGGCTCAAAGTTTTCTATATCTGGGGCTCCTGGGTGGCTCAGCCGGTTAAGCATCTGCCTTCGGCTGAGGTCGTGATCCCAGGGTCCTGGGATCGAGCCTCGCATCGGGCTCCCTGCTCAGCAGGAAGCCTGCTTCTTCTCCCTCTCCCACTCCCCCCGCTTGTGTTCCCTCTCTTGCTGTGTTTCTCTCTGTCAAATAAAATCTAAAAAAAAAAAAAAAAAAGTTTTCCATATCTGATGAAAACCAGAAGCTTACAGACCCAAGAAGCTTAACACATACCAACCAGGATAAACACAAAGAAAACAAAAGTAAGGCACATCATAATCAACCTGCAAAAGCTAGTGATAAAGAGAAAATCTTCAAAGTAGAGAGAGAGAAAAAGACCTACAGGTAGAACAACCTAACAACTGCATATTTATCTTTGAAAGTAGAGAAGACCGTGGAAAAGGCATGGCATCTTTAAAGTTCAGGAAGTAGGGGCGCCTGGGTGGCTCAGTGGGTTGGGTATCTGCCTTCAGCTCAGGTCATGATCTCAGGGTCCTGGGATTGAGCCCCACCTCGGGCTCTCTGCTCAGCGGGGAGTCTGCTTCTCCTTCACCCTCTGCCCCTTCCCACCACTCATGCTCTAATAAAATCTTAAAAAAAAAAAGTGCAGGAAGTAAAAAAATAGCATACAGCACACATGCAGCATATTTGTCCTTCAGAAACAAAGGAGAAATAAAAACTTTTCCAGACAAAAGCAGAGAAAATTGGTAGCCAGCAGACCTGCATTACAAGAAATGCTAAAGGAAGTTTTTCAAGGAAAATGAGAGCTGACAGAAGCTTGGACATACACAAGAATGCAGAGCACTGGAAGTGGTAAACATATGGGGAAAAGTGAACCTGCACAGACTGTAGCTAGGTTTAATTAACTACAAGTAGGAGGCAATAACTGGCTGCCTCAAAACCACACCAAACTGGGCGCCTGGGTGGCTCAGTTGGTTAAGCGACTGCCTTCGGCTCAGGTCATGATCCTGGAGTCCCGGGATCGAGTCCCGCATCGGGCTCCCTGCTCAGCGGGGAGTCTGCTTCTCCCTCTGACCCTCTTCCCTCTCATGCTCTCTATCTCTCATTCTCTCTCCCAAATAAATAAATAAAATCTTTAAGAAAAAAAAAAAAAAAACCCACACCAAACTAACCAGAGTGAGTAAAAACCACTCTGTGTGCACTACATAATACATGATAGTATCCTCAAGAAATCGACCACTTTCTGGAAAAATATGAATTCTCAAGGCTGATCTCGGACACAACAGAAACAAAGAGAAAGAATAACTGAGGAAAGATAAAAGTAAAGTTGAACAACTGCCTCTGAAAAGCGCTTTGGGACTGGGCACGGTAGGAGCCATGGACCACAGAGGAAAACGGCTTCAAAGTTCCGAGAAAAGGAGGAAATCTACCAAATTCACTTTGTGAAGAAGAGAATTTAACTCTGATGTCAGGACTTGACACTGATGACACAAAACAAAACCACAGGCCAATTTTACTTATGACTTGTGACACCACAGTGCCATTTTATTAACACCAAATAATATAAAGTGATCTATTTCGATTTTAATTCTAACAGACTTCCAATTGCAATCTCAGTGGCTAAGATTTGGCTGGAAGACAAGCTAAGAAATTTTTGAAGAAAATGAGTGAAATGCACCTTGCTAATTATATATTTATAGCTATTAAGGGCATGGTTTTAGTGTAGAAGATGACCAATTAGAATTAACCTAGGACTAGTTCCTATGATGATGACAATCTATGGCATTACAGATAAATAGAAGTCGGTAAGGATCATTCAATAAGTGGTAATGAAAAATCAAGTAGTTAATTTTCTTAAACAGTCTATGTCTTTACTCAAAATAAAACACAGAGATGAGAACAGAAAAATTCATTTGAAGGAATAAAAACGCCAAAACACAAAAAATTGATCTCATAAATAAAAAATGAAATGACCTTTTCTACCTACGGATTAGGAAACCTTTTATTTTTTTAAGATTTTATTTATTTGAGAGAGCGAGGAAGAGAGAGAGAGAACACGAGTAGGGGAGGAGGGGCAGAGGGAGAGGGAGAAACAGGCTCCCCGTGGAGCAGGGAGTCCAATGTGGGACTCCATCCTGGAACCCTGGGATCATGACCTGAGCCGAAGGCAGACACTTAACTGACTGAGCCACCCTGGCGCCCTAGGAAACCTTTTTAAATATGGCAGTTAGATCAGGACTGGTGACGAGCACACATACATAAATGGATACACTTCTGGAGAGTGATTTTTATAAGGTGTGTCCACCAACCTCTGCCCTTGTAATTCCACTCTTAGAATTCTATTTCTAACAAAAGAAAAAGAAATTAGATGAGGGCATGTTTTCACATATAAAAGCTATTCAAATAACTTTTTAAAATGGAAAAACTGTAAAGAGCCCTAACTTTAATAGTAAGGAAATGGTTCAATGACCAACCCATCCCCCTGACACATCATCAGGATGTTCATGAAGCCTGTTAACATCCAGGTCCATAAGTGTGTTACAGTAGCTACCATTTACATTATATGTTACATATGCCAAGCTTTTAACATAAATCTGATTTAAATCCATCGGGGGACACCTGAAAGTGGGGCTGTATCTGCAGATCTGTCTCTCAAGCTTGTGTTCTTTTACTTTGTTACTCCCAAAATTATACAGCACAGAAATGAAAATGAAAGATATCAAAAGGTGTAAGTGTAAAAAAAAGTGTAATCAACAATACTTACATGTGAGTTTATTAGAAATGCAAATATGTGAAAATGTTAGTAATGGCTCTTTCTTGGTGACAGAGATATGGGTGATTTTTATATTCTTCGTACTTTGTAAATTTCTACAATATACTACTGACGTCAGGGGAAGGACTACTTGAAAACAGACTATAGCAACCAAAATCCAGACAAACATTTCTGGGATATTATTTTTAAATAGGTAAAGATTTATTGTTATTTCTCTAAGTGTATTATAGTTTAGGGTTGTTTAATCCAAAGTTCGTAAACGTAGTATGTTGTTAAGGCAGTGATGGGTCTGAGTTGCAGGAAAAGTTAAAAACAAGCTGTTGCTTTCTTTAGTCTAAAGTTACAGAACAAGCACTACAGTGTCTATAGAATTATTAACCCTCCTTTACAGAGTTTAACATTTCAAAACACTGTCCTCCACATCTGCTAAACCTAATCCTATTTAGCCATACAAATGCCTACCATTTTATTCAGATTATATAATCTGCAAACTGAAATCATTAACAGAAAACTTTTCCAATGAACGTGGAAGTAAAAGGGAGGCTTTAAACATTAGTATCCCTTTTACCCATACCCTGTTAAATGAATGAACACTTTATAAATAATTATAAAAGTCTCTTTGCTCCACTTCCTTCAAATACAGGTCCCTGTCTGTAGGGAATCTCTGGGTCTAAGGCCATATATGCTTATTCTGAGCTGTCTTCATAAAAGACAGTAATGCATGGTCAGGGCTGCTATAATGTTTTGCTCCAACATGGCGGATCTATTAGGAACAATTCTGAGCATATTGCAAATTTCACCTTCTGTTTATGCCTGATTTTGTCGGGAGACAGCTGAATGTACGACCACAACTCAGGTGACCCTAGTTGGGCAGGAACACACAAAACCCACACCTCCACCAGCCACCCCCGCTTTCTGTGTGCTTTCAAGATGCCCCTTCCACTGCCTCACAATAACCCTTCCCACGCCCACTTCCACCAGCAAACTGCACGCCTCTTTCATGATAAAGTGCCACATTTATTGTAGTATTTATGTTTTTCTTAACCATTTCATATGTCCAACTATAGTACCACTTTTATTAGGGTCCTTCCTTATTTTTAAACATGCCAATGACACAGTTTTTGAGTGCTGGGCTCCCATCCATTTCCCACCTAAGTCTGGTGGTTTTTAGTGCATGATTTTGCATAGAGTCGTGATTTTCAAGAATGCATACGTTGCATTAAGCAGAACTGGCTGTAGGTCTTCTTTCCACTGCTCAGTATCAAAGTTATTCTTTTTGCCTCAGTCAAGAAAGAATTTATTCACAGTCACGTTTTAGACCTGGCCTTAAAAATAAAGCCATCGACTAACGATGTGCTTCAAGAGGCCGTACATAAACCAACAAGCAACTGCTCAATGGGGAATGAGGATGGAAATGTGTACAATCAAACTCCACATTCAGAGATCTTTGGTCTTCATTAGTCCAATCCTTCCCGGAAGAACTTCCTATGCCATGCAGGGGCTCCGCCCAAACGCTACTACTGTTGTCCTCACCCCACCAGAGTGGGCTTCCACAGCAAAGGGCCCCAAGGTTTCCGGAGCTGAAGGGAGATTCTCCAACTGGAGACAGCAAAGTGTTGTGTGTTTGTGTTCCAAAGCCTGTAAGTGTGCTCAGCTTTCTCTGTGTGATCCATTCCTTTTTTCTCAACAGCAGGTTGCTCCCAAATCTCTATCTCTACCCACGAATCCGTCTTTAGAGCTTCACGTTCACTTTCAAGCTAATTACATCCCTTTTTGTTTCAAAGAGCAATACCCGCCACCACAATCCTCCCCAGGAGACCTGTGTTTAAGGGCAATGGTACCTGAAAGGCCATCCCAGCCACCCTCGATGTGAGGAGCTCCTCCCCTCCCCTTCAGATCACATTGCTGGCCACAGCCACATCTTTCTCGTCCCACGTCAGGGGACATGTAGTCCTCACCTGTCACCCTGCAGGAGGGGTTAGGAGAGTGCAAATGGTCTTTAGAATCTGTCTACACTTGTTCTCCTGTGACTCGAAGCCTACCTAGACTCTCCCTGGTAGGTCCCTCAGGATTAGCCCACAGGACAGGTCCCTCACCACTGGTAAGATGTGCCTGACGACCACCTGCAGCTCTGGATTTCGGATTCAGAGATCAAGTGCAAGCTTACTTTTACATCACCACTGAGGCCCCTAAGTGCTGTGCTTGGGGATGCTTTATTTTTGTACAGTGTTAGGACAAACCCTAACTTAGAAATGTAAATTAGCCACTTAAGACATGGAGCCTCTTCATCATACACATTTAATGTAATCAAATTGAAATATAAGAATCGTTATCATTAAGAGTAAGTCTGGGGGTGCCTGGATGGCTCATCGGTTAAGCATCTGACTCTTACGTCAGCTCAGGTCATGATCTCAGGGCTGTGGGATCGAGCCCTGCGATGGGCTCTGCTTTATCCTCTCCCTCTGCCCCTCCCCCAGCTTGTGCTCTCTCTCACAAATAAAATCTTAAAAAAAAGAGAATAAGTTGGTTCAATTTCTTTCTTTTTTTTTTAAGATTTTATTTATTTGACACAGAGAGCACAAGCAGGGGGAGCAGCAGAGGGAGAGGGAGAAGCAGGCTCCCGTTGAGCAGGGAGCCCGATGGGGGACTCGATCCCAGGACCCTGGATCATGACCTGAGCCGGAGGCAGACGCTTAACTGACAGAGCCACCCAGGCGCCCCAAGTCTGTCCAGTTTCTGCTGCACAAACACATCTCCCTTGTCCTGTCCATTCCCAATGTTTGGCTATGCTGTGGATTCACCAGATTCCCTGCCTCCCCAGTGCCCAGCCCCGACCATGTATTCTCGTCATTACGTACTGCTGCTCCAGCCTCTGGACCCTGAAAAATAGTACAAGGAGCAGAGCAAATGTGAGGGAAGGCCAGACTATCCTTGGTGACCACCACCACACTTTCCACAAATGTGCTGGAAACCACAGCAATGTTCTCCCAGATGAGCTACTTGCCCAGGCCAGGCGAAACTGCCAGTCATTCCACGATCCTAATGCCCGAGGCAGGCGCGTTCCTATTCCAGCGGTTGCAGCGACTGTCGTCCACACTGGGTCTAGATGAGAAGGCCCCTTTCTCCTAACCATTTCAGTATGGGTACCCTACACCTAGACTGTTCATCAGCTCTGGGGTTCTTTGTCGAGGGGTAGACGGGTGGGTGCTGTATGACCTTCCCCCGTTCTACACAGCAGTGCTTTGCAAGCTCTGGGACACAAAATCCATTTCGTGGATACCAATCAGTATTCCTGTATTTAGAAAAGACTAGGAGACACCAGAGACCGTGGCCTAGCGGCACCCAGGCCAGCAGATAACATGTGTGTCTTAACTGCAGCTACACTGGAGAAGTTTGGGAAGGCTGCTCAGACTGCCGAGCACCGTGCAAGCAGCAACCATCCAGAGAGAAAGCCTGGGCAGTGCTTCTGTGCATGGCCCTCACAAGGGGTCTCCCTGACGGCCCCAATCGGGCCATGGTGTCGCCTGTTGAACCCTCTGGCACTTGTCACACTGGGCTGTGAGGAGCTGACTCCCCTGAGGAGGACACCTCTGTGCCTGGACCCCAGCATGGCACGTGACTCCTGGGTAGCATCTGATAAATGAATAAATCTGGGATCCAAGCACCCACCAATCTGATCTGCATGCTTCTGCTTTCTCAACAGCGTCACCAAGGTCTCCCCTCCCTGGCCTGCTGCCACCCTGTGCAGCAGGACACTGGGTCACTGTCCTGACTTTGGCTAGAGACCTGCAGGGTCACAGGCCTCTAGGGTCATGTCTTCCCTCATGTGGCAATGGGAAGAAGGGACAGATGCATTATCACCCTGCACCCTCACATCCAGTTTGTTAATGCCTCCTCAGCCCTGCCCCTGCATTGCTCTGTTGATTTGCCTGATTTTCACAGTGATTATTCTGTATCCTGACCACTCCATCAGCCTCACTGCTCCCTGGCTTCTAGTTTCGCGACCATACACTAGCCACGGCCAACTCTTATGGCCACAATGGCTTTCCCCAAACCTTTTTATTGGGTATTTGCCCTGTAAGACAAGAACCAAAAAAACCCTCAAACTTAAAACTTATCAGGCGAATAATTAAGGTTTTCCAGAAGTTGGGGCTCTTTTGCATCTCTGACATTATCTCCTAAGAATTAATCAGGCACTCTGCTCCAGGTTCCAGGCACAAGCATTTGCATCCCAGCTATTTAATATGAGCGAGGGCCACGCTAGCTGGCCGAGCGGGTTCCAAAACTTTGTACTGAGAGGCTACTGGCACAGTATTAGCACTCAGAAATACTCCGAACAACTCATTCTCTAAAGAGCAAAAGAATACTTAAGAATGGAGGCTGCATAAAAGGCATTTTAGCCTGTGAAGCATACAAATTATTTCCGTGAAACTACTAAATAACTCACAAATGCTAGAAATATACTCAAAGCAGATGAAGGGAAAACCATGAAATGAATTAGTTAAAAAAACTGAGAGTACACAGAATTAGGAAGCATTCTGAAAATCAACAGAAAAAAGAACATAAGCTGTGGTTTCTTCAATTAAAATCATCCTGTGTAATAATTAACTTTTTGAAAGAACCAACCTAAAAATATTAGGTATGAAAAAGCAATGAGGAGACTTAAAAAGAAAAATACTATTTGGGGATAAAAAGTAGCAACTGATGAGACTATGTAACTTTAAATAACCTTTAGTTGATGCCAGTTTTCTAAAACCTATATGAGATCAGCCTGATTAAACCAAAGAATTCTGAACCAGGATATACACAACAATATAGTCTTTGATATGGGAATTACAATGTTTTGCCATTGGTAGCAGGGGTTCTCAACAGGACTAGGCAGTAGAATCATGAGGCAGGTTTTTACAAAATGCTCCTTGGGCCACATTCCCAGCTCCCAGGGGCTTCTGGGAGTGGAGCATTGGCGCCTTTCCCATGCGATGCTGACGCACACTGAGGGCTGAGGACCGTGGCTGCAGGGTAAATGGGTTTGGTGTCTTCCACTGATGTAGCATACTTGTGGTCTGAAACAGGACATTCAGGGTAACCCAAAGGGAAACGCCTAAGTCAGAAGATGGAGACCAGATTAGCAATAACATTTCCTCCAAATCAGAGGAAGGGTCATTAAAGTCCAAATAATTGAAACAAATAAGGAAATGGGAAAAAAGAAAAATAATATGTGATTCTTAGAAGTAAAGAACACTGGCAAGAATATAAGGAGATGCTAAAACAGATTAAAGAGGGGCATTAAGAAATGTATAGAAACTCGAAATACTCAAAGATATTCAACGTGACTGGTTTTTCTCCAATAACAAATTTAGTAAGTCAAAGGAAACAGTAAAAATCCAGGATCTGGAAACCAAAAAGGAGTTTTCAGGTGCTGGTCAATACAGACAAGATCCTACTGCTTTCCTCTTTAAAGACTGCATTTTAGGAAACATGCTCACAATGTCACAGTTGAATAGCCTCAAACAGCCTAATGGTTGGTTCTTGTATTACTTGGATTTATAATTTTTCAGTAATATCATTTAGGAAAGGTAAAATGTCCATATTCCACTTAATCACCTTCCCTCAAAGTGGATTCCCCATTCACTGACAACTCTTTCTTCTTATTCTTCACCAAAAGCAAGGGGGGAACCCCAGCGATCAATCAGACCACTCTCTCAGAGGGAGGTAAGAGGTCAGAGAAACAAATGGAGGCTGAGGGACCACAACGGACACACACAGGCTCATCCATACTTGCAGGGTGCAGTATGGGGCTTGTCACTAAATCCCCCTTTACAAGATGAAAACTCAAGATCCAGAGCTTAACAGTCTTGCCTGAGGTCACTGAGTGGTGAGGAAGCAGAAAGTGGAGATCACACTGAGGCCCGTGCACTCGATGCACAAATGTGGTCTCCATCATGCCCAGCTTCCTGCTGTGGCATAAAGATACACAGGGGGAAAGCTAAAGAGCAGAAGGTAAATGATGTAAATGAGTGATTATTGACAATGACTGTCTTAAATTTCTTCCAGAAGATGAGAAAAATTTCCAGTAATGTTATTTAAGACTTCACAGAGTTGGATTTTAACTGGCTCAAGTACTTTTTGCACATAATAAGTGCTCAATAAATGTATTGAAGATACCTCATAAAAAAACAGAATATGGACTATTAGGGTACTATGCTATTAGCAAAGAAACGGATGGCCAGATATAAATTCAAAGGACTCTGATGAAGGTTTGCCATTAAAAAAACCAAGATGGAAAAGAACTGGCTGAAATCAGCCTTTTAAGGGGTATACCAAGTTAAAAATAAGAAGTTAAAAAGAAAATAGACTGAATGCTGGAGGCAATGGAGAAGGCTTACAGGGGCTCAACAGCTCACCTACCTGCCTGTAACACCTAAACATCCAGTTTAGAGAAAGAGGAACGTAGAGGACCTTCCAAGGGGCCAGAGAATGTATTCTAAGCCAGCTGGAAAAAGAAAAAAATCAAGGGCTGTTATAATTATAACTCCCAACACATGTCTAATCCATTGCTTATTCAGTGGTAAGGGTTCCAAACTAGAGTCGTCAGGTTACTGGCACCAACCTGGGAGGAAGGGTAGAAGGGACCGCTTCCTCACAAACGGAGAAAATCACACCGTGAGTCTAGTCATGTGGGCAGAGAGAACGCTGGGGAGGAGAGAGCCCATGCGCCTGGTAAATGCCTCCTCGCTGCGCTTACCACACACCCGTCTCCAGGCTGGAACTTACGTTACCTACTAACTCTACCTACAACAGGATCGCCTGAGGTCGGCACCACTCTTCAGAGGAACAGTTCAGGTATGTATCATGCCGGTGTGATTATCAAAAGGAAAAAACCCACCATGTACACAATTTAAAAACTGACCTATAATTTGGTGAAGAAACTGGCTTTGCCATTTCACTTGAACCACTCCTGCTTTCACCCCAAGTACCGTGGGAAGTTGCTGGGGGGCAGCCAGGAAAGGTTCTGCCTGCAGCACCCCCAACTGCTCCCAGGGCATACCCACGACACCCAGAAGCAGTTCTGCCTCCACGGGTCATCTGTGGACTTTGTGCTGCAGAAAACTACATGCCACACCGTGGGGCTTGTTCAGACAGAAACGACAGAGCCCCACATGGAGCCCCTATCCAGCAGGCCAGAGGGCTACCTACAACCCCCTTCCACTCCCACCACCTGCCCGCCATAAGAGAGGAGCTCCTATTAAAACAAACCTCTCCACTATACGTTACCATCTCAAAATTCTTACTACCTAGCCAGGCATGGGAAGGGGCATTCTGATACCTCAGAAATAGCCTAATCTTAATTTTGCTTTTATGTATCTCTCCATATCTTTTGCAAAAGTCTCAAATAAAATATAAGCAAACAATTTAAAATATTTTTTTTATCGTGCATATATCAAAAATTTACCATTTTAACTATGTTTAAGGGCATTAAGTATATTCATACTATTTGTGTAACCATCACTACTATCCATCTCCAGAATGCTTTCCATCTTGCCAAACCAAAACTCTGAACTCATTAAACAAGAACTCTCTGTTTCCCAAAAACCATCATTCTACTTTTTGTGTCAGTGAATCTGACTACTCTAGATACCTCCTCTATATGGAATTGTATGAGTTTGTCCTTTGTGTCTGGCTTATTTATAATGCCTTCAAGGTTCACCCTTGTTGCAGCATGTGTTAGAGCATCATTTCTAAGGCTAAATGACATTCCATTGTACATATAAGCCATGTTTTGTTTAGCCATTCAGCCATCAGTGGGTATTTCTGAGTTGTTTCCAACTTTTTGGCTACTGTGAATAATGCTGCTATGAACATGAATGCATAAATATTGGAGTCCCTACTTTCAATTCTTTGGATAGTTCACCTAGAGGTGGAATTGATAATTCTATGGATTATATAGAAATATCTATATCTGTTGATATAGAAGCAGATCATTTGGTAATTTCATGTTTGTTTTTTTTTGAAATTATATTTACTCTTTCCCTAAATTAGTTAGAATGTGTTTAATTAGTAATTATAATCAAAGTCCTGGAGAAGATCCAAATCATGGACTGGATGGTGATTACTTCCACTTCAGTGCTATTTTTTGTTTTGTTTTCCTGAGATCAGAAACCAGAGAATACAAGGATGTAAAATCCTTTACATGTTGAAGAGGAGTTAATATAATCAAAGATACATTGCACAAAGATCCATAGCCAATTCTAAGGGGCTTAGTTTATAGACAAAACCCTCATAAGATACATCATTTGTTTCTTTTTATGGCCAGAAATTGTTTTCTGCTAGCCAATCTTGCAGTTTTAATGTACATAAAGTGGTCACGTGCTTCCCTGAGGTTAGGATCCAGGCCTCATCAAGCTTGTGCCTCTGGTTCTGAGCACTAACCTTGTTATTAAGGTCACTCAGAGTTTGCTGAATGACACTGTGACAGAAGGAGAATAAGAAGAACTTAGGGATTTTTGTTTTTTAGAACAGAAACACTCCAATAAGCAATGTCACTGTAAACTATGCAAACATCTACAATCAGTTCAGAGTATAACTAGAGGCAATCAAGTGTCCTTGGCCATGTTTTAAAGTTCTGAGGTATAAAGGTCAGTATTCTATAGCATTATTATATGCAGAATAATCCTCTGTTTTAATCTTCATTTTGAGTTGTGTTGAGCTCCTGAGAGAGCATTAATCTCTGAAGGGATTTGGATTCCTAAATCTAGAAAAGCAATGAAGTCCTTAATAGACCAAAGGAAATTTAGGCGTCCATCTTTACTCAGCTCTTCAACACATATGGTGATAATATACAAAGCTATCAGCAACCAACATTTTAAAATGAAAGTTAAAAACACTGAGGAAACTGAAATCCTTAAAAGTGAAGTATATTATTTGAAGAGGTTAATGGGAAACTTTATTCAAGCATGATCAATCTTGAATTACAAATGCAAATTCAAGCTATTAAATTTAGTTTTACTACGACACACCAAAACAAAAAATGAAAAATTACTAGCAATATAAATCCTATTATTCTAACTAAGCATATCAGGATAAGTTCAAAAATAAATCCAGTAAGATAGGTGATACTTTAAATTTAGTATATTTTATTTCCTCATTAACAGCTCTGACAATAAGTCAAATATTCGAAAGAAAAAAACTCACCGAAAATCTGTACACTATAATGTCACCTTGAAATACCAAAAAAAGGAATAGAAAATACTGAGATTCACCTTCCTCTTTTGTGCTGAGAATAAAGAAGGACTGGCAAGAAAAACAAAATATAAGAAGGGTAACAACTATCTACAAGGTATAATTCTCCACCAGTGAAATCTTATTACTTATTACATACAGAATTTTATTGCCTGCAATAATGATTCTGCCTTATTGACAGAGGACTGAATTCTCTCAACACTTTTCCTCATAATCTTTACCTTGACTTTTAGGAACAACTAGTTTCTGCAACTATTGCTTTAGGAAGATAATGAATCAATTACAATCTAATTTTTCTATTTTAATAGTGCATGGCCATTAATTTCAAATCCTAGATACTAAAGGAACATACTATCTTGCTTAGATACCTGTAGAGTATAACCAAATTTCTACTCCAAATAAAAGGAACTGTCGTGCTCCCACTTCATCTTGTACCTTCCTACAATAGCCCAGAAAGAATTGAGTGGGGGCGCCTGGGTGGCTCAGTTGGTTAAGCGACTGCCTTCGGCTCAGGTCATGATCCAGGAGTCCAGGGATCGAGTCCCACATCGGGCTCCCTGCTCAGCAGGGAGTCTGCTTCTCCCTCTGACCCTCTTCCCTCTCTCATGCTATCTCTCATTCTCTCTCTCTCAAATAAATAAATAAAATCTTAAAAAAAAAAAAAGAATTGTGTAAAAAACCAATAGAAATCTTCCTCTAGGAGAGGGGCAAAAGTGTGGAAAGAGGAGTCCTCTATGACTCAGGCATATAGAGACAACTGAAAGCTTACAGAAGAGCACACTGAGAAAAATCTTCCAGCAACCACAGCCAAGGCAAAACCCAAACCCAGCTCAACTCCTGAGTAAAATGACTCAATCCCCAACCCTAGCTGCCTGAGAAGAACCATGCTCATTTCTAGGTGTACATATTATTTATGTCAGTCGCTCCTGTTTTTACAAGATGTCCAGCATTCAATAAAAAATTATAAAATACACAAAGATCAAGGAAAAAATACAACTCATAGTCAAGAAACAAAGCAATCAACAGAAATAGACTCAGAGATAACCCAGATAATGGTACTATCATATAGGGCCATTAAAATAACTACGATACATGTAAAAGAATCTACTAGAAAAGGTGGACAACGTGCATGAACAAATGGGGCAATCGAGTAAAGACCAGAAACTCTTAAGAAAAAGTCAGTGCTAAAACTAGAAATAACAACAATCCCTGGAGAAGGGAAGAATCGGATTTCCAGAGTTGCCATATTGTTTTAAAAGTCCTGTTTTTAACAAGTCACAAGACATGCAAAGATAAAGAAAACATGACCCATACCACAGGGGGAAAAGCAGTCAACAGAAACCATCATTGAGGAAGCCCAGACACTGAACTTAACAAAGATATTAATCAGCTATTTCAAATATGTTCAAGAACAAAAGAAAATAGTATCAAAGGATCTAAAGGGAAGTATGAGAAAAACACCTCACCAAATAGTATCAATAAAGATAGACTATTTTAGAAAACTGAAATCCTTGAGTTGAAAAGTGCAACAGAAATGAAAAAAAAAATCATTAGAGCAGCTCAATAGTAGATTTGGGCTGGCAGAAGAAATAATCACCAAACCTGAAGATAGGTCAATTGAGATCATCTAGTCTGAGGAACGGAAAAAAAAAAAAAAAAAAAAAGGAAAAAGAATAGAACCTCAGAGACCTCTGGGACATCATTAAGTATACCAACATACACATTATGGGAATCTTGAGAGGACAAAGGCAGAAAAGAATATTTGAAGAAATACTGGCCAGAAACATCCAAAATGTGATGGAAAACATTCATCTGTATATCCAAGAAGCTCAAGGAATTCCAAACAAAATAAATTGAAAGAGATCCTCACCTAGACAAATCATAATAAAAATGTTGAAAGATAAAGACAATGAAAGAATCTTGAAAGCAGGAATAGAGAACCAATTGTGTCATGTTCAAGGACCCTTGATAAGATTAACAGCTTAATTCTCAGTGGAAATTATGGAGGTCAGAAGGCAGTAGAATGAAATATAAAAAGTACTGAAAGAAAAAGACTGTCAACCAAGAATCTGATATCTAGCGTAATAAATACTTGGAAGTAAAGGAGAAATTAAGACATTCCCAGATAAAAACAGAGATTCAGTGGCTAGCCGACCTATTTTATAATACATACATACATACAAAACTACTAAAGGGAGTCCTTCAGGCTAAAATGAGAGAACACTAAATAGTAAATGAAATCCACACAAAGAAATAAGACACTGACAAAAGTAACTAAAAAGATAATTATGGAAGACAGGGTAAATGTGTTTCAGTTCACAATTCTCTTTCATCTAATTTAAAAGATAAGTACATAAAGCAATAATAATAAATCTGTGTTGATGAGCATATAAAGTAAAATGATGGATTTTGTATGACAATAACAGCACAAAGGAGAGAAGAGAGAACAATGTAATGCAAGAGTAAAGTTTTATGTAAAAATGAACTTAACATTTTCATAGACTAAAATGTAAACTGTAATCTCCAGGGCAACAACTAAGAAAAGAGCTAAAAAGATATTGTAAAAAAACAATAAAGGAATTAAAATGGTACATTAAACAATACCTATTTAACATGAATAATGGAAGGCAATAATAGAGTAACAAAGGGGAAAAAAAAGGTGTGGGCTATCAGTAACTACAAACACTCAATTTAAAAGGCAGAGATTGGCAGAAGGATAAAAAGACCTGGTTTAACTCTATGCTGTCTATATAAGAAACACTTTATATAAAAAGACACAAACAGGTTAAAAGATTGGGAAAGATGCCTGGTGCATAAACGATAACCGAGAGAGGCCTGGAGTACCTATTCCAAAAGAGGCAAAAACAGACTTAAAACAAACAGGGGTGCCTGGTTGGCTCAGGTCACAATCCTGGAGTCCTGGGAAGTGAACCCTGTGTTGAGCTCCTGCTTCTCCCATTCTTGCTCACTCTCTCTCACAAATAAAAAAATAAAATTAAAAAAAATTAAAACAAATAGTTATAAGAGAAAAGGAAGGCTATTTTGTAATAATAAAGTGTGAAACCATCAAGAAGACATAACAGTTATAAACTTACATGTATCTAACAAGCAAGCCCTAAAATGAAGCAAATCTGACAGAAGTGAAAGGAAAAATAGACCATTCAACAATAATCACTGAAGTCTTTAATATCGCACTTTCAATATGGATACTGAACTAGATAGGACAGAAAATCAGCAAGGAAAGAAGACTAAACACCACTATGAACCAACTAAACCTAAAAGACATCTGTAGAATAACCTACTCAACAACTGTATGACCTACGAACACAATGGAACGAAATTAGAAATCAGTAACAGAAGGAAATTTGGTAAACCCTCCCATCAAAAAAGATCTCAAACTATTAAGCCTAAGTATCCACCACAGGAAACTAAAAGTCAAAAAGTAAACTAAACCCAAAGCAAGCAGGAAGAAGGAAACAATAAAATTGAGAGCACAAATTAATTAAATATACACTAGAAAAACAAGAGCAAAAATCAAAGAAGCCAAAAGTTGGTTCTTTGAAAAAAATCAATAAATTCAACAAACTTTTTAGACTGACCAGGACAAAAAAAATATTCAAATTACTATAATCAGGAATGAAAGAGCAAATAGCACCAATGACCTTACAAAAATAAAAAGGATTATAAGGGAATACTATGAACAGCTGTATGTCAACAAATTAGATATCCTAGATGAAACAGACAAATTCTTGGGGAGGGGGGTGGTGGGATGGGTTAGCCCGGTGATGGGTATTAAGGAGGGCACGTACTGCATGGAGCACTGGGTGTTATACGAAAACAATGGATCGTGGATCACCACATCAAAAACCAATGATGTACTGTATGGTGATTAACATTATAAAATTAAAAAATAAGTAATAATAAAAAAGAAGAAATAGACAAATTCCTAGAACAATATAAATTACTGAAACTGACTCAAGAAGAAATAGAAAATTTGAAAAGACCTGCACCGAGAGATTAAATGAATAATCAAAAAACTTCCCACAAGGAAAAGCTTCACTGGTGAAGTCCGCCAAACATATAAAAAAGAATTAAAACCAATCCTTCATAAACTTTTCCAAGAAAACAGGAGAGGAGAAAACACCTCCACACTCATTTTATGAAGCCACTCTGATACCAAAACCTCACAAGGGTGATACAAGAAAACTAAAGACCAGTATCCCTTATGAATACAGATCCCAAATCCCCCCACAAAATATTAGCAAGCTGAATCCAGCAGCATACACAATTGATTTATATACCATGACCAAGTGGGATTCACCTCAGGAAGGCAAGGCTGGGTCACTATATGAAAATCAATCAATGTAATAAACCGTAAGAAAAGAAGAGAGGACAAAAACCACATGACCATTTAAAAAAATACAGAAAAAGTATATGAGAAAATTCACTACCCTTTCACGATAAACACTAAAAAAACTAGGAATAGAAGGGAACTTCCTCTACCTGATAATGGGTATCTGTGAAAAATCCACAGCAACCATCATACTTAGTAATGAAAGACTGAACACTTTCCCTGTAAGATCAGGAATAAGACAGATGTTCACTCTAGTCACTTCTATTCAACGCTGAACTGGAGGTCCTAGCCAGGGCAATCAGGTAAGAAAATATGAAATGAAAGATCAGAAAGGAAGAAGTAAACTATTTATTTGCAGATGAGACGTAACTATAAATATAGAAAATCCTAAAGGAATTCACATAGATATACACAATTATTAGAACTAATGGATGAGTAGAGCAAGACGGTAGATACAAGATCAATATATAGAAATTAACTGTATTTCTCATATAGTAGCAATAAGAAACAAAATGAAATTAAACAATTTACATTTACAATAGCATTAAAAAGAATAAAATATGTAGGCATAAATTTAAAAGTGCAAGACCTGTATACTGAAAATAACAAAAGCTCACTGAAGAAATTAAAGATCTAAATGAAAAGACATTCCATGTTCATGTATTAGAAGATTTAACATTAAGATGGCAGTTTTCCCAAAATTGATCAATGCAAATCCCAGCTGACTTTTAATAGTAATGGACAAGCTGATTCTAAAATTCATGTGGAATTGCAAAGAACCCAGGATAGCAAATGATTCTGAAAAAGAACAAAACAGGACTCATACTTCCTGATTTCAAAATTTACTACAAAGCTACACTAATCAAGGCAATGTGGTATTGATATGTGAACAGACATATAGATCACTGGATTAGAATTAAGAGTCCAGAAATAAACTCATATATCTGTGCTGACTGGTATCTGACAAGGGTACCAAGGCCATTCAATGTAGGAAAGAATACTCTTTTCAATTACTCGTGTTGGAACAACAGAACAGCCATATGCAAAAGAATGAAGTTGGATCTGTGTAGTGTATACCATATATAAAAGAAGTAACACAAAATGGATCAAAGACCTAAATGAAAGGGCAAAATCTATAAAATTCTTAGAAGAAGAAGGGTATAAATCTTCCTGACCTTGGATTAGGCAAGGGTTTCTTAGCTATGATACTAAAAGCACAAGAAGACAAAGAAAAAATACATTAGATATCATCAAAATTAAAAGTATTTTTGCTTCAAAAGACACTATCAAGGAAGTGAAAGACAACCAACAGAATGTGAGAAATGTCTGCAAATCACATGTCTCAGAATGTCTTGTAATATCCAGAATATATAATGAGCTTGTAAAACTCAACAATTAAAAGACACACACACACACACAAAAACCCAACTTAAAAAAACAGGCAAAGGATCTAAACAGACATATCTCCAAAGATATGCAAATGGAAAATAAGCACATGAAAAGATGCTCAACATCATTAGTCATTAGGGAAACACACACCAAAACCACAATGAGATACCACTTCACACCAACTAGGATGTCTATTAAAAATGAAACAAAACAAAACAAAACAAAACCCCCAGCTATAATAACAATGACAAGTGTTGGTAAGAATGCAGAGAAAGTGGGACCCTCCTCCACTGGTGGCGGAGATGTAAAATGTTATAGATGCTTTGGAAAAGTTTTGCAGTTCAACTTTTAAACATAAGAGTTAATATATCACCCAGTTATTCCACTCCTGTGTATAGACCCAAGAGGACCGAAAACATATGCCCAAGCAAAAGCATGTATCCAAATGTTCCCAGTAGCATTATTCACAACAGCTACAATGTGGAAGTAATTCAAATGTCCATCAACTGAGGGGATATAAATAAAATGTGGTATGTCCATACAATGGAATATTATTCAGACATAAAAAGGGGATGGTGTACTCATTCATGTTACGTGGATGAACTCTGAAAACATTATGGTAGGTAAAAAACACAGATACTAAATCCATTTATCTGCTTTCATTTATATGAATTGTCTCGAATAGGCAAACTGATAGAGGCAGAAAGTAAATGAGTAGTTACCAGCATCTGGGATGAAGGTGGAAAGGAGAGTGACTGCTGAGTATGGGTTTCTTTTCTGGAGTGATGAAAATGTTCTGGAATTAAAAATATTGATGGGGGGGGTGCCTGGGTGGCTCAGTCGTCTGCCTCCGGTTCAGGTCATGATCCCAGCATCCTGGGATGGAGCCCCACATCAGGATCCCTGCTCCACAGGAAGTCTGCATCTCCCTCCCCCACTCCCCCTGCTTGTGTTCCCTTGCTGTGTCTCTCTGTCAAATAAATAAATAAAAATCTTAAAAAAAAAGTCGATGGTTGCATAACTTTCTCATTTTTTGTAAATGCAACAAAAAAGCACCTATCAAATAGCAGAGCCTCAACAGACAACTGTTGATATAAATAATGTTTGCATTTTGCTAAAAAGGTATTACAAGATTAAAAATAGTGAAAATTAAAAAAAAAATGAATAGTCAGATTACTATTACATGAAGGGAAACATTAGAGGTCAATGTCAACAATGAACTAGAATCCTGTATCTATACCACAATTTTAGTAAAACAAATCCAGCCACATATAAAAAATATAAAATATCATGACTAACTTGGGTTCATTCCAGGAATGCAAGGTGACCTGGTGTTTTGGGTGGGGCAAGGAAGAGAATCCAATGCAAATTCACCTGCTTAGTGGAATAAATGAGAAAATCAAAATCTCAAAAGATGCAAGTAATTCAATATCCATTCACGAAAATTTTTTTTAACAAATTAGAAATAGAATGGAACTTCCTTAATTAGTGATGGCCCCAACTGTTAACTCTTCTTTGTATCCATATGCCTTCTGTCATGTAACTGTTTTTCTCTCATTGTGGACTGGCTGACTGTCGCCAGTGAATCTGGAAATAGAAGTTTGAAATGGGCTTTGCACAGGAGCTTGCTCTCTTGTATCTTTGATACTGCTGTGACAATATGATTGGTCTGGCCTGCTGGAGGAGGAAAGAACCAATCTGAACCACCCCAGCTGAGGCCATTCAAGATCAGAAGAGGATTTTAAATATTTACCCTTATCTGAAGCAGTATAGCTTGGGGTCCTGAGTTGGATTATTTCCAGTTCCTTTCCTAGCTCTGTCAACTAACTAGCTATGTGTCCTTGAGCAAGTTGCTACCTTTGCCCATCAACATATGGGAATGATAACAGCAGCAATGGCACAGGGCTTTTATGCAATCAAATCACTGATGTTGGTAAAGCACTTACAACAGTCTCTGACATACATTAAACAGTCAATGGGGGCGCCTGGGTGGCTCAGTTGGTTAAGCAACTGCCTTCGGCTCAGGTCATGATCCTGGAGTCCCTGGATCGAGGCCCATATCGGGCTCCCTGCTCGGCAGGGAGTCTGCTTCTCCCTCTGACCCTCTTCCCTCTTGTGCTCTCTATCTCTCATTCTCTCTCTCTCGAATAAATAAATAAAATCTTTAAAAAAAAAAACAACAGTCAATGGACACATGCTACAATTATTACATGCATAATATTCTAGTTATTCTAGTTTGCTCTTTTCAAATCTCCTTTGGAATTGAAGTTATTTCTCATCTTCTGGACTCTTTTTCAGAACAAATATGTTCATCTTTTATAACTCTAGAATTAAAAAAAATATTTTTAAGAGACTATCACTGTATTTTTATCTTTGGATTATACCTTTAGAAATGAGTCAAATTCAATACTAATATGTCCCTATAATAAAAAAAAGTAGGTTCTAAAGACAGTAAGTCCAGTGGAAATTTTCAGTACTTCATTGTCTTGTTGATCTCAGACAGCCAAACAGACCTGGAAGGAAGCCCAGCTGAGATCAGAGCTGCCCATCCAACAACCTAAGATGTGTAAATAATGTTATATGCCACTGAGGTTTTGAGATAGTTTGTTACACAGCAGTATTATGGCGATGGATAATTGATATGCCTGATACACAGTATTTGAAATCTCTACAGCAAACATTATTCTTAATGATGAAATCTTGCAATTTTCTTTCAGAGATTAGGACGAAGAGGACAATAAACATAAAAAGAAAACAAAATTTAAAAGACACCATTTATAATAACATCGAAAATATATTAAAAAAAAAACAACCTGAAGGAATCCATCTAATGTAAGACATGTAATAAGGCCTCTAACTCAGAAAATTTTAAGACACATTCATTTTTTTGTAACGATGCCAAATTCCCTAAATGATCTGACTGAATGTAATCTCAATCAAAATTCCAGTACGTTTCTTCCTGGGGAGTGGAAAATGAAAAGCTAGCTGCACTGTATAGCGACCTGGAAAGTGACAATAACAACCAAGGCACTGGAAGAAAACCAAGTAGGAGGGCTTTCTCTACTAGGTAACTACAAGATTTAAAGATACTGTAATAAGACAATGGAATCGGCGTTAAGGGCAGAAAACAGAACAGAATCCAGAACAAAGTGACCTGTATACAGACAGTCCCTGGTTTTATGCCTAAGGTGGTCATGCAGCAGTGGCAAAAATGGTGTAAAACTTGACTCCTACACATACAACACCAGGGCAAATTACAGATCTAAATGTGAAAGCTTCTAGAAGACAATTTAAGAGAATGAGTTTGGGGATTAGGGAGGATTTGTTAAGCAGCATAATAAGTAAAAGAAAAGACAGATATACTGGAGTACACTAAATTAGGAACTGTGTTCATCAAAAGACCTTCAGAGAATTAAAAAAAAAAAAATATCAAGCAAAAACTGGAAAGAGACCTTTGTAACACTTCTGACAAAGAGACCACACCAGAGACCGGTGCAGAGTATGCAGGGCTTATTTTCAGATTATGTTTGGAACTTTGACAAATCAGTAAGAAGCCATTCAAATAGCAACATGCATCCTGTTCATGTAGATGAGAGACAGAAGCAAGGGAGTCTAGGGTATTTGCAAGATCGTTAGGGCTGAGTGCCCTAGTTGTTGGATATCAAAGTATCCTTGTGAAAGTGGCTTGTGGGGAAGGAGATGGGAAAGAACTAGCCAATAGGCTAGATCAGGGGCCGGCAAACGAGGGTGTGTGGTCCAAATCCGGGCTGCTGTCTCTATAAACAAAGTTTTACGGAACACAGCTATACTCATTTGTTCACATGCAGTCTATGGCCACTTTCCTTGGCCACAGGGTAGTGACGAATAGTTGTAACAGAGACCGTATGGCCTCTGTTTCAGGCCCCCAAGGCCTGAAATATTCACTATCTGGCTCTTTATAGAAAAAAGTGTGCTGATTCCTAGGCTGGACTGTCCTCTCATGTCCAGTATCACTGTAGAAAGGAAGTGGAGAGAGAGTTCGGTCCCTGGAAGACTTGAAGGAGGTTAACAGTCCAGCTATTAGCAGGATTTTAAAGCAAAGATTATTTTTTAAAGGCTAAATTTGTTTTGTCAATGGGCAACCAGACTTTCTGTTCTCTGTTAAAAGCAGAAAAAGTGTGGCAATGTCATGGAATCACTAAAGTTAACAACTTATACCTAGAATTAGGGCTTGTATTTAAAAACTATTAACTTAAAAAGGGATTATGGGACTAGTTTAAGGAAATCACAGCGGCTCCGAAAATAGATAACCTCTGACTGACCTCTTTTCTTAAAGCAAGCAAACACAGTCAGGAGCTAGTAATGTTACTGAGGGATGAACCACCTTCCATTCAACAGGTAATTCAGTAATCTGGATTTTGATAGGACGCTGTTTGTACTTTGTGCTTATGCCTACCTGAGGGGCAGGTATGAAGTCTGTGTTCAAAACAATTCCCTGTCCCCTTCACAGTCCCAGAGCAACAAAGTTATTCCTTTTCCCACACTCCACCAGTATTTCTCATCCCTCCCTACTTTTTTAAACAACCCAGGTGCCCTTCTCAGTTGTCCTCTTAATTATATTAATTATATTTGAAACTTTAATGTACTTGAAAACCATTAGCATGATTAAAAACAACTGAAATTAATGGTGATTTTAAGAGAAAAACTGTATCTTGAAAACCATATAATTTTGACTTTGATCATATATCAGTGTGAATACAGGGTCTGCTTACTTTCCACAAACTTAAAAAGGAAAAAAAAAAAAAAACCCTGGCTCGAAATCAAATGTGTTTTTGCTGCTTCTCCCCACCCCAGTCCCAACAAGATTCTGATGTTTCTGGGAGTGGAATAAGTTCTATGCTCTCAGAATAATGAAGACTAATCTCATACCGTTCAAGATTCCTATAAATCTTCTCAAAAGCTCTTTTCCCACATCTTAAGATTTTTTCCACATTACATCCATCTTCAGAGCTTTCACCACCTAGATGTCCATTCCAACAATCTTCTAATATATAGTACCTTCCCCAAAGCCTACTTCAAAGAGGTGGGCTTCCTTTCTGTATACACAGAGAGAAGACAAATCAAATCAGTAATTGCTTATCTCTTCATACTAACAGGCATGTCATCTTTGAAAATAAATCCACTGCCTGAAAACTAAAACTAAGAGTCTATGTGATGTTTGAAAGAGGCTCTCCCACTCTTGATTAGAAACTAATTCTTCGTAAGGACTTGTAAGAAATTTGGCATGCATCAGCAAAATTCACTGAGCTGGCTCTGAAGTCCACCTTGACTGAGTCCTTTGATGGTAAAGTTCTGAAATCAACAATTTTGAGATATTTATGTCTGTCACGTGAGATTTAAAACGCTGATTTCAGTTTTTATTTTCACATGAAAAGCACACAATCTAAACAGTATTTTAAAAACTATGCCAACTTTAAGCTGAGAAGCAAAACAGGTGGCCACCAGACTCCAAAGGCCCCCCTTCTGACTCATAGTGTCTCCCCCAACACAGTTATCTCCCCCAATTTTAAGCAATGCCACATTTTTGGAAAGGATAATATCAGTCCTACTTGATAGTTTCCAAAAACCCAACACTTATGGTTAAAACAACTTCTCATTCATAAATGGGGCAGTACAGTTAACTTTCAGTTCTCCGTGGTAACAGGAGTTCTGCACAATGCTAAGAGCCTGAAAACAGGAACATAAAGAGGAGCCTTCTCCTTACTCCCTCACTGGTCTTATGCATGGCAATGCGAGGAGGCGTTTGGCAGTGTTAAAATACTGGCAGTGTTAAAATACAGGCACACCTCGTTTTATCCCGCTTTGCTTTACTGCGCTTTGCAGATACTGTGTTTTTTTGGTACAAATTGAAATTTTGTGGCAACTCTGGGTTGAGCAAGTCTATTGGTGCCATTTTTCCAACAGCATTTGCTCATTTTGTGTGTGTCACAGTTTGGTAATTCTTGCAATACTTCAAACTATTTTATTATCATATTTGTTATGATGACCTGTGATCAGGGACCGCAACTCGCTGAAAGCTCAGATGATGGCTAGCATCTTTTAGCAATGAAGTATTTTTAAATTAAAGTACATACACTGTTTTTTTTTAGACATAATGCTATTGCATTAACAGACTACAGTGTAAACATAACTTTTACATGCACTCGGAAACCAAAAAAATTCATGTGACTCTCTTTACTGCGACACTCACTTCACTGTGGCGGTCTGGGGCTGTACCCGCAGTATCTCTGAGGTGTGTCTGTACACCATGTCTTGTGGTGCCAGTGTGTTTTATTATTTAAATTATTCTGGTTGTTTCCATTTGGCCATTCAAGTCTGATATGCTTCCATTTCTTCTGTCTCCCATATACCATCATCTCTTTAAAGGCTTGTCCCACCAGGATGACCCTAGGAAGTCCCAGTTTCTGGCCTCCTGGTCCCACGCACCCTGAGATAAAATGCTAAAATGCTTCTTGCTCACCACAGTGTACGGCCCTGCTAAGTTACAAGAACCAGCAAGGTGAAAGCTATGGGAATGCTTCCTCCTGTTTTAAGATCTCGAGACTCTGTCCCTGCGCCCTCCACCCATCACCCCGCCCTTCTCACTTGGTTGCAGACTGGGAATGTCTGGCCTCTTACTACTTTGGAGAGAACATTCTCTCTCTCTTCACCTGTGGGTGGGCAGGCAGATGGCTGGATCATCTTTGCTCGGTGTGGAAGACCAGGGGCAGCAGGCAGCCACTTGCCTTCAACAAGGCTTTCTCTCTCAAGGACGTAGCTGAGAAAGGGCTCCATGTAGCCCCTCCCCACTCCTCCAAAATACACTGAAAACAACTTCCTTGGACGCCATCTTGGTTTGATCACCACCCAACCCCATTTCCTAGTAAGAAAGTAGCCTCTGCCTACAGAAAGGTTGTCTCATACTTCTGGGTTCCTGTGTACGGGGGGTGGGGTGGGGTGGCGGGGGGAGACCTCCCTGGGAATGGCTGTTTAACTTGTCATATGTCTGCACTGGCCCAACTGCGCCGCTGACACTGCTCTATGTTAAGTACGTTTCTGATATTCATGGGTATTTCTGGTCCATACTGCTCTGTTCAACGCAAAGAAACTAAAGGGCTTCATGAACTCCTTAAAACCATGTCCTTACGCACATACAAATATGACCATCAACTGAAAGACATAATCGCTCCTCTTGAAAAACCACCATTAACAACAACAAATAAAACAACACCCGACAGCTATCAATCTTCAGGTGAGGTCAGCGATGGAGAGGATGACTGAATTCTCAGCACAAGCTCAGATATTTCTTTTGTTACCTTGGGAGGCTGCTCTGGTTGGGATTTAGGATTTGTTTCTTTCCACCAGAGTGATTTTATTTTATGACACAGTGAAATGGAACCTAGATACAGATGTTGCTTGGTTTTTCAAAATGTGTAATCACCAAAACCCAAAACAAAACACCAGGTTGGCCACAGCCTCTCCCCTGGGGGCCCCTCCTCCACATTCAGGCCAATCTGGTAAGTGTTCTTTGAACCTAGCATGAAAGGCAGGCTATGGATGGTGGAAAGTCCACTTGCCCTGTTGTACACTTCCTGCACTGCTTCTGCTAGGCCAGTGTTCTTTGTATGGTGGCTGGCCATTACATCTTACCATGAGCTCCTCAGAGGGAGGGAAACTACACAGCACGCCTGCACTTTAATTCAGGTGCTAAGGGTATAAGCACAAAAACCCCTCTTTGTGGGAGTTGGAGGTCTGAATGGTGTATCACCTCACAGGGTCAGTGCTGAACACAAAGAACTCATTCTTCCACCATCACTCTCTCCACACAATACCATAACTAACTCTTTAGGGTCTTTTTGATAATATGGGATGTTGGTGCCTTTTAAATATTATTTGCATAAGCACTGTATTTTGCATATGCCACTCTGCTAAACAGAAAGCTTTAAAAATGACATTTAAAAGCAACTCTGAAATAATTCTTAAGTAATAAGGAACAGTGTCAAAGACTATAGCACACTGCAGAGATTTTCTTTCATTTATAGTTAGCAATCAATGTCAAAATGTCAAATTGTTCACATCATGTTTCCACTTCAACCCCTTCACCATACCGAAAAAAATCCAACCTCCTTTACCCTGCCCTACAAAGCCCTACATGATTTGGCCCCTGACGATCAGCTCTTTCAACCAGCACTTTTGGTCTCTTCCTTTGATGAACAGGATGCTACTTCTCTCATAAGCATCCCCTACAGAAAACAGATGACCCTCAAGGCCACATACAGATGACGATGGGCTGGAGCTGTCTGTATAAATGAGAGGTGGCCCTGCTATCCATTTACTCCTGGAAAGAATGGATCAGATCAAATTCTCCAAAACCAAAGCCAACATTTTTCATAATGGTCCGAGGGGGAAAAATCTCCAAACTGGAAACAGGCTGAAGGCTAAAACAGGATGCCCATGTATTATCTCAAGGTCTTGCTGGAGCACCGTGCGATGTGTCCACCAAAGATTATGGCCTTCTCTAGGGCTATGTACTTTCGTTGACTTAAGAATTTGGCATTGATTATGATATTCTATAACTCTGTAAGGGTAGATGTAAATTTTTGAAAATGCATAGTGATATACAATGAATAGCATGGCTTAGAGATTCAAAGGACAACTGCTCAGGAGAAGAGAACCCAAAGGCTGGCTTTATGGCCCTGAGGGACAGTCACTCGTCTTGTACTTCACCCTGTGACTATTCAGGCATTCTTTCAGTGACTATAGCCAGTCTCTTCAATTTTCTCTGAACCAACTTTACCATCATTTTGATTCCCGAAACAAATATTTGACACATATTCATTCGGTATTTAAAAGTCATGTGTTGACTTTTGGAAAATATTAATTTGACAGATGTCCCATAATAGTTACAGGTTTAAAACTAACAACACTATATACGGCAAGTTACTACAACTGGGAAGTTACTTAACAAGTTCTTTAAATTTTTTTTTTTTAACTAGGCTCTACACCCAGTGTGGAGCCCAAAGCAGGGCTTGAACTCAAGACCCTGTGATCAAGACCTGAGCTGAGATCAAGAGTTGGCTGCTTAACCAACTGAGCCACCCAGCTGCCCCAAGAAGTTACTTAAATTTAAATGCATCTTAACATTATGGATTCCTTCCTGATATTTTATTTTTGTTTCAGTGGGTTTTTTGAAACACCATCCTCTCTGACATGGAACACTGAGCCTATGAGCTATCGTTTTTCTCTAGAACAGATAACCAAATTGCTTGGGTTTATGCCTTTGGTCACAAATATCACCCTTTAAGAAACAACCCTGTGAACCTTATACTTACTGTGAAGATGGTGGTGTTCACTAAGCCAGGCAAAACTCTTTCAGGTCTTACAACTGTGCCTAATTGTACTGTGAGCAACGTGTGTGTGTGTGCTTGCACGCACGTGTGTATAGGTGTGCATGCGCTCTGTGAATCTGATTCACCTGCTCACTCTCAGGATATGCTACTAAGCAGCTTGAAGCCACATCTGTGGCCCACTGACAATGTTCAGTGTCATGTGTGCATTCTCTGTATTATCACACTCTCAGCTTCATCATGTTTTCGTCTCCATTTGTCTTGATGTCTTCACTTGGAAAAAACAAACCTTGTAGTTCCAACCTGTAAACTGTCTTAGGTCTTTTTCAAGTCGTGTATAAATCACCAGGATCACTCCACTACTGTCTCTTGGTCCTTTGCCCATGTTTTTCTACCTAGACCACCCCTCCCAGTCCTGCTGCCATTTAACAAAACCCTACTAATCCTTCCAGGTCCCCGGAGGCACCTCTTCCCTCTTCACTAAATTTCTGTTGATCTCAGCCAGACACACAAGCATTTGTACATTGCTTTATGTGATAGCTTCTGTAGCTGGCTTCTCATCCTAGCAAACACCAGCTCTTGGAGGACTGAGACTAGTTACATGTATGTCACCAGTCAGAGGACCTCCTAATACTTGCCACACAGTATGCAGGATGTTTAATCAATCAAGTTGAGGGAAGAAAACAGAAAGTACAAAGGTAAATGGTCATTAAATGCAGAGCATTAGAGATAATCTGGTAGGAAGAAAGACAAGAAAATCCAAACAGCCATTTAACAAGCCTAGGCAGGTAGCCATTGTCTGGTGCTGTTCTGGATTCTGAAGATATAGGGCTGAATAAGTATATCAAGTGACCTCCAGCAAATCACATTAATAGACACACTAAGTCTGCAAGTATAATTGTGGATGTCACAGAACACAGATGGTCTACTCTGGAGGTGGGGGAAGGAATGTGGGAGAAGATCAGGGAAGGCTTCTTGGAGGAAGGGCCGGGGGCCGAGGCCAGGAGGATAAGGAATTAACCAGACAATAAAAGAGAAGTACACGCGAGAAACCCTGAGGAAGGAGAGAGCTTGGCAAATTCCAGAACCTGGAGGAAGCCTAGTGCACCTGAATCAGATGCAGTGAAGGGGCAAGCCATGGAGGGCTCTGCAGATCACAGTAAGAAGTCTGAATCTGATCCCCAGTACATGAGGTAGCCAGGAAAGATATTTCAGCAGGACCTTAGTATCTCCAAAAATCCTTCTGGTGACTGAGTGAAAAATGGATTGAGAAAAGACAATTAAGAAAGATGCTGGGGTTGCCTGGGTGGCTTAGTTGGTTCTGTCTGACTCTTGCTATTGGCTCAGGTCATGATCTCATGGGTCATGAGATCTGAGCCCTGCGTTGGGCTCCGTGCTCAGAGGGGAGTCTGCTTTAGAGTCTTTCTCTCCCTTTGCCCCTCCCTGGCTAAAATAAATAAATCTTTAAAAGAAAAAAAAAAGATATTGGTCACCTGGACTAGGTGCTGGCAATGGTCACAGGTCAGGGAAAGAGATGGACGCAGGCGCACTTGGCTTAGAACAAGGTGGGCGTGGTGGCGGGCTGGGTGGTAAGGATGAGGGAGAGGGGCGGGCATGGCCGACCTGCGGCTTGCGGCTTGAGCTATTAGAGAGATGGAGGTAGCACTCACTGAGACGGGAAGACGGAGTTCCCTGTTCTCCCTGCCAGGATGGAGGAGGCCAATAATTAACTCAACTGTTTACAATGCTCACGGTAAACAAACTCACTGTTTGCCATGCTCATGATGAAATTTATCACTTTAAAAAGCGACTGCAAGGGCATAAGTAATGGCGTGACAAACACATCTTTCTTCCCCCCTTACATACTTGCTTCTCCTCCCTTTCTTGATGGGTTCCTTTAGGAGATTTCTCTTACTCTCACGAATGACAAATGTTTTCAGACGACTGAGAGCCTCTCGCGGCTCCGGGTGGTGAGGAGTGGGGTGTGTCTGGGGTGGTTAAGTTTGCTCATGCATACTCTAACACTCTGTGCACGGGCCTGTATCTGTCATTTAAGGCACAGAACCCTTTGTGGATTAATCAGGTGAGCAGAACCCAGTAAAGAACTGGGCATCTAGACAGACACAGAATGTGACCACGTGCCCTGAAAGGCGACCCCCCTAAAGAAAGTGTCACGGTATTAGTTAAAGACACACACAGCACATTTCCGTGTGGATGGAAAAGCTGCGGGTTGGAAGATTTACGGTGGGTCAAAATGTTAAAAGGCTGTGTGGGCTCCTGGTGGCCCCATCAGAAGTAAAGTTTCACTTTTTTATGGATGGAGAGGGAAAAACGAGGAAAGACCATGGTAAGCTCACAGGTCAGGCACTGTCTTTTAAGTAATAGCTCAAAAGTAACAGAGGGTTTTATGCTTCAGGAATCAGATCCTGCAACCTTGGGGAGCCAAGGAGGAAGGCCAGCTGGTCCACAATTCCAGCATGTGCCACGCGCAGGGGCCACCACGGGAAGACAAGTGCCTGAGGTTGTGCAATGCTGGCCCATGGCACAAGACCAGCCTCAAGAGCTGCCCGAGTGGCTCTCCTGGGGTGTTGTCACTAAGCAGCTAGCTCAATCTGCCAAGTGAAAGGCTAAGCAAACTACACCGAAATTACATATCTCCTAAAGCAAATTTTTAAGACAAATATCCAGCTTTAGTCCAGATGACCATTTCTCAAACTAGGGTCTGAGGACATACTACGAGTCTATGCAGTGAACAATTTTTAAATCCTATGCTTTCACCCTCGTGATCATCTACAAGGACTGATGGGACTCCCACCATGGGGCTTTCAGGCTCCGTTCCCAACAGGTGTCATCAGGCTGTTGCCAAGGATCGCCTTCCTCAGCTGTGATTCTGAGCCAGCCTTCCATGACAATCCCTGAGGAGGGGCGACATCCATCTCTGCCAGTAAGCCCAGGTATTCATTCCTAACATGTAGCCAGGACTGAGAGATGCAGGGACTCTCAACACAATATTCCTCCAACTGGGGTAGAAGTATTTTCTCAAGGGTGCTCCAAGTGTTTGGCCTTGAGAGGGGTCCACACCCTGTGCACACTGAAGAATGATGGCCCTTGGACCCCTTGACAACAGGCAGGGGCGTTTGTGTGTCTTTTCAATTAGGGATACCTACCAGGGTGGCAGGGGACTCAGAGCTCAAGACAGAACCACACCATAGCATGGACCACTCACTTGACAGACATTTTGGCTGAAGATTAGAATCACATGCTGAAATGCATGGGCTCAAGAGAAAACATTTAATGCATCATTTTACAGATGAGGACAAAAGCTACCTCAAAGGTCAAGATAGAGAACTGACCGAACACAGCAGACTCGAAATATACAGCAAAAACCTGAAATTTTAGAATCCAGTTTTGAGCATCGAGGACTACTTCAAAACTGTCCTTGAGCCAAGTTCCAGTAGTCAGCTTTTCTTTCAATTCTTCCAGAAATCAAGGAAACAGATACCGGAACTGCCACTGCTTTTTCTGCATTTTCCAGGAGCCCCTGCTTTCTGTGTAGGGCATCCTGGGGACATGCCGTCCCTCTGGTAATCAGGCTCTCAGGGGCCACCCTCGGACTTACTCAAGCTCCCGTTTCTAACGTGGACTGGTTATACTCAGTAACGCGAGCAACTCTGGAGATCATGGCAGGGTGCCACGCTAGGCGGTCACAGGATTACCCAGATGAAAGCAGCAGAAAACCCGGTGTGCAACTGCTCATTAAATGCATATCAGAAAATCCCTCGTGAAAACGGGATTACTTTGCAAGTGGAAAATTCACTAGGGCAACCCCTCCTTCCCCAAACAAAACAAAAACCAGACTGAGACTCCTCTTACGCCACTCCTCCTCACTTGCTGTTATAAAGCTGAGGCCATCCTGCCCCATCGGGTGAGCTTCGCCTGAAACCGCGGAGCACACACGTGTGATGGGAAAAGGGGGCATGCGTCCCACTTTCCCTTCAGAGCCCATAAAACAATTGGAATTCTAGGAATCAGAAACAGTGTCTCCAAAGCCACACTCTGGGTGAGACGTCACCTGTTCCAAGGCTGGTGTGGGCTGTGTGGTCCTACATGTGAGCCGCTGCTGGGAAGACATGAGGTGACGATGCTGGCAGACCTCACTCAGCTCTCTGGCAACACGGCAATTAAACAGCGTGAGCCCCCGTAATCATGTGCCTAATGTTCACATTACATTTGCACAGTGTTCCCACAAAACCAAAATGGCATTTAACCTTCACAGGGAATGCCAAGTATAAGAAATAGCTACCAAGTTTTGCTGAAAAGTGTCATCCAAAGAAGAAAGTGCTACAATTATGATACTAACACAGAATACATAATTTAAAACTGTATCAGCAAGACGATAAACAATCTCTGTCCAGTTTAAGGGCTTCCGGTAACGATGTGTGTTACATTTAATAAAAGTCACCCTGCATATCCAGACGACAGGCAGTGTCATTTACTGGATAAAATGCAGAACCCTCCCTCCGTTAGCAATATAAAACTTAATTAAAATTGAGCGTTCGCCTTCTCATACACCATGTCATCTTACTATTTGACTTTAAAATTTAATTAGAACCCACTAAGTTTTTTTTAAGGCTCCAACCACCACAGAGACACAGGATTCCCAGGACAGTGACTGTTAACACTAGAAACGGTCCTGTGAGTCTGAGGACGGGGGTCTTCAGCGTGAGGTGTCTGACACGTAGACACTGAGCTGTCGAAGAGTGATTAAGACAGCACTTAGGTCACCAAGGACTCCAGAGGGTTTAATATTCTTAATCAAGTCTCAAGGGGACTGAGAAGACAGAAACTCAGGTTAGTATCCCAGTCATTTAAACTGGCTTCATTAAGAGACTGTGATACACATCATTTTTATAGCCATGCTAATGGGGCTATTTTTTTTTTTTTTTAAAGATTTTATTTATTTTTTGACAGAGAGAGACACAGCGAGAGAGGGAACACAAGCAGGGGGAGTGGGGGAGGGAGAAGCAGGCTTCCCGCCGAGCAGGGAGCCCGACGCAGGGCTTGATCCCAGGACCCCGGGATCACGAGCCGCAGGGAGACGCTTAATGACTGAGCTGCCCAGGCGCCCCGGGGCTACTATTTTTATCCAACATCTACTTCTGAAATTCAGGTAATCTGGGGTGGGTGGTGCGTCTCAGGCTGGCAGGGGCACAGTGGATGACCTGGGGGCTGAGGAGACCTGCTAGGGATTACTGCCACTATTTCAGAGCATGGACTTTGTGACAACTCCTTCTCAGCACAGAGGTGGAGGGGGCCATCTACAGCGCACAGCTGAACTCCAAGTGTCTAAGACGGTCCTAAGTCCAAGCTGCGGCTCTACGGTGGGAACAGATTTACATCTTTTCCCTGACAGCGCACTTCCCACCCTCAGCTGCACATACATAAATAAGAACTTAAACTGCAGACAAAAATTAGAGCGGGCCATGATGGAGATAACTGGGCAGAAAGGAGGTTGTTTTCAGGTATTCTGAGAGCCTAGTATGTTCCTATTAAAAAAATATTTTAAGCAGAGTCAACTCTTAAATAATGAAGTAGGAAGGGCAGACCTGATGTTATCATAAATAAACGGATGATAAAGGCTCATATCCCCAAAAGGTGGGGAGGGCGGTGGCATGGAGAACGGAAGTGCAAATACACGGTTTGGAAAATAACCCGGAGGAAAAAATACCCCGGAGGTTAAGATTTAAAGTGTTTTCTTAATATTTCGTATTTTGAATGCCTTGGCAGAGCCTGTTTATGGTCCTAGACCAAGAGGCAGTTACATTAGATCCTTACCACTAGGGGAGATGGGTATTTATTACATGAGGGTAATCACTTTTTTATAGAGATAGTTTATCTCATTAGATGTCATCGTTTCAGCAAGAACAGGTCTGCACAAGGATTGGTTTATTATAATCTCCTTTTCAGTAGTCTGGTGTACTGCTCTTGCCTTAAGGAATGTTGCCTATAACCCTCAGGCTGGACTTTCAGCACCGTGGCCTGGCCAAGAGCACACTATGGCTCTGTGCACTCTGGACCATTTCACCCTTGACTTCAGCAGGGAGGCAGTTTTACCAGTATTGCTACTTCCTGTCAACTGCAATGCCATTCAAATGGATCCCTAGAGTCAGAAACAAAGGCTCTTTCACGGACACCGGTCCTACCAAGCTATGAGCTCCTAGAAGTCAGGGGCTGTCGTTCACTGGGCTCTGGATGATCAGCATCCAGCATGGAGCCTGGCACACAGCAAACGCTCACTAAGTGCCTGATAACAAGGCAGGGACCTTCCAGAAACCCCTGTGCAGAGGCTGTGATGGTCAGAGAATGGCATGGAACGTATTCACTCAGAAATTCAAAGCAAGGTTTAAAATGTGCCTTAAAACCAGAGGAAAAACTATTTCAGGAACTCAAAGTCACAGAAGACAGTTAATCAGGAGCCAGCAAGCACGCTTGGAGCCACGTAACATGAAGCAAGCACAGTTGTAGGGGCCAAAGCCCCTACAGAGCCCCTGAGAAGTGGGAGAGGTGGGGTGACCCGAGAGCCGTAGGGAACCCAGGCTCCTAGGGAGAAAGTAAATTAGAAGCCTCTTGTCCCCAAACACTCAGATAACGGCAAGCAGTTGTATACGTTTTACAGTACACAGCGCATTCTTTTATTACTGCATTTGTTCAGTGAAGTTGAATGAATTCCTTAACTAGATTTTGCCCAGATAAAACAATATTGTATTATTCTTAATACACAGTTAAAATGGTAACTTTGAAATTCAGTAACATCAGAAAAACAGTAATTATGAAGACACGTTAGGATGAGCCACGAAGGAAGAGAAGGCTTTATCCACCTCCCACATTTGGTGGCCACCTACTGCGAGGCAAGGAGGAGAAACCTCTGGGGACAGAGCTGTAAAGAGGAACGTGTCAGGGTGCCTGGCTGGCTCAGCTGGTGGAGCATGCGACTCGATCTTGGGGTCATGAGTTCAAGCCCCATGACGGGGGTAGAGATTACTTTAAAGAAAAAAAAAAAAAGAGGAGCATGTCAACTCTACTTAAAAGGACATGTGGAAGCAGAGGAGCTCAGGGGAATGGAGCAGCCTGCTGACCTTGACTGGGAAGAAGGACCTTAGTGCTTAGGCAGTGGGGGGGTGGGCAGGGCAGCTGGAACCCCCAGCGGATGGCCCTTGGCCTCAGCTGTTGCCGTCAGCATCCTCCCAAAGGCCCTGTGCACCAAATAGATATCCTTGTGCGCATGTGCCCAGCAAGCAGTCTTGGGGGCTGTGCCTCTTAAAGGGGGGGCAGAAGAACAGCCACAAAGGTGACTGGGAAAAGAAATACCCAGAGAGATAAAAGGTGTACAAAAAGTAGTAGTGTTCCAGAAACAAGTACTGGGGTGAGGATGTAAAGTGTGGCAGGAAAGTAACATGGTGCAGCTGCTACAGAAAACAGTATGGAGGCACCCCAAAATCAAAAACAGAATTACCATATGATCCTACAGCTCCACTTGTGGGTATTTATCCAGAAGAATTCAAAGCCAGGTCTTGAAGAGATATTTATTGCAGCCATATTCATTGCAGCATTATTCACAACAGCCAAGAGGTGGACGCAACCCCACATCAGCTGACAGATGAACGCATAAAGAAAATGTGGTTTATACACGCCATGGAATATTACACAGCCTTCAAAAAGAGGGAAATCCTGTACCAGGCTTCAACATGGATGAAGCTCCAGGACATCCCGAAGTGATATAAGCCTATCCGACGTAGTCAAAACCACAGAAACAGAAAGAGGAATGGTGTTTGCTGGGATGTGGGGGAGACAGGAGGGAGCATTAGTGTTTAAAGGGTAGAGTTTCAACTGTGTCAGGTGAAAATGTGATCGAGCCCAGGAGCACAGCAATGTGAATACACTTGTAATGTTTCTGAACTATGCATTTAAAGATGTTTAAGACGGTAACGTCAGGTGTATGTGTTTGCTGCCACAATTAAAATGAAAGCAAAAACGACATGGCGCTCATATTAAATGTGGCGGGGAGTGGCCTAGAGTGACCGTGGCCCGGGGACCAAGAGCCCCTGCAGTGTGGCAGGAGCCACACTGGGGGTGGGTGGGAAAGGAAAAGAGCAGGCAATCCTGAACGAAATGTCCCACAAGTGTGGCCTAAAAGGAAAATCAGAATCAGGGTGGAGACAAGTGGAACCCTGAAGAAAAGGTGCTCATGAGTTCTAGTCCTTCCCGTCTTTCAGCCTGGCGTGATCAGTAAAATGGGCATCACTCACCAGTCCCAGCTGGGGTGAGCAGCAACACACGCATGGAGTGAACCCAGGGACGCAGGGACACAGTAAACGCTAGCTGCCACCAGGATGAGTGATGTGGCTGTCGTGGCTTCCACGTGGAGATCAGTCCTCTGGGGTGACAAGGAAGGGTGGGACCCTAAAGCCTGTCTTCTGGGGAATGCTGACAGAGGACCAAGAGGTCAGTGAAACGGACAGTAAGGGGGGGAGGAAGGAGTCAGAAAACACAGGCCTCAACAGGGCAGGGTGTTCATCTAGGTCTGGAGGAGGATGAACGCTCTCCACTCCAGAGACTGTGAGGGAAGGCGGAGGACCCGTGAGCAGGGCAGGTGTCTGGTTTCAGGGAGGGCAGGAAGGTGAACGGGAAGTCCTCCTTCAGGAGGTTGAACTTGAGGAAGACGCAGCTATGAGCACTGCAGGGGTGCTACTAAGTTAGGCGCAGATGAGAAAGGGGAAGAGGCAGTTCAACTGGGAAGAATTATAGAGAGAGGCTGCAGGGCTTTCTTAGAGGCTGTAGCTTGGGAATGACAAAGAGGAAACGCACAGAATCACACAGCGAGGTTATTTTCATCTTAAAATGACCAAAAACCTAAGGCACTGGAAAGGCTCTAGTGGTCTGAAGCTCATTCTAGTGACACTGAGCTCTGGAAGTGCATAAATCTGGGTGAGGGGCCCTACTTATTACCCATAAAGCTGCCTCCTGGATACTGTCATAGAGAGCAAAATTATTCACTGATATTTTTAAAAGATGTTCTACACCATTAACCTACAGATGTTTTCTTGAGTTTTTCCAGCTCCAAGAATTACACATCATTCCATATTTGCAAGCAAGCTCAAAACTTGCCCCGGCTCTTACTTCCTCAGCAATTTCTCCCAACCACCCCCACAAACCTCATTCTTTTTCACACAGAGCCTTTTTTAGAAGACAAACACTAATGACGAAAGCAGAAGTGAAGAAAACTGCTCTGACAACTCACTCGCTCACATACAAATGTTAATTTAGCACCTATTATATGTAAACAACGGGACTAGACAATGTCAAAGATTCTAAAGATGACAATGTTTGCTACAGTGCTTTCCCATTCTACCATCTAAAGTTTTATTGAATTTGTCTGTTCTGGATCTTTTTCTGGATCTCTTCCGCCAGATTTTACTTTTTTGGCGATTCCCCTAAAGAATCAGTGCTCCTCTACATAGCCTAGGTGTCCAAGCTGCTTAAGACTCCACCCGAAGCAAAAGCACCTTGGGGAACAGCACTCTGTAGGGTCTTCTTTTAAGAGGTCCCTAATAAACTGACTCAAACATAGCCTTTCCTCATTTGTAATGAAAAATGTCACTGCCTTGGAAAAGGTGACACACCAACTTACGAGACAGACACAGCACCCAGTCTCCCCCCGCTTCAAACACAGGACTCTAATAGCTATGAAGGAAGAACAACACACAATGACACACAAAAACAGAAAACGAAAAGGTGAACACAGAGCTCAGTCTCATGGTGAGCAACATCTGGGTGTACTGGGAGAAGAAGATCACGTACGGTTTGAGAGGACTGCCCAAAAGCTAAAACATGAATTGAAATTACTATTCATTTACTATTCCATATTTAACACTCATGATATTCTGTAACTTAGAAAAGCACTGTTGTATTTTAAGGGTAATCTTAATTGTGTCAAGACTGTCAGGAGTTCAGTCTCTTCCACTCCGACTGGTAATCGTCCTGGGTTGTGCTTGGGTAACCAGAGTTTGGAGGAAGCCGATCTCCTCTCTTGGAACTTCTGGGTAAGAGAAACTCTTTTCTGCCTGGTTTGCTGTGAGGGTTGGGATGCCAGCTAGAACTGTAGATAGCATCTGCCTTCCCCGTGGGATGGGTTTGCCTGAATGAAGCCTAGAGGTGGAGAGAAGGGCTGGGGCTTGGTTACTTCCTAGGCAATGGAGCCACCTAAGCCTGGATCTTGCTCACTTGAGTCAACAGATGGCACTTTTGTTTGCTTGTTTGTTGAAGCCAATTTGAGTCAGTTTCAGTCGAGAGAGAGAGAGAGAGAAAGTCTCAACTAAGAGAGTACTGGCAACACTATGAATGAGGCTTATAAAAAATCCCTTTCACCAGTGTGACCAAGTGAGCACAAGCAGCGGGAGGGACAGAGGGAGAAGCAGACTCCCTGCTGAGCAGAAAGCCCAACATTGGGCTCCATCCCAGGACCCCGGGATCATGACCTGAGCTGAAGGCAGATGCTTAACCGACTGAGCCACCCAGGTGCCCAGAGACAAGTGAGATTTGTAACAGGTATTCGGTCCTCACCAGCAGGTGCTAACAAGAGCAAATATTTTCAAAAAGGGAATTTCACTTGAATCAGTGACTTGTTTTTATTCTGCCCCTGTGCCAGTTATAAAGTTCAAAAGGAGCAGGAACTGTAGTCAAGATTCTTTTCTGACATATGACCTAAAGAACCCAAATTTCTTTTAAACTATAAAACTCCAAGTTAATAAAATACACTTTAGTATATTTGAACCTGAGCAGGAACCGTAAGATTAATGCAAATTAATCTGAGGTTTTCTCATTAAACTGTTGTAAATCCCCTAGGGTGGGGACTCGATGGCACTATTCGTTCTAACCCCTGGCATGGAAGTTATCGTCCTGGAGTGGGTGCTGGGAGAGCCAAAGTCAGTGAGCTCTTCTGAAATGCTCCTGTTGAAAGGATGTACTTTCTGGCCCCAACACGCGTGATCAGTGTGGTCCTTGGGCGAGGAGGACACACATGTTCACAAAGTCTTCACAGTTTGAAAAGGTTGAACGACTATGTCCCCCCCCTCAAGAGGCAAGATATATAAAGGGAATTAACAGAAAAATAAATGCAAATAATTCTAACCTGTGAAACCAGAACTTCCACATTTTAAAATTAAAACAAGGAGATACCATCTTCTACTTTAAATATCTGACAGGTATTTAGAAGTTGATTAAGAATAATAGGAAAATGGGCACTCACAATCTTTACAGCTTGCTTAGAGAGCAATTTGGCAGCATCTAGCAGAATCTTCATTATAGCCCTGGCCTCTTGTTGACAGCAGCAAGTGTCCAGCTAAGGCTCACACAGGTGGGAGGGGGGTGCAGGGGGCACGCACACGCACATGCACACATGTGAGCACATGGACAGACGCACACCTGCAGGAGGGAGGACGTCAGTGAGTGAGGCTGAACGTGGACAACTGGGGAGCGTGGATGAAGCCTATGGGTTCTTCTTGGACTGATTTTGAAACTTCTCCATAAATATGAAATTGCAACCAAAAAGACAAAAATCAAGTTTAAAACTTCAAAAGAGGTAGAGATCTATGTCTTAAAATAGAAAGCTCTCCACAACATGATGTTAAACGAAAGAGGCAGATACCAGAACGATGTATATAGTATGATTCCATATCAAAGAGTATAAATATGTACAAGGTCTGAAAGGAAAGCTGTCAAACTATTAATGTTCCCCTTGGGGAGGCGGTAATGGTAAACTTTCCTATTAGGCTCAACGTACTTCTAAACTACTTGCATAAAAATTCATAGTATTTATGGATTACTCAGGTTTAAGACAGGAGGTGCATTAACATTTCTGCTGTTGCAACACTGATAAAATGTATTCATCTGTGTGTAAAAAAAATTCTTAATGTCTACGCTGAGGTTCTCACATAGTGGATGCACCCAGACACAAGCCCGGCGCAGGTGGATGGGAAGGACAAAGCAATCTGTCACGATGCCTGAG
Source organism: Eumetopias jubatus (assembly GCF_037043125.1). Lineage (NCBI taxonomy): Eukaryota > Metazoa > Chordata > Mammalia > Carnivora > Otariidae > Eumetopias > Eumetopias jubatus. The sequence continues at coordinate 126,468,637 of NW_028274812.1, read as the reverse complement.
GCCATTACCAGCATCTTAAGGGCAGGGCCCAGGATGCTAAACCGGTAAGCATCCAGGCCCAAATGCCAAAGCGCCCCCTGCTGAGAAATACGGACACTGAATTGGGGGAGGGGGAGCAGGTACGTAGGCTATATACTCGCACAATAAATAGCCACAAACATGTTAGAGGAATGAGGTAGGGCTACTTGTGTGGATATGAAAATATATCCAAGATATATCAAAATTAAAAACAAAAGCCTAAGTTGGAGAGCTGTATGACAAGTATGAACTCACTGATGTATTTAAAAAATATGCATGTTTACAAAATTTCTGGAAGGAAAAAACCGTTAACAGCAGTTCTCTCTCTCTGGAAAGGAGGAGGCGGGGCTTGGGGGGGTGCTTCTATTTTTCTTTTCTTCTTTGAGATGCTTTATTTTATAATGCTTTCCTGCCATTTAAAACTTCTAATTATAAATATTTATTAAACCAAATCACAAAAGCCCGAAGACAATTTTAAATCAAGATATACTAAGGCTAACAAGCAATCTCACGAGAGAATAGGATCTAACCATAAGAAATCTTAAAATATACTATAAACAGAAGAATTTAGTAGTGTTTTTATTTATGTCCCATCTTGCTCTAGAAAACCAAATTTAAAATAAAGCATGGTACAGGGGGGTCGTTGCGACACTTTGGCAAGTACCAGAGCCACCCGGAGGGCTTGTGGGAAATAGGCTGCTGAGCCCAGGGGACACTGCAATTCAGGAGGCGTGAGGGGGGCTTGGCTGGGAACCTGCATTTCTAACAGACCCCCAGAGTCCCCCTGTCGCGGCTGCTTGGGGCACCACGCTTTGAGAACCACTGGTATAGGAAGAAATACTCAAGAGAGTGGAGATGAAAAGAGAAAACTAAACAGTCACAACGGCTCTGAAGTAGGTTCGCTGGGTCACCCCCTCCCCCAAGCCCTCATCACCTCTGAACAATGCCATCAGACCCTGGAAATGTAGGGGCTGGGGGGTGTCCTCTGGTAGCAGGCCAGTGTTGCTCCTGCTGGGATATGTGCTGGTCAGGAGCAGGCTGGCTTTATCCCCTGAACTTAAGCCAGCTGAACGGGTTATCATATTTAATCATTTTTACATAAGATCGGAGATATGATTACAAGAGGTGAGCTGTGGCCTCAAGGGAAATGATGTCTAATGCTCTGGAAAGGCTCTAAGTGAAAATAATTGTTGAATCAGGTATAAGTGAGGAAATGGGAAAAATGAAAAAAATTTTCCAGGACTGTACACTCAGATTTGTAAGCACTTAAGTTTCTGCTCCACTCAACGAAATCTGCAATGGCAACAGCAGATGCTGTGTTATGGATGCACTTCCCACACAACCGAACTCTAGTCCATGGATCCATACCCAAAGAAAAGGGCTTGACTCACCAAACAAATGGCAAAGCAAAGTACCCCATTCTTTAAAGGCCTTGGCTCTACATCAGTGGCAAAGAGGTGCCCATTTTTAACTTTTTAAAATGAAACGATTATGGTTGGTATGTCCTCAAAGATTCCTGGAGGTGACCAACTTTTTACGCTAACAGACTGCTGCTGGATGAGTAGATCTTCTCGAAGAGCTTTGTGCCTAAAACGCCATTCGATGCTTAAGCAGAGAAGAGTTCTGCAGCCCACTGAACTCCCCCTCACGAAGAAGGAACAATCTTGTCTGGGCCACCACATCATTCTGCCTGAGGCACCCCAGTCACCGCTTTGTGCGGCGCAGAGCTGCTATCTGCTTGCCTCAAAACTTGACTCCACTTTGGTTCAATTTTAGCTTCTGTAATCTTTCTACGTATAAGTAGGTTTGTTCCCGGTGAGATAAGACACACGGAAGTATCCAGCATGGAACCCATTTTACAACAGGCTCCAGAAAATGTTTGTTGGTTTCCAATGCAAGTCCTTTGTGATCAACCCCTCACTGGCATGGTCAATGGACTGCTTGCTAGGGACAGCTTCAACTGTGCTCTTTTTCCGGGTAGACTTCTCCTGTTGGGGCCTGCTGAGCAGCTCCTGCCACTGGTCTCCTGATTTCTTAACTTTCCCTGGAGCTAACTTCTAATCTCAGCACATCAATCATAAATGGCCCTAGGGGACCATGGGCCTCTTGTGTGGGTGGAGCTACTGATTTGGAACAACAACTTCCCCGATAATAACAGAGAAGGGAGACAGATGATCAGCTTCATATTCTTACTAAGGGGAATTTACACTCCAGCTCCTCAGAAAAAACCAAATTTTCCTGAACAATTTCTCCCAGGAGCCTCCCTGGATGGAAATGCTCACGGGATGAAAGACTTGTGGTATGTTAAGGTACCTCTTCACTTTCTTCCTGAATCTGCTGGCTTTGGCTTAATCCCTGGCAGCAACCCTACGCAGTAACACTGATGGGGTTTAAGGCCTCATTTTTTTAAAAAGTGTGTTAACAGTGTTTTCTCAAGTATCATACTTGTCAAACGATGAACAATTATATATTTGAGTTCATAAAAGAACAAAGTAACAATAATCCAGTTTTTAAAAGCAGTTGCTTCTTTTGTAGGATTAATTTGTTAGGCAATTAAAAGACCAAGAAAATACTATCATTAACTTATTAATATAAAGAAGACAACCATATCACCTAGGCTTTAAAATTTTTCATATTTCTGAAACAATATAGTCATCTTTTTAAACCTTTGTTTCATACTTAAAACAGTTACAAACCAAATATACATATGGTTATTCTGTAAAAGCAATCGTGTGTGTTAAAATTCTCCAGAAACATTTACTCTCTTGGTTAACAGATATTTAAATATCTGTTGTGTTTGGTGGCAAAAATATCCCTCATACACACATGATTAATGTTTTGAATAAGATGATTCATTTCCCAGTGACTCCACAAGTATCTGCTTCAATTAGTTTTAAAAAAACAAATCAGTTTTCTTATGTAGCCCTAAAATTGATGTGGAAAGTAAAAACAAACAACTACTTTAAGAAATTATGAGTGTGGACCAATAGCCTGACACAGCTTCAGTACCCTCTCTCAGGAAAGAAACACCCCAAGGGCTAGTAATAGGTTTTGGAGAATGTTCCTATACTTCTCACCTCCATACTTGGTCACTTCAATAGCATTTCTTCCCTCACACTGAGTGTGACCCAGCCACAGGGCTACAAAGAACTTACTACAATCCTTGTCTTCAGGGAGCACCCATTCTCCTGAATTGTTCCCTCCACAAACATTGGCAGAGCACCCACTATGCACAGGTACTGCTCTGGACATAGTAGGTTTTAGCCCTGGCAAAACAAAATCCCTTCCTGGAGCTTACTTTCCAGAGGAGGGAACAAAAGCATCTTTCTACAAAGGGAAAGGGTAAGGAGAAGCAAAGGCACTGCCCCACTTAAGCATCTGCCCACAGGTGGCCATATTGTCTAAGACATCATTTGCTTTTGCCATCATATTTCATTTAGAAAGGACACTCCAATGGGAGGCTCCAGAGGGAAGAGGAGATGGTTCTTTTCCCTTTTAATCTGCAAGCCTGATTTAGATCATGGCCATGTTACTTACCACTGTCCTAAAAAACCTTCCTGAGTGGCTTCCATTCTTCTAAGTGGAGAGAGTATTCTCAACAGTACATAGGACTCAGGGCCAGGAGAGAAAGGAGGTCACGAGGGCTTTGCACGTACAGTGGTACTCCCAACCTAATCAATGAATCTAACTCCACAGAACAAGATAAAATAATTCAAGAATTTATGTTTATGCATCCCTGGTGGTTTTAGCCAAAGCCACCTTTATGGACATGAAAAAATGTTTTCAAAATGGGAAGAAGAATAAAAAAGGAAACCACTAACTCCTTATTTAAACAGAAGCCATTACCCTCCTTTTATACGAAACAGGAGGCTTTGCTGAGGGCAGCCAAGCCTGCACGACTTGGTAAAGACAAAATGTGGAAATTTTAGGGTCAAAAAAGCTTTGAAAATCATGACCCCACGCCACCCATAAAAGTGTATATACACACAACTATTGTGGACAAAGTGGAACCACAGATCTTCTGAAGCCTTTTGTGTTCCCTTACTTTCCAAAAATACGGCCCTAGGACTGTGACTTCCTAGAGCAAGGATTAGCAAACTTTTTCTGTAAAGGGCCAGACTGCCAATTTTTTCAGCTTTGCAGGCTACACAGTCATAATGATTCAACTCTGTCCTTGTAACTAGAAAGCAGCGACAGACCAAAAGTCAATGAATGAATGTGGCTGTGTTCCAATGAAACTTTATTTATGGAGGGACTCCTGGGTAGCTCGGTTGGTTAAACGTCTGACTCTTGATTTCGGCTCAGGTCATGATCTCAGGGTTGTGAGAGGGAGCCCCGCTCTGGGCTCCACACTGGGCGTGGAGTCTGCTTAAGAGTCTCTCTCCCTCTGCCCCACCCCCATCTCTGTCTCTCCAAAAACAGAAAAACAGTCTCTGTCTCTCCCCTCTCTAAAAAGCAAAATAAGACAAAAAAAAACCCCTAAAACTTCATGGATACAGAAATTTGGATTTCTTATATTTTCAACATGTCATTACATATTATTCCTCTTGATTTTTTTTCAAACATTAGAAAGTGTCAAAGCCATTCTTAGCTTGCGGACTGTATAGAAACAGGCGGGGCGCTGGGCTTGGCCCATGGGCTGGCTTGCCAACCGCAGCCCTGGAGTCAGCAGACACCCAGCCCTTATCTGCTGCACACAGCCCAGCGGAGTGCCTGGCCCTGAGTCATCAACAGAGAAGTAGATTCTCCTCATCCAGTGGAGGCAGCAAGCAAAGCTGAGAACACGGGAGTAGGAAGTAAGGAACGTGTTCTGATTCCATCTCTGCCTTCAGTTCTCTCTGAACACCACAGTCTCCATGGACTCGACTGCCCTCTTTGTGAAACAGAGCACGCAATTCTATGGCTAATCATCTCTTCTGCCTCTGAGCCTCTATGATCCTTCATTTATAGTGAGGTAAAAGAAGCAGGCCAACAATTTGCGACGTCAACTCAGTAATAAACAAGCTCATACAAGTTCCAGGTGAGGGTGAAACTTCTGGAGTAAGGAAGAAAAGCAGCATTTGGGTAAAGTGTTATCTGAAAAATACTAGCCAGGGCGCCTGGGTGGCTCAGTTGGTTAAGCGACTGCCTTCGGCTCAGGTCAGGATCCTGGAGTCCCGGGATTGAGTCCCACATCGGGCTCCCTGCTCGGCAGGGGAGTCTGCTTCTCCCTCTGACCCTCCTCCCTCTCGTGCTTTCTATCTCTCATTCTCTCTTTCTCAAATAAATAAATAAAATCTTTAAAAAAAAATATTTGAAAAATACTAGCCAAATGGCAATTTATTGTCCAAAGGGAAACCCCAGATTTCAGTTTAGATCCCTCCCTCTTCACTGCTACACAAAAGGTCTAAACCAAAACTCACTGATGCACCACAACAAGATGGATAGAGCAGTGTCTCAGGTGAACAGTTCTCCTTAAGGGAAATAGCTCCCCTCCTTCCAAACCAACATCATTTTGTTTTATTTCACTAAGGGTGAGTTGGCGGGGACACTCAGACAGATAAAATTACAACACTGCAGCACAGAGGACACGGACGGCGTATGAGACCAGGGGATGCAGGAGCACGTGGGTCCTGAACCAGAAGGGAGAGTGGGAGCTCCAGAGAGGACCGAGGCACAGGGGAGGCATGATGCTCCTGGAAGAGAGGGAGCTGAGAGCGGTAAGGGCCAAGCAGAGACCAGGAGCAGGCCTGCTAACTAAAACAATGGTGGCCAGATCGGACTGCTGACAGGGATGCCCCTGCCCCACCACCCTCCAAGAACTACAGAAAATGGACAGAAACCATCAACAGGCAGGAAGCAGGGAGACCAATGAGAAAACTATGGCAGGTAAGAAATGACCAGGGACCAAAGTGAGGCCAAACTAGGGGGGCTCACATCAGAGAAACCCCTAATAGAACTCTATAAAAATCGGTGGTTCGCCGAGGCATGGGGACAGTCAGGGGAAGGGGGCTGTCTGTGCTAATCCCAGCTGTGCAGTCTTAGGAACTGGGGAGGCTAGGGCTCAACCAACTAAGCTGCAGAATCCAGGAGCCGAAACACAACAGAAAATACCCACCCCTGCTGACTGGACTCCTACTCTGAAAAAGGGACAATGGGATCTGAACAGTTGATGATTACAGATGAACAAATGAAAGTCCCGTAGGTTCTATTAGGTGACTGGTACCTTCACCTGAAAGGCATTTCCAGTTATTTAAATACGTCAGCAAAATAAGGCTCGTGACTTCTAATCAATACTGGTCACATTTAGAAAATTCAGATGGACCCTTAACCTGAGACTTTATACATACTAAGTTGTATGAAGGTTCACAAAGAAACCTGCTATAAAGGAAAATACCACGTGTAACGGATTTAGAGCGAGGAGCCACTGTTCAAAGCAAGTCGATGTGGTGGGACGGTTTGTGGATACAAATTAAACAGAGACAGCTAGTGCTGACTGAAGAGAGAAATGCCGAAGGCTTCAAGTAAAGAAAGAGGCTGCACCGGCTCTCCGAGGTTCCAGGCCACAGCCTCCCCAGACTTCCATCAGCCTGCCCTCTAGGGTAAGACCAACATGTAAGAAAGGGGTGCCTACACACCTTGAGAAAATCGCCAGCATGCTGAGAAACAGCCCGTGGCATCGACAGGGCCGCTGCCTGCTGAGCAGCTCACCTGGACACTCACCTTTTCCGTTAACAGCTAATCCCGTGGCCATGGCTGCAGTCACGGGGCCAGACACCTGAGGCACTAATGGGTGTATTCGGGGCCTGCTCCCCATTCTAGCTCGCTCTGCACCAGGGCCCAATAAGGCTCCGACTGGCTTTTCGGCTGCTGCTTCTGGTGCTACTGTGTCCTCCTGACCCTGTTCGACGGGGTCCAGTTTCTCAGGGCTCTCATTCTGAAAGCCGTCCACTGCGGTCCTGCTCTTAATGGGACTCTTAGGCACAAGTATCTTTATACCTGATTTTGCTAGGTCCATGTTCTTCCGGTTTGAGAGAGATGGAGCTGTGTTTTTCCTGAACTTCTGGCTGGCAGCAAATAACTGACTGTTTTTGGACTCGTGGTCTTTGCCAATCACTAGTGACTTAGGAGAGGTCTTAGAAAAGTTGCTGTTGGTGGATCTGGAGATCTGTTTCCTGGCATTGTTTGGAGAGGTCCTATTTGTTCTGGTTAGTGTGCTTTCTTTCTGCTTTTCGGTGTGGCGTCTGTTAAAATCATGAATGTATTCCTCACAGTTCACAAGGTGCTGCTCTGGTTCCCAAGTGTCGTCCTCACTGTCATAGCCTTTCCACCGAACCAGATATTCTATCTTCCCTTTTTTGTTTTTCCTTTTGTCAACGATCCTTTCAACCTGTTTATAAACAGAAAAGAAAGAGGTGTCAATGTATTATCTGGGAAAAAAAGGGGCAAGTTTCATAAGGAAGCATCAGAAATAATAAAAACCACAGATAAAGAAAATGACCATCTCTTTCCTAAGCTGAAAAAAGCATATGAACAGAACATTGGGGATTTTAGCAATTTCCCTGAAATTAAGTCAGACAAGATGCTAAAATTTTATGCCCAGAATACATGGATGTACATTAAGTAGCCTATTTTACTGTGATTCAAAGGGGGCTCTGTTTTTATTTTTACCTCAGACCCTGACCGCCTGAGTTGGTTCTCAGTTACAGCTGGAACAGGACTAGTCATCTGCAGCCTTCTGCCTGGTCATCCTCAGGGTACCAACGGCAGGCCCTCCTTGGGCACTAGCTAGGCTGTGGTAAACACGAGCTACAAAGGGCTCGGAGCCTCTGACGTGTGGAACTGGCTCACGGAAGAAACGGTGAGTATTGCAAGTATCAGTGAGAAGCACTCGGTTAAAACGGAGAAAGGTCTGGGATGCCTGGATGGCTCAGTCGTTAAGCATCTGCCTTCAGCTCGGGTCATGATCCCAGGGTCCTGGGATCAAGTCCCACATCGGGCTCCTTGCTCAGTGAGGAGCCTGCTTCTCCCTCTCCCTCTACTGCTCCCCCTGCTTGTGCTCTCTCTCTCTCTCTCTGACAAATAAAAACAAAACAAAACAAAAACAAAAAACGGAGAAAGGTCCATAGAGAATGTGATGCTGTATCAGTAACAAAATGGTCTGGAATGGTCAGTTATTTATTTACCTCCAAATATTGGTTTGAACTAATTTTATTATTTTATTTTTTTTTAAAGATTTTATTTATTTATTTGACAGAGAGAGATACAGTGAGAGAGGGAACACAAGCAGGGGGAGTGGGAGAGGGAGAAGCAGGCTTCCTGCCGAGCAGGGAGCCCGATGCGGGGCTCGATACCAGGACCCTGGGATCATGACCTGAGCCGAAGGCAGACACTTAACGACTGAGCCACCCAGGCGTCCCTGAACCTAATTTTACACTAACATCTTCAAAGGAAGATGCTGCTAATCTTTGAATTTGATGATCAATATATCCCATACCTAATTTATGAATTCACTAATTTATGAATTTGCCATAAAAGATAGTTACTGTGACATATGTACTACCTTCACATTAAGTGTAAATGGGAGATCTTTGATGACTCACGTGAACAAAATCTATTTGACATAATAACCCCATGTTATTGGGGAAATATTTAGAATCTGTCGGAACCTCTCTATAGTTAAAATAAAAACCATCAGTCTGCTTCCCCGGCGGCAGCATGCATCTCTGTACCTTGCAGGGAGAGGCCTACAGCCACAGAGCAGCTCTTTAATTAAGGATTCAATGTCTAAGCCCATTAATTACCAAGAACATCAATAAATTTCTGGCAAATCTACAGGTCAGGTCAGATGCCATAATGGTATACCTAGTTCTCCAACATTCCAAAATAACAGAAGGTAATTTAGAGTACAACAATAGACACTTTTGGAGAATGGGAGAATACCTTACCTCATCATTTCCCCCACTCTCAAAATCCACCCCCATCAAAAAAAACTCTCCAATATGTCTACCTGGGATATAGGGAATTAAAGCCCTTAACTACAGAAAAGCCTAAAATTAAATACACATTACTGCTTCCGTGCAAAAAGGACTAAGGGTAAAGAAAGGACTTGTTTCAGCAGGTGGCAGATTTCATGCCTAACAGGTCTCTACAGAGATAACTAATAATCTCTGTAGATTATTATCTAATAACTAATGTTGGATCTGCATATGCAAGTCCACACAGTCCATAATATAGCATGGAAAACTTTAAAAGTGATTTTTTTCCCCTGCTCCTTTGCTTGTGAAAAGTTTTATATAAGGGCTTAAGTATTTCAATATAAGTAAAAGACGTATTTCTGGAAAATTCCACATGAATCAATTTCATAGCAGAAATAGTTTAAAAGTTTTAAAGACAAGGTGTAAACAGATTCTCTCCTAAGAGGAAACTACATTTTAATACTTGTTTTCTTTCTAACTCAATTTCCAGTCCAGAAGCATGAAGTACAGTTGACAGATGTCCTTCTTCCCCCCTTTGAAAGCTTAAAGGAAAAGTCCTATTGATTCTTAGTCTGAGTGGCTAAAATAAATTAGTCTCCCAAAAAAAGGCATCATTACCCAGATTCAAAAATATTTGACCGTACTATTAAGCCTAAAATTATTTCCAGAGAGCTTTTATGGTGGTGAGGGAGGAAAACCTTGATTCCAAGAGAAACACATAAATAAATTTTCCTTCAGGTTTTCGGTCCCTTCCCCTTGTGTTCTTCCTCTCCTTGCTAACACAGCCGTTTCTGAAAACGAGTTTCAGTAAACAGTCTTTTCAAAGTATATGCACAGGTATCCACCTCTAGTTACAGAATTTCAATGCAAAGAATTTTATATAAAACAAACTTATTAACACAGAAGTATAGAACCGCAGACAAGTTCTACTAAGATTCTTAAAAGCCCAAGACAAAATGAAGAAAGGCATGAAAATCTTATCGAAATTACCTAGATTGTTTTGCTATGTTACCCACAATCACATGTGCCGTAAAATTCTGGTGAATCCAAATCACAATAGCCTTGACTACCTGTGGCACAGTAAACTGACCAAAGTTCTGTTAGGATTTCCTTCTAAAACTCAATCTAAAAAGCCAAGAAGTGACACAAATCAGACAAGGCTTTCCTTAACACTACAATGTCCTCTGATGGTTTGCAAAACTGTGAAATTAATCAAAAGATCATTCCAAACACCTAATTCATTTCACCTACCTCAGAGCACATCCTAATATCTGTGGCCCCAGGAATGTGCTGAAATGTGCTACAGAGTCACAGAAGCCAGACAAGGATGGACAAAGGTTCCCTAACACAGAAACAAAAACCCACAGAGAAGCCCAAACTGGTTAAAGAGCTCAGGATGAGTAGGAAGAAAGAGTAACTCTGCTATTGCTACATTAAATACCAAATAGCCTAGAAATTTTATCAGGGCAAGGCATGCAAATATATTGGCTTATAGGAAAAGACCAAAGTTGCAAAATACAGTAGGAAAAGTTTGGCACATTGTGTTATCATCGATAACCTTGTCAGCGATACTTGTTATGATTCCTCCCAGCCAGAACAGTGGGAGCAGGCTGCCAGGATAACTTTGAAACCACAAGAAATGCTGAAAGGTTTTCTCAGGTTTGGGTCTTACACCAATGGCTGGAAAATTTGGAACAACAGAGCATCACTATGGAAAAAATGAATAAACAAAAACCCTGCTTTTATCAAAGAATTCTACAGGACCTTTGAAAAGCAACAGCTCTTTATATGAGGAAGATAAGTGTTTCACCAGCCGTTTGAGAGTTGTGTTTACTATTAAGAAAAGTTGCCTGAAATACTAAGAACATTTGTTAACCATTAAAAACACAGGCAGACAGTTCCACTGCAAGAAGTAAAGGAGTAATATAAACATAAATATTTGACAACACTAAAGAAACCAAAAGCTGGTAGACACTGGAGCTTTGAACAAGGGAACCCAAGGGCTTCTGCACTCCCTGGTTGGCTGCTGGTAGGACTCACAGAGAAAGTACAGTCTTCCAGGGCGCCTGGGTGGCTCAGATGGTTAAGCGACTGCTCTCAGCTCAGGTCATGACCCTGGAGTCCCGGGATCGAGTCCCACATCAGGCTCCCTGCTCAGCAGGGAGTCTGCTTCTCCCTCTGACCCTCTTCCCTCTTGTGCTGTCTCTCATTCTTTCTCAAATAAATAAATAAATAAATAAAATCTTAAAAAAAAAAAAAAAAGTGCAGTCTTCCAGGCTTTGGGGGTCAGAAGGTCCGAGTCAGGAGTTGATAGAGTGCTAGAAATCTAGTGGAGATCACAGACAGAAGGGCCCCACAGAAGGGGGGAGTCCCCTGAAACAATATTATAAACCCTCTCAAATCCCAGTCGGACTCCTGAACTACAACAGGCTAGTGGAAAACAACAATGGGTGTGTTGGGGGCACCCAAGTCCACCTCCAGGTTTGAGGATTCACTAGAACTCCGAGGCCTCTGCATGCAGTTTCACTCATGGCTATGATTTAACACGGTGAAAGGACACTAAGCAAAATGAACAAAGGGAAAAGCATGTGGGGGAAAGTCCAAGGGAAAGCGAGCGCAGGCTTACAAGGGTCCTCTCCCAGGGGAGTCACAGAGGATGCGCTTCATTCCTCCAGCAACAAGTTGTCACAACATATGCAAAATGTTGTCTACCAAAGAAGCTCATTAAGGACTTCCTGCCCAAGAGTTTTGTGTTAGGGGCTGGCCACAGAGGCATCCTCTGCCTAGCATGGGTCAAAATTCCAGATTCTTGGAAGGAAGCAGGTGTTCAGCGTAAACCATACTAATGGACATCACAATCAAATCTAAACAAACCAAGACAAAGGGTAACACCAACTAACCAGTGAATAGAGGATAGGAGGAGAAGACATCACAGACAGCACCACAACAATGGGGGCCAGGAGACAAAGGAAACATATTTAAAGCACTGAAGGAAAAACCTGTCAACTCAGAATTCTTTATCTAAAAAAAAATATGCTTCAAAAGCAAAGGTAGAGTTCCAATTCTGGGATGGCAGTATAAAATGAGCTCTGTAAACACATTCTTCAACCAAATAAGCAAAGCTGGTAAACTATTACCAAAAAAACCCCAAAACAAACAAAACCCCCCAAAACCCCAAAAAACATAAAAAAAAAATCACAAAACCCTAAAGTCTCTGGAAATTGTCCTAAGGCCATAGAGCAAATGAAGGAACATTTATTCAAGAAAGTCTACTAATACTCGGTAAGAACAGAGAGTTCATGGCATCTGAGCCAAAACCCACTTCTTTCCCCACCTACCCTCCAGTTAGTGTGACAGGAGCTCACTCTGAGTGTAGCTAAGAATACAGGCTTTCTCTTCCCTCTCTCGGCTACCAATCAAGTCTTCTCAAATGTCACTAGGACAGATAGGCTACCAGCATTTCTCCTCTTTCACTCAAAGTAGAAGAGGTAAAAATCTCTTGTGAGTATGACTGAGAGGTCAGGGACTCATTTCCTCTACCTGACCCCTATCCATAAGGAGGCTTTATCCCAGGGGTAACAGGGCAAAAATATTGGGGACTGCGACCAATTCTGCCCCGAGTCACTCTTAGGGAGAGGTTTTATGTTGGCAGAGGCAAGCTGAGAAATCAGAGGCTACCACTCTACTCAGCACCCAGACTAGTGGTTCAGAGATTTTGCCCTGGGGGAGAGGTAATCCATAAGAAAAAAGAACTATTTCCCAAAATAAAATGACTTTGTTTGAGACAGAGTATGGGTAAGTTTAAACCCAAGGATGTTCTTGAAAATGATAATGAAGGGCAACAAGCTAAACCATAACTCACCCAGTCACCAGGGAAGGCCAGCTAATAAGAGCCCCCCCTAGGATACGTATAAATCTCAGACTGGTCTCAGAAACTATTCCTACCCAAATTAATTGGGTCAGACTGCTAAGCAATTAATGTACCAGACATTGTAAAACAAAAAAACAAAAAACAAAACAAGAGAGTAGCTAACCAGTAATCAGTTGATTCTAACAGGCTAGGTGTAATACCAAATAAAGCTAGCAGCTTAGAGAACCAGGGAAGGAGATAGCCAAAGAGAGCCTTATGAAAGCACTATTATTCCAGGACTTGCTCAAGACTGTGCCCACTGAGGAGTCCATGGAAGTCTTCACAGAGTAGGGGTAATGGATTTCACTAAAATAGTCAAGTCACAAAACAAACCATCAAGCAAATAACAACAAAAGTAAGTCCCAGAGAGGGGAGAGACAAACCAATATCTAGAACTGCTGCAATATATACCCTAAAATGTCCAGCTTTCAAAAAATTACAAGACATGAAAACACAAAGGATGATCAAGTGGCCTATACAACACTGGGGGAAAACAGGCAACAGGAACTGCTTGGGAAAAGAGAGATACCAGCAAAGACTTCAAATAAGGACACCATACTTAGAGAAGTAAAGTAAGAAGACGGTATTACCTTAAAGAATATCATTAACAAGCTAGAAATGCAAAAAGAACCAAATGGAAATTCTCGAGTTGAAATGTACAATGACCGAAAGAAAAAACTTTTTTTTTTTTTTTTTTTTTTTTTTTAAGAGGATGTGGGGCTGAGGCAGAGGGAGAAGGAGAGAGAGAGAGAATGTTAAGCAGGCTCCATGCCCAGTGCGGAGCCTGACATGGGGTTCGAGCTCACGACTCTGAGATCATGACCTGAGCTGAAATCAAGAGTCAGATGCTCAGTTAGACTGAACCACCCAGGGGCCCCTGAAAGGAAATACTTTTTAATTCTGAGTGCTCAACAGATCTGAATTGGCAGAAAAATCAATCAACTTGAAGAAAAGATGGATGGAACCACAGAAATGTGAGACATGCATCTGCACACCAATATCTGTGCAATGGGGAACACAAGGAGATGAAGCAGCAGAAATGTTTGTAAAAATGGCTGAAAACTTCCCCCAAGTTTAAGATAAATGCAGAGATCCAGAAACACAGGTAGTAGTCAAAATACCAAAAATCAGGGCAGAGAGAAAACCTGGAAGCAGGTAAAGAGGAAAATAACTCCTCAGTTACAAGGGAATTTGAATAAGATTAACAGCTAACTTCTTATCAGACATAATGGAAGAAAAAGGCAGTGGGACAACATTCAAGGTACTAAAAGAAAACCATGTCAGTGAAGAATCTTATATCCAGCAATGCTCTTTTACAAAATTGAAAACAGAAAAGGGTACATACTGTGTGATTCTAAATGTCTGACAATTCTGGAAAAGGCAGCACTATAGAGACTGTAAAAAGATCAGTGTTTGGGTTACTGTGGAAAGAGGGATGAAGAGGTAGAGCACAGAAAAGGTGTAGGGCAGTGAAATTATTTTCTATGATACTATTATGGTGGATAAATGTCATTATAGACTTGTCAAAACCCACAGAATGTACAACACAAAGAGTAAACCCTAATGTAAACTATGGACTTTGTGTGATAGGACTCATCAGTGCAGCTTCATCAGTTTTAACAAATGCACCATCCACTCTGGTCGGGGATGTTCATGATAGTGGGGGAGGCTGTTCTTGCACAGGGGCAGGAAGTACATGGGAACACTCTGTTCCTTCTGCTCCATTTTGCTGTGAATCTTAAAACTGCTGTAAAAAAAGAGTACAAACCACCCCCTCTCCTAAAATGAAAACAAAATAAAGATACTCTCAGATAAATAAAAGCAAAATTTGTTGCTTGCAGACCTGCTTTACAAAAAATACCTAAGTTAGTTCTTCAGGCTGGAAACAGATCAACCAGAATTCACACACAAAAACCCAAAGAGGACTGGTAAAGATAATTATGTAATTCTAAAAGTTTAAAATGCATATTTTTCTGCATTCTTCTTACTTAAAAAGCAACTGTATAAAACAACACATATGCAATTGTGCTGCTGGATCTGTAACATATAGAAATATGTAACTGTTTCAAGCATATCTAATAAGAACCAACAAAATACATGAAGCTAAAACTGACAAAAGAATAAGCAGAGAAATGACAATTCAACAGTAAGAGTTGGAGATTTCATTGTCCACATTCAGTAATGGATAGTGTAAACAGAAGATCAACAAGGTTACAGAAGTCCAGAACACCACCATATACAAGCGAGATCCAGCAGACATCCAGGGAATTCTCTATCCAGCAACAGCAGAATATAATTCTTCTTAAGCACACATGGAACATTCCCCAGCATAGACCATATGCCAGCCCATAACATGAGCCTCAATAAATCTGAAGGGATTGAAGTCATACAGTCTTACTGCCAATAAAGTTGAGTGAAAATGAAAATTAACAGAAAAATCTGAGAAATTCACCACTGTGGGACAAAGAAGAAATCACAAGGGAAATTAGGAAATCCCAAAAGATAAATACAAAAACACAACATACAGTGATGAAAGGGAAATTTATAGTTGTAAATTGCCTACACTGAAAAAGAAGAAAAATTTCAAATCAGTAGCCTAACCATTCACCTTAAGACACTGGAAGAGGGGCCTGGGTGGCTCAGTCAGTTAAGTGTCAGACTCTTGATTTCGGCTCAGGTCATGGTCTTGGGGTTCTGGGATTGAGCCCGGGGCCAGCTCTGTGCTCAGCATGGTGTCTGTTTGTCCCTCTTCCTCTGTCCTTCCTCCTCTGCTCAAATAAATAAAATCTTAAAAAAAAAAAAACCACTGGAAAAGAGCAAACTAAACCCAAAGCATGCAAAAGGAAGAAAATAATGAGAATTAGAGTAGAAGTTCATGGAACAAAGAACAGAAAAGCAATATAAAAAACAAAACAAAACCAAACCAAGTTTCCTTGAAAAGATCAAAATTGACCAAACTTTAGTTATATTAATCAAGAAAAAACAGAACACTCCAATTATTAAAATCAGGAATGAAAGAGGGAACTACCAACAGCACAGAAATAAAAAGAATTATAATACAATGAACAACTGTATGCCAATGATTTGGATAACTTAGATGAAATGAGCAATTCCAGGAAAGACAGAAACCCCTGAAACTAAATCTGAATAGATTTATAACAAATAAAAAGACTGAATTTGTGAAAAAACAAAAACAAAACAAAAAAACCAAACCAAAACAAAAACTCCCCACAAAGAAAAAGCACAGGACCAGACTGCTTCTCTGGTGAATTCTACCTGGCCTAACATGATCATCCAAAGCTGTAAGCAAATCTGCCCTAAGGTCTGAAGGGAGACACTATTTTTATCTCCAAGACTGTTGCTATACCAACATTACTGAAGAGAGCCAAGGACAAATGCACAGTCTCTGTTCCCAAGACATACAGAAATGCAGAGGAAAATGCATACGGAGATCCCCTGAGAACTGTCCCCCCAACAGTAGCCACCCCTTGTATTCACAGTGTCTTGGCTTCTGGCAAATTTTCCTGAGTATACCACTCCATCAGCTGCTGTGATCAATCTGACCATTAGAGGCTGGGACCAAATCCATTCAATTTGTCTCATACAACATTTAATTAAAGCTACTATCTGCAGGACTCCAGGCATCAGAATGAGCTACCCTGCAGTCCTGTCTTTAGCCATGCCTCCAGTGTCCTGGACCCAGCTGGCTGAACAAATCCCATAAACTCTCAGGATCTATCTCAGAAAGCCAGATGGCTTTCTCCTTAGGTTTCTGAATTGATTTTTCCTCTTGCTCTGGGGCATTAATACAGGTACAACAGGATGCATTAGTAATTGCACGAGCTCTGTCTTGGCCCACAAGGAGGAAATCCAGAGTAAGTCTAGCATTTATACAACCCTGACTAGTGAGTTGAGGCTGACTATCTTCCAGCCAAGGCATTTTTACTGCTCACTTCAGAGAAAGGCAGCGACAAATTTCCTACTGCCCTTTCTATGGTTCTGACAGTAGGGCCGTCTGCAGGCTGTATACACAGTAAGTCAATTATCCCTCCAGCAACCTGCTCTGAGTAATCAAGAGGAGCCTCATTTTGGAGATCTCCACGGTCTTATGAGGGCTCTATGACCTACTACTGGCTGTTTTCCTTAAACACCTCAAGGTCTTCAGTGATCACCCTCAGGGTGTAAGTCACCATGTTTGTGGGAGAGAAACACGCTAGTTTCTGGATTTCATACAAGCACAGTTGCAACGGTGCACATGTTGGTCCTGGAAAGTGTTGTTTACAGTGACTGGGGTTCCCCCAGTGGCCCTTCTATCATGGTGGCATCGGCTGAAAGTGCCTCCAACATAGCTTTCCAGCTGGTTAAGTTCAAGTAACTGTCTTGTCCTTGTTTTTGGAGGGGCTGCCTGAGAACAGTCAGTCCAACCTGTCCAGTTTGTCTAGTCAACCAGCCAGGTGGCAGTCATCTGCACTCATGGAATGACAGTGATGGCCCTAAGAATGGAGGTGGGCTGACATCTGAAGGTGTTAACAGGTGTTTTGTGGAGCAGGAACTGTTCTACGTGGCTTCTGATATTCCTCGGTTACGAGGAATGCACCAATTCATCATAATATGTTCTGGCCAAGGAAGGCAGATCCAAAAGTTACACTTAAGTCCCTTGCAAAAATTTGGGAGAACCACACCAAGGCTTTTCCATTACTGAAGACGACTCTAGGGGTGGTTCTGAAGGACAAGGATCTTTAATGTCCTTCCCTTTCCGGTACCTCCGGAGATGTAAAGTGCTCTCTCCCCACGTGTCAGGACTGGTGCCTTCTCTCCAATACCACATGTTCCCATTACAGCACCTGCTTGCCAATCACACTTTACCCACACCCAGTCCTCTGCAAGGTAGGGCCATGTGCTGGAGAAGTGAGGGCATTTTTATGCAGCTTACACAGATCCACTATGTCCTTCTACGTTGGCCAACGTGTGCCCTGCTGGGAACTCAGTGGCCAGAGGACTAAACTAAGTGATCATTATCCTAATAATCTAGGCTCCCCCTATCAGTCCAACAAGACAATTCAGGGGACCACAGCAAAATTAAATTCAAATTCCCAAGTCCCCACTGGCTGGGCTGTCACCCAGAGCAGTCTGTGGTTGCTGTTATGGGAAAAAATATACCCAGGAATGATCAGGATGGAATTCAGAATTTTCAAAATGGGTGTATATAAAATGTCTCACAACTTCTGTCCTAGTCATAACCCAGGAAGCAGCTAAGAGGAAATGATCCCTTCCTGGGGAAAGCGGTATTCAGTGACCGAACTGCTTTGCTATGTGTAGAGGAGGAGGGGATGAGATGAAGGAAGCCGAGTCAGAAACCTTTCTGCACGGGTTTCCGAGGAGGCTACTCCAGGGCTCCGTGATGCCACACACCATCTGTGGATGGTAGGGAACATGGAAGGCCCACCGAATACCTTAACTGAAAGTCTACTACTAAGTGGCATTTGAGATAAAGGTGCATCACTGCCAGGCTGCACATGGTCTGGACAGCTTGGAAACACGGCACAGATTAGTTTCAGGGGTCACTATGGTATGACCAGAGCTGGATGGTCAGTCTAGAACAGCAATACCATAACCTGAAAGTGTCATCAGTGGGGAGGCACCTGTTAGCTATGAGGAAGGCGCAAAGGTCTCCTGTAATCAGCCTGCCAGTGGGGCAGGTGGGACAAAGGCCCACGTGATGTGGCTCCCCTCTGTCAGGGAAACTGGGTAAACATTTGGCAGGAATCATACACTGGACATGCAGCAGTCAGGTGTGCGCCAGAAACACGGAAGTCTTTACAAGGAGTCCGGTCAGTGACGGTGGATGTGCGGTCATGTCTGGTACAAGGACAGCCTGGACGGTGCAAGCTCACCTAGCAGCCGGATGCCAGCCAGTCTCATCAAGAGCAGGCACTTACCAGGGGCGTCGACCTGAAGAGCTCAAAACAGTCCATCACTTTCCGAGCGGCAGACGGAAGGCTAGGCCATGCCCCAGAGTCCGTCCAAACCTCACGGCTCACCAAGGGGAGTACCGAGCAGAGCGCGAGCACTGCCCTGAGGTATGCCTAATGAGCAGAGAGGCCACGTCCCATCTCAAGAGCAGGTGCAGCAGCGGGACCTGATGCACACCACTGGTTTTCAGCTCAACTGAACCATTAGTGAACCAGGCCTGGCATCTCAGGGAACCCTGTGAAGCAAGGGTCCCACTGAGCCAGTGGCTCAAGCTTAGGGTGAAGGAGTGGGGGATACAGACTCCTCCCACTTCACATAAAGTTAACATGCCACTGGGACCAGGCATTTAGTTCTTCAACATGGCATTTCCACTTAACAATTGAGGCCTGCTGGGTCCTTCCCGTTGGGTTAGTCACTGATTCCAAATTCACCACCTCAAATTGAGAGTACCGGGCCTGAGAGTCACAAGACCTCCAGGGGACAGGCATTCAATTTCGACAAGAGCCTGGTAGCAAGGTAAGACAAGCTAATAATAGCTAGCTGCTTTTCAAAAGGGGGGTGCCTGCAGCCAAGACAGCTGCAGACCTCTGGACAGCTTCCAACACAACCTGCTAGATTTGGCCTCAAAGGATGCTGATTTGCAAGTTGGCCTATATAAAGGGCCAAGGAGAATAATGCCCAAGTGAGGCGCACACTGTCTCCAATAGCCAAAGCCCAATAAAGTGCTGGACTTCCTATTTCATGTGAGGCTAAGGAGAGAAAAATTACTGTCGAGTGCATACGGGGTTCCAGACCACGAGTCTGCCCATGGAGTCCTAAAAACCTTTACATAGCAAGTAGATCTCTCAATTTTGTTGGGGGCAAATGAGCCACTCTTGCTGGTGATGAGAACCCAGACAGGGCTTTGGAGACCGAGGCTTCTGACATGCCTGCCAACAGGACACCACCCACTGTGATTTCAGAGGGCAGGATCACTCAGTCTAAATCCTAACCCACCCACTACTGGGAAACTGTGGACAAACTTACATACCCCCAAAGATGTACTACATACAATCTACACACAGTTCTGTCTGATTGGGAGAATCCTTGAAACTTACAAGGACAGGGAAGTCCAAAGTATATAACAACACATCAATTCCTACTATACATTCGGATATATAGCAACAGTACACTGAATTGACCCAATGGGCTCTACCCAGGAGATCATGTTAACTTCTTTCCCCACTGTACAAAGCTTGGCGAAAGCCCATCAGTTGATTCAGATACCACCTACTCCTGCTAGACTGGAAAGGATGGTGACTTGGGTGGCCTTACCCAAGAGAGTCACAAATGTTTGAGCTCCTCCCCTTTCCAAAGTTCCCTAGAATACCAGGATGGGTGTGTATGGCCTGCAGTCCCCTTTGGGGACAGGGAAGGCTCAGCCAGACCTCCCTAAAGCAGCTGGGGTCAAAGCAGAGATGGAGAGAGGGTCAGGTGCTGCACCAGTAAATAAGCACATTCACCTTCCATTCAAGTGGCATGGTGGCTGCTCCTGGCTCAACCACACTTCCAGTGTTTTCAGTCCACTGTAATTAAGCCCTGTGTCAGGTGGCAGGCCATTACTGTTTCAGCAGTCTCATCCGGCTGGGGCAATAGAGTTTGCACATTTTGGTTGGTTCAGGCCTGACTTGCTCAGCAGCAACTTCATGGCGTGTGACTAAACTATGGGTATTCGATGCTCCACTGTCCTGACACCTCACATGGTTTTAGCAGAAAGGCCAGGGGAGAATTTTCCAGGCAGTGGGGCGAATGGTAACAATTTATCTCAAACTTTTAGGATTTCTCTTTCTCTAATGCATCACCTTCATCAGCATTGGAAATCCAATGTGAGGCAGCAAAAGCCCAACGAGTACTAATCAATGCATCATCAGTGTTTTCCCACTGGTATTTGTCTGTCTCTGGGGAATCTCTCTGAGAGGGCCAAACCTCTCTCCTGGCAGCCAGGACCCTCTGCAAAAAAAACCTGAGCCTTTTATTGTCATGTCCCAATGGACCGGAGGTTGGCATGACACAGTGTTGGAGAAATGGAGTAGCAAGGCTGCCCAGCTGTTTCTGCTTTAACAAGTCCCAGCCCCTCATCTCCCAAGGAAACCAGCCAAAGTCCTAACAATCTGCCTGCTTTCTGCCCATTGTGGTTGTGACTTTCCCTCCTTTAGCTTTTTGCCCACCAAACCAATGAGGATGTCCTCCTGCCCAGCAAGGAGGTACCATAACCAGAGTAGTGTTTGGCAGCCATGTTCAAACATGACCATGTAGTCAGGAGTCAGTCTGCAAGCATCTCCCACTTCTTCCTCATTATCACACAATTAAAGGAGACGACCATTTATTGCCAGGTTGAGGATTTGGTCAACATGTCAAGCTACTGATATTCCTGGATTTTCCTCAAATCTCCTCAGTTGACCCAGGAGGCTTTCATTTTCCCCTTTGAGAAAATCATAGCCTTGTCTGTGTCCTGTCATCATAACCGAAACTGTTAAGAACTGTGACCTGTGATTTTACACTATTTGCAAGCTAACAAATGAGCCTGCCAAGTTTCATGGATATGGCAGAAAGCAAGAGACTTGGAGTCCTAGATAACAGGACTCTGACTACTCACAGCAACTGGAATAGTCAGAGTACCAGCATCTTATTTTACAGTTCCCTGAGCCCCCAGTTCCCTCAGGACACATGAGGGCCATACAATGGATTATGGTACAGGAGAGGACACTGAGCTAAGAAAGCTCAATTTTTTAGGACGGTCAGTGAGTGTGCCTGCCCCAACCCCTGGCAAGAGAAACTACTGCTGTCCTCTACACAGACATCCTTAAATAATGTTCAAGGCAGGGGGTGAGGGAGGTGCAGGAACTGGATGAAGGTCGTCAAAAGGTATAAACTTCCAGTTTTAAGATAAAGAAATACTGGTGAATTAATGTATAACATGACTGTGGTTAACACTGCTGTATGGTATATTTGACAGTTGCTCAGAGAGTAGATCCTAGAAGTTCTCATCACAAGAATTTTTTTCTCCTTTTTTGCATCTACATAAGATGATGGCTGTTAACTAAACTTACTGCGGTAATCGTTTTGCAAAATAAGTAAGTCAGGTCATTATGCTGTGCACTTTAAACTTATACACTGCTGTATGTCAATTCTATCTCAATAAAAGTAAAAGAAAAAATGTTCATGAATTAAAATAAATAAATATTGTTAAACAATACATTTTCTCAGATTCAGACAATCCCAATAATAATCCCAGCAAACTTTTGTGTGTAAACTGCCAAAAAGATTTTAACACTCACGGAAAGGCAACACACCTGGAAAGAAACCCTAGGAAATCTTGAAAAAGAAAAAGTAGCCATATGTCATCACTTCAAGACCTACTACCATAAAGCAACAGTACAGTCCTTGATCCAGGGTCTACAGAGAGATCAATGAAACAGGGGACAGCAAGGGAGCCCGAAGGAGACTCTCACTGATAGATCACGGCCAAAGGATTCGTTTATTTACTTTTGGTGAGAAAGGCTTCCAAAGCAATCCATTTGGTTGAGTCCTTTCAGTATTCAGTGCTGGGATACTGGTTATCCACAAGTTAAAAAAAAAAAAAGTGAATCATAATCATTATCACGACTTTTATATACAGAAATTGATTCAAGATGTATTATAGGCTTAATTATAAAAGCTACAGGATGTCAACTTTGCATCTTCGGGAAGGCAATGCTTCCTTAGGTGACAAAAAAGCACTAACATGAAAGAAAGAAAACTGATAAACCAGACTTCATCAAAACACAATACTGACAAAATGTATAAAACAAGCCATATATTGGGATATACTATCCATTAAAGATATCTTCAAGGACTGGTCCCTATGTCTAATAAAAAAGTCCTAGCATTCAATAATGGCAATACAGAAGTAAGAAGTGGGCAAAAGATGTGGGCACACATTCCCAAAAGAAGACACATGAATGGCCAATAAACACATTGAAAAGTGATGAATATCATCGTTCTTGAGGAAAATACAAATTAAAAAATACAATGAGATACTACCACACATCCATTAAAATAGATAACAAGAAAACACACCAATGATGAGCAACTGAGATACTCACCCATTGTTGGGAGGATTTTAAAAAGGTACAGCCATTTTGGTAAAAGGTCTGACAGCATTTTATAAAACTAAACAAATACCTTACCTATAATCCAGTAATTCCAATCCTAATTACTTGCTCAAAAGGAATGAAAACATATGTCTACAAAAAGATCTGTACAAAGCTATTTATAGCCGCTCTATTCATAACGGCCCCAAACCAGAGACAGCCCAAAGTTCCAACAAGTGACTGCACACAGTGTGGTAAGTACAGACAATATCACATAATAACAGAAAGCAATTAACTAGTGATACATGCAAGAACATGGCTGAGCCTCAAAAACATGCTGAATGAGAAAATCTTACTCAAAAGAACACTCATTGCATAATTCCATTTAAATGGAAATTCTTGAACAAGCCAAAAAAACCCTACACCCCTTTAAACAAAAAAATGGAAACAAAAACAAAGGTTGGTAGGGAATTGACTGGGAGGGGACATCAGTGAACTTCCTGGGCTGACAGCTTTCTAGCTTAATAAGCACTTCTGGAATGCACAGGTATATGTGTGCCTTTGTTAAGCTCAGCAACTGGTATCATATTTAAGACCTGTGCATTGCCTTGTTGGAAAATTTTGTATCAAAAGAAAAAAGCTATAAATAATATGGAATTCTAGTTAATGACACGCATGCTAATGAAATTTTTTATGGGGAAGTGCCCTGAAGTCAGCGTTTACTTTAAAATATGTCAACAAATGAGATGATGGATGGAAACTGGGCTGAAAAATGGAATGTTCGTGGAAGAACATGTACTGGGCATACGAATGTTCACTGTAAAATTCTTTCAATTTAGATGTTTAAAATTTTTCATAATTAAAAAATGGTGAGGTGACTTTTCAGTCAATATTTATTCTTGATTTTAAAAACTCAGCAATAAAGGAATCTACAGACAACTGCTAGGAAAAATAAGTGAATTTAATAAAAGTCACAGGATTAAATTTTTTAAAAATCAAGTGAATATCAAAATTTTTTTAAAAAATCCGATCAATTTTTATATAATGGTCCTAAATGGTTAGAAAATGAAAAAATTTTAAATCTCCATTTATAATATAATCAAAAAGCAAAATATTAGGAATATAGTTAATAAAAATGCCTAAAACATCTACACTGAAAATGACAAAACACGGCTAAGAGAAACTAAATACCTATAAATTGAGTGACATATCATGTTCATAATTTGGCAGACTCAGTATTATTTAGTTGTCAATTTTTCCAAAATTGATATAGATGCAACACAATTCCAATACAAACATACCCAAAGCTTTTTTTTAAATAGAAATTGAAAACCTGACTCTAAAATTTTACACCTAAAATAGCCAGAACAATCTCGAAAGAGAAGCCCAAAGTTGGATGGCTTATGTTAATCTAAATTCAAGCCTGACTCTAATGGCTAAAATGAAAACAAGAGTAAACGTTGATGAAGATGCACAACACCTGGGACTCTCATGCTCTGCGGGTGAGTGTGGAAAATGGCACAATCTCTCTGGAAAACTGGCGGTTCCTACCTCCGCAATTCTCTTCCTAGGGATTTACCCAAGAGACACCAGAACACAGGTCTACAAAAAGCCTTATACAAGAATGTTCACAGCAGCTTTATCATCATCGCCAGAAAAATGCATCAGCCCCGGTACCCGTCAACAGGAAAGTGGATTAACAAAATCCAGTATATTCACACCATGGACTGCCGTTCCCAATAAAAAAGCACTACTACTGACTCATGCAACAACGTGGATGAATCCAAAAACCATCATGCTGCAAAGGACACGAGATGCCACGGGATCTGTCCTCTTAGGATTCTACTTGTAGGAAGCCCCAGAAGAAGCAAAACCAACCTATGGGTCAGGGGCCGCCTGTGGCTGGGGTGGGGGCCATGGTGGGGTGTGCAGCGAGGCGGGGGAGGAGGGGGATGGAGGCACAAGGAAACTAAAGTGAAAATGTTCTATCTTTAGCAAGACGGCAGTGGTACAGATGCACACGTTTGTTAAAATCTGTCGAGCTGTACATTTATGCCTCTATTGTATGGAAGTCGTACCTCACTGAACAAACTTAACAGGAGAAAACCTAGGCGGCTCTCAGCCTGGGATGAGTCAGGGAATGAAGAGATGCTTCTGGCAGATAACATCTGAAACTGCTGCTGGGCTCTCAAAGACCCACATCCTCCTCACAGGCAGCGCTCCCTGCCCTGCACAGAGCCCGCGAGTTCCTACAGCAGAGGTGTGTGGAAGGCCTTGCCAAGCCTAATCCCAAGGCTGGCAGCGGTGGGTCTGAGCAGAAGCACTAAACACATGTGACTATATATATATATATATATATACATATATATATATATATATATAAAGAACCACCATCAAATAAAACTGACAAGCTATGAGAAGTACGGATTAAGAGGCTATTAATCTCATTGCAGAAAAAGCCCCTTCAAATCGGTAAGGTCAGCATTGTGATAGAGCAGGTGCAGAACTGTGAGTAAGCAATTCGTGTAAGAAAATACAAACGGCAATAAGCCTAGGACAACGTTTAACCTCACCAAAGTAAGAGGTCACTTTGTCTGTCAGGCTCACAAGGATGTTTAGAAGCTACTTGCTTAACTGCTGAGGGGCTGCATGCATTATTCTATGGAGGGCAATTGAACAATGAACATCAAGGAGGGTTTAAAACAACCTTACTCTGTACGTGAGAATTTAGCTAAGGAATAAACTCAAGGAAATAACTTGAAGAAATGCTCACAGATGCTCACAGGCACACACAGCGGAGCAGATGAGATGCAATCTGCAGGCTGTGGAGTCTGTGACCACACCCCCTGGAGAAGGTACCTACTCAATGGCTTCAACCAGGTTCTCAGAGCCCTGCTCACTGGAAGATGGGTACCTGCAGGCACACTGCATCTCAGCTCTGAATTCTTTCAATAATGACTGGTAGAATCCTGTTATGAGGTCTTCATCAATTCATTCTTGAGGTAGGTGACAGAATTAAGGTATAGGAATTTTCAGTGGCCATGTTTTCCAAAGGAGTTAAATGGTAAGTTAACTTTCTAACGAAAAACAAAGGAGAAATGCATGATTTAGGTTATTAGCAAATGTGGATTTCCACCTGCCCCGTGAAAAAATGCACAGGAGTATCATCACTATCCATATCTTCCCCCTCCCATAAGAACACCAGATACTTGAGCAATGTAATGCCTCTCGGTACACACACACACACACACACACACACAAGTGTGTGTGTGTGGATACCATATCTACTATTTTCTTCCTCAACATGAGATTCAGAATTCTACCTGCATACAGAGTAAAGGGATTCCTTTTACTAGAAGTGGCAACACTCACCATATCTTATGGTGACTTCTTATGTGACTTACACAAGTAAACATGGATTAAAATTTTTTTTAAAGGTTAAGCCATTTAGAAATCTTACCAATAAGTCACATTTCTGGTGTTTTGTTCTGAATAAGAGTAGGATGGTATCTGGTACAAATAAAACCACTTGCTTCTTGCATACTTGACAAACAAATCACAAATTGAATCAAATCTATATGTGTGTATTGTATAAACAAGGGTGAATCAGAACTTTTCCTGCACAGCTGCTACAACTGAAAAACTATGAAAACATATTCATAACAACTGTATTATTCTTCAGATACCTCAAAATAGAATAAAGCATTTGCTGTTTTCACTGACAACACAAACCAAAAATGCTAAAGAGGGAGCTTGAAGAAATAATAAAGAAATTTCTGTTCGGAATCAGAATGTTTGCTGCTATGCTTTACTGTCTGGCTTTATTAAATGAATAGAGACAAAGATGAAACTGTTCAGGAACTGAAAATAGATAAACCAAGATTTCTGAGGTTGGGAGTCTGGTCCTATTTTCATAACAAAACAGCAAAGTTAGAAACTACAATGCTACAGGCAAGCCTCCACATATTTTAAATTATAAAAACCTTGCCAAAGTGTGCACTTTTAAACCTTAAATGCTCTATCAAAAAAGCCAAACTTAAATGCCAAGACATGCCAAAATTAAGTTAAATACGTTTGGAATATACCAGGCACACAGTAAAAGTAACATCTGTGACAGATTTCACTGATGCAGTTTGATGAAAATCTTTCTCATAAATTACAAGCTGACTCATCAAGAGGGTACCTTTGTGTTGAAAACCTCCTAAGTCCTCTGCTAACAGGAATGAGTACATCCACCACAGGAATAAAACCCATTCTGGGATGAAATGCAGCAAACTGTTCTATAGCCCACGAAAGACTATTAAAACTACACAAGAATACTCTTGCACACACATACTCAGACCAATGAAAAACAAATAAAGCATTTAGGAACCAGAATATAATTGCTCTGGCCAAAACCCCAAATCTCAACTCCTGCACAGAGATCCCAGGTGCTGTTATGGAAGTCATATTCCAACTCCACAATGTAGGCTCCTAGCAGCATCTGTCATAATGCCAATGAGGAATTCAGGGTCAGTGTGGGAAGGTAATGGGAACCTTGGTTTCTTCCATTAGCATGAACATTAGAGACAGCATGAATGTTAGAGACAGCATGAACCAGACTTGGGTATCGAGTACTTTCTGTGAGAAAGTACCCCTTTATATTTCCTCCAAAGCCCATCTAGGTAATACTATTTAAGGGGAGAAGCAACGTTGGCAAATGTAATTTTTACACAAGCTACAAACTATCATGGAAGTAGTAGTCAATATTTGCAGATTCTAAGTCTGACAAACTAGCTTTGAGATCTGCCAAATAAGAGATTCTGATCTCGAGACCGTGACAATCTGGCTGGAGGCCCCTGAACCAGATGGATTCTAAAATCCAGTTCCACTAATCACAGTCAATCCCATCAATGCCACCAGTACATATGGAGACCCTACATCAGGCTGTTTCTTTTACTGGGGATACAGAAGGAAACAAAAACAGTATTTCTCTCTATTATCTTACATTCAAGTGAAAAAGTCAGACTAAATAAATAGATACGGAATATATTACATATATATAAGCACTAAGAAGAGAAAACCACAGCAAGAGGACAAGGTAATGGCAGAGAGGGTGCTCAGGAGGAGGTGAGCCACTGCAGTGTGAGTGACGAACAGCAAGAAGGCCAGGGAGGCTCAAGTGGAGGTAACAAGGGACGAATGAAGACTAGGTCAAGAAGGCTAGAGTTGGGAGTGGAGGGTTGGAGGGGGTTACGTAGTGCCTTGTAGCCATTGTATATTTGGGGTTTGCTCTCAGTAAGATGGAAGCTATGGAAAGGTTTTGGGCAGAAGAATGGTATCTATTTTACATTTCAGAATCATGACTCCAGCAACTCTGTGGAATTAGGAAGAACAGCTGGTAGGTACTGTGATAACCCCAGTGAGAGATGGTGTCACGTGGACTAGGTGATACGGTACAGCTGGATTTGGAGTCTATTTGAAAGGAGTGTTAATAAGATTTCTTGATGGACTGAATGCAAGATATGAAAGAACATGAAGAGTGAAGGCCAACCAAGATATCTGGCCTGAGTAAACGAAAAGGGGGAGCTGACATTTACTGGGAGTGAGAAGACAGAAGAGTTCATTTTAAAGACATTCAGAGGAGATGTGGAATAGGCCACTTGATTCAGATATTTGGAATGCACACTAAAGAAAGAAATTGCTCTACATGCCCTGCATACAGTGGACACTCGAGAGAACTAGCACAGAGTCAAACCTAAGGGCAGCCCTGAAAGCTGTCTGAACTGTGAATGTACGCCCAAACCAAACATAAATCTAATGCAGAGGGTGGAAGCCTTATAGGCTCGAGGTATCCAGACCAAAACTTGGCTCACAGATAAACTATGCAGACAGAGGACTGACCCCTAGAAAGTCTGGCCAAAAAATAAAGATAAGAACTGGGAAGGAGACAGCTGAGCAGAGAAATCAGTGGCCACACAATGTAGGGTTGATAAGATTGTTCAGATTACATCCAAACAAGCGGCTTAAAACACACACACAAAACCAAAATGACAAAAAATTCCCAGAAAAAAATTAAAACCCTGAAACAAATGTAAAACACCAGGAAAGTATGAGTCACACTCAGGTAAAAACTGCCAAAGGAAACGTCTCTCAGTTTACCCATAATTTGGATTTAGCAGAAAAATACTTCAAGTTGATTAAAATACATTTAAAAAGTTGGAAAAAAAACATGTTTAAAGAAAACATGATGAAAATGACTCAAATAGGAAATAACAAAGAAAGAGACAATCAAATAAAACAAAAATTCTAGAGTTGAAAAACAACTGAAATGAAAAATTCATTAGCAGATTTGAGATGGGAGAAGAATGAGAGATCAAACAGACTTTATCCAAACTGAAGAAGAGAGAGAAAAAACGATGAAAGAGACACAGAGAGAGATGGTGCACAAAAATATTTTTAAAATAATGGCTGAAAACATTCTGAATACGATGGAAAGCAATTATTTACAGAGTCAAGCTCAACAAAGCCCAATTAATATACTATATCTCCAAAGAGCTCCTTAATTGATTATCAGCGGATGCTAAAGACAGAAAAAAAATCTTGAAACCAGTTGGGAAAATAACAAGGAAAATAACAAGTTAACATGTATAAGGGAAGAATAATACAATTAATGGTTGGCTTTTCATCAGAAACAATGGAAAGCAGAAAACAGGGGAATGACATATTCAAAGCACCATAAGGAAACCAAGAATTCTATATCCAGCTAAATTATCTTCCAAAAATGAAGGCAAAACAAAGAGATTCCCCAATAAATGATACCGAGAAAATCCACTGCTGTCAGAACTGCCTGAAAAAAATACTCAGAAAGTCTTACAGGTTAAAAGGAAGAAGACTCTAGACAGAAATGCAAAACCAGGAAAAGAAAGTAAGAGCACTGGAAACAGTAAATATGTGGGTAAATATAAAAGACTGGTTAAAAATTGTTTCTTTACTCAATTTCTTTAAATGAAAGAAGATTGTATAAAGCAAAAATTATAGCACTACACCCACCTAACAAATTAGATACAATTACATATGACTGTAACAGCACAAAGTGGGGGGGTGGAGATATACCAGAGTACAGGTGATATGGTTGATTGGAATTCAGGTCGTATTAAACTGAAGTAGATTGTGATAAGTTAAAATACATATTATAATCCTTAGAACAATCAAGAAAATAATCCAAAGACATAGTTTTAAAAATCATAGAAATTAATATGGTACGGGCAAAAAAAGAGTTTAACATAAGAGAAAATAGGAAAGGAGAAACAAAAACAAAACAATGAGATGAACAGAAAACAACTAGCAGATTGATAAACTAAATCCAGCCAAATCAATAATTACATGAAATGTGAAAGAATTAGACACTCCCAACAAAGAGTAGAGGTTGTCAGAGACCAGATTTTTAAAAAAAAAGCAACTATACACTATCTGTAAGAGATTCATTTTAGATTCAAAGAGAAAAGAGCTTATAAGTAAAAGGGTAGAAAAAGATATATCATGCCTACAGTAACCATATGAGAGTGACTGTATTCATATTCGACAAAACAGACTTTTAGCTGAGAAATATTACTAGAGACTAAAAGGAACATTTTATAATGATAAAAGGGTCAATATTTCAGAAAGATATAACTATGAATGTATGCGTATATCTGAAAGTCTTGAAACAGATAAAGCAAAAATGGATATAAATGAAAGGAAAAATAGAGAATTCTACATTGATAGTTAGAGATTTTAATATCCAACTACCAATAACTGATAGAATGAAAGAGAAAATCAGCAATGGTGTAGAAAATTTGAATGCTATCAACCAGTGCTATATGACATGACATTTACAGAAAACTCCATCCAGGAACAAAAAGATACACATTCTTTCCAAGTGCACACATTTACCACAACAGACCATGTTTGAGGCCACATAACAAGTTTTAATAAATTGGAAAGGATTCAAGACATACAAAGAGATCCTTACTGAAGACACATAACAGTCAAACTACTGAAAGCTAAAGACAGAAAAATCTTGTTCACAGACCACAAGGGATTAAATTAGAAATCAGCAATTTTGGAAATTTCCCAAAACTGGACATCAAACAACACACTTCTAAAAATAGGTCAAAGAAAAAAGTACAGGGAAACCAAAGTATTTGGAATTGAAAGAAAATGGGAAAAATAAAGACTTACGGGATACAGCTGATGTAGTGCTTAGAGGAAATTTTATAGCTTTAAACACCTATTCAGAAAAGAAGTTAATAAAGTAAAAAAAAAAAATCAATAATCTAAGATTTCTACCTTGGGAAACAAGAACAGAAAAGAAAACTAAACCCATGGCAAGCACAAGGTAATAAATAATAAAAGATCTGAGCAGAAATCAATGCAACAGCAAAAACAAGAACAAGCCAAAAAAAAAAATCAATGAAACCAAAAGTTGGTTCTTCAAACAGATCAACAAAACTGATAAACCTTTAACTAGACTAACCAAAAAAAGAAGAAAGAGAACACAAGTAGCATCAGAAATGAAAGAGGGGACATCACTATCTATCTGGCAGAAATTAAATAAAGGACTACAAAGGAAATACTGGGTATTATGAACAATGCTGCCAACAAAGTAGGAAACTTAGATGAATAGAGAAATTCCAGGAAAATATAAATGATCACAACTGACTCCAGAAGAAAGAGAAAATCTGTATAGATTAACAAGTAAATAAGTACATTTAGTAATTTGAAGTCTTCCCACAAGGAAAAGTACAGGCTCAGATGGCTTCACTTATGAATTGCACAAAATGTTTAAAAAAAGAAAAAAAAATCCTACAAAAATATTGTCCAAAAATAGGAAAGACCACTTCCCAACTCATTCTATGAGGCCAGTATTACTCAATAGTAAAGCCAAACAAAGACATCATAAAAACAAAACTAAACAAAAAGCACCCTCTAGAGAACAGTATTTCTTATAGGCATAGACACAAAAATCCCAAACTAAATTCACCAACATATAAATAGGATTGTACATCATGTCCATGCAAAATTTATCTGCCAAATGCAAGGCAGGTCAGTTCCAATCTGAAAATCAACGAATGCAATACACCATACTAATGGAATATAGAACAAAAGCCACATGATCATCTTAATGGCCACAGATAAAGCATTTGACAAAAAAAAGACATGACTAAACTCTCAACAAAGCAGAAGTAGAAGGGAAATTTTTTAACTTGATAAGGAAGTCTACAAAAACCCAGCTAATACCACACTTAATGCGGAAGGCTGAAGACATTCCCCTAAATATCCTAGGAACTAAAAGCAAGATTTTCATTCTTAGCACTCCTATTGTCCATCACCCTGTAGGCTCTACATAGCACAAAAGAGGCAAACACATATGGACTGGAAAGAAGTAAATAAAAGCATCTCTATTTTTGCAGACGATATGATTGTGCAGGAAAAAACTAAGAAATCTACAAAATAACTATGAGAACTAATTAAATGAGTTTTGCAAGGCTGAAGGATATAAGACCAATATATAAAAATCAATTGTATTTCTATGCGCTAGCAACGGACAATCCAAAAATGAAAATAAGCATTCCCATTCAAAATATCAAGAAGAAGAAAATACTCAGAAATCAACTTATGAAAGAAGTTCCAGAATTTTACACTGAAACCTTCAAAACATTACTGAGAGAAATTAAAAATGGGGCCTATAGGAACTGGACAGATCTGTAAAGTGATGGGTCCTCCCGTGCCCAGTGGAAAACAGACAACCAGTACTCTGGGTGCCTCTTCAAAGACTGGAAGCTGGGAGAGGGAAGGGTTTAAGGTTGAGGACTGCGGTGATATGGAAGAATTTTAAATACTTCTTATGCAAATACAATGTGGTATGGGGTCATGATGTTGCTGAAATCTGTGACTAGTCACAAACTGCAAAGCTGCTCATTCTGGGGAAGCAAGCCACAGTGCTTTGTGTCTTTGAAACACTGCTTCAGACTCCGATTTCTGTTGCCTTCTTGTGGACCAGGTATACAGCTAACACGCTGGAGAAGAATACCACCCTCAAGCAGCACTAAGGGTTGGTTAGTGAAGATTAGATCGTGAAGATAGTGAAGAAGCGAAGATTAGCATTAACCATACAAGTTTGGCAGTAAAAGTGGAGAATAGCACCATTTGATTCTAGAAAACCCATAGGTCAACACAGGTTCAGGACTTGTCCATGAATAAGCCTTAAGTTTTCTCTTCCAGGTGAATTAATCTGATTTTGCCTTATAAATATTTTGCTCACTTGCAGGACCAAAGCCAACCACATGCTAAGACTGGCCCCCGCTCGAGTAAGAAGCACAGAGAATACAGTCTGAATGGGACCAAAAGAAAGTTTGAGTATTTTCATTTTGGCTTATGTCCAGGAGCAGTTCCTGGCTGTGGAATCCTGCTTTACCAGTAGCGACCCCTTAGCTCTGGTACCGGTGATGTAGTCGTGTGACATTCCAGCTGCAAACAGATTTATACTCCCAGCGCTTGCCCTTCAATAATGTTTTAAAAGTCTATACTTCATTAGGAGTATTTCTTACCAGATAGACTACCCCTGCTTCATTTCACGGCAATGTTTTCTCCGGCCTCCCCAAAAGTAATATTTCAATCATACAGAAAAATGGGGGGGGGAAGGGAATGTATTATCTATTATTCTGACTGCCCATCTAGCTGATCAACCCTAACATTCTGCCGTATCTGACATAGGATTTGGTTTTTTTAAGTAGTATGATACAGTTGAAACCCACTGAACATCCCTCTGTGACTTCATCTCCCATCCACTCCTCAGAGGTAACCACTATTTCAAATCTGACGTTTATCATTCTCATACATTTTTGAAGAAGTGTATTACTTGTGTGTGTATTATTTTGCATAGTTTCAAACTCTATACACTTTATAATCTTCATCAGTTTTTGAAAGTAATCCATATTCATACATGTACACCTAGCTAATTCATTTTCAAGGCTGCACAGTATTCCACAGTATGAATAATTGACTCAGCTACATATCCATTCTCATGTACATTTGTGTTGCTTTCAATTTTTCTCTCTATAAACAATGTAACAAGTACTTGTTAATAATTGTTATGCACATGACTATTCTCCTAAAGTATATATCTAGAAGAAAAATTATTAAATCAGATGGTAGAAGCACTTTTAAATCAACTAGGTATTATCAAATTGTTGCGTGAAGTGTTGATTATCCATTATTACTCCAAATCAACACAGTTTCCTCACCCTCACCAGCAAACCACTATTTTAAAATCTGACTGGTATAGAATGCTAACTTGTTTTAATTTGCACTTCCCCAATAACAGCGGAGGACAGAATTCTTATAAAACTTTATTTTCTATTCTGGTTTCCTTTTCTGTGAAGCCCAGTTCACATATTTTGCCCATTCTGTGGATTATCTTTTTCATTTTGTTTATGGTGGCCTTTATGAGGTTTTTGTTATTGTTTTACTTTGACTAAATTCAGTTGTTTCTTTATAGTGTTTGGTTGGTTCTGATGTCTTGCTTAAAAAATTCATTCCCTTCCCTAAGGTCACAAAGATAGTCTTTAATACACATAGAAATGGCTTCTGTACAGTGTGAGACAGGAAATCTAACTTTGTTTCTTTCTCACAAGTTTCTACATGACTCACTTTTATGTTCTGTTTGCTTCCAACACCAATATCATACTGTCTAAAATGGCCTTATAATAAGCATTTTGTTCATTAAGTCATTCTACCTTGTTCTATTTGAAAACTATCTTGGCTATTTCTGGCACAATGTTCTCCCATATAAATTACAAGATCAACTAGTATCACACAATGATAACCCAAAAAAGGGGGTGGGGGGGGGAGAAGGCAGCAAAAAACAAGAATAAAACACCTGACTGGGATTTTCATAAAAATGATTCCAAATTCATAGATTTATTTGGGAGAACTGGACATTAGAGTAACAAGCCTTCCCATCCACAAGCATGGAACTTCTCCATTTATTTGGTTCTCTTTAATTTCCTCCAATAAAGCTTTATCAGATCTTGCATATTTTAAGTTTGTGGTTGTAGTGTTGATGTTATTGTAAATCTTTTAAAATTATGTATTCAAATTGGTATTCTGATATAGGTATGCAGTTGATTATGTTTGTCTACCCTTACTAAACTCTTAAGTTCTAAAAATCTATCTTTTCTATGAAATCATATTTGTGCATAAGTTTAGCTTTGTTTCTTGCTTTCTAGGGCTTCTACCTTCATTTGTTCCCAATTTTAAAAATTAGGATACTTCCAACATTCTGTTATTACTATGTTTAGAGTAAGGCTGGGTAGCTAATCTTTATCACTAATTTCCTAAGAGCTCTTATCAAGAAAGGGTGGTAGATTTTTTTAAAAAGTGTTTAACCTATCAAGATGCTGTTATGTTAACTGAGATTACATTAAATTTTCAAGTGTTGAACCATCTTTGCATTCCTGAAATACATTCAATTTGGTCCTGATCTTTCCTTAATATATCACTAAATTTTTAAATTCATACTTTGGAAAATTTTGTGTCTGTGTTCATAGCTATGATAACACCTGAATCTACTAATCAACCTTAACATTACTACGAGTGGGACAATGAGACATCATGTGCCTCCTGATATGATACAATAGGAAGGACACAGTACCATTTCTTAAGTATTCTTGCCCAAGTGATTTACTCAAATCTAACAAGCCTCTAAATCTAGTAATTATCAGTTTGTAGTAAATATAGGGGAGGTGGAAATGAATTTAAATGATACAACAAGGATACAATCTACAAGACCAAACTTGGGAAATTCTGCAAGATAAATGACCTGGTCCCTTCAATAAATGAGTAGGATGAGGGAAAAAGAGACAGGGAAAACTGAAAAATATTTAAGAGCCATGTCAACCAAATGCAAAGTAGAGTCATAATCTGAATTCTAATTCTAATTCTAACCAACTATAAAAATGGCATTTTAAAGTCAATCTTTAGTCAGTATTGTTGGTACAGTAACAGTATTATAATTATGTTCTTAAATCCTTATAGATTAAGATATTTACTGAAGTATTTATGAAAGAAATGACAAATCCTGGGCTTCCTTTAAAAGATCCAGAAATGGGCGCCTGGGTGGCTCAGTCGTTGGGGGTCTGCCTTCGGCTCAGGTCATGATCTTAGGGTCCTGGGATTGAGCCCTGCGTCGGGCTCCCTGCTCAGCGGGAAGCCTGCTTCTCCCTCTCCCACTCCCCCTGCTTGTGTTCCTGCTCTCATGATCTCTCTCAAATAAATAAGTAAAAATCTTAAAAAAAAAAAAAAAGATCCCAGAAATGACAAACAAAACTAACCAAAAAGGTATATACGTGAGGAGTTATAGACAAAACATGAACGGCAAAATATTCTAATTGTTGACTGCAGGTTTGTTTACCTTTGGTAGGTAACACAGCTTCAAAATACGCAGAGGAAGACAAATCTGATGTAATCTCAGATCTGCGGTCAGGGGAAACTGTTAAGTGACCGCCCCCGCGCCCCCGCCCTCCCCCCCGCCCCCGGCCCCCATAAGTAACTAGTCGATCAAGCAGAGAGAAATTGGAAAGGTTACAAGATTTGCATACTGGAGTTTTGTTTGAGCTAGTGAACCCTGCCTTTAGTAAGTAGATATGTTCTTTTAAAATATGAGACCTATTCTTGTATGATGAATGATGAATGATGGATGATGGGTTCACAAGAGCTTCTTATACTGTGATACAATTTGAAACTTCTCATAATAAACAGTTTAAAATGGAAAGAAAAAACCAGACCAGAAGATCAATCCAGTCTCTTTTCTCTGGAAATATCTAAACAAAATGTAGAGACTCCATTTCTTTGAATTTTTGGTTGAACACATCAGTGAGCTCCCTGGGCCTGGTATCAAGGTAGGGTGGGAGGTGTACAGATGGTTGTGACTGAATTTCTTTAATGGTTTCCTACTCTTCCTGAGTCCATTTCAAATTACAGATTTTCTAGGAAATTACAAAGCATTAGCTTCTCACACTTGTTGGCACACAACTTGTCTGTAGTTTTCTATATTAAAAACACCTGTAGACATAACCACGTGCTCATTCCTACTGCTACTGCATAAATTCTGTCACATGTCATGTCTTCAAAGAACTAACTTTTGGACTGGTATTCTTGTTTGGAGTTAGTTTCTATTCTTATTTTTATCATCCCCTTCTTTTTCTTTGACTTTTACTCTGCTGTTCTTTAACTCAGAAGTTGGACACTTCACTCATTTCCATTTTTTT
Organism: Eumetopias jubatus; assembly: GCF_037043125.1. Classification (NCBI taxonomy): domain Eukaryota; kingdom Metazoa; phylum Chordata; class Mammalia; order Carnivora; family Otariidae; genus Eumetopias; species Eumetopias jubatus. Next base: position 126,431,376 of record NW_028274812.1, on the reverse strand, counting down.
TTTAAAGATTTTATTTATTTGACAGAGAAAGACACAGCGAGAGAAGGAACACAAGCAGGGGGAGTGGGAGAGGGAGAAGCAGGCTTCCCGTGCAGCAGGGAGCCCAATGCGGGGCTCGATCCCAGGACCCTGGGATCATGACCTGAGCCGAAGGCAGATGCTTGACTGAGCCACCCAGGCGCCCCTCAATTCCAAAATTTTTGATCACCATTTATTTCTAGGTGTTCTCTTAATTCCACTGTGATTTCCTCACTGACCTGTAGGTTATTTAGACAATTTTTAAATTTTCAGAAAGCACAAAATTAGAAATGTAGTTTCTAATTTAATCAATATTTCTAATTTAAATTATAATAAACTACTTAATAAATTATGAGAGCACATGGTACAATGTAATTTGGCATTGGTTCCTCTTTGCAGCTTTGTGGTTTATTATGTAGGCAGCTTCTGAATATGTCTCTTGTATTTTAAAAGAATGTTTATCTACTTATTAAAGGCAGAGCTCAACCGAAACTCTAGTATGCAAATCTTCTAACCTTCCTAATTTCTCTCTGCTCAATCTACTAATAACTTATGGAAGAGTCACTTAATTCCCACTGACTGCAGATCTAAAATTACATCAGCTTTGTCTTCTATATTTTGAAGCTCTATTACCAAAGGCAAGCAAGTTTAAAATTACTATAACTTCATGGAGAATTGTTCTTTTTATCACTGTTATACAATGACCCTTCTATGTTTGTCCCTTTATTGCCTTAAAGTTATATTTTCCAATCTGACAAGCTCTGACTTTTAAGACATGATCCTCTTTTATTTATTGTGATTACACATATATTTGTATTTATAGTTACTTTGACCATGTCATTCTATTTGCCCTTGCTTTTCCTATCATTCGTTCCCCCTTCTTTCCTACATTCTGTATATTTTTAGTAGTTACCCTTAAAACTTGAACATGCTTATCTGTTTTATTAAAATTTAAAGTTACTTCCTCCCTCCTAAGTAATAAAAGGGCAGAAGACAGCATTAGTTCTGATCACCTATCTTCTTTTTGAAGAATAACTTCTGATGATCTTCTTAGTGAAAATCTACCAGTGGGTAAAACTTCCAGGGCTTGTTCGTTTGAAAGCGTCCATTTCATTTTGCTTCTTGAATGATAGTTTGCAGTAGTAAAGCAGGGCAGGTTGGCAGCTCCGTTCTCAGCTCCAGCCTCTGGCTTCACTAATCACTTGTTGTCAGCGTCTGTGCTCAGTGCCCTGGTTAGTCCTTCTGAGGTCATCTTTCCCCGTGCGTTCTCTGTGTTTTTTCAAGATCTTCTCCTCTGCCTTTCATGTTCTGCAGTTTACTCTGTCAGAGTCTGGGCTCAATTTCGATTGGGTTTTAATGCTTCAATCTGAGGAACTTTAAAAAAATATAGTAATAAGGGACACCTGGGTGGCTCAGTCCATTAAGTGGCTGACTCTTGATTTCAGCTCAGGTCATGATCTCAGGGTCCTGGGATTGAGCCCTGCACTGGGCTCCCCACTTGGCACAGAGTCTGCTTGAGGATTCTCTCTCTCCCTCTGCTCATGCTCTCTCTCTAAAATAAATAAATAAATCTTTAAAAAAATCAATACTGATATCTTCTTGGACATTACCTTTTCCAACTTTTCCAATATTATTTCTCCAGTCCCTCAGTTCACTTTTCTGAAAAACATATTTGACTTAAGTTGGACCTTCTCTGGCGTGAGACAAGGCTTTGGGGGGTCTGCATGAGGCAAGGAAGTAAGATCTGAATTTATCCCAACACAGAAACATTAAAAACCAATTCAGTTTGAGACTGGCTTCTGTGTTAAATATTTGTTTCACAGACCTATAAATACTTGCAAAGTGTATTGTTTTCCTAATTTAGATGTTTGTGACACAAAATGGCTTTTTGGGAACAACATAACCTTATGCTTATAAGAAGTATCATTTTGCACCAGGAAAGGGTTGCATTGAAGCAATTTGTAGAAGAATGCCACTAAATGTAAATATCAAGCAATACCTAGTCGCTGCTAATTCCTTTGGGAGAATCATCCTTTATGAGCATAAAATTGACTTTTTCTAATCCAAAAAGCATAAGGAATCACCTGACTCAATAAAGTAGGGAAAGATGTTTTTACTAAAAGCAGTCTATCTGAAAAGATGTCTCACTCAGACCAAGAGACACTGACTAGCTGAGAACTGCTGGGTCTATAGCACCAAGTTAAACCAGAGTTGCCATAGATAATCTAAAAAATTACCATTAGGGAATTTCTCTTTGAAGCCAAGAATGATAAATGATCTAGGAATTATAAACTAAGGATGAGCGAATTAGGTTAACAGTCCTGATCCAAAAACTTAGTCTACTGAGCATAATGCCTGATAGTACATATTCACATGTATTAACTGGACTGCCCCCAAAAGCAGAAAACTTTGAGATCCTTATTTATTAGATCACATTTATAGCTATAAGCTACTTAGTTACATGAAACAATGCTCTGATATAATACTTACTATTATACTGTGCATTTTAAGTTTACATGGACAGAGTAAACACAATTAGGGTAAGTTGTCACCAGATGAATCTTGTTCATGTCTTATTCATGGTCTTATAGCCGACTTTATAAGTTTAAACCAAAATCAGAATAAGCTCACCCCTCCACACACACACACCAAACAAGAACACAAACACTTAACATTTCTTTCAAAGATAGTATGTACAGACCACACCAGGAAATCAGATGTAATTGCAGGGAAGGGGGACTTTTTACTTCCCACCATATAGGTTTTTTTTTTTTAATCGAAGGATAATTACAGTGTTATATCACCTTACTGTGTTTTGTTTAACCTGAGATATTAAAACAACAACACAGACCAGGCACAGACTCAGACCTGCTTGGTAACCAACCCAAGGAGGGCTATCCAGCACTCTGACAGTTCTTTCGTCTCTGGTTCTTAAGAGTTCCCTTACTTTCTGTTTATTACCAGAGCTATGGAAAGCTTGTTGTGACTTAACAGGGGAATATATACTAAAGTGTTCGTTGCTGGATTTTAAGAGATGGTCAAGATAACTTAACCAGATTCATGTACCTGTAACCCAGGAGCTTAAAGTTTTGTTGAGTGGAGGGACAAAATTGCTTGGGGACAGAAACACACCAGGGAGCCACTCCGCACTGAGCACAGAGAGACAGATCTCCAAAAGCACACCGCAACAAACCCAACTCAACAGAACAGTTTTCAAGGGCACCCAGAAGCATACCTTTCCTTTCTACTCTTTTTAGAGAGCAGTTTCATAAAACTAAATACCTTCAACATAATGTAGTAATAGCTTTATTAATGGAAATATATCCTTAGACACATTACACAGAGTGTGAACTATGTCTGAAGATGTAGGTTTCCATTTCTTATCCTACGAGCTTCCTCTTATTACTGGAGAAAGAGGGGAGTCATAATGTACTGGCCCTCTTGGTCCTCAAAGGAATCAGATGCAGAAAAGTGGAGCTCAAATGTGGCCAGGGCCCGGACAGCAGCCCCAGCTCAGGTACACGCATGACCACAAACACCACTAGGGATGGGTGACACACCAAGCTCCAGGAAGGAGTTCTGAGGTCACCTCCTCTCTAGCACCTGCCTGGCCGAGACAACTACAACCCTGTTCACACCTTAGTGCCTTTCAGGCCTGGGTGAACGTCCTGGAGGATGCTAATCAAAGCACTGTAGAAGCCACTGATACACATAACTAGAAAGAATACATATATTCTTCCATAACATTTTGCTCATAGCACTACGTTCTTCATTGACATTTATAGGTCTTAACTGTTTTGTATTTTTAGGTCCTCTGTGTCAGAAAAATAAGTAACTGCTGCTAATGAATTAATCCCACTCTATACCATTCTAATTACTGGCAACAAGCTCCTAACCACCCATATGCTAACACCTGTAGGTTACAGTATCATGAGCCCTTAACGTAAGCTCCTACCTAGTAGGTGGGGGGACAGGGAGGGAGGGAGAATGTGGTTGTAAGAGTGGCAATAACAGCCATATGCATTAGGTATGTGTCATAAAACTTGAAAGCTATAGTTCAAAAGAAAAAACAGGAAGTATAAACTTGTTATTAAGATTCTTACTAATTTTGTGTCTACAAAAGTCATAGTATCAGTCTAGCCCTGACACAGACATTTAGGACCTTCCTTTGCTCCCTGCAGTCAGAGCGTAAGGTGCTAAGAGGACAAGCAAAGCGTCAGGAGAGGTGATGCTAGTGAACAGATAGATACCCTTTTGTTCAGCGAACACCAAACTTAAATTTTGAAAAGCGCTCTATAAATGGAGACACCTAAAAAAAAAAAAACGATCTCCTAAATAAGGCAGAGAGTCCCTGAAAATGCAAGTTTTCAGAACTAGCACTAATCAAAATCATCTAATAAAATCCATAATAAAATGGTCCTTTCATGTAACAGGCACAGAAAAGAGCCACCATGAAATCAAGCCTCCCTTACAGTGAGAAGAAATGTGGTAAAGGGGAGGGAGAAAGCTCTGGAAAGCAACACCGGTTCCACCAGGAAAGCATGGCAGGTGCATAACCCTGCCCATGTCCTCATCAATAACATGAGGACGACCTTCCCTCTCTTGCTGTGTCTCTGTCAAAAAAAAAAAATCATTAAAAAAAAATAACACGAGGACGACCAACCCGAGGTGCTGAGGTTAAATGAAGTGTATCCTACATTAAGCAGTGCACCCAGAACACAGGACCCCCAACACACGAGAGCAAGTCATCCGAGATGACTGTAATTGGAAGAAAAGACTACATGTGGAAGCATACAGCTCACAGAACTGAGCTCACAACTGCAATAAAATTATCCTGTTGTTGTAATCCAAGGATAGGTCTGTTCCACAGAACACGCCTTTTATTGTGTGACTTTTGTGACTCAATGAAAACATCACAAAAGAGAAATTATTAAGTGTAACAAGACACTGCCCAGTAACCAAATCAAACACCTAAACAAGACTTCAAGAAATTGCATCATCAGTAAAAATATGTACAAATGTACTTGAACTCTGGCACTAGTCTGAGAGCACTCTAACAAATGATTCCCTAGTGAGTAAGCCCCGAATGATGTGAGCACATAACATACTATTACCATCGCAGGTAATTAGCATTTACCTACTGCTTATTTGGCAATTGCTATTTTAAGCGTTTTACACATATTTACTTATGTAATTCTTGCAAAACCCTGGGAGGTAAATCTTATCTACCATCCCCTTTTGACAAGGAAGGAACTGAGGCAGTCCTAGTGTAAACCAAGGCAACCTAATTCCAAAGTCTACGCTTCCCACCTTCAGGCTGTTGGCCTTAAATTTTAAGTCAATGTATAAACAGTGAAAGAATTCTACCATATCCCCAAATTAAAAAAAAAAAAAAGGCAGGTTACACAGAAACATGTATGATATGTACAGACACTCTGTAGGGGGCAACTCCATAGACAGTGGCTGGAGGGGCCTGGCTGCTCGGCGGGGCAGGTGGGTAGCAGTGGGTAGCTACCTTCCAAGGGCTGCTGTGGGGAATAACTGATGTGTGTGGGTGTAAAGCATTCTGGTGCCTGGCACCTGCTGAGACCGAACTTATGTCAGTCATTGTTACATATGAATAAGGAGATCATTGGGAAGAACGATCAAGGAAACAAACAGTGGTTGGGTCTGATTCAGAGTTTACACGAGTTTCCCCATCCCTGCTGTAACTTACTTTACTGCTTGAATTTTCTATGTAAGTATGGCTTTTTTTTTTTAATAAAAAAAAAAGCTATTTATATCTGAGGGAGGAATAAAAGTCTCACTTTGGATAAGGAGCATATTTTGAGATAAGAGGAGTCAGGAAAGAAACTGAATAAGGCTTCTAGATGAAATTTTTGCATTAAAAAATAAGTGTAATTTTTGAAGGAAAACAGTGAAGGGTACAAGAAACAGTGAGCTAGTACAATACAAAATAAGGAAATGGGACCAGCTGATTTGTGAAACAGACAAGTATTTAGATGAACAGATATAAACCTGTATTTTTAAATCATGCCATTTCACCAGAGAGGTGGTCTTTTTTTAAAATTTTATTTTAAATTCCAGTATAGTTAACATACAGTGTAATATTACTTTCAGGTGAATTACTTTCAGTGATTCAACACTTACATACATCACCCAGTGCTCATCACAACAAGTGCCCTTCTTAATCCCCATCACCTCTTTCACCATCAGTTTGTTCTCTATAGTTAAGGGTCTGTATCTTGGTTTGTCTCTCTTTTTTTCCCCTTTGTTGGTTCGTTTTGTTTCTTAAATTCTACATATGAGTAAAATCATACAGTATTTGGCTTTCTCTGACTTATTTTGCTTTAGCATAATACTCTCCAGCTCCATCTATGCTGTTGCAAATGGCAAAATCTCATTCTTTTTTATGGCCAAGTAATATTCGTGTGTGTGTGTGTGTGTGTGTGTGTGTGTGTGTGTGTGTGTGTGTGTGTGTGTGTGTGTGTACACCACATCATCTTAATCCATTCCTCAGTCGATGGACACTTGGCCTGTTTCCATAATTTGGCTATTATAGATAATGCTGCTATAAACACAGGGGTACATGTATCCCTCTGATTTAGTATTTTTGAATTTTTTGGATAAATACCCAGTATTGCAATTACTGGATACTGGATTGCAGTATAGTTCTACTTTTGAGGAACATCCATACTGTTTTTCCATAGTGGCTGCACCAGTTTGCATTCCCTCCAACAGAGCATGGGGTCCTTTCTCTCCAAATCCTCACCAACATCTGTTAATTTTTCTCCAACTCAGTAGACTTCCTCCAGGGTGGCTGAGAAAGGAACTGCCAAGAATTTAGCCCCAAATGAAAGCATGGAGGAATGCCATGGACAAAAAATATCATGACTATACTTGTCAGAAAGGGTTTATAGTTTCTCTTTCAAACTATAATGAGGAAATACCTGAAAATTAAACAACTTCTTGACTTTTCCAATTGGTGTAAAAGGCATATTAAATTTTCACCTGCCCCAAACTGAGCTCCTGATGCTCCCCGGACCTCCATCGACCCCAGCCGCAACCTCCAAGCTCCCAACTTGGTCACCAATTCCTCTTCTGGTTGGTGCCATCCTCGGCTCTTTTCTTTCAGAACACTTCCAGTCTTTCCATGATCCAAGCACCTCTCAACGTTCCCGTGGCCATCATCCTGGTTCATGTTACCACCTGTCTTCCTGCTTCTGCTCTTGAGACTTTTCAGGTTACAGAGCTTAAGTCCTCCAATGGCACCCCTCACTCTTCTCCTGATACCAGGCGGCTCTCGGCTCTTCCCACATATCAGGCATTTTCTCTCTCAGGGATTTTGCACTTGCTGTTGTCTCTCTGTAGAGTCCCGTCCTTGAATATCTGATGGTTAACTGCCTCACTTCCTTCATATCTTTACTCAGAAGTTACTTTCTCAGTGAGTTTAATACCCCAGCTATGCTACCTAAAATTTCAAGCTGTATCTCAACCCTTCATATCCCCCCATTTGCTTTATTTTTTCTCCTTAGCATTTATCATGACCTGACATACCACATATTTTAGTTTATAACCTTGTTGGTTGCTTATCTCCTCTACAGAAGGCAAAAATTTTTATTTGGTTCATTGCTATACCCTGATGCTTTCTGTATATGTTTGTGAGCACAGAGGCTGTGTGCTCACGGAGCAAGTGAGATTCCTACGGCCTATATGAATAATGTGGTTCAGATCTCAGTACTTTTAATCAGTCAGAAATTAAATTTTAACTCTCTTCTTCTAACTGCCTAAGATAAGCATGTGGCCCAGGCCCAACCTGTCCTTCTTAGCAACAAATGGACAATGGGCATAAAAGCGATGTCTCAACAGGAGACACTCTAATGCTAAACTTGACTATGATGAAACAAGGGTTCTACAACTTGGCAACTTTGCACACTGAGAGTTATATTTTTCTAACTGCAGGTGGGGACTCATTAAATCAATTCCATTGATGACCTTTTATAAAATGAACCAGAATAGAACAGAGTATGTTATACACAGAGAGGTTAATGTTCTTTGAAACTTTACATTTTATATACTTATATATGTGTATAGTGGAATGTGATATACAGTTCTAACTGTGGTTTGTGGTCAAGAAAACTTCTGAGAAGAAGGGTCCAGAAATAACTTTCAGAGGGGTTTGTGACTTCTCTGACTCTACCCCCAAAGCAATAAAAAGTCAGTGTGGGTGCCTCAGACATACCTGCCTGCTACATACACCCTGAGGGTAAACAGATCTGGGGGGTGATGACCTCCTGGAACTGAGTCTTCCCTGTTCTGCCACTGAGAGGCCAACCTTACCTTTTTAGCAGATACATGCTGAATGGAACAAGCTTTCACCTGCCAATCTTAGAACTACTTTTCTACTCACAAAGGGCCGTGAGAGTGCTTGGCATTTTATCCCAGGTGACTCAGTTTCTCACCACTTGAGAGCACTTACCATGCTGGAAGACTTGGTGTATTTATTCTCTAAAACACTTCTAAAACGAGAGCACACACACACACAGCTCCCAGCTGAGTATGGGCCCATGTCACCTCCTCAATGGAAATGATTCACTGGGGGCCTATGGGGTACACAGAGTTCTTTGAAATGGAAAGAACTTTCACGTTACAACTGTGAGATCTGGTGAAATATCAAATTGTATAAAATCACATAAATAGGATGGTGGGAACTGGAGATGCTGAGTTTTTTAAGAAAACTGGCATAAAGAGGAAAAATGTCTTGAAGATGAGCTCTGAGCTACACCCTGCAAGATGGCAGTCACTTGGAATAAACAGAGGCCAAGTGACAATCCCAGTGAGGAGAACCAGAAATAAATCTGCTCAAATGTGTATCAAGGGTCTTCTGTAGTGAGGGTTAAAACACCCAATTTGCTGGCTGGAAGAGCTGGGCTACAGGTCAGGCAGAGCTCTGCTCTCCAGTGGCCCTGCTGGAGGAGGCCATGTGCACAGAGAGGGCTGCAACCAAGGGAGACACTTCAAGGGGCATACTAGGAACAGACACACCTTGCACTGAGAATCAGGAAAACACATTCCCAGCAGGTGCCCATCTGTGCCAAGTTAAAAAAAAAAAAAAAAAGGAGGATTCCAAGGAGAAGAAACCAGGTGTGCAAAGAAAGGCACAGGAGTGAGCAAGGGTTCTGAGAACTGCACGCTGCTCTGTTCTGCACCTGTGCATGCTGTGGGCGGGTGGTGGTGGGGGAAAGGCCTGTGTGGCTGGCTCAGGGGATAAACCTTGAAGGGCCAGTGTGCCAGGCAGAAGAGGTTGGACTTTATAAGCAGAAGTGACAGTTGCCTTTGGAAAAAAAAAATGCTTCTGGAAGGAATATAGATATTGGAAGGAGAAAGGCAAGATCCTGGCAGAGAGTCGATGCAATAATCTAGAAGGACTCAAAGCAAGAAAGTAATCAGACTGATTAGACAAATGATTCAAGCAATCCTCTGGTACTGCACAGGGGCAGGGGGATTGGATATGGACTGACCTGGGTCAGTAACACACGATTTGGTTGCTTTGGAGGCTTTGATGCTGGAAGCGTGGATTCAGATGCAGGCTCTGCCACTTAAAAACTGGCTCTGGATAAATCATATCACCCTTTCTTAAGCTCTCTGAGGTCTGAGGTGCTCCTTTTACAGAGGAGAATAAATGTACCCATCCTCAGGGCTGCTATGAAGTTTGCATGAGGTAATGCTTTTAAAATATGAAGCAGTACCTCACATACAGTAAGTGCTCGGCAACGGTTATCTACAATTACTGTCATCAGTTACATGGAGGAAATGCAGGGAGAGCCGTACTGTGCCAAAATGCAAGGAAAACTCAAAGACTAATGAGGGGGTGTGGGCAGATGTCAAAAGAACAAAGGAACCCACTAGAAACAGTTCCTGCTGGCTGAAAATTGGGGCAATCCAAACAAAAAAGAATGACTGTATCAGAATCATGGAGTAAAAATCCAGAGCCCACAATGAGACCCACAAGAAATTTTAAACCTGCACTTATTATCAATGAAGCTAACTTTTACACCAAATCTAAACTTGGAAAATTGGTAAAAGAGAATTAAGCCTTGCCTTTTCCAGGAGAAACTGTAGTTCACCCCAGTTGAGGAGAGAAAGCTCTTCTTTACAAAATAATTCTACCTATTAAATACAGAAGAAATGACAGGATTAGAAAGTCATTATATTGCAATACCCACGAAGATTCAGCAAGGACCATCAGGGGATGCCAAATTCATAGGCTGAAACATTAATGGAAATGGGATTTCTGCCTGATGCCAAGTACGTTCCTGCCAGGTTATGTACTAAGAACAGAGGGGAATGCATCCCTTTCTCAATGGCGACAAGCTATCAAGGTCAGCATCCACCAGCGGGACAACCTGTCACTGGGGGCCTGGTAATGGGATGTGACAGCACAGAGTAGCTAGCCTTTAACCCAAACTTCCAATTTACAGAAAACACAAGAGGTAGAGAAATGAGTTACAAAACACCAACAGGAAACAATCAGATAAATCCAAGAGGCAAGCCATTCAACAAGAAACTGGCCTGAGCACCTCAAAAAGTCAATGTAAAAGCAAACAAATAAAAGTTAGGGGGACTGTTCTAGAAAAGGGTATAAAATAGCACTCTGTTCATTAGTATCCCTATCACCACAGCTTAAGTCTAACATTTCAGTTGCTGGTGGGTGGTTTCAACACTGTCTACCCCGCTATCAGACCATTCTCTACATTTGACTGTTAAGTCTCTCACGGTTAAATATGAAGAATGATGGCTGCGGGGTTCTATTGAAACAAGGCTGAGAAAGCCTGACTATATGCAGAGCCACATTCCCAGGTCTGTCGGTATCAGTGACTGTCCAGAGGCAGGTGGATGCAAAGCATCAGTAAAGGCAATGAAGAGTTCAACAGGGATTACAGTTTCCTGCTTGGTCCCGGGGGTGGGGAGTGCAAACAAATGATATCTGTGTTTCTACCTTCTCAAAGACCCCGTAGTAAGAGACAATCCCCAGACTCTAGCTAGCTTCCTGCACCCACAAGACAGGAGGAAGTGCCGTGAATCTTGCCTGCCACGGTGAAGGCAATGCAAAGGCTCACTCCAACCACAGGAAGAGCCTAAACCCTTCCAAGAGCAGAGCCCCTACAATATGGTGAAGTGCTCACACTTCGGAGAAAAACCTTCAGCGACACCAATACTGACAGCTAATAATCATTGTGCACCTCATGTATCTGTATGCAAACACTGGGTTAGGTCTTGAATCACCTCCAAGGAGTCCTACACTCCTGTTAATATCCATTTCTTAGGAAACTAAGAGCACCAAGAAGCTGGGTGACTTGCCTAACATTAGAGAATTAGCAACTGAGCTCACTCACAGGTGCTAGGCCTAGGTTACCTTCTAACAAACATGATGTCCTCTGGCTTTGAAAGTGAACCCCAAGTCCTCTGTAAGAACTATGCCCACGCATCCAAATAAGTGCTGTCACTGTCACTCATGGAGTTATGTCCCCCAAAGGAATGTCAGCATTTTGAGTCCGTGAGCAGACAGTGCCGGCTGCATGAAATCTGTAAGGGCCTCAAGATTAAATCACAAAACCTAGTCAGTCAAGTCTTCACTAGCCAAAGATCCTAGTACACAGCTGATCTTAATAAGTCATTGTGACACTGCTTGATTCCTATTACTTTTCCCCCAGTAATCATAAGGTTTTTCCCCGCCAATCAGCAGGATTTTCTAGTCATTCAATTAAGAACTCTGTATTGCCTGTTAATGCAAATTACTCCTTTTTCAAACATTTTAACTCTTGATAATCTTTTAAGTATCCAAATTACTTGTATCTCTTCCACTCCTTTTTCCCAGATAGAGAACTATTTACCTCATTTACCAGTCAGCATTTCATCAACGTAGCTAAATTCCAGTGTGTGATTTTCACAACCTGACTGCTTTCAATTATCAAATGACATATTTCTACTTCCTGATCTATACTGTCATCACAAAATTATATTTACTGTTTTTACTGAACACCATTATAAATTGAGAGCTACAGAATTTTTATAAGGAAAGGAATATAAGAAACTCCATGAGTACTTTTAAAATTGATACTTACCGAGCAAAAGCAATTGCTGTTTTAAGTGGTCCCAAGACCAATTAATGGGAAAATGAAACCACACTGAGTTTCCTATCATAGCCTTCACTAAAATATAAACTTTTCTGTTAACTGGCAAAAGATCGCCAAACTGAACTTTTAAATAAAATATACAATAGCAATTGTGAGAGATACTAAATGCTACATCTCTTCAACTACACCTCAACTAGAATGAGGGCAGAGATTTCTCTATTGAAAACCTAGCTTATATCACTAGTGTCTAGAACGAAGACACTCAGTAATAATCTGCTGAATTAATCAAGGAATTAATCACAATGGCACTAGATTACACACTGTAAGGACTCAATAAACTAATCCTAAAAAAAGGTTACCAGTTATTATATGAACTACTGATAAGGCCTTTTCACACTATTAATATTCCTTCTACCCACACAATCTTATGAAGTAGGTTGAACATAAACTATTTTTGTAGCACCCTCTCTCTCCATCATGGAATGTCTTTCTTCCTGATCCTGTGGGGTCTACATGTGAGCTTTATGAGGGCAGGCAGCCCACCTGTTTTGTATCTTGCCGTATCCCTTAAACTTTTAAGTGTCGAGCATTTAGCAGGTGCAAAATCATAGGATTACCTAACTGGTTAAACTCAGTGGGAGGGACTTCGTTCTGGCATGATCGATTTTATCATTTGGGGGAAATTTTATATTAAAAATAACAAATAAATGGATGAAGTTCTTTGAATAGTGAAGTTTATGTCCAAAAGCACTGATGTGAGAAAGAAAATAAGAACACTTATTTAGATGACTGCCCCAAATAAATGAGTAACATACCATGCAGAGAGCACTTGATTGTTGAGAATCTTCGAAAAAAACATACTGCATAAATACCATGTTGCTCAGTACTGACCTTTCTGTAGTTTCCTGTTTATAATTTTGTTACCCTCAAAAAGCACTTGTACTTGACAGATAATCATTAATATACGCTTCCAACGAAGACTCATTTTGTCAAAAATCAGTGTTATCTGTTCTAGTAATTGGCGTATCACCCCACATTTTAAAAAAAGCTTCAACACTATTACAAAGCCCCCTCACCCATAAAGTTGTGCTTTACCCAATTATTGATTTTAAGAAATACCAATACTTGGCTAGGGGAATTCAAAGAAAAGATTAAGAGTAAGTCAAACAGAGTTTTATCTAGATGACCCCAAATAATCAGGACATTCTGAAATAAGACCACTTTTCCAGACACCTGGGTGGCTTAGTTGGTTAAGAATCTGCCTTCAGCTTAGGTCATGATCCGGGGGTCCCAGGATTGAGTCCCGCATTGGGCTCCTTGTTCAGTGGGGAGCCTGCTTCTCCCTCTGCCTGCCACTCCCCCTGCTTGTGCTCTCTCTCTCTGTGACAAATACATAAAATCTTTAAAAAAAAAAAAAAAGACCACTTTTCTAAGGTAAACATGATTAAATTTAAAATTTGATCAATAAAAATATGGACACAATACATTAACAACAACTAGGGCCTAACACATTAAAATACTATCTTTTTAATATCTGAGGTTACAAAGAAAGGTTGGGGAAAACCAGTCAAATCTTAACAAAGTAAACAATAAGCTTCAGATATCCTATATGCAATAATCTTCTGCCCCTTGCCCTAAGGGGTTTCAGAGAGAAGCCTCAAAGTAACTGTCTCAAACTGTCACCCACACAATTGAGGCTTAAGACCCTCAACACGTAGTGCATCCTAAAAATCAAATAAAAGTGAAAACACAAACCACTGGGAAGATATAAATAGCCACAACCAAAGCTGTCCTGGGCTATTTATATACGCTATAAGAATTCTTCTCCTGATCAAAATATTTGCCTTTTCATTGACTTGAATGAAAAATTCAGGCCAGCCACTCATGATGCAAATGCTTTCCTGCAGGGAAGACCTTCATTGTTATCATTCTAAACAAGAAGCTGCACATTGTTCTTACATGCTTGCTCATTTATGCATTTGTCAAAGAGAGAATATTCTCTAAATCGTAACAGGAGGTATTAATCTAGCTCTAAGTACTAGCAACTGATTTCAAACTGATGGTTTAAGAAAGGATACCACAGATAATTCTGGCTATTTAAACATTTTCACAAAACTCTCCAATTTCTGTAAGAATTTGCCAGTAAGAAAAAAATTAAAGCATCAAAGAATCAATTTACTATACTCACACTTTACCATAAAGTTCGTTTATTCATTAAACAAATATTGAGTGCCTACTATTTGTCAGATGCTGTTCGAGATCATGGAATATCATACACCCCCTACACCCAGACAAAAAAATCCTATCTTATACAGATTGCTTTTTTCCTGGAGAAAGCCTACTGAATTTAGAAGGATATTAGGTAATCATGGTTAAATTTTACGAAACTTTAATACCGGTAAGCAACAGCATAAACAAGTAACGGAAATTTGCAGTTCCAACACTGGTTATTAACCAGACTCTTACCAGAACTTAATTCAAACTGTGACACATATCCCACTGGCACAGACTCTCAGGAAAGCTTGAGCAGATATTCCCTAACCAACCTGACAGCAACCCTGACTTGCGGAAAAAACTCAAGAACTCCCGCTGACAGCCCCTGTGCTATCCCCACAGGGCTGGAGGCTTCCAGCATTTTCCAGCCGTCATTGCTGAGCCCTATCCTGCATGTGGAAAGACATAGTTGCTATTACATTTTAAGATAAAGCAGCAGTTAACATTTAAGGGTGTTCATCTGCTCTAAAGCACAATTTTTAAAGTCTGAAATTAATAATCAGCACACTGATTAATCTTGGGGAAAGCTGACGTTTTAAAGGCAGAACTTGATAAGTACAATGAGCTACGTGAAGTAACTACACAAATCCTACTTTGATTCACTCTTAACTTTCAGCTCATGACAAGTGAACAACGGAAAGATCCTTACTTTGAACTTTATACCTATAATCATCATCACTAAACAGCTGCCAGGAGTTTCAGGTGTCAGGTTAAGAATACGGGAGGGATTAGAGACGTAGAACCTGCCATCAGAAGATGCTCAGTCTAGAGAAAAATGGAATCAAAAAGCAACGGACATAATTTCAACTCAAAGGTGTATGATAACAGCCCTCCTGGCTGATGCAAGAGTATGAAGAGGATGTCCAGGTCCATGGAACAGGCACAGGTAACTACAACATCTGAGTGGTTTCAGACTGTGGCACTGGAGGGCAATGGGAGGTGAGACTGAAGACAGGCTGATAAGGGCCCCAACTTCCCACAAGCCAGTGTTTCCCCAAGCGGTCCTGAATCGAAGTCTCTGGGACAGAAACCAGACATCTGCAATTACCCTCACATACTCAAGACTGTGGTGCACACAATCACTGTAAGACCATGAGTAACATCCGTGGGTAGTCAATGCTAGGTTTCTAAGCATGGGATAGACGTGACTGGGCTTGGGTCTTGTTAGCTTGCATGGCTGGGTTGTATAAAAGTAACGTGTGGAATAAGTGGACCTTTTTAGGAAGCTACTCTGCTGGCCAAACTGGGAAAAGGAAAGAGAAGAGCCATCCAAGTTACAGAAAAGCTCAATTTATGTATTGAAATAGGAGAGCCATATGTTCTGGTTTGCTTAAGACTGTCTTGGCTTACGCCTGTCTCAATGTCCAATCTGGTTTCGCATATATCCATTTTTCATCTTTCATTAAGTATTACGGCTCACCATCATGTTAAAATAATCCAGTTCCGGTTCAATATACCTCTATTTTCTGTATCTTGCTTCTGCTACAATCTCATCTAGTAGAATGCAAGACACACAGGCAGTGAACAGACTTCCCATTTTACCATGTGGCTGCACATGAACGTCAACCAGCAGGGGCGCCTGGGTGGCTCAGTTGGTTAAGCGACTGCCTTCAGCTCAGGTCATGATCCCAGGATCCTGGGATCGAGTCCCACATCAGGCTCCCCCTGCTCTGTGGAGAGTCTGCTTCTCCTTCTGCCTCTGCCTGTCACTCCCCCTGCTTGTGCTCCCCCCCCAAATAAATAAATAAAATCTTAAAAAAAAAAAAAGTCAACCAGCAGTAAACCACCTATTTTACAGACTCTTTTCTAGGTCTACAGTTACTGCTTCCTTTAAAGCATATGAGGCACTCACGGATGGAACAAGGTATACTAGTGTCATGACTCCTGCACATGAAGTTTGTGGGAAGGAGTTACATACAGACAGTAAGTTTGATCCTTCTTATTACAATGATTCTGGCATTCACTAAATGGTGTAAATAATTTTTTATTTTATTGATGACGTATTTTGCAATAAGCCATTTTATTAGCAATGAACTAAAAATTAAATATAGATTTAATAAAAAGATCTCATAAGTATTTCATTGCCACTTAAGAAAGTTCACGATGAACGTGTGATTTGCAAAGGTGTGCCCATATCTGTCATGCTCCATGGGACCAAACTGGGTGTTTAAAACACATGTGCAGACATATGCTCAACAAGCAATAGCATCCACTTGAGAAGCTACCTGTTTTTTTTATTTAAAACAAAGAGTGCCCAAAGAGAGGTAATTCAGGAGCAGCGTTACAGAAGAACTTCCATTTATGCAATTACAGAAAGTGTGCTTCTTTCTGAAGCATGACTTTTCATTTAGATCAAATAAGTATTCTAATTAACTGTCCTCATTTTTTCCCTAAATTTTCTCCTGGACATAAAAAAGTCAACAGAACACCGGTTCATTTAAAAGCTATGGGAGGACTTTACAAGTAGTAACCAGTTTTCACACAGAAAACCAATTTCCTTAGTGGTTCTATTTTTTTTTTTTTTCTTAAATCCAATTCATGGCACAAAGTTGAGCAGAGTGTGACCTGCAGGCCAAATGCAGCCTGCCACCTCTTTTGTCATGGACTGCAAGATAAAGACTTTTTTTTTTTTTTTCAGTTCTCAGTGGTTAGAGAAAGGTCAAAAGAGGAGTAATAATTTGTGATATGTGAAAATTATAGGAAATTCACATTCTGAGGTACATAAATAAAGTCTTATTGAGACACGGTTGTGCTTATTTGTTTATATATCATTTCTAGCTACTTTCAGGTTACAGCCGCAGAACTGAGTAGCTACAGCAGACCTTGGCCCTACAAATATGAAAGGTTTACTATCTGGCCCTATACAGAAGAAAAAGTTTGCTGAATTTTACCTAAACAACTGGTATTATTGTGAACAATACTGTAAAAGCTCAATGTAGAACACTTTCTGATTTTAATATGAATACAGATTTTTATATATACACAGTGAAAACAAATTTCTAAAAGGCTGAAGTTGAATTAAAAAATACTTCACCATGGCACCATGCATTCTCTTTTTGCTGCTTACTTGCTTAAACCTTTAAGAAGCTACCTTGAAAATCAATGCAGTATTACAAAAATGAGACTTTTTTTTTCTGGTGAGAATACAAAATTTTGGTTGCATTATGCTCAAAATCAGCTGGATATCTTTGGTCAAAACCTTTACCAAACAATTTTTTTTAAGTCAGCTTTTGAAGATTTTGGCAAACTGCAATTATTGAGCAAAACTTGCAAATAAGACAATGAAATTAATCCCTAATTTAAAAAAGCAAGGGATTAAAAATATCAGACATTCTGAGCTTAAGAAGGTGTATAATAATTTTGAAATTCATTGAGTGCTTTGGAATATATTAATTTATACAAAGAATCATTTTATAGAGCTCTCATTTTTAATTAAATTCATATTCTGTAAAAAGAAATGGAACAGAATAAACAGAGTAAAAATTTTATATCTAAATTTCACAAATACAATCAAAATAATCAGAGGCCATTTATTTGACAATTTTTATCTCATAAAATTATTTGCTGAACAGAGGTATTCTGAATGGAGGTAAAAATAACTGTTCTTGTGAAAGTATTTGAGCTGAAATATTTCTCATATCAGTTTTTAAAAAAAGACTGAAAATATCCTTCCTTCAGTACAAGTTGCTCTGAACTTACTAGCTACCTTAGTACCCAGAGTATTATTTCAATTAAAAAAAAAAGTATGGTACATGGAAAATAAACTCAAAATGTTGGCAATCTCAAACTTATTACTGAAAAAACAAAACAAAACAAGAAACAAAACTCTGAAGAAGTTTGCAGGCCATATAATGAGAATTTGGAAATAAAATCATGTTGGTGAAAAATAACCTTCAGCATAACATCAGTAACACAGTACGTGATAAAAGTATGTGAGACTATACCAAGAATAATTACTAACTCTTAAAATATTCGAATGATCAATTTAGTTATTTAACAAACGAAAGTTTACTTCAGATAATTTTATTTTTGAAAATAGTTTTTTCAACAGAACTATTTTACAGGCCTACAATAAATTTGGTCAAAAATATTTAGATGATTATATAACAATTTCTAGTCCCCTTTTCCTCTCACGCACCTCCATCTGAACGATAAATTATACAGTTGCTCTAATTATAAAAGTCTGTGAGGAGTATGTACGGAGTCAAATTGGTAAAATAAAATTACCGCCAATTTATATCCCGGAACATGTGGCAGTGCCTGCTCAGGTGCACGCCTCCCAGAATGGCTCAGCTAACTGATCTGGATACTGATCTATTCAACAAGGGAATGTCAAGACACTGGGGATAGAGAGGTGAACAAGCTGAATGTGGGCAGATGTGTGAGCAAGCACACGCACACACCCACGCCCCCCACTCCATGCCAGGGGCACCGTAACACAAACCCCATTTGTTCCATCAGGCTTTCTGGTTTCCAGCTCTAGTGATACATCCAGGACAAGGTCTATAACCTCCCAGGGCTGTCTCTAGCAAGGAGCCAGGAGCAGAGAAGGTGCTCCCCTTCTGTTCCTCACCTTGCTCCCCACATCCAGCACTAGCACCTTCTCAGGTGGCATCCCAAGCTTCTCTCTCTCAGGCACACCAACGACCAAACCCGCCCTGAAGTCACTAAGGGTAGTTCTTGCTGCCTTCCATCCTCTGCATAACATACGTACGACTTATTTTTTCCCTGCTGCATGGTGGCGTGCAGAGAAAAAAGCCTCTTATAGTTAACAGATTTAAAATATTTTCTCAATGGGAAGCCCTTTAAAAGACTTGTAAAGAACAAACTGTACTGCAGAAACAGGAAAGGAGACAGTGAGAGCCATGCTCCATAGTGAATGCGCGACAAGTGATATCATGGGAAAAGGGAAGTAGAAGGCCCAATTCCTAGGACTCTTGAGGGAGATACACAAATGAAAAAAAAAAAAAAGAAACTAAATCAAACTGAGAATTTATTACACCGGTTTATCACACCAACCCCTCGGCGGGGGTGGGGGGGGTACATGCATAAAATAAATTAACTAAAACCTCCTTTTGGTTCCATAGTATTCTTTTCTACTTTACATAGTTATGGGTAGCATTTGTAGCAGACTTGGAAACCTAAGGCTATGAATAACATCGATTTATAAGTTCCCAGATCCAGGGGCGCCTGGGTGGCTCAGTCAGTTAAGCATCTGACTCTTGATTTCGGCTCAGGTCATGATCTCAGGGTCGTGAGATCGAGTCCCGTGTTGGTCTCTACACCGAGTGTGGAGCCTGCTTATGATCTTTCCCCCACCTCCTTCACCCCTCCTGACTCCCTCTTTAAGAAAAAAAAAAAGTTCCCAGATTCAAAAGCACCAATTTAAAAAAGTTTAAGACCACAAAGCATGCATGAGTCGTTAAGTGTGAGTAAAGGTGGCTGTCGAGATATATAACAGTGCAGCCTAATCTAGAACGCAGCAGGGGCTGATGAAACAAAATAGCCAGTGCCATCCGAGTTCCATATGGATGGTAGGGAAGTACTTCCCAGAGCATAATATATGTCCTATGGAGGCGACCCTAGATAATTTCTAGGTGGCATAAGGATGACCATTTCAATTTATTAACATTAATATTTCAATGTGTATCAGAAAAGCCATACCTAGCGCCAACATAAATTTAAAGGGGTAATGTGGTCCCAACTTATACGGGCCCTTGCGCTGTAGAGACACTCTTGTGCACACCTTGAACATTTAAAATCTTGAGTGACTTTCCACCATAACCATTCAGAAGTACAGACAGGCTCGAGAAAATGCAGAGTAGGCAGCTCTGACTTTTCATCCCCCCAGAGAAATAAAAAACAAGCAGAGACTGTTAAAGCCAAGTTTGTCAGAACTCTGGAAAGAAGGCAAAGGCTTACAGCAATTCAGTGACACACCGAATAATGAAGAAGGTTAACTTCAAAACAGAAAGCTTTGTGGTGTTTTCACCTGGTCTTGCCCCACCCTCTCCCCAGCATGGCAGCAGTTTTAACAAAGGCAGCTTGCATTCCTGGTGTGGTCCCCGGTTTCTGATTCTAGACAGAGCAGAGCAGACTTTCTTCACAAATTATCATGTAGGTATGGTCTAATCTGAGAGGGTGGGCTGCCTAAAGGAGTGACACAAGAAGCTTGAACTTAGGCCAGAAAAGTGGTGGTCACTGCTCAGAAACACTGCAAGGTAAACCAACAACCCCACAGAAACCCAGGACAAAAGTTTACAGTTGTGACACATAACAAACTCCCCGCTAAAGCGTAGGGAAAAAAAAAGCTGGGGGAGAGAAATCAGGAAAGTCAAAAGCACTGTAAATGGGGAGACAGAAAGCCATGCACAGGCGCAAGGCAAGATGCATGCTCAGAAAGACCTAAGAAGACCTTTAACTTTCACTTCAGTGCAAAACTATTTAAGTGTTGAAGGAGTGCCCTATCACAGAGCCAATAGGCCAAGACTAGGAGTGGTGGTGCTTTGTCTGAAAAACAAAGCTCTCTGGTAAAGGTGTGTATATAAGCCAGTATTACTGTATTTTGGCGTTGTATGGTCTACTTTTTATTTCACACATGATTTAAAAGACAAATGCAAAAAACCCAACTATATATCTATTACTAGAGACACAATGAATAAAGATATAATTCATAACATCAACATAAAGCGGGCTGAGGAAGGTGCATAGAGGCAGACATTTGCATGTTATGGAAGTTGGTAACAAATCAAGCTACAGTATTATAAATTTAGAATGTTAAATGTAATCCTTGTGATAAAGAAAATACCTAAAAAGCACATACACAAGGGCGCCTGGGTGGCTCAGATGGTTAAGCGTCTGCCTTTGGCTCAGGTCATGATCCCAGGGTCCTGGGATCGAGTCCCGCATCGGGCTCCCTGCTTCTTGGGAGCCTGCTTCTCCCTCTGCTTCTCTCTCTCTCCCTCTCTCTCCGTCTCTCATGAATAAATAAATAAAATCTTTAAAAAAAAAAAAAAGCACATACACAAAAGGAAATGAGAAGAGTATCAAAATCATTCACTACAAAAACAATCAACTAATCACAAAGCAATAATCAAGGAAATGAGGGACAAAAGAGGTATAAGACATACAGAACACAGCACATGGAAGAATTAAGTCCTTTCTTAGTATATATTTTACTGTAAATGAAACTTTCCTATCAAAAGGCAAAGACTGGCAAAATGGATATTAAAACATGATCCAACCATATATTATCTACAAGAGACTCACTTTAGATCCAAGGACACAAGACTGAAAATGAAAAAAACAGGAAAAGATATCATATACAAATAATAACCAGGTGGTTACAAAATATCAGATAAAACAGATTTTAAGTCAAAACTGTTCACAAGAGACATTGGCAAAAAGGATAATTCATCAAGATACAACAGTTATACACATATATGCATCAAACAACAGGGCACCAAAATACATGAAGCAAACATCAACAGAAGAAAGAGCCAGCCAGACAGTTCTACAATAATTGGAGACTTCAATACACCACTTTTCATAAAGAACATCCAGACACAAGATCAATAAGGAAACAGACTTGAACAACACTGTAAACCAACCAAACCTAAGAGACATTTATAGAACACCACCTAACAGCAAAACACTCCTTCCTCTCAAGTGCATATGGAACATTCTCCAACACAGATCAGATACTAGACCTTAACACAAGTCTCAAATTTTAAAAGATCAAAGTCATACAAACGATCTCCTGGAATGAAGCTAGAAATCAATAGCAAACAGTAAACTAGACGATTCACAAATACGTGGAAGAAGTTAAAACAAACAACAAAAAAATCACAAAGGAAATTAGAAGTTACTCAGGAACAAATGAAAACAAAATCACAACATACAAAATGTATCAGATGCAGTGAATGCAGTACTTAGAAGTTTAGAGCTCTAAAAGCCTACACTAAAGAAGAAAAATCTCAAATCAGTAACACCTAACTTTACAAAACTGAGAAACTGAAGAAGATTGAACTAAACCTGAAGATAGCATAAGAATGAAAATAAAAAGATACCAGAGCAGAGATAAATAAAACGAACAGAAAAACAACAGAGAAAGACCAATAAAACCAAGAGTTGGTTCTTTAAAAAGAGTCAATAAAATAAACAAACCTTTAGTTGGACTGACAAAAAAAAGATTCAAATAAATAGAGTGCACTGTATTAAAATCAGAAATGTGGGGACATTACCACCAATCCTCCAGAAATCAAAAATATTTTAGGGGAAAACGATGCACAATTATATACCAACAAATTGGATAACCTAGATGAAACAAAAAAAAATTCCTAGAAACATACACAAATTACCTAAACTGCTCAAAAAGAAACACAATACCTCAATCAACAGACCTATAACAAGAGACTGAATCAGCAATCAAAACCTCCCAACAAAGAGAAGTCCAAGACCAGGTGGCTTCCCTACCAAACATTAAAGAAGAATTAGCAACAAACCTTAAATTCTTCCCAAAAATAAAGAGGAAGCACTTTCTACCTCATTCTATGAGGCCTGCATTATCTGATTCCAAATCCAGATAAAGAAGAGACAAGAAAAAAAAATTACAGGTCACTATCTCTTATGAATATAGATGCAAAAATCCTCAACAAAATACAGATTATCAATATTCACAGTAGTTATGTTTTATGAAGTTGCCACAAATACTGAATTAGTGAATACTGAACCACTGTTCCTCCAGAAGTATAAACACACACGTACCCTTCCCATAGATTATAATCTTAAATTCTAAAATGACTTTTCTTGACAGATTTTATTTTGCCAAAGAGAAAGTAAGGTTGAGAAGTGTTAAGTGACTGGCCTGAGACTACACAACCAAGTGCTGGAATTAGGATTCAAACTCCAACTGGCCCCAGAGTCAGAGCTTCTTGCATTATGTTGCACTGCCCCCTACTGTTTCCATCCTCCGGTCATCTCTATAAGAGCTGAAATTAGAAGGCATTGTCTCCTTGGTCAATTTCAAATGGGAAGGTACAAATATAGGCATATCCATGAATAATCATGAAAATGCCCTATATTCATTTTGGGGTTACAAATAAAGTTTATCAGAATGTAGGAGAATTCACAAATGCAGAATCCATAAAGAAGAATTGACGGCACAAGCAAACTGAATCTAACAGCATATTAAAGGGATTATGTACATGACCAACTGTGATTATCCCAGAAATGCAAGGGTGGCTCAACACAGAAAAATCAATGTAATATGTCACATTAACAGAACAGAGAAAAAACACATGATCATCTCAATCAATGCAGAAAAGACACTGACAAGATCCAATACCCCTTTAATGATAAAAAGCATTCAACAAACTAGAAATAGAAGGTAATTTCCTCAACATGATAAAAGGTATCTATGAAAAAACCACCGCTAACTTCATACTCAATGTTGAAGACAAAGTTTCAGGAACAAGACAAGGATGCCCCACTTTCACCACTGCTGTTTAACACTGTATTGGAAGATCTAGCCAAAGCAATTAGACAAGAAAAAGAAAAAGAAAAAGGTATCCAAACTGTAAAGGAATTAATAAAGCTATCACTATTCACAGATGACATGATCTTGTATAAAGAAAATAGATATAAAGAATTCATAAGAAAGCTACTTGAGCTAATAAATTCAGCAGAATTGCAGGACACAAGATAAACACACAAAAATCAATGTGTTTCTATACAACACCATTAGATAATCAAAGTGATCTACAGATTCAATCTCTATCATAAATTCCAACAGCCTTTTTTTTTTTCCCCCAGAAATGGAAAAGCTGATACTCAAATTCATATGGAATTGCAGAGGGCCCCAGAGAGCCAAAAGAATGTTGAGAAAGAAGGACAAAGTTAGAAGGCTCAAGCTTCCCAATTTCAAAACTTATTACAATGCTATAGTAATCAAAACAGTGTGGTCCTGACATAAAGGTAAGCATAGAGACCAATGGAATAGAATTGAGGCTCCAGAAATAAATCTATACATCTATGGCCAGTTGACTTTTTTTTTTTAATTTTATTATGTGATGTTAATCACCATACATTACATTATTAGTTTTTGATGACTCATTGGTTGCATATAACACCCAGTGCTCCATTCAGTATGTGCCCTCTTTAATACCCATCACCAGGCTAACACATCCCCCCACCCCCTCCCCTCTAGAACCCTAAGTTTGTTTCTCAGAGTCCACAGTCTCTCATGATTCGTCTCCCCCTCTGATCTCCCCCCCTTCATTTTTCCCTTCCTACTATCTTCTTCTTCTTCTTTAAACATATAATTAATGTATTATTTGTTTCAGAGGTATAGGTCTGTGATTCAACTGTCTTACACAATTCACAGCACTCACCGTAGCACATACCCTCCCCAACGTCTATCACCCAGCCACCCCATCCCTCCCACTCCCCACCACTCCAGCAACCCTCAGTTTGTTTCCTGAGATTAAGAATTCCTCATATCAGTGAGGTCATATGATACATGTCTTTCTCTGATTGACTTATCTTGCTTAGCATAATACCCTCTAATTCCAACCACGTCGCTGCAAATGACAAGATTTCAGTTTTTTTGATGGCTGCATAATATTCCATTGTGCATGCGTGCGTGTGTGTGTGTGTGTGTGTGTATACACACACCACATCTTCTTTATCCATTCATCTGTTGATGGATATCTTGGCTCTTTCCATAGTTTGGTTATTGTGGACACTGCTGCTATAAACATCGGGGTGCACGTACCCCTTCGGATCCCTACATTTGTATCTTTGGGGTAAATACCCAGTAGTGCAATTGCTGGATTATACAGGAGTTCTGTTTTCAACTTTTTGAGAAACCTCCATACCGTTTTCCAGAGTGGCTGCACCAGCTTGCATTCCCACCAACAGTGTAGGAGGGGTTCCCCTTTCTCTGCATCCTCGCCAACATCTGTCATTTCCTGACTTGCTAATTTTAGTCATTCTGATTGGTGTGAGGTGGTATCTCATTGAGGTTTTGATTTGGATTTCCCTGATGCCAAGTGATGTTGAGCACTTCTTCATGTCTCTGTTGGCCAGCTGACTTTTGATATGGGTGCCAAAGTCCATTCAATGGGGGAAAGAACAGTCTTTTCAACAAATGGTTCTGGGATAACTGGACATGCACAAGTAAAAGAAAGAAGTTGGAACCATATCTCACACCACATACAAGATAATTCAAAATGGATCAATAATCTTAACACATAAGAGCTAAAACCATAAAACTCTTAGAAGAAAATACAGATAAATCTTCACAACATTGGATTTTGGCAATGGATTCTTAGCTATGACAACAAAAAACATGGGCAGTAGGGAAAAAATAGACACACTGGACTTCATCAACTTTAAAAATTTTTTTTTAAAAGATTTTATTTTCAAAGGACATTATCAAGAGAATGAAAAGACATCCTACCAAACAGGAAGTATCTGCAAATCACATGTATGTTAAGGGTTTAATATTCAGAATATACAAAGACTGCAACAAAGACAAGGCAATTAAAAAATGGGCAAAGGACTAGACATTTCTTCAAAGATTCACAAATGGATAATAAACATATGAAAAGATGCTCAACACCGTTAATCTTTGGGAAAATGTAAATCCAAACCACAATAAGGTACCACCTTCATACTTATCAGGATGACTATAATTTTAATTTTTTTATTTTTTTTAAAGATTTTATTTATTTGAGAGAGAGAGAATGAGAGATAGAGAGCACAAGAGGGAAGAGGGTCAGAGGGAGAAGCAGACTCCCTGCTGAGCAGGGAGCCCGATGTGGGACTCGATCCCGGGACTCCAGGATCATGACCTGAGCCGAAGGCAGTCACTTAACCAACTGAGCCACCCAGGCGCCCAGGATGACTATAATTTTAGAAAAGGAAAATAAGTGTTGGTGAGTGTTGATGGAAATGTAAAATGGTGTTGCTACTGTGTAAAATAGTTTGATGGTTCCTCAAAAAGTTAAACACAGAATTACCATATGACCCAACAATGATCCACCAGGCAACCCTTATGATCCGCTCCTAGATATATAACCAAAACAACTGGAAATAGACTCAAACATACTTGTACATTAATGTTAATTGAAGCATTACTGACAACAGCCAAAATGTGAAAACAACCCACATGACTAACAGATGAGTGAATAAAATGTGGAATATATATACACAATGAACTATTATTTAGCCATAAAAAGGAATGTGATTCTTACACATGCTACAACATGAACTTCCAAAACAGCAGGCTAAGTGAAGGATGTCAGACACAAAAGGACAATTATATGATTTCCACTTATATAAAATGTCCAGAATAGGCTAATTCATCGAGACAAAAAGTAGAATACAGGTTTCCAGAAGTGGGGGGAAAAGAATAGGAAGTTATTACTTAGTGGTTATGGTTTCTGTTGGGGTGATGACAAGTTCTGGAAATAGTGGTGATTGCTGTACAACACTGTGAATGCCGCTGAGTTGTACACTTAAAATGTTTA
The DNA here is from genome assembly GCF_037043125.1 of Eumetopias jubatus. Taxonomy (NCBI): domain Eukaryota; kingdom Metazoa; phylum Chordata; class Mammalia; order Carnivora; family Otariidae; genus Eumetopias; species Eumetopias jubatus. The sequence goes on along the minus strand of NW_028274812.1, from coordinate 126,404,414 downwards.
TAGTGGCAGGGGTACCTGGGTGGCTCAGTCAGTTAAGTGCCTGACTCTTGATCTCAGCTCAGGTTTCAATCTCAGGGTCCTGAGTTCAAGCCCCACGCTGGGTGTGTAGCCTACTTAAAAAAAATGATTATAGTGGCAACTTTTGTATTATAGTTATCATAAGAAAGGGGAAGAAAAAGTACACATAGATGGGACACTCTGTATGCCCAAAGGCCAGCCAAGATTCTGAACACTCAATCTCACAACATGTATGAATGCACTCATCACTGATACTGCCGACTTCTAGGAGTAACTTTCGGTCTACTTTATTATGCAAGTATACATAATTGGGAAATGGAGTTGGCACTGTTCTTTGAATATCTCTTCTTTCTGTTAAACTTACTATGGATAAGATTAAATTATTAAAAACAATCTTAAAGGTAAAGGTCATCATGAAAATATGAACACTTGTGGGAACTTATGAAATCTACTCCATGTTTAGACAGAGAAGCAAATTCAAAATGTTAACACTTATTAAAGAAAGATGCTGAATCCTCCTGTCTCTACTTTCTACAGAGATGGGTAGTGACTCCCACTGCCATTTAATACTGAAATTTCAAAGCTCTGAAAAGTCTACACTACTATACTCATTGCAAGAAGAGAGAGACTCACTCCGGTGGACAGATAGGTCCATGTCAGCCTAGGCACAAATAAGCAAAACTTCACAAATCATCATACCCTGCAAAGACATTGGCTCATTTAAGCCATCTGGATTTATCCTTACCTAAGGTAGTATTCTACATGTAAGATGAAATGAACTCCCCCGTGAGCACAGAAGTAGAGCTCTGGGCCTAGAGACTGATAAAAGCATATGGGGATCTTTTGTTATCTGTGTGATCTAGAGATAAATTGAAAGACCCAGTAAAAATATTTTACATATTAAGAGAACCAGAAAGACATAATAAAGGTTTCATTTTCCATACCAGAATGGCAACAATGAGTGACTATGGGACCCCCTTCCACTGTCTGACTGCTACCTGGAAAACTTGACACATTCAGACTATTTCATGGAGGATGGCTTCTTGTGGCTCCTTGAAACCAAAGTCACTTTCATCACCTGTTTTAGAAATTCTTGGTATTCTAACTCTATCAAAGAAAATGGTTAAATATCTTACATACTTCCAACTGTGTACATGTGAACCGGCTCTAAGTCTGGCTGACAAAATTACAAAACTATTAATCATTCAGTAGTATTACTGACACAGAGCATCTCACTTTTGCTCTCACTAGGGACTACTAAGCATTCTTATCCCTTTATTATTGACTGATTATGAAACAACTATATTCCCATTGATAAAAAACATCTTCAGGTATACATTTTTGTAAATAAATTTGCTATGGCTTTTGTATTTTTCCCCCAAACTAATATTGTTGCTTTGTTTTTGTGTTTTTATACTTCTACTTAAGCTAAATGACCCCGGCATGTATGGCAGTGAGAAAGTTCACCTTTAAAAGGGAAAGTAAGCTGATTTAAAGAAACAACTGTGTTGGTGGTACACATGTATTGCAAAAACCAGCTAACAAGTAAAGTTTGGGAAGTTATGATATGGCTGTGATCACCTAATGGATGATCCACATGCGTATTTTAATCTGTATAATCCCAAAGGAGTGTGCTTTATCAAGTTTTGTAAACCACACCTTTTAAGAACACATGAAAACCCAAGGAGCACTTTTATATAAAGAATTACTCTATGATAGTGATCATCCCCTCCCCTCTGTGATTCACATTTTGTCTTTCTGACCCTTCCCTTGGCCCACAAAGGCACTACAATTCATTAAGATGAAAAGGTGAGAAAGAGATGAATAGTGATAAGGTAAAATGAGAATCTACATTACATTATTAATAAGATTAATACAATCAAAAGAAAGATAAGAAAATTTTTAAACTGCTTCAACTGCTATTAACTCTGAGTATCTATTCTGTGCCAAGAGCTAAATGAGATGTAAGGTAGTTCTCACTATGGACTTTACATTCTGGATGGGAGGTAAGACCTTTTGGATTTTATTAACTTTCTTTCCTCCCTTTCTTTCGTTTTTTTACACAGATTTTAGGATGTTTCATTATTCTGGTCATTTGGCATATTCTAAGCCAGCCTCTGTATCTTACTACCTACTGCATTTTTATCTTCACAGGTGTTTGAGGGGACAACGTCCATCCATGCAAGTAAGGCAGCTCAGCCACCCCGTGGACATGGTTTCTAATCACCTGCCGATGCCCTCACCAGGGAATTGGTGGTTTAATTTGATCTTGTCTTCCTTCACCTAGCTCCTGAAAGTCTCCCTGTCTACACAGCCTCTTCTTAAACTATGCAGAGCCCTCGAGAAAGGACTGCGCAGAGTGCTAAATGCTCCATCTCCCTCACTGGGGAGGCCCAGTGCCTGATCTCAGCACCCTGAGAAGTCTGACGCTACCAGAAAGAGAAAAGGGAACAGCAGAATACAGCCACCAGAGGAACTGCTCTTTATTTCCACGATGAGGAATGGGTTTGGAATACTGAACTGCTAAGTAAATGCTGTCAGCCTGGTATGTAATACGCACAAGGTCACAGTGTGTGGGAAGGGAAAATCCCTGGCGTTAGAGCCAACCACTGGTGAAGGTTTGTCTTTAACATCTTTTATTTGAGCCCCACCCCCCCCCCCCCCCGCAAAGAGTGGACTGGGTATCTTTAGTAATCACTTCCACGTCACAGGTGTATATTCAAGGGCCCTGGAGCAACAGGGAAAGTGCCATGACTTGAAAACTTCTCATCCACTTCTGGTGGTGTTTATGCACTCTCAGGAAATATCTAGATTGTACATAGGTTACTGAGGTTCTTGGAGGTTTCTGTATATCTGTACGATTGCAGGACCAGCCACCACAGAGAACATAAGAGGGAGGCAATAACAGTCAGCCTGCCGTCCCACCACTACTCACCTATAACAGTCCCTTCTCCTCAGTCTCCCTGCCTACAGCCTTAATATTTTTTTAATTTTTATTGTTATGTTAATCACCATACATTACATCATTAGTTTTTGATGTAGTGTTCCATGATTGTTTGTGCATAACACCCAGTGCTCCATGCAGAACGTGCCCTCTTTAATACCCATCACCAGGCTAACCCATCCTACCACCCCTCTCCCCTCTAGAACCCTGTTTGTTTTTCAGAGTCCATCGTCTCTCATGGTTCATCTCTTCCTCCGACTTACTCCCCTTCATTCTTCCCCTCCTGCTATCTTCTTTTTTTTCTTAACATATGTTGCATTATTTGTTTCAGAGGTACAGGTCTGTGATTCAACAGTCTTGCACACTTCACAGCGCTCACCATAGCACATACCCTCCCCAATGTCTATCACCCAGCCACCCCATCCCTCCCACCCCCGACCACTCCAGCAACCCTCAGTTTGTTTTCTGAGATTAAGAATTCCTCGTATCAGTGAGGTCATATGATACATGCCTTTCTCTGACTGACTTATTTCACTCAGCATAACACCCTCCAGTTCCATCCACGTCGTTGCAAATGGCAAGATCTCATTCCTTTTGATGGCTGCATAATATTCCACTGTGTATATACACCACATCTTCTTTATCCATTCATGTGTCAGTGGACATCTTGACTCTTTCCACAGTTTGGCTACTGTGGACATTGTACAGCCTTAATATTAATACCCCCTTGTCCTGCTCACCTTACACTGGACCTCCCACTCCACCACTGATCTCTGGTACATTCCCATAACCTGGGTTTTATCAACCTCAGCATGACTGGCATACTGGGCTGGGGAATTCTTTACTGTGGGGAGTGTTCTCTACTGTCCGATGTTAAACAGCATCCCTGGCTTCTACCCGCTGGATGTCAGGAGCACACAACCCCAACCCAGTGAGGACCATCAGAGATGTCCCCAGACATTATCAGATGTCCTCTGGAGAATAAACACGATCTGCCTCCCTCCTTGAAAACCACTGGAATAAACACTTGATGCTAGATTATATAAGAGGAGAAACGAGAAGCAGAGGTGAAGGAAGAAATGGCATTGTGACTAAACTCTCTGATACTTATCTATAAACTGTGTCCATCTCAAACCTCATGATGTTGTCATGACGACACCTTTAAAGGGAGGAGCTCCACTACATGGAGGTTATCAATTAAGCAGCAAGAAAAGGGACAGAAGCCACCACTATGTGGGGGATGTCACAGGAGCTGGGCTCAGGTCTCAGCCTGACCAGTGTGACTCTGGGCAAACCCCTCAACCGGGCCTCCAATTCTCTCTGTCCAACGGTGAACCACGAGAAGATCACGTCATCTTCCAGCTTGAAAACCGGTATTACCTAAGCAAAGGAAGCTCTAGACCCAAAATGAAAAAATATAAATAATTCCATGTATTTCTATTAACTGACCATAAACAAAGCATCACCAAATCTCAGAATATGACCGAGATTTATTATAAAACACTAAATCCAACATGAATAACTCCCCTATTCAGAAAAAACTCTGAAGACCTACACACACCAAAAACAGAAAACCTTAAAGAAGAAAAATCCAGGTAGTACTATGATGACCAAAGTATATTTAGATTTAGATTTAAGGACATTTTTGTAGGGGTGGGGAAGCTGCATTCCCAACTCACAGGGATGGACACAGAGAACACGGCAGTTATACAGCACTTGTGTTAATCTTCAGACAGACACTTGGGACTTAAAGGCAGGTGGGGATCAATCCCTAGAAAACAAACCACAAACAACAAACATAGTCCTGGGGCCCCGTTCCAGCCACCTGGTAAAAGAATGACACTCAAGTTAATATGATTTTTAAAATCTGTGATTTTAATGCTAAAAACCTGTGGTAAGAGTTTGGTTTTATTACCTTCCCAATTTAGTGTTTTTACTAAAGAATACAACTGCTTTCTTGCTCTTGAAAAAGAAAAGTTAATATGGTAATAAAAGCCCCTAGATAAAGTACAATAAGCAGAACATGAGTAGGAAAACAGGGCACCAATAAAAGAAAGATCGGTTTGCTCATGGAAGACAAATAAATTATGGCTGACGGTCAGTAAACTCTGCAAGTCTAATGAACACATCTCCAGCCTCAGATTTACACTAGAGAAAGAAGTAGCACCCCCACTGAACACACAATCCACTAGGTGTAAAAGACTGCAACTTAATTCACCTGCATACCGTCCATAAATTATACATTATATGCAGGGAGGAAGGTCTCAAAGAGTCCTTTAAAAGGCTTCAAGATTCCCTCCCTTTCCTAGGAACAAATGCTCTTTCCTAGAAAGGTTTATCAATATCACCTATACTACACACTCCCTTTCTTGGTGTTTCCTATTTTAAATTTTAATAGTTACTACATTACTCAAAGATATAAAGGCTGAGAAAAGGTAACATTAGTGGTAGCCATTAGACAAGAACTGACAGTGTTTAAATCTACACTTCAAAATATTACAAAGATATTTTTTCAAAGTTCCTTTAGAGAAATGCTTTGTCCCAAGAAATGAGACAGATAAATTCATCTACATCTGACAGCAAATCAGTCCAAAAGATTCTAACACACACGGAAGCTTCAACTTCTGGTAAATGGGCATGAGGCATAAATAACACTGGAAATATTGCCTAACTGACCGAAATTTAGACCATCAAGACACAACATAGGGCAAAATAAATTCCAGGTAAATTATAAACTTAAAGGTTTAAAACTTGGGGCACCTGGCTGGCTCAGTCAGTGGAGCATTGTGACTCCTGATCTCGGGGTCATGAGTTTGAGCCCCAGGCTGGGGACAGAGACTATTTAAAAATAAAGCTTTAAGATGATAAAAATAGAAATTTTACACTTGGGAATGAACTGTTCAAGTTCAAATTATAAAGAAAAAGACCATGGATCTGCCTACATTTAAAAAAAGTAAAACTCAAATAAAAAGCATAGAAGTATAAAGAAAACGGAGAAAATATATTTGCCACAAAAGGTGAATGTCCTTAATACGAAGAGTTAATAGAGAAAAGATATTTTAAAATCTAACTATAAAAGGACTGCCAAAATTTTCAAAACCATTTAGCTTCCAGGGATTTGAGAAATACAAACTAAAAGACAGCTTTTCTATCAGGTGAGCTACGTTCTTGACTTGACTTGACGTGTAATACCCAACACTGGTAAGGAAGTGCTGGGACACCCTTTCAGGTCCTGCGGGGGGATGGATACTTGACTCCAACAAAAGCTGAAAACGTGCCTGGCTTCTGATCCAGTAATTTCACACAATTTTCAAACAAACAAAAACTTCTCTTAAAAGGGGGAGGACAATCAGAGAAACTGTGTAACTTTAATTAAGACTTTTACGGAAAGGGGCGCCTGGGTGGCTCGGTCGTTAAGCATCTGCCTTCGGCTCAGCTCATGATCCCAGGGTCCTAGGATGGAGCCCCGCGTTGGGCTCCCTGCTCCGCGGGAAGCCTGCTTCTCCCTCTCCCACTCCCCCTGCTTGTGTTCCCTCTCTCGCTGTGTCTCTCTCTGTCAAATAAATAAAATCTTTAAAAAAAAAAAAAAAAGACCTTTACGGAAAGAGCATACAGTTCCATACATGACTGTTAGAAAGGCTCTCATTGAAATTAGGTAGTTCCCAGGTGTTCCCATGATTGTTACACTCCATAATTCATATGTGACATACTCTTTTGCAGGTATCATAATTAAAAAATAAATTGCCGATAAGGGGTAACTAGATTTTGAAATATTCTAAGTATGATATAAAACACTTATTGGTTACATTTATAAAATTACTTTAATGATATGGGGAAATGCTCATAATCTGCAGAAAGCAGAACACAGATACAAAGGACAATCATGTTAAATGTGGCTGTACGCAAACTGGATGGGCACATGGAGGGAGTAAGACTGGAACCTCGGCAGGTCTATCTCAGACCTATCCTTGTATATCACTTATACTGTCTCTACTAAAATATACAGTTGTTGGCTTGTTAATGTTTTCTCATTACAGTCATTCCATCAGGCTAACTTTCTGCTCACTGAGAAATGAAGGTTGTTAATTGCTTCTCCGGTAACAGTATTTGCAAAGCACTTAAAACAATATCCAGCCCATGGAAAATAAAAATAAATCTTGGCTAAGTATTAGTTTCTCAGGGAGCTTTATATTTTTGTCTTTGTAGAAGATGAAACGCAGCCCCTTTACTACCTACAAAACCCGAAATAAAACTTTTTTTTAAAGATTTTATTTAATTTGAGAGAGAGTGAGCGAGTGCACGAGCGGGGGGAGCAGCAGAGGGAAAGGAGAAGCAGACTCCCTGCTGAACCGAGAGCCGGATGCAGGGCTTGATCCCAGGACCCTGAGATCACAACCTGAGCCAAAGGCAGACACTTAACCGACTGAGCCACCCAGATGCCCCATTCCAAAACAAAACTCTTAAAATGAACTTACATACACATACAAAAATACCCACAAAAATGCCCCAAAGAATTTTGACCAAAAGGAACAAAGTTGAGGGAAACTTGCATACTAGGTTATCAAAACATACTATGCAAGCAACTCTGTGAAGCTGCTGCAGAACAGATCAATTATTTAATGGAACGGAACAGAAACTTCAGAAATTTATGGAAACTTAATATATGCTAATTGGTAGCATTTTCAAACAGCAGAAATTCAACAGCCTAGCGGGACAACTGGCTATTTCATATGGAAAATATTTTAAGTGCAATCCTTGTGTTCCCAAACTGTAAATATTATTCCCCAATACAATAAACTAGCTAAAAGAAAAACCAACCTATAAAGATATTAGGGAAAAAATACAGGAGGGTGTTTATCACGTCGCCGTAGGAAAAGGACTTCTTGACCAAGACAGTTAACTATCAAAACATTCTGTAGAGCAAAAGATACATATATCTAAGTTGTGACAGATAGCAGGTTAGGAAAAGACACTGTCAACACAGGACTACTATTTATAACATGAAGAATGCCTACCAACTGGTAAGAACATTAACGAGCAATGCCTTGGAAAAGAAAAAAATTTTAATGACCAAAAGAAAAAAAACATGCTAAATCTCATTATTAAAACAATCACAAAGCAATTTTTTGTCCATTAGATTAACAAAACTTAAAGGCTGGTAATAATCAACATTGATCTACCTATAGGGAAATAGGTATTCAATCTGAGTGTGCACAGCTAGACTGTGTGGAAGGCAACCTAGTGAGCTAATGCAAGTATGCTGTGAAAGTTTAGGAGGGAGGAGGAGAAAACAAATGTCCCCCTTTCCATCTGCAAACATTTATTATGACTAGTGTATATGAGCGAGTACTACCCAAACTGGAGTTCCTACTGACAGGCTTAAAACGGTGATTCTGAGATCGAGGGCTGGGCAGATGGAACAGTGACACAAAGGGGAAACTGGGAATGTGTGTCAAGTACGGGACTGAGGTCTGTTACCACGGACCTGGCTGCTCTCTTCATTCTCTCCCACTTCTTCAAATGGATTCCACCTCAACTCCAGAACAAGCTGACATGAATCCCACATGGCAGATCCAGAGGATCTGCTCCCAATCCTAAATCTGCCTGTCTGCCCTACTCTTCTAATATTAAATCGTCATAGCTAGCTGAAGTAGAATTTCCTTGAATTATAAATTCCTTTGCTGTCTCTGGTTAGCACTGTCTGTACTTGATAGGACAATAAAACCCCAGTTTCATTTTCTAACAGGTTCAAGTCAGTTCCTTAAGGGTTGTTTTCTCCACCAATTTATTTCAACTCTAAAATAATTCACTAAACATAAAAACAGTTGTTTACACGAATTTTAAGAAAATGTATTACTCCAACATTTTCAGGAAATGCTGTTTTATTCCCAAAGCTTTGCTAAGAAAAATTTATTTCCACTAAATGTGGAAATAAAGATAATTTGAATGCCACACAGATCTGCCAAAAGTTAATGCTCATTGTTATTAGAAATAAAAATACTTAACGAACCACAGCACTAACAATCCTGTTTGAGTCTGGGGCAGAAATGTGAAGACAAATTCCACCAAAAGGTCAGAAATCAAATAATTACATTCTATGAACAACTGGTATCAAACCAAACCTGGATAGCACAAAGAAAAAAAAAACGTGTGGGTCAATCTCACTTATAGCAGAGACTTAACCTTTCTAAACAAATAATTTAGCTAACAGAATCCATCACTGGCAAAAGAATAAACGGTGACCAAGTAAGAGTGTGCCTCAGGAATACCAGGATTAATTCTGCATTAGAAAATCTATCACTGCCATCAAGACGCAGGAGAAAACATATTATCAGTGAATGCTAGAAAAGCATACCATCAAATTAAAACCCACTCATAATTTTAAGAAGTAATAAAGGCCTCTTTGCTAGAAAATCTGGATAGAAGAATATCTACTACAAGGTATTTTTGGAAACTATCATACTTTAATGGGGAATTATCATAAGTACTCCCAATAAGTGAAGAAGATGACAGCAGTGTTATCTTATCATGCTACTATTTATTCAACACTGTCCTGGCAATTCTCAGCCTCCATTAGATGAGAAAATGAAAGGGATGTATAAATACTAGGAAAAAAGTATAAAACCACAATTAATTAGAAGGCATATGATTGCCTACTCAGAAAATCCTAGAGATCTAACAGATAATTAAAACTATTAGCGTCCAGCAGAAGAAGCAGGTACAAGACTGACATAAAAAAAAAAAAAAACACACCTCCCACAGATAATTTTCTATACACTGGGAATCAATTAAAAATCAATTTTTTCACAGGGATATGGTTGATAGTACTTTAATGGCATTGCATGGTGACAGAGGTTAAGCTACCCTTGCGGGAAGCATAGCCTAACAGACTTGTTGAATCACTATGTTATACATCTGAAACTAATGCAACATTGTCAACTATACTTCAGTAAAAATATGTATAATAGACAAATTCAAAATAAATAAATAAAAAATATTTTCAAAAATCCAGCTCATAATACCTAGGAAAATTAGCAAAGAATAAACCTAAAAGAAAACAAGCAAAACTATAATGCAACCCACACATATGTATACAAGCATACATATATGCAACCAGTAATAAGCTTTATTAAAGGACTTAAGGATGCAATAAATTGAGAGAAATACCATGTTCAGGAATAAATATCAGAAGGCTTAACTTCTCCACCCAAATTAATCTAGAAATTCAATACAATGTCTTGTCATGGAAACTCTAAGAGAATTTTTCATAGAACTTGACAAACTATTTTACATTTCCTATAGAAGACAAATTTTAAATTTCTTTTAAAGCCAATATAATTTAAAATTACAATAAGAGGGGGAATTGGGCAACTTGATATGAAAACATATAAAGCTGCAGTAATTAAAACAATGCTATAAAGAATAAAGACTATGCAAATTGACACTGAACAAAATAAGTCAAATTGATAGAGCCACTTTGCAAGGCAAATTTAGCAGGATCTTTTTTTTAAGATTTTATTTATTTATTTGACAGGGAGAGACACAGCGAGAGAGGGAACACAGGCAGGGGCAGAGGGAGAGGGAGAAGCAGGCTTCCCGGCAAGCAGGGAGCCCGTGGCGGGGCTTGATCCCAGGATGCTGGGATCATGACCTGAGCCGAAGGTGATGCTTAAAGACTGAGCCACCCAGGCGCCCCTAGCAGGATCTTTAAATTAAAAATGTTCACACCCTTCCATCTAGTTATTTCACTGACACATGCACACCAGATATGCCCTGGAGAGTTCACTGCAACACTGGATGTCTCAAAAAAACAAAAAGCTGCAAACAACCTAAATGTCCCTCAATGGGGAAATGACTAGCCATTTAACAACAGTACAGAAGGGAAGTCAGGCGGCAGCTAAGAAAAGAATGAGACAGGACTACCATAACACCAACGTGGAGAGACTGTCTCTAGGGCACCTTGTTGATGGAAAAATGTTACAGCATCGGGCCATTTGTGTGAATTTTCAACACATACTGGCAGCATTTTCTATGTTCATTAATACAAGTAACATAAAACCACGTACTTCCAAAAACCCAAGGATCCTGTTAAAAGGCAGATTCTGGTTGACAAATGTATACAGTTCATATATCCCCTGCAGCGGCACTCCATTGTTGGATATGCCATATTTCTGTTGTTTCCAGTTTTTTTGCTATTATAAATAAAGCTGTTATGTTAAAAAAAAAAAAAAAAAGCAGATTCTGGTTCAACAGGTTTGCGGTGGTGCCTGAGATTCTGCATTTCTAACCAGGGCCCAGCGAGGAGCTGCTGCAGCTGGTCTGTTGACCACACTGTGTAGAGAAAGGTGCACAGATGACCTGGAAGGCTCCAGAGGAGCTGGAAACCAATGATGACTGACTGAAGTGGGATGTGGTGGGAGGGAGACGACAGAGAGCAGTGAGATCATGAGCAGGAGTAAAAGGGGCTTCAAGCCTTACCTACAGCATTTTCGATTGTTGAACAAGAATAATGTGGTTACACGTCCTGTGTATTAAAAGCTAGTAGACCATTTCTGAGTATACAGTTAACTGACTTCTAGGAATCGCAAGGTGGCAAGTACACAGAGAGGGTCAATTACCATTGGCCACCTCTGCTCTTCAACTACTACTCAGTAATTGGTTGGAAGAGAGCAGCAGCTGAGGGAAGTTAATTGATAACCTGGTGGTGACAGCCCGCCACTACTGCAGAGGTACTTTTAAAAACACCATTTTAAATCTGGCGTTCTAGTCTTAAACTTTTTAAGTCTAATAAGTTTATTAAAAATAAACAACTGCCATTTCTACCTGAAGTAATATCCATGCAACATAGGAGTTTTTCACATGGCCTACTAGGCTTCATCTCTACCACATATACTTGCTAATTAATCCCTCCAGAGGAAATCCTTCTTAACCACTAAAGAATTACTGAACATGCAGAAATGTCCTTTCTGTAATGACAACTATGAAAAAGTCTCCAGGCCTGGCCCTTGCAAGTGAGGGGACCTGAATCTGAAGCTTCATTAGCTCCCAGGAAACTGGCCTCTCTATGGCTGACCTGACAAGAGATGGTATGCACTGACTAACCATTTCGCTATTTATCGAAGGAGCTGTCTGCAATAATTGAATGTACAGAAATGGCCATTCAAGTTAACATCGGGACTTACAAATTTTATTATACCTTATAAATTTTATTAAGGCAAAGAAAGATTTTGGTGGAAATACATTCATGAGATCATAATGAATTGGGAAAACTAAGTCTCAAGTCTAACAGTTAATCATTCCATACAGACATGGCAGTGATGAAATTTGAAAGAAACTCTGACTTCGTTAACTAGTAGTAGTCACATAATCACAGAGAATCATCAAAGGGTACTGTGAGGATCAAATATCTTTTAAAAGCAGCACCCTCTGAGAAAGCAGAAGATAATTTCTTTCTTTAAACTAACTCATTCTAGTTGAGGAATCATTTGGGAGCCAATACCTGAGTTGAGACTTTGTTAGGAAGTACACTGCAAACAGGGTACAGCAAAGGTTTAGCAACTGTGTGTTTAGAGAACAGTATATTAATTAAGACCTCAACCCCTAGGAAAGAGGGAGTCATTAGGGTAAAAATAAATGCCATAATCAAAGTCAAAAGACAATGTGTCTGTTGGGGGGAGGGGTTGTTGACAAAAAATATCACCAAAAGGGCTGACATCCCTACAATACAGAAAAACTCTTAAAAATTAAAGGACGTAGAACCGAACTCTGATAGAAAAATGGGAAAAAGACAGGAACAGGCAATTCACATAAAAAGATATTAAAAATATTAATGTACATATTAAAAAGTCACTAAAAGATACAAAATATCAAATTTGAAAAATTATTGAAACTCATTATTAGAGAAATTCAAGTTAAAAACATGGAGATAACACCAATAAAATAATTAGAAAAAAGTATGACAATACATTCTGCTGGTGAGGCTGCAGGGAAACAGGCCCTCACAGACCCTGACACTGGGAATGCACAGTGGGGCAATCTCCTTGAAGAGAATTTGGCAACAGCTAACGAGATCACAACTGTGGGGCACCTGGGTGACTCAGATGGTTAGGCGTCTGCCTTCGGCTCAGGTCATGATCCCAGGGTCCTGGGATCGAGCCCCGCATCGGGCTCCTTGCTCAGTGGGAGTCTGCTTCTCCCTCTCCCTCTGTTGCTCCCCCTGCTTGTGCTCTGTCAAATAAATAAGTAAAATCTTAAAAAAAAAAAAAAATCACATCTGCAATTAGCTTAGCTTTCAACCCAGCAATTCCTCTTCTAGGAACCTATACTGAAGGTTTATATGGCTGAGGGCCACATAAAACTACACACGCAAAGGTTATTCATTGAAGCACTGTATGTAACTGCAAAATACTGGAAACATTCTAAATGCCACACACAGAAGGGTGCCTGAATTAACTATCAAACATTCACACAATGGAGCTCCTATACAGGTATTCTAAAAAGGGGAGATGATCTCTATGAACTGATTTGGAATGACTTCCAAGATGTACTGACCGCTAAGTGAAAAAACGCAAAGCACAAAGAATACCTATAACACACTACTCTTCTTGTAAGAAAGATGATGTAAGAAAATACACATGTATCTGCTAACTTGTACAAAAGACATACATGAAGGAAAATCAGAAACTAAAGAGACTGGTCACCCACAGAGGGTGGGTGGAAAAAGAGTAGACAGCATGGCAGAATGGGAATGGGGTAGCAGGAATGAGTGGGGAGGGCCATCTCTCAGCATCCTCTTTCATACAGCTCCCACTCCTAGAGCCAAAGTAATGTTTCATACACCCCCAAAATAAACAATTACAATCAACTAGGATATGGGGGAACCTAAAATGGAATACGTGCAGGAACAGATGAACCTAACTATATTACTAATTATTAACCTATAACTTTACTACACAGAAAGAGATGGAAGGGAAAAGTCACTTTGGAAAACAGTTATTCTTACTAGGACACTGTAAGGACAAAGACAAAAAGAACTGTATATAAAATCCATACATGAGTTTAGAAGTCAGCAAGCTTTTTCTATAAAGAGCCAGACAGTAAATATTTTCAGCTTTGCAGCCCATATGGTCTCTCTTGCCATTGTAGTGAGGAGAAAGCAGAGATGATATACAAACAAATGGGCAAGCTGTATTCCAATAAAACTTTATTTACAAAAACAGGAAGTGGGCTGGATTTGGCCCATGGACCATAGTCTACCAGTGTCTGGTCTAGTTAGTAAAGCTGTTTCTCACATTGTTTGGGCTAGCAATTCCAAACTACTAAAGTTGAGTGAATGTATTATAAAGGAGGACCAGGTTTCTCACTTTTGGAGGAAGAAGCTACAAATAAGGAAAGTATAGTTACAGTGAATGCTATGATGCTGGATTGGAAATGGAGGTTATCAGTATGAATTTGTTTTTTTAATACACACACAGATCCATGTAAAGATGTGTGGGTCTGTTGCGCAAGTGTACAAACATATATATATATAATATATACATTATACATACACATACATATACAGCTCTGTCCACTAGGAGGGTCTAGACACAATGATGCCTCAGTAGCAACCAAGCACATCTTGTACCCAGACCCAGGTTTCTAAATGTCATTCTCCAATGAGACTAAAAACAGGACTCTTTGGAGAAGTGGCTGATTCCAATGCGGGGGCAAGGAAAATTCAACATGAGCCTTGAGCATCTTGTGGTGGCTGAAAAGTAAGGAAGTGCTCAAAAAAGGAAGGAGGGAGGGACCGTGACAAAAGAACACAGGAGCCAAACACAGGAACTTCCAGTGGCCAAAACCAGAACAACGGAACAACGGAATGGGAGTGTAAGATTATAGCCCATGGAATTTTTAAAATATGTGTGATTCCATAAAGACACAGACAACCGAATGTATACAGGGGGAAAGCAACAGCTCTTCCTTACAGAAAAACTCCCAACTAATAAATGGGAAAAGAAAGAAACAAGGGAAATAGAAATCACCATTAAACACTGCAGAAATAACCACGGCAGGTAAGAATCACCAATGGAGTGTTCAAGTCAGTGGGCAACAGTTCCATTTGCATAGTCTCAAAGTGACCTCCCCCAAAATATGTATTAATTACAACGTACAAAAGTGTCACCTGGCAGCCACCACCTTAGCAAGTGATCAATTTTAGTATCACCAGTAATAAGGTAACAACATCACATACCCTCCTCCTGATGTGATGATGCACTGAGAAGGTGGTATGGGCTGAACTGTGTCCCCCCCCCCAAATTAATATGGTGAAGTCCCCAACCCCTATAACTTCAGAAAGTGACTGTATTTAGAGACAGGGCCTTTAAAGAGGTAATTAAGTTAAAATGAGGCTGTTAGGATGGGCCCTAATGCAATCCGACTGGTGTCCTTGTAAGAGCAGGAAATTCGGACCCAGAGAGAAAAGCCAGGAACATACATGCACAGAAGAAAGACCGTATGAGGACACAGAGAGAAGGCAGGCATCAGTAAGCCAAGGAGAGAAGGCTTAGAAGAAACCAAACCTGCCGATCTTGGACTTCAGCCTTCAGAGCTGCGAGGAAAAACATTTGTAGTTTAAGCCACCCGGTCGGTAGTATTTTGTTATGGTAGCTCCAGCAGACTAATACAGAAGGACACAACATTCTTCATACGGGATCCTTGCCAAAATATGCACTAACCTGAATTTAATCATGAAAAAACACACAGAAAACTAGAATTTAGGGACACTCTACAAATAACTTACAAATACTCTTCAAAGGTGACACGGTCAAGAAAGGAAAGACTATCACAGATTAAAGAAACCTGACGGCGAAATACAATGCCGAATCCTAACAGAAAAAAGACACTCATAGGAAAACTGGCAAAATCTGAATATAGTCTGTAGTCTGTCCCAATGCTGGTTTTGATAACTGTGCTGTGGTTATGCAGTTATGGAAGATGTTAAAATTCAGGAAATTGGGTGAAGGGTATAGGAGCACCCTTGACCATTTTTTGTAACTCTTCTGTAAGGATCAAATAATTCCATAATAGAACGTTAAAAAGAATTTTTTAAAAAATGTTGAGCCATTAAGGTATTTGGGTAGGGGAATGCTAGGAACAGTTTTAAATTTTAGAAAGCTCACTCGGGAGCAACGTGGAGGAGTTATTAACTTACTGTCACTCTCTGCTCTGTCCTGTTTTTCTGACGCTGGAGCTGCATTCCTCCTCCGCCGGCTGCTGTGCTCGGGCTTTGCCAACAGAGGGAGCCGAAGGGCCACTGCCGGAAGGTACCCTTCCTCTTCCCATCTCCTCCTCCTGCTGCGGGGGAGGCACCCGCTGGAGAACAGGGGGTGCACACCGTTCCTCAGAGGTGGGCATCAGGCCAAGTTCCTTCCATGCCCTCCTGGTCAGCCCACGGGGCAGGAGCTGCTTTCTGCCACGGCTGCCTCCCCGGGCACTGGTCGTCCTCTCCACCAGCCCTTACCACTTACTGATGGAACTCCTGATGAAACTCCCCGCCCCAGATGACCCCTGCGACTTCTGAGTCCTGGCCTCCTGGCCTCCTGGCCGAACCATGCCTGATACAGGTCCTAGCACCACGCCCCCCAGCCGTCACACCAATCACATTCCTTTATCCAACCATATTTCTTTTTCCTAAAGGAGCGGAATACATCTGTACTGCCACAACAGCTGGATTAACGGCAGCATCAGACTTGGTTTTAGAAGTTCAAAAAGTAAAGCAAAATTAACTCATCAGTTTAAAGGGAAAAAAAAAGCTAATTCGCTGGCTGATTTCGCATATTAATAGTTTTAGTGTCTTGTGATACGCATTAGTTTAGATACGTTATTCCCAATCAAAAGCACTTTCTAGTCTACTTTTGTGTGCAGTCTGACATTTTGATTCAACTCTTTATTCTAGCTAAAACCATTGTTAACCAATTTCTCTCTCTTTAATCATATTCAAAATAAATAGAACTTGGGGGGATGGGTTAGCCTGGTGATGGGCATTAAAGAGGGCACGTTCTGCATGGAGCACTGGGTGTTATGCACAAACTATGAATCATGGAACACTACATGAAAAACTAATGATGTACTGTATGGTGATTAACATAACATAATAATAAATAAATAAATTCCTAAGAAGCTACTGCAACTAAAACAAAAACAAAAAACTAATGAATGTAATGTACGGTGATTAACATAAAAAAAAAAACCAGAACTTAAACTTAATGTGCAACCCAATGTCGAATGAGTACAAACTACCTTCAGAATAGTCAAGGAAAATCTCTATCATCCCTTTTCTAAAAGGAAACTAAAAAAACGGTAGGAAAAGAGAGTATGGAGAATAACTTGGACCACAGGATAAAGCATGGAAATGAGACAACTATATATGCTAAATGGGCCAATAGTTCTATAACATTTTTCAATTTTATGTTTTCATTTAAGTGATGAACTAAAAAATAATCCAATTATTAAGTCTAATTAATCTTCTTGAGGGTTAATTTGCCACTGAAAGACATTTTCTCAAAGGACTGGGAATTTCTATAATTAGTAAGGGATGGAGAATGTATCTAGAGATGAACATAAGAAATTCTTCTTTTACCAGCTGTTTGGATGTTAGTCAAGTCTGAGAAACAGTGCCAGAAAAAGATCAGAGGGAGCGAGTGCGGTGTGTCATTTACAGGGATGGGGAGAGAGTGATGGGTAGGTCCCACTAAGATTAATCATGGGAGACACAATTTGATTTTACTAAAAATCTGAACAAATCAAGCAGCATGACCCATCACCTCCTTGGGGGTGAGTACGCCTACAAGGTACTAGGGGTCAGAACCCCATTCTCCCTGGCTCTCAGACCACTGACCTGGAGAAGTAGAACGGTGGTATCAGGGGTCTCTGAGAACTGAGCTGTAATTCCATTTCAATACTTAACTCTTTGCTTCAGCTCTAAACAGAGGTGATTGACATCTGCCTTGCAGTGATGTAAGGAACCTGAGGTACCTTCCTGGAGTCTTGCACTTCATCATAATTCAACAGTTAGCTTCTCAGTGTCAGTTACAGTATCCTTGTGTGTAAAAGTCAAAAGTGGATGAGGCAAGATCATTGCCAAAGACCTTTCTCGCTATGATATTCTACGAACTCATGAAACGTGGGGAGTGACCTGTATTTTCCTAGATCTAATAACACAAGTGTTATACTTCCTCTCTCCCTTTTATCTGTACTGGCTAGTCTGTAAGTGACCAAAAACCCAAGCTTCATGAAAATTACAGATCTTGCACTGGTTTCTTAAAGGGGAAGACAGCAAACTCCTAGAACCTGAACAGAAAACAATGGTATTTCAAAAACCACAAAGGTTAAGAGAGCAAAGATGTATGCTAAGCAACCAGACAGACAAAACATGGAAAAAAGAGACTAATTTCAAGAAAAAAAATGAAACTTTCATTTTCAGCAGAATGGTGGCAAAATACCTTACGAAGGCCTTCTCGAACAATAAACATACAAACAGAAAACTAAGACATTTTAAGAATACTTTTTAGAGTGCATCACTCACAAGTTGGCAAGAAGAGAAACCTTCAAGAACATAAAGATAAGAATCCAAAAACCAAGAAAGGTAAGCCAAATCAGAAGCCAGATAAATCCCCAAGGGCATCCACTGATGCCTGGTGATCTAGAGATCAGGAGACAGCCCATGGGAAGTTATGTCAGAGGCCCACATACAGAGGTGAGATTGCAGGCTTTCTCTCAAGTGAAAGAGTGGCTCGAGAACAGAATAAGGAAACACATCTTCATCAGTCTCAGCTGGAGGAGGGGACAGGAGTCTCACCCACATTCCAGCCTTCAGAGCAGGATAAAGCCCTGCTTCACCTCAAGATGGAAGGAACTATGGCAGAATGAGGACAGGTTTTCAATCTCCCCAATGCCCTAATAAAAACCAAAAATCTTCAGTTATTAGCCAAAAGAAAACAAGGTACCCCACACCAACTACAGAATACTATTGAGAAAGGACAAATCACCAAAAGCTGCAAGACTGAGATGTACCAGGATCCGCGCAGGAAGAAAGAGAGGGAAGCAACAGGGCATCTGACTGATGGGAACAGAAGAACCTCAACCCTGTCAACAGGTACTCACTGGAAAACATGGAGCCATGGTGAGAACAGCAGTCAAAACTGGAAGAACTTCTGCACACTCGATCTGCAGGTGAACATAAGGAATCTAGTCACATCCGAGGGGCCTAGAGCTGTCTAGGCCGAAGAGCTCTTGAAACCAGCAAGCTAAAGTTCCCCCTCTACTAAGGAAAACTGCTGGGAATAGAATACAAATTGAGAGGGACAGAGACAGTGGGGAAAATGAAAAGAGAAAGTCCAGATGATAGTGGAAGGATAAGGACCACAAAACAGAGCCAGACCTCAGGAAGTCCCAAGCCGTATTTTCAAATATGACAGAAGAGGGAGCTCTGGAGCTGTGACGTTAGAAAACCTCTCCTGACCCATCCCCCTTCCTAAAATACAGAATGACTAATTTCAAATAAAAATGAATAGAAAAAGGATGATAGCTGAACTTCATACAAATTACAAGAAAAAAGAAAAAAAAAGAATGATGACTACAACGACCCACCAGCAATGAAAGCACAGCAGAAAGACATGCTCATAAATCAGGTAAACTGTACACTAGTATTTCAAAACAAATGAAAAGAGTCAATTTTCTATAATGGGAGAAAGAGTGAAGAGGTCTTATGAACACCCACAGATAACACTCATGAAAACTGAATTAAAAAAAAAACTATCTAAAGACAGTGTTTACAAAAGCTAGGGAAAGGGTAAATCTCAAGTGCTATAACCCTAAGAGGTAACAACTGTTGAGTATGCGGTTTCTTGACTTCAGAGCACCGCAAACCCCAGAACTATAACTGCAAAAGTGGTGGCAGAAAAAAAAACCCAAAGCCTTACTAAAGGTGCCAGGTATCAAGAGTTTAGAGTTGGGGAAGCAACCAGAAATTTAGAGTTTTCTGACAACACAAGAACTGCAAAAATGACACTCAAATTCAGAGCATAAAATGCTAAAATCGCCGGCTGACAGCTGAACTACATATGCTCAGAGGAAACCACAAACAGCATGCTGAAAAGGCAGTCAGGGACCAGAAAGAAATCTTCTTTTGAAAGAGTAACATGGAGCCAAATCTGTGAATCTGATGCTTTTTCCCAATTGTGCTCAGCTAGGGTAGTAGAAAGCTTGAAATATGAGAATGGAGCCCAAAGCTGATAGAACAGTTAGAAACTAGGGAAATCCCCTAAAGAAAGAAAACCTCAGAGACTAAGTCCATCTCTATCCATATGCTTGCTGACTTGTAAATCTTACAGACACGGGAGAGACCCACAGAGCATCAGGCTAAAGAAACATCAGCAGAAAGACATAAGAACAGAGATCTAAGCAGCTGCATAACACAGGGAAAACTAAGTTTACAATTTGACTCCAAACAAGTTAACTGTACAATAAAACCCAATAATCCTCAGAAGAACACAAGAATTCAGAGTCACCATAACATACCTAATTTTCAACTATACAAGGAAAACAACAGGAAAGTGTGACCCATGAGCAGGTAAAAAGACTGTCAATAAAAACCAATTCCAAGATAGCTTGGACGTTGTATTTAACAGGCTCTGAAGCAGCTACCATAAATATTTCAAAAATTTTAAAAATCTGATGAAGGAATTGAAGGACAATATGGTATCAATGAGTAAACAGATAAGGCAGTATCAACAGAGAAATAAATAAAACATTTACTAAAATGAACTCACTAGGTTGGCTAAACAGATTGATGTGTTCTTCTGCCATCTGTTATGAACGTGAATATAGAAGAATCTGAATAAAAGAAAAAGAGATGGATGAAAAATGAATAGCATTCAAAACCATGCATGACAATAGAGGGCAGCATGATAACTGGAAGCCCAGGAAAGAAAGGAGAGAAAAGTATGTGAGGATGTAACCTCTGAAGCCCCCCCCGGAGCTCAGTGTACCTCAAACAAAATAAACACAAATAAAACTACTCACACACATCTTAGTCATACTGCTAAAATTCAAAGACAATCTTGAAAGCAACCGAAGAAAAAACATGTCATATACAAAAAAAAAAAAAGAAAAAGAAAAAGAAGAAGAAGAAAATGACAAAAATCATTAAGAATATGGTCTGACTTCTCATTGGGAACTATGGAAGTCTGAAAACACTGGGACCATATACTCAAATTGCTACATGGGGTGGGGGGCAGACCCTATCAACAGAGAATCTAGTATCCAGGAAAAAAAAAATATATATATTTTTAAGATGTTATTTATTTATTTGACAGAGACACAGCAAGAGAGGGAACACAGGCAGGGGAAGCGGGAGAGGGAGAAGCAGGCTTCCCGCAGAGCGGGGAGCCCAATGCGGGGCTCGATCCCAGGACCCTGAGATCATGACCCGAGCGAAGGCAGACGCCCAACGACTGAGCCACCCAGGCACCCCAGAAAAAAAATATTTTAAAAATGAAGGTGAAATAAGGACATTTTTTCAAATAAAAAACAATTTATCACCAGCAGATCTGTACTACCAGAAATGCTAAAGAAAGTTCTCTATTCCAAATGGAAATTACACTAGATGGCAACTTGGATCTACAAGAAAAAAGAGAGCCAGAAATGGTAATTATGTGGGCATATATAATATGTAATTTCTTAGTTTCTATAAAAGATGACAGCTTAAAACAAAAATTACAACACTACTGTCGGGTTAACAAGGTATATGGACATAACACACAACAATACTGAGGATAAGAGAAAGAAATGGAAGTGTATTACTGGATATAATACAGTATTAGGACAATAACACTAAGAATAAGAGAAGAAAATGGAAATATACTACTGGGAAAATCCTGTGTTTTACTCAAGATGATTCAATATTACTACTAAGTAGACTGGAGTAGAGCTAAGAGGCATACTGTATTCCCTAGAGAGCAACATACACCACCCCCTCAAAAAAGCAAAGAAAACCAAGAGAAGAATTAAAATAGAATTTAAACACCTTAATACAAAAACCAAAAAAGGAGGGATAATGATGAAACTCTCTCCCTAAAGAAGCACAAATGAAAGACCCAAATACAACCATACCAATAACTATTTTAAATATAAATGTATTAAACTTTCTAATCAAGAGACAGATGTCACATTGGATTTAAGAAAGCACAAACCCCAACTATATTCTAGTTCCCAAAAAGCCCTTTAAATATAAAGACAAAAACAAACTAAGAAGCTGAATAAACACATACCAAGACTGGAATTAATATGTTAACATAAAACAAAGTAGGGGCACCTGGGTGACTCAGTCCGTTGGCTGTCCAACTCTTGATTTTGGCTCAGGTCATGATCTCTTGGTTGAGGGATCAAGCCCCATGTCGGGCTCCAGGCTTAGCAGAGTCTGCTTCTCTCCTCCCTCTGCCCCTCCCTGAGCACTCTCTTGCTCTCTCAAATAAATCTTTCAAATAAATAAAGACTTCAAGGAGTATTACTACAGACAAAAAGGGACACTGCATAATGACTTAAAAAAAAAAGATTAACAGGCAGATATGCCAACATTATAAACATGCATGCATCTAATGACAGAGCTTCGAAATATACGAAACAAAACCAAAAATAAAGGAAGAAATAGGCAAATGCACTTTCATAGTTGGAGATTCTCTCAATGGACAAAAACCAGTACAGATAAAGATGATCTAAATGACATCAACCTTAATTAGCTGATACTTATAAAACACTCTGCCGGCAACTGAAGAATTGCATAACCTTTTCAAGGGCACACAGAACATTCAACCAAGATGGATTATATTCTAGGCCACTACACTTGTCTACGATTCCAAAAGACTGAAATCTTACAGAAAATGTTCTCTAACTACAACAGAATGTCAAATATCAAAAATCAAAAATAAAACATCTAGTAAACCCCCAAATATCTAAAAATTAAATATCCAAATTCTAAACAACCCAAGGATCAAAGAAAAAAAACACAAGGGAAATTAAAAAATATTTTGAACTCAACTAAAATAAAAGCAGATCAAATTTTGTAGGATACACCAACAGGGCTTTAAGGAAATGTACAGCACTAAATGTTCATCTTAGAAAACAAAGTCTTAAACCAATGGCCTAAACTTCATCTTACAAAACTAAAAAGAAAAATTAAAAGTGGAAGACGAATAATAAAGAGCAGAAACTGTTAATAAATTCAACACTTTAGATAAAGCAAATTCCTTTAAAGATGCAACACCAAACCTCAATATAAAGTTTGAATACCTTTATGTTATTAAAAATAGTGAATTTATAGTCTAATTTACCATAAAGAAAATTTCAGTACCACATGGTTTCACTGATAAATTCTAGTAAACATTCATGTAAGAATCAAAACCAACTTCAGAAAATAACACAACCAATTTCAGAAAATAAGGAAATGCTTCCTAACTCCTTTTATGAGGCCAGCATAACTCTGACATGAAACAAGGAGAGAAAATTACAGACCTATATACCTTATGAACACTGACAACAATTCCTCAAGGCATAAACATTAAAAAGACTAAACATACTCAGATCTAAAGTATATCACATCTTCTCTTAAACCCACTGTAATAAAACAGCAGAATTATCAAAGGTAAGAAATCTTAAACTACCAGAAACTCAAATGACCTATAAAGGAAATAAAGATTTTTCATCAGCTACAAAACTAATAAAACTTATTTGTCAACCAATAAAACTTATGCCCAGCTAAAAAGCCATCAAGAGTGATAACAGATTATCTTCAGACATACAAATACCAAGAATTTACTATCTCAAATCTTCATTAAAATAATCATTACAAAGACTTGATGGATATGCACTCAAGAGAACTGAAAGTATTATGTCCATGTAATAACTTCTACATGAATGTTCACTGCATTATTCGTAACAGAAAACAAGTAAAAACAACTGTGTGTCAGTTGATGAGTGGATAATCAAAATGCGCTATGTCCACAAAACAGAGTATTATTCAGCCATAAAAAGAAATGATGTACTGATACATTCTACAACATGGATGAACCACGAACATATTATGCTAAGTTATTAGCGTATTATGAAAGAGATCAGACAGAAAAGATGACATACTGTATGATTCCATTTATGTGAAGTGTCCAAACTCATAAAGACATAAAGACAATAGACAAATTCATAGAGACAGAAAGTAGATTAATGGTTGCCAGTGGAGATGGGAATTGACAGCTAATGAAAATGTTCTGAAATTAGACAATGATAATGGTTTCACAGCTCTGTGAATATACTAAAAACTACTGAACTGTATACTCAAAGGAGAAATTCTATGGTATGTGAAGTATAGCTTAAAAAAAAAAAAGATAAAATTCAGGGGGGGAAAGCCCACAAAGAAGGGAAGGGATAAACAAGTATTCAAATGTAATGTTAGAAAATTTAAATAACCTGGGATTTACAAAAAAAAAAAAAATTGGTGTATTTTTCAAGGCTAGAATAAATACAAAACAATCTTAATCTAGTGGGGGTGAAATTGGGAGATTTCAGTAGTTAGTAGTGTGTTGTGTCCTTGCTATATTCTCAAAAAAGACTAACTATTGAATATAGATCTCATTTTTGGTACACTGAGAAAAACCTTAAAATTCTGGATGAGCATAAAATGAAGTAGATATATTCAAAAGGTAAAGAATGCTGACATCCTTGTCACATTTCAGACGATGAGAAATTACTGAATAATTTGATTATTCAGGAAAACAGTTAAGCAGAATTTAAAGAAATTAATGGTAACCACAAGGTCAAAGAATCTGTATCTTCCAAACCAGCAAAGGAATAACCAGCAAATCCATACAGAATATTCTCTCAAACTAACAGCTGAAAAGAAAAAAATACACAAAGAAGGATAAACAGCAAACATTAACAAGTCCAAATATTTCATAAATCGTAACAAATATATGAAACTCATAAAAGACATCACACTGAAGTTTTTAAACTTGCTATGTGTTGCTTACAAGACACTTCTAAACAAAACCAGAGTTTTTTTTAAGTTAAAAGGGAAAAAAGATAACTAGTAAATACTAGCCAACATTAATACAATAATTAAAGCAAGCATATATAACATATAAAAACAAATTTTAGGGGCGCCTGGGTGGCTCAGTCGTTAAGCGTCTGCCTTTGGCTCAGGTCATGATCCCAGGGTCCTGGGATCGAGCCCCGCATTCTCCCTCTCCCACTCCCCCTGCTTGTGTTCCCTCTTTTGCTGTCTGTCAAATAAATAAATAAAATCTTAAAAAAAAAAACAACTAAAAACAAATTTTAAGGGAAAAATTCATTAACAGAGGAGTACTACATATTGAACAGTATAGTCAATACTTAATAGAACCCTGAACCAATACTGAACTCTAATCCCAAAATAGTTTTTTTTTTTTTTACAAGATCACAAAAGGAAACCTCCCTGATTTTCAAGGATTCATAAAGACCATTCTCTGATCATGATGCACTTCAATTAGAAACCAATAATGAAAAAGGTCTTCACCTTTAAAATATTTAATACATTTAAGTACTCAAATACACACAAAAATGCTCCTGGCTAAGTTTTTTTTTTTTTTTTAAATACTTTTTGGCTTTCAAAACATATGAATAGGGGTGCCTGGGTGGCTCAGTCCATTAAGCGTCTGCCTCTAGCTCAGGTTGTGATCCTGGGGTCCTGGGATTGAGCCCCACGTCAGGCTCCCTGCTCAGCAGGGAATCTGTTTCTCCCCTCCCCCCACTAGTGCTCTCTCTGAAATATTTAAAAAACACATGAATATAGTAATCAAAAATATGTTTTAATAAACAAAGGGAAAATCTAAAGAGACTTCAGATTGAAAAAATAAATGAAACTTTTATGATGTGGCCAAAACTATACTATAGGTCATTTTATAGCCTTCATTAAAGAACAAGTGAGCTAATCGTTCAACTCAATAACCTAGGAAGAGAATCTGATAACCTAGAGGCAGAATGAAATAAAGAGCAAGAAATAAAGTAGATGACAGAGATATAATCAATAAAACTAAAAAGTGGTTCTTCTGAAGGTATATAATCACAGAATCAGTACAATTTTTAAAGGTCCTAAGAATATTCTAATATAAAAAACTTTAGACCACAACTGACTTAACAAATAGCATTACTAATCAACGAGAGCTGATTTTTTTAATGGATAATCAAATGGTTCCTCTCCTATCTTAAAAGTCTGAACAGAGGCCCAGATGATTTTATAGGCAAGCAAACCAAAATCCTCAAAAAAACAAAAAGTCCAAAGATTCTGCAACTGTTTCAGAATAGAAAAAAAATAAAGTTGGTTACCTCTCCTTCAAGTGACTATTCCAACACTGATTCTGAAAAGAATGTAACGATGTACATAACGTAATACACTATGACTAAACTGGGTTTATCTCAGAAAGCCAAAGATAGCTCAACATCAGAAAATATATTAATATACCATATCAAATAGTAAAAGTAAAGGAGGTAAAATGACAATCTCTAATAAATGCAGAAAGCACATTCAATACAATTCATTAACCATGTATGATTAAGAACTCCTCACAAACTAGAAATAAAAGAACTTTAACCATATTTTTAAAAAGCGTATCTAGCAATGACCTACAGCTTTTACTTAATAAAATTTTATAGGACTTTTAGGATTAATAATAAAGTCAGAATGCTTGTTGTTTTAACTTTTTATTCAAACTGTACTGGATGGCCCAGGCTAACGTAATAAGAGAAAAAGTAACAGGTATGAGTGTGAAAAGAAAAATATAACTACCACTATTTGCACAATATGATTACATATGAATCTAAAAGAATCTACAAATTTTCAAACAACAAGATAGTTCAACAAGGTTGCCAGATCTAAAACAGACATAAATAGCCTTTCTGTGAACAAGTATTAATTTAAAAAATGTAACTTTAAAGAGATTCTATCAACACAGCGATTAAAAAGTATGGTTTCTAGGAATAAATCCAAGAAAGTCTGTGCAAAACTTTTTATTTTTTTTAAGTTTTATTTATTTATTTAACAGAGAAAGCGCAAGTAGGCAGAGCAGTAGATAGAGGCAGAGGGAGAAGCAGGGTCCCCGCTGAGCAGGGAGCCCAACTCGGGATTCGATCCCAGGACCCTGGGATCATGACCTGAGCGGAAGGCAGAGGCTTAACCAACTGAGCCACCCAGGCGCCCCTGTGCAAAAACTTTTTAAAAAGTTCGTAGCGTTACTGGAGAACGAAAAGGAGGCGAGAGAGATCGAATGACAGAACGTGTGTCCCGCCCCATGCTCTTGAATCTGCTTCCCTCCTGCCAACTGGGGAAAGCGTTCCAGTTAGTGCCCTCCCTCCTGCTTCCGATTTGATTCATTCATTCCCCCCTTCCTATTAGCTCTTTCCCATCATCACACAACACGCTCTAAGTGCTCCTATCTTAAAAACAAACTGGGCCTACCTCACCCTCCTGGCTCCCTTTTTCACAAAACTGGTCATGAGAGTTGCCTACAATCATCAATTCCTCCTTTCCCTTTCTCTCATCAGCCCAGGCCAGGCTCTCATCCCCAGGACACCCCCAAACAGATGCTGCCAAATCTTAATCAATTCAGTCCGTAGCTGCAGCACAGAACACACAGGGTCATTCCCTCCTTCTTAAAATGCTCTTCACGTGGCTTCCAGGATGCCTCTCTCCCGTTTCTTCTACTTTCCTGGCCACCTCACTTCTCGGTCTCCTTCTACTTTACCTTTATCTCCCGTAAGCTCTACACATGATTGCCCCCAAGATTCAACCTTCACATCTCTACCTACGCTCTACTCCCTGAAGATTCAAAACCACATACATACACTGATACCTCCCCAAATCCCCGCCGAAGCATAACGCCCTCACTTCTAAACTTGTAGAGCCTGTTGCTGCTCAACCCCTCCTCCACCTGCACATCTATAAAGCATCTCAAACTTAACATGTTTAAACTCCAACTCCCATTTATCCAACACCAGCCCTCACCCCCAATAAAACCAAAGCTGCAGTGACACCTGCCTGAATAAATAGCAAATCCCATTCTTCTAGTTACTCAAGCCCCAAAACCCAGGTTCTTCCCATTTTTCTTCTCATTCCCTCATATTCAATGTCCAATCCAGGAATAAATCCTGCTCAGCTCTACCTTCAAAATACACCCCCAGTGCAATCACTGCTCACTTACCCCCTTCTCCCCCATTATCCCAGCACCCAGGCTTCAAACTACCATCATCTTTTGCCTGAATCATTGTGCCAACCTCCTAATCAATTTCCTGGCTTCCTCCTGGTCCCCCTGCAGTTTATTCTCTATATGGCATTTTAAAAATGTTCATTTGATTACATCATTCCTCCAATGGCATCCCATCTTAGTAAAAATAAAACTCAAAGTATTTAGCATACCTGCAAAGACCCTGCACGGTTCCCACTACCACCCTGACTTCATCTACCAGTCTCTCCCTCCGTCTTCAGACACACTGGCCTCCAGGTTGCTGCTCAAACTTACTAAGCACATGCCGACCTCAGGGGGGAATTCCTTTGCTTTCAAGTCCCAAGTGTCACCTTATCAATGAGGCTTTTCTCTAACAATTTACATAAAAATAACACACACCCCAAGCCACCAGCAGTACCCTAATCGGTCCGCTGCCACCACTAGAATATAAGGTCCTTGGGGCAGGGACTGTATCTGTTAGGTCCACTGCAGCATCAACCCCAACCCCAACGTGGCTTCTTGTGTAATTCAACGTGACGATTCCAATGTTTAAGTGGAAGAGTGTGCCACCAAGAAGAGCTAAGACATTTTTTAGAAAAACAGAACAAGATAAAGATATTTGGTAGGGCAAGTTTCCAAGACGTATTATAAGCCCATACTAATTATGGCAGCGTGGTGTGATCAAAAAAAGCCAAATACCAACTGAGCAGAAAAAACTAACCCACACGTAAATGAAAGCTTTACATTATGGCAGAGGTGGCAAACTAGTGGGGGAGGGATGGACTATTTAATAAATGGTGACAATAGGTTACCCACATTTTAAAAAGAAATCAGATCCCATTGGCTCAGGTCATGATCCTGGCATCCTGGGTTCGAGCCCCGCGTTGGGCTCCCTGCTCGGTGGGAAGCCTGATTCTCCTTCTCCCACTCCCCCTGCTTGTGTTCCCTCTCTCACTGTGTCTCTCTCTGTCAAATAAATAAATTTTTTTAAAAAAAGAAATCAGATCCCAACTTCATATCATACAGAAAAGCAGGTGGATGTTCACCCTGTAAGTAACAAACTCTTAGATGAAGATAGAAGATAATGAACCCGGGGAAAGAAGGATGTCTTCAATAAGAAACAAAATGGGGAAAATAAATGTCTACTTTAAAATGTAAAGCTTAGTTAATACGTAACTTTGTTACAGACTCAAAATTTTTTAAATGAAGACACATCACAGATGAGAAAATGTCCTCAAGATATGTAACAAAGATAGCATCCATTACAAAGAACTCCAACAAATCAGTAAGAAAAAGGCAAAAGAAAAATGGACAAATGGGGAAAAAAGGTGTTTATATAAAATTCTACAATTCCTTCATATTCCTTTCTTCTACTGAAAAGCATGTATAGAATTCTATTTTTATGAAGTAACTGTTCTCTGTATACACCCATTCTTCTAACTGTACTTATGCATATAGATGTCCAAAATGGTGGTCCTGATTAGGGTGGTAGCTGATTAGGGTGGTAGAGCAAAGAGTAACTTTTCTTTCCCTCTTAGACTTCCCTCTTCTTTTCTCAGTAAACATACGTAGGGCCTTCACACACAAACCACAAGTTAAGGTGAGGAGACCATGTAATTTCTGACACTATGAAATTCAAAGGACCTGTCTGCCAAGCGGATGTCAGCTGGTTCAAGTACTGACTTTAAGAGGCCACACTCTTATTTCAAAGAGGCAGTTAACACAAAACATTCCCAGAACTTTCTGTCTACGACTGCCCTCAGACACAGTCTTTTGAATATCCTTCATGGCGCCAATTCTTTACTCCCTAAGGGAGAAATGAATCTTGGAATGAACTAACATAATTCAGAACTATAAGTCTAGTGAGTTATGCTGATGATATGTTGTAAATCAAAAGTGGCTGCCCACAAACAATATGAAGCATCCTAATAAAGAAACCCATCACTCAGGCCTCAGGTTTGTTCCCTCTGCATCTCATGATTCTCAAACTTTCTAATTTCCACATATTAAATCTATGTGGATCCCTATGGAATCAGTTATACAATGAACGGTGCTATTGGTGACAAAAATCACATTTATTTGACATTGTTCCTTTCTTGTTTCTGAGAATGTTACTGCTTTCCAGTGTGCATGAGTCTTTTAAAGTTTATATTGGACATGTCTTCTTTAATGTAGTCTCCAAACCCTTTACTTTGTTCTCTTTCTTTAAAAAGCATCATAGCAAACGTCAAATCATCGTTTACATTCATCTTTGAAGAAACTTTCAAATTCTCTTCCAAAGTGAACACCTGCTTATTTTTTGTGGACAAAAATATTGGACAAATGGAATCTCTGATCTTTTCTGTTTTCATCAATGTTTTATGCTTCATTATAAATACGTGTTTAACTTGAAATCTTTGATGACACTCAAAAATCACTATCCATGATAGAGCAGTAGGTTCATTCTCCTCGCAAATTTATTTAATCTCATGCAAAGCTTATTCATTTTCTACCCTATAATTAGCCCCTCATTTTTTAGGCCCATACAGGAGATTTTCAAGCAGCTGGGCACAGGAAGCCTATTGGCTGCCTTTGAAATTACAGGTAATTAGTTGAGCTTTCCTGTTCGGCTTCCACAAACTATCAGAAAATGTCATTGCTTTAAGTCACATCTGCTCTATGTTCTGCTTAATGATCTCAAGTATGGTGACCATGGAAGAAAAGGCAGATTAAAATATTGAACAGGATCCTGTCTATCTTTTACAATGGAGCTTCCATCATCTGTTAACTTATACTATAAAGAGTTTAAGAAACCTTATAATTTTAGTCCTCATAGCAAGGAAAATGAGTGGGTTTCTCTTGGTTAAGATGCAGCTGTATGTCTTATAGGACAATAACATCTCCCACAACTTAAAGTAAACCCTAAACCACAGAGGTAATGCCTCCTGAACTCGGAGAAGTTTTTATATAGCATGCTAATACAAAAGGTCACCTACGCATACTTAAATACAGTATTGAGTCACACTATCAAATGCTCATTAAAATTTATTAGGTAGAAGATTTTTTAATTTATCTTCCTATTTAAAAGATTTCATGAGTATCATTTGTAAACTTTCTTTAAGAAATCTTTCAAATGCCACTTCTAACAAACAAATCATTTAAGGATGTTTACTAGTTTTTTGCTAACATAGATCCAAAACAGATAAGGAGGGTGAAGACATCTTTCTGTTTGTTGCTCTTTTGGCTTTATTGATGCTTTATATATGATACATAAGCAAAAACCTGACTGGATGGCATGTCCTAAATCGATAATGATGTATACAGCAGGAGTGAGAAATCCATTTTCAAACAAACCACAGGGAAAAGTGGGGGGGAGGGGCAAGCAAAGAGTAGCTGAATTTAGTTTGAAAGTTTACTGTTTTAGAAAGATAGAAGGATTCTATGTTCACTTGGCTTTTTCATTAAGAACAGGAAACTAAACTTTTCTGAATAGTTCGATTCCATATTACATGGAGTGCAGCTGGGTAGGGCTCTCCAACAGGGGTTGGATGAGAAGGACAGAGTGGGCAGGTGGTAAAGATAGCAACTCTCAGTCTCATTGCCCTTGACCCAGAGTTAGAAAAGGCCAAAAATGCAAGAGAGCTAAAGAAACAAAAGAAAAACTAATCTGGAAACAAATCTTGGATCATTAATTTATCCTACAACCATGCTCAGTGACAGGAGCTTCTGACATACACCTCCCCCCGCAAAAGCTGAGAAATCACTGCACAGGGGTCTTAAGCCACTCCTTCTCTGTAGCTAGTAGGTATTACAGTTTGACCCACTAGAGTTCCTGTCCACAGGGATTCAGAGAGATGCCTGGAGGGGGGATGGAACCAGACTGGAACTAACTAGTGGCCCTAACAGGTGGGCGCAGGAAGGGAGCTCCTGTTTGTATGGTAGAAGGGCCCTGGAGAAATGGGGGGTCACGTTTCTGAGTGGTGGAAGTGGTGAAAAAGCACATGAAGGATGGAAATTTCCACCTTACTTTTAGTTCCCACCCCAATCACCCAGGAGAGTGAGGGGCTCAGCTGCCTATTGCCTCGAAGGAAAAACTGAAGTTCTCAAAGCGTTGGTCACATCAATGTCCTTACTTGTTCCAATGTTTCCTTCTCAAGCTCTAAGGGAACACTCTTCCTCAAGGGGAGACCTGTTCCACGATAGGTAAGGCTTTTTAAAAGCTTACCAACTTCAGGGTGTCTGGGTGGCTGAGTCGCTAAGCATTTGCCTTCAGCTCAGGTCATGATCCCAGGGTTCTGGGATCGAGTCCTACATCGGGCTCCCTGCTCAGCAGGAAGCCTGCTTCTCCCTCTCCCACTCCCCCTGCTTGTGTTCCTGCTCTCGCTATCTCTCTCTCTGTCAAATAAATAAATAAAATCTTAAAAACAAACAAAACAAAAGGCTACCAACTTCTAAGGCATGTCCCTCTACTGCAACAGAAATCAGCCAAAACAAAGACTTCGAGGTTTTAGCCTTCCTTCCAGTGGGATTATGCATATAAGGGACTTGGATTTTAGAACAATCCTTTCTCCACCTGACCCTCCACTTCCTGGTTTTGGTCTTTTTCTCTCCCAGGCCATCTTCTGACAAAGGCAGGGGTGCAGCATTGCTGTAAAGCTGTCCACTCGTGACCACAATCTCTTTTCTGTTGGTTTTATCAGGTTCCCGGGAAAACTGAACGTGTCTGGTCTTAACACATTAACTCCCTCCTGCCAAGGTGGACCCACACATCTTGATAAGATCTCATTCCACAATCTTGTATTTATTTTAAATACTTATTTACTTAAGTAATCTTTACACCCAACGTGGGGCTCGAACTCACAACCCCGAGAGATCAAGAGTTGAATGCCCCTCCGGCTGAGCCAGACAGGCGCCCCTCATTCCACAATCTTTTAAACTCATTCTACATAATCATTGCAACTTCATCATTTTTAAGCAGTCCCAACCTACAGTTACTTAGGATTGTCCCCCCTAGGAATACATTTTTAGATATGTATCCATCAATTTAATCAAGACATTCTCAAAAATCTCATTTATGAGCTGAAGCTAGTGGTGTTGAATGATGGCATATAAAATAATTCTGGAGAAAATTTTTGTCACATCTACACTCTGAGGGAAGACTGCCACAAATCATATTCTAGTTGGCACCCTCTGCCATATTCACTCTCTCTCCATCCTTAGAAATGATAATAAAATGGGGCACCTCGGTGGCTCAGTTGTTAAGTGTCTGCCTTCGGCTCAGGTCATGATCCCAGGGTCCTGGGATCGAGCCCCACATCGGGCTCCCTGCTCTGTGGGAAGCCTGCTTCTCCCTCTCCCACTGTTCCCTCTCTCGCTGTGTTTATCAAATAGATAAATAAAAAATCTTTAAAAAAATGATAATAAAATAATCATTAACCTCTTGCTTTAAACTCAAAAGCTCATCTGCATACAAGAGAGAAGTTAGAGGATTAAGACAGGGGACCTGTTTGCTGGCCAAGGGGTGGAGAGGTGGCTAACCTCCACCAGAGATGTCTGAGGTAAGACGGACAGAGGATTTCCCTCTGGATTGCACGCACAAAAAGCGAAGTAAGAAAAAGTGAGCAGCCAGACTACTGCTTCCTGGGCCAGAGCTTTACCAAGGCAACAAGCAAGTATGGAGGCTGGGGTCAAGAGTCAAAACAAACGAAGCCTCAACTCAAAGGGGATGTGGCAGAGGGATGAAAATGATGAAGGCACCAGAGCTGGCCATGCAGACAAGAACATTCAAGAGGGAAAGAGGAGATGAAAGACAGGAAGTTTACTAAGGGGGTATTGGCCTAGCCCATGGGTAGGGAAGAGTTCTACAGCCAGACAGGCCCCCATTCCAACAGAAATAATTCTTTTATCTAGCGTCATCATGGAAGATAACACAGCAAGCCCCCACCCTGCACTGGATGCACATGCCCAGCGGGAGATCAAGAGTTGTATGAGAACACTAACTCATCTTCCCAAAACATCAACCTGACCCAAAGTTTTATGGAGAAGTATGTACTGGTAGATACGTTTAAGACATTTAATATCAAACCAAAAAATTTTCTATGGCAGACACTGTTAACTTCACAAAGGTTTAGGTAACGTGAAAATCTGAAGACAGGCCAGGACTACAGCAGGCCATTCAATCCCCAACTTCCACCTCCAACTCTTATGAGGCTGTCTGATCTCTTGCTTCTGTTGTTAGGAATAGTTGGGTGGAATCTTTGGGAAAAAAATTGCCATTAAAGTAAATTGAATTTTGTTACTTACATGCCAAAACTTTTTAAAAAATCATTTTTGACAGCTCTTTTCAACATATGCCTTTTTTTTTTCATAAGCATGCCTTTCACATACTCTGTGGGGCTCAGGAGCCCCTGCTTTCCATGACCCGGAGGTGCCATCACCAGCTCATCTCACAAGCAATTTTATTACTGTCAACCCACAGGCCTTTGACAGCTCTGCTTCTCTTACCACGTATCTGTTCCTAACATGATAAGGAAGTTGGTGAAGTCCAAGCATATCATGCCTAAAATAAAGGAAAACAGTCTCCAAGAGAGACCCAGAGCTGTTCAATGTCTAAGGGGTGTGACCCCATTCTACAAGCCAAGAAGACTTTTATTTCGTCCTGGTGCTTGCATTCTAAAGAACTGAGGCACCCAAATTAGTTACATGTTAAAATAAGAAATGCTTCTGTATGCAACTCTATGATGCCCTAAAATCCTAAACATACTAATCCTAAACACACTACTGATGAAAAATGGGTATATTGTAACCAGAGATATTCATTACCTGCACATCAACATTGTTGGGCTTTATCAACAAACACTAAGAAAATATCAACCTCTTAAAAACTTCACATTGCAGTCCATTATAAACGAAAATAAGACAAAATACAAAGGCATTTCCTAAATATATTGTGGTTAACTTCTCCAACTGGAGAGTATTTTTGGACATCTCCCCCCAACACTTTTCACCAACAGCTAAACACAAATACTATGACGAACATTATTTTCCTCCAAAACACCATGTAGAGTTTTTTCCAAACAAAATGCACAATTCTCACATATATGGAATAATTTCAAACAATAGAACTCCAGTCACATTCAGGTCCTCAGATTAAGTACTGCAACAAAACAACAAATAGCCAACCATTCCTGGAAAAAAATACCTATGATATTATTTAATACCTAGAGAAAGTAACACTTAAAGTGCAAATTAGTAAGTCAATAGTGCAAAAGAAAAAAGTACATTATTCACACAGAGTTTGGAGGGGATGATTCCTGCTAGTTGTGAACTCTAATGAGGTCCTGAATGAGGACAGACACAGAAGCTAGCGAGCTGGGTGATCCACCTATTGGAAAAATGGCAACACAAAGGTAGGAAGGGATGGGCCGTGCAGGTATGGACAAATTAAGGCGACAACTATGGCTTTAGTATCTCAGACCACATGAACAGGCCAACCTCAGATTAAAAAAAGTTAGAAAAAACATGCTTATATATCAAGGCTGACAAAACAAAGATGTTGAACATTTTGCCTTAGAATCATTAGTTCTGTAACTATCATATCCATTTTCATAATCAGTCCTGTTGAAATCTAGTTTATAATTTATTTGCATTTTCAGTATCTCTAGGTAAATCTCAAGTGTTGGCTCTAGCCTTCTATCCCCATGCATGACACCACATATTCAAAAGCAATAAGGTTTCTTCCAATTCTGGCAAAAAAGCTAACAAGATTCCAAAAGGGCATTCTCACTACAAAAATAACTAGATCTTCAATAAAGTGTATTTCTTAATGCTTTATTGAGCTTGCAAGAAGCAAGGAAAATATCTAAATGCCCCGTAACTCTCTCCAACCCAACCATAAAGAATGATTCAATCATAAAAGTAGACAAATACCAAAGACTAAGAAAGCAAGCTACAGACTTGGGGTAGGGGAGCCCCAGATAATGTAGAAGTAAAAAATATAATTGTTGAAATTAAAAACTCAATGGGTGGGTTAAATAGCAGATTAGGCACACTTCATCAGTGAACTAGAAGTCAGATCCAAGGAAAAACCCAGAATGCAAACAAAGCTAAAACAAAAAGATGGAAATGAGAGGGTTCTTACCCCTTGATAGGGAGGAGAAAATGAGAAGACCTTATAAATAACCACTTGGTGAAATTCCAGAAGTGTATAGAAGAACAGCAGTATTTTATGATAAAATGGACAACACTTTGAGCACCAATAAGGCACAAATTGCCCAAAGAAGCACAACGTATATAAACCTTACCAACAGAAAGTCTCACAGAGATACACTATAATAAAACTAGAGAACACCAAAGTCAAAGACAGGATCTCAAAAGCAACCAGAGACAGAAGACAGATTTCTTGTAAGGTAACTACACCTAGACTGACAACAACCTCCTCCACCACAATGGGAAAGCCAGAACACAATGGAAAAGTATCTTCAAAATGCTTAAAGAAATTAACCAATTAACTGGTTTTATTTGGAATCAATTCTATTGTCCTGAAATGAAGGCAAAATAGAGACATGTCCGCACAATAAAAAAAAATAGACATTTCCACCAATAATACTTCACTAAAGAAATCTATAAAGGATATACCCAAGAAAGGAATCCCAGATGTTCTGATGATCAAAGAAACTGGTAAAGATATAAGTAAATCTAAACAAATATTGTCTGTATACAATAATAATGTCCTATTGTTAAGGTTTTTTCCATAGACACAAATAAACACTGGAAAATAACAGCATGTAAATAAACTTGGGGGGGATGGGATCAGAGTTAAAGGATTCTAAAGTCTTTATACTGTCAGAAGTGAAGCTAAAATACTGCTTAACTTCCTTTTTAACTGAAATACAGTCAACACACAATGTGACATTAGTTTCAGGTGTACAATATAGTGACTGGGCAAGTGAATACATTATGCTATGCTCACCCTAAGTGTACCTACCATCTTCACCATATAACGCTATTACAATACCATTGACTATATTCTCTATGCTGTATCTTTCAGACCTGTAACTCATTCATTCCATAACTTGAAGCCTGTACCTCCCACTCCCCTTTGGATTAACTTTAGACTTCATGGATGTAAAATTTCTCGAGAACAGCCACTTAAAGAAATAGTGTACAACTTCCAAATCCAATCAGTGAAGTTTTGATAAGATTTTACTGTGGACTCTGGCTAAGGCCGAGCTGAGTTTGGCAAAAAATGTCAGAACAGTCAATGAAGGGCAGTCAAAGTGAAATCTTAGCTCAAAGATCTCAAGAACAATTTTAATACTTGTTTTGGGCCACAGATCCCTTTGAGAAACAGAAGCAAGCTACTGATCCTCTCCCTCAGAAAAACGCTCACAGACTTGTACAAGTTTTCATACAAATGGGAAAGACTTTTCCCAGACTCCCAGAGAACACAGATCCCCAAGGCCTTGCACAGCTTAAAAGGCTAAAGAGAATTAAGTTTGTGTGGGAAAGTTAGTAAAGTTAGAAGTTCTCCTATCCAAGAGTTGAAACCACATATGCAGAGGAGGAACCAAGTGTAAAAGGAACAGCACAAGGCATAACGTCTGGGGGAGGAGGGGGAATTCTGGAGGGAAGAGGTCAAGAATGGAGAGTCAGTCCTATAATTCACTCTTTTATTGAAGTGTAATTCAACAATTATGCAATTACTGCAATACATGAACTTTGGAAAATAACGAGAAAAAAATTCCTAGTTTTAAAGATTGTAAGCATCAATCTTACAACCTGATGGACAAGTATGTCATACAATGAAGACACAAAATAGACATTAAAGCACCCTTAGCTAGCTACCTAGTGTTTTTAATACTCCCTTCGTGGAATGACTCAGTTAACAACCAGCAACAAAGAGCCTGCAAAAAGGACTCGTCTGGTCCACCTGGAGTTCTTCTGCAAAGGAAGATCCCAACCCCTCCCCACCTCAATGTGTAGTGTAGCCTCAGTGTCAGAAACACAGACCATTGCAATCGAAAGGCTCCTACATCCACCTGCATTCCATAAGGCAGCTTTTTGGAAATATAGATTCTGGTCTCCACCCAAACATTGAAAACTACACTCTCATGGTTTGGGCCCAAGAATCTGTATTTTAAAAGGACCCCAGATGATGCTGTTGCACCTAGAAACACACACACAATATAAAAACTACTTATTCACAAAAATTTGACTCATACTGGCTTTGTGCATCACAGATATTCAAAACTGTGAATCAGAACAGTGCAAATAAAGTATTTCCTATACACCATGAAAATATCTTTGATTACAAATTATTACAGAGCATGAAAAAAATTTAATGATTCTTAGATATTATAGCAAGAACAGAAAAACACTTACTCTAGTACACAGGAATTGAAAGCAAATTCAGAGGTTAAGCACGTGGGATGTCGCCACACTGTTTAGGCAAATAAATAATATCCTCAGCAATTCACATTCAAGATGTTAATTTTCAAAATACACATTTGACTTCACTGCCCCACAATCAACTCCAGAAGTCAAACAACTCTCTTTTCTTCTTCTTATCTTGGCCAATCTTTTTAAAAGCCAGCACACACACAACAGATGTGGGTTTATCTTGACCAACATCCACTGAAGAAGGTCTCTTGATCTTTGTGACTTCCATTTGAATTACACAAGCAGATTTTATTTATAACTGTGCTTTTGGTCAATGCATAAAATCCATGTGGTGCATAGGAGACAGAAGCAATGATATCCCAAAGCAGTAAGAAAAATTCAAGACTTACCTTTCCCCCAAATCCTGATTATCCTTCCAAACTGATCAACTTTAAGACATTTTTTAAATAAGCCAAATACAATTTCGTTCTTAAAAACTTACTTCCATTTTTGATAGACTGGAATATGCATGTGTTAGATAAAAATTTCTCAGAAGGCCAGGACTAGATCACTGAGATCTTACTAAAATTTAAATTAGCTATTATAATAGTTTTCAAGGGAAAAACCCCACATCCACTGAGAAAGAAGGAACTATTAAGATATACATATAAGGAGAATGCATCTCCATTTTCCCACAGTGTGGATTCCTTATTCAGTCCCACATGAATGAAGTCTTATGGTGGTAACTTGACCAGTAGGTAAAGTCCTTTTGATCTCAGTTTTCTTTGGTGATATAATCAATTTACCTGATTCTTTGAAATCCCAAATATCAAAGGAAAATACGCTTGGTTTCAGGTGTGAGAGCTAGATAGGTTTTTTTTTTTTTCTTTCTTTAATTAATAATGGAAGATAGGGTGCCTGGGTGGCTCAGTCGGTTAAGCATTTGCCTTCAGCTCAGGTCATGATCCCAGGGTCCTGGGATCGAGCCCCACATCGGTCTCCCTGATCAGCGGAGTCTGCCTCTCCCTCTCCCTCTCCTCCCTGCTCATGCTCTCTCTCTCAAATAGGTAAGTAAATAAATAAATCTTAAAAAAAAAAAACAACCAGAATGGAAGAACATAAAGATGTTTCCTTGAATAATATAATCATTTAACCCTTGGGTATAGCACTTTATCAACTATAAATTGCTTTTACATGCTAAGGTCATATAAGCGTCACATCCTACTGATGAGAAGTTCAGGAGAGAGAGTTTCTGAAGACACATAGCTATTACCTTCATTATACAAAAGGAAAGAGTGGAACCTAGTCTAGAGCTGGGATTGGAGCTGGGAGGACTTTCATTACTCCACAATCCACATGCCTCAACCTCAGTCCCTGAGCAGTTGGTCATCTAAAGCAGAGGTGAGAAAACAAAATCCAGCCCGTGGATTTTATGGAACCCATTGGCTAAGAATGATTTTTACATTTTTAAGTGATTGGGGAGGGGAACAAGATTATGACATGTAAAAATTACATAAAATTTGAATTTTACTGTCCATAAGCAGTTTTATTGGAAAATGGCACTCATTCGTTCAGGTATTGTCTACGGTTGCTTTTGCCCTACAACAGCAGAACTGAGTAGTTGCAACAAAGACTGCATGGACTGCAGGGTCTAAAATATCAACTGCCTGGTCCTTTACATAAAGTCTGGACCCCTGATCTATACGATGTTTATCTTTTTGTGAAAGTTGTGAAGTACTCAGCAGGAGTAAGTAAAAAATCTGTCTTTCCTAATCCCAGATGCTAGAGATACAGTTAGTAAATCCATTCTATCTTCAACAGACACTCTTCCAGTTTTGTAAGGCTTATTCTCCACCCCATCTTGTTCCCTTATTTTTTATTCACACAGTTACAATAACCACTTTAAACATTTACTGAGGACCTATTACCATATACCAGGCACCATGCTAAGTACTGGAGATCTCATTTCTTCTAGGTGACAAAACCTAGAGTTTTGCAATCAAATAATTCACCCCAGTTCACACAGCTACTGCAAACCTGTGCTCTTACTATACCAGGTTACATCAAGAAGACTTTGAACTTCCTCCTTTGTCAATATATCCCTACAGAATTGTAGAGTTTGAGGCCAAACATGAAACTTCTGTTTTAATTTAGGCAGAACCAAACAAAACAAGGCAACTAATGTCCATGACCTTATTACTAATGTACCTTAGTGTTCTTCCCAGCCTTGTCAAATAGCCTGTTAGACTGTAGTGTTTATTTACAATTGCATATCATTTCTGCCTCACAAGTAATATTGCCTCGATTAAAACAATACAATTCTCTATCTTTAGAAACAAAACCAGGCCTCAGGGAGGCATGTTAGATCAGTTAAAATAAAACAATAACCATCACTTACTGAGTGTTCACTATGGGAACTGTGGAGTATGATTTACATTTTCTTTCATCTAAACTTCACGGTTTTGTGAGGTAAGCACTGATCCCAATTTTGCAGATGAGGAAACTAAAGCTGTCAAGGTAATTTACCCAAGGTGACAGGGTTGGAATTCAACAACTAGGTTTTCTGACTCTAAACCCAGGCTCTTAACCACTATGCAGAACTTTCAAATATCAACTTTCAATTGTACTATAGTCATAGTGAAGTCAGTGTTGCCTACAAGTAAAGATCAAGAAGTTAGAGAACTTATCCTGAAGGATACCATCACAACATTTACTATCACTTCAACTATACTTCTATAACACTTTTTTTCAAAACTAACACAAAACCCAGAATCCGAAGGTCAATTGTACGCGAGTATCATTTCTTTGCAATGTACTTATTTCTTCCCCAATAAATGTTGAGGACAATGAACCATCCTCATACCTTAGGCCTCCCTATCTCCCCTTATGGAATCACCATAGAGAAGACAATGAACATGCTGAATGAACACAAATTTTCAACAAAATGTGACTTATACATGAATTCTGCCAGGAAAGTAGTGACTAGAAAACCTGAAGATAAGAATAAAGAACTAAATTTAGTTCATAAAGCACTGGTGGTAAATGTACTGTCTTCAGGAACACTTCTACACACATTAGATACAACTGATGTATAAGGTGCTACCCTCACCCAAACACTAATGGAATGACTTAAGTGATTATGTGTTTATAATCACACAAATTAATACAGTGAATACTCAAACCTAAACTAGCAAAGAACAATCTAATGTAGAAACCAAAATCCCTCATCTGTACTTTTCCAACTGTTTGTCAGCCTGGAAGACCTGCATCTATCTTAGCCTCTGCTTATGGACCTTCCCCATGCACACCACTTTCCCTCCTAGAAGGGAAACTTCTTGACAAGATTTTTTTCCCCTTTACTAAAATAGCCAAATGACCGAAAATAGTATCTTGAATACACTAGGGCACAGCTAATGTATAAAATGGCTGGAGAACGGAACGTTTTCAGTGCCAGCTAAGGTACATTGACCACATACAATGTAAGGGGAGGCAACAATCTTACCATTATTCCTGCAGAAGGCAGCCTCCTCCTGAGAACTTCTGCAAACACTTGCTTTTAATAAGCAACAAAAAGTTGCTAGAAGGCTATCATTGTCGGGAAGAGAGTGCCATTCTATGCCAAATGCAATAATGACACCTCAGAAGGTTCACCTGGTACGTATTAGGGGTTGACAAGGGCCATGGGGCTCTACTTGTTACATACGCTAACTTAAGCCCCTAAACACCCAGGTCCCTAAACGCATCATAAAGGTGAATCCAGACAGTATACGGAAGCTTTAAGTCTCTTCCGAAGATATATTTATAAATATATATAAACAGAAAATCATTTATCCAAAAGAACAGAAAGCCTTCCAAGCTTCTGTACTCCCAGGAAGTCTACTTTGAAATACGTCAAGAAGTTACACCGAGGCATACAAAATATGTCTAAAGATCCAAACAGATAACTCCAAAACTTGAAGCTGAAGCTGGCAAACCTATCGTTCATAACTTATAGGTCTGATTGTGCCCCTTCTTACTTGCAACGCTGCGACGCAAATGAATGACGGTGTATCAGCGTTAAATTTAAATTTCCTGGCTCTGGCCACAATGCTAACCTAATTAAAGCATGTGGTCAACGTTTAGCATTTTCGGTGCGTTATTATGCATCGCTTTGGCTAGCAACAGAGTCGAAGACAGTTGCACTCTTCCTCTCGGCCCCCCACTCCCCAAACCGGAGGCAAAACCCTCTCCAAAATGCTTTATTAAATGGACAGGAAAAACACCCCCGCACCGCCTACAGACCCCGCCAAGCTGTAACAGGGGCTTCACACCCATTGCCCTCGCCAAGAACACTTTGGGCTCAGTCTGAGCAAGTCACTGGTGTCAGCGCTACTTCCCCACGGCCGGAGCCCCCCCAGGCGCCCGACAACTCCGGGGAGCCCCCCCGCCCGCCGGGCCCCTCGGAGCAGCGTGGCTCGGGCTCCCCTCGCACACATTTCCCGTCCAGCAAACTGCGGCCGCGGAGGGGGAGGGGGCGAGGCGGGCGCCCGCGGCAGAGCCGGGCCGTCGGGCTGGACGCGGCCGGGCCGGGGAGGGGCGGCGCGGGGCGGCGCGGGGCGGCGGGCGGGGGCGGCCCGAGGGTCCGGGAGGGGGAGGGGAGGTACCTCGTACAGCTCCTCGGAAGCCATGGTGGGCGGCGGAGTTGCGGGCGGGCGGGAGGGGCAGGGTCGGGGCGAGGCGCCGCCGCCGCCGGGCGGCCGACACTTTGTTTCAGTTGGGTCCCTGCGTGGCCTG
The DNA here is from genome assembly GCF_037043125.1 of Eumetopias jubatus. Lineage (NCBI taxonomy): Eukaryota > Metazoa > Chordata > Mammalia > Carnivora > Otariidae > Eumetopias > Eumetopias jubatus. The sequence goes on along the minus strand of NW_028274812.1, from coordinate 126,361,031 downwards.
CGCTTCCTGCTCCCGCTCCCAGCGCCGGGAGCTCAGCACGGACGAGCCTCTCACACTCACTGCCAGTGCGGGCCGGCGGCGGCGGCGGCGGGGTTGTGCGCAGGAGCAGCTGCGCAACGCGCCCTCCGCGCCCCGCGCTCACTCCCCGGCGGGCCGGCTCGGGCTCGGGCTCATCGCGCCCCGCCGCGGGGCCGGGCCGGGCTGGGGCGGGCGCGGCGGCGGTGCACGGCAGCGCGGCTGGCTCCGTGGCTCCCCCTCTCCGGTGTAGTGCAAAAAGCTTCCTACTTGCGACCAAAAAACCTGCCCCGGCTACTGAGCATGCCCAGTGCGGCCGCCCGGGCCCGGCGGAGCCGCGCTCCCGCGCTCCGGGTTTTCGGACCGCCCGCGCGGGAGGGGCGGGGAGGCAGGCGGGGCGGGGCGGCCGAGGGGAGCAGTGGGCTCCGCTCCGGGCCGAGGCGGGCGGGCTGCCGCCTAGGGCGAGCCGGCAGGAAGGGGAGGAGCCAGGGAGCGGTGGGCGGGGCCGAGGCGAGGCGTGGGCGGGGCCGCGGGCGCGGTGGGCGGGGCCCCGACTTGTACGAGTCCCCTCCGGGGGGTCGGACTCGGCGGCCGCGCTGCCGGCCGGCCAGCCTCGACGTGGGTGCCGGGACCTGGGCCGGGCGGGACTGGGCTGCCTCGAAGGTCGAGGCGGACGGCGGTGGTGCTCAGTGGGGCAGGCACTGGCGGGCCCGAAGTTGGGCAGGGGGCCGTGGGAGCAAGCTCCTCGCGTCTGAAGCCCACCGCCCCGACGGCAGCGGCTGAGCCGCCAAATGCGCAGACTCCCTACAGGACAGCGCAGAGCTCCAGCTTCCGTGCGCCAGCCGCGGACGCCCGTCCCGGGCCAAGCTAACGCGCAGGGGCGGGCGGCGTGGCCAGGTGGAACCCCCCGCCCTAACACGTGCCCGCCTCCCCTGCGGCAGCCGCCAAGACCCGGAGCCCGAACCACGCGCCCCTCCGTGTGGCCCGGAGCGCTCCGGGCACGCTCGCTGGGCCGCAGGCCGGGGGTGGGAGCCGGGGGCGGGAGCCCGGCGCAGTCGAGGGCGGCGCGAGGGCGCGGCTGCCTCCACTCTGCCCGCAGCTTCCCCCACGCCAGGCCTCCGTGTTCCTCTTGGAGCGTCCACCTCCTCGGACCGAGAGCTGGGAGGAGGGGCCAGAATCCGGGCTCCGGGGAGGTCTGAGTTCTAATGGAACGAAGCTGTCAATGGTGGTTCTCCTTGGGGGGGAACGGTGAGGACAACAGATACGACACTCCCTTGGGTCAGAACAGCCATGGGCTGGCCCTTCCTCCACTTCATAGGAGAGATGGGCAAAGTGGGGACGGCCCGCATGGCTAGCTCCCAGGGCACACCTGCCGGGAGACTGGACGTTTCCCCGTCCGTGCTGAATGAGGAAGGGGCTTCCTGGCCTGACTCCCCCAAACAGCCGGCAACTCCAAACCGTCCTCCCGAACTTCTCCACGGGACACTACAGAGACATCGTTTCACATTCTCTCCTACTCCCTACGCCTGGAAGCCACCTCCAGAGCCTACATTTTCCCCAAAGGGTCCTCTGCTGCCACTGCGTTCCTGGTGCTCTATCTAGCGCTGGTTCCTAACCGACCTTCCACTCACCGCGCTCCTCCCACATTTTCTTCTTAAAACCCAATTCGATTGGGCCCCAAACATACAGTTTAATAACCACAGGGCTTTTCACAGACTCCGCGGAGTTTCCTTGCCCTCCCCACTCCCGGGAACAAGCACAGCACTTGCCCTTAAGTCACTTGAAGTCGAGTCACCATTCTCTTCCCGCCGGTGCCTCTACCAGCAGTTCCCTGGGCCCGGAATGCTCTCTTTCAACCTTAAACTCCAGCTCCGACGTCACCTCAAAACATAGCCTTCTGCCTTCCAGGGCAAAATCAGTTACTCCCTCTCCAGGGGCTCCTGAAGCCCTCAGGTGTGCCCCAGGGAAGGGTTCATCTCAGTGTGTTTTAACTGTTCCGTCCACTCTTCACTCCCACCCTCATTTCTAGACTGTGACCTTCTCCCAGATCTGCAAACTTGACTCTCCAACCCTAGCACCATTCTCCACATACGAAATAAGTTTTATTCAGTGAGTTGGAATTCCAATGTTCACAACAAAGTCTGACACCCACACATCCAATTTCCATTATCAAATGCTTTGATAACAGAATCACAAATTAATGGCCTACCCTCTCAAGCTCTGCCCCTTTCCCTCATGGCCCAGTCAAATTCTCTCTGTCTCCTCCAAATATTTGCTCCGTTTTCCTCTCGCTTAACATTGCCAGTATTTGCTGCATTTAATTGTTGTCTCTCTGGCCACACAAATTCATCAATGAAAGTTGTAAACTCCCTGAAGGCGAGGACTAGGACTTTAAATATAATCTGTGAAGTCTCAAAGCAATTTGCTCACCTACCTACCGCAAGTGCCCAGGTACTTGGCAGGAGATCGTTAAAAAGTCACACAAGTGTAAGAAAATATAAATAAAAAAGGGATCCTCGATACAAAATGAACAGACACATCTCACATATATAAACCCATATGCAGTGGGATGATACAAATATAAACATAAACATTTCTTCTCTCAGGGCCACCACCCTAATTACTGCCACCATCCAAACAAAATTTGTTAAACATTCTCAAGTTGCTCCACCAAGTGCTTAAGGGTCTGTAATGTTAAATACATTGTCTCTAAAGTCTCCCATACTACCACTGCTACCCAGGAGAAGGGAAGAAGAAACAAGGACAGGAAGACATCCACAGCAACCATACTCAGATATGGAGCTAGTGCATTTAGCGTATATATACAATCATAGTGCTAAGGTGACTTCCGTCAATGTGGAGAAAAAAGGGGGGGGGATTACAGATTTAAGAAAGGTAACTCCAAAAAGCCAGTTTACAGGGAACTTTAATCCTGGTGACCTGGATTATTTATGCTGCTATGATTAGTCATCAATATTAAAAGAATAACCACTGGGTAGAGATCACCTCCATAACAAAGTGAGAGTAAGCCATTCTCCTAAACTCAGCTCCCTCTACCTCTCTCCTCCAACAATTAGTTGCTTTCCATCGTAATTAAGAACATTGGCGGAGGGGACCAGTACTAAGATATCCAAATCAGTGACTGAGAACTTGAGCAAGTTTTCTACTGTCCATTTTGTTCCTTCTCATCTGCCCTCCACAGAAAACACCCACCACTTTATTGAATACTATTTTCCTTATGTATCTATTTTGCCTCAATTAGTTCAAACTGTCTTACTTTTAAGCAGATTTTGCTTTCTTCTTTCATTTTTTCAAATAATCAACATTTATCGGTGCTCATAACAGAAGTAAATATATCCAAGACCATATAATGTCTTTGAATTTATACAACCTTTCATGAAATAGTGAATCTTACAGTAGTTACCATGACCACGTGTGTGGGTGCTGTGAAAATAGGTTCTCAGTGAATTGAGAATAAAAGTGAAATCACATCCCCAAAACACATCAAGGAAGATATCTGCATTGTACCAAAAATACATGCAGCACAATAGTATGTACTGGTAAAATATATAAATCTTAAGGATTATAGATGTGGTCAACAAGTGAGATGACATACACACATGATTAAAATACACATCTACGACAATAAGCCTCAGCTCTTACCTGACTCGAGCCAGCGGTGGAGACCAACATAAGGCAGTTTACTCCTTTTCCAAATTTATCTGAACAATTGGTAATAGATTATCAGCATCACTTAACCGAAGGCTCTTCAGATCCAGAGTCGAAGCCATTTCCCACCTCAGCCGGACAATGACTAATCTTAAATTGGAGGGTCTCCTCTTTTCCCATTCAACCAACCAACCACTTCTTCCATTCTCCCAAGAATCTGCATTTCATCTACATTTGAATTCCAAGGCGCCCAAGAGGGGGTGGAGGGAGGGGCTGGAAAGACAAAAGAAGCCCAAATGTAGCAGTTACTACTACTCTCAGCCCAAGACAGGTTGGGTGGCTGTGGAAAAGCTGCTGCTAATGATTCCCTTCATTAATTTTGCACCCCAAAAGCATAATCTACCTTGGCTACCTTCTCCAAAACCCCAAATTTAACTGTGGTTTTTATGAAGTGACCTATGTTTGTGCACACTGTAGCCAAAGAGAAATTAAATACCATTCTTATTATAGAACATTCACTCCACAAAACATGGGGAAATTCCTAATTCAATCACCGACTCAAAAGTAAGTAAGAAATTTCAAGCCCGCGAAGCAAAAGAGAAACATAGAGAACCAGTCATAAGATGAATTCAGATGCTAGGTCCCTTACTGAACTTGGAGCCAACCAGTTCTTCCTTCCCCCAAAACTTAAATTGGATACCATTGCCCTTTTTCTTTTCTGGACAACCAATAATCTCTGATTCCTGGTTTCAGCTCCTGTTTCCTCCCCTGGCCAAATAGTCAATGTCCCCATTCTCCCTTCCGCATCCATCTTGGTCCCAGGTATTATTCTCTCTGGTATGTAATCCAGCTGCCACACTGTTGTTTCCTGGCCCAATGCCACCATTTATTTAATCTCTGCCCTAGTGATATCAATCCTGAGACTTCCTCACATTTGATTCCACCAATTTCTTCTTAGGCTAAAGTTCCACCATTGCCCAAACATCAATTCACAATTAAGGGTTATTTTCTTTCTCAACTAGATCTGGGGTTTAATTGCTGTCCCCCCCCCTTTTAAGATTTTATTTATTTGAAAGAGAGAGAGAGCACAAGTGGAGTGGAAGGGCAGAGGGAGAAGGAGATGCAGGCTCCCTGACGAGGGAGCCCGACTTGGGCTCAATCCCAGGACCCTCGGATCATTACCCCAGCCAAAGGCAGACACTGGACTGAGCCACCCAGGCGTCCCATTGCTGTACCTTTTTCTATTTAGCTAATGGTGATTCTACCAAAAGAACCCTTCTAGTATGTATTTGTTTTACCTTCTTTTGATTGAAACAATCAAGATTGAGAAAGTTTTCATTTATAATGTTATATATTACCCTGCCTTCTGGAAAAAGAAAATAACCAAAAGTCATAGAGAGGAAACAGCCTTGAGGTACTAGCATGACATTCTGGTCGACTTTTTACCAGGGCAGTAACTAATTCATTTTGGATTCTTCAAAAAAGCATCAAATGTAAATGTCCCTTGAATTCTTGTGGTGGATAATTATGTTTGTCACTCAAGTGAGACCATCCCAGTAAACTCATTACCTTCTGGCCTTTTCTAGGGAGAGAAATCATCAATAAGAGAGAGCCACTAAGCAGGAGATGAGTGTGGACATTCTGGCTCAAAGAAAATAGAAACACCGGGCCCATCAAAATCAGTAGAACCCAGAATTAGCCCAGGACCAGAAGAGGTGGGGGTTGAATCTAAAGCAGAGATAAGAGATTCAAAATGAACTAGAAAGTAAAGCTGGGACCACACAAGCATATGGAACCATGTATTGGTGCTTGTTTTTTTTTAATCACTAGTATTGTGTAGTGCAAAGGTTTTCAAACTGTAGTCCCCAGACCAGTAGCAACAGACTCACTCTCCATTTGTTAGAAGTACAAATTCTCTACCTACCACCCACCTACTGGCACCCAGAAATCTGTTTAATATGTCCTCTAGGTGATTTTGATGCATGCTAAAGTTTGAGAAGCAGTGGTTTAGAACAGTTTTGTTTGTTTCTTTATTGTTATTGTTTTTATCAAGCTACAGATTTCAAACCATTAGCGGATCTTTAGATCATTTTAGGAGATCTTGAATAGCATTTTTTAAATGAGACAAAATGGAATGGATAGAATGGAATGGACTTGGAAAAAGAATCAGAATGCATTCATTACCCTACTAGGGTGACTAGAGTGACTATTGTTTCCATTATACATACACACATATTTATATATATATACATATAATGTATATATATAAACACATGCATACACATACACACGTATACATGCATATTATTACATACTGGATCATAATGTAAAATATGTTTCTTACATTTTCATCCAGATCAAAAATTTTGAAAACCAATATTTGGGAGATGGGTAACAGACCCTTGCATGGTTGGATTGCTAATCATATATGAATGGTATTGCCAAAAAACCATTTTATTACATGGTTTAATGATCCCTTTTTGGTAGTACAAATTATTTCTCCATAAATACTACAAAGGTGTTCAGACCAGGTTCCTTTCTGAATTATCACATATTCTAGAATAATATATTTGGAACTAATGAGGATTTATAGTATGTATTTTAGGCATCTTCTTTCCAAAGACTATGAACGCATTTCCAAAGACTATCGCTAACAGATTGCACAAAGTGAATGCAGTTTAATTTGGTCAACAGCAACATTTAAAAAAAAATAAACACAAACAAGAAGCTGGGAACTGTTATAAGCATTTTACAAATGTTAACCTTTTTAATTCAACAAACACCTAATAAAAATTATAGCTCATTTGCAAAGAACCCTAAGCTAGCATGTCCATTTGTAATGTACTTTTGGGAATAGGCACTATTATTGGCCTGATTCCTAATAAGTGGGCAAACTGAAATTTGTACTCAGGCCCAGGTAACTCTAGGGCCTGAGCTTTGAACCATTAAGTTAAAGTCATTCATTCACCCAATAAATATTTATCAACCACTTATTGTGTGCCAGGCCCCTTGCTAACCAAGGTATATACAATCATCCCTGCTCTTAGGCAGCTAATAATCTACTGGGATGGATAGACATTAAATTGTCAGGTAAAAAGTCTCAATTATAAATCAAGAAAAATTTCAGGAAACTGTGAGCACATATGATCTGGAGATGAGCCTGGTCTGCTGCTTCCCCAAAGACAGAGTCATCATCCCTTGGCTACTCTAGACATATTTGGATACCAGCAAAGCAGGATCTTTGAAAAATTATTTTCAAATAATTTGATACCTTAAAAAAAAGCATCTAAGTAGCCATCATAGGAGAATCAACATCTCAACTTCCATGTAATTGCTTTATAATTTAGCATTTTAAAAAATGAAGTATTAAACTTCCAAATGACATAAGAGAATACAACAAAAGCCTATGTATCTACTCCCCAGCTTAAGAATAATATTTCTATACTCAAGCCAGTACTTGGCAAACTTTTGAATAATTTATGGAAGGTAGAGAGTATACTATATTCCATTCAGTATTTTGGGATTTTTTTCATTGTTGTTTTTGTAAACTTTTAAAAAAATAAATGATTTAGATTTACAGAAAAATTGCAAAGATAGTATAGAAATTTCCCATATACCCCACACTGTTTCCTCTGCTATTAATATCTTACATTAGTATGATACCTTTGTCACAATTAATGAGGCTAATACTGGTACATCACTATTAACCAAGGTCCTTACTTTATTCAGATTTCCATACTTTTTACCTGATGTCTTTTTTCTCTTCCAGGATCTCATTCAGGACACTCTATTACATTTAGTGATTGTATCTCCTTAGGTTCCTCTTGGCTATGACAGTTTCTCAGATTTTCCTTGTTTTTGATGACCTTGACAGTTTTGACAAGTACTGATTGAATATTTTGTAGAGTGACCCTCAACTGGGATTTGTCTGATGTTTGTTAGATGTTTTTGAGAGGAAGACCATGGAGGTAAAATGCCTTCCTCATCACTTCAGATCAAAGGTATGTACTATCAACATGACTTACCACTGTTGATGTTGACCTTGATTGCCTGGCTAAAGTAGTGGTTGGCAGATTTCTCCAACGTAAAGTCGCTCTCCCCCCACCCCCTTTCTACTCTATACTGTTTGGGAGGGAGTTACAATGGAAAGCCCACATTAAGTAATGAGGAGCTATCTTCCTCCTCCTCCTTGAGGGCAGAGTATCTACAAAAATTATTTGGAATTCTGTGTAGGAGATTTGTCAATTTGTTAATTTATTCAATCACTTCTATTCATATGGACTCATGGAAATTTATTCTATACTTAGGATTACAAATCATAAGCTTTGGCCAGTAGGAGTTCTTTCAGTTGGCTCCTGTGCCCCTTTGACATACCCTAATCATGGTTGGGGTATGTAAGTATGTGTACATGACCAATTCCTTACTTTCTGACATTATAAGATGTTCCAGCCTCATCTTGTATATTTTCTGCCTCAGTTCTAGAATCAGCCATTTCTCCATGTAGCTCTGGTTCCTTTTACTAAAGAATCATCTTAGAAAGCAAGATATGGCACTAATGTGCTGATTGCTACTGTGGCATCTTTGGGTTTTGACTAGGTTATACCTAAACTAGTGAGATAGCTAGGTAAGAGGATGGAGGAGGTGGTCCCAGCCTGGGGTAAAAGCCTGTGGAAGGGCCTAGATATATAAGGAGCCCATCTTTGAAAATCTGAAAAAAGCTGGCAGGGCTGGAATGTAAAGAACAGGAAGAGGGACATAAAATATGATTAAGAGGCAGGTGACTTTGGTGGGTCATGACAATGTCCTTGGTGTCTTAAGCAATAATCTAATTGGTATTTTTAAAAAGCACAGCTCTATGAAGAACAAGTGGTTGGGACAGAGTAGTTAGGGAATTGCACTATTGCATTAATTTTGATACTTTTTTTTAAGATATCAAATTATTTCAAAATAAATTTCTCATGAATGCTTTGCTGATGCCAGACACATTTTCAGCATGCCCATGTGGTTGTGGACACTGCCTTTATTGCCAATGCAACATTAAATAGAAATGGTGAGAGTGGACATCTTTTTACAAAAGGAAAGTTTTCACCATTAGAAATGATAACTGCTAAAGTAATTTTGTATTCATATTTAACCAGATTAAAGAAGTTCCTTTCTAATACTAATTTTCAAAAAGTTTAATTAAATCATGAATGGATATTGAATTTTGTCATCTATTGAATTGATCACAAGATTTTATTACTTCATTTTGTAAACATGTTGACTTTATATTATTATTATTATTTTTTAAGATTTTATCTATTTATTTGGCAGAGAGAGAGAGAGAGAGAGAGAGAGGGAGAACAATCAGGGGGAGCAGCAGAGGCAGAGGGAGAAGAAGGCTCTCCGCCGAGCAGAGAGCCTGACGTGGGGCTCGATCCCAGGACCCTGGGATCATGACCTGAGCTGAAGGCAGACACTTAACCGAATGAACCACCCAGGCACCCCTATTATTTTTCATTTTAAACCAATTTTCCTTTTCTGGAATAAGCCACATTTTCTTTGGTGCATTATCCTTTTTATAATTTGTTAAATTTGTTATGCTAATAATGTGTTTAGGATTTTGAATCTACACTTATGAGAAAGGTTGGCCTGAAATTTTCCTTTCTTATGTCCTTGTTGGGTTTTGATTTCAAGTTATACACGTCTCATAAGAGGAATTGGTATATACTTCCCCTTTTTCAATTTTTAGTTTGTTTGTGAATGCCATTATTTCTTCCTTTACTATTTGTGTGCATTTGCTTCTAAAACCATCTAGTCCCGAGGCATTCTTGTTGGAAGGCTTTAAGTTATAGATTCAATTTTTTTCTTTTTTTTGATTGAAGCATAATTAACATACAGTGTTATATTAGTTTCAGGTGTACAATATAATAATTCAACAATTCTGTACATTACTTAGTGCTTATCATAAATCTACTCCTTTTTTATTATGTTATGTTAGTTATCATACAGTGCATCATTAAATGATAAGTCTATTCTTTAATCCTCTTTTATAGATTCAAGTTTTTAATGAACAAATATTCAGGTTTCTTTCTATGTCAATTTACCCGCTTTATCTAAATTTCCAAATCTGATGGCATAAAATTGCTCAGAAATTTTAATATGGGTAGGGTCTGTAGTAATGTCCCATTTCCATTTTTCAAATTATGTGTGACTTCTCTCCTTTTTCTTTATCAGTCTTTCCAGAGCTGTATTAATCTATGAGGCTTGAAAATACCAGTTTTGGACATTTTGATTCTGTGTTTTGGAAGTGTCTATTCTATTTCATTAGGCTCGTGCCTACCATTATTTCTTTTTTACTTTGGGTTTTATTTATTGTTATTTTTCTTAGTTCTTTAAATGACTTTATTGACTTTGTCTTTTTTTTCAAATGTATGTATATAAATCTATAAATTACTCTGTCCCACAAGTCTTGATATTTTACATTTTCATTATCATTTCTTCAAAATATATTTCCATTTCCACTGTGAATTCTTCTATGACCTGTGGATTATTAGAAGTAAGTTTCTTAGGCTCAAAATTTTGGGATTTTTCTCATTATTTTTTGTTATTTGATTTCTGGCTTAATTGCACTGTAGTCAAAGAACATGATCTGTAGAACTTCAGTCCTTTGAAATTTGTTGAGACTTATTTTATGTCCCAAATATCTTAATTTTCTATATGGTACTTCAAAAGATTGTATTTTGCAGTTGTTATATACAGTGTTTTATATATATATATATATTAGTTATATATAAGTTATATATATAACATAATTTATTAGGTAAGTTATATAATGATCTATAAATTATATGTTATATTATTTATATAATACTATAAATATATATAATAATAATATAGTAATAGTATAGTATATATAATAGTAATATAGTAATAATAATGTATTTTTATATATAAATATACATTATAATATACTTTTATATATGGAGATATATCTATATCTATATATTTCAGTTTATTATTTACGCTGTTCCATTTATGTTCAAATCCTCTGTCAGTTACTGGAACTGATGTGTTCAAAACTTCCAATATAATTGTGAATTTGTCTATTCTCTTTGGTTCAGTTAGTTTTTGCTTTATATATTTTGACTCTATTTATTAGGTACATACAAGTTTAAACTGTTATATCCACATATATTTCAGTTTACAATTTACGCTGTTCTATTTATGTTCAATTCCTCTGTCAGTTACTGGAACAGATGTGTTCAAAACTTCCAATATAATTGTGAATTTGTCTTTGTCTCTTTAGTTCAGTTAGTTTTTGCTTTATATATTTTGACTCTATTAGGTGCATACAAGTTTAAACTGTTTAACCACCTGGTAAATGAAGCATATTGTCATTATAAAGATATTAATAATACTTTAGTATTATTAATACCAGTGTATTAATAGACAATATACTAGCCTCTTATTGATATATTAGTATTATATTAATAAAATACATTAATGCATTAATATAATACTAATATATCAATAAGAGGCTAGTATATCAATTATTGCTAGTATTATTAACACTAGTAGACTTTAAGTCTACTTTGTCTGATATTAAGATATTTACAACCAAATTTCTTTTGATTTGTGTTTGTATGATAGATAAATCTTGTTCCATCTTTGTGTTTTTAAAGTTTCTGTATCATTACATTTTTCGTATGTCTCTTATAAACAGGATTTTTTAAAAATCCAGTATGACAATCTTTGTCTTTTAATTGGGGTATAGTCAATTTACATTTAAAGTAATTACTGATATACGTAGTAATATTATTATACTATCATATTATTCAGTATTTTCTATTTATCCTGCTCATTCTATATGTCTTTTTTTTCCCTGTCATCAATTTGTTTCAGATTGATTGAGAACTTCAAAAAAATGTTCTGTCATTTTTTCATTATCTTGGAAGTCATATGTTCTTTATATATATAATGGTAACCCTAGAAATTATAATATTCATCTTTCTCTTAACTAAGTGTAGTATCAATACATTTATCCTTTTCCTGGATAACACAATAATCTAAGAACACTTTACACCATTTATTCAATATCCTCCTGACCCATATCTTATGCTAATTGTAGTTTTGTATTTTAATTCTCTATTTCAAATGCCAAAAGGCATTATAATTATTGGTTTATATAGCCAATATTTATTTAGATTCACACACATATTTAACCATTTTTATTGCTGCTTTTCTTTTTTTTAAAAAAAAAACTGTTGTTCTAACCTTCTATCTGGAATCATTTTCCTTGTGCTTAAAGAACAACTAATATATTCTTTATTGCAGATTGCTGATGATGAATTCTCTCACTTTTGTTTGTCTGAAAATGTCTATTTTACCTTTTTATGGAAGGCTATGTCACTTGGTATAGACTTCCAGGTTGGCAATTGCTTTTTTATATAAAATCATCAAGATTTTTTTCTTCCAGTTTGATTAAGATATGATCTACATTGCATAAGTTTAAGGTGTACAACATGATGATATGATACGCTTATATCATAAAATGATTACTACCGTAAAGTTAGTTAACGCCTCTACCACCTCACATAAATACAGTGTTTTCATGACGATAATATTTAAAATCTACTTTTAGCTACCTTAAGATATATAATACAGTGTTGTTAATTATAATCACCATGCTGTATATTAAGTACCCCAAACTTATTCATCTTATAACTGGAAGTCTAAATCGTTGAGATGATTGGTTTTGATGATGTTACAGTTTAGTTTGAAAAGGAAAGATTACAAACACTTGACCATTAATAGATATATGAAGTTCATAGGTCATATGTATTAGGAATTTATAAGTCTTACACATGTGTGTTCAGTATTAAGAATATACAAAGCAGAAACTGGTCTATTGTTATATAGGAGCTCCTTAAGAGACCTGATTTATTGGACATATTAGAATGATTGGTAATTAGTATATTAATTATCTTAAATGGTTCCTTTTCAATTACTAAGGGCTGTATTAAAGTATAGCAAGAACTTGATTAATTGGAGCCCAATTAACAAAAAACGCTCAGATTGTTTTGGGGCTTTACTTTTAGAAGTATGGGAATAAATCAAAAGACCACTCAAATGAGAACAGTTCAGAGCTGCTATAGCAAGGAAGTTAGCCACGATCACTTGTATGGGGGAGAAACTCAAAGGCAGTCAAAGGAATGTGAAAACTTATTTTGAGAAAAAGGGAAGTAGTCAGGTGTGCTCTGATTAGAGGTTGTTGGCATGGGGAAGTTGGAAACGGGCTAGCTAGAAGCAGAGCATCTTATGTGATTGGTTTGGAATTGGTTGTTTTTCTGGTTTTTCTGGTTGTTCTGTGTTGGAAGTGGGGGGCAAAATGCAGGGATCTGGCAGTCCAAATTCTGACTATTCTGGGACAAATGTTGTGGAAAACATTATTTGGCTTGGATTTGTTGTTTGACAGAGTGTTTCTTATTTTGTATTTTCTCTCAGTATTTTACATATTTTTTTGTCTTCTGATTTCCATTGTTTCCACTGAGAAATCTGCTATATTTTTCTTCTTTTGAAGGGAATCTGTCTTCTCTTACTATCTTAAAAATTTTCTCTTTGTCTTTGGTTTCCAGCAGTTTTACTATGATGTGTCTAAGGATTTGTGTATTTATTCTTCTTAGGGTTCAAAAGATTCATTTAATCTATGGATTGACATCTTTCACCAGTTTGGGAAATTTTCTCAACCATTATCTTTTAACATTGCTGCTGCCTCAGTCTCTTTCCTTCTTGAAATTCAGTGAACATATATTAGAATTTTTCACTGTAGTCCTATATACTTGCTATTTTTTCTGATTTTTCTATTCTTTTGTTTTTCTACTTCATTCTAGACACTTTCTTCTGACTTATCTTTCAGTTTACTAATTCTCTCTTCATTTGTGTCTGACCTGCTCTTAATCTTTTTGTTGTTGTTGTATTCTTTAATCCAGACTATCCATTTGATTTAATAGTTTCTTTGTTTTGGATAAAATCCTCAATCTTGTTTGATTTGTAAAAATCTCCTTGACCGTAATAATACGGTTACTTTGAAGTTAATGTCTCAAACTCCTATTTGTAGTCTCTGTGAATCTGTCTCTATCGTCTGCTCTTTCTATTGATTTCAGTTCATGTTATTTTACTCCTTACGTGTCTATTTCTTATTATGGATGAGATATGGTATTTGCAAAATTGTAGAAATGTTTGAAGTCCAGGATAATGCTATCTTTCTCCAAGGAGGATTTATCTTTGCTTCTGCCACCTCCCTAAGTGCTCAAATACTTGAAGGTCACCCAAAGCCAATATCATGGATTGAGATCATTCAAACCTGAGCTTCAGTCTCCAGGAGTGCTTTTTCTGCATTATACTTTTTTTTTCTAAAGTCACTTTGAACATCTCTATAAAAGAGAGTTCTAGCTTAATATTATAACACATATTTGGAAATATAGTCAGAAGGGTGAGCTAGATCCTGCAATTGCATAACACTTTACACCAAATTGAGAACATGTTAAATTTCCACATCAAGGAATGGCACAAGGCCAGTGGACTTTATTTATGAAGGGTAGGATAGGGATGGGATTTGGGTTGGTTGGGAGAGAATTACAGCAAAAAGCATAAAGTGAAGTTTTGCTGATTTATTTGTTTTTTTGAAAGTTAGCTTATATTTGATATTTCCATCTATAGTAAAGCCATGTTTTTCCTTCTTTACTACAAATCTTTTTACCAGGTATTTTCCATTCTTGCCAGGTTTCTTTTTAGACTCTTTGTGCTAATTTTGTCATAGCTTAGGTTCAGATTTCTCACCCTGAATAGCTCAGTTTCACATATACCTTCCTCTATACTAGAAATGGATGGCCTGTCCTCTATTTTGCCGAGACTTCTCCTTTCTTTATGCATTGCCGTGAATATTCCTCTAAATGAAGCAAAACTTTTTTCTGACCAATTCGTGAAGAACCGATGACATCAGTATTTAGCACTAAGCCCATCAACACTGCACAGTCCTCTGAAAGCAGCATAAACATTTATTCTTGGTATGTTTACCGCTTGAATAATCTTTTTTTTTTTTTTAATTGCCATGCTGTTTTTCATGCCTTTGGCCTTGTTGATGTTTGAATGCATCCCTTCTCTCTCCTTTGGAGAGAGAGCTCCGAATGAAGTTTTAGCCAATTATACTGTGAACCCATTGAGCTCCCAGTATAGGGTGCAGCGAGGATAGTGAGGCCAAAATACCATCAACTCTACTGGTGCATTCTTTTCTTTTTAATTTGTTTTATTGAGGTATTAATTGACATACAAAATGGTAAGATATTTAAAGCATACATAGTGGTGATTTGATAGACATATTTGATATGCATACACATACATTGTGAAAGGACTCCCCCACTCTACTTAATTACATACACATCCAATACTTCACAAATTTGTCTTTTTTAAATTTTTGTGGGAATATTTGAGTTCTATTCACTTAGCAAATTTCAATTATACAATACAGTGTTATCAACTATATTCACCATACTTTTTACATTAGATCTCAGTCCTTGTTCATCTTAAACTGAAAAGTTTGTTCTATTGGTGCATCCTTACAGTAGGTTTTTACAGTGCACCTAGGGGAGTGGGTATTCTTTCTTGAGAGAATAGGACTGTATCCAGCTGAAATCAGCTCATGTAGACAAAAGATTGTTTCAACCCCAGGTTGACTGACTAGCTTCAGTTGAAGAAACAATAGATTTGCTTTTGGGAATAGAGGTAAAATAAAACTGATCTGTTCAAGGAAAGTTATTGTTAAAGCCTTATAATGTCTAAAACAAAAAAGATCAATGATTCATTTAGTTTAAGCTATAGGATCTGCAAACTTATTAAAAATAAAAAAATGAAAACAATTTTAATGTGTAATATGTAAGCATGACTAAATAAATTATGGAATATCTACAAAATAAAATATTATATAGCCCTTAATAATATTTTTTAAAAAGCTGAGGAAATGCTTATGTCTTAATATGGGATGAAAGAACCTGAGCATAAGCATAAAATATTTCTGAAAGGATACACATACCAAAAATTTAAAAAAGTGGAAATGTTAATATTTGTTAAGGAAGAGAAGTAGGTGACTGCGGGTTAGGTCAGAGGAGAATCTTCACTTTATAGCCATTTGTACCTTCTGAGCTTGAAACTATATGAATGTATTACTTATTTTTTAAATTTTAAAATAATTAAAATAAAGAACCCAGAAATATAAATATTGCACATGGAGTATAATTTCTTTTTTTCTAAGATTTTATTTATTCATTTGAAAGGGAGAGAGACAGAGAGAGCACAAGCAAGGGGAGAGGCAGAGGCAGAGGGAGAAGCAGACTCGCCGCTGAGCTGGGAGCCTGATGTGGGGCTCAATCCCAGGACCTGGAGATCATGACCTGAGCTGAAGGCAGATGCTTAACCATCTGAGCCACCCAGGCACCCTGGAGTATAATTTCAACTATACAAAGATGTACATAGAAAAATATATAGCAGAGGGCTCATGAGTGGTTCAGTCGGTTGAGTATCTGACTCTTGATTTGGGCTCAGGTCATGATCTCAGGGGTTGTGAGATCAAACCCCATGTCATGCTCCCTGCCTAGAGGGGAGTCTGTTTCTTTCCTTCCCCTCTCCTTCTACCCCTCCCCCAATTGCATGTTTTCTCTTTCTCTCTCAAATAAATAAATAAATCTTAAAAAAAGAAAAATATATAGCAGGAATTATGCTCAAATATCAACATGATTCTCTCTGGAATAATACAGTTTTTATTCCTTCTTCTTATATTTTCCATAGTTTTTATGTAAGAAAATTTATTTTGGGTGGAAATAAATTTTATTTGAAAATAAATGGAAAATATGAAATTTTTAAAAACTTGGGAAACTATTTTAAATATCCTTTAAAGGTTTATAGCTTATCATCAAGTTTTTTCCATTTAGGGATAAAATCATCCTTTGGGAGGATTTTAATAAGTTTATTATAAATGAATAAAATTTACACAATGCATTTTCTTCAAAAGTCAAATGGCAAATAGTTTCCTGTTTCTATCAGTAGAAAAGATCAATTTTCACTTAAAGGATGAGGCACATTTTGAGTTCAGAGAGTTGAATTCTCACAGTGGGTCTGCAGTAGGTATGTGACCTTGAACAAGTAACGTAACTTCTGTAGGTCAAATAATTTTTAACTCTGAAACAAAGAGCTTGGGTTAGATTAGGGTTTCTAAGCATTTGGGGATAACCTGGACCTGTAACCTTTTTAAAACTACTGTGGAAATCATCATCTGTTTGCCAACTTTCTGTTTCATCAAGGAAAGTCATATCAGTCACCACAAAACTCACAACTGCTACCCTCTACTATGTATCATCAACATTGTTTTATAAAACAAAGGAATTTTAACGCATACATGAAGTAGGAGAGTCATAATCACAAAATGTAGGGTAATCCTTTAAATTGTATTATTTAGTTTTACCAAAAAAAATCATTATAAAAATGTTTTTCTCAGGGCATCTGGGTGGCTCAGTCAGTTAAGTGTCTGCCTTTGGCTCAGGTCATGATCTCGGGGTCCTGGGATCAAGCCCCGAGTTGGGCTGCCTGCTCAGCAGAGAGTCTGCTTCTCTCTCTTCCTCTGGCCCTCCCCCTGCTTATGCTCTCTTTCCCTTTCAAATGAATAAATAAAATCTTAAAAAAAATGTATTTCTCATTTTCTTGCAGACCTGTGTTGGGGAATCATGGTTTAGATGAGGACCATTTCCACTCTAAAATAGTATGATTCTAAGTATAGAAACATGCAACAACCTTATTTTTTTTACTATAAAAATAATTGACTTTATTAAGGATAGAGAAACTGCATATCTAATGACAAAAAGTCTAATTGACCAGGGAGGTCATTAGATACATAACTTTATGCACCTAGTTCTATACCCTCAAAATACAAAAAGCAAGAAGGGGAAGAGTGGCAGGGGGAAACTGACTAGTCATCATGGTGAGCATATTTCTATGTAAGTTCCTATTAACAAAGCAACAAACTTACTTGAAATAGTCTGAGTTTATATTCTATATATTTATTCATGTCAATCAATTATAGATACAGTTGTGGCCCAAACTAATAATTTATGCTCATACAGAGCTTAAAAAGACAGTGATTCTCTTCAGCTATCAAATAACCATAATAATTTCATTTTTCAGTACACACTGATGGCAGGTACTGGCATACATACTCTATACTTCACTGAATATCTAGCTTATTGTATTATATAGCTTATTGTAGCTATGAGGTAGACAGAAGTAACTTCATGTTATTAAAGAATTTGAAGTGATTGAATTTGCACAGTTGATTGGATTGGAATTCAGGTGTTATAAATTCTAAAATCCATGTTTTTTTCATTTCCTCTATCAAAGTAATTTGCTTTCCTTGAATATTATATTGTTTGTAGATGATTTATATAACTCATTCCAAACCTCCAAACGATATAGGAGGTGTTTGAAATCCATCCTTGCCCTCTAGGAATTTAAAATCTGACCACAGATTTTAAACACACACACACACACACACACACACACACACACACACACACACACACGAGAATTTTCCTTACAACATAAGGCAACATAATTGTGCTGAATAAGTAATAATAAATACAGTAGGCAAATTTTGAGGATGGTAAAAACTGCAGAACCAAATCTAAAGCTTGAGTTAGGCATTTCAAGGGCAAGAGGTGGAAGAAGAATATTTCAAAGTGGAAAGACTGTGAACAAAATTTAGAAGGAAAATAAAATGCCTACTTCAGGGAGAATGAAGAGAGCAGAAGATTGAAATGAAAATAAAATGAAGGCTGATAAAAGTGTAAAAATTGGTTGAATTGTGGAAGTCCTACCCTGTTGGGCAAAGGACCTTAAGACAATGTGGTCATCTGAAGGCTTCTTTGGACCAGCTAACGACAAGGCAAAGGCTACCCTCTGGAAGGTTCAACAGTAGTGAATCAGGGAAGGAAGGCATGCACGAGAGCAATTTATTGGAGACATTAATGAATAAGTCTGTGAAGTAGAGAAAGGAAGAATGGAAGAAAGAAAGGCTAGAAAGAAGCAACAGGACAGACCTTGGTGATGGATTTGATATGGAGAGTGATAAGGAGGGGGAAGACCAAATAAGTATCCAACGTTTTATGCTTCTATATTTAGTAGGAGAATTACGGTACTGTAGGCAAAAATAGGGACATTCGCAAAAGTTTATTTTGGAAAAAAAAAGAGAATTTAATTTTAGATATAAGTTTGGAAGGCGGCTTAATGTGACAGACTGGAGTTCAAATTTTATTTTTGTAATGTTGAGAAAAACTTGGTGAAAGACCAGGGCAAGCTTCTGTATCTCTTTCATTCCCAGTTTCCTAATAGATAAAGTGAAGGTCATAAAACCCACCCATAGGACAGTTCAGAGGATGGAATGAAATTTGTTTTTAAAGCAACTACTGTAACATGTAGTATATACAATCAATACAAAAGATTTTTTTTGTTATTGTTAAGTGTAATGATAGCACTAACAAAGTTGACAGTAATTATTAATGGCTGACCCAATGAATTTGAAGTGTCAGTGGAAGTATCCAGTAAATAATCTGAGCTGAGCAGTTGGAACTCAAGTGAACATTCAAAGTGAGAGTCAGCTGTTAGGAGTGATAGTTGATGCTTTAAGAAGGATTAGTTACACTAGCAAGCGTGAAGAAGGAAGCGGTCAGACCGAGTGCTGAACTTGGAAAATTCTTTCAGTCCAAGGGTGTTAGGAGGAAGAGAAGATGCTTGACAAGACAAAGACTTAATCAGAGAGGGAACAAGACAAGAAAGAGGATGCGATATTACAGAATTCCAGAGAATGCGGATTTCAACAAAAAAGTAGCAAATATCTCCAAATGTTTCAGAAAAGGCACCTACCATGTATTACTTAAATTTTAGAGCAATTACAAGAGCTGACATGATTGT
The DNA here is from genome assembly GCF_037043125.1 of Eumetopias jubatus. Lineage (NCBI taxonomy): Eukaryota > Metazoa > Chordata > Mammalia > Carnivora > Otariidae > Eumetopias > Eumetopias jubatus. Next base: position 126,341,354 of record NW_028274812.1, on the reverse strand, counting down.
CAAGACCATACATATTAGAAACGTTCTGGACATTTTTCAAGAGTACAGATTTATCACCATCAGTGTTAGACTTTCTAATTAGAGTAATCAATTATTAATTTAGTAAATAGGAAAGGTTTGTAATCAGCATATCAAAGTACTAGCCAGACCAATGCTGGGTTATGAAGGTAATCTAATGGCACTTTAATATGCACATAGGAATAAAAGTAGTTCAGAAATAACTCTTTAATATTCAAATATTCCTTCTTACAAGTTATACTCATTTGTTTAAAGTATCCAGAGAACAAAAAGTAAACTTCAAACAGTCTTTGTCCAAATTGTCACAAAATCCAAATGATACAGTCCAACAGAGATTTTACTATTCTGCATGTTGATGAGGCCAAGAGCTAAATGTCAAAGGCCAAGTGCCTTATTTAACCTTGAATATCTGATTATAAGTTCAAGAGATCTTATGGAGCTAAATACATCTTCTGATATAAAAATCTGTCAACTTCATGGTCTTGGAAATGTGATCTATTTACATTCATGATTTATATATGCTTTTGAAAAATCATAGTTGAGCATCATCCCCAATGCCCAGCTGCTGCAAGTACCTCGAATAAAGATTTTAGCTGAGGCTTTATTGGCAAATGATACCAAGGACTCAATTCAATCCAACTGAAATTTACAAAGTTACCACAACAGAATTATAAAAGTGAGTTGGTTCAGGGGCACCTGGGTGGCTCAGTCGGGTGAGCGTCCGACTCTTGGTTTTGGTTCAGGTCATGATCTCAGGGTCATGAGATCGAGCTCCAAGGTGGGTTTCACACTTAGTGGGGAGCCTGCTTGAGATTCTCTTCCTCTCCCTCTCCCCCTGCCTGTCCCCTGAACTCTCTCTCTCTCTTTAGAATAAAGAAATAAATCTTTAAAAAAATGAGTTGTTTACAAAACATAGGCAATACAAAGAGATAAAAGAAATTGTCAAAGACAGGACGCCTGGGTGGCTCAGTCGTTAAGCATCTGCCTTCGGCTCAGGTCATGATCCCAGGGTTCTGGGATCAAGTCCCACATCGGGCTCCTTGCTCAGTGAGGAGCCTGCTTCTCCCTCTCCCTCTGCTCTCCCCCTGCTTGTGCTCTCTCTCTCTCTGATAAATAAATAAAAATCTTAAAAAAAAGCAAAGAAATTGTCAAAGGGAAAAGAGGGTAAGGAAATCAAAGCCAAGAAGAAATTATTACAGAGCAATGTATTCCACTTGCTAAACAAATTTGGCTCTCAGTTTCCTAGTGGCCTGAGCAAAGAAGAAAACACTCCCAATTATGAAATCAGTGCTTCTGTTCATAAGATAAAAGGATGTTTAGTATAAGCCATGGTTCTCCTGAAGCTGCAACCCCAGGGGAATTTCTCTTCTGGGTCCTTGTAAGGAGGAATCCAGCAAGGCGGCAGACTAGGTTATCAGTAAAAATTCTGTGTTAAATACAGTGATACATTTCTTTGGGTTGAATCTGATAGCAACCCTCTATGTATGCACAGTTCATTCAAGTCCATTCTACAAGGAGGCAAATACCTGTGATCTGAACACAAAGTACTCTGACAATCAGGTTTGGTCCCAACGTAAATTTTAGGGTATCCGGCAGAATGAATAATTTGCATACCCTACAGGTAGTCCCATAAACACTATTTTTTCAAAAATCAGTATTTGCTAATGGCCTGGACAGTAGGGAGTTCGAGATTGTATTCTCCAGCACATGTGCCTTGACCACTGGCAGATCGAGGGGAAGGACAAGTTTCTTTTGTGAAAATGATCCAGTCCAGTTGAGCTCATGGTGGGCGATCACCTCTAAGGGGGAGTTCAGCACCTAGTGACTGTGGAGCCTGTTTTCTTAGTTTAAAACAATAACAAAGGGGCTCCTGGGTGGCGCAGTCAGTTAAGCATCCAACTTTTGGTTTCGGCTCAGGTCATGATCTCCAGGTCATGAGATTGAGCCCCACGTGGGGCTCCAGCTCAGCACAGAGTCTGCTTAAGTATCTCTCTCCCTCTGCCTCTGCCTCTCCCCCACACTTGAGCGCACTCTCTCTCTATCTCAAATAAATAAACAAATCTTTCAAAAAATATTAAAATAATAACAAAGATCACTAAAAATATTTATTATTTTAGTTTGTGGAGTTTCAAATGTAGTCTCCCATCCTGTCTGACTTGGTCCTTACTGCACGATGATGAGGCAGGCAGCTACAGTCCTCTCTTTATAGACCATTTCCCTCAAAAGGGAGAGGGGAGCTCTACAGATCTTCTTTGAGGGCTGAGATTCCATGATTTTCACTATGATATATCCTGTCTATCTGACCTTTCGGGATGGCAGCCTCGATTGTTTAAGATTCCCCCATGCTTTTTGAAATACAAAATTCTAGTGGGCAGGTGATGGCTTATGTTAGCGGAGCACCAAGAAGGTGCTTAGTCAATTTCATCTTGATTTCAGCCCACACCTACACTGAAATCTTCCCTGTTCTAATTCTTCTTCACCGAAGTTAGGATGAAAGCCTGCTTAACTGCAAGTTCAGAAATGTACATTTTTAAAGTTGTCCTACCAGCAGGCAAAAGAGACTAGGACTGAGTGACTTACAGCTTTAAAGAGCCATAAAAGACCTTCATTTGGAGGCACTCCCAACCCCCTCATCACCCTTCACAACATTCATCTTGGGCAGGAAGGAAACGAAGCTCTCACCCCACAGTTCCCAGCCTCAGGGATGGTAATGGGGCATTAGTGGAATTCTCAGAAGCACCCCGCCCAGGATACATTGCACATATTAACATGGGCAAGAGGCTGCTAGGAAGGCCTGGTGTCCCTGAGCTAATTGCCCTGCCCATTATTGTTGCTTCATTCTACAGGGGATTCATCGGGTCACATGTACAGCAACACATGCTGGAGATAGGAGAAGCGATTTAATGGCTGCAAAAATAGAGATGCCACGCAGGCCGGCACACAGCTGTGGCCTTGCCCAGTATTACCAAATTCACGCTGGGCCCAGAGCCAGCAAAGCAGTCGCAGGAAAGATGAGCCAGCCACCTCCATAGCATGTGACTATTCCTTCAACTTATGAAAAGATAAAGCCTCTGTGAAGCATTTACAATGAACGAAAGTGACGATCTCCCGGATTAGTTTGCATTTCCAAGAATGCTCTCCTCTTCTATCATTTTCCCCCTCTTACTGAGAGAAGTTTTAAAACCAGAATTGGTTGAGTGATGCTAAAGCTGGTCTTGTACCAAAATGGAGCATTTTGTGAATGTGAATGTTTTCCCTCCTCAGCCCTGAACAGGAGAGTGCCTTTGAGGGGATAGAGGGTGTTTCATCCACAGTTTTCCTGTTTTTTTTTTTTTTTTTGTAAACAACAGTCCTCTCCTCATTATCATCATCAAAGTTCCAGACACTGAAATGGCTGAAAAGCTAAAGGAAGTACACTCTGAACACATTTTGTAAAGGGAAGCAGGAACAAAGAAGGAAAAATGTATTGAAATGTTTAAATAAATGTTATTCTTTTGGAAGGATTAATGCGCTGTAGACCAACGCTTCTCAAACTTTAATGTGCCTACAGATCACCCAACGACCTCATGGACAGGCAGAGTCGGACTGTAGGTCTGGGGTGGGGCCAGAGAGTCTGCATTTCTAACACATTCCCACAGGATGCTTGCGCTGCTGGCCCGCAGACTACACTTCACATAGGAAGGGTGTAGACCTACCCATGTTAGCAACACTTCTGTCACTAAAAAGAGACTTCTGCACTATCCTCATTTGACCAGTAAAAAGGGCATTTTGCTCATTTTGCTTCTGTAATTAAAAATGCTAGAAAGACAGTTTTGATTTTTTCTGGTGAGATAGCAAACTCATCTCTACGGTTGTATGGCACATACAAAATCTCCGTTTCATTCTTTCTCTAGTCTCTGTCTCTTACATGCACTTTTCACAGCCATCTAGTGTATCATGCTTATTCATTTTAAGAAGACAAAGTGGTAGCCACGCTTCACTCTCAAAAGGGTTCCAGTTTAAAAAATAAATAATAGAATCACTCTACTTATAGCCCGTACCTGCTTGTGGAGTTATCTGGCATTTAGCAGACTGTTGTTCTGTACTTCTACTTGTGTCTACATCTTAGGTCTTTGATGAGGTTATAACTTATCTGAGAGCATCCCATTCATTCACTTTATCAATATATACTGAGTGTTCTTTAAAACAACCTGGGGTCATTGTCCATACACAATTGCAGATTGATTCAAATAGCTCATAAGATCAGAAAACATGTCTATTCAATAAATATCTGGGTAGCAGCGGCAGTCTTGGTAGAACACATTCATCCATCCATCTATCCATCCACTCATCTTTCTGTCCATCTGTCCATGCCTCCAGCCATCCATTCAAACCTTATTGAAAATCACGCTGCCAGGTGCTGGGCTAGGTCCTAGAAGTACAATAGCAATCAAAGCACAGCTTCTCCCTCCTAGACCTCTTGTTTATTTCTTCACGTGGAAATGTTTGCTGACTCATTTTAAAAAATAAACGTTCTTTCTTTCAGTTTATTCAGATGACAGAGATGTCCTATGTTGGGAGAAATAGGAACAGGAAATGAGTATCTATTGGAATGGGCACAGATCTGGAAATACACAGACGGCGCTTTTGGCTCAGGCTCCAATAATGGCCCAACCCTGGGGGAAGTAACTTCCATCCCCCAGGCCTCAATTTCCTTATCTGCAAATTGAAGGTACTCGGTGATTGCTAAGATCTCTGCTAGTCTTACAGTTCTACTAGAGAAGTTAGAATGTTTTCTGCTTTCCTATTAAAGACTTCTAGGAAGAGAAGAATTTTAGAAAGTTTTGAATAGCAGAGGGAGTAAGATTGTAGAAGCCTTTAGGGATGGTTCATCAAAGCCAAGAGACTTCTTGGCTTTTGGCACATTTTCTTTTTTATCTTTCTCAGCTCCATCATCAGTTCACAGTTTACCAAGTTCACATCTTCGCCATTAATCTCTCCCACCCAACCACATACTTTTTCCTTTCCCAGCTCCCCCTCCTGTGCTTGTTCATCCTCTTGACTTTCTTTCCTCACATCTCTCAATGCCATCCTACCTCAGTTTTGCTTCTAAATTTTCTTAAAAAAATGTATTGAGGTCTAACTGACTTATAATATTATATTTGTTTCAGATATCTGGCATAGAATGTATGGGGATAGCATGATTTGATGTTTGTATATACTGTGAAATGGTCACCACTATGACTAGTTACCATCTCTATTTCAACTCTTGTGATCAATTTCCATTTTTGTTCACTCAATCCTCTTTCTCACCAGAAGCCATTTGATATTTGCCACATAACATGTGTTATTAGTACACATTTTTCATACTTTTTTCCCAGTGGAAGGTGGACTGGTAGAAATCGTCTACCTCCTGGAAAATCTGCCCATGTGATTTGGTGTATCAAGAAGCTACCTGACATGCTCTGAAAGGCTTATTTTTCTGCAGATTCATTCATTCATTTGCTCAACAGATAGTTTTTAAAGATTTATTTATTTTAGAGAAAGAGAGAAAGTGTGGGGCTGGGGGGCAGAAGGAGAGGGAGAGAGAGAATCTCAGGCAGACTCCCCACTGAGACTGGAGCCCAATTCAGGGCTCAATCTCATGCCCCTGAGATCAGGACCTAAGTGGAAATCAAGAGTCAGATGCCCAACTGACTGAGCCACCCAGGCGCCCCTCAACAGATACTTGTTAAGCACCTGCTATAAACAGCATTGTGTCAAAGCACAGGGACAGGGATTGCAAAGAAGGACAAGATATGATTTTTCTCTTCTTGAAACATAACATATAAGAAGAAAGATTTGCAAACAGAAGAATTACAATGCAGTATGAAAAATGAGATAAGAACATGGGGTAGGAGCCCCTAATGGTTGCTGTACCAAAGCTTCTCTGGGGTATCGCATTTGACTTCCAAAACACCGTGGTTTCTTCTCTGCCACTTCCTGCTGTGTTTCTAACTTACGGGCCTTGCATTGGTGGAAAGTAGCTGCATGTTCTGATTGTGTTTTGGCAATGTTAAGCACTAAAATAGCCACAACCTGAGTTGCCATTTTGCAAATAAATACAGTAAATGCTTATCCAGGTTCTTTTTGACAAAAAGGATCAGGATTTGGAAAGGCAATTTATACCTGTGCTTTCAAAGCAAAAAACCAAATACTCAATTTTTGGCAAATCCATGGTTGAGGAAATGGGAGTTACAGTGGTAGTGGTGGGGTCCTAAGGGGCAGTACACCTCAGTAATAACCACCTATTCAGAAAGAAAGAAAGAAAGAAAGAAAGAAAGAAAGAAAGAAAGAAAGAAAGAAAGAAAGAAAGAAAGAAAGAAAAGAAAGAAAGAAAGAAAGAAAGAAAGAAAGAAAGAAAGAAAGAAAGAAAGAAAGAAAAAGAAAGAAAGAAAGAAAGAAAGGGAAGGAAGGAAGGAAGGAAGGAAGGAAGGAAGGAAGGAAGGAAGGAAGGAAGGAAGGAAGGAAGGAAGGAGAAAGAAAAGAAGAAAGAAAGAAACTTCTGAGATTTCTGTGGATTCAAATCCTATTGATTCTCTAATTAAAATTCAAAAATGTTTCAGGTAATAATTCATTAATGTCTATGAGTTTTTACCATTAAATCACTTATTAGAGTAGCTAGGAGAGAGATCCTGAGACAAAGAATCTAATTTTGGGTATGGATCAGGGCAACTTCTAGAATGGGGTAAGATTCCAAAGAGTAGACTGGGTGGGGGGCCACCACAGTGGGAAGACCTGGCTAGTGTGAGTGCAGCACAAGGTAAGGAAGGCCTGTGACATCTTGCAGGGAAGAAGGTCAACCTTACTCTCTGCATAAGCTCATCCTTTCCCTGGCTTTAATTACTGGCATGCACACAACCATACACCTTCTTTTCCTGGCCGGATCTCTCTGGTGAACTCTAGGCTCCTGTGACTTCTATTTGATATTAATCTGTCCCCAGACCTGCCCCTCTTCTTCCTGTCCCTGGTTCCACTCACCCACCTAATTTTCCAAGTGGAACCAAGTATGGAGCTAGACTCCTCCTTGTGGCTCACCTGCCATCCGTAAGCAGGCATCCAGTCCGCAGTCTTCCCCTCTACAGCAGCACTTTGGTGTGTCTGCTGCTGCCCATTCCTGTTGTTACACCTGAGACCTGGTCATCACCATCTCAACACTCCATCAGCTTGATAGACTACTCAGTGATTTCTCCACTTAACATCATGTTTCAAACTGTCCTCTACCCTGAAACTAGAGTGAACTCTCTAAAGCACAAATTGGTTGTATCCCTCTTGTGTTCAACATTCCATTATCCTTAGGATACAATCCAAACCGGTTAGTGAGGCACACCAGGACCTTCAGGATTTGAACCCAGCCTCAAGCTGACTCTTCTCCCATCCCTACTAGTGGCCTCTAAATTTGAGTTATACCCACCAATGCCCTGAATGCATGTTTTATCTTGCTTCTGGGCTTTACACATGTTGTCTCCTTGGCTGAGGTGGTCTTCCTGCCTGCCAGCACTTGGCTAACATCTGTTTATCCTTCTAGGTCTCTGCTTGGGCAACTTCTCCTAAAGGAAGGCTTTTCTCCTCCCATTGCCCCCCAAGACTGGGCATGACATGCCTCTTACGTGCTTATGCGGCACCTGACCCCACCCTTCCCAGCACTTAATGTCCTGTTCTGGGAGTAGAGCAGGGCTTTGAGCCTGGTGACATTTCCAGTCATAAGTGCATTAACTGGCACAGAGAGGACACTCAATATTTGATGAGGAAGGAACAAGGAAGAAAAGGGGTTTCTGAGAGTAGGATGAAAGGTGTTCAAAACCATACTTGGCCTATTTATTCATTTTCTTAACCTTTTGCCTCTCCCCTTCTGCTCATCAAGACCATAATACATAGTTTTAAAATATCAGTTAATCATCTGGAGCTGGAGTGACTTTCCTCCTGATGAAACCAGACTTATTATATAGGTGATGAAAGACTGTCTAGTACTGAAAATTTAACATGCTTAAGAGTCATTCCTTCGAGAAAAAAACCCTAAAACCTCAAAATCCCTCAGGAACAATATACCACAGTGGTCAAAGTCTACCTCTGATCTCTGAGAGACCTGAGTTCAAGTCTTGGCTCTGCCATTTGCTATGACCCTCAGTAAATTATTTAACCCAAGTCTCAGTTTCCTTATCTGTAAAGCGGTCATCATACGAATATCATAAATTTTTGAAGATTATGGCATATAAAGAACTTAATACATTGCCATTTACTACACAGTGTCAAAAAATGTTGGTTATTATAATAACCAGTGGCAGCAGGACTCTGAAAGACTGATTTATTTCAACATCTCTCTTTTTCTCTCACAATTTAGCAATTTATAGTCAGGTTCTGAACTGATGGGCTCCAGCCACCTCTCTCCTTCCCCTCCCCCCAATGTGCCCCTTCCAATTCCCATCTGACCTTTGTCCTGGGCATCAATGACGATGTCTCCCACCCTTCCATGGCCAATCTGTATTGGTCTGAGTCAGGAATTAGTCTACATAATCATGAAATCTTTGGAGTTCTCCTTATGAGGAACATCATCTCAAATCCTGTTCCAGCTTGAGAAAAGACTTAAAAATTATATATAGGAAAAGGAGTTTTATCTAAGTTCTATCTAAGTTATCTAAATCTCAGGTTTATGTTATTTCTAGGAACTGTTACAATTAGTAAGTGAATATGTATTACTTATGATATTCTACATATGACTAGTCACATCTTTAGGTGTAGCATCTTGTTCTATATTTAAACCACTTTTATTTTGCATTTTAATATTTGATATAGCTAAACCTCATCCTTTATCAATATGAGATGTGGCACCGGGGAATTGGGTGATATAAGCAATAAAATCCAACAGCGTCTTTGGCTTCGTGGAGAAGGGGAAGTTCAGGTATTGAGCAGTGATGAAACGGATATTGTTGGCTGAAAAGTTAGTGACTCTTGTTATGCTGTAGCAAATTGTTTGATCCAACTGTCACCTGCTGAATCATGTAAAGAAAACATGCAAACTGAAGGTGTAGCTAGGTGAAAACTTAGGAAATATAAGACTTCGGTTTGTATTGTTTGCTTCTTGTGGCTTTTAACCAACTACTACAATAAAGATAGGAACATGGGCTGGAGCTATCCTGCCTGCCAGCAGAAATGGAAGGGAATACAGCTTTGCTAAGGGATTGTCTCTGCCCGTGATCTAAATCGATTATGAGTCCTATAACTGGGAGTCTTGCCGGGGTGAAAAATCCAATTACTTTTTTGCCCAGACTGAAGCAGTAGTAAGAAGCAACTGCAAGCTCATCCAGCCTTGGCAGGAGATAAGAACATGGCCACAAGCCCTTTTCAAGCATCTTCCCTATGTATTCAGTGCCAAGTCTGGCCATAAAGACAGATGAAGGGTATTGCCATCCCACCCAACTTTTTCATTCTTTGCTTTGAAAGGTCTCAAGAAGAGTCAACTTCAGTTTGAGAAGGAAGGGTTGGCAGAGCATAAAGACCTATAAATAAAAGATCAGAGTTTTCAGGCATAGAGTTTCCAGACACAGTTTTAGGCTGTAGTAACTCACACTTGGAACTGACTGGAAGCAAATAGGTTGGAAGCTTCCTACATTTGGACAGAAATCTCTAGCTTGGCTTGCAAAAACTTCTAATTATTCAATTCTTAAAAGAATCCCTGGGTCCCTGCACCTGCACAAGAGAGAAATGGCTGTGGAAACCATGCAGCTTCAAAGAAGATCATATCTTCCAACGTCCATGACTCAAATATAGCTATGGAGGAAAGTGGACAAGGAAGAATCTCCCAGAGGGCAAAGCCAGAGGTCATGGTGGACATTGGACAAGGGAGTTCTTCCAAAGCAGCAGCTACCAGCGGGGCCAATCAAAGCATGTACTCACTGCCAGGAAGGGAGTGCTTGTCATTCCTATCCAGCAGGATTCAATAATTGCTATAGATCCATATCCATAGGACTTCCTTTTCCTACCCTTTCTGAAGGGAGTTTTATCGTGGTTATTCTGCTCCTACTTCAGCAATTAAATTGCATGTAAACTCAGATCACTTATTTTTTGGTTTGTGATTTATCAGACCATGAGGAGCCACATCTGGTTGTGATGGAAATGACATTACCCAGAGATTCTGGATTTTGAGTGAAATGCAATAACTGGATGAGACTTCGGGATCATCTCTTTTGCAGATAGAGACGCATGTGTCTATGTAGGGGAAAAGGCATATGCATGATTATTTGGGAAGCCAAATTGTTGGCTGCCTTCCACAGTCCACTCTTCTCTTCTTTAATAAAAAAAAATCCTGATTTATAACTTGGCACATTGTTGCCCAGCTAGAAATCTTTGTATCCCTGCCTCCCTTACCATTTAGGTATAGCCAAGTATTTAAGTTCTGATCAAAGAGATAAATAGTTGAGCTGCAAGGAACCCTCTGGATGTCTCCTGACAAGGGAAGGGCCATGCCCATCCCCCTTCTCCATCGTGCTGATTCGAATGTAGATGTTCTAGTTGGATCTTCAGTGGCCATCTGGGACTATGAGAAGGAGGGCCACAGAGAGCTCAGAGAAGCATAATGATGTCATGAAACTAGCAAATTAGCCCTGAATTGCCTTACCTTTAAATCTTTTAAATGTGAAAGAAATAAAGTTCTATCTTATTTAAGTGATTGTATTTTGGGGTTTTGAACTATGAAGCTGAATTTAATCATGATTGATATACTCTCTATGTGTGATTTGGCCAGTTGAACTTTAATAGAAAGTAGTTGGTTTAGTGTTGTGGATTTGAGGTCTGGCCAACTGACCAGCTAAACTATTCCTGGGAAGCTGAAAAGAAATGCCTATGTTGTTTTAGCTTGGAAGCAGCCAGGGTTGGACTGCATTAGGATGCAAAGCTGATAAATTTTTAGAGTTGGAAAAAAATTCCATAATGTTTTGCCCAATTAAAATGATTATAGAGAGTACACTCCCTCTGGCAGATGGCATCTTGCCTACTGTGGAGACAGAGGAAAAAAATTAAGGGTTATGGTCTGGGGAGGAGCAGCTCTGGTACCCATGCTCTCTGATCTAGCCCTAGTGTCCAGTATTAGAAAGAAGGAGTGGTTTCACAGGTCTGATAATTTAGAAAAAAAAAAAAAACTCGTCAGAAAAGTAGTCAAATTTAATATATTCAGTTCGATGGATATTTATTTTACTTTCTACGGGCTTACATAGGGTTTCTCAACCTCTGCATTATTGACATTTTGTACCAGATAATTCTTCGCCACAGGGGGCTCTCTTATGCACTGTAGGAGGCTCAGCAGCTTCCCTGGCCTCAATCCGCTACATTCTAGTTGCAATGCTCCCCATTTCAGTTGTGACAATCAAAATGTCTCCAGACATCCCCAGTGTCCCCTGGGGGTCAAAATTGCCCTCAGTTGAGAGCCATTGGATTAACATGAGGCTCAACACTAATTTCATGTTGTTTTACAAAACACGGAGCCTGCCATTAGCTGGTGTGCTGGGTGGGGAAAAGCTACCAGCTTCCTATAGTTGCGACACAGGACCAAAGTACATTTTAGTTACCTGTACCGATAGAAAATTTCAAAAATTGCTATAATTTAATAAGGACTTAATAAATAAAGGTCATGCACTCTCTTTAGTACTTTCCATTTACTACTTTTTTGGGGGAAAAGTGTTTACAAAATATAGGAAAATACAACAAAACAAAACCTGGAGCACAGAGATACAGAAAAGAGGTTAGTGGTTGCCAGAGGTGGGGGATGGGCATGGGCAAAATGAGTCAAGGGGGCCAAAAGGTACAAACTTTCAATTATAAAATAAATAAGTCATGAGGTTGTGACTTATTTATACAGCATGGTGACTTATACAGCATGGTGACTATAGTTAATAATACTGTCTTGCTTATTTGAATGTTGCTAAGAAAGTGGATTTCAAAAGTTCTCATCACAAGAAAATTTTTTTAACTATATGTGGTGATGGATACTAACTAGACTTATTGTGGTGATCATTTTGCAATATACACAAGTATCAATTTATTATGTTGTGCATTTGAAACTACCCTAATGTTATATATCAATTATACCTCAATTTAAAAAAAGTATGGGAAAGTACAGTAATCATTTTTCTATATTTCCTCCCCGATTTCCTTTCCATTAGAAATTTGGTATGTATCCAGTCCATATATTTTTTAAAGATTTTATTTATTTTAGAGAGAGAGAGAGAGCACAAGCAGGGGGAGAGGCAGAGGGAGAAGGAGAGAAAGATCTCAAGCAGACCCTGCTGAGTGCGGACCCCAACACAGGGCTGGATCTCATGACCCTGAGATCATGACCTGAGCCAAAATCAAGAGTTAGATGCTTAACCAACTGAGCCACCCAGGTGCCCCAAGTTCATATTTTTATACTTTTACTATGGAGATGTGCATCTCTAGACAATATTCAGTATTGTCTAGTATTTAAGTATTTAAGAATATTTACAGAAATGGTATCATAGTATATGTAGCATTTTTGTACTCAGAGTTATATTTTTTGTGATTCCTTATGCTACACATAAATCTGGTTAATTAATTAATTAATTAATTTAAAAAATTTTATTGTTATGTTAATCACATACATTACATCATTAGTTTTGGATGTAGTATAAATCTGGTTAATTTATTTTAACTTGCATATAGTATTCCATTGTAGGCATGTACCTCAATTTATTCTATTCATCCTTCTACAGATGGACATTTGAGTTGATTCCAGTAAATCTCTATTATAAAACAAGACTATGGTAAACATCTTTATATGTCTCTCTGTGCACATGGGCAACATGTATAGGGGCTTCTTCAGAAGTAGAATTATTGGATCGGAGGCTGTGATTATTTTTAACTTTACTGGATAATGCCAAATTGTTCTCCAAAGTGATTGAATCAATTTACATTCCCACTAGCAGTGCATGAAAATCCCTGATTTCCCACAATCCTCTCCAGTGCCTGGTTTTATCAGAATCTAAACATTTATCTAATCTTATGGGAGTGAAATGTTTCACTCTGGATTTGCATTATCATGTTTTTGGTGCAATTGCACTTCTTTTCCTCTATTTGTTGGCTATGGCGGTTTCTTCTGTGGGTTATTGTTCATGCCCTTCGCTCATTTTTTCTATTGGGTTTTCATTAAAATGTTTGTTTAGAAGAATTTTTGTATGTTCCATACTAATGCTTTGCTTATTTTATATATTACAAATATCTTCTTCCAAGTTTTTGTTTGTCCTCACTCTTTAAAAGATATCTCTTTTTGTGTTGAAGTTTTAAACCTCAGTGTAGTCTAACTCAGGTATATTTTCTTTGATCATTTGTCTTTTCTTGGACCTTACTTAAGAAATCCAAGCTCATAAAGACGTTAGCTTATATTTCAAAAAGCTTTCATGTTTTATTTAAACCCTTATCTCTTTGAACCTTCTGGAGTCTTTTTGTATATATGCTATGAGCTAAGGATCTCACGTGTTATCTCATGTTATCTACCTTACAAGAACCCTGTGAGGTAGGCATTATTCCCATTTCACAGATGGGAAAACCAATATTTAGATAAGCAACTTGGCCAAGTTTCATAGGTAGTAGAAGGCAGAAGAGCCAGGACTTGAATCCATTTGTTTGGTCTCCAAAGGCCATTCTGTTGAGCATGTGGTATGATGCCATTCCAGAAAGCCAGATTCTAATAAACATAGCATTTTATTTCTCAAGAAATTTTCTTGCATCCTTTTGGAAGGATATCACCTATCTCTAGGTATATCCTAGATGGGAGATTATGAGATTAACTTATTTTCCTTCCCGTGTAGAAGTTCAGGTCCAGTTTGGTCCAGGGTTCTCCAAGCCTTATCTGCCTTGAAGCACCAGTGGTCAGTAACCAAATCTTTTTTTTTTTTTAATTTATTTTTTAACAGAGAGACACAGCGAGAGAGGGAATACAAGCAGGGAGAGTGGGAGAGGGAGAAGCAGGCTTCCCACCGAGCAGGGAGCCTGATGTGGGACTCGACCCCAGGACTCTGGGATCATGACCTGAGCCAAAGGCAGATGCTTAACAACTGAGCCACCCAGGCGCCCAGTCAGTAACCAAATCTTGGACTGAACTGGGAATAAAAGAGAAGTGGAAGTGGCCTCAGCCACCATGGAATCTTGGGATTTCATCTATATATTTAGGATTCTCCGTAGGTGGATATGGTGGAATCAGGGCAGAAAGAAAAAAGGGTACTGAAAAGTCCAGAACAGCTGTTGATAGCACGTGACTATTTTTCCCATCGATTTCTAAGATTGTTTCATAATATAAGACTATTATCTCCTTTTCTGTAATTTTTATTGCAAATATTTCTTCAAGTTTGTGTTTTTTTCTTTTGGCTTGTGATATCGTTATGTTTTCCCTTATCTTTGTGTGTAGCCAAATCTGTCAATCTGCTCCATCATTTTCCTATTACTTTTATGCTTAGAAAATCCTTACCAGCCTTAGATCAGTTCAAATCACAAATAGTTTCCTTTAGAAAAAACATTTAAAATTTGCTTTAAAGTCAGTTTTTATCATATAAACAAAATATCTTAAACTTTTTTTCAGACAGTACTAAACAGCTTAATATGAAAAGTAATTCCCTTCCCTTTATCCCAACCTCCACCTCCACTCCCTGGAGGTATTTACTCTTGACAGCTTCTTGGGTACCAATCCCAGAATATCTGCATGAATGTAGAACATAAACTACACTTGCAGCAACAGGTCAGGTAGTGGACTTGTTCATGTCGATTTGGAATTATGTGTCCCAAAGCTGACGACTCTTGGATTTCATTTTCTCCAATCTCAAGGGAGCTGCAAGCCTCACCAAAAGGCCACCAAACCGGCCCTGCAGCCACCTCCCTTTACCCTCTCTGACCTATATAAGCAGAAGGCTGTGGGAGGAGGGTTCTCCAGACCAGGAGTCCCCATCCAGGGCAAGATTTCCTGATCTGGAGTCCTAAGGGATTTGTGGATAGAATTCAGGGGGTTTATGAACATGCATGGGGAAAATGGCCTGCTCTTATTTTTACTATCTTCCGGCTGAAATATAGCATTTCCTTCCGTTATGAATGTAGGCAACAGACCACAGTAGTGTGGCAACGAATATAATTTTGGCACCAGTAGAGACCATAGATGTTTTCATATTATATACAGTTGTTGCAGATACCTCAAAATATCATTTATATGCATCACCACTTACAAATCACTGCTAGAACTTGTTACATAATGTGTTAATAAAGCAGCATACATACTAGAGTACAAATTTTTAAAATGTTTTTGCAAGCCGCATCTAAGAAGTTTCCTTTGTAATACTGCATATTTTATTTTATAAATTTAAAAACATTATTCTAAGAGGGGTCTGTAAGTCTTTTGACATAAGACTACCAAAAGAATCCATGCCTAAGAAAGACCTAGAAAGAGAGTGTGTGTTTTGGGGTGCTTCACTTACTGGTCCGTTACAGCCAAATGAGAAGCTTCAAAGTTGTCGCTAGTAGAAACTGAGTTTTGCCATCTTGCTGGTGCCCCACCCAAGGTGGCTGGTTGGGGAGGAGTCTCCTATCCCCCACCCTCAGGCTGGGATGGGCATCGCTGGATAGGAGCCTGGGGGTGAGACCATGAGAAGAGATTACCCTGGGTGCATCTCCAGGGTCAGACAACAGTGCCACGGAGAGACTCCTGGGCCCCCAGAAGAATTCACGTGGGTGGGCCCTCTAGGCACTTGAGCACCAACTACCAGGATAGGAGGAGGCTGCAAGAGTCAAGTGAAAGTGCTTTTGCCCTATTCTAGCCCTCCATCCCCCCAACTCCTGAGGGGTTAGAAGCAGCAGGGAGAGGGAGAGAAGGGGAGAACCATGCAAAAGGAGAACTCCCCTCTTCCCTCCCAGATGGACCCTGGGGCCATAAGTCTAGCCCGGGATGGATGGAGGGGAAAAGTCTTTGGATGTGAATGGATGTGAAATTACTCTTTGACTTAGCCTGGCTTTAATACACAAAATAGAGTCTTAATGACCAGAAGGAAGCTGCTCTTGAAGCTGAATGACTAAAGAGCTGTGTGTTCAGACCAAGGAGTCAAGAAGAGACAGGAAAGGAAGATTTGAAGGCAGAGGTTGAAGAAAAAAAAAGCCATTTCATGGTGTCCACCACACAGTTTAGACTGTCTATTGTACTGGTCTCATGCACCTATTTATCCATTTGTTCTTTTTTTTTTTTTTAACACAACTCACTTGTTTTACCTTACTTACCTGAGTCACATACATTTTTACGGTTTCACTTTTTAAAAACACGTAACTCTTTAACTCAAGTGGAATTTTGCCATGCTGGGGGTTGGGGAGAGGGTGGGGGAGGAGGGAGCATGACTTTTACCCTGAAGTTAGGAGTCCCTTTGTGACCAAGAAAGTCCTGGAGAGTCTGCACACCTACCTGGCCGGTTTCGCTGGAAACATGTCGCCATTCCTCCTGAGACTTGTAGGGCTCTTGTTGATTATAGTTTGGCAGGCTGCTGCTCAGGCCCTGGGGGAGGGAAGGAAGGACAGCAGGCTGAGTCACGTGGGAGACACTTAATGCCTACCAAGAATCTGCACCAGAGCTGGGAGGGAACGCCTGGTGGGACACTTTGGCAGGACCTTGGCTCAGTGCCTCCTGCCTGTGGACCATGGTCTAGGCAATAGGGGGAGGTTGACTACCTCAGATGGCTGAGGCCATTAGCCAAAGGGTGGGGTGAATTTGCTGAGAGCTTTTGGAGGATCTGAGGCATCTTCCTGTTGCTCCCAACCCCCATCTCTTCTCAGTGGTGTGGATACTTGGTCATATTCATCTGCCCATCTCCTGCCTCCCTCTGTGCCCACCAGCCAAACAAAACCTCCTCCCAACCCCACCATTTCCGCCTGTCTTCCCAGCTTCTATCTTTTTTCTCACTTTCTTTCTTTCATTTACTTTTTCCATCTTAAATCTTTTTATCTTCCTCTCATTTTGCTTATTTAATGCCTTCTCTCTCATTTTTCTCCACTACCGCTTTCTTTTTAAACTCAAAACTGAAGGAATATTGAGAATTTTCTTCCCACTTTAAACCAACCCCACATATCCCTTTTAAGTTATTATATACTTAAAATTTTTTATCATGGAGTACTCCATACATTACAAGAGGATATAAAATAAAAGGGTGTCCTTGCATTTGACACCCAAAATAAATATTACCATCTCCCTCCTTCCCCTCCACACATTACTGCTACCCTGAATTTTTTTACATATTCATTTTTGCAAGAGGTAATACTCCAAGGAATATTTTTGTGGATTAATGATGGAAGTCTGGGAGGTAGAGGGTGCCAAGGTCAAAAAGCCCCTCTCTGCTCACAAAGCATATACCTTAGACTGATGCCTGGCCCAGACCCTGGTTTCTCATCACTTGAATTAGATCATGACAGCCCCCTTTAAAAGCCATGCTGGTTGTTTAAGAAATCTAATACATTAGTACCCCTTACCACTGTAGGAAGGACTTATATCTAAGCTATTCCTAAAAATGAAGAGAGGATGGGAGATTCATGATTTAACAGCACTTCATGCAATAACCTGGGAGCTTTCGTTAACTACAAGGTTTATATCAGCCAAAAGTGTTAAGTGGCTTTGAAAGAAATGAGCATAATCACAGATTGTATTAGCGAAAGTGCAATGTTCCACACACAGGAGACACCCGCAAATGCTGCCTTCACAGGACAGCCGGAAGAGCACCCGCGATGCAAAACATCAAGTTGGAATGGTCAAAGTCAAGCTTGGTCAATGCCCAAACTTGGAAAACACACGATGAAGAAAATACCCCTCTCCGGTAATCTCACAACTGCGAATAAACACATGTAACATTCTGGGGAAATAACCTCCCAGCAGGTTTGCCAAATAGGAGCTACAAATGAAGAGGGGCAGCACCCACCACGCAGAAGCGCCGTCAGCCTAGGGTGAGGCATGCGGGTGTTTCCCTGGCCCGCCTGGGTCCGGAGAGCTGCTGGCCTGGATTTTGCCGGAGGCCCATTTCCTTACGTGGTCTCCACGTTCTTAGCTCCTCTCCATTCCCACCCTCCTACAACGTGGTCACCAGGTTTCTTCCTGTAGCACTGATGGGATCATGTCACGTTCCTCCTGAAAAACAGATGCAGGCTCCTCTGACTTCAGGGTAACCACGAAACTTCTTAGCCCAGCATTAAAAGTCCTGCATGGCCTCGCGACAGATTCCAATCTCCGCTCAACTCCAGGGACATCTCCAGCGACAGACATCTCATGCACGCAGGGGCCTGATCAGAGAGCCTGCGTCTCTTCTATCCTGTAGAACGTGCATTTCGCAGTCCTTTGCTCTTACAGAGCCCATGACCAGACTGATTTTCCTTGCCTTCTGTCTCATTGAATTTTTTTTTTTTCTTTCTTCAGCATCGGATTCACATGCTACTGCCTCTCTGGAACCTTCCTTCCCTGAGTCCTCTGGCTCAGGTGATACTCTTTCCTTTGCTCTCACTCAGCAGTTTGTCTTTGACAGAGGCATTGGATTTGCACATCTGTCTGGATGTTAAGTTCCTTAAGGTCAGGGAGTCTGTGAGATATATATTTATATAACATATAAATATAATATATATTTAAATATAAATATATATACACTATGCTAGATATACTATATATTTTATATTTTTAACATATATATTTTGTGTATTACATATTTTTATATTCTTTTTTAAATTATATGCTATATATATATAATTTTTTTGTAGCCCCTTTCCTCCATCTGAGGACAGACACACTGTGAATGCACGTTAGCTTCTTTGACTGCCTAGTGGAGGAGAATGTCTACAGGAAACACAATGGATGTTTCACTGACTTTACTTCTGGCCCCCGTAATCCAATCCAGTGTAGCTCATGAACAAGACTTAAAATTGACTCGCTGGACAAGAAGACATTTGGTGCCAGTGCCAAAGCCACTCAGCTTTGTCTCCCAAAGAATTTCCTTCCCTCACTCGGGAGCATTAAGTTATATTATCTGGACACAGTTTTGGAAAAACACAGAATTAAGTCTCCATTCTCAATTCTAGAGTTTACCTTCAGCAGATGCTTTTTATCTCATGCTGGTTTCACTGTGCCACCCAGAATTCTCCTTGATCATTTTGTAGACTACCCGTGGTTGTAGAGACTTATTCTAATAACATCTCAATCCAAACATCATCAGGAAAATATGTTGGTTGGAAGAAAATTGGCTGATGCTTTCAGACCAGAAAAGCTTTTGGATTTTTGGATGTTTCAGGTTATCTGTACTACTATCTCTACCTTTTAATCCTAATGGTCAAAAGGTGATTGGGTCATTCACCTTTTTCAATGACGGATCCATAATTCCTGAAGGACTGAGTCTTCTGCATGTTGATATTTACGTCTTGGTGTGACAAACATTCCTTCCTCCAAAACAGTGAACAGACTGAGTAACCCTGTCTGTTTGGACTATGGATATACAAGAGGTCTGAGAATAGTCTGGAAATATGCATATGGGTTCCATATTCTCAGCATGACTTGTTGATTCTGGTGTGTTTGCATATGAGCATGTGTGAGTGTGTGTGTGAGCATGCATGAGTGCACCCACGCAAAATGAGCTTTCAGGGAAAGTAGATTACACAAAGCTTGAAGGAGGACTGAGCAAGAAGAGGCAGCAGGGCCTCTTTCAGATATTTGATCTAGGCTGTGTGCCAGCAGAAGGGAGAGTCTGGTTTGGGGACATTCCAGGGGTGGAAAGAAGGATGCTACAGAGGTGGGGTTCTTGTGTTTGGAGAAGAGGGAATTTTGTCCCACTTCAATCATTCTGATCACTGTGTGTTATAATTTATGATTTTACGTGGCTGACTACCATACTGGACTGAGTAGCTGCACAACAGATATTAAATAAAGTTGATTTTCAATGGACTTGATACTTCGAGGGAGATTGGGACTTAGGAGGAAAGAAGAGCTCTGGGAAGGTTCACAGCTGGGACTGGGCTTGGGAAATAGAACTGAGACCAGGTCCAGGCCTGCGTACATATGGGTTTGTACTAAATTAATGGGATATCCAAGTTGTTTAAGTCACTTCTAGATTGTACCCAAGCCTGCTTTGGATTGGAGAGAAATCTTTTTTTCCACTTCAAATGGCCACCTGACCTTGTTGCTTTGGAGTGGACAAGATGTGAAATGCACGGAAAGGTCCTGAACCCATGACATCTCTTTAAAGATGAATAGCTCTTGGATCTCTTTACAGTTGGAAGCAGAAAGCTGTCCCAGCGGCCAAAGTCTTCTGTCCAAGGGCTTGCTGGAATTCCTGACAAGTCCTCAGTGAAATGTACTTCCTTTCCCTTTATAAGCAAGAGTCCAGGACTCCCCATCAGGAGTAGAGTGGACAATGTCCTTTCTCAGACCTTCGGGTGCAGCCATTTTTTTTAGTTCAGCCAATAGTTAGCTCAGGACCTTGAAGCAGAAATAACTGGAAATGTCCAGAAACCACAAGGGATAAGGACGAAGGCAGTGTAAGGAGAGGGAGGGAACAGAATAAAGCTGGGGTGAGAGAGACATATGCAAAGATGCCTGTCTTTGAGAGCTGCCACCAAGCCTAGGGAGGGGACTACAGAGATGGGAAAGGTGACATATGAGGGGCTGAGCTTGAGACGGAGTCCATCTTACCAGTGAAGCCACTGGGATGTTGAGCGAGCAAATGTGACTCAGATGTGGGTCTCTGGCTAATCATATGGACACACGACTCATTTTCCCGTGTGTGACTGGAGATAAAGAAGGAGCAGTCAAGGGACATTTCATGTGAGGTGGAGTGATAACAACCTAATGAAGAAACATTTTTTAGCTAGTTGAAAAAGAAAACCCTTAAAAAAAAATAAACATAAATTCAGAGCCATGGACTAACTGTGAAATCAGTCCTCACCAGTAGTCTAAAATATAAACCTTCTACTCCACAAATGGCTTCTGTCAACAGCACAGAGCTTGCTGCCAGGACCCTGAAGGGGAGGCAGTAAGAGGCTTTAAATGTGGAAAAGGCTGGTCACACGGAGGGAAGAGCCAGCAAGACTGAAACCAACTAGTCCTAAACCACAAACACCAGAAAAAACGTCAACATACCATTTGTCACCATTTCACCACTAGCCTTGCTTAAATAGCTTTCATTGAGTGCACTGAGCCCCCAGGTGGCCGCTGAAATCCTCAGCAAACACTGCATTTTATTGTGGTGGCGTCCCACCCAAGAGGGCAGCTGGAAGCAGTTTGTCAGCGAAAATTCAAGAAAGAGAATCCATGACTACTCAAGGCTTACGTTGAACACAATATCAAATAGAGGTCCTTGAAAATTTTAATTTCTTTTGGTGGGGCTGGGGGACTGGATGGAATGGAGAGAGAAGGAGAAAAAAAAAACACCAGGCTTTGGAAAAAAAAAACAAACGATATTTGGTCAGAGGGATGACTTGGATGACTTGGCCATTTTCCTCATTGTTCTGTATTGATTCATGTTCTCCACAGCAGGTGAGCTTGAGTCTCTGAAGGGATGTGTATTGCCAATCTACCTCACAGATGGGCAAGAAGTTCTTTTTGTGTCTGAGAGGACCCCTAAAATTTTCTTCTCAATAAATATGTAAGATTTCTGCCCTTCCCCCCATCACCTGAATGCGTGTTGCTGGGCTAAACTTCATTACTTGGGTTAAAACAAAGAAAACTCATACTTCTCTGAAAACCCTTTGTTCAACGGAATGTCCTACTTGTCTCAACTCATCCCACATATTTGCCGATGGCTACTCAATGTCAAAGAGCAGAGATGAGCAGATAACATTCAGAGATTCTATGGCATACATTTCTTAAGTTACTAAAATATAAAGATACTAAAATTCTGTATCTAAATGTATATATAATGTGTAAGAGGATAAGGCAGGGAGTGTGAGTGTGGACATCAGTTTTGGGCCTACTTCCTGTCAGGTGTTTTTTGAAATTATGTTACTCCGTAATCCTTACGACAATCATTGAGTTATCCTTTAGTTCCCTCATTTTATGAAGGAAGGAATGGAGTCTCAGAGTAACCCATTCAAAATCACGTTAAGGATAATGAGCACCTTGTACATGAGAACTCGAGGTCTTTTCGAGAGACATTGGCTGCCATGATGCTGTGATTGTGTGAGGAATTTCAGCAGTTTGAATATTACCAGAATGAGAGCTAATTTTATGATATATTCATTGTTTTTTTTTAAATTTTTATGTATTTATTTGAGAGAGAGAGAGCACACATGAGCGGGGGGAGGGGCAGAAGGAGAGGAAGAAACAGACTCCCCACTGAGTAGGAAGCCCGATGTGGGGCTCTATCCCGGGACTCCGGGATCATGACCTGAGCAGGAGCCCCCATTCATTGGTGTTTTAACCTCTAGAAATTGGACTAATGGTGACATAGGGGATAATACTAGAGAAGCATTTTGGGGATCACATTGGTAATGATTTCCTGTAATGTTTCTTCTGTAAGCCTAAGTTGCCACGTAGAAAAGTGATGCTGCAGACAGTATATAATACAGTTATTTGCATTACTGGGTGATCTGCCCATTTGTTTCCAGCTTTGACAAGAATGGACACACTTTGGAAAAGCATGAAGACTCTCACTTTCAATAAGAGCAGGTTGCTTCAGAGTAAAAATGTTGGCAGAATACTGTAGAGCCAACCCAATGGTGTAACTCCATGCCACCCAATAGATACCCTCACATTATTTTGTTGGAGTTATTAAGGGAGCGAATAGATGCACGACTCAAACTCAGGCCCAATCATGAAAGTAGCAGAGGTAAATACTTTAATATTTAGACAAATATCTCTTTAACTCTTAGGATTCATTCATTTTAACTTAACTAAAGACAGACCAAGCCCAGAGGCATAAAGAACTAAACTCAATTTCTATTTACTTCAACAAGGACTAGTTAGATCTCAAAACTCAGTTTTTTGGTACTAGCAAGTTATCTCAGGGAAATGGTATGCGTGTGTCTAAAATAATGCTTTAAAGGGCATCTGGGTGACACAGTCATTTAAGCTTCTGACTCATGCTTCCGGCTCAGGTCATGACCTCAGGGTCCTGGAATTGAGCCCTGTGTTGAGCTCCTCACTTAGGGAGTCTGCTTGTCTCCCTCTCCCTCTGCCCCTCCCCCCTCATACTCATTCTCTTTCTCCTCTCTCAAATAAATAAATCTTTAAAAATAAAATATAATAAAATAATAATGCTTTAAGGGGCGCCTGGCTGGCTCAGTCAGTAGAGCATGCTATTCTTAATCTCAGGGTCGTGAGTTCAAACCCCACATTAGGGTTTAGCCTACCTAAAATAAAATTCAACAAAAAACAATGCTTTAAGATTTCTCCCATATTTTAAAATCTAATTTTTTAAAAAGATTTTATTTATTTACTTGAGAGAGAGAATGGGAGAGAGAGAGAGAGAAGCAGACTCCCTGCTGAGCAGAGAGCCCAACGCGGGGGCTTGATCCCAGGACCCTGAGATCATAACCTGCGCTGAAGGCAGATACTTAACCGACTGAGCCACCCAGGCACCCCTCTCCCATATTTTAAATTGCTAAAAGCAGAGACCAGGCTTATGTCTCTTTGGACCCCTGCAGACCCACTCTCTGTTCTGCTCCATGGCCTGGCATGTTGACAGATGAGAACTCCATCTGAAGGCTTCCTTCCTCTGCTTTCTAGTTGGATTCAGACAAGGGGAGGCATTGTTGCAAATCTGGAGGGTGGGAGCAGAGAGAGGTTGAGGTTCCCTTCCTCCTGGGTTATGGTGAATTCAGGAGGACTGCCCTCACTGAGCAGTTGCCTTGAGTTCTGATAATTATTCCCTCCCTTACCTCTTCAGGTCTAGCGTCTTGCCACTATTGCTAGCCCAGGATCCTGCCCGACATCTTGTTGGGTTCCCTAACTCTGCCCATACCTCTGTACATAACCTCTTCATGAAACTCTCCTCAAATCACCCTGTTTGGCTGTACCATCTGTCACTTACTTGAACCCTGACCAGCTCCTGTTCAGCACGGGGCTTTATACACAGCAGGGCACTCAATAAAGACTTTTAAATTCAGTGAAAAAGAGTGGTCTTGACCCTTCTGATATTTGCATTTAAAGATTATTTATACTACAGTGACCAATTGTCCCTGTTTGGGTCTCAGGGGAGCTCCCAGGATGCGGGACTTTTTGTTTTGGGCAAACCAGATGAGTTGGTCACTGTAGCATATACTCTTAAAATTTCCCATTGGGGGGGCGCCTGGGTGGCTCAGTTGGTGAAGCAACTGCCTTCAGCTCAGGTCATGATCCTGGAGTGCCAGGATCGAGTCCTGCATCGGGCTCCCTGCTCAGCAGGGAGTCTGCTTCTCCCTCTGGCCCTCCCCCCTCTCATGTGCTCTCTCTCTCTCATTCTCTCTCTCAAATAAATAAATACAATCTTAAAAAAAAGGAAAGAAAAAAATAAAATTTCCCATTGGTTTTGAAAAAGATTACCTTATCTTTGAAAAGATTTCTAGAATCATATTTAAGCTAAAGTTATTATACTAACTAGAGTATTTCCCACTAATGAGAAAATGTATGTCTGAAATGCTTCTCTTAAAGCACATTGGTATAACATGGACAGAGGATGCATTATTTTGTTTTGTCTGTTCAACTCTGTTTACTCTCCAGAGGAAGTCACCCAAGGAACTAGTGAGACATCAGGAGTGATGTATAAATGCTCACTAAGAAGTTTTGAGTGAATAGAGTGGCAAAGTACATTGCAGTGAGAAACAGGGCTGTTTGAATAGGGTTTCTGATTTAAAAAACACTTTTGGGCATTTTAAATGATAGTGTTCTGTATCCCCATCCTTCCAGTGTGCTGTTATCTTGAGAACATAGGAAGATATTTGCATATTATGAAAAGCATATTTTATGGATTTGTGTAACTAATTCCATTTGTTGGTATATTTTAATTCCTAACAGAATTAAGGAAGAGAATTCCTAAGAAAAGAAAAGCAACAACCTCAAACAAAGCTAACATTTTAAGAAGAAACCTTTATTTACGTGTTGGAATATAGTTGGATTATTTTATTTTTTTTTCCAAGAGAAACGTGTTTATTCAATGACAGTATGAACAGCTCTCACACTGCTTTAGTAAATAGGCTACCTGGGAGGAGGAAATTTAATAGGGTTAGAAATCCACCATGAGCTGAATGCTTTTCAATTCAAGATATTATTTTCTGGTAGGAGAGCTTTTGACTATTCACTGCAGGAAGCCAGAATTGCAAATATGTATCCCTTTACTCCTGCCATTTACTCTCCGTTTTCTTGATCTACTTGTTCCCTAATCGTTGTTCCCTTCTAAGAGTTGGACAAGTTATTTAAAACAAATTGGTAATATTGGCTGTGGTTAAATTAGAATTTAATAATTTACCTCCAGTGTCTTAGGAGAGCTCCCTTCGGTATTACCTCTACACTGAAATGGCTGTTGTCAACATGGTTTTCCAACTATAAACTATTATCAGGCATGTGTGAAAGATATCGACCTAAGTGTCTGAACTTCAGCTCATTGTAATAAACATTTATTGAATGCCTACTATGTGTAAGATGATAATAGAAAATCAAATTTCACAATAGGAAGGTACGAATTCAAACATCAAACTAATGGAAAGAAGACAATCAGTAATCACTCATTTTGGTTACATTTTTTTAAGCGTATAGATATTTTTAGACTGAATTTTCAGGATCGAATTCCTTTTTTCTTTCGTAACCTTGTGAAATTGTAAGAGTTTTACTCAGTGTTCATAAGTAACATTTTTTTTTCTTCAGAGAAAGGTGAGAACATGAAATAAGATCCTAGAGTCCCACAGTAAATTTTCCATAGCTCCCATGGCTTGCCCACAGATGTGCTTTGCAAGATTAATATGTGATGCTTGTGGCTGAAATGCAGCGGAGTTTAGCTTTACTGGACTTAGTAATTATTGGGTCATAATCCTGAGTTGTTATTGTCATTGAAATGGACTGCAGAAAGGAACACAGAAGCCAAAGAACCTATGCTTCTGTTGAACAGAGGGGAGGATTTGGTCCAAATCCAAATTTTCTTTGGTGGCAGAGACCGTTTTCTTTCTTCATAATGGCAATAGAAGGTATGTTGGGGAAAATGACAAAAGATCTTGAAAATGGAAATTTTGGTGACCATTTCAGTCAAGAAATTGTGCTAATGAAAGATCAAGAAAATCTCACATTGCAGATGGACAGATTATCTGATCTTAACTCAAAATGCCTCATCCTGGCTAATAATGGTGTGCTTTGAGGTTTATCAGCCAAGGGTCAGCCCATCAGAGTTCCCCTGGCTTTGTTGTCTTCATTACAGCATCATTCCTTTGGCTCCAGATGTCATTTTCATGTTCACGAAAATGGGTCTTTAAAAGCCATACAAAGTGAATATCTTATTGATTAAAGTAATTAGGTAATAGTCAGCTCAGGTCTTGTAAGAATGGAGGTCAAGATCGGTGTATGGATGGGGCCTGTACCACCTGACATGTGAGGAGTTCTTAAAAGAGGCAAGATGAGGACAAAGTGTAAACTGATGTTAAATTTCATCCAAGGACAATATGTATTAATCCAGTGACACATATCTTTTGATCCTGGAATTCGACTTTTAAAAAATGTATATTAAAGAAAAAATGCCAAAATACATGCACAAAATTGTATGCACAAGGATGTTTATCACAGTATCATTTAAAAGCAGTTTAAAAGTGAAAGTAACCTGAGTATCTATCAATAAGGGGTTGGAATTCTCTGCCAGAACCCTAAATGATGATGCAGTTGTGTATGTCAAGGAAGACCAGGGTGTATTATTTACAGAGTTAAAGAGGAAATAATTCCAAAAGTTATGTCTAACATCATCCAATTGTTTTTAAAAAATATTCAAGTAGGGCGCCTGGGTGGCTCAGTGGGTTAAGTGTCTGCCTTCGGCTCAGGTCATGGTCCCAGGGCCCTGGAATCGAGTCCCACATTGGGCTCCCTGCTCAGCAGGGAGTATGCTTCTCTCTCTGCCCCTGCCCCCTGTTCATGCACCCACTCTCTCTCTCTCTCTCGCTCT
Organism: Eumetopias jubatus; assembly: GCF_037043125.1. Lineage (NCBI taxonomy): Eukaryota > Metazoa > Chordata > Mammalia > Carnivora > Otariidae > Eumetopias > Eumetopias jubatus. Next base: position 126,314,211 of record NW_028274812.1, on the reverse strand, counting down.
CACTCTCTCACAAATAAATAAATAAAATCTTTAAAAATATTCAAGTAAAAAACCAATTAATATGTAGATATTAATTTGCATTAATTGCATTAATTACATAGCAAACTTGGTACTTTAAGTTATATTATTTCTGGGTAGTAGGAATATGAATGAATGACTTTTTAAAAACTTGTTTGATACTTCTAAGATAAAAAAATTGTACAGGTATTACCTTAAAAATCAGAAATACAACAAAACCAAAAAACTTTCCATTTTAAAAATTGGAAGACAACTGTGCCTAAGCAGAAGTCCTTGACTGTAGGTCATGGGTGCCTCAGCCGCAGCAGGAAGTCTCTCTGGTAGGAAAATAAAAGCCCCAGCTGCACATGGGCTCTGGAAACTGTAGCAGTAAAAGCATCCCTGTAGTCCGACAGGAGTCAGGGAACTGAGAACACATTCTTTCCAACAGGACTTTGGACTCTACTTCTCACCCACCCCTCTCTTCCTGGTTTCTGACTCATGTCCCCACTGCCTTCTGGTGCTTACATCTGAATGCCCCACTGATTTCAAACTCAACATTCCCCAAACTGACTTGGATCCCCACTCTTTTCTGATGGGATGCAAGCTCTCCCTCATTTGACCTCCCATAGTTCTTTGTAGCCTCTACTGGGACACCTGTCTCCGGCAACCTGTATCATATTGATTTGGATACCTGTCTTATTCCGCTTGCAGAATGAAAGCGCCTTGAGGCAGTGTTTTTGTTTTACTCTTGGCTGTCTCCCCTGAAGCCCCAAGGTCCATGCTTTTCTGATGGGAGGCACCCAAAACCATATATAGTAAATCAATGAAAGAATGGACAGATGATTTCTGCAGGTGGCTAGCTCTCATGGCATCAGGGCTTGCTTGTTATTTCTTAGCAAGCTAGAAAACCACTTTCTCATTCTATTTTGCCCTGTCAAAAAATCCAGGCATGTCTTAGTGGAGATAAAGCAGAAAGAATTAGTGCTGCCTTCTCTAATACTTGTAAACACAGGGTGTAGGATGTGCTATCATTTGACTTGGAGGAAGTGGAAAATGGAACCCAGCCAACTATTTCTTAGGTCATTAAAAGTTATTAAAGAAAGCAATAAGAGACATTAAAGTAACCATTGCAATAAAGTGGAAGCTCTAGCTACAAAAAAAAAAAAAATTAATTTAGAGAAGCCAGATGGGAAAAGATTCGGAGAATGGAAGGAGAAACGCAGGAGAGGAGTCGGCGCCGGAACAGCTCCGGAATGACGGCCATGGAATAACCAGAATGCTTCTGTCCAGCCATTTCTGCACAGGTACCAGTACAATGACTATTTTTAAATAAAAGGGGTCCCTCTAGGAGTTCTGCCCTACTGCATCCGAACCACTTCGGGTGCTGGAAGGTCTTACCATTGTTTCTCCTCAGAAATCTCTTCCTAGCAGTACTCCCTGTATTGCCCGTTCTTATTCCTGCTTTTCCCCAGGCTGGTCTGTGTCCTGCCTGGAATGCCATAAAATTCTTCTGGGGTCTCTGCGTTCTCTGATCACCACCTGCAATTACAAACCCCACAAGGGGAATTTACTAAAGTAATTGGAAAACAAAGTCTTACAGCATCTAACTACTTTCTCAAGGTCCATATTGAAATTGAGAGTGAGCCAGCATTCTGTGTTTGTGTCGGCGGAAGCAATAAATACCATTAAGCACTGCATCAAAGTAGCAATGCATTTAAAATGATAAAGGATAAAACACAATTTTCAAAATTGTCAAACCTGCTCTTCTTCACCACAGTAGATGTCAATATTTTGCTTGCCTGCCATGTGTAATGAAGTATTGTAATATATATTGAAGAGTTAGGAAGCCAAGTGGCCTGATATTCACCATGAGGGTCAGAAGGCTGCCATTTGCAGTTATGAATATTTGTTGGCATAACACCTTAAGGACCAACTCGGTGCCTCTCTTTACCTTTTCTAATAGACTAGTGGAGGTAACGATGACAAGAGATGGCCCCTGTCCTCAAGTGTAGTAGGGTGACAAAGACATGGCTGAACATCTCACACAAAAGTTCTGAAAATGAGGAAGTCAACTGGTGTTCAAACAGCGAGAAGGAAGTGCGTCATTCTGAGGTAGGGAGAGCAGTAGCAAAGATCCAGGGGCATGGGCAAGTATGTTGTGTTTTCAGAACAGGGAGTGGGTTGGCATGCTTGTGGCAGAGGGTATATGGAAACATGTAGTCGGAGATGGTGCTGGAAAGCCTATACCCTTTGGAATCGGTTTTGGATAAATAGAAAAACCTGAGGTCATTCCCCTCGGCTTTTAAGACGCTCATCTTGAAAACTATTTTAACTCAGGTCATATAGAGCTGAGCAGAACCCTAACTCAGATGGTACATTAAGATCACTGTTGCCAACACGGGGAACTGGGAGAAATGAGGTTTCCCTAAATTAGTAAGAAGGCTTAAGGAATTCAGTGGTAGTCCACGCTGCCCTACACTCCTGGCTGGTACTGAGGTTTGGTGAGAAATGTATAACAATGACCTTAATGGGCTAATATCATCCCCCAACTTGTCCAACTGTCCTGACTGGGCTCCATATGAATGGCACCTAATCTCTCACGTCATAGTTTAATTTGAGACCAAATCGTGCTTTTCTTGGAAGCTGCCTTCCCGCTCTAAGTCAGGGAATGTTCAGCTTTCAGCTGAAGGAGGTGATGGCTACAGAGCATGACCCCTCCCGCCGGGATTTATCAGCAGCAAAGCTGTAAAGGGGCCCAGATTGGTCTTTGGCCTCTTGAACCATCATGATAATACATTTATTGAGAGCTTATTATATACTAGGCATAACATGGAGCATTGCATACGTATTCTCTAATTTAATCTTCAAAACAGCTCTGTGAGCAAGATTCTATAATTCTTATTCGACAGATGAGGAATTGTAGTTTATAGAAGTGAACTTCCTTGAAGTAATGCTGTTAGTGGTGAAGCTGGGACTTGAATCCAGGCACTCTGATGTTTTTACTCTTATCCCCCCCCTTCCACTGTCAAAACCTGATTTCAGAAAAGGCATTAGAGACATACTGAAGCCAGGTATAGGTACCTATGGAGAGGCAATGTGAGGTTGGGGTTCAGGACATGGACCGTGTGGTTAACCTGACATGAGTTTGCGCACTGGCTCCCTGTCTTCCCTGGGTGACCAGACAAATGACCTAACCCTGCAGGCTTCAGGATCCACATCTGTAAGATGCTGCTAAGAGCTGCACGTCCCTCATAGATTGTCCGAAGTGTGAAATGAAATGGCATACCTGCCCTGCCACATGGTGTGTTCTCAAGAAACGTGAGCTCTTGTTGTTATCCATGAGGAGTTATGTATGCATTGTCCACCACTGGGATTTTTGTGTTTTACCAATCAAGTACTACTTAAGCTGAAAGAAATGACTCTAATGGTAGAAGTTGTAAGAATCTGTACTCAATTATTTTTTTAATTAAATAATATGCAAATATCTACTCAATTGTGAGAAACTCAAATAATACAGATGACCAGGTTGTCTTTAATCACCCACATGGTGGAATATGACTCTTCCTCAATTCTGTGAGGGAGCCCTGTGAAAGGGGCAGAGAGGTCCTTCCTTGGCACCTGGGAGTGATGCCATGTAGTCTGCCTTCTTGGGGGCTGGTTTTCCTCCAGCCATATTGTTCAAGGATCCTTCTCTCACTGCTCCTATTAAAAGCACAGCTGGGGGTCATGTATGTAAGGAATGGAGGTGTCTGGTAGGCAGAGAAGTACCAGATTTGAGGAGGCAGTTCCAACCCTGCTCTGTCTGCAGCTGGCTATGTGATCTGAGCCCTCACTTCCTGACTGTAGAATGAGGGTTTGAAGCTAGAGAATCATCAGTCCCGCCTCCAGGGGCCATTTTGCTTGATGTCGTCACGTGATAAATGCAGGAATGATGAACCACTTCCACACTAATGGAGTTTCCCAGGGTCACATACTTAGTTAGTGGTAGAGCTAAGACTAGAAAGAACCCCTTACTCCTAGTTCTCAGGGCCTGGATAGCTGTAACAAATGAGTGGTGAATGCTGTTCTTTGTTCTCTCATCCCATTTCTCATAAACGGGAGTCATTTTAAGTTCTCCAACCCTCTGGTTTTACCACTCTAAAACTTCTCTTTCTCTCTCTCTGAGACAAGCAGAGTTGTCCCAGGCATGAGTGAGTATATAAATAAAGCCTCTTTCTGCCTGGCTTGGAGGATCCCAGTGTGACAGGACACAGGGCATGAGAGAACCCACCTTCAGCAGCTGTCTTGGTCACAAGTGCCCTTCAGCTGTGCCTGGGAGGGCGGCCCTACCCATCCACAACTGTCCTGGCTCTCTAATCAAACCCATCAACTGCTGAGAATGGGGATAGCAACCACTTGTGTAGACCCAACCCTTTCTGTCTTCTTCACTCCCCTTCTTTATTTCTACCTTCACCTGAGACTCTGCCAACAGCCTTGCCCAGGAAGAAATTCAGAGGAATTTCTGGCATCTCTGCCTCCCCCTTGCCCCTCCCCAGGAATGGAAATTACTTCAACATCTGCCAGTGACTTGGGATAACAGAGATATTATTGCTCGAGTGCAGAATTCTGGTTCTCTTGCTGCCACACGCTCCTAGCCTGAAATCTTTCAGTTTGATGGCAGCAGTCTCTTTCTACTAAACTGTTGTTTTCAAATTTTCTACTGTAATGATGACCTGCCTTCCTATAGCCTCTGCTGAAGCCTCTCACCAGGCCAGCTCAGGTAAGTACTTCCTCCATCCTCCCAGAAGACAAACCCACATACACACAAAAAAATGATCAAAGAAGATTTTCAGAAAATAGTCCCAGTGTGTGAATTACCCTGAGCACTGCGGTTCTGGGCTGTTCTCTGGGCTCTGTCACCAAATCTACTGGGTGAATGACCCACTCCTGAGAAAGACATAGGAAAGACCCACCCCTGAGAAAGACGTAGGAATCTGAGGAGATCCTAATGTGACAAGACACAGCAAGGAGGGAACCCAGGAGGAGAGAACAAGGAAACAGTCATGATTAAGCAACAACAAGAGCTATGGGGCTCAGTAGGCTTGAGTAATTTTTATCTTAACTCTGCCATTTACTAGGTGTGGGACCTCTAATAAATCACTTTCATCATTTCCTCATCTGCAACAGGAGAGGGTTGGGTTAAAGTGGCCCTTCTAGAGAAAGCATTCAGTTAGCACACCATCTCTTCTCCACACAGGCTGGGGGCTGGGGTAGAGGGTGGAGGGGAGAGAATCCTCGGCTGTGGTTCTTGGCCCTGGGGAGTTTGTGATCTTGTCTCGGAGACCAGGACATGGACTAGCAGTGGTGATAAATTTGTTGTGTGGGATTTTGTGCTGAATCGCAAGGCTTATTTCCACCATGGGAATTTAGAAAGGGGTGAGAGCAGAGGTCTGGAAAAGCTTCTTGAAGGAGGTAAAATGTGGGAAGGGCCTTGAAGCGTGGTTAGAATGTAAGGAGGAGAAAGGAAAGAGGAGAAAGGAAACTTCCAGGTGGGAGAAGCGAAGAACAAAAATAGGAACAGAGCATGTCTGTGGAACCGAGGGGAATGTGTGGAGTGAAGAAGAGGTGCCTACTGGAAGAAGTAGCTGAATATAGTATACAGATGGGGCCCATTATGCAAGGCTTGAAAGCCATTCGATTTCTTCCTTCTTTCATTCATTCATCTATCTTGATTGAATATCTATTATGTAAGACATCTATAAGTCTTTGGCTGGGGAGATTTAGGAGTAAAGTGTGCACTGAGAGTTCTGTTCTTAAAAGATTTGTTTCTGGTATCAAGGTTTAGAGGTAAATTTGATTAAATTAAGAGGGACCAAACAAGTAGTGGTTCTCAACCTTGGTGGCACATTGAAAAATTATGGCTCCCTTGGCCCCTTCTCTAGAAATTCTGATTTATTTTGTCTGGGGAGAAATTCTGAGCATAGTCCCTTCTTTTCCTATTCCTGCCTCCCTCCTTCCTTCCTTTCCCTCTCTTTCTTCCTGCAGCTATTTGAATGTGAGGGGGTGAGGGCCTGAAATAAAACAGTAGCGACTGAAATGGAGAAGAAATTAAGATAAAGACATATTTTAAAGGTAAAAGTGCCAGGTGCCATGCTAATGAAACATAGGGAATTAAAGAGAGATTCCATTCATTTCTTCAAAATATTTGTTGAACACTTACCCATATACCTCATACTGAATCAGAAGCTATAGGAAAATCAGATGGCAAGACCCTGGTCCTGCCTTCAAGGAGTCAATGTCTAGTAGATGACAAAGAAAATAACTATAATACAAGGAGAATAGGGAAACGGGATGAAGGGAAATGTTTTTAAGGTGTAAAGATATATAGAGAGGAGAGGGGTAGAGGGTCCAACTAGCAGACACAATGAAGAAAGTTCTCCACAAAGGTCCCATTTAGTGGCAGCTTGACGCATCAGCAGGTGGGGTTGGGGGGAGGGGTCCCCCAGTGGGAGTCACAGTGAAGGAAAATGTGTGAAGACAGCTGGGTGTAATGAAGGGCAGAATTAATGCATGGCCATGAGCAGCCTGATCCCTAAGAGGCATGTGGTGTGTGGAAGGCTTGGTGAAAAAGGTAGATTATTGCTGGGAAAGACTAGATTTTTTGGGTTGTTCCCTCTTGATTTTTAAATGTTGGCAATGTTTTATTTCTCGTCCTTAGTTATGGTTAAATGAGTGTTCATTTTATAAGTATTTCTTTAAATGCACATAAAAGTTTATCAGTTTCCTGCTTGTATATTATCTTAGAGCTTTAAAATGTTTAATTAAAGAATAGTAGATATAATCAATGTGATGTAATTATTATAAACATAGATGTACCTAACAGTACAATCTTATGTACTGTGTCAAGTAAATAAACAGAAAAATATACATAAATTAACAACTGTAGTTGAAAATGTATTAACATGCATCTCTAGGAACTGTGGATCAAATAGAAATAAAAATAGCATGATATGAATGAGCTGAAAATACAATTTAAATAGGACACATGTATCCAAAAAAAACCAGACAACACATTCTTTTTAAATATACATGGCACATTTACAACAGGAGACATGTATTAGGCTGTAAGTTCCAAAGAATCAATCCCATTCAGACAATGCAACTGTGGAATTGTTTTTTGAAAGATAGCTAAAATAAAATCCCACATATTTAGAAACTAGGTGACATATGATTAAGTGACACTTGGTTTAAAAAATAAATATTTAGGACTAAATAAAACACTAATGATAGAAGTTGTGTAACATAGCTAAAGCAGTACTGAAAACCCAACTTATAGCTTTAAATAAACACATTAATGAACAAGAAAGTTTGAAGATTAATGAGTTACTACTTTACACCCATTAGGAAGACTACTACCAAAAAAGCAAATAACAAGTGTTGTTAGAATAATATTAACTTTTTAATTAAGGTATTATTTGTATAAATAAAATTCACCCATTTAAGAAGTCAGATTTTTTTAAGGTCTTGAATGCCAAGATAAGGGATTTGGATGGCCAGAGCTCATATAGTGCAATAAAAAATCCAACAGACTTGGCATTGAATTGTATTGCCAAGTATGTTGACCATGGACAAATTACTTGATCTCAGGGTCTCATTTTCTCATCTTCAACCATGATAGGACTACATCTCCAGGGGAATGTGAAAAGGATAAAATAGTGTCTATAAAATGTTTGGCACATAATAAAGACATAGGAGGTAGGAGTTCACTTTCTATTTTACTCATCAGAATCTTCAAGGGAAGGACCATATTCCAAGACATAGGGGTATGAGTTCACTTTCTATTTTACTCATCAGAATCTTCAAGGGAAGGACCATATTCCCTGAATATTTGAAAAGTATCTTAGGTGGTTCTGATGTACAGCTAGAGTTTCAAATCATTGGTGTAGGCCCTGGGGGCCATGGCAGGCTTTTGATCAGGGAAATGGCATGATTAGGGCTCTACCTGGGGACTGTGAGTCTACAGGAGCACTCATTGGGCCTAGAAGCCTGGGAAAATGTGGAAAGGCAGAGTGTGGAGACCAGGAAGAAGATTTGATTCAGAGCGGACAGTGATGAGCTTGGTTTTAGTTAATGTTTGTTTATTCATCAACAAGCAAACATTGATTCAGGCCTACTTTGAGTGAGCCCCTGTATTTCATACAGAGATAAATGCATCTCCACTTCCCTGACTCATCGTTTAAGGAACAATTCCTGGAAGGCTTTCTGTGGCCTCTCTCTTCTTTGTCTTCTGGCTGACTCAGTGGTGATATTGGTAGCTGCAATTTAGGAAAGGTTAGGGGTTTCTAGCTGACTGTGGGATTCCACTGTGGCAGAGGCTGTTCGGATAAAAGCTTTCATCTTTCTTTTAGGATCTTCTAGCCTGAGACCCACAACCACTTCTTAGTCTAGATCTCATTCTTAATACAAATCCCTAGACTCAGGTGCTGATTCTTCTTTTTTATAACACCAGGAACTGCCAGGCAGAGTAGAATAAACATGAAACCATGATATCATTCATTTAGCATGATTAGGTAGCTGGAACAATGGTCACCAGAATGGGCTGCACCCCAGTTTCTGCTCATTTCCTGGACAGGCAAGTTCTTGGGGCACATACATGCCACCACAGAAAACTTATGCTTAGCTACCTATCACATTATCATGAGAAGATAACTGTCATCAAACCTCGAAAGAAGGAACAAAATATTCCTTGTATCTTATTTATATCCCCATTTTGTCTTGACTTTAGGTACATTGTCCCAAGATAGGGGGAATTAAAGTAGGCAAGGTGGTTCAAGAGGGTCCCAAGGAAGAGATTATTGATGTCATATTGGGAGGGAGAATGGAAGCTAACGCTGGCAGGGTTCGGGGTTGGAGATTGCAGGGTGGGCGGAGAGCGTTCAGCCTTATAAGCATGGAAATACTCAAAACGTAACTAGCACTGTGTAAGGGGAGTTTGGAGAGATAGATAAGGAATGGAATAAGGCATCTAGCTAGCATAACTTTATCTTTGCCCTAAGATCAATAAGATGGTATTGAAAACTTTTTAAAGCAGGGAGGTAAAATAAATCAGATTTTCACGTTGAAAGGATCACGTAACTGCTGTGTAAAGACAAGATTAGAGAAGGGATTAGTTCAGGAGAGAGATGACGGTAGCTTGGGCTATGCGATGTCCTAGAAATAGAAGTAAACCAAAGATTTAGGAAGCAGATTTGATCGTCTTCGGTGACAAAATAGAAATGACGATGTGAATCAATGAAAGTGAAGACTGACTGCCTGTAAGTGGTGACCCTTGTGTCCTGTTGTCAATTCAACTCCATAGACTTAAAATAGGCTGCCTCATCTTTTCTCCATGAATCTCCACCTGGCTTGCTGTCCATGGAATATTTGTTTCTCCATAATTCATATTTTGAAACCTAACCCCTAATGTGATGGTATTAGGAGGTGGGGCCTTTGGGATGTGATTAGGTCAATGGTGGAGTCTCCTGAAAGGGATCAGTGCCTTTATAAAAGAGACCTCAGGGAGCTTCCTTTCCCCTTCCACCATGTGAGGGCATAGCAAAGAGACAGCTGTCTGTAATCCAGGAAGTGAGCTCTCTCCAGACACCAAATCTGCCAGTGCCTTGATCTTAGACTTGCTAGCCTCCAGAACCGTGAGAGATAAATGTCTGTTGTGTAAGCTGTCCAGTCTATGGTATTCTATTATAGCAGCCTAAGTGGTCTAAGACATGACTTGTATCTGTTAACGACATTGTCATTTGATCTAAAATCTGGATGTAATTTTGGACTTGTACCTTTTTCTCCAAATCTATGATGAATTGGAGTCCAAAATTTTCTCCTTTTGGAATGTCTCTTTCATTTTTCTCTCTTTTTAAAAAAATTTCAGTTCAGGCCCTTACGAAATACTTGTCCTTTGGTGCCTACATTTTATCTCCCAGTTCTGGTCTCCACTGTGAACACTGTAATGCAGTTAGTCTCTTTTAAAACATTGCTCTCCCCATTCTATTCCTTCCATAGAACTTTGCAGGGATTCCCCATTGGCCTGAAGTGAAAAATCTCAGTGCCTTGGTTTAGGATTCAAGGCTTTCTGCAGTCTGTTCCCAATCTACTTTGCCACTTTCTGCTTCCCTACAATAGTAGTTTTTACAACTCTTTTAAAGTTACAGAACCTTTTGTTCAGATGGAATCTTTTGTTCAAAAACATGGCAGCTCCATATGTATAGCATGTGAGTGGAGCTTTTGGTTGAAGTAGGGATGGGGTTGATTTCCTCTCCCTTCCTCCCATTGCCTCCTTTCCTTCCCTACCTGCTTTGTCCCCTGAGATGAGTCTGTTCAGAATGTTGTTTGAAATCCATAGCCTTCCAGGAATGCTCTTAGGTAGAAATAGATGTTCTCCTCAAGGAACAAGTGGGTCACTAAATTCAACATGTGTTTCCCTCTGCTGAGCCTCTAGTCTGCCTCTCCTCTGGTTGTTTCCTCATCAGGCAGGGACTCTGCCTCATAAAAGACCCCCTCTGTGATGTAATATGAGCATTTTAACCACACCGCTGTAGTGAGCACAAGAGCAGTTTTGACTAGGCTGCTTCTTGTAGCATCCTTCGAGAAACTGAGACCATCACAACAAACATAGTCCTGCAAAAGCAGTTTTATAAGGACTATCCAATGTGCTACCAGCACTCCCTGGGTCTGATTGATTTAGAAAATGTTATATCCAGAGCAGTGGTTTCCAAACCTGGGGATGGGGCCTTGGAACTTGTGTTTATAAATAGCCTCCTGAGTTGAGAACCAATAAAATGAGCACTAGGAACAGTGAAGGAGGATGGAGACATTAAGCTAAGTCAATGGTGATACCCAGTGATAATACTATGATAGCTCTCTATGTATATATCATAATTCACAATATATTTTTCTTATGAAGAAATGAATTAAAAGAGTGGAAAAAGAACAGGTTTGCAGGGGATTGTCTTTCAATTTTGAGCAGATGGAATTTAAAACACCTGTGAGCCAGCTAGGTGCAGGTGTCCAGCAGGTAGATGAAAATTTGGGTCCACGACTCAAGAATGAGATTAGGTCTAGACTGATGTGAGTTTGAGAGTCATCTTTACGGGGGAGATAGGTAGAGCTGTGAAGGGAGGTGAGATTTTATTTTTAGAAGATTGATTAAATAAATAATAGTTTATTCCTACTTTGAATTCTATGCTTCTATTAAGAAAGAACAAAAAATATTTCTATGTGGCAATAGAAAAAAATAAAATCCAGGATAGCATGTTCATGTGAAAAGAACAAGGGGTAGAGCTGTAAAATAATATCTTTTGTCTAAAGAGGTTGGGAGAAGGGGAAAAATATATATCTCTATGCATAAAGGAACTACAAAAATACTGCAGAGGTAGGTGGGATGCCAGGGAGACCATTCACTTTTTCCTTCTTTATTTTTAAATTGTTTAACAACATGAATTATTGTCCATATAAAAATTAACTTACAACATGATAAAAATGAAGGGGAGATTGTAATAGTCCTGCCATGTTTACATTTTCCTGAGTGATAAAATAAAAAAAAAAACAACCTTACCATTTATTACAATTGTTACATCATAAAAGAAAAGAAAGATCATCTTGAAACAAACAAAAAGCAATAAAGAATTACCATTTTTAAAGAAAGTCTTTTAAAAAATTTTTAAAAATATTATTTATTTATTTATTTGAGAGACAGAGACAGAGATAGTGACAGAGATAGTGAGAGAGAGGGCAGGAGCAGGGAGAAGAGGGAGAAGCAGACTTCTCACTGAGCAGAGAGCCTAACACAGGACTCGATCCCAGGACCCTGAGATCATGACCTGAGCCGAAGGCAGACACCTAACCAGCTGAGCCACCCAGGCGCCCCAAGAAAGTCCTTTAAATCAATACAATATCACTGTGTTTTTTGTACTTGTCTACAGACCAGTGGACACTTCATCACTGCCTGGCTGTGGTCCTGAAGAAGTTGTGGGAACTTCCAGTTAATAAAGTAGTAAATACAATTTTCTTTTTCTTTTTAAAACTGAAGTATAATTAACCTGTGGTGTTATATTATTTTCAGGTGTACACTATAATGATTTAACAATTCTGTACATTACTCAGTGCTCATCAGAAGTGTACTCTTTAATCCGCATCCCCCCACCCCCATCAGTTTGTCCTCTACACTTAAGAGTCTGTTTCTTGGTTTGTCTCTCTCTCTTTTTTTCCTTTGCTTGTTTGTTCTGTTTCTTAAATTCCACATATGAGTGAAATCATACGATATTTGTCTTTCTCTGACTGACTTATTTCATTCACGTAGCATTATATTCTCCAGCTCCATTTACATTTGTGGCAAATGGCAAGATTTCATTATTTTTTATGGCTGAGTTATATTCCACGGTGTATATGTACCATAAAAGGGGGTGAGCCTTTTAAGGAAGAGGAGATTGAGTCTTTGTGAAATGCCTGCCTTAGGTCTCTGGAGGAAGGAAGCAGGGTGAGTAAAGGAGGTGGAAGATGTGGCCAGAGAGATAGCATATGCTCAAGTGCAGTCTCATGGTCCAGGGAGGGAAGAGCTTCAAGAAGGAGGGAGTGGGTGGTCGATGGGGCTGATACTGTTAACTGCAGTTACTGAGAAGGATAAGGGGTGAGCAGAGGCCAGGGACTATGGAATTCAGGATTACCTTGCAATTTTTTAGGGGTATGTATCCTGGGGAGAATTGTTTTTGCTGGCCTGAGCACTGATGGGAAGTGAGAGGTCCCCTTTTCCCTTCAGGGATTCTGCAAAGAGAATTTCAATCTGAAAGCCTCCTGTCCATCTTCCTCCTGCCTTATAAAGAAAATACTAGTTTTAAAGGGATCTAATCACCTAACAAAGATGGGTGAAACCTAGAAACACGGATTATTGTGGGTGATTCTGAGAGTTAAGGTCCTTCAAAGGGGAGATTCAACTCCTTTTCTAGGGAAAAGAATTACCTTGAAAAAGAAATCTTTCAACCTTTAAATCTTACATGTAATTGAGGTTCAGATGAAGAATTTACTTCTGAACTTTTTAGTAGTTTAGTAGGTACTTTCAAATTACCATTTCTTTTGATGTATGCTTACCAGCAAGAGGAATGTCTCCAGAAGACTCAGAATCTGGTGGGTTGATCCCAAACCACCTAGAAAGGCTTGAAACAACGGATTCAGAGTGAGATGTTTTTGTGAAAGGAATGTGAAAATAGGTCTGTTCAGGAGCTGATGTCATTTTCTATCTATTGGTAACTTGGTCTTTTTTCTCTTTTTCTGTGCTTAGTACATATATCTATACTGAGAACCACCTGACCAGGACAATTTTATCCTCATATTAAAAATATTGTGTATATGTATGTGTCAAATATTTGCTTAATTGAAAAATTTTTGATTGTATTATTTAGCACTTCCATTATTTTTTTGCATTCTTATCCTTCTTTTTAATTTTTTTATTATAAAATATTTCAAATGATACAGAAAAGTAGAAAGTAAAGTACAGCGAGCATGCATATAATCTATACCTAATATTTGACCATATTTGCTTTATATGTAAACATTTTATATGTATATGCACATATATAATATTTCTCAAGACTATTTAAAAGTTAAGTTACATCCACGCAGAAGCTTCACCTCTAAATACTTCAGCATACCTCTCTAAAAATGACATTCTTCCACATATCCACTATACCACTATTGCATCTAACTAAACTAACAATTTTCCAGACTATATTTAAATTTCCTCAGTTGTTCCCCAAATGTCTTGTTATATCTGGTTTGTTCAAAACAAGATCCAACCAAGAACATCCCACTTTCTCTAGAACTGTCGTTCCTCCCCCTTCTCCCAAATATATTGATGTGCTGAAGTGATTGGACCACTTCTCTTAAGAAGGTCCCACATTGTGGGTTTGTCTGATGGTTTCCTTGTGGTACTGTTTAGCTTGTTCCTCTGTTCTCTGTATTTCTATATCTGGAAATTATAAAGATGAAAAGCTTGATTAGATTAAAATTAAACAGGTTTGTCAAGAACACTTCATGAGTGATGCTGTGCACTTCATATTGTTTCAGAACAGCACACTTCCAATACCTCTGAAGAGTCTGTGTTTCCCTTTCCAAAACCACCCCTGCCTTTTCCCACCAGAGACAGTGATTATCCTGAATTCTCTATTGACCACGTCCTGGATTTTCTTTACAGTTCTATCACATACCTATGTATCTCCAAACAATATGTTGTTTAGTTTCAAACTTGTATAAGTGAAATCATAGTGGATATATTTTTTTGTGAGTTATTTTCATTCAGTGCTAATTTTGCAACTTATCCATGTCAATAAGTGAAGCTAGAGGTCATTTATTTTCATATCTGTATAGTATTCTCTTGTATGACTATACCACAACTTATTTATTCATTTTACTCTTGATGGACATTAGATTGCTTCCAGTTTCTTGTTATTAGAAACAATGCTGCAGTAAATATCCTCATGCATATTTGTGGTCTGGGTATCTATGATTTTCTCCAGGGTGTATATCTAGGAGTATAATTGCACAGATGTATGGTTTATGCAAGTACAACTTTGCTAGGTACAGTTCAAGGTACAATTACAAAGAACACAATACACCCTGACTCATTAAAAGAGAAAGGGATTTGCTATAGGTTATTGATCATTTACAGAATTGTTAGGAGGGTAGAAGGAACAGATTGTAGGCTGAGCTTTTTGGAATGATTTCGTAAGCTACACCAAAAGACTTGGCCACCAAGAAAGCTACAGCTTATCCCATCAACAGGAAGCTATGTTTTGAATCGAAAGCTGCCAATGTAGTTCTGGCTCCAAAGCCATACTGCCTTAGGTACAATTAGGAAGCTACTTCAGCTAAATCAGGAAGCCACTGTTAGAACTGCTGGCTCCAAAACCAAGCTGCCTCTGCTCTGAAACCACCTTTTTAAAACTGAGAAACCACCATTATAATTCCTGCCAACAAAACAAATGCCCCAAGCCCCATCTTTCCCCCACTGAACTCTGTTCAGGTCTCACTGAGCACATGGGTCATGTCCAACCTCAGTCGTATCTGGAATCCCAGCAATAGAGGTGTCTTGGAAATGTAGATTTTAGGATTCTGCCCTTTGCAATGTATGGTGGCCACTAGAAGGAGGTTGGAACAAGAGTTGAGCAAACTAGTTCATAGAACGTCAAATTGTTCTCTGTTCTGATGGAGCCCGCGTGTGCTCCTGCCAGCCCCACATGAGAACCCTTGTGCTTCTACATTCTTGCCAGTTTTGGCTTTTGTTGGGTTTTTGTGTTTGAAAAGCTATTTTATTGTCATCTTAATTTGCAGTTCCACGGTTCATTATGAGGTTGAGCACATCTTCGTGTATACATTCATATGTATTGGCCATTCATGTTTCCTTTTCACAGATATGCCTGTTTATGTCTTCTGTATATTTCCTGTTCTTTTTGTTTCTTATTCATTAGGATTCTTCACATATTCCGGATAAAAATTCTTTGTTTGTCATATCATACAATTGAAGCTTGTCTTTTCATTTTTCAAATGGTGATTGTATTGAACAGAAGTCCTTATTTGTCAATTTTATTAATTTTTTTCTTTAAGGTGTGTGCTTCAATTGCTTGTTTAAAAATCTTTCCCTATCCAAAGATCATTAGGATAGTCTTTTGTATTGTTTTAAAAAGTTTCCAAGTTTTACTTCTCCTGTTTTAGTTCCTGATCCCCCTGGGATTGGTTTTTATGTATGGTGTGAGGCAGGAATCCATTTTCATTTGTAGGATAACCGTTCTGATCTGCAATGCCAGATTTATCATAGATTGTGTTTTAAGTGTGGATTAGTTTCTGGGCTCTCTTTGTTCCATTGGTCTGTTTTTCATCCTTGTATTATTAAACACACAGTCTTAATTAGTGAAATTTTATAATACATCTTGATTCTGGTGGAACACATTCACCTGTCTCAGGTGTACTTGGCTTCTGGCTCTTCTTTATATATTTTAGAATTAGATTATAAAATTCTACAAAACATCTTAGTGGGATTTTTATTGGGATTTCATTGAATCTATAAAATAGCTTGGAGAGAAATGAGATCTTTGAGATACTCAATATTCCTATCCATGGAAACATTATGTCATTCTGCTTATTTAGGTCTTATTTAATGTCTTTCATCCAAATTTTATATCTTTTTCCAAAAGGTCTTGCACAACTTTTGTTAGACTTATTTCCTAGTACCTTATTTCATTGTTGCTATTGTAAGAATTTTTTAAAACTTCATTTCCTAACTTCTTTTTTTGCTGGTATGTAGAAATGCAGTTGATTCATATTGATCTTATACCTAGCAAACTTACTAAACTCTGTAACTCATGCTAATAATCTATAGATACTTGGAGTTTTCTATATAGAACATAATGTCTGCAAATAATGACAGTCTGGTTTCTTATTTTTTGAATCTGTATTCTTTTCCTTATTCTTGCCTTAGTGCACAGGTTAGGATTCTAATACAGTGTTGAGTAGAAGTAAGGATGGTGTGTAATCTTATATTATTCCTGATTTTAAAGAGTATGTGTTAGTATTTCACAAATGAGAACAAGGTTTGCTTTTGTTAATTTGAAGATATCCTTTTTCATATTAAGGACATTTCTTTCTCTTTCTAGTTTGTAAAGGATTATCATTATTGTTATTTGCTTTTTGTCTTATGAATGCTCTTTTGAGTTTTATCAAATGCTTATGCTACATCAATTCAGATCACAACATGGTTTTTTCTCCTACTAATGATATAAATTTAATCAATATATGTTCTAGTGTTGATCTAACCTTTTACTTCTGGAATAAACTCAATTTGGTCATGAATTTTTTTCATTTTTTCAATTGCTAGATTCAGTGTGCTAATATTTTGTTCAGGATTTTTTTCATTCACAATGGTGAATGAGATCAGTCTTCAATTTTCCTTTCCAATACTGTCCTTCACTGAGTTTTTATTCCAAGCTTGCAATAGCACATAAAATCAGGCTGGGAAGTGTTCCTCTTTTTTTCTGTCCTCTAAAGATTTGTATAAGGTTGGATCAATGGGTTTTTAAAGATGCCAGAGGCAGCCAATTTGGAAGACAGACCAGTCCTTGGGGTCAGAAACATGTTTGAGCTTTCATCTTTACCACTTAGTAGCTGAGAGCTCTTCGGCTGGTAACTTAAATCTCTGGGACTCGATTTCCTCATCAGTCAAGTGGAAGTAGAAATACACATTCTCCCTACCTTAAAGGGTTGTTGCACTATCATGAGCATTACATGGGATACTTTATGTAAAAATGCAGTATAAATCCTATAAGTAAGATAACCTCTGCCAAAGCTGGCCTTAGGGAAAACACTGTCCTCTGGATTATTTATTATTATATTATTATATTTGGCATTTTAAGATGATGGTTTTAGGTGTGTGTGTGTGTGTGTGTGTGTGTGAGTGTGTGTGGTGTGTTTTTTTTTTAAAGAACTTTATTTATTTATTTATTTGAGAGAGAGAATGAGAGATAGAGAGCACGAGAGGGAAGAGGGTCAGAGGGAGAAGCAGACTCCCTGCTGAGCAGGGAGCCGGATGCGGGACTGGATCCTGGGACGCCAGGATCATGACCTGAGCCAAAGGCAGTCGCTTTAACCAACTGAGCCACCCAGGCGCCCCGTGTGTGTGGCATTTTAATTCATCCTTTTCATGACTTAGTGATGTCTATAGACTGGTATCTTTCTTTTGCTCTGGAAAAATTTTAATAATTTTCTGTCTTGCATGCTTTCTGTTCTATTTTTCTTGAACATCTATTAAGTGAATAATAAACTTTCTGAATTGATTCTCCTAAGTCTTTACCTTTTAAATCTGTTTTTCCCTAAATCTCTGCATTTAAAAAAAAAAAAGATTTATTTACTTGAGAGAGAGAGAGAGAAAGCAACAGGGGGAGGGGCAGAGGGAGAGGGAGAAAGAATTTCAAACAGACTCTGTGCTGAGCATGGAGCCCGACATGGGGCTCGATCTCAGGACACTGAGATGACGACCTGAGCCGAAACCAAGAGTTGGATGCTTAACCAACTATACCACCCAGGTACCCCAATCTCTGCATTTTAATTTATACTATGAGAGATCAATGTTTTTCTTCTAGCCCTTCTATTGAATCTGTTATTTTGTCAATTAAATTTTTAAAATTCAAGAATATTTTCATGTTACCCAATATTTTTGGTGAGCATCCTGTTTTTTTTCTCCTTCTCTCTTCTTCTGTATAAACTATATAAGTGCATAATCGATTACTTTTCTCTTAGATACTGATTAGGAAGTTTTGAAGGTCTCTTCTGTTGCCTGTATTGTCTGTTTCATTTTTTTTTAAGATTTTATTTATTTATTTGACAGAGAGAGAGCAAGAGCAGGAACACAAGCAGGGGGAGTGGGAGAGGGAGAAGTCTTCCTGCGGAGCAGGGAGCTGATGCGGGACTCCATCCCAGGACCCTGAGATCATGACCTGAGCCGAAGGCAGACACTTAACAACTGAGCCACCCAGGCGCCCCTATTGTCTGTTTCCTCTAGGATATTTTGTTTTTGTTTGTCTTATTCTTTCTTTCTTGGGCTGTTATTTTTTCTTCTGATTATCAGTTGAATGGTTAAAATAATTTTTAATTAGTTCTCACTCTGAGCCAGACACTGAGCAAGACAAACCTGGTCTCCATCCTCATGGGGCTTGCACTATAGGGGAAGTGAAAATTATCAAGTAAATAAATGGATAAACAGGAATTTTAGTTTGTAGTAAGTGTCATGAAGGAAATAAAGTGGGGTAATCTGAAAGTGAGTGATGAGTTGGGGATCCTGTAGAGTGAGTGGTCAGGAAGACCTCTTTTAGAATGGGACTGTTGACCTGACACCAGCAATGTGACAACAGTGGGGGTGATTGATGGGGGAAGGGTCAGATTATATAGCACCTTTGGGTAGGCCCTGGTGTAAGGCTTTGGTTTAACTGCAGCAGGAAATTATTGGAACATTTTAAGAGGAAGGTGATCTGATTTATGTTTTTAATGATCAGCTCTAGCTGATGAGGGAAGAGTGAGGGGAGAGTGTAGGCAAGAATGCCATCAGGAAACCATGAGGAGACTTGCAGGGTCTAAGCAAGGAGGATGATTAGCAGGGTGATGGTCAAGAAGGGCCACCAGGAGCAAGTGTCATGAGGGCAGGACAGAAAGTGTTCCAAGGAGAGAGTGGCCCATTGTGATAACTGCTGCTGAAATGTCTCAGAAAGTTAGGATGGAGCAGTGGGCATCACACTTGGCAAGTGAAGATCATTGGTTACTTAACAGTAGGAGAGTGGCAAAGGGGAAACTCAGATGGAGTGTCTGCCAGGGTCTGGACCTCATAACTGCATAAGTTACTGTAGTAGTGGACTTATCACTTTCTACTGGTAGCTTGGAATTAAAAATTCCTTTAATATTTGTTCCTAATCCAAAACACTTTTTAGAACTGTCCATATTTCTTCCAAAGCCCTCCCCTTTTCTGAACATTTCCCTTTTATTCTTACGATTAGATCAGAAATCACCTCCAGTGAGGAACAAATATTTTTCAAAATCTCTATTTACCTCCATGTAGTTCCTGATTATTTATAGCCACAAAGGCTCTTAAAATTCACTTTGTTAAATGGGGTATGTGTGGGCACTGGGGCCTCTTTTAGACTGCTGCTGCTGAAGCCAGGGAAAAGTGAGGCTAGAGCAGGTGGTAGGGAATTAACAGGAAATGGATGAAGTTATCGAAGCTATGATATGCTTTTGGGTGCACTCAATATTTAAAATCCAGAAATTAAACCATGAATCCATAAACTTTCCTTTAAAACCTAAAAACAAAAAGCATGGGTTTATTTCCAAAGTATCTAACATACCCATTTTCTTTTCTCAAATTCCAAACTCGTTGAAGGTAGTGATCAGATCCAACTGGTGGAGGGGTGTGTAAGAACTATCAAAGTGACTAATATGTGCCTGCAATTTTAAAGGTATGATTTCAGTTAATCCCATCAACAGTCCTAGGTGATAGATTATTTAAATTTCTGTTTTACAAATGAGGCAATTGAGACTTAGACAGTGACTAGCCATGGTCACACAGCTAATGACAAACATATGTGGTAGTCAAACCCACTTCTAATTCCAAAGCCCATGTTCATCCATTCCTTTTTCTTTTTTTTTCTAATTTAGCTTTTATTTTTATTAAAGATATAGATGCATAAGGATACAAATATAGAACTAATTCTACATGGGTGATTATAAGATACAGCAGTTCTCTGTCCCACTCTCCAGAAGCATCCACTTTCAATGACACCTGATTCTTTTCACATTCATTTCTAAATTTGTAAGTAACCTATTTCTTTGTTATTTAAAAAAATTGGAAATTAAGTATTTACCTCACACATGGAATATAAGGACTTTATTCTCTATTACCCACCTATTTCCTAGCACACAATTCACCCTCTCCATTCTTCCAATATAATTAAATTATAATTTTGGTTAGCTCATTATTCAGAGTTTATTATGACAATGGATGCTGAATCATGCAATATACAGTTATTTCTTTCTGTTATATCTTTTTGTTTTCCTGAGAGTTAATAATTGCCATCTTGTTTTATTTGCTTAGTTTTATTTTTCTTTTCTTTTCTTTTTTTAAAAGGGCGTTTTTAGAAAAAGATTTTATTTATTTACTTGAGAGAGGGATTGAGAGAGAGAGAGAGAGAGAGAGAGAACACAGAGGGAGAAGGACAAGCAGACCCCCACTGAGTAGGGAGCCCAATGTGGGGCTCAATCCCAGGACCCTGGGAACATGACCTGAGCCAAAGGCAGATGCTTAACCAATTGAGCCACCCAGGTACCCCCATTTGCTTAGTTTTCTATATACTTGTCACTAATTTGATGTCAACTCTTCTGATATATTCAATTTCAGCTTCTCAAAGGAATCTCTTCTGGATCTTCTGATTACCTCCAAACTGGACTGGTTGTTCTGTATACCAGTATATATCTGGGTTCATCTATTATCTTGATTAATTCTTTCACCTCTTTCCTTGCAAGTATGAAAAAGTCTTTATTTTACCATCTCATTTAGTTGATGGCTGAGTATAAAGCTCTAGGTTTCAAAACATTTTACTTTAGAAATTTGGAGGCTTTGCTTCATTATTTTCTGGCTTGTTACATGACACCTGTGGGTTTTTTTTTTTTTCTTCTCCTTTAAACTTTGTAGGGTCTATTCTCTGTTCCTAGTGTTCTGAAATATCACAATGATGTGTTTTGTTGTGGATCTATTTTGCTTCCTCCTTGGAGACTTGGTGGGTCCCTTTTAATCTAGAAACTCCATCTTTCAGTTCTGGGAGATTGATCACTGGGAGAAAGATCACTTTGCTGGTGACTTCTCTGTTTCCTTTTTTTTTTTTTTTTTTAAATCCTGGACGGTTTTCTAATTTTCTTCCTCTCTATTTCTTTCTCTTTTGCTCTTCTTTCTGGGAATTTTTCTCATCCTAATTTCTATTTTAAGCTATCTTATTTTAATTTCCAAGAATTATTTGAATGTTCTTTCATAGTTTTTTTTTTTTAAACAAACCAGAATACTGTTTTCCACTCTCTCTCTAAGATATTAATGATGATTTGGGGAGATGTTTTCTCTTCTTACTTGCTTTTCTTAGTTTGTTTTGGTCTCTGGCTTTTCAGATCAACATATTTTATTGCCTCTAAGACCCTTCATGCTCATGCATTTTTGACATTATGAGAAGGTGTCCTTGAAATTATTTGGTACAGTTGTATTATGATTGCCTCCTGGCTATTATTTTTACAATACCATCAATTTGTAACTCTATCTGGACTTTAGAAATGTGCATTCAGAGATGTCAAACATTTGCATTTTAGAATCAATGGAACAGGATAAATATTTTCTTCAAACATTTGGGGATCCTTGCCACTCTGCTCATAGTTTAAGAGTGTGCACCAAAAATCTGTTTGAAGTGCTCTCTCTGGGATGATGATGATGGTGGTGGTGGTGGTGGGCCCAAGGCTTTACTGACAGTGGGTCTTATTGTAAGGTGATTTGGCTTGGCTATTTCATTAGGAAACTCTCTGATGATTATTTTCTTTTGGGCTGATTGGATTCTCAAGAGAAGAATTTTGAATCTTCTGCAATGAGATTGTAAGCCTGGCTGCCAGTCTTCCCAGAGTCAAAAAGAGAAGGAAGGGGATACCTGAGTGGCTTAGTCTGTTGGACGTCACACTCCTGGTTTCGGTTCAGGTCATGATCTCAGGGTCATGAGATCGAGCCCCACATTGGGCTCTGGGCTCAGTGTAGAGTCTGCTTGGGGTTCTCTCTCCCTCCCTCCCTCTGCCCCTTCCCTCACTCAAGCATGCATGCACGTGCTCTCTCTCTTTAAAACAAATAAATAAAATCTTAAGGAAAAAAAAGGAAAGAAAGAAGGCTAGGGTCCCAGTTATTAAATGTGTACATTTTTGTTTAGTTGTTTTCTTCCATAGTTTCCCTGCCCTCACTTCTGCCTCATGCTCTTTAGTCCAGAGATGTTCAGTTATACCTCACTAGTGAGAAAAGACCTATAGGTCTTTTCCCTTTGTGGAGTTGGGAAGAAAAGCTGGTGGGGTCTAAATGCTTTTCAAACAAACTCTCAACCAAACCTTCAGTTGTTAGTCCTGTCTTTTTCTCTGCTTTTAAAGAAAACTGGTTCTGCCAACTCCTGAGCCCTTTGAAGGTGTATGATGAATCAGTCTGCCCCTTTGCTTTCCTTACTGTTGGCTCAGGTTAGCTAAACCACCACCACCCCCCCATCCCCTATTTTTTCTATCCTTTTGGTTCTATGCCTTAAAAATCCCCTTATTGTTACTTTTTTTGGTTTAGGGAGGAAATGGAGGTAAACATTAACGTTCAATCTGCCATCTTTAACTGAAAGTCGTCATTTATTTTTTAACTCTTCTTATGAGATGTAAGTTCAATTCAGAACATTTGGAAAACAATGAAAAGAACAAAGGGAAAGACATAACCCATAATCTCATCAGCAGAGATTACCACAGTTAACATCTTTGCACATAAGTCTAAATATTTCACTGAGGGTTGCTAGAGGGGAGGGGGTGGAGGGATGGGGTAACTGAGTGATGGACATTGGGGAGGGTATGTGTTGTAATGAGCACTGTGTATTATATAAGACTAACAAACCACAGACCTTTACTTCTGAAACAAATAATACATTATATGTTAATCAATTGAACTAAAATAAAAAAATAAATATTTGTGACAAATTCTTAATTTTGGAAATGATGAGTAAACTAGCATTTTGGAATGAGTAAACTAGCATTCAGACATTAAGGACTTTTGACACATACTGCCAGTTTAACCCATAGAAGAGTTATTCTTATGTACAATTCAACCATCAGCATAGAACACCTATTTTTAAAAAAATATTGTCATCAAAATGATTAGTATTCTTTTTATGTTTTTGCCAACCCTGTAGACAAAAAAAGGGGGTCTTTTTAAAATTTGCCTTTCTTAAATCCTAGTGACTTTAGGTCTTGTAATATATATAGTCTTATAAAATCTGATATAAATTGTCAATTTGTATTTCTTTTTTTTATGAATTACATTTTTCATTTCCTTTGCCTATTACCAATTTGTGTTTTTATCTTATTGATTCACAGGAACTATCAAGGCTATTGATTCAGTACTCAAATAATTTTCCATTTGTCTTTCAATTTTCTAAAGGTCTTTTTCATTTTGTGCTGTCAAGCAATTGATGCTTCCTTTTATACCTATATTTTTGTTATTCTGTGCTTACCTACATGGTCTTCTAGTTCTTATATGGTTCTATAAGGCATTAAATAAGGCTCCAACTTTAGTTTCTTCTTATATTATTTACCAATTTTCTCAGCAATATTTATTTAAAATATATTGTCACATTGATTTGCAAAGCTGGAAGCATCACAATTCCAGACTTCAAGTTATATTACAAAGCTGTAGTGATCAAAACACTATGGTACTGGCACAAAAATAGACACATAGATCAGTGAAACAGAATAGAAAGCCCAGATATGAACCCAAAACTATATGGTCAATTAATCTTTGACAAAGTAGGAAAGAATATCCAATGGGAAAAGGACAATCTCTTCAACAAATGGTGTTGGGAAAACTGGACAGCAAAATGCAATAGAATAAAACTGAACCACTTTCTTACATTGTACACAAAAAATGAATTCAAAATGGATTAAAGACCTAAATGTGAAACCTGAAATCATCAAAATCCTAGAGGAGAACACAAGCACATGGGCAGTACCTCTTTGATGCTGATCGCAGCAACTTCTATCTTAAGATATGTCTCCTTAGACAAGGGAAACAAAACCAAAAATGAACTGTTGGGACTTCATCAAAGTAAAAGCTTCTGTATAGTTAAGGAAACAATCAACAAAAATAAAAGGCAACCTATGGAATGGGAGAAGATAATTGCAAATGACATATCTGATAAAGGGTTAGTATCAAAATATATAAAGAACTTACAAAATTCAACATCCAAAAAAATGATTAATTCAATTAAAAACTGGACAGAAGACATGAATAGACATTTTCCAAAGAAGACATACAGACGGCCGATAGCCACATGAAAAGATGCTCAACATCACTGATGACCAGGGTAATACAAGTCAAAAGTACAATGAGATATCACCTAACACCTGTCAGAATGGCTAAAATCAACAACACAAGAAACAATAGGTGTTGGTAAGGATGTGGAGAAAGGAGAATCCTCTTGCACTGTTGGTGGGAATGCAAACTGATGCAGCCACTGTGGAAAACAATATGGAGGTTCTTCAAAAAGTTAGAAATAGAACTACCCTATGATCAAGTAATTGCACTACTAGGCATTTACTCAAAGTATACAAAAATACTAATTCAAAGGGATACATGCACCCCAATGTTTATAGCAGCATTTTCTACAATAGCCAAATCATGGAAACAGCCAAAAGTGTCCCTTGATTGATGAATGGATAAAGAAGATGTGATACACACACACACACACACACACACACACACACACACACACACACACACAATGGAATATTACTCAGCCATAAAAAAGAATAAAATCTTGCCATTTGCAGTGATGTGGATGGACCTGGAGAGTATTATGCTAAGTGAAATAAGTCAGAAAGAGACAAATACCAAATGATTTCACTCACATATGGAATTTAAGAAACACAACAAATGAGCAAAGAAAAAAAGAGAGGAGAGGCAAACCAAGAAACAGTCTCTTTACTCTAGAGAACAAACTGGTGGTTACCAGAGGGGCCGTAGGTGGGGGGAATGGGTGAAATAGGTGATGGGGATTAAGGAGTGCACTTGTCATGATAAGCACTGGGTGATGTATGGAAATGTTGAATCACAATATTGTACACATGAAAATAATATCGCACTGTATGTTAACTCACTGGAATTTAAATAAAAACTGAAAAAATATATATTGTCACATTGATTTGAAACGTCACTTCTCTTTGGATCTGTTTTAGAACAAAGAACACAAACCATCCAGTACTCCATCCTCCCCCTTCAGAATAGGTGAGTTCCTTTTTCTTCCTGAGTCTCTATTTCTTCATCAGCCAGCGATGTCAGGTAACTGCGTTATTCTTGATGTTGCTGTTTTGCGGCCAGATATGCTTTTATTCATTAACTTCACAAACCTATACGGGCCTGCTACAGTGCCAGTGTTTGTGCTAGGCACTGAGAATACAAGAGAAAATTAAGCAAGCCCCCTGTGGTAGTCACTGCAGTAAGCCAAAGACAGAGTTATCTAGGAGTAATTCTGCTGTCTTAGGACAGCTCATTGCTATGCAGGAAAATGCGGGATTACAGAGTCTGGAGGACATTGAGCAAATGGTAACGGTAGTTGTTTCTGGGGGTGTGATCATAGTTGAATGTTGATTTCTTCTTTTTTCTTTTCTGTTTTGCTTGTAGTTTCCACAAGCATCCACATGTTTTTTGTGAAATCATTTTTTTTTTTTAAACGAACTTCAGTTTCAGAGTTGGCTTCCTCATAATCCTTGGTTCATAATGCTCTCTTGGGTCCCACATTCCCTTTATGAAAAGAAAACAAGGAGAAGGGATCTACAGAGGTTAGTGCAGACCCAAGGGAGGGACGCTTTCCAGAGAACGTGACGGGGGGGGTGTTCCTGGGGTAGACACATGGGGGCGGTGAGGGTCCCAGGTGCAGCAGTCTGGAACAATGTGGACTTTGGGGAATTGTGAGTAATTCAGCTTGTCAGGAGCTGAGGTCGAAAATGGGAGTGACCATGTGTTTTATCTGGTGTAGTAGAGAATAGTGGAAATGAATAATTTTAAGGCTGTGAGCATTTGCATGTCTAAGGATCTCATATATCCAATTAAGCCAGTCCTTTGGGGACATTTTCTCACAAATGGAGGATTAGAGAGTCGTCTTATTAAAAAGTGTAACTTTTAAATATATCTCTGGTATTATAGTAGTACCGGAGAAATAGACTCTAAGCTGAAGAATCCTTAGGTGAAATAAACAGTATAAATAAATGCATATTTACACGGATTATTAACAAAATGAAAACTTTTACAAAGACCACCTTTCTATCCAGCCAATTTCTCCCTCTCTACTGCATTCTTCCCAAGGGACCGCCAAAATGTCCTTGACTCTTCTGTCATCTCCGTGCCTCTCTACTTACTGATTTATTTTTCTGCTCTCTTTCCCAGAAGAATGACACCATATTGTCTATTCCACTTTTCCACCTTTCCTTCTCTCCTGAATCCTCTCAGGCAGGCCTTCCACCCTACGGTGCCACTGAAACCATTGTTACCAAAGGTAACAAAGACCTGTGTCTTGCCAAGTCCCATGGTCCATTGCCATCCCTTTTTGCTGTGTCTTTCAGCAATATTTGGCAAGGTTGACCACTCCTTCCTTTTGGAAACATTTCTCTGAGCTTTCCTTCCATTCCATTCTTCTAGAGTTCCTGCCACTTTATCAGCTCCTCCTTCCCAGTATATTCCACTCTAGATTTTGGAATATTCTAAGACTCAGCTCTGGATCCCCCTCCCAGCCCCACTGTTGATGCTTACTCCTATTTTCTCCCTAATGATCTCATTTGCAACCTTGGCTTTCAGTACCATCTATATACTGAAGACTCCCAATAGTTTGATTTCTCTAGATGCCTAAGCCCACCTGCTAGCTTGACATGCTCACTTAGCTCTTTATTAAGCATCTCAGACTTATGTGGCCATAACAGAACTCTTGCTTTTCTACTTCCTCATGACAGTTTCTCCTGAGTCTTTTCTGTCTCAGTAAAAGGCACCACCATCTTACACACTCTCCAGGACCTCAAACACAGAAATCATTCCTGATGCATCTCTTTCTATTGCTCCTTATTATCCACCTGTCTTGGCAGATTTATTTTGAAAGTGTCTTCCAAATCTGACCACTTCTCCCCGATGGCACAGCTCACATCCTCCTCTAAGCCACTGTCTTGTCTCAGCTGGGTTATTCTAACAGTCTCTGCCCAGCCCCACTGCTCCTCTTCCTACCGCTTTCCAGTCATTTCTCTGCAAAGTGGACACAGTGATCATTGCGAGCAGCATATACCTACTAATGCATTGGGCGTCAATGACAATGAATCCAAACCCCTTCCAAAGCCTACAAGACTCATGCTCAGCCCCCATCTGCCTCACGGTGGATGTTTTGTATATTTCCCACCTTCATTTTCTGCCTCTCAAACACACTAAACTTGTTCCTGCCCTTGGGCATTGGAGCTTGCTCTTCCCTCTGCCTAAAATGCTTTTTCCCCAAGATCTTCACATGACAGGTCTCTGCTTAATGGCTACCTCCTTGAAAAAGCCTCCCTGGAGTCACCTAGATCCTCTCTAATGCAAAGTGTTTTACCAAATTCTCAGAGTAGAACTTATTCCTATCTGATATTTCCTTTTCTCTTATTCTTGGCTTTCCTAAACAGAATGAAAGCTCTGAGAGCAAGAACCTTGTAGGACGTGTTTACAGCTGTATCTTTGACACCTAGGACAGTGCCTGGCACTCCATAAGTGTTTGTTGAATGGGAATGTGATATCTTGTTACTCCTTCATTATAGCCCTGTGACAGAGATATTGTTGTCCTCTGTTTGTAGGTGGGGAAATGACATCAAAGAGGCTAATAAGTTTGTCTGAGGTCTGATAGCTATTTTTTTTTTTTTTATTGAGAGAGAGAGAATGATAGCATGAGAGGGAGGAGGGTCAGAGGGAGAAGCAGACTCCCTGCTGAGCAGGGAGCCTGATGCGGGACTCGATCCTGAGACTCCAGGATCATGACCCAAGCTGAAGGCAGTCGCTTAACCAACTGAGCCACCCAGGCGCCCCAGTCTGATAGCTATTAAGAATATAAGTGTTGGGATCCGATTCCAGAGGCTTTGATTTTAAAACCAGTGATACTGCCTGAAAAATCATCCTTCTGGAATCCAAAACTTATTTTATAAAAATGGGGAGGGATTCCTAAAATGTCTATAAGCAGATGAGTTAATTTTTATACCTGGGGAAGCAAACACAAGGGAAACTAAGTTTAATAAAAGTATGAAAAACTATTTTTATCTGCAGAGCTAATAGGATTGAAACAAAATTACTTTTTAAAAAAAAAACTGTAATTAACACATAGTGTTATTTCTGTTAGAACCTGTAGCTTGGACACAGATCCTAATATTGAGTGCACAGAACTCTAGGAAGGGAGACTGACAGGTTGTGTTACATTCAGCCTTGGCTTGTCCCACAAAGGTCCCAACCTCTCTGGGTGTCACTCCATAAATTTTGCTCAAAAATATGTACATGAATGATTTTGCACATCCAGAGCCTTCAAAGGGTTTCAGAGTAAGATAGTTATGTATTTGTACCTGTAAATAATCGAGTGTGCCTCTTTTCCTCACCCCCGCAAGACCTAAGTTCTGGAGACAGCCCATTCTAAGTATGTCCGAAGATCCTTGAACTTTCGTGGCCCATACAGAGTCACCGAGGTTCTGCAGTGGGTCTTGCTGGCAGTCAAGGTGTGCCCTCTGATCTCTTGGCTCCTCATAGAATGGGGACAGAGAAAGGGCTATTTGTCCAAGGAGGTAGGATCTCCAGGAGGAGAAGTCCGCACTACACCCCCTCACTTCCTCACCACACTCTGAAAGTGTCCCCTTGACCTTTGGCTCTGCTTAGAGAATGGTGGGTGGGGTGGAGGTAGGGAGGAAGGAATATTTCAGCTGAGAAGTCCAAAGGCAAAAACTCTTTTGTTTCTCTACTTTGATTCTCTAGAAGGTCAATTCCCTTCAGAGTATCCCACCACCAACTGGAAAAAGATATTTTTCAGACAATTGGGGAAAAGTTAACATGAAATCTGTTATTAGATGCTGTTGATTTTGTTGGGTGGGGCAGTGGTGTTATGGCTACATTTCGAAAGTCTTATCTGTTAAAGATACATATTGAAATATTTATGAGGAAAACAACATGATGGCTGAGATTTGCTTCAAGCTGCAGAAGAAAGTATCTATGTATGTTTGTGAAGAGCAGGCATATAAAACAGGTAAGGTAGAACATTGAGGGTGGTTGAAATTGGCTACGGGAGGATTCTTCATATTTGTCTCTCTAGGTCTGTATAGGCTTTTAAAAAACCATTATTATTATCCAAGATTATCCTGTCAGGTTTATAAGCTACCTTTTTTAGTTAACTTAAAGAGCTTAGTGCTGCAGAGGGTCATTTAAGGAGTTTATATAGAAAGAATGTCAACCAAGATCCTAAAGAATGTATACTCTTTTGCTCAGTACTTACAACTAAGTGCTTTAAAATAATCTATTTTAATGACAATGAATTTTCTATGTAAGTAGCTGTGGCGGTTAATTATGTGTCAACTCGGCCAGACTATTTAGTTGTTTGGTCATACACCAGTCTAGATGTTGTTGTGAAGGTATTTTTTTGATGGGATTAAGATTTTAGTCGCTAGACTTTGAGTAAAGCAGATTATCCTCCCTGATGTGAGTGGGCCTTATCCAATCAGTTGAAGGCATGAAGAAAAAAGACTGAAGTCTCCTGAGGAAGAGGGAATTCAGCCTCCAGATGGCTGCAGCATCAACTCCTCCTTGGGTCTCCAGCCTGCCCACCTGCCCTGCAGATTTCGGACTTGTCAGTCTCCACAATCGTGTGAGCCAATTCCTTAAAAAAAACCCAACCAACCAAACAAACAGAAAACCTTTTTCCCTCTCTCTATACACATCTTACTGATTCTTTTTCTCGGGAGAACCCTGACTAATAGACTATGCTGCTTGAGTTGTCTGCTCAAGTTTCAACCCTTTGGTGCAAATCTTTCTAAAGGATAGCATCCTTTTTGGTCAAAATAAATAGATCCCACTGACCCTAACTGAAACATTCTTGGACGATTCAGGGTCACAATGGTGGTCCGGACTATGGATGAGACCTGTGGGGACAGGGGAGGCATAAACTTAGGGGGTGCTAAGTGCTTCCCATGTAGCTGGCACTCAGTGAATGTGTCATGGTGGTCTTACCTGAAGGAGGCCTCACTTTGGGACCGTTTTTCCTTCTGTGAAGAAGATGGCAACTGCTTCAAGGTATAAGCAGGATGGAAAATCAGGCTGTCCTTGTTGTAGGAAGAATCATTGACAGGGCACCCCCTGCAAGGACAGGGTAGGTAGGCCACATCATGTTATGACCTTTGAATGGTCTTAAAAGCTGCCTCACCTCTGGAGTGGGGTCTTCAGGCAGGAAAAAGAAAAGAGGCTCCCAGGTCTGTAAGCTGGACCTGGTTTTTCTTCAGCCTTGGGAGCTGCAGGTTACCTGGGAGGGGGAGTTTAAATTAATGTGGGGTTTCTAGCCCTCAGCACTACTGACATTTTGGGCCCAGTAACCCTTTGTTGTGGGGCTAGCGCCAGCATTGTAGGGTTTTAGCAGCATCCTTGGCCTCTACCCACTAGATGTTAGAAGCACCCGCTTCCTACCTGTGACGATCAGAATGTCTCCAGCTGTTGACAAATGTCCTTTAGGGAGCAAAATTCCCTGTGGCTGGGGATGACCGTGTTAATGGGAGAGACCCACTTCCAAGATCTGCTTCCTTCTGAGCTCAGGCGGGATTCCTGTTTCCTGAAGAACTGAAGAACCCCTCCTAAAGGTTTGGTCTCTGGACCCAAGGTAAGGAAGCAGAGGCACCAGGCTTCACATTAGCATTTTGACTAGACTTGCAGAAACAAGTGCTGCCCGGGTGGGCCATGGGGTTCCTCGGTCACTGTCACACAGTCCTGGATTCCCTGGGCTCTTGGACACAGCTCAGAAGCCCGACCACCATAGCGCCGCAGGCTAGAAGTCTGGAATTCCCTCCTTTGCCTGGGGTGGCCAGGAGGCCGTCTGCTCAGGCCCTCCCGTCCCCAGGGAACCCATGACTCCCCACCGCTGTGGATACCCCTCTCTGTGTCTGTCACCCTGGGGTGGTACCCACCTCTGAGCTTTAGACCCCACCTGCTAAGGTGAATTGCAGACAGGGCACCGAGGCAGCTGAGCTGGGCTGGACTCTCACAACCCTACTCGTGGCACATTTTTGCACGAGAGTGCTGCTGGTTGCATAGTGCAGAAAGTGTTGGAGGGACTGAGCTTGTGACATTACCTGTCTTCCATTCCTGTCTTCTCCCTTCCCACACGCTTGCTCTTCTGATGTGATTTTCCATTCCAACTTTGCCCCTGTGTGTCGATCATGATGGGGCCAGGGGTTGCCCAACAGTCACATGGCCTCAGGGGTGCTGGACCAGGCTGTGAAGGGCTGATGAAGCATTGTAGATAAGGCACAGTAAATGCAAGGGTTTGGATCTCATTACCCCATGAAGCTGGGAAACAAGATCAGAAGAAACTGGCCCACCCTGCGGGTGTCAGGTAATGTGGTGGTTTTGGAGCATTTCCACACATTCTTTGGCATTTCTCCATTGAAAGGTGGGCTCTAATTCCCCACTCTTTGAATATGGGCCGGCTCAGGTGACTCACTGCAGAGAGAGAGAATGTGGCAGAAATGGCACTGGATGACTTCGGAAAGCTGCTTTCAAAGGCTATACAGTCTCTGCCTCGCTCTCTGTCTCTGTCTCTCTGTCTCTGTCTTTCTGTGTCTGGCTCTCTGTCTCTGGCTTTCCATTTCTGGCTTTCTGTCTCTGGTTCTGTCTCTGTCTCTCCGTCTCTGGTTCTCTGTCTTTTTTTTTTTTTTTTTTTTTGCCTCTGGCTCTCTGTCTCTGGCTCTCTCTTTCTGGGGATGCTTGCTCCCGTTTCTAGGCAGCACGGAAAGCACCACGTGGGTGCTCCAGTCATGGCCCTGGCCAAGGCCCCGGCAGACAACCAGCAACACCTGACAGGTGAGGCCCCAGCTTCCGGGTGTTTTCAGCCAGCAGCCTTCCAGCCTCGCTAGCTGATGTCTAATGGACTGGAGAGGAGCTGTCCTTGCCGAGACCTGTCCAGATGTCGGATTTGGGAGCAACATAAATGCCTTTATTGTTTTAAGCCACTACATTTTGGGTAGTTTGTTATGCAGCCGTAGATAAGTGGAAGAGATGAAAACATTAGCAGGAGGAAAGCTACTGTTCAAGAGCACTTATTGTGCATTCAGATCCACACTAAGCATTGTAAACGATCAGCTCATTTTATCCTCACGGCAACGCTGTAGCGTAAGGTGAGTACTATGCTTTTAACCCCACTTTAGAAATGAAGAAAATAAGACCCAGAGAGGTTGAGTAACTTGCCCAGGGTCGAGCGGCTCGTGAGAAGCAGAGTCGGGACTCAAAGCCGGAGCCCGTGATGCACACGATAGGTCATGACCCACTGGCAGTGTGGGCGGAGGGGCACGTGCCATCGTGTCCCAGGCTGCTGGCTGAGGGCTGGGGGAGGGGTCCCGGTGTAACTCCTTCAAGCTGCCTGGTCGTGTCTGCTGCATCTTACACTTCAGCAGCTTGGCTTCCCTTGCTGGTCCCTGCCCTGGCCGGGCACCCCGGCTACTCTCTGCTCAGCCCCCTCATCCTTCCGTCTGCCCAGCAGTGCTTCTTAATGTCCTCAATGCGCTTGATGCACCAGCAGCATCGAGCCTCCAGCGCCAACTCGCTGCAGGAGCATCTCTGCAGGTGGGACCAGGAGACCTGCCTTTCTCACAAGCTCCCCTTGGGATTCTCATGCAGAAGATATCTCGAGATCCTTGACTTTAGGGACATATGCAAAACACAAGGAATCTGTACATACACTGGAATACAATCCAGCCTGGAAAAGGAAGGGATCCTGACACAGGCTGCAGCATGGGTGAACCTTGAGGACATTATGCTCAGTGAAGTAAGCCAGCCACAAAAGGATAAATACAGGATGATTCCACTTAGATGAGGCTCCTAGGGTAGCCAAATTCATAGAGACAGAAAGCAGAATGGGGGTTGCCTGGGGCTGCATCAGGGAGAACGGGGACTTGTTTAATGGGTATAGCGTTTCAGTTTGGGAAGATGGATGGTGGTCATGGTTGCATTAACACTGAGAATGCATCTTATGCCAACGAACTGTGTACATTTTAAAATGGTAAAGTTTTATGTGTATTTTGTCACAGTAAAAAACAAAAACAAAACGAAAGAAAACAAAACAAAACAAAAAAAACTGCAAGGAAATCCAGAGGGGAGCCTGCACACCTCTTTGAGAAGTGATCACAGAGCCCCAGTGACCTGCAGCCAATTTGCTGCACACCAATAAAGAACCAATTCTGCTCCCCTTCTTGCAATTGATAGAACTGACAGAATCTGCTAGAGTTCCATTTTCTGATGTGCTGGAGAATGTGCAAGTGGAATTTCATGGGATAAATGCTTCCAAAGCACTGGGGGCATTTTCCTCCCTCTTGATTTGGACACCATTTGTCAACTTGTGCTTGACCTTACACGGCCTCCAAGACAAGGGAGAGTCGACCTTGATGCTACCTTGTCCCTTGGAATTTGTGTAGAGCAATTGCTGCAGGTGTGAGTCAAGATGACAGTTCTCCTGTAGCGCAGCATTTTTAAGTGAAAAGGCTTTGATGCAGAAGACTCTCCTCAGAGATGAGACCTGATTTCCCAGAGGGATTCTCTCTTGACAATGCCGCCAGATCGGATGCAAGCCCCCACGTGCTTCACTTCTACTCTGCTATGTGCTTTCTCGTGATTAATCCATAGCATCCTCCCCCTTGTGAACCAAGCTGTAAGTACGGTGGGATTAGGTCGCAGGGGTCACCAGAACCCCGTTGGCAAATTGTCAGAGTTGCGGAGAAAGAGGCACGCGGAGCCTCCTCAATCGCTTGGCAGCCAGAGCTGCAGAGGGTGTGAAGGGGGAGCAGAGCTGGGAAGACAGGCTCTGTCTGTAAGGTGTTTGCAGACTGGCAGTGGGGAGAGAGGGGGTGTCCACACGAAAAGGGACAATGCAAAGGTACCATGGGAAAAGTTCTGTGAACCGATGGCGGGTGGAACCTTGGAGGAGTGGGCATGGGAGTTGGTGGGTGCTGAGGGAAGGGCCAGTGGAGAAAGGTGACTTGGATAGCCCTGAAGGGTGGCTGGGCTTCAGTCCAGTGGGGTGGACCAGAAGGAGGCACTCCAGGGGCTGCCAGTACACCAGCTTGACTGCTGCGCCAGGGGAGGCAAGAGAGGCCTCCCGGGCGGAGCGTTTGAGGGGTCCTCATTCCCCGCTGCCGCCCTGCAGTCACACCACTCTGACAGCAATGCCTCCTGAAATTTTGCATGCTCACTGCCTCTCTTGGTGCCGCCCAGCCTGGGCCCTGCTGGAGCCACAGGTCCACGGGGAGGAAGGAGTTGGCTCATGTGCACGTGGTTGTGGGGTAGTGAGGACCAAAGCTGGCTCCACACACGTCCCACCGGAGGAGGCTGGCTCAGGGCTCAACTGGAGGCCACATCTCAGAGTCTTCTGTCAAAGGTCACTGGTTCCCAAGCTACAACAGTTAGTGACCTAAATGAAGTCAGCTTTTGATTTTTGCCCTTTGGTGATGGGGACTCTTGCTCTGCATTTCCCTTCTTTGGGAAGTTCTGGTCTTCTGTCTTGGGCACCATCCACTGAGGCCAGGTATGGAATAGACAACTATGTCCTCTTCTTGAGGATACTGTTGCAACTGCTGTGATTCTGGGGTGCGGCGTGTGTGGAGGTGGGCCCTGGGCTGCAGAGGACCAGCGAACATTTATTTAGCACTGTTTGGGCATCTACCCTGTGTTCTTGCTCTGGATGTTGATGTCGAAGGCATTACCTACATGGTGACTGAGCCCTCTACACTTTCTGAAAAACCTAGTCATTCTCTGCCTTTCTGAACTGATAGGACAGTTGCAAGAGGGCATTATCTACACTGGAAACTGTTATCTACCTCATGGTGGCTTCTAGAGTGAGCTCTGCAGACCCCCTGCTCTGGGTAGTGGGGGAGCATCCATGACTAAGACCCCAGCTGGGGTACCAAGTCCTGTGCTGGGTTTGTGCCGAGGCCACACCTCCCATGGGCTGCTCCCCTCAATGACTGCGGGTGGTGGGGGCATGAAGACAGTCCCCACACCTTCCTTGGACCCCTTCCTCTTTCTATTTAGTTCCATCTTGGCCACTGCTTTTTGTAGGATCCAGACCAACACAACTTACTATTTTATTCTGCAGAAACGGAAAAGAACTTTATTTTTATTTAAAACAAATTTTTTTAAAAGATTTTATTTATTTATTTGACAGAGAGACACAGCGAGAGAGGGAACACAAGCAGGGGGAGTGGGAGAGGGAGAAGCAGGCTCCCCGCCGAGCAGGGAGCCCGATGCGGGGCTCGATCCCAGGACCCTGGGATCATGACCTGAGCCAAAGGCAGACGCTTAACAACTGAGCCACCCAGGTGCCCCTGCAAAGAACTTTAAAGGGACCACCCAGGGAGCTTTAGTGACAGAAGGCCTCCAACAACTGTTTAAAGGTGACTGAAGGATATGCATGGCTAGCCACAGGCCTCCTGCTACCCAACGCAAGATGACCCTTACGCTGGATGTGGGGACCCTTCTGGCTTATGTGATGCTTGGGGAACAGTGGAGCTGTTGGGCTCTTAGGCTGTGAAGAAGCTGAAGTTTCTCACTTCTACCAGGGTAGGTGGCAAGGGCCAGACTCAGTCCTTTTCCTGGCATTACCCACCCTGGCCCTGCAGTGCACCATAGGGGACAGGCACTGAAGCCGGGGTGGGAACCCATGGGCACCAGCGTGGCTGAGTGGGAGGGCGCTTCACCTGGCTGGGTCATCAGTGACATAGGGGTCCATATACTCGTCCTTCTGACCTCAGAAGGCTGCTGTGACAAAACGCAGGAAAGCCCCTGGGAGATGGTGCAATGCTATACAAAAGCAAAACACAGCTGAGTCACAACTGCTTTTCGTGGTTTCTCTTCCTCAGCTCTGCTTTCTTTCTCCTTTCTTGGGAGTTTCCCACCTTGCAAATCTCAAGGTAAGACAAACTGGAAAACCTGCCCTGCATTTTCCTTATCAAAATGCGTGAATGAGCCGGTGGTGGAAGGCTGAGCCTGCATCTGGTCTACACCTGCTGACCCCTGAGTAGCTCTTGGCGAGGTTTCTGCTGGACATTTCTGCACTGCAGAGGTTAAGGGAGAACTTGGCGGATCTGGGAACTCCCACTGCAAAGGGTACATTGTATCGATGTTGAGTTTACAGGAGTGCAGTGAATTACTAGATAAAATAGACTGTTTTGTGTCGCCTTGAATGAACACAAATGGGTTCTGCGTTTTAAAAAATGTGCCTGGGAGAATTGGGTCAATTATTTACCACAGACGGGGGGGGGGAAGTCCTTTATGCTAATTTGATACTATTAAAATGCAGTCTGGGCACTGAGGTTTGAATTCACTGCCGAAGATGTAGAGGTCCTATACCCTGGATACTACTTTCTCATCTCTTAACTTTGTTTTAGTAATGGAAAAGCACGATTGCTTAGGCTACAGCGCTCCTAGGATTTATACCATGCCCTCCGCACCGGCACATTTAATACAGCAGCTTCTCCACCGGAGCACATTGCCGAGCAAGAAGGGGAGGCTGGGAGGGTGTTTTATATCCTTTGGCACAAGTTGAAGTTATAAAATCACTTTGCAGGAAGAGACTGGGGTGTGAGGAAATACTCTGTAAAAGAGAGAACTACCTTTTGGAGTCAGAAAAGGCAAGAGAACAGGAGATTGAAGGTGGAATTCTCCTCGGATGGGACGCTCTTGATCCCCTCCCCCGCCCACGGTTCCATCGGTCAGATACTCTTTCCATCAGTCACAGAATCTCTGCACTTTTCCACTCCTCTCGTTTTTTCCACCTTCAGAAACCTTTGCTTCCTCCCATGGTGGTGTTTTAGTAAATCTACTGCCCTTAAACCAGGTCCTCGTCCTTAAGATTTGCCATTCATCATTTACTTAGAAATACATTTTGGGAGAAGGTGGCAGCGAAGCCAGAGTGCTCAGCTGATCCTTATCTGTGTGCTTTTCTGACCCTGAGCCCATGGTTCCACCCCCCCCCGCCCCCCTCCCAGCTGACTCAGCATGTGGCCGAAGCATCTCAAACTCTGTTCTCATTGTGAGAGAAAATACAGAAGCAGGCGCTGTGGAGTGGGGTTCACCGTGGCCTCGGTGCCATTACCTGCATGGCTCCCCAGGACGGGTAGGGCGGCTTGTGTGCAACGTACTCCTGGTCCTCTCATCAGGGAAATGAACCTGCCCTGCTTCAGGCAGAAAGCCCAGAAGCTCCTCAAGGATGCTGTGGGGCACCTTTCCCGTGTCGTGGGTTCTCATAAAGGCTCACCCCATCCTAGCTGTGTGACATTGGGCAAGTTACTTGGACTCTCTGGGCTGTAAAATGGGAATGATAATAGATACCTTAGAACTCTGGCAGGGATTTAATGGGTGATTACATGTAAAACCACCTCACACTTACTAGTGTTGGATATTACTATTTTCATTATTGTTTCTAAAGGAAGAGAAGTGGCCTTCCAGGCTGAGAAGTCACAGGGGAGGTGGGCAGGGGAGTGGGTCAAGTGGGAGAGCCAGAATCACCTGCTCAGGCTCTTTAACAGAAAACACCTTTCATAAACCTAGTCTTCATGATTTGTTTTTTGGGTGTCATCTCTGTAGACACAGCAGACACACTTATCCCCATTTCACAGATAAAGAAACTGAGGCTCAGGTGGCCTAGAGCCTTGTTCAAGGTCATCCTCCAGTCAGTGGAAGAGGGGCGACTGATCTGAAAGGTCCCGCGCTTTCCCCTGCATCACACTATCTCTTCTTCTGACCCTGAAGTCAGGACCAGCTGTCCCCAGTCACTCCGTGGTAAAATGCCTAGCTCTGGGCCCATATGATCTTGCACAGGCAAAAATAATTTCAGAGCATGCAATGCCATCGCTTGGAAAGAGCCTTACATTTGTTACATGAAGCACGTGGATGAATTCGTTCCCCAGCAAATGAAGTGTGTCCTCTGGACCCCAAGGCAGTTCTTGGCTTCACATCCTGTAACCACAGCGCACATTAGGGTGGGCTGGTGAAGGGTGGGTGGATTAAGGTAGAGAGGATGTAATTTTCCAGAAATTGAAATAAACATCTCAGTTATGCTGGAAATAAATGGACTTGCCAAGGGATCTGGAGGGACGGGAGTTTAGCATCGCCTCTTTTTGGTGTCTCCAGCGGACACGGTGGCCAGACGCCTGAGCAGCCCGTGGACTCTCACTGCCACCCTTGATGCTCTCTCCTGCTCTTTCCCCCCCCTTTTTCTCCCAGGCCGCTCTTCCCATCTTGAGGGCCTCGTGATTCCCTACACGCGGTGGGAGGATTTCTGTGCATCAGTGTGTGTCTCCCTGCAAAGTGCGTGTGTGGGGGGTGGGCCTCTGACAGCCCTCCCGATAGGACTGGACACAGAAAGCACGTAGGTTAAAAAAGCACGGGGTGCCAGATGGTGCATGTCCTCTGCATGTGATCAGTTTTCAATTAGCAATAATCGTGCCTCGGATAAACCTCATTGGCTACAATCAGAACAGCATGGGCCATATCCATTTACTTGTACTATCTCATATTCTTGTTCTGAATTGAGCCCTTTGACTATAAACTTAGGCATATAAACTTAGGCAGGAATCAAGTCTCTGTCTGATAACTTTAACACAGAGCTGGACCTGCCTCTCCCTGCAGCCTTCTCTACCTCCTCCCATTCTAGGCAAGATTTTTACAAAGTCCAACACCATAGCTACCTCTGGACTTTGCCATGGCATGAGTCCCCAGATGTCCTTCTTTTATTGCAGATGCTTGGAGTTAGGTTTCTCTGCAACCAAAAGAGACCTTCCCCGTATGATATGGCAATGTTGGAGGGCAATTGGTCATTTAAAATTATATAAGTAACTTCTGTATTGTACTTTATAGCTTGCAAATGGTGATACCAAACATTTCTAAGGTATTTCCTATATGCCAGACTCTGTTTTAAGTCCATTGTACGGAATGATCGTCAGGTAGGTTTTATCATTGCCATCCCCATTGTACAGAAAGAAAACTGGCCAAGGTGGTTCAGGAACCTGACCGAAGTTATGCAGCTAATAAGAGACAGGGTCAGAACAGGAATCCAAGGGTTTGATTCCAAGTCGGCTATACATTAACAGTAAGGATAATTATGGTGTCTTTTACGTAATATTGGAGATTTCACAATGTAAAGAGGTTTGCCCAAGATCCTACAGCCAGCGATTGACGGAGCCAGGACCTGAACCCGATCTTCTGATCCCAAAGTCCTGCCTCATGATACTGTACTCCATTGCCTCAGTTGTAAAGGGTAACATGCTAGCTGCGGAGGTACTGTAGCAGAGAGATGGTTCTGGAAGGCATCCGTGCATAAGGGAGAGCCAATGTGACCCAAAACACAGGGAGCTAGGAAGTTGTGACAGTGTCCAGGGACAGAGCGTGACCGAGAGGGAGCAAACCTGAGAGAGAGTGACTCAGTATAAGTGAGGTTAGGGAAGGAAGGAAGATTCCGGCAGGAGGTGTGTGTGGGAAGGCAGGCCCCTGAGGTTGCTGGGGTGCAGGCAGAGGCAGTCAGAAGGCACCCACGGGACACATGTTTGGGCAAAAAGTGCTCAGGGGGATTCCAGAAGACAAGAGTAAGCAGAGAACTGAAAGTGTGAATTAGCGAAAATATGCTCAAGTCTGGATTTGACTAAGTCTTTCTCTTCTTAACTGTGTGAGATAACCCAAGTCACTCTGTATCCCAGGACCTGTCCCCCGCTGCAACGTGGGAGGGCTCTGGAAGGCCCCTCTCAGCATCCAGCCTCACCACCCAACTTCCCAAGCTTGTCCCCGGGGCCTGTCAGGTGAGGGTCTTGATTGTTCTGACAGGGTTTTGCTTTGGCCAGACCCTTGTGTCCTGTCCATCGTTTATTAGTGTTTTCTTTAAAAAGAAAAAAGAAGCAGCCCTTGTGTTAAAGGGACAGCTGGCTCTGTCCACGAAGAGTCTGGCTGCCCAGCCCTGTCCTTGCCTGGCTGGCGGTGGCCGACTTTGCTCTCCTCTGGCCGTCTCAGGCTGCCTCGTCACTGGACGAGTTCAAAGATTCCATATCCGTGCCTTCAACATGCAGGAAACATCTGTGCTGATGGTTCCCAGGGACCGTCTGGGGAAAATCTCACCAAAATGATTATGAGTGCTACAAACTTTAAGTTGGAAACGTCTATTTCCCTACAGACAGAGATGAGTACCTTTGGTCTGGCAGCTAAATGCAGCCTACTTGATATTCTGGTCAGAGCCAACCTCGACTTGTGCTCTCCACGTGGTTTATAGCCAAATGTCCACCCAGGGTGCACACACTCTGGTTCTGGGGCGCCCGTCTGGTCCCAGGCCATCACAAAGCACCCGCATGCCACGTCGTACTTTATAAACCAAGTCCTCAAGTCCTGGATTGTGTATTTTTTTTTACAACTTTATTCATCATTTTGGGAAAGGATCATCTCAATTCTGCGTTATAAAGATTCCGCTGAGAGAGTGAAGGAGGCGAAATATTTCTGGTATGTACATCCTGTTTTTCCGTGTGTGTTTGAAAGTATGAGTGGGGTTCCCTGATCCACTTCAGGAATGATTTGCCGGAAGGGGAAATTGCAGCCTTTCTGAAGAGAGAAGGCAGCTTGCCATTTTTCTAGGCCTGTGGGAAGAGAGAGGCATTAGTCTGCAAGGGCGGCCATAAAGTAGCACAGACTGGGAGGGCAGGGAGGCTGAAACAACAGATATTTAGCTCTCATAGTTCTGGAGGCTGGAAGTCCAAGGTCAAGATGTCAGCAGAGCCTCTCTGGTCTTTCTCCTCCGCTTCTCCCTGGGTCCTCACACGGTCTGCTCCCCGTGTGTGTCTGTGTCCTGATCCCTCTTCTTACAGGGACACCAGTCATGTTGGATTAGGGCCACACCTTCATGACTTCATTTTAACTTAATTACCTCTTTCAAGACTCTGTCTCCACATATGGTCGAGTTCTGAGGCATGGTCTGAAGGGGTTAGGACTTCAAACTACAGATTTTTGGTGGGATGCAATGCAGGCCATCGCGATCTTCGACCCATTAGAAATCCAGTAGGGTTAATGATGCCGTTGGAGGGCAATTGCCATTCACGCTTGGGGGTGAATTACTTGTCAGTCTGCTTTCTTCCCAAGCATCTAGCTGTTATTAACTACATAAGGTTTTAGTCTTCTGCAGAATAGACTTTGGGGGAGGATATTCCTAAGTAAGGTGTCATCACTGAGAATTTAGGAGAAAAGGGGAACTTTGGGCTTGACTTTGGCAGCTGGGAAGTTGGTAGTTAGAGCAAGGGTCAGTGGGGAGCAGTGCAGAAAAGGAGGTGAGGTGGTGGGCCAAAGGGCAGCATGCCTTGAGTTAGGATCACAGGAATGAAGACAATTATGGCCAGAAGTGATCACTGGAGATCATTGTCCCCTGCAGAGTTCCTGGACTGGAAGTCTGTAATATTCTCCTCTTCACAGCGCAAGGAGAAGATTGATTTCTCTGGTCTGCGTTCATAACAGACCACTTGGTAACTGGCAACGGTTTGCCATACTAGAGATGGAGGACAGGTCAGGAAAGGCACACACATTGAAGGAAATATGTTCACAGGGAAGCTAATAGAGCAGACATCTATTAATTTTTTCTGCCCAGCACCCTGGGCAGAGATTCTATTTCCTTGATGCCAGAAATGGGTATGTGACCCAGGATGGGTAAATTACTTCACCAATTTGTTCACAGTGACTGTTCTAGGAAGTATAATCAGGTTGAGTCAAGCTGAGCTAACCAGAATTTTCCCTGGGCTTTTTCACACCAGAGCCCAGAGAAAGGCCCTTACTTTCTGGTTAAAGAGCTGTCAAGGATGAGTCAGAGCTGCTGTTGACAAGAATCCACCCCACAAAGAACTGGGTTTGGCTGGAAGAAGTCTGCACACCAGAGAAACTGACCAGAGCGGAGAGGGTGAACCCAGTGGGCTCTGAGGCCCTGACGTGGCCCTGATGTGGCCCAGTGACCATCCACAAGCCCTCTCTACTCCTGCCTGCCTTCTGCCTATGGCTTGGTCCCACGAACCCCTAAATCCCTCCTTAGCTTGGATTTCTGCCACTTGTGACCAAAAGAGTCATGACTAATTCAGGTAGAGCATGGATTGAACTTAAAATATGTGAAGATATGAAGGGAATGAAAAGGGTTGAAAGCTATGTTTTGAGCAGGAAGATCAAGGAAGGGATAGGCTTACAACCTGGTGGAAATGCCATGATGCCCTTTGATGACTGAGAATGAGCAAAATTGTTCAAATGATTTTTGGCTTCTGCTCTCTGAAAAGGAAACTTCTTCAGATTGGAAAAGTGAGAAGCAACTTGACTAGGAAGGAATTGAAACCCAGGGTAAGTGAGGAGATGACAAGAAAGGCCCATCTGCCTTGAAATGTGAGTGGAGTAGACACCTTGCCATGTGAGTTGGAGAGGGGTGCTTTTATGGGAATCAAGACAATGGGATGATAGGCCAGGAAATTGGAATAAGAATTAGGTCAGTTTTCCAAAAGGGTTGGGATTCAAGGTGGAGCTCTTAAAACTTGGATGTCGCATCTTGATTTTGGCAAGATAGTCAAGCTCTTCATGTCACGCCTGCCGCTGAACCACTCACCGCTGGTTTCCCACAACCAGAGATGGAGAAGGCGCAGAATCACTCGGAGGATGGAGCGTAGTGAAAGGCAGTGACAAGAGAATGAATTCTGTTTTAGACAGGTTGCACCTGAGGTGCCTGCAGGACATCTGTGCAGGGCTGTTCACACAGCAAACTGAACACTTGGATCCGGAGCTCAGAAAAGTCAGGGTGGGTGAGGTAGCTCCAGGGGTCATGAGCAGGAAGGTAGAGGCCAGATGGTGAATGAGACCCCCCCCAGGGATTCCATGTATCTAGAAGCGAGAAGTGCAGGCTCCATGCCAGAAGCTTAAGGATGACTTATTGTGAGGGTCTGGTGGAGGCAGAAGAGTTGATGGAGAGAGAGACAGAGGGTTCAGAGATGGGAAGAGCCAGGGAGACAGAGGGGTAAGAGAGGCCGAGAAAGTGGGCAGTGGTTCAAGGTGTCACGCCACAGGCTGACGATGCTAGTGAAGAAAGAATCCTGGATTAAGGACGAGGAGGTCAGTGGTGACCTTTGAGAAATCTGTTTCAATAACCAGGGGCATAAAAGTTGAGTAGGAAGAAGTGAGTGGATGATGAGAATCAGCCCCTGGTTTCCCTCCTCCCACGTCACTGCCTGAGCTCACATCTTGTCTCTTATCAGCCCTTCCGTGGTCTCTGAGCAAGGCCCCCTGCCATGGTCAACACCAGCTTCCACACTGCCACAGGGCTCACCATCCAAAAGCCCAGCTCTCGGGGGCCTGAGGAGGAGCATACAACCCCCAAACCTGGAATTTTAGTGGAGAAATGTTGACTTCAGAGCTCAGCGACAGGGCCCTGAAATCTCAGGGACCCCACACCATGTGAGTTTCCTTCTTGCTCAGGAAAAGTCCCCTTGGAAGCAGGCTGGTGTGGGAGGTGGTATTGTGCTCTGTATCACACAACCAATCAAGGGTGAGGCCATCTCCACTGTGTGGCTCCAAGCTTGCCATGGGTGCTGACGTTCAAACCAGCAGACAGAGCAGAAGCCCCTGGATGGAGGCCCAGCTGCGGCCTCAGGAGGTGGGGCTGAGGCCAGGCCTGGAAGCGGAGTACATTACATCACTTCTGTTACATCCTGTTGGCCAGAACTGAGTCACATGGCAGGACTTCATTTTGAGAGAGGCTGGGGAATGCAGGCTAGCTGAGTCACAGGAGGAAAGGAAAACCTTAACCAGTCTCTGCGGTCATGGCATTCGAGATCTTGCAAAATCAGACCAGCCCACTTTTCCTGCCTTCTTGGAGTCTGACCCTTCTCCAAGGCACGGGGGAGCATGACTTACTGTTCCTCCCATACACCACGCACGTTCCATTTTCCCTCGTAAGCAAGAACACCCTTTCTCCTAACTC
Organism: Eumetopias jubatus; assembly: GCF_037043125.1. Classification (NCBI taxonomy): domain Eukaryota; kingdom Metazoa; phylum Chordata; class Mammalia; order Carnivora; family Otariidae; genus Eumetopias; species Eumetopias jubatus. Next base: position 126,269,641 of record NW_028274812.1, on the reverse strand, counting down.
CCTCCTACTTCTTGAAATCCTACTTCTGCTCCAAGCTGCAGGCATATGCTGTCTTTTCCACGGAGCCTTTCTCTGAGTTACAGTTATTTTCTCCTTTTGTAATTTGTTTGCCCCAGACCCTGTCACTCTTTATCTGCTGTTTGTGCTATGGTTGTTAACAGTTACAGAAATTCCTCCATCCTTCCGTAGATGCAAACTCACACAGGGCAGGGTGAACTCACAGTTTTCTTTGCTCACCCCATACTTACAGTAACTCTAGGTTCTGACATCCCAAATCAGGATGTGTGGTCTGAGAAATCGTAGTGTGCGTTCCAGGATCAACTGGGTAAAATATTAGGTAGTGGCATTCTTCGGGAATGTCCTGGAGTGGAATCCTGGAAACACGATGGAAACTCAATTAATCCTGTTGGTCTGCAGTGGGACTGAATAACTGTTATCACTTGCCAACCTACAAAGCTAGAGAGGGTAACTTAGAGGAACTTTTCAAATAATAGCACAGCTGGCTTGCGACATTTCCTGGGGCATTGGTTTACCCAACATAATTACTAGCATCCCAAGACTCTCTCAGCCAAACTGAAATGCCCAGGCACCTCATTGAAAAAGTACAAAAAAATAAAGCAGAAACATGGTGTTTTATGGTCGGCATTTTGTGCGATAGCACATGACCATTTGAATCTGAGTGCTTTAGAAGGCACTCGCAGGTTCTGAGATGATTTCTAAGACGAATGGTTTTATTTGGTGTCTGTTATGGTTCATTCAGAAACTGGAAGCTTGTTTACAGCCTTGTGGCTGAAGGCCGGAGAACTGTCTATGAATTATTTTGTACGAGTCAACCAGGGATGGCTGGCTTCAAGTCTGCTTATTGGTTGTATTTGACCCTCAATTATGGATGTTCATATAAGGAAGACATTCTTTTAATAGTGAAAATGCTTGTGTGTATCTGTTCCATTCGTGGCTAAGATTTTATTGGCATTAATCTGAGCTGAAGCAAGAAGGAATGAATGAAAAGGGTGAGCTGGTGCCAAAGTAAAGCTGTCTAGGGCAATGGGCTGGTGGGGAGCCCAGGCCAGCAAGACTGCCATGGGGATTTGTTAAAGGACCCTCCATCCAGCCCAATCTCCTAGTTTTTCCTTTTCCTACGTTTTTTTCTTTTTTTCCCTAAATAGCTGATGTTCCCGAGACACACCCTGTGTGCCTTTGTTCGTTCTGTTTTTTCTTTCTGGAATGCTTCTCCTCCCCCAACCTGTCTGACCCAGTTGGAATCCAAAACATTCCTTGATCTATCGTAAATGGCACTTCCTTTATTTTCCTTTTTGATGGCCTCAACCGATTATGAACTTGGAGTGTGGGATCATCTATTCTATCTGCTGTGGCTACTACTTCTGGCACTTACTGGCCCCAGCCACAGCTTTTCATGGAAGCCCAGCGCCTTCTAGGTGCCAGGCACTCAGCCTTCTAAGTGCAGGGCACGCCAGCTCGGCAGTCAGATCGCCTGGTGCAATTCAGCGCTTCCGCACCCTCAGCCGTCAGACCTCATGGGGCCATTGGGAGGCCTGTGCAGGTAAACCACGGACGAGCACATGCTCAGTGCCAGGCAGGAGACATCCACTGGCCCGGGAGCTCGTGTTCTAACTAATCAGATGGGGAACTCTGTACAAACGGACAATGAGAGAAGAGAGAGAAACTGATGCAAAGCTCCGAACTCAGACACAGGGGAGTGGTTGACAGAAACCAGGTGGCTTGGTCCGGGGGCACCCAGGGATGCCGCTGGTCCTCCTGTGATGTCTGGAGGCTGCCATGACAGGACTGGGAAGCTTCTAAGTCTCAGTGAGAGCTCAGCCAGAAGCCCCTGGTGGGGGTCCAGCTGAGGTCGGAGGAGATGGGATTCAGCTTTATATAAAGAACTTTCTGGCAGGAGGGCTGCCTGCAGACCGGTTGGGCTGCTTGAGCAAGTGGGGGGTTGCCCATCACAAGACCTGGTAGACGCCTGGCCAGAGTTTGGGAGGAAGACTTATTACCACGCAGCTTGTCCCACAGGGCTGCTGGAAGATTCCATGTGTAAGCTGTATAGTGGTATACAAATGTGAGTATTAGTCCAATGTGTGGATTATTCTTACCTGTAGAAATCATGTCTTCTCCCCCTTTTAAGAGCAGCTTTTGGGTATGGGGTAGGGAGGAGATCAGATTCTACCTGTTGGAGACTGAGCTGCTGGAAGAAGGAGAGAAAGGACAAACCAAGGGGGGCTGGGGGTGCCCCTCACCCCCACACCCTGCAAGGGGCCTTTGGTGAAATTTCTTGCCTCAGCAACCGACCTGTGTTCTTCCAGAGTGGTCTCAAGGTTTTTCAACCAGCTCTCACCTGAATAACTGTGGGGCATGCCCAGGAGGGCAGGTGGGTGGGATGCAGGGCTGTGAGTCCCACACAGCGTTGTTGTTTATTGTTGTTTTTTTCCATCGGGTGGGGTCAGTACAAGGTGGCTGTTGTATATTAAAAAATAAAATAAGGCTACCAGAAGGGAGTTGGCAGGAGCTTAATCTGAGAGCCCGTTCTTCTGAAGGGCTATTTATAAAGTCGGCACAGCATGTTCGGCTTGGTGGGGGCTCCTTCCTCCCAGGACATGGCAGGCCCCAGAGCTCTCGGGAGGCAGGAACAGGACGGCAGGACGCCTGGGCTGGGCTCACAGCAATGAGAGACACCCAGTCTCACAAACTGACTCAAACACCATGGTTATCCGTGGCTGCGGCTTATTTTGTGTTAGAGGCGGTGGGGAGGGTAGTGGACTTTGCTCTTCCCCAACTGCTGAAGACATTATTTTGAACAAAACTATGTTCAGAGAGTTGAAAGAGATGCATGGAGTAAGGCTGTTTTTGTTGTCAATGAAATTACAGCTTTGAGGTTGACTCAGGCTGTTCATAAAAGCAACCCTAAGACAAGTGGCGTATGAAGACGAATTGCAAGAAGGAAAAAAGAATAACAGAATAAGGACTTACAGGTAGAAATAAGGTGAGGTCTGAGGGGTGCATCCCACAGACTCTGAGCCAGGAGGTACGGCAGAGTGGGCACAGGCCTGGACCACAGGTCGGAAGGTCTGGACTTCATCCCAGCTGTCACTTCCCAGCTGTGTGACCTTGGGCCAGGCACGTCACTCTTGTGAGCTTCAATTTTTCCTTTTTTTTTTTTAAAAAGATTTTATTTATTTATTTATTTGTCAGAGAGAGAGAGAGAGCACAAGCAGGGGGAGTGGCAGGCAGGGGGACAAGCAGACTCCCTGCTGAGCAGGGAGCCTGATACAGGACTCCATCCCAGGACCCTGGGATAATGACCTGAGCCGAAGGAGGATGCTTAACCGACTGAGCCACCCAGGCATCCCGAGCTTCAATTTTTTCCATCTATAAGTTAACCTACATCCCCATGCTGCCAACCTCAATGAGGGCTATAAGTCTACTTTTTTTTTAGGCAATATTAAAACAGCTATTATCAAAATGTACTCCCGTCTTGGCTATGTGCACAGTCTCTGTGGTACTGTCTGCAAATTGTCTTCTTGCTTCTCCTGCATCATGCCCATCTGAGAAGTATTGTTTCTGTGTCCCTTCAAGCTGCCCCTGGGGGCTTGTGTCATGGCTGACTTTGGGATGGTGGAGGTGAGGCCCGCTCTCCTAAGAGGGCTATAGCCGAAGTTCTCTATCCCTTTCTCCCTCTGCCTCTCTCTCTAGTCAAAGTCTAGGCCTGGCCCCTCATTTTCTGCTGTACTCCCTGTTGGCCACCTAATCCTAGCCATACTCTCTTCCATTCGTTCCTTAAAGTCAACGGTCACAGCTGTGCCCTCAGACTGCCCTGTCCTTTCCCCAGTCAGCCATGATCACTTTCTCTACCTCCTTCAGCTCTTCCTCACGGGAGAGGCCTGCCCTGACCCTTTGTGTAAAATGGTGCCACCCCTTTTCCATCTGTGTGTCTTTCTTTGTCTCTCCATCTAATATGCTACATATTGTACTTAATTACGGTGCATCCCTCCCGCAACTATCCTAGAACATCAGTTCCGTGAGGGAAGGGATTTCTTTTTCTTTTGTCCACTGCCCATTCTCCTTCAATGTCAACCCTTGTAAAAGGGCGTGGGAAGTAATCTCCCTTTTTCTATGGTCTGGAATAACTTGTATCGACTTGACGTCATTTGTTCCTTGAAAGTTTGACCTCACATGTAAATCCTTCTGGGCCAGGTACTGTGTGCGTGTGTGTGGAATAATTTTAGCCAGTGTGCCAGTTTCTTTAATAATTATACTACTATTCAAAACTTTTTTCTTATATCAGTTTTAGTAAGTTATGTTTTTGTAGGAATTTGTCTAAGTTCCTGAAATTGTTGGCACGTCATTTTCATCAAAATGTCTTATTATTTATTATGTCTACTTTATGTGTAGTTATTCTCCCTTTTAATTCCTAATATTGCTTATTGTAATTTTATCTTCTTATCTTGAAAAATCTTGAGAAATTCATCTATATTGTTCATTTTAGCGAAGAGCCAACTCTTAGCCTTTTATCTCCTTTCTATTGAATTTTTGCTTTTTTGTTGATTTTTGCTTTTATTTTTATTTTTTGATTTTTTTTCTAATGGGAGTTGGATTTTGTTGTGTTTCCCTCCACCCCAAACTTCTTAAGAATAACAGTTAGCTCACTAATTTTGAGATTTTTTTTTCCATTCAAATATAAGTATTTAGCTATAATTTTCCTTCAAAGTACATATTGGTTGCATCCCAGAAGTCTTGATATATGGTGTTTTTATTGTCATTCAGTTTTATATACTTAAAAAGTTTTCACTTTGATATTTCCCCTATTATCCATGAATTGTTTAGCAATACTGCTAAATGTGTGGACATTTTTAATTTATATTTTTAACTTCTAATTTAATTTCACGGTGGTCAGAGTTCCCAGTCTACTTTATACCTAAGTTTGAAATTTATTGAGACTTTCTTAATGACCAAGTACATGATTACATTTCTAATATATTCTGTGTGTGCTTGAGAAAGATGTAAACTCCCTATTATTTGGAAGAACTTTAAATGAGAGATTATTTGAATTCATCATAACTTGTAATTGAGTGGTTCGTATTTTCTGCATCCTTTCTGATTTTTTTTTTTTTGTCAACTTGATCTACCAGTAACTGAAAAGTCATGATAAATTCGCCTTAATTCTAAAAATGTTACTAAATATATATGAGGCTATTTTATGGGCACTTATCCTTAAAGTTATTCTTTTCTTGGTGAATTAAAACTTTTATTATTTTATGGCAGCCCTCTCAATCCCCTAATGTTTGTGCTCTTAGAGTTTAGTTGAAATCATACTAACATGCTACATGTCTTTTGGTTTATTTGTCTAAAATGCCATTTTCCATCTTTTTGCTTTCAACCTTTGCACATCCTTATTCTTAATGAGGTGTCTTATAAATGGCATACACCCGGATTTAAAATATTCAATTTCTTAGTCATTTGAGTGGTGAGTTTTGTCCAAATACATTTATTTTTATTATTGATATAATTGGATCTGTTTATATTTTCTTTGTCTCAAGTTTTCTATATATTTTAAAATATTTTCTTGCTTTTGAAAAAAACTTATGTCAATATCCCTCTCAATAAGACAAAAACTTCCATCCTTCGTCTCTCCCCAACCTCTGCCAACCCCTATCATATATAGTCATTATCTATACTGAAAGTCTGGGCTATTATGGATATTTTTATCTTTTTCTTTAATCTTAGGTATTTTTTTTTAGACAACACAACTCTTCCAAGTTGTTTCCCCTCTGCTTTATATATCTCTTGCATCATCTCCTATATTTGTCTTTCTTCTTTTTAAAGTATTTTATATAAAACTATTTTTGATGCAGTCTTTTGGTGAAACAACTGAGGCTTGTGTGCCTGAGAATATTTTTTTAAAGATTTTATTTATTTATTTGAGAGAGAGCGTGAGTTTGCGCACGAGCTGGGGTGGGAGAGGGGCAGAGAGAGAGGGAGAAGCAGGCTCCCCGCTGAGCAGGGAGCCTGACACAGGGTTTGATAGCAGGACCTTGGGATCATGACGCGAGCCAAAGGCAGATACTGAACTGAGCCACCCAGGCGCCCCAAGTGCCTGAGAAATTTTTTAAAAACCAGGCCTATATATTTGGATGGCAGTTTAGTTGGTTACAAAATTTTAGGTTTTAAAGTTCTTTTCCTTCAATACTTAAAAAATATAATTCTATTGTGTTATTGCGTCCATTGTTGCTGTTGGAAAATATGATTTCAGACTGAATCTGCTTTTTTCCTCTGGAAACATTTAAAATCATCTTTTTGGAATTCTTAATTTTCATAACATATCTAGGTGTGAAGGTTTTTTTTTTTTTTAATTTGGGGAAATTTAGTCTATTATTTTTTGAAATTATTTCTCCTTTCCATTTTATTATTTTCTCTCTCTAGGACTTTTGTTGTTTATATGTTACTAGTTATTTTTACTTCTGGCCTGATTTATATCACCTCACTTTTCTCTTAAATTTTCTGTTTCTTTGGCCTTTCTTCTTCCTTGTGGGAGAATTGATCAATCTGATCTTTCAAATTGTTAATTTGTTATTTGGCTATTTCTATTTTGTTCCTTATACCATCTTTATTTCAAATATTGTATTTTTGTACCTATTATTTATATATTGATATTTTCTTTCCTTCCACATTGCTAATATTTTCTGTTTTTAAAAAAGTATGCGTATGAGGCTAGTTTTAAATTCTTGCCTTTGTGTGTTAATATTCTGGTGGAATCTTAAATCCTGTATGTTGTTTTTCTTTTGAAGAGGTAGTGTTCTTCAACTGTCTTGTTGATTTGGCCTCTGAGCTGGTCTCCTCAGAGGGTTTCAGCGTTTCTTCAAGGAGTGCACCAGAGTCCAGCTTGTGTCAGTTCCAGTGAGCTCAGGAGGAAGGGGTGAATGAACCCTGGGGTGCAGAGCACCTCACCATGAAAAACAACTCCTGAAGTCAAGACTTTAGTTTTGCCTTTCCTTGGGAAGCAGCATTAGGAGAAGATCTCTTTAAAATGTAATTCCTCAGCCCTAGGGGATTGGAGGAAGAGGGATGAGGGCAAGCAACTGAGGGATTTTATTATCAACTTAAATTTTTTCAGCTTATACCCACATTGAATTTCTGCAAAGTCTGATTTTACTCCTGAGGACAAATGAACCAGTTTAGGGCAGAAGCAGAACCCCAATAGTTCTTTCTCCATTTTATCCATTTGCTCCAGGGAAAGCCACCTCCTCCCACAGACACATGTCCATAAAAGCACTTCCTTTCATCCCAGAGGCTCATAAAGTGCCTGTAAATGCATGTCTTCTCCAGTTCATGGGGCTACTTTAGTGGAAAGAGCCTGTCTGTAGTTGAGACTGACAGACTCTTGATACAAATCTCATTAAGCCACTTTCTCTATCTCAGATGTTTCCTTTTTTCTGACTCACACACTTTATTCCAGCCAAGTTGTCCTTCTAAGGATCTCTGCTCTACACCTTTGGGCTATATAGCTTTGGCCTTTTCTTACTTGGCTCCACTTAGTTTTTATCAATCCTTAGCTTTTCCTTTATCCCACAAAATTTTACATTTCATTCAACTCAAGACTTGCTTTAGAGAGCTTCTCCCAAATTGCAGCAACTCTTCATCTAATTTATTCCATCTTGACGCCAATTTCTGCTCCATAGAAGACAGAGATAAAGGGGAGGGGGGGCAGATAGAATGATTCATCTGTAGTTGGAGTTTGACGATACTTCCCTGATGCCTATCTCCACCGTGCTCACCAAGTGACAATCTTATTTCTATTATTCTGTTTCAGAGGAAGAATCATTTTCTTTAAAATCTGGATTCAGACTTGGACACAGACACAGTGGAAGCCAAGGATGAGATTCAAGCTTAAAATAGGAACATTAAGTGAATGTTTGAAAAGTGATGATCAGACCCCCACCAGCCTGCTTCCCTTGCCCTCTGTCTAGAATACTGGAAACCAGAGATGTTCCTTTTACCTAAGGATGGAAAATTAATCCTTGGAGGAACTCTAAGTTCCCAGAGAAAACACCTTCAGACATTGGTATTTTCCCAAAAGAAAAGTCAGCTTTCTACTGCTTGATCATTTCCAGAAGACTGCAGTCAGCATGTTTTGCCCATGACTACAGAGTGGACACTCAATCTTAGGAATTTCATATTTCCAGTTAAATATGGGTCAACAGCTAAGGATCACCACATATTTGAGCACAGCCTCTAATACAAGAGACTGAAGCTGGTGCTGTCTCTGGAGGAGACACACCTGCATGAATCAGAAGAAAAAAGTGAAATTACAATAATGTCCTTGGAAAAAAGGAACAATTTTAGAACAAGAGCTCTTTGAAATTAAAAATATGGAAACTGAAACAAAATTTCCAGTAAGACTTGAAAGACAAAGAGAATCTCTTAGAAAATAATAAAAAGACAAAAGAATGGACAGCTGAGAGAGAAGATGAGAAAATCAAAGACTGTGGTTGAGAAGTCCAACATCCTTCTGGAGTTCTGGGGGAAAAAAAACCCAGAAAGTAGACTGGAAGAATATTTAAAATAAATCCTCTAAGAAAATTTTCTAGAACTGAAGAACACAATTTTCCAGTTTGAAAAGGCCCACAAAACCTAGCACAGTGATTGGAAAAAAGAGGGTAAAAACTTTCAGAGAGATGAAAAAGTTCATAAAGGAGCAGGAATTAAGATTGCATATGATTTGGGCGCCTGGGTGGCTCAGTTGGTTAAGCAACTGCCTTCGGCTCGGGTCATGAACCTGGAGTCCCGGGATCGAGTCCCACATCGGGCTCCCTGCTCAGCAAGGAGTCTGCTTCTCCCTCTGACCCTCCCCCCTCTCATGTGCTCTCTCTCTCTCTCATTCTCTCTCTCTCAAATAAATAAATAAAATCTTTAAAAAAAAAAGATTGCATATGATTTTTCAGTAGTAATGTTGAATATTAGACAATAATAGAATAATATTTTTTAAAAATCTGCATAAAAATTATTTCAGTAAATATAGAGACTGAAGGATATTTAAAATATTTAAAAGTGAAATCATATCCCCTGGATGTGAAGCTTGTAGTCCCAAGTTGCCTCCTACATATTTTTAATCAGTTTTATTGAGGTATAACCTATGTACAATAGAAATTGGTAATTTTAAATCTACTACTTTATGAATTTTGATTAGTGGTTTCCAGAGGAAATTTGACCCCCCAGGATATACTCAGCAATGTCTGAAGACATTGTTGGTTGTCACAACTTGGGAGTGAGGGGAAGCTACTTACACCTAACAAGATAAGAGCCCAGGGTTGAAGCTAAACATGCAGAAATGCACAGAACAGTCCCTAGACAAAAAAAAAAAAACCAAAAAGAAAAAAAACCCAAAAAAACCTCATTGCCCAAAATGTCAGTACCACCAAGATTGACAAAACCTGGTTTTGAAGATAGTCGTGTGATCACTACCACAATTCTGATACAGAATATTGCCATCACCCGAGAAAGTTCCTTGAATCTCTCTACAGTCAATTCTATTCCTCCACATCCTGGACCCTGGTGACCACTGATTACTATAGTTTTATCTTTTCTAGAATTTCATATAAGTGAAATCATACAGTATATAATCTTTTGGATCTGGCCTCTTTTGTTCAGCATAATGTTTGTGAGATTTATCCATGTTGGTACATATATCAGTAATTCATCCCTTTTTATTGCTTTGTAGAGTTCTACTTTATGAATGTACCAGAGTTTGCTTTCTATTCACTTACTGAATGAAAATTGGGGCTGCTTCCAGTTTGGGACAATTCTAGATAAGGCTGCTATGAACACAGGTGATATGACTTTATGTGGACATATATTTTCATTTCCTTTGGCTAAGTGTATAGGAGTGAAATTGATAGGTTATATGCTAAGTGTATGTCTAACTATATGAGAAACTGCCAAGTTGTTTTCCAAGATGGCCATACCATTTTACATGCCCATGAAAAATATATGTGTTCTAGTTGCTCCACATGCCTGTCAATGCTTGATGTTTCAATCTTTAATTTTAACCAATTTAATGGGCATGTTGTGATGTCTCCTGTTAGTTTAATTTACCTTTCTGTGATGAATAATTTGTGGAGAATCCTTTCATATGCTTACAAACTTTTGTGTACCTTCTCTTTCTAAAGTGTTCAAATATTTCCCCCATTAAAAAATAGGTTGTTTATATTTATGTTATTGAATTACAAGAATTCTTTGTGTATTCTGGATACAGATTTTTTTTCCTCAGACATACATATTGCAAATATTTTCTCCCAGTCTGTGGCCTGCTTTATTTTCTTACCAATGTCTTCAGAAAAAAAGATGAGTTTAATTTTGATAAAGTTCCATCTACTAATTTTTTCTTTTATGGTTAATGCTTATTGTGTCCTGTGTATGAGATCTTTGCTTACCCCAGGATAGCATATATTTTCTCTCAGAAGTTTTATAGTTTTAGTTTTTACATTTAGGTATATGAATTAACATTTGTCTATAGTTTGAAGTAAGACCATATGGATATCTGGTTGTTCCAGCACTATTTGTTTGAAAACACTGTCCTTTTGGCATCTTCTTACTTTGTTGATTTTGTTGAAAATCAATTGAGCATTTTATACATGAGTTTATTTCTAGGCTCCCTAATCTGTTCCATTAAACTATGTCAAACTATCTTGATTCCTGTAGCTATTTAGTAAGATTTAAACTCTGGTGGTATAAATTCTCAAACTTTTTCTTCTTTCCCAAATTGTACTGTTCTAGGTTCTTTGAGTTTCCTTATAAATTTCAGAATTTTAGAATCAGCTTATCATTTTCTACAAAAAAATGCCTGTCTTGTGTCTATAGATCACTTTGAAACAATTGACATTTTATCACGATTGAGTCTTCTTATTCACAAATAGATATATCTCTCCACTTACTTAAGCCTTCTTTTTATTTCTCTCTGCTATGTCCTGTAGTTTCAGTGTCATGTCATTATTCATAGGCATTTAATGGTTTTGTATTTACATTTTAAGGTTTAAAAAAATCATTGTCCCAAAACAAACAAACAAACAAACAAATAAATAAATAAGCATTTTCCCATTGTTTATTGCTGGTATATAGAAATGTTATTTTCCCCTAGTTTTATTGAGATATAGTTGACATATAACATTGTATACAATGTAATGATTTGATATAATTGTGAAATGTTTGCCACAATAAGATTAGTTAACATGCCCTTTACCTCACATAATTACCATTTTGTTGTTGTTATGGTGAGAACATTAAAGCTCTATTCTCATAACAACTTATACAATACAGTATTGTTAACTATAGTCACCAAGTTGGTACTATTCGACCAACATCTTCCCATCCCCCCACCCCTGCCCCTCCAGCCCCTGGCAACCACCATTCTACTCTGTTTCTATGAATTCATTGTTTTTAGATTCCACATATAAGTGAGATCATACAGTATTTGTCTTTCTCTATCTGACTTTTTTCACTTATCATAATGCCCTCAGGTCCATCAATGTTGTTGCAAATGGCAGGATTTTCTTCTTTTTGATGGCTGAATGATATTCCATTGTGTGTATGTATACACACAAATATGCCACATGTATAAATACCATATATATCCATTCATCATTCAGTGGGCACTTAGGTTGGTTCTATGTCTTGGCTGTTATAAATAATGTTCCATAAACATGGAAGTGTAGAAATCTCTTTGAGATAGTGATTTCATATCCTTTAGATATATACCCCTAAGCGGGATTACTGGATCATATGGTGGTTCTCTTTTTCATATGGGAGGAACTTGCATACTATTTCCCATAGTGCTTGTCGTAACATACATTCTAATCAACAGTGCACCTGGGTTTCCTTTTCTCCACATCCACACCAGCTTTTGTCTTTTTGAAACAGCCATCCTAAAAGATGTGAGGTAATAATCTCATTGTGATTTTGATTTATATTTCCCTGATGATTAGTGATGTTGAGAACATTTTCATGTACCTGGGGGCCATTTGTATGTCTTTGGAAAATGTCTATTCAAGTCCTCTGATCGTTTCTTAAATGGGTTTTTAATATTTTTATTTTCTTTCCTATTGAAGTGCATGAGTTCTTTATATATTTTGGATATTAATACCTTATCAGTACATGGTTTGTAAATATTTTCCCCATTCTCTAGGTTACCTTTTCATTTTGTTGTTTGCTTCTTTTGTTGTACAGAGCTTTTTAGTTTGATATAGTCTCACTTGTTGAATTCATTTTCGTTGCCTTTACTTTTGGTGTCATATCCAAAAAATCATTGCCAAGACCAATGTCAAGGAGATTTCCCCTATGTTTTCTTCTAGGAGTTATATATGGTTTCAGGTCTTATGTTTAAGTCTTAACCCACTTCAAGGTGATTTCTGTGAATGGTGTTAGGCAGGGGTTCAATTTCATTATTTTGGCCATGAATATCCAGTTTCCCCAGCACCATTTATTGAACAAACTATCCGTTCCCGTTTGAGTATTCGTGGTTCCCTTGTCAAATATTAGACCATATATGTGATTGTTTCTGATTTATTTCCAGGTTCTCTGTTCTGTTCCATTGATCTATGTGTCTATTTTCATGCCAGTACCACACTGTTTTGATCACTATAGCTTTGCAATGTAGCTTGAAATCAGGAAATGTGATGCGTCCAGCTTTAAGATTGCTTTGGCTATTTTGGGTCTTTTGTGGTTCCATATGAATTTTAGGATTTTTTTTTCTATCGGTGAAAAATGGCATTGGAATTTTGATAGAGATTGCATTGAATTTATAGACAGCCTTGGGTAATATGGACATTTTAACCTTAACTCTTCCAATTCATGAGCATGACATATTTTTTTCACTTATTTATGTCTTCTTCAATTTCTTTCACCAATGTCTTACAGTTTTTAGTGTATAGATTTTTCACTTTCTTGGTTAAATTTATTTCTATGTATTTTATTGTTTTTGATGCTATCATAAATGGGATTTAAAAAAAAACCTTCTTTTTCAGATCATTCTTAGTAATACTATTGATTTTTTAAATATTAACCCTCTATCTTGAAACTTTGCTAAATGTATTTATTAGTTCTAGTAATTCTAGTAGTTGTTTCATATTTTCCTTAGGATTTTCTGTGTAGACAATCATGTCTGCAAGTTAATAGTTTTTCTTCTTTATTTATATCTCTATTTTCTTCTTATTTCTGTATGACTTATTTCTTTATCTTACCTTATTATACTGGCTATGGCTTCCAGCTTAATGCTGAATAGGAGTGATGGGGTTATCCTTGCTCTGTTCCTGATCTTAGTAAGAAAACAGTCTTTCACCATTAAGGATGATGTTAACTCTAAGTTTTCATAGATGCCCTTTGTTAGATTGAAGAATTTACCTCTTTTCTGTGAGTTTACATCATGAATGAGTGTTAAATTTTGTCAAATGCTTTTTCTGCATCTGTGGAGATGATCATATGGTTTATCTCTTTTATTTTGTTGATATGGTGAATTACATTGATTGATTTTCAAATGTCAAACTCACCTTGAATTCTTGAGATAAGTCCCACTTGAACATGATGGACATGATGTGTTACCCTTTTAAAATATTGTTTGGTTTGTTTTGTCAATATATTGTTAAGAATTTTTATCTTTATGTTCATGAAGAATATTAGCCATAGTTTTATTTTTTATAATGTTTTTGTGTGCCAGGGTAATGTTGGCCTCATTAAAATGAGATGGAAATGTTTCTCCATTTCTATTTTCTGAAAGTATTTGAGTAGGGTTAGTATTATTTCTTACTTAAATATTTGATAGAATTTGTCAGTGAAGCCATCTAGACCTGAATATTTATTTATATAAAGGGTTTTTGTTACAATTCCATTTCTTTAATAGATATAAGCCTATTCATACCGTTTATTACTTCTTGTATCAGTTTTGGTAATCTGTATTTTTTAATGAATGTGACCATTTATCTAATTTGTCAAATTTATTGGCATATAGTTGTTCATACTGTTCCCTTATTATGTGTTTAATATTTGTAAATTCTATGGTAATGTTCTCTCTTTCATTCCTGATGTTGACAATTTGTGTTTTCTTGGCCAGTCTTCTTAGATTCTTATCAATTTCATTCATCTCAAAGAACCAACTTTTGGTTTCATTATTTTTCTCTATTGTTTGCCATTTTCTGTTTTTTTAAAAGAGAGAAAATAGTACTCATAGTTTGCTCTTTGTCTTGACAATAATAGTCATATTAGTTTAATATTGACTCAAAAACACACAATTAAAAATTATTATGAATCCCTCTTTGAGAGATAAGGAAAGTGGATTATGAAAACTATATCTTAATTTTCATAATAAGAAGTCAATAATAGACTAATGTGGATTAATCAATAAACTGCAGAATAAGCATATCACTTTGAAATGTGAGGGTAAATACTGGAAGAAAGAGCTAAAGGAATTGAAAATTGTAGTATTTAGGAGGTGAAATTGTAGTATTTAGGAGGTGAAAGTGGGGAGTTATGTAGGAGATTACAATTTCTCACAAAAAGGTTTTTTTTCAAGTTTGACTTTTAAAATATATGCATGCATTATATTGATAAAATAAAAATTAATTTAACACTTTATTATCAGAATAGGAAAAAGCATGGCTGGGAAACAAGGTTGGAAAGGCCGCTAATTTTTTTTTTTCACCACTGCTCTCGATGCTGACATCCTGGGTAAAAGCAAAACAGAGTGAATAATTTGAGGGAAGCAGCTGAGAGTCCCAGGAGGGAGTGTAGAACTGGTCTCAAGGTATAGTCCTCTGACTTAGAATATTGCTAAAAGATGCTATTGATTTCCATTTAAATAAAAAAAAAATCCTTCATTTGCTTTTATTCTGATAGAATTATAAAGGTAGAAGTTAGAAAGCCTGCTGTGATCAAGCTTCTGGTTGCCACATAAATATATCCAAACATAATATTATTAGATAGCTCTTTACAGTTTACAAAGAGAAATTTCATATCTTCATGTTAGCCCCACAGTGTTATGATAGATAGTATCTTCACTTTGTAGCTGAATTTAGGTTAAAAGATTTGCTCAAGGTCACATTGGTGATAAGTGCCAGAGGGTGGACTCTAAACTTATTACTTCCGCTAATAATTCCATAATATACAAAGTCACATCACAAAACAATTTTAAGTATGCTGATTTATTTATCTGAATATGTTCATAACTATAACCTGATTACTCGAATGGTAGGTATCAGGACGGAATATAGTGATTTTGGTTTGAATAGGTTTGGATATAGACTATACTACAATTATTCGCTGCATGACCTTGGGAGCATTATTTAATTTATCTGAGCCTCTTTTCTCTATCTGAAATAGGATATTACTGCTTTCCTCATAGGGTTGTTCTTTAGAGTTAACATATGTAAGATGTTTATTACAGTACCTAGAGGTTAGTATGGACTCAATAATTGCTTAATCATATGATCATTTTTGTTAATTATACAAATAACTGTGAGATTATTTAATGATTCATGCTTTCTATTTTTTGTATATGAGAACAGTCATATTGGCTCACTATCAAAAATGATGATGTTAAGTTTTCCTAGTGGAATGCTCAGTTTCAAAAAAAAAATAAGACATGCATATGTGAACATGGAAGTTAGACTGAAATTACTTAAAAATTAATTTACTTTAGAGATCATCGTTCCAGTGACTTGAATCACTAAGAATCAGGCTACAGCTGTATGATCTATATATGTTTGTAAAATAGTATAAATGCAGAGAAAACTGTGGAGAGATGTCTATCAAGTAGTTAATAGTGGTCATCACTAAGCGTTGGGATCATGGCGTGAGACATTAACCTATTTGTTAATATTTTTAGTGCTTTTTAAAAAATAATGAAGAGATACTACTTTTATAACCTAAAAAAGAATATGATTTTAACATAATTAAATGAAAAATAAGCCTTTCTTTATTAAAAGAGGTTGACATGACTTGCTCCATGCTAGTTTCTAGTGACCATTTCTTCCTAAATGCTCTGAAATGGTTGACAGCAGCCGATAGGTCTTTTGTTTTAGAATTTCTGTAAGCATCAATGACGCACTTGTGTCCTAGAATTTGCATATGGTTTCCACACAGAAGGTGTGTTCCTTGGTTTTCTCTGGACCTGGTAGTCAAAGTATTTTAGGGATTAGAGAAAATTTGCTCATTTTAAATGACAGACTTCGCTCCTAGTCTTTCCAGCCATGAATATGACCTGCTGAGGACATTACTACTGTCAAAACCATTTTAATCAAACGTATTTATAAAGAGAGTTTAAAAAGAGACTTTGGTTTTATCTCACACCCAAAGATGGCATTCGAGGTTTGCTTTTCAATTATTCCTACAGTTATTTCTAAAACCAATGCCATACTCAATTGTAACCTTTCTTTCCCTTTCTGGCCCATCGGGGGCTAGCCACAGCTCCCTTCCTGAATTCCACCTCTCCACGTTTTCCCTTTGTCCCTTTCTTTCTGGAGTTCGTGCTTTTTCCCGGAGCTGGGAGGGGGTGGGGAGTGGCTGGCTTTGGCTCCAGCAGCTGCCTGAGCAGTTTGGCTTCCTGCATCCCCACGCAGCCTTGCTTCTTCTAAGGACTCTTCTAGTTTGGTGTCCAGCAGCTGCCAGGAGAGTCCCAGAATTTCAAATGCTTCCAGATCTCACCTTAGTGTCGTCTTAAAAATATCATCATTCTCCCTAAATTGACAACATCCCTGCAGAGGAGGACGTCTAGGGAATATTAGTTCTATCTGGATGCTCCCCCTGTTAGTGACTTGTCCTTGTGAATGTAAATAAAAACAATCCAGGTACCAACTCTTTTCAAGGTGGTGTGCATTAACATCATCAAAACTTGCCCATTGTGCTGCTAGTTGGCTTGTATTTCAGGAATAGTGTGGAACCACCCAGGAGATCCTTTGTCACCTCCAGCGTGACTTTATAAATACTTATTGTCTAGACTCAAGTTTTGACAACCAGTCATATTTCATTCTCAACCTTTATACTCACCTGAACGTGAAACTTTAAAAGAAATGACTTCTGGCATGACGCCCCTTTTGAAAGAGTTGAGAAAATTTCCAAAAAAGGATGTCACAAGTTATGTTCTGAGCAAAGGGGAAAGTTGATGAGATTATCTGATGACTCAGATTCTGGGGGATTAGCTGAGATTTCTGATAGGTTTTCCATCAAATATGTAGATAGGTGACAAATCCTCTTCCCAAAGGCCAACATCAGAGCAAAACTTGTGTGTGTGTTTGGCATCTGACCTCATTCAAAGCTGCTTTTTGAAAAGTGTGACATAGGGACAATTGTGATAAGATAGGATGTGGTTCAGGCTTTAATTTTCAGAACAAAACTATAGCTTGGACGCCTCCCTCTGAAAACCTGGAGCATGTGGTTCCTGTCTCAACAAGCAACCTATGTTGGTACCTTCTAGCAGAGGTAGAAAACCTGGTTGTTAAGAGCATATAACTTGGAGTCAGAGAGCCTGAAGTTGGACATTCAATTCTGCCACATACCATTGACATTTAACATGTTCATTTCTCGGTCTTTCCATCTATAAAATGGGTACAGTCATAGTATCTACACACAGGGTGGCTGTGAAAATTAGTGACATGAAGCATGCTGAGCACTCAAAACCTTACTCTGTGCTAGTGAGTGGTACTACAAGGGAGGTGTAGTAGAAGAAGGGGTTGTTTTTGTTGTTTTTCTTTTTACTTATCTTAAATGTTCAGCTTCAGCCAAAGTCCAGTAACAACACTGATCTTTGAGAATAATGATAGTAATAGTTGCTAGCATTTATTGGGCACTTACTGTGTGCATGGTCTCATATATTTACTCCTCGCTACAAGCCTGGGAGGAGAAGCCCAAGGTATATTCTTTTTTTTTTTTTTAACTTTTTAAAATTTAAATTTAATTAATTAACCTTTAATATATTATTGTTTTCAGAGGTACGGGCTTGTGATTCATCAGTCTTATATAACACCCAGTGCTCATTACATCATGTGCCCTCCTTAATGTCCATCAACCAGTTACCCCATCCCTCCCCCCCTCCCCTCCAGCAACCCTCACTTTGTTTCCTATGATTAAGAGTCTCTTATGGTTTGTCTCCCTCTCTGGTTTCATCTTGTTTTATTTTTTGCCCAAGGTATAGTCTATATCTTCCTTCCTCTATTGCAGTCCTGATACTCGGTCAGATGAGATGAGCATGAGGTTGCCTCCAGAGTAGAAATTTCTTTCCCAGGCTATGATGTAGCCTTATGTTCTCAACCTTTATTGAAGGTCAGTGTGAGAAATAGCCACATGATAAACACTGTTGTTGAATATGGAGCATTTCATTGTCCAGTGACCTTTAAGAAACTGTATGTCATAAATTTGTCTCAGAGCCAAGAAAAAGGTTGTCTCTCTTGATGTTTACTCTTAGTAGACAGATATTCGGGCTTAACACCTAGAGACTCTGATTTAGTAAGTTTGGGTTTGGTCAGATAACTGATTTTCATTTTTTATTTTTTTTAAATATTTTATTTATTTATTTATTTGAGAGAGAGAATGAGATAGAGAGAGCATGAGAGGGGGGAGGGTCAGAGGGAGAAGCAGACTCCCTGCTCATCAGGGAGCCCGATGTGGGGCTCGATCCTGGGACTCCAGGATCATGACCTGAGCCGAAGGCAGTCGCTCAACCAACTGAGCCACCCAGGCACCCAGATAACTGATTTTTAAAATGCTCCCTCCCTCTATGCATCTGGGGCACAGCCAGGGTTGGGAACCACTAATGGGGCTCATCAGCTTTCCCTGATTGGAATGTTTCCCTGATTGGTATGTTGGTTTGTTTCCCCGATTGGTATGATGGAGCTAGGATTTGTGCTTCCTGAAAGAGACAGAAAGTCTGTGTCTCCAGAATCCATATGTTCAATGCTAAGCCCAATGTGATGGTATTTGTAGGTGGGGCCTTTGGGAGGTGATTAGGTCATGAGGGCCTTGGTAAATGGGATTAGTGTTCTTATAAAAGAGACCCCAGAGAGCACCCTCACCCTTTCCACCATGTGATGATGTAGCATGAGATGACCTTCTATGAACCAGGAAGTGAATCTGACACTGGTTTAGTTGACACTGAATCTGCAGGCGCCATGATCTTGGACTTCCCAGCCTGCAAAACTGTGCTAAATAAACTTCTGTTGTTTATTAGCCCCCTTGTCTATTATGGTATTTTATTATAGCAACCTGACTGGACTAGGATATTTCCTTTTACCTAGGTTTTCTGATAGAATTTTTGTTCCCCTTTCATGCCTCATTGCTTGTTCTTTAATTTAATATTTTTATAGTTCACATGTCATTTATTTAAAATGCCTCAAATCTGTTTTTGACATAAAAAATTAATGGAAGAATGAGTAATTGTCCACCTAAAGTTTTCAACAAGTTTTCCTTAAAACTATATTTTTTCTTTCTATCACTCTTTCCCCTGCCTTCATCATTTTTAATTAATTGTTTGACAAAGTAAACAATTATATTTATTTACTTTAAAAAAGCACTAATGTACTCTAAAGGGAGACTGGCTCACTCTCAAGTGTCTTGAGGCACCATAATTGTGAGGAGGGACTGTTCTGGGTGAAGGAGTTCAACCCAAGATAATGAGATTGGAGAGGGCCATAATGTGTTCAAAGGAAGGCACTGGCATAAAGGCAGACCCAGAGGTTGTTAATGTAGGGTGGAGTTTGTCGCATCTCAGGGACCTCCCACCCTTTTCCACTGCTGTCGATTTAAACTCACTCTTTGCTGACAGAATGTCAACGTGAAGCAATTATTTCAGGTTTGTTAATATTAGGATAGGGACATGTATGAAGATGAACTTGTCCTAGGTCCCCGAACACAACATTTACAATCAGCTTTCCTTGCTTTACAGGGGCCTTCCTCAAATAAAAAGAGGTGATTCCAAAGGTCATTGCAAGATTACAAAATAACAGGTCCAGACTTACGTGCTGTTATGTGTGGGAGGCTGACTGATTGGGGCCTGGATGAAATGACATTAACTTCAGTCCAGAGCTGGGTCTAAATGGGGACGGTAATACACGTGTGACCAGCTGTGGGCATTTCTTTGGTCCTGTCTTCTACATAGGAAAAAAATTTTTTTTCCCTCACTTAGTGTGAAAAGTACTTCAATACCACCAGACTGTGTTCAAATAATCCGAACTGATGGAATGGTTTTCAAATTAAATTTTGAGTAATGCTGTTAGAGTTCTTTATTATTTCCTCTGCTCTTGATCAGTGTAAGTGACTTACAGCTAAGTTTAACCAGTCTTTTTCATTCCAGAGGTGACCATAACCCAACTGTGTAATTTGGGCATCCCCTCCCTGTTTTCTGAGGAATCAGTAGTTCAATTTACACTTTTTAGGCACCTACTCTGTGTATATTTTCACACTGGATACTGTCACTGTCCTTTAGAAATTCACCATTGAACTGGGACCATACATTATGAGTACAATACAAAAATGAAAATGATTGACAATACAAAGCAGTGTAAATTAGCTGTGATAAAGGAGGTGGAAACACACAATGCAGGAATTCAGAGGCAGGCATAATCACATAGGTGGGCGGGATCAGGGAAGGCTTCCCCAGAATGGTGTGACCTGGTGTACAGCAGAGCTATATCTCTGGATATTCCTGTATAGACACTCTCTGCTCCAGCCACAGTGCTGTGAACCTTCCTTTCCCCTTTTCCCCAGCACATCTTTGCCAATGCCATTCCTCTCATTTAGAATGTCCAAACTCTTTCTCTGCTTAGCATAATTCTCCCCAAGATTCCAAACACAGGTTATAAGTGTCCTCAAATATGTGGCTTAGCAATGTGAACTTTCAGTTAATGGGAATCACTCCCTACTTTTGAGTAAGGTTACAAAATGGTGAGTGTGAACCAAGGCTGAATTTATGAGAAGAAAATCATTTTCAAACATTCAATATAACAAGCTTATGCCACCTATTTATTATTTTTCCCTAGGACATCTGAAAAGGACCTAAAAGTATTCATTTATTTATTGCCCCCCTATTCGAGAAGGAGATTAAAGCCAAGGCAACCTTAGCCAGTGGCTAAGGTAGAAAAATCATGGAGAGTTCAGTGAACTTTAAGGTGTTCAGCAGAGCTGTTTTGAAGGTATAGATTTAGGATTCAGGAGCATATGTAGGTGAAAAGTTTATTCATGGGTCTGATCAATTAAGGATGGTATGTAGAATGAGGAGAGAACTGGACCTAAGAGAAATACAATCAAGAGATGGGCAAAAGAATAAGAACCAAGACTTGTGAAATGTGGCAAATCGAAATATCTCTAGACTCTAGATCCCAGAGACAATGTCTAGAGATATTTTTGGTTTGCACAACTTGGGGGGAGGGTGCTCCTAGCATCTAGTGGTTCTAGGAAGTTGCTAAACATCCTACAGTGCACAGGACAGTCTCTCCACAACAAAGAATGATCTGCACTACAATGTCAATGGTGCTGAGGTTGAGAAACCTGCACTGGAGAAACTAAGAAGTTACTGATTGATACTCAGTTAAGAGAAGGTTGCTTGGAAAGATTTACCTTCCAGGAAAGGAAAACAAAATAGCAACTTACAACAATTCAGTTTACAACATTTGGACCAGAAAATGAAATAAAAAAAGAGTTCAGCTCATTCATTAGAATGTCCCATTGACAACCCTTTAATGCCCTGCAGCTGTTCATTCCGTACAAAGCTGACATTTCTGACTTTGACCATACATGTAGCAATGCCAAACAAATGACTTCAGGGAAACCATACCACTGAATCATTGCCAAGTAGTGTCGTCATCCTTTAATTTGTTTAGTTTCTCCTTGGGTGTGTCAAGAGCTCCCACCTTCCCAGGTGTGACCAGGTTAGACAATTCTCCCGGTTCCCATTTCTCTCTGAAGGAAATGCAGTGTGTATGGTCAAGGTTGCGGGGGGACAGAGGTCCATGATGAAATAATCCTGAGGGGATCCCAGAAAATTCTGTCTGGATTTTCCCTTCAGAAGGTTGCGGTCTTGGCTGAACAGAGGCTGTTGATCAATCTTAACTATTGTTTTGCATGTTTAGAATATACTTATTTGGGAGGACTAGGGCTCAGAGGTTATTTCAACTTTATTTGGATGATTAATATGTACAACTTATGGTCATGTTTTAAAATACAAATGATTTGCATACTTATGTGTCTGGTGAGCATAATTTTTAACCCACAGAAATTAATTAATCCACCAAATATTTAGTCAAGTATGTACAGACATGATACGAGGCTCAATGTTATGAGGATTTATAATCTGGTCTGGGAGACAGCCAAGAAAAAGATAATCACAATCCAATGTGCTGAGTATGATGGTGGGGCAATTAGGCAGCACTGTGAGAGCACAGTGTGAAGTCCCTTAGCTGAGACCTGAGAATTGAGACTTGAAGGTTGGTAAGAATTAGTGATATAAAGTGTATGGGGGAGTGGAGGCAAGAAGTGGGCAATGATATTTCACTAAGAGTGGTTAGCGTGTGCAAAAGTTCACAAGGTAGAAAAATCATGGAGAGTTCAGTGAACTTTAAGGTGTTCAGCAGAGCTGTTTTGAAGGTATAGATTTAGGATTCAGGAGCATATGTAGGTGAAAAGTTTATTCATGGGTCTGATCAATTAAGGATGGTATGTAGAATGAGGAGAGAACTGGACCTAAGAGAAATACAATCAAGAGATGGGCAAAAGAATAAGAACCAAGACTTGTGAAATGTGGCAAGAGAAAGTAAAAAGACAAGCCACAAGGAAATATTTGCAATACCATTATGTAAAGAACTTTGACAAATCAATAAGGAAAAAATGAACAACCCAATTGAAAAATGGGCAAAAAGAAATGAAAAAGTGTTCATTAAGAATGAAGAGATCGGGGTGCCTGGGTGGCTCAGTTGGTTAAGCATCTGACT
Organism: Eumetopias jubatus; assembly: GCF_037043125.1. Taxonomy (NCBI): domain Eukaryota; kingdom Metazoa; phylum Chordata; class Mammalia; order Carnivora; family Otariidae; genus Eumetopias; species Eumetopias jubatus. The sequence goes on along the minus strand of NW_028274812.1, from coordinate 126,246,665 downwards.
CTTGGTTTCCGCTCAGGTCATGATCTCAGGGTTGTGGGATGGAGCCCTGATTTGGTCTCTGCGCTCAGCATGTAGTCTGCTGGTCCCTCTCCTTCCTTCTCTACCCTCCCCTCTTAAATAAATAAACAAAATTAAAAAAAAAAAGAAATGAAGAGATCCTCAACCTTGTTGAAAATCTGGGAAATGCTAATTTGAGCCACAAAAGATACCATTTCTCACCTATGAGATTAGCAAATTTAGAAAGACTGACAATATCAAATATTGGCAGAATGTGGAGCAATGAGAACTCTGGTATGCTGCTGGTGGGGGAGCAAATGAGTGCAAACATTTTGGAAAAAAATAGGCATTAACTTAGTAAATATGAAAATGCATATATTTTACATGTTTAAGGGTGCTAGAAGGCATGTGGCAGTATTGCTTATGACGATAGAAAACTGGAAATAAGAAAAATATCTGCCAATAGTAGAATAGCAAATATGTTTTTGTCTATTCACACAACAGGATACTATAGAGCAGTAAAAATTAACAAACTACAACTCTATGTTATGGACTGACTTCTGTCCTTGTAAAATTCCTTGATCTTGAACTTCTAGCTTCTACCACTGTGAGAAAATAAATTTCTGTTGTTTAACCCACCCGGTCTGTGGTCCTTTGTTATGGCAGCCCTTGCAAACAATGTAACAATATGAATGGATTTCGAAAATATAAGATTGACTCAAATTGAATCAAATTGCCAGTCACAGAGGAACACTTAGACTGTGATTCCATTTAGGTAGATGTTTAAAAAAGGATATATATATTTTAGGGATACACACAGTTCTTACATTCTGACACTCCTTTCAAAAGATGGAGCTTAATTCCCCTTCCTTTGAATATGGATTGAACTTAATGACTCACTTCTAATGAGTAGAATAAAGCGGAAGTGATAGTGTGTGACTTTTGATATTAAGTCATAAAAGAAAGTGAGGTATCCTCCTTCCCCTCAGCCAAGTGTCATGTTCTGAGGACATTCAGATAACCCAATAAAGAGGACCTGATGGGGGCACCTGGGTGGCTCAGTCGGTTAAGCAGCTGCCTTCGGCTCAGGTCATGATCCCAGGGTTCTGGGATCGAGTCCTGCATCAGGCTCCCTGCTCAGCCGGGAGCCTGCTGCTCCCTCTCCCTCTGTCTGCCTCTCTGCCTACTTGTGCTCTCTATCTCTCTGGCAAATAAATAAATAAAATCTTTGGGAAAAAAAAAAAGGGGACCTGATGTCTCTTGCCATGTGAGCACACCATCTTGAAAATGTATCTGCAGCCCCAGTCAAGCCTTCAGATGACACCAGCCCTGGTAGAAGTCCTGACTACCACTTCACGGATTCAGAACCACCCGGTGAAGGTTCTCTCAAATTTCTGGACACAGAACCTGTGAAGTAATAAATGTTTATTGCTTTAAGCTGCTAAGTTTTGGGGTAATTTGTTACACAGCAATAAATAAATAATATACAATATACACTAGAAGAAAAGCAGGGGAATGATAAACATAAATTTCAGGATAGTGGTAACCTCTTGGGCAGAAGGAAGGAGATACAATTAGAACATAGATACCTCAAAGATATTGGTAACATTTTATTTATTTTTAATTTGGGTAGCAAGCAGATGTGTGTTTATTTTATTATCTTTTAAAAACTGCATAGATCTGTGCTATATATACATATACATTATATGTCTATTAGTTATGGGAGATATCTTATTAAAAAAATAACAACTGTGGTCAGAGAAATAGAAAAAGAAATCCAAGAGTTAAATTACACAGCAGCTAAGAAACGAACGAGGGATATTTAGAGCAGGTAGTAGGGCTGACTAGAGAAACACAAGAGGGTTGCCAGACTGCACTGAGCATCTAGTTTGAATTTTCAGACCATTGATGTAGAGTAGCAGCCACCTGTCAGGCTGGGTGGCTTCTCTCCAGCCATGCCCCGTGTCCCAGATTAAGCATGAAGAACACATATCATAAATAGCTCTGAGAAGCAAAGTTTTGCCCTTGCCATCACACCCCAGCTCAGGTGTCAGATCTTTTGTCCCCTGGTCTGTCCCTCCCTCCACCCTGTTAGGTGGATAATTCCCCTTCTTGCGCCTTCACTAAAATAACGATGACAATTGTTAACACATATAACACTTGCCCATGTGCCAAAAGCACTGTGTTAATGGTTCTCACGCATAACTTCATTTCATCTTCACCACCACTCTATAGAGTAAATACTCTTCTTATCCCTATTTTACAAAAGAGGTTACACTATAGCCAGAGTGGGGCCAGGAATTGTTCGACTCTAAAGCACCAGGGCACAACCATCACTTCACACTGCTGCCTAGGCGACGGGTACATACAGAGATCTCAGCCCATGTTGTAGTTGATGGCAATGACAGCTTTATGGGTTTTGTTTTTGTTTTTGTTTTTTAAAGATTTTATTTATTTATTTGAGAGAGAAAGTGAGCGAGCATGAGCGGGGGAGGGGGAGGGGCAGAGAGAAGAGAGGTTGAAGCAGGCTCCCCGCTGAGCAGGGAGCTCAGGACCCTGAGATCATGACCTGAGCAGGAGGCAGATGCTTAACGACTGAGCCACCCAGGTGACCCATGGATAGCTTTACGTTTTTATGGCTCTGCCAGATTGTGAACTACTAGGTGGTTCAGGTCTATCTTAACCCAGCTTTGTGTCCTAGAACCTGCTCAACCAAATGAATGAGTGAATAAATGAGTGCTGGGTGATGATGTGAGATACTCTGTTAGCGTTTTCTATTCCTTCTGTAGCAGACTATGTCAGTGCTCTTTGCCCATGTTGTGGACTAGATGTTTGTGTCTGCCCCCCACAACCCCCCACTGCCCTGCCCCAGATTCCTATGTTGAAACTACCTTCCGATGTGATGGCATTTGAAGGTGGGGCCTTTGGGAGGTGATTAAGAATACATGAGGTCATGAGGGCGGAGTTCTCAAAGTGGGATTAGTGCCTTTACAAGTCACTAGAAAGATTGTTTTTCATCTCTACTCTTTGCCATGTGAAGATAAAACCAGAAAATGACAATCTACCACCTGGAAAAGGATTTTCACCAGAAATTCATCATGCTGGCACCCTGATCTTAGACTTTTAGCCTCCAGAACTTTGAAAAATAAATTTGTTATTTATAAACCACCCTATCTATGGTACTTTGTTATAGCAGCCGAAAAGGACAAAGACAGTTCATATCACCTGGGATCCCTTTCCAGTTTTATATACATCTGTTCCCACATTGTTTTCAATTCCAAGGGCCATCGCCTGTGTCTCTGCCACACACATTATCACAGGGCTGCCCCCACACTGCTTTTCTGCACTCACAGAGAGATAGAAGTGTCTAGATATTTATGTTCTCCCAAGGGTAGCCTGTGGCCAATGACAAATGAATGTGCGGGTATAAACAGCCCAGCTCCTTTGCCTCTGACTGGGACAGTTCCAAGGTATGGCCTAATACTCTCTATGGACCTCCTCATCTGGGATTGAGTCAAAGGCTTCCTCCACGGGCAGGTGGTATTTTCAAAGATGACCACAGCAGTACATCCCACCCCATATGCTCTCCTATAACCAAGGTTTGAAGCCTAATTCTCCTCCTCTTGCATCTGGGCTCATCCAAGTGACTGTTTATAACCAATAGAATGTAGTTGAATCAATAGATTTTGTCACTGACTTCTGAACTAGCTCAGAAAAAAGTCTTATACCTTCTTCCTTGGTCTCTTAGAATGCTTCTTCTCTAAGACATTGCCTCTTGGATTTCTTGCTTTTTAAACCCAACATATACATAGGCCCCCTGGTTGACAGGCCCAGCTTTGAGTTATTCCAGCTCGAGAGCCATACATGTGAGTGAAGAAGCTTCCAGATGGTTCCAGCCTATACTTGCTGAGTCATCCAGACTTTGAGTGATCCCAGCTGAGGCCGCAGACATCATGGAACAGAAGCAAGCTGTCCCTTTTGCCCTGTCCAAATTCCTGACTCATAGAATCTGCAGGCATTACAAAAATGGCAGTTGATTTACACCACCAAGTTGGGGTGATTTGTCATGCAGTAATAGACAGCTGGAACACGAAATCTCGCATTCTTACTTGGCTTGTTTCATTTCCCTGTCCTCCTTTCCCTGTTTTCCTATCAATATCTCTTGGGAACAAATCCCAATAAATCACTTTCATACTAATTTGTATCTCAGGGTCTGCTTCAGGGGAACCTTACCTAAGACACCCCCTACTGTCATCTAGCCTAGAAGCTGGGGCTGGGAAAACAAACTGTCAGAAACCTGAAGGAAGACCATAGACATACCTGTTGCTGCCCATCATCACTGAGGAAATCTTACCTAGAAAACAAACACCTGGGTGTGTCCTTAGCTGTTGGAACTTGGATGTGAGTCAATAGTCTGGAGTCTGTGATGAGGGTGTGAGCATATCTGGTTATGGATTCAAGGGGAAGAAAGGAGCTAGGACTGGGAAGTTTGGAGGACAGACCAGGGGACTGATGAAAGCCAAGCTGGACATCTGGATAGGAATGGTCCAGGCAGACTGGATGTATGGGAGATGAGCTATCATCACAGGGCCAGTGTCCAGGTCAGGACCATGCTGGGAAATGTGAGGCAGGTCATACATTAGGATCAGGTGAGGGCAGAAAGAGGTTCAAAAACCTGAAGAACAGAAAAGAACCAAGGACAAGCACCAGGAAACAGCCCAAGGTAGACAGCCAGAAATCTGATGTAACTGGTTGGAGTAAACAAAACAGCAACTACACACATGGGGTGCTCTGTGACCTTCGGAGGTCTTGTTGGATGAGGTCTCATTTTCTCTTCTTGGCTAGTCTTTTAGGTGATCCTTGTGGAAGCAGTCCGTATCATAGCCAGGCTGGTCTACACAGAGCAGATGCTTGGGGTCAGCAGTCTGGCGGACCGTGTGTGGACCTGGGCTGGCAGTCACTTCACTAGCTGATCTGTGAGCACAGATGCAGCCTGGAGCATTGGAGCACAGAGGTAAATATAGTCAGGAAGACTTGGCACATTGGAAGTAGTTGGCAGGCAGGGTGCTGTGGCTTGCCCTTCAAAATGCCAGAGAAATTGGTTAAAGGGAAAAGCTTACTTAACTTTTCCAGGAAAGATTAACAAACAGAGAAGGAGGAAGAAGAGCAATCATGGCAATGCAATGGGGCCAAATCTCCTGAGGTTGCTTTCAGGCTTGTGTTTTCATCTAGGAGGAACGTTGGTTCACCGGGACTGTCCTTGAGCCTCCAGGGCTCCTTGCCTTGATGAACTTTGGCCTCAGGAGGTTAGTCCTCCAGACCCAGTGAGAGGTGGGGTCGTGTCAGGGAATTCTACTGGGGCAGAGACTCTCCAGGGCAAAAGGGAAACTGAGGAAAAATGATTTAGTAACCTACTTTATTAAAGAAACAGCAAGTTTTGAAGGGTAACACAGGCATATGATAAAAAATTCAAACCCTTTACAAAATAATATAGAATGAAACATAAATCTCAACCCCACCCAACTCCTAGACCCCTCGTTGCTACCCTAGAGGCAATGACTGTTCTCAGCTTCTTATGCATCTTCCAGAGATGCTCTGTGCATTTAGAAGCTGATATGGATATGCAACCATGTCCTTGCTTGCACGTTTTCCACACATTTGACAGCATACCATATCCAGTGATATGTTGGACCTGACCCTATGGGCACATAGGAGCCAACTACTAAATTTTTAGAAATTTTGGGAGCTGGTTGTTAAACATGGCCATTCTTAAAAATTATATTATATGACTTATAATTAAATAAATTACATTAGAAACAAATACTCAAAAGTCATGGTGTCTTAATTATTTTACTACATTTTATTGTTTCTATATTCTTGAGGTTATTTATGACTACCGTATATGTAGTGTGGAAATACTATGTAATATAATGATGTGGTATTTGCATCTCTTTCCAACTGTGCATTCAGTGAGGACATGTTGGTGGCTTGGAATTTGTCATCGAAATATTTGCACGTTTGGAAATCAGCAAACACTACGAATCAGAGCTTGATTTGTTGTTTTCTTGATGGTCTAGACCAGGAGCTCACAAACTCTTTCTGTAAAGGCTCAGATAATAAATATCTTAGGCTTCGTGGGCCAGATGATCTCTGTTGCAACTACTCAGCTCTGCTGTCATCATGCAGAAGCAGCCGAAGGTGAGAGGTAAATGAATGATGTGGCTGCGTTCTAAACTATATATACAAAAAGACAATGGGCTAGATTTGGCTTGAGGGCTGTCACTTTCTGACTCTTGTTCTAAAATTAAGAAAGTGGTGGGGAAATGTAATAATGCAGGTTAATGTAAAAGTGTTGTGTCTGACTCCATTACGTTGTGAAGAGCACACAACGTTGAGGAAATATTCTTCCAGTTCTCCAAAATTATGATCCGATTCAGCAAAGTTGCTCATGTCATTGATACACAAGTGAAGTTCCAACATATATATTTGTTGTTTCACTTCCATTTTGCTCATGAATAAAAATGAAATATCAACCAATCTTAATGTTTGAACCACACTCCTTCGTCAGTGATATGAGTGACTTTTTTGCTGATCAAACAGTAATCAAGCTTTACTCATGGTCCAATTTTGAGACATGACTGTTGGTGATAGAACTGTCAAACTGACAATGGATTTTGTAAGAAATATCAGGTCACATTAATGTTAGAGGATGGAATTTACAAAGAAGAATATTGCATATTTTATTATTTGTAAATTGTGCACAATACATCTTTTATATTAGTAAATTTTTTTTGAGAGAGAGAGAGAGCATGTGAGTGGGAGGCAGGGAGGGGCAGAGGGTCAGGGAGAGAGAGAATCTCAGCAGGCTCCATGCCCAGCAAGGAGCCGAACACGGGGCACAATCTCATGACCCTGAGATCATGACCTGAGCTGAAACCAAGAGTCAGTTGCTCAACTGACTGAGCCACCCAGGCGCTCCTATTTGTGAAATTTTTGTTTTATGTACATATATACATTCTTACAATTTTGCTTATATTATTAAACATTTAGTGGCTCAGTATTGCATGTAACTGTTCAGAACCTTACTTTTGTTCACAATATATTTTGAAGAATCCTTCATACATATACATTGGCCTCATTCTTTTCAGCAACTATATTGTTTTTAATAATTTGTACCATTTTAAATATCTTCCATATTTGTTTACCACTCACCTACGGATGGGTATCTGTATGGGTTATAAGTCCTTCACTATTAGAAACAATGCTACAGTGAACATTCATATATACATACTGTTGCACACATATACAAATATGCCTGTAGCCCAAATTCTTCGGGCAGAATTGCTGGGGCAAAGAGTGCATGCATCTGTAATTGTGATAGATATTGACAAATTGCTTTTCAAAGAAGTTGAACCAAGCTACACTCCCACCTCAAATGCAAGAGAATGCTTGTTTCTTTATACCTTTGCCAAATGGTATATTATCATACTTTTGATGTTGGAAAGTGTGATGGATGACAATGGTATCCTATTGAAATTTAACTTGCATTTTATTTGTTATGAGGGAGAGTACATGTATTTTCATGTTTAAACCCCATTGGTGTTACCAGCTATGTGAATTATTTATGTTCTTTGTTCTTTTAAAATTTTTCTACTAGTATCCAAGATCACTTTACGTCCCTCCCAACAGAATATGAGCTCCACAAGGCTGGGAGTTTTAATTATTTTGAATCCCCCAAAGCTTAGAATAGTGCCTAGGTGCATAGTAGTTGCTCATTAAATATTTGTTAACTAATTAATCCTAAGGGATTTAGCCCCTTATCTGTCATATATATATGTTGCCGTATTCTCTCCCAATTTGTCATTTGTCTTTTGACTTTGTTTGATTAAAAATTTTTTTTGCCCTTGAAGGAATTTTAAATTTTTATATAGTCAAAACCAGAAATCTTTATTTTTTTTTATGGCTCTGTATCTCTGTGTCTTATTTGGAAAGATCCTCATTTCCAAAAATAAGTCGATTCTCTTTGCTGTCTTTTAAGAATTTGAAGTTTGATTACTTTTATATTTAAAATTGTAAAACATCTGGAAATTATGTTAGCTTAAGTGATAAAGTAGGCACTGAAATTGTGGTTTGTCCATGTGGCTGCCCAGTTGGTCTGATATTCTCATTGATCTCTCATTCTCCCAGTGCCTGGAATTCACTTTATCATACACCAAATTCCCATTTGTGGCTGATCTATTTCTAGCTCCTCTATTTCTCCATCTGTGTATTCATATGCCAACACCAAGCTGTTTTAATGATTAATGCCTACTCTTTTACATGGTGTTTATAGCATCTGAGTGATCAAACTCATGTAAATATCACAGTGTGAGGAAGCCATTTTTGGCCTTAGACCTAAACATATAGTTTAAAAATATATATATATATATATATACACACACATATATACATGCTTTGGCAGACATCATCCCACTTGATTCTTATAATACCTCGAAGAGGAACGTGGTCAAAGTGGGTTTTTTTTTATTATTGTTGTTGTCCCATTTTATAAATGAAGAAGCTGAGGCTCAGAGAAGTCAGGGGCTTTTTGCCCTTGACTGTTCATTTAGTATCTAATAGTATGTGGGATGGGTAGTAAACAAACTCCTACTCTTTCCCATGACAAAACATTGCTCAATGGAAAAATGCATTATTAAAATAACAACTGAAACAAAAATTACCTCATTCCACACATTTTTCTTATTCTTATGTACTCACTCTTTTATGCTGTCTTCCTCAGATCTCATCAAGAAGTTCAGGTGAGTTAATGTCAGAATACTTGGAAAAAGATAATGATTTGTACATTAAGAGATTCTTAGCATGGCTCTTGGCATGTAGTATACACTCAGTAAGTGATGGCAATTTATATGCTTATTCTTATTTATTTGATTAAGAGCATGAGTTTTGGGGCACCTTGGGTGGCTCAGTTGGTTAAGCATCTGCCTTCAGCTCAGGTCATGGTCCCGGGGTCCTGGGATGGAGCCCTGTGTCGGGCTCCCTGCTCCGCGGGAAGCCTGCTTCTCCCTCTCCCTTTGCCCCTCCCCTCCCACTCGTGCGTGTGCGTGCATGCTCTCTCTCTCAAATAAATAAAATCTTAAAAAAAAAAGAGCATGAGCTTTAAAGTAAAAGAGACCTGAGTTCTAGTCCCCACTCTTTCATTTATTATGGGGGCAGGTTCCTTAACCTCTCTGAGCTTTGGTGCCCTCATATGTAAAGTGGGCAATGTAATAAAGCCCTCAGCAGTTTCGTGATGATTAAATGAGATAATACACGAAGGCTATCTTAACACAGTGTCTAGCATGTAGTAAGCCCTCCATGAATGTTAATGATTTCCTCATGGATTATTTTCTTCTGAGGGTCCATTTCCCCACAAATGAGGACATTTCCATTATCTTTTTTCAAGAAAATGAGGGATAGTTAGTTCTCCAGTTGTTCTGTATTCACAGATACACTTTCTCATACCTGATGGCTTCTCTGTTGCCTTATCTGAAAAAGCAGAAATGAAAATCAATGCACGAAGCTTACTTTAATTTAAACTCCACTTATTCTTGCTAAGTCCCACTGGATCTGTTTGCATTATTTGCTAAAAAGAGTTTGTGAAATAAATTAACAGTGTAAATAAGACTTGGGAAGAGGGCTGAAAATAATTAAGGGAACTATTTCTAAGCATGCTTAAATACTTGAGAAGTACCATTTAAATACAATTTATCTGAGGTCTCCGAACCACTCGTATCCATTTATTAACAAGTATTACAGCGAATTGTGTATTGTTATGGACTGAATGTTTTTGTCATTTCCCCACCCACCATGTGTTGAAACCCTAACCTCCAATGTGATGGTATTAGGAGTGGCAATTAGGGTTACATAAGATCTTGCCATTAGTGCTCTCATAAGAAGAGGAAGAGACACCAGAGCTGCTCTCTCTCTCCCCCCACCCTCTTTTTTTCTACCTCCTCCCCTAACACCTTGTGAGGACACAGTGAGAAGGGGGCCATCTGCAAGATAGGAAGCATGCCCTCACCAAGAACTGCATTTGTTGGCATATTGATCTTGGACTTCCTATCCTCTGGAACTGTGAGAAATGTTTGCTTTTTAAGCTACTCCATGTGTGGTATTTTGTGACTGCAACTTGAGCAAACTAAGACATGTACCAATCTCTCTCCTCAACTCAGTAGGCTCTCAAGGGCAGGTCGTGCCATATCCATCTCTATGCCCCCTGTGCCTGGCCCAGAGACACAGTGCCTGTGCATGAAGGGTGCTCAAAAATGTGAAAATGACAAATATATCCCAAAGACTTTTGCTTGGATATATTTGGTTATTCTAGACAAAGTCATTAATTTATCTTTAATTGCCAGTTGGACATTCCTACTCAGATATCCTGCAGTCTCCTCAAATTTAGCTAAATGCATCATTTCATTCTATAAAATCAGCTCATTAGCCCAGTTTCTTAATGTTTTCCTTCTTGGCATGATGATTTTTCCATGCTCAAAACTTAGATTCAGTTTCATTTTCCTTCTCCCCCCTTCCTCCTCCATATTCAATAAGCCACCATATCCACCATTCCCACTTTCAGAACATCTCCTGTCTCTATCACCTCATTCTCTAGTCCAGGCCCCATTGCCTCATTTCTGCAGTACCACTGCAATTCTGTAGTATTTTTATTTCAGATGATAATACATTACCTTTCTTTTTTTACCAAAAAAAATTAATAATAATAAAGAAAGAAAGAAAGAAAGAAAGAAAATGTATTAATTACCCCTCAACTCCCCTTCAATCCCGTTTTCTTAAAGGCAATCAATGTTAACAATTTGATGAAAGACCTCAATGTGAGACAGGAATCCATCAAAATCCTAGAGGACAACATAGGCAGTAACCTCTTCGACATCGGCCACAGCAACTTCTTTTAAGATACATTGCCAAAGAGTAGTGAAAGAAAAGCAAAAATAACTTTTGGGACTTCATCAAGATAAAAGCTTCTGCACAGCAAAGGAAACAGTCAACAAAACAAAGAAGCAACCCACAGAATGGGAGAAGATATTTGCAAATGACACTACAGATAAAGGGCTGGTATCCAAGATCTATAAAGAACTTCTCTCCACAGTTTGGCTATTGTGGACATTGCTGCTATGAACATTGGGGTGCATATGGCTCTTCTTTTCACTATATCTGTGTCTTTGGGGTAAATACCCAGGAGTGCAATTGCTGGGTCATAGGGTAGCTCTATTTTTAATTTTCTGAGGAAGCTCCACACTGTTTTCCAAAGTGGCTATACCAACTTGCATTCCCACCAACTGTGTAAGAGGGTTCCCCTTTCTCCACAACCTCTCCAACATTTGTTGTTTCTTGCCTTGCCAATTTTTGCTATTCCAACTGGTGTAAGGTGGTATCTCAATGTGGTATGTCTTCTTTGGAGAAGTGTCTGTTCATGTCTTCTGTCCATTTTTTGACTTGATTATTTGTTTTTTGGGTGTTGAGTTTGAGAAGTTCTTTATAGATCTTGGATACCAGCCCTTTATCTGTAGTGTCATTTGCAAATATCTTCTCCCATTCTGTGGGTTGCCTCTTTGTTTTGTTTGACTGTTTCCTTTGCTGTGCAGAATATTTTTATCTTGATGAAGTCCCAAAAGTTCATTTTTGCTTTTGTTTCACTAGCCTTTGGAGATGTATCTTGAAAGAAATTGCTGTGGCCGATGTCAAAGAGATTACTGCTTATGTTCTCTAGGATTTTGATGGATTCCACATTAAGGTCTTTCATCCATTTTGAGTTCATCTTTGTGTGTGGTGTTAGAGAACGGTCGAGTTTCATTCCTTTTTTTTTTTTAAGATTTTGTTTATTTCTTTGACAGAGAGAGACACAGCAAGAGAGGGAACACAAGCAGGGGGAGTGGGGGAGGGAGAAGCAGGCTTCCCATGGAGCAGGGAGCCCAATGCGGGGCTTGATCCCAGGACCCTGGGATCATGACCTGAGCCGAAGGCAGACGCTTAACAACTGAGCCACCCAGGTGCCTCTGGCCAAGTTTCACTCTTCCTTTTTATTTTTTAAAGATTTTATTTATTTTATTTGAGAGAGAGTGAATGAGAGAGAGCACATGAGAGGGGTTAGGGTAAGAGGGAGAAGCAGACTCCCTACCGAGCAGGGAGCCGATGCAGAACTCAATCCAGGGACTCCAGGATCATGACCTGAGCTGAAGGCAGTCGCTTAACCAACTGAGCCACCCAGGCACCCAGCTTTGTTCTTCTTTTTCAACATTTCCTTGGTGATTCGGGATCTTTTCTGGTTCCATACAAATTTTAGGATTGTTTGCTCCAGCACTTTGAAAAATGCCATTGGAATTTTGATTGGGATGGCACTGAAGGTATAGATTGCTCTGGGTAGCATAGACATTTTAGCAATGTTTATTCTTCCAATCCATGAGCATGGAATGTTTTTCTATCTTTTTGTGTCTTCTTCAATTTCTTTCATGAGTGTTCTGTAGCTACTAGAGTATAGATCCTTTATCTCTTTGGTTAGGTTTATTCCGAGGTATCTTATGGTTTTTGGTGCTATTATAAATGGAATCGTTTCTTTAATTTCTCTTTCTACAGTTGCATTGTTAGTGTATAAGAAAGCAACTGATTTCTGTGCATTGATTTTGTATCCTGCCACATTAAAAGAGCCGAGATGCCCTTCAACAGATGAATGGATAAAGAAGATATGGTCCATATATACAATGGAATATTACTCAGCCATCAGAAAGGATGAATACCCAACTTTTACATCAACATGGATGGGACTGGAGGAGATTATGCTAAGTGAAATAAGTCAAGCAGAGAAAGTCAATTATCATATGGTTTCACTTCTTTGTGGAACATAAGGAACAGCATGGAGGACATTAGGAGACATTAGGAGAAGGAGGGGAAAATGAAGGGGGGGGAAATCGGAGGGAGAGATGAACCATGAGAGACTATGGGCTCTGAGAAACAAACTGAGGGTTTTAAAGGGGAGGAGGGTGAGGGGATAAGTTAGCCTGGTGATGGGTATTAAGGAGGGCATGTACTGCATGGAGCACTGGGTGTTATCCAAAAACAATGAATCGTGGATCACTACATCAAAAACTAATGATGTATTTTATGGTGACTAACATAATAAAATTAAATTAAATTAAAAAAATAATTTGATGTATATATATCTTTCTATATTTTCCTGTGTGGTTTTTTAAAAAATAGGTCATTCAGTACATATAATACAATGGAGAAAAGATAGTTTTTCTAAGAAATGAGGCTGGAGCAATGGAATATCTTGTAAGAAAAACGAACCTCTACTCTTATCTTGCATCATACACACTAATTAAAAAGAAATAGATCCTAGACCTGAATGTAAAACTTAGAACTTCTAAAAGAAAACATAGGAAAAAATTCTTGCAAACTTGGGGTAGGCAAAGATCATTTGAATAGAATGCAGAAAAAGCACTAGTCATAAAAGAAACTATTAAAAAGTTGGGTTTTATCATCAAAGTTAAACAATTTTGTTTTATCAAAAACACCATTAAGAAAATGAAAACTTAAAGTACTGACTTAAAGAAAATATTTTACAATATATGCATGTAAGAACATGTGTCCAGACATATAAATAACTCTTATAATTCAACAATAAGAAGACAATCTAACTAAAAAACAGGCAAAAGACTTGGAAAGACAGTTCACAAAAGATATAAAAAGATATACAAATGGTCAATAAACACATGAATAGATGCTCATCCTTTGTTTTCATGGAAATGCAAATTAAAGCCATAATGGTATACCATTATACATCCAATTAAATGGATAAAGTGAAAAAAGACTGATAATACCAAGTGTTGACAAGAATATGGAGCAACTGGAAAACTCATTATTGTTGGTGGAAGAATTGTTTGGCATCTCTTTACAGTGTTAAACAGACACCATGTGACTCAGGAATTTCTCTCATAAATAGTTACCCAAGAAAAATGAAGACATTTTTGCACAAAGACTTGCATACAAATGTTCATAATAGCTTATATAATAAACTGGAAACAACTCAAACATCTATCAAGAGGTGCTTGTGGAATGTTCCTACTATAGAATCATACCCAGAAATAGGAAAGAATGAATGACTGATACAGGCAATAATACAGATGACTTAAAATATTATGTTGAGCAAAAGAGACCAGACATGGAAGAGCACACACTGTATGATCCCATTTATATTAGATCCTAAAACAGACAAAATTAATCTATAGGGACAGAAGGCAGTGCGGTGGCTGCCTGGGGCTGAAAAGGGGCACAAAAGAACATTTTTGCATGATTGAGTTTTGAACATTTTGATTGGGGTGGTGGTGAAGAGATATATACATTAAAATCCATCAAAAGGTACACTTAGAGTATATTTTATTGTAAGTCAATTAAGACTCAATAAGTGTGAGTATGTGTGTGTGATAACAAAAGTGTGTTATTATTATACATGTATTGTGCTCTTTGTGCTTACCAGTGTATCATGGACATTGCTCCATGTCAGCACATAGAGATCTAGCCCATTCTTTTAAATAACTGTGTAATATTTCATAGTATGGCTCAGTTTTCTTTGATGGACATTAAAACTCTTCTTCTTTTTGACAAAAATGGCTTCTATAAACATGTTTTTATGTCTTTTTTTAAAAAGATTTTATTTTTATTTATTTGACAGAGAGAGAGACAGCCAGAGAGGGAACACAAGCAGGGGGAGTGGGAGAGGGAGAAGCAGGCTTCCCGCAGAACAGGGAGCCCGATGTGGGGCTTGATCCCAGGACCAAGGGATCATGACCTGAGCCGAAGGCAGATGCTTAATGACTGAGCCACCCAGGTGCCCCTGTTTTTATGTCTTTTAAAAAATATACTAGGGCTTTTATTTCTGAAAAGGTAGATTTTCAAAGTTTGCAATGCTGGTTCAAGGGAGTATGGGCATTTTAAAGTTTAATAGATATTGTCAAAGACTCTAACAAATGCTCAAATAAAGGAAAGACATGCCCTCCAGGAGTATATAAGAATATTTGTTTCCTGCATCATCCACAGCACTGTATATTATCACTCTTTTTGTCACACGTTCAATGAAAGATAGTATCTCATTTTAATTTACATTTTTCTCCCTACGAGAGGTATTGACCATCCTTTTCCTTTTTCAGGGTACTTGGGATTTTACCTTTTTGTAAATTTCCTGTTCATATCCTTTCCCAAATTTCCTGTGGGGTTATTTTCTTTTCAAAAATTCAGTTTGCCTAACATTATCTTAGCAGAGCTGTTGGTGTATCGTCTATTTTGTTATTAGAAAATTATTTTGTCACCTTTCTTACTATCTCTATTTAAGAAACACTATTGTAGTCCTTGAATGAACCTCTCTGAAATAGCCCCTAGGGCCTGGTGCCCTTTAAAAGTAAATCCCCATGGGGAATTTATAACTTGTTAACAGTTATCAGAAAAGAAGTTCTTGCTTTTTGACTTCACATTAATTTCTGATGAGTCAGATATACCTTCACTTAAAAATGAAAATATACAAGCAAGTCTGTAAAAATCAAATCAAATGCTATATTCTGTAGTACGGATGTTTAGATATGGTATATGGGGGACTTTTTTTTTTTTAGAAATAATAAACCAAGAAGACATCGCCATGTGGCATGGATGCTAGATCAATGTCACTCCTATATGACTGGGAAAAAATTCTATTCATTAATAATAGAATAAAATCTCAATTATTTATACTGGATGTTTCTTGTGCTTTTGCAACTCTGAACCCCAGTTAATCCTCCTGTGTATTTGAATTGGGGAATTGGAGGGCTCCTGAAACTTCATTAATGGGGGTAATTTCTTCACAAAAAATATCCAACTCATTAGAGAACCTGGCAGTTTCTTTATCAAGAATTATCCATACATAAAAATCCCACTGGGATGCAGATGCATCTCAAGACTGGAAGAAAGTGCTTGAGTTTGGAGTGTTTTGTGCATTGAATTAGCCCACGATTATGAAACATTATCCTTTGACTGTGAGAAAGAGGGCAAGTCTTTCCCTGTTCATTGACTGCATGCCCAGAAAGCCTCAGGTCCTGGTGCCCAGGCTCAGCTGTCATAAGTTCAGCACTTGGAATCTGGACAGTTGCAGCAGAAATGATCCCTTCCTCCACCTCAAGCCTGTGAGGAAGACAATACCCCCTTCCCTCCTCAGCCAGCAGTGTGGGTCCCTAGTGTGGCTTCTTTAGTTTTCCTGCCCCCTGGATACATTACCCTATGATTGAAGCCAGCCTGGCACAATCTCTCCATGCTGGGGTAACTGTTCATAGCTGAGAAAACCCAGGTGACCACCTCCAGTCCATTTTGCACACTATTCCCAACCAGTCTTTCTAAAACTCTTTCTCTTATGCCACTTCCTCTTAAGCTATTAACAGTTTCCCACTATCTTCTGGATAAAGAACAAATATTAGAAGTTTCCCACTATCTTCAAGTAATATTATAACCTTGTCCTTAACCTAGCTCCCACTGTGCCCTAGTAGACAGGGCATCCCTTCCCACCCTTGGAAGGCCATTCTCCCCCACGCAAGTGTGCCTGGCTGTCCTTCCTGCTGAGGGCCCTTCCGCTCCTTTACACCCAACTTTTGTCTCCTTACGCTTCATTGTCTAGTTCAGGTGTGACCTGGTTCACAGGCTTCTCCAGTTCTTCTGCTGTGCTGATCTGTCTTCATCTGGGCTTCACTGGAATCTATGTTAACATTTATCTGACTCTGAGTCATATGCTATCTTTTGGAAATTATAATTTTACGATGTTTTGTTTTCTTCTTTGTGTTCTATGTTCTATGTGTTCCACATAGCACGTGCTTGATGAACTGTTACTGAATGCTGGCAGACCATGTCTTATGTTCTTTCTGTTCCCCTCCTAGTCTTCAGTGATGTAATAAAGCTGAGTACATAGAAGAAGCTCCATAAGACCCCTTTCATCAAATTACTTATTAGCAATAATATTGAATTTCTTCATAAAATGTTATAATTCAGATTAAGTAATTCAGACTCACTTTCTTTCAGTTGTTCTAAATTATTGCATTCATTCGTCTTGAGAATTTAGTATTTGTAAGGTACTGTGCTGTGTGTGTGTGGAGATATAATGGAAAGAAAGAAAGAAAGAAAAAGAAAGAAGAAAGAAAGAAAGAAAGAAAGAAAGAAAGAAAGAAAGAAAGAAAGAAAGAAAGAAAGAAAGAAAGAAAGAAAAATAAAGGAAGGAAGAAAGAAAGGAAGAAAGGCAGTGCTTATCTTCATGTGGCTAAAAAGTCTTATGGGAAAGACAGGCATCAGAAAACCACAACCAAAGTATGAACCTGCCACAGTGAATGGTCATGTGGCTTCATGTGGCTTTGTGAGAACCTCAAAGAGGAAACTGACCCAGTTGGGAAGGTGACACCTTCCTTTAGTAGGTGATCGCTGCACTGTGGACTGAAGGAAGCTAGATGTTAACCATCACAGGTAGGGATGGGGCAGGGAGGGAAGGATTCTAGCCAGAGTGACCATACTGGAAGAAACAAGCTACAGGCAGAGTGGAAAGAAGTTGGATGTGACTCAGCACAGAGAGAGGTGAGGCATGGAGATGGATGGGGCTGCATAGTAAAGTGAGACCCAACATGCAGTGTTTTGTAGGTTGTGTTAAGAGCACTAAATATCAATGGGTAGTTTTAATGGGGAGACTGAAATACCTTACTGGCACTGGGGAAAGATCATCGTGGCTGTAGTATCAACAGTGGGGGAGAGGGTACCAGGGGGAAGGTCAGGTGTCCATTTAGGTACCTCTGCAGTGGTCCAGGTGAGAGATAGTGGATATTGTGCTGGGATGACAGGAGAGATGGAGAGAACAAGTCTTTATAAGTATGAAATGGAAGGGCTTAGTGATGAATTGCATCTAGAGGTGAGGAAGACGGGAGTGCATACAGGGGCTGAGGTTTTGGAGGAACAGGACAGATGGTGGTGGTCATTCATCCAGATCAAACATGAACAGAAGTTCTGCATGGTGATCATGACTTTGGTTTTGGATTTATCAAACATGAAACACTTCTGAGGTATCTACAGCAGAGACTGCTAACATTCTACCAAGAGCCATTCTCCTCTGATTCTTTTAATAAGTCCTCCTGAATTTAACTGGGCATAGGGCTGCCCACTTAGAAACAATATTTCCCAACCTTTCTTGCATCTACGTGTGTCCATGGAACTAACTTCTGGCCAACAGAATGTGAGTGGAAGTGATGTGTACAACTTTTGGGTGATGTCCTTAAGAAGAAACCACTCATGCTTCCCTCAGCCTCTGCTTCATCCTGCTGGCCAGGATATAGATGTGATGATGGGATTGGAATAACCATCTTGGATCCAGAGCTGGGAACTTCATATGGAGGACAGCAGAACCTCTCTATCAGTCCAGGTCTATTTATCTCTGGACTGTGGTTTGAGAGGGAACTGCACTTCTCCCTCTTTTTTTTTTTTTTTTTTGTTTTTTGTTTTTACACTTCTCCCTCTTTTAAGGTATTTATTTTGGGGTCTCTCTGTACCTTAATCATACAATATCCAAGGGGAGATATTAAGCAGGCATTTGCAGATGGGAACCTAGAACTCAGAGGGAAAGTCTGGAAAGGAGATATATATTTGAGTGTAGAAATCATGGCAGCCATGAGTGTGGGTGAGATTATCTAGAGGGAGAGTTAGAGAATGAGAAGAGGAGTGGTCTGGGATAGAGCCTTGAGGAGTTCATACATTTAATGGCTGGGTTTGAGAAAGATGAGCAATCAAAGGAAACAAAAGCTCAGCTAAAACAGTGGGTGGAAACGTAGAAACCCAGGAAGAAGCAGTGCCACGGAGTCCAGGTAGGTGAGAGCTTTAAGAAGGAGGGAGGGGTGAGCAGTGTTGACCTTAAACAGTGTCCTTTGGTGAGATTTTAGTGTACATTGGCCAGGCTGGTCAATGATAACTCAAGTGTGCTTGTAAAACCAAGGGATTGTTTGCTAATAATGATTATCATCATTAACACAACTCTTAAGAGTTGTGCAAGAATACAGAGAGATTTAATTATTATCTCTCAATCCAATTTTCATGATAAATTATCCAGATTTATCAGATAAATTATCCAGAATTAGAAATTGTCAAACTTAGCTTGATGCTTCATATGAATCCCTAAACAACCCTAAATGTGTTCGTATCATAGCTCCAGATTCCATAAATTCATTTTTTTAATTAAAAAATTTTTAAATGTGATGAAAAACATATAACATAAAATTTACCACCTTAACCACTTTTAGGTGTATAGTTTAATAGTGTTAGATATCTTTGCATTTCTGTGCAGTAGATCTCCTGGGGTTTTTTCCTCTTGCAAAACTGAAATTATTTCTATTAAATAACAACTTCCAATTTCCCCTCCCTCTAGCCCCTGATAACCACCATTTTACTTTCTGTCTCTATGAATGTGGCTACTTCAGGTACCTCCTGTAAGTGGAATCAGGCAACATTTGTTTTTTTCTTTTTTGTGACTGGCTTATTTCACTCAGCTTAATGACCTCAAAGTTCATCCATGTCATAGCATGTGGCAAGATTTCTTTCCTTCTCAAGGCTGAATTATATTCTGTTGAATGTATAGACCACATTTTGCTTTCACAGGTTCCTTTTAAAGAGTCAACTCTCCAAAGTGCTCTTCCTCTGGTGACGTTTCTTCTGGCCCTATCTACCGAGAAAGGAGGTAGAAGAGAGATGGCAAATCAGCTAGCAACTTTCTTCAAGAAAACTGATCCTCTAAATTAGCGGTGGACACACTTCCATAAAGGGCCAGCTAGTAAATATCTTTGGCTTTGAGGTCCATGGAGTCCCTGTCCCAACTCCTCAATGACTCACCACCTCTCAGCATGTCTACTCATCTCTTGTACTTTCATAGTCATTGTATGCATTCACTGTCTGTCTGCCTACTAGACTATAAGCCTTGAGGGCAGAGGCTGTCCCCACCCAGCCTCAAGGACTCCTAGCATGTGGACTATTGTAAGGACTTCACTTACAGTATATTTCCTTGTGCATAATTTCAATGATGGTTCCTTATAATGAGGGAAATACTGTATTTGTTGACTAGCTGACTTCATCTTAGGCTAAAGGAATGTCCTTGTGGTGTCAAGTGTCTTGGGAAGGAGTTATAGTTCATAATACTTACCTAGAGGACAATGTCCAGCCATTTAAAATATTATTATGCTACTGTAATCTGTGGCATTTTCTACAATAAAAAATTCTCAACCAGACATCTTCTAACAGACTGTCTGGGGTTTGCATGCCAAGGTGCTGCAACCAAAGAAGAGTTTAAGACAATTTGATAACACCATGAGAGAAAAGGGCAGGAACATTCTCAGGGTAATATATGAGTTAATAGCTTATATATTAGCCTGAAAATGTTTCATCTTTCTTCCTTCTGTTCCTACTGACATCAAAGCTATTGCAGATGGTCATGTGTGTTGATCACCACACTCAGGCCCTGGCCAGGGGGGCAGATGGGACCGACCTCTTATTTTTGCTCTACACTCCAGGCCCTGTGCCCAACATGGAGGGAAGGGGGCACCATTTTCTAGTTGATACGTGGTGTCTTGTGTGCTAGCTGTGTCTGGACTGACTCCTGCTTAGTTCAAAGTTGTATAATTTTTGTTTGGCCTATACAATAGTCTCCTAACCTAGTCTTTCTGTCTCTTCTCCTAGATTAACTTCATCATTCTTATGCTCAGAAAACTTTGGTGGATACTTAATATGCTCACAATGAACTACAGATTTCCTTGCCTGGGACTCAAGGCCCTCTTGTAGGTCTGGCTCTCGTCCCATGGTCCTGCCTTTACCCTTCTGCCTCTACCTTTCACCACACACTGTATGCTGGATCTGCCTGAGCTGCACACTTGCTGGTTTCCCCAGCTGTTACCGTGCTGGTGGGCAGGGGGCAGGGTAAAAAGGGCCAACATTTACTGACTCCTAAGATTGTGTTTAGCATTGTGCTAGGGGCTTTGCGTGCCCTGTCTCATCTATGTCTCAGAATAGTCCTTTGAGATAAGTTCAACAAACTACATCTTTCCAACCCTAAGTGCTTTATATGTCTCATCTCCTTTGTTGAAAACATCCCTATGAATATAAAACCACATCTGATGAATCCCAAATGCTCTTAACATCTATTTTTTGTTATCTTTCATATACATTATCTCATTTAATTGTCTCAAGCACTCTGTGCAGGATATTATTATTCCTTTTCTTCAGCTGAAAAAAAAATGCTGAAGCTCAGAAAGTTCAATAGTCTTCTTAAGGGCAAATAATTAATTATGGGCAGAGCTGATTCTGAGACCTTGGTTGGATACCGGAAGCTGGACTTTTTTTTTTTTTAAATAAAGGATTTTTTTTTTTAAGATTTTATTTATTTGAGAGAGAGAGAGAGAGAGAGAGAGAGCGCACACATACGAGTGGGGAGGAGAGGCAGAGGGAGAGGGAGAAGCAGACTCCTATGGGGTTTGATCCCAGGACCCTGAAATCATGACCTGAGTGAAAGGCAGATGCTTAACCAACTGAGCTGCCCAGGTACCCCCATAAGCTGGGCTCTTAAAAGATCAGTAGTTCTCAAACTTAATTGCCCATAAGAATTGTCAGTCACTAGGGGCTAGTTTAAAATGGGCTCTAACTACAGAGATTCTGCTGCAGTAGATCTAGGGGATGGCCCAGGAATATGCATTTTTCACATACAACTGGGGTGATTCTTCTGCAGGTGCTTTGTGGAAAATGTTTTGAGAAGCCCTGTGCTAGACTGTCCTGCTCAAGTGATGGGTATTTACTTCTTTCTGACAATATATGGTTAGTACATTCAGCTGCTTTTGGATCATGGTTACTGGGCTAACTCATAGTGTAGAGAAGGATGCTTCCTTTTCATTTGTTGTGATGAGAGCAAATGCATCCATTTCATCCTAAAGAGTCTCTGAAATCTTTGAATTTAAGAAGCAGAGCACAGATCTACTTCACACCACTTAAAATAGCAATCTGCTTCTTCAGGAGGACAGTGTTTCCCACTCTGATTCTGGAGGTGAAAGCAAGAATTCTCTGAAAGAGTGTTGAAAGCATTGGTTATACATTGAGATCCTGCAGCTTGGCCAATGATAGATTTGTCAATGCTTGGGAAATCTTGATTTCCCTGATAGCTTTAACAGAGTGTGGCAATAGGCAGTGGTTTACTGGTTGCCTCTAAACCCTGAGTGCTGCTTCTGCCAAGTGTTCGAGTTGCAAACCCAGGCTATGGGTTGTTGGAAGCATGAGAATTGTGTTGAGTGTAAAGTCAATGGACTATGGACCCATATTTGGGAGGCCTGGTAAGGGGCCCTTTTAGACACAGCTAAGGCATTCATTCATTGAGGGAAATGGCCTTGGCAATTCTGGGATCACCCCAGAGCACTGAGCCAAAGGGGATTATTCTCAAGCCTTACAACCTGATGGAATTTACCCTGCTAGGTTTTAGACTTTCTTGGGATACATGATCCTTTTATCCCTTCCAATTTCTCCCTCTTGGAGTGGGAATGTCTATCCTATGCTTGTCTCACCATTGTATTTTGGAAGCAGATGACTTGTCTGGTTTCATAGGTTCACAGATGGAGAGGAATTTTGCTCCAGGATGAATCATACACCAAGTCTCACCTATATCTAATTTAGATGATATTTAGTTGAGATTTTGGACGTAGAGTTGATGCTGGAATGGCTTAAGACTTGGGGGATGTTGGGATGAAGTGATCATATTTTGCATGTGAAGATGACATTCATTTAAAGGAGCCAGAGCGGGGGCTGCTATTTGTGTCCCCTCCAGATTCATATGTAGAAGTCCTAACTTCCAGTAGCTCAGAATGTGGCCTTATTTGGAAATAGGGTCATTGAAGTTATAATTAGCAAGATGAGTTCATACTGCAGTAGGATGGGCCCTAATCCAATATGACTGGTGTCATTCTGAAAAGGGGAAATGTGGACACAGACACACACACAGGGAGAACATCTACAAACCAAGGGATGCCAAAGATTGTCAGCAAACCATCAAGACAGGCGTGGAACGGTTTCTCCCTTGCAGCCCTCAGGAGAAACCAATCCTTATGACACCTTGATCTTGGAATTCTAGCCCCCAGAGCTGTAAGACAATAAAATTTCTCTTCTGTAAGTCACCCAGTTTGTGGTACTTTGCTATGGCGGCCCTAGCAAACTAATACAGATTTTGGCAGGATTTAATGTTTTCTGGACACAGAACTTCTTCTCTGAAGACTGTCTTTATCCCAAAGTTAATCATTAAGGACTCCATTTTGAGAAAATTCTAAGATATCATAGGAGAGATCACAGAATTAGAGTTTAATTATCAAAATGTCAGTGGCGTTTGGTGTCTCTACAATGCCACTCCCCGAAGCCATGGAATCAACAACCACAGCCCAGAAACCCAGCCTCATGATAGGCCTTAGGGTTAAACATTACCAGGCATCTGTTGTGACCTGTAGTAGATTCTCTTGAAAACAAGCACTTGAATGTAGTGAATTCCTGAGTGTTCTCCACTGAGCGCCACTTACGATGCTCTCTTGTTAACCGTGCCAAGATATTTTTGGCTTGCCCTCCATCTCAGTAAAGGCAGGAGTCAGGAAAGCAAGCCCCCAGATTTCCGGTCCCCAGTGGCCAGGGCAGGTTTCAATCTGCTCACCATCTGTTGGTGTCTGACCAGTGAGGAGCCTCTGTGAAGACAGCTGGGGCAGAGAATTGGAAACTTGTTAATGCTAAAGATGTCGGGGAAGCTTTCTTTAGGCTTGCATCACAGGCTGCCACTGAACCAGTGTTTGTCATGGTTAGAGCTGAGTTTAAGAAACTGTTTCTTTCTTTGATGAAAAGGGATTATTTCTAAAGGGGAGGTGCATGGAAAAATAATGTGCCCAGACCAGTTAGGGAATCATTCCAGATCCTTGCAAATAGTATGGAGGATGTATTAAATACAGTTTCAAACAGCTATCAGGTTGTTACCAGGCTCCTTGACAAGGGATGTGTGGGCATGGAGACATATCAGACTCCTCCAAGCAGGTTTCTGAACTGATTAGGGAGCAATATGTCCTTATTGTGCAATGCACGGGGACTTTGCTGAGAACACTGCCATCAGCTTGTCCTTGTCTCAGAGAAGACTGTATTGTCAGGTGGACTGAAGGCTTGGGGGTGCAAGAATTTACTGTATAAATTTACTGTATAATTTACTGTATAAAATCCAAGGTTCTCTAGGACAGATGATGTCAAAGCTCCAAGGAAGGAGTATCAGCTTGGGTCTTGGCGTTCAGTTCTCTATCTTGATCCTTTTCCAGCCAGAATTCTTAGCTGCCATGATACACAACTCAGTGAGTCCCCGGAGGCAGAGGGCACGTGAAGTCATTTACTTTTGATATTTTAGCATAATGGCAGCTCCTGTTTGCCTACATCACTAGGGTGGCTGGATTCATTTGTCCGGCCAGAATGGGGTGTTTTCCCTGGTGGGAAAATGTTTAACACTTCCCTAGCCAGGAAAGGCAGAATGGGGCTTGGTAGGGAGTTAGCCAGCTGTGCAGGGGGTGATCTCTACTATGGGGAGAGGGAATTTGATATGCATAAGGGGCTTTAGGGTCAGGAATAGCAGATAGAGGATACGGTGGGGATCATGCTCAGGTGCAGTGTTCTCAGGAGTTGGGAGTGCCTAATGAACTGGATTCATAGACTGGGGAGATGGGAGGTGGCCACTCCATCACTCATGGTCTAGCTAGAAAATAGAAGTCATCCAAAATGTTTTCAACAGAGAGAATTTAATACAAGGAATTTATTACATGGTGAGAGCTGAGAAGCCACACATGGGATGGTGAGGCAAATTAAAGTTGAATAAAGCAAGAAGCCTCTACCGGCTGTAGCATCAGAAGTGCATTAACTAGAGCCCAGAAGCTTGGGCACTAGGTGGAAATGGGCAGGTGATCAGCATGGCCCTGGTGGACAAGGCACTGTGGTAGGTGCTTTCAGGAGATGTCTATTAGTGTTGCCATGGTATCACTCTGGGGATCAGAGAGGGGTCAGAGAAGTGTACTAAGTTGCCCAAAGTCACACCAGGGCAGAGTCAGAATTTGAACACCAGGCTATCTGGCTCTCGTTTTCCGAGTCCCATGGTAAGGAACAGAATTTGGTCTTTTGAGAAAGAGGCTCTCAGGAGTTGCTTAGGCAAAAGAGGACAGGGTTGAGAGGCATGCAGGTGAGGAGGCCATTAGGTGAGGGAGTTATTAGGTGATTCAGTGCCCCAGCTGGAGGTTCATGGGCTGTCCAGCCTAGCTGAGGTCAGCTCAGGGGCCATTTTCCCATGACAAAAGCAGAGCCTGCCCATGACAGTGACTTTCCTCTTCCTTGGTGAGGATTTTGGTCTGGGTCAAAGACAAAAAGGGACCTCTTCATGGGAGGAGGCCCCACAGATGGGCCAGAGCTGGGAGAACAATGAGAAGGCTGAGACTGATGTCTGTCCAGCAGGTACTTTACCCTGCTTGGATTTGAACATCGGAATTTTAGGAGCAGCCACGTGAAAAATGAGAAAGCCTGTTTGGCTGCGGTTTGAGTGATGGGGGAAGAGAGTGAGGGAAACTTGCAGGTCATGCCAAGATTTCAAAGCAGAAACAACAGTTCTTTGGACCAGCTACAGGCAGAGCTCTTGCTACAATGTTATCTGCCAGGCAGTCAGCTACATTCTGGGAAGACAAAGGCAATGTCAACCCCCAAATCCTTTGAGCTCATCTTTTTTTGACTCACAGCTGGATCTTCCCCATGAACAACACTTTGTGGAGGTTTGGAATGGATTTTTTGTGTTGCAACAGTGTTTTCTAGCTGGTTGCCTTACTTAAGTGATGAGTCTGCAGAATATACCAGGAGGATTTGAACTCAGATGACGAGGCCACATTTATTGCAATGCTGACTACTTTATGCACAGCATCACAGCATGGTCTCCAGGTCATTGAAAATGTTTTTAAAGTTCACAAACAGGTTAATCCAAGTATTCATGGCATGGGATGCAATCTATGAAAGGTTTGTGTTCCCTATGTGTTCTCTAGAGCGATGATTCCACAATATTGTTACCAGGAGCTCAGAGCTCCTTCTCTAGCCCTCCTCATTCCCCTCTCATTCAGGTAGCTCCTTCTGAAAGGGAGGAGGAGCATTTTATCCCCATGGCAGAATCTAAGCCACATGTGTCCTGCTTCCCATCGTTGTACTTCCGGAGAGCAAGCACTCAGGCCTGCATAAGCGATTGCTAATGTGGGTGACAAGACATGCTGCTTCAAAAATGCTAATCTGGATAAACAGAAAACTTACAAAACTAGTGTTAGGAGTTGAAAGAAGAGGAAAAATTGCAATGGTACTTTGACTCAAAGCTTCTCACATCCCAACCTGTACTCTGGTAGTGTCTTCTGTGGAGAGCATTGAGTCACATGGTTCTTTGTTTGGGACTGCATGAAGACCATCCATTTTGGGTGTGAATGGCCCGGTCTGGCAGGTGATGATCTCATTTTACTAGACAGTTCGGCAGGAAGAGCAGCTCATTTATTACACTCATCACAGTTACATGCCCAGGAATCTGCTTCTGTGCGTGGAGAATAAGCCCACCTCATAAACGACCCACCTTATTTGGCACAGTATATATACAACATGACTGACGGCTCCCTGGGAGCGGGGCGGGGGTGGGGGGGTGAGATTGAAGAGGAGGAGGGGAAGCGAGTACTTGGCCCATTTACTGGAAAATGGCAGCCATGCAGATCTGCTAGTCCCTTAAACTCATCATCAGGGAAAACAGGACTCAGGCTGTTTGGCCCTGACAGAAACAGCTTGGCACTAGTAGGTCCTGGGCTCACGGTCCTTCCAGGGAAAACCCAAGTCTGCCTGCTACAGGCACATGGATGACTGACAGGGCCAGCCCAGGTTCACCCACTGCTTCTGCAGCTCACCCCTCCAACCCCCTGCCCTGGATGCCTCACTCATTCAACAAGTATAGCATGGGTGGCTCCTCCAAGTCTCCTTTGGCACGTGCTAGGGATACAGCAGGAGAACGTTGTTCTCAAGGGGTGTAGAGCCCCACAAGAAACCAACAATTTTGGGGTAAGTGGTAGGCTGAGGAGAACACTCACCTCGTTTCTTTGAGAACAGAGGGGTTGTTTACTGGCCCAGGGAGTAGTTGGTGTGGTTAGTTGTTGGTGTTCATTCTTCAAAACTCTGTTGACCATTGCTTCTATACTTGCACCCAGAAAGTTCTCATGTGAAACATCATAGAGTCTTGCTTTCTCTCTTTTATCACTTCCTCTTTTCTTTCTCTGCTCTTGTTTTTTTTTTTTTTTTTTTTCTTTTTCCTGTCTCTCTGCAACAAGAAACTGAACTGTGGTCACCTTTTCAAGAGTTAGCTCATAGAATTGGGACCAAGTCTATCACTGCAAGGCCAGGGTTTCAGAGCAGGTGTGGATAGGACGGAGTCCAGAGAAACACCCGAGTCTGACTGGCAAGTCGGAGGCAGCCATCCCCAGGCCAGGCCTGGCTGGAAGTCAGGGCCCAAAGGTGGTCTGGGACCAGAGGTTGGCTGGAAGTCCAAGGAGCGTGACTGAGGTGGCCATCTGCCAGAACAAGGCAGAGAAATGCCCAGACCCAGCAGGATGCAAGCAACAAAAGCAGCCTCTGGTATTCCTGCTGCTGGGCACAGCCCCCCTGTGAGCCTAGAGGGGGCAGGTGGGAGTGGCGAGCGGGCCAGTTCGGGAGTTGTTTAGGGCAAAAGCGAGGGCAGTCTGGCACCTGTCTGGTTTTAGTCCGAGACATCTTTTGCTGCTTTTGATTTCTTGAAGTGCGGTCCAGAGTCTTCCTATTAACTTCTGGAGGAATTCAGTTTTTGGAGAGCCCTCAAAATGCCAAGAAACGACATCACCTTGGGCTGCTGTGTTGTGGACTGGCTTCCATCTCAATTTTCTTCGGCTGATTTCCTTCCACGTTAAAAAAAAAAAAAGCGAATGTGGCGCCTGGGTGGCTCAGTCGTTAGGCATCTGCCTTCGGCTCGGGTCATGATCCCAGTCTCCTGGGATCGAGCCCCGCATCAGGCTCCCTGCTCAGCGGGAAGCCTGCTTCTCTCTCTCCCACTCCCCCTGCTTGTGTTCCCTCTCTCGCTGTGTCTCTCTCTGTCAAAAAAAAATAAATAAAATCTTAAAAAAAAAAAAAAAGCGATGCTGTTTGTTCTGTGCCATGGAACTGCGATTACTCACCCCTGGGAGGATGCTCCCCTCCCCCTGGGACTCTGGCAAGAGCAGGGGAAATTCCTTTCCCCACCAATCCTGAGGAATCCTCATGATGCTGGTTTCCATTTTGGTCAAAACTGAGATGAAAGAGTTCGATCCAGCATTGAGGAGAACTATAATTATAATTTTGATCCTGAAGGAGGCAGGGCGAGATGGAAAACTAGGCTACCCTTTCATCTGTCCTGTGAATGAAGAGGCGTATCCTGTTACAGATTGAATGACTCTGTGCCTTGAACTTCTGGGGCAGGTCCCATCTCTAAATCTAAGCCTCTGTAGGTGAGGAAAGCCACAGTGAGAAGGGGCTGGATTTTTTTTTTTCCCACCGAAGTATTGTTAGGTATTATTGTACATCAGCTGTCTCAGTCTGTTGGGGGCTGCTCTAACAGAGTATCACAGGCTCGGTGGCTTATAGGCAACAGAAATTTATTTCTCACAGGTCTGGAGGCTGGAAGTCTGGTCACGTGAGGGTTCTCTCCTGGCTCGCCCACTTCTTGCTGTGTCCCCACCTGGCAGAAGGGGTGAGGCAGCTCTGTGGGATCTCTTTTATAAGAGCACTAATCCCATTCATGAGGGCTCCACCCTTGGGATGCAATCACCTTCCACAGGCCCCACCTTGAACACCATCACCTTTGAGGGTTAGGGTTTCAATATAAATTTCAGGGAGGGAAACGAACGCTCTGATCAGAGCATCTACCTTCTTTTTGGCTTTGTGCTTTTGTAATAATCTTATAAATTCAATTAGGAATACCAGGATTCCTAGGGAAAATTTCCAACTGGTAAAAACGGGACAACTTATTTTAGACAATCTTGGACATTCCTGTTTGAAGGATTCTTTTTTACACCTCCTTACTTTCAGTCCCTCCAATATTTGTAACTGTGGGGACATCACTACTCCTAGATTTGGTATACTTCAAAAAAGTTTTATTTAGGGGCGCCTGGGTGGCTCAGTCGGTTAAACGTCTGCCTTTGGCTCAGGTCATGATCCCAGGGTCCTGGCTTCTTTCTCTTCCCACTTGTTTTCTCCCTCAAATAAATAAAATAAAGAATATTTTAAAAAATTTAAAATTTTTATTTAAATTTTAATTGTGGAAAATGTACATAACATGAAATTTACCGTAACAGCCACCTCTAACTGTATGGTAGTGTTATGTGTATTCACATTGTTGTGTAACTGATTTCCAGAATTCTTTCTATGTGTAAAACAGAAACTCCCCACTTCTCCCTCCCCGCCAGCCCTTGTCAACTCCCATTCTGCTTCCTGTCTTCATGAATTTGACAATCTTAGGTACCTCCTATAGGTGGATTTGTACTGTAACTGGCCTACCTCACTTAGCATAATGTCCTCAAAGATTCGGTGTTCTTTTATTTCATCTTTAAAATAATATTTCCTCTTAACATCTGAGGGCTAACCCATTCTAATATTGGAAAGGTCATCAAAAGGACTTAAATAATATTCCTTAAGCCTGGAAATTTTAAAGAGCAGTGTGTATTCAAGAAAAGACATATTGCTCATAGCAGAGTGGAACATCGCATAGGTGAAAAATCAAATGGACCGTAGCCTCCCTAATGAAGGGAGAGGGGTCGTGGCGGAGTGGTCCCTGCCGGAAACCTCTTATCCAGCAGGGAGCTGAGCCCACAGGCGCAAAGCCAGGGGCAGGGCACGCTCTGCAGATGTGCCGTGCTCACGGGTGGGTGCCCGTGGTCATGCTGCTCTCCCAGGGGCTGTTGGGACAGCTGCCATGGAGTGGGGTTGGCAGTGGCTCTGGAGGGAGACATCTGCTCGGGCTGCCACTAGAGCAGAAAAATAGGAGGCAGCTGCATGGAAGCAAAGAGGACAGAGCAGAGGATGCCCAAGGAACACCCATGACACCCTTGCACTCCCATCCCCAAAGCATCGTGCCCCCCGGCCAGTTGGGGAATACCAAGGAAGCTATTTGGAGCTATTCTTGGACAGAGAGGCTCATGCCTGAGCAGATGCCCAGCCATGTTACACAAATGCTGGAACAAGGGGGCCACTGGCTGGGGACACCGGACGATTCATCTCACAGACGTGGCCTCTGAAAGCTTCTTGGTGTTTTCTTATGTCTCAGCAGCCATGCAAATAATCTGTAAGAACCGTGACACCATCTTTCTCACAGAAATGTAATTTGCTCCTGTCAGTAACACAAATTTCCCACCCCGAAGAGCCAATGCGTTTTCTTGCTATTTATCAAATCTTTCACACTCTGATGACTAATGGAAAATACAATGGCAATTTGTTACTGTTTTGGCATTGTTTGCTATCAGAAATGACACTGGAACAAAAGGGTAATCAGTTACCATTGCATTCAAAATTTATTCTCTCCTAGGGAGTACACACACTCACATAGCAATAGGGGTTGCTAACCACACTGTGTGTAGGCTTTATAAATTATCTATGTAGGAATTTTCACTGTAAAAAAAGCCGTGTTCCCATATATCAGCTCATTTTGGCGTCATGAGAATGTTTATGATATTGCTTTAGTTGAAAAGAGGGAGGCTTAAAGGAGAAATGGCTTGTCTAAGGCCACAGAGGAAGTCAACTGGGGCTAAAATATAGGTCTCGAGAGTCCTAAACCACAGCTCTTTTCACTAAACTGTACTTGAGAAGAACATGTTCGAACCAGGGCACGAGATAGAAGAGATTATCTATTTCTTTCTCCTACTGACTGGCAGTGCTCGGCCCCACTCTCAGCCTAAGCAACCCTGAGATGTTATATTAGCCATGACTTAAAAATCAAGGGGACACAACTATTAGGTTGAAGTATTAAAAACTACCATTTTTTTAAAAAGATTAAAATAGTCAAATATCAATGATTTCATGTTTCAAACTAATCCATCTCCCCAAATTTATAGAGGTTACATTTCCCAGGCAGCATCAAATTGGTCTTTTTGTTGGTTAATTCGGCTGGTTGCTTTCCTTTCAATTCTTCTGCCCCTTGATCTGAATGGAATGGTGGCCTCAGATCATTAATTTAGTGGCCTCATAACCAAATGGAGCCAATTGTAGAGGCAGTAGGCCAAACTGTGCAATTAACTCAAACCCGGCAATTCAGGGTCATGTAAATATGACTCACAAATGGGCAGCCTGCAAGAATTTGCAACAGGTCTAACCGGCTCCTTGTTGCTGCACATTTTGCCTGAAAAGGGACTTAAATCAGTATTCTTTTCCATTCATCTGGCGTAAATTCATGTGTTCTGGTGAGTGGAAGACAGCTGATTTACAAGGCTGTTGCAGGGGGATGATTAGAAAATCAGGAGGGTATCTTGGCCGAATGTCAACACTGAAGGAAGGGGGCAGTGAGTCAAGTGGCTAAAGAGGCACACATTAGAGTCATTCATTCTTTCGGCGGCGGAAGCTGGAAACTTGCACCACTGGACAGGCTTCCCACCATCTGGAGCGAAATCAGGACACTCCCACCAGGCATGGCCGAGCTCCAAGTGGGGGCAGGCTGGCAGACGGGCTGTGGTCACACTGCAGGGAAATAGAGCCTCCTGCTTCCCGCAGGCTGCAGAGAAATGAGGATGGTGCAGCCTGCACTTTCTTTTCTGGTTCTAAGGTGCTTTTGTGAGCCACTGGATATCAGGCATGAAATGATGAAGCTGAAAAACTCCTGCGGTTGCCGCTTTGGAAGAGCTGTGTTTTTAAGGCGCTGCACCCAGAGTTTCTCAGAGCCCCTGTTTCTGGCAATAAGACCTTCATTTTCCCTTCACACTTCATGTGAAACGAGCTCACAAAAGGCCTAAATCAGGCAGAAGAACTCTGATTCCCTCAGCAGGTTTACAGACCCAGCAAGCTGAAGTTAGAAAGACAGATGGGGTGGTGGTCCACAGTCTCAGCATGAATGTTGCAGAGCGTGTCGGAGGGAAGCAAGGACTTCCATAGAGTCAGAGGGTAGGGGTGTACCGGGAAGCCAGTACTCTGGCAAAAATACAAAACAACACTGATTTGCAAAGTCTGCCGATTTCCATGGTGTAAAGATACTCCCTCTGTGACTAATGTCAAACCACCAATAGTTTAACAACCAGCTTGGAAAACTCTTGGATGTTTGACAATCTCTCCTGAGCCTGTATGGACTGGCTCAAATGCAGCATGGCTTGGTGGCTTACAAATTGGAGTTGGGGAAATTTGTGAACAGAGGTTGAAATGTAAGGATCCTGTGGAGGAAGTGAGTGTCCCAGGGCAGACCCATCCCTTCCCTATCCTGCCACCCTCCCTTCCTCCTAAGAATGTTCCCTGGATAAATCTCACTTGGGACAATCATCTCAATCCTAGGCTCTGTGTCTCAGCAACCTGACCTGAAACACTGTGCCCACTCAGTCACACCCAGAGCCCAAGATCTTCCTAGAGATGCCCTCACGAACCTGCTGTACCATCAACCATGCTCACTGCTCATGCAGACATAGGGGCTATCTGCTCCTGCTGGGGTGGGGGGTGGGGGCAGGTGGAGTGGCAGTGGAAGGGGGGTGGAGGCTGTCGAGGGGTTGTCACATTGCCCCATGAATAATTTAAAACACCTGTCTCCATGAGTAGAAATTTGGTTAAATTGTTTGGAAGGTAGAACCAGCTTTTAGGCGGGATGGGTTTGTAGAGTGGTAAGATGGGTTTATTCGGAAGGAAATTCTTGTGACCCCAACTGAAAGAATTCAGTGTGTAATGATCAGTTTTTCTTCCAATTATGCAAATGTTAGGGCTGTGTTATCTGCATTGTGGCAAACACAATTTTTAGTTAAGCCTCACGTTCCTAATGTGCAGCAATGAGCGGCAGAGATGAACTGATCTTTAAGGCATCTGTCTGTTCTATCCTTCTATGCTTCTGGGCTGCTAGTGCATGATTTCCTCACACTTTCCTATACGGTTTTTAGTCCCTTTGTCAATTTGACTGTTGTTTTTTGTACTCCTGGGATATCTAGTATTCCACTAAATAACATTCTTTAGCTGTGCCACAGACAAAGTGTGTTTCAGCTAAATATACTTTGGGGGGCACCCTAAGTTACCTGTACATCTTCTCCAGAATCTTTGATATCCTAGGGTATGTTCTCTATCAAGGGAAACTTAATGCTCATGGGTTTCCAAACTTTATAACCTCAAATAATTTTTTTTCTAAAGATAGCGTATTCGTCTCCTAGGGCTGCCACAACAAAGTCCACAAATTGGGTGGCTTAGAGCAACAGAAATTTAGTTTTTCACAGTTTTAGAGGCTGGACATTAAAAATCAAGATGTTGGCAGGGCCACGTGCTCTCTGAAGGTTTTAGGGAGAAAGTCTGTTCCATGTCCTTTCCTTAGCTTCTGGTGTTATCAGCAGCCCTTGGTGTTCTATGGCTTGGAGACGCATCAGTCATTCCTGTGTTTGGCTTGAACAGACATCACATGCATTCTTCCTGTGTGTCTCTGCGTCTCTTCTCCTCTCTTATGACAGCTGCATAGACACCGGTCCTATTGGATTAGGACCATCCTTAATTGAATACAACCTCTTCTCAACTTGATTACTTCTGCAAAAACCCCATTTCCAAATAAGGTCCTATTCCCGGGTACCAGGGATAAAAGTTTCCACGTATCTTTTGGGGGGACACAATTCAACCCACAACAGATAGTTATTAATATTTTCTAAAACCAGTATCTCCAATGAACGCATTTTAGAAAATGCTGTCCCAGGAACTTGAACTGTAATTAGGATTCACTAACCAGGTACATGGTAAAACCCTTAGGTCAGGAATTCTTAATATGATAGCAAGGGGTTTGTGCCCTCGGCTGAGAAAAGAAGTTCTATCTTTGTATTAAATTTCTCATTTCTTTCATTTATGAGTGTAGGCAACCAACCACAGTACTCTCAGTAGTAGTTGGTCAGTAGAAGTCAGATATTTTTATCTGACACTGCCGCTACTGCAGATGTCTTGGGATATCATTTATACTCATCACCATGTTTTCATTTGTACATTTAAAAACACTACTCTGAGAAAGAGACTGTGGGCTTCACCAGACACCCAAAGGCATCCATGGCCCTAAAGAGTTAAGAACCTCTGCCCCTGTCATGGCTTCCATGACCTGAACAACCCAGTGTCCATAGAAGGGTTTAACTGAGAGATGACCAACCAGCAAAATCTTTCCATTTTTACAAATAAATAATAAATAAGCCAAACACAAATATTATAACATATTTTATTTGTAAATGGAATACCCAATTAGGGCAAAATGTAAGAATGAAATATACATAGGCACAATAAGGTATCTTGTACAATAATCTTCAATGATTGTCATTTTGTACTGATTTTTAATAGACCACATTACCAAGGAAAGATTTGTCTAGATTATCTGGGTATATTTTGGAAGCTATATATGCATAAGAATATCTGACTAATTTCTAGGAAACATGCATTCCTTTTTGTGTGTGTTGAAATGTATCAAATAGTTGAATATATTCAACTATATTCCCTGAGAAAACCGGAAAGTCCCAGACAAACCAGGATAAAGCTCTGAGCGGCATGAATGAGCATGGTCACGTTGCTGCCCAGAGTCCTGACAGACATCACTGTGTGAAGGTTTCCCCCAGACATGTTACCCCCCAGAGTACTTCGGCCTTATGAAAGCACAGGAGTGTCAAAGACCAAATTCCAGCCTGGCTCTGCCTCTGAATCATCCTGGAACTAGGCATGTCACCTAATCTTTTGAGGCTCTGTTTTCTTATCTGTGATAAATGGAGATAGTGGTGTGCTCTCTCTCTCAGGGCTACTGGGAGATTCAGTTGAGATAATTATAAACTGTAAAAGGGCTGTATGAATATAACACATAGAACAGTTCTTTAATTTCTCATGGCAACATTAAAATGGGTATAAATTGATTGATAGCCTTCTCTTGGATTATAAGAAGAAGAATATTAACCTGCTAATCTTTTGTCCTTTCCCTCATGGCTTCTGTAGCAAGGGCTTGGTGGGGGTCAGCCAGCTGTACAGGAGGTGGTCTCTATTATGGAGAGAGGGGAATTCGATATGCATGAGGGATTTTGCGGTCTGGAATAGGAGAGCCTGTGGTAAGGTTCTGACTTCCTGAGTCTTAGGCAGCTACCATCATGGTGGGACTTGAAAGGCCATATAAAAGGACCCTCCTATTGGGTCCCACAGGTCTTCCCAAGTCCCCAACGTTCTCAGCTTAAAAGGCACTCCCTTGCCAAACCATTATACCTCCAAGAACCCCGTGTTGAAATGTTTATTATTTAACCTGATTTCAACCTTATTAGATCAACCTTATGAGAATTTATCCATTTAATTATTGTTGGACATTACTCACTCCAGAGCTCCATAATAAATAATGAAAGCATCCTGAGGTCTGGACTCTTAGCTGTGTGCTCTTGGGCAAATCACTTATCTTCTTGAGGATCAGTGCTCTCATCAATGAAACGAAGATTTTTGTCTTTTCCTCACATACTTCTTATAGGACTATGGTTGGGATCATTGGAGGTAATGAAGAAGAAATTGATTTTTGTACAACAAAGCCCATTTGACAGCGTGGAAGATAGTTTCATTATTACTGTTGTTAAAAAAACAAATGTATTGGTCCACTTTCCAATATGGTAGCTCCCTGACAGTGAGGGAGACAAGGAGCAAGGAAGTTTCAAAGGGTGAGTTTGGAGAAAAAGGTGCTGCCTGTGGAGGTCCCGTTGAGCTCAGGTGCTGCAGTGAGAAGCTGCCAGTATCCTGGGTACGACCTCAGAGTCTTAGGGATCTGGAGACAGCCTAAGTGGGGAAGGAGAGAAAATTAAGTGGAAAATTCAAGATGACTTCACTTACTTCACATTTTGTTAGGTGCTAGCTCAGCCCACCACTGAGACAGGTTATAGAGAAACTGCAAACCCTGTATAAGCTCCTATGTGCATATTTCATACTCAGTAGGAGAACAGACCACTGAGAAAGAATAATACAGACCAACAGGCAGGGCAGGACACACCCTAAAGGAAAATAAAGAAACAAGCCATGTACTGGGCCTGGCCTTTTTTGAGGTGAACTGGTTGACTGGCAACAGACAACATAGGGTGGGCCCTAGGTGTGGTGGCTTATGGGGCCAGTGGAGCATCTGCCAGATCCAGCACCCAGGCCTTGGGAAAGTTGACTTGCCCTGGGGGATAGGGCTGAAATTCTGTAACCAGGCTGGGTGAGGGCAAGTTCAGTTCAAAGCAGTTCCTTCTTTGTGGGCCCTGTGTCCCTTGTGATTAGAAGGATTATGCTAAGTGAAATAAGTCAAGCAGAGAAAGTCAATTATCATATGGTTTCACTTATTTGTGGAACATAAGGTATAGCATGGAGGACATTAGGAGAAGGAAGGGAAAAATGAAGGAGGGGGGAATAGGAGGGGGAGATGAACCATGAGAGACTATGGACTCTGAGAAACAAACAGGGTTTTAGAGGGGAAGGGGAGAGGGGGGACTCGTTAGCCCGGTGATGGGTATTAAGGAGGGCACGTACTGCATGGAGCACTGGGTGTTATGCAAAAACAATGGATCGGGGATCACCACATCAAAAACTAATGATGTATTATATGGTGACTAACACAACATAATAAAATTAAAAAAAATTAATTAATTAAAATAATTAAAAAAAAGAGAAAGATTTGAGTACCTTTCACAGGTGCACCTTCTGTGATCCAGCGGGTACAGTACAGGCTGTGGTGTAGGCTCTGCCCTGATTCTCTTCCCAGTAGACTGTGTGGCTATGGGCAAGTTGCATCACTCCTCTGGCTGCCTATTCATTTGTATAAAATGAGGAAATTGGTCTATATGAACTCTAAGGGCACCTTCTAGCTTGGCATCAGGTTGTTCTATGATACAAGACTGGTTTCTAAGGAACTCAAGAAAAAGTATGGCATATATGACTGGAGCCTAGGGGATGGGGCTCCTTTTCTGAAATTATAGAATCTTCATATTAAAAGCAAATACTGGCTAGTATGGCATGACTCAAAAAATTAAACAGAGAATTACCATATGACCTAGAAATTCCACTTCTGGGTATTTACCCAAAATAATTTAAAGCAGAGACAGGCAACTGCATTCCAATATTAATGGCAGCCTTAGTCACAGTAGCCAAAAGGTGGAAATAACCCAAGTGTCCACTGAAGGATGAATGGAAACAAAACGTGATGTATATACATACAATGGGGATATTATTCAGCCTGAAAAAGGAGAGGAATTCTGACATTCTACAACCTTGAGGACATTATACTCAGTGAAATAAGCCGGAAACAAAAGGACAAATACTGTATAATTATACTTATATGAGGTACTTAGAATAGGCAAATTCATAGAGACAGACAGCAGAAGGGTGTTTACCAGGAGCTGAGAGAGGAGGAAATGGGACGTATTGTTTAATGAGTACAGAGTTTCAGTTTGGGATTATAAAAAATTCTGTGGATGGATGGTGGTGATGGTTACACAGCAATGTGAATGTACTTGATGCCACTAACTTGTACACTTAAAAATAGTTAATTTTATGTTATGTGTATTTTATCATAGTAAAAAAAACATAAAGTGGGAGAAGATATGTATGAGACATAAGCTGGCAAAGGACTGGGATGTCAAATATATAAAGAACTTAACCAAATCAATAAGAAAAAGAACTAACCCAATGGTAAAACAGGCTTAATAGCTGGACAGCATAAAACCAAAGAGGAAATCATAATGGCTGATAAATATGAAAAGAGGCTCAACTTTATTAATAATCAGGGAAATGCAAATGAAAAGCACACTAAGATATTATTACATATAAGATAGGCAAAAAATAAAGTTCTGTTGTCAGCAAAAATTTGGAGCAGCAGGAACTCTGGTGAAAGTTGCATATTGCTAATACCGCTTTGGAAAGCAGCTTGCATTATGCAGTGAGATTGAGATGGTCCAGCAATTCCACTCTTAGGTACCCAGAGAAACTTAGGCAAATGTGCAGCAGGGTATAATGTACAAGAACGTTCATGGCAGCATTGTTAACCTCAGCTGCATTAGGAAAAAATCCAAATACTCACCACCTATAAAATAGATACATAAATTCTAATATGATCAGATAATGAAATCCTATATTAACAATGAAAATGAGCAAATTTACAGACACAAAACAAGAGGAGTAAATTTTCAAAACATAATATTGAGCAAAAGAAGCAAGACAAAACATACAATTTGATCACATTTTTTTTTTCAGGTGGAAAAGCAGGTAAAATGGAACTCTGGTATGTCAATTTAGGGATGGATACATAGTTGGCTACCTCTGGGGGTGTCATGGGTGGAGTGTTTGTATTTCTTACCCTGATCCCAAATTCACATTGAAGCTCTAACTTCCAGTGTCATAGTATTAGGAGGTGGGGCCTTTGGGAAATGACTAGTTTGGTGAGGTGGTGAGGGCAGAGCCTGCATGATGGGTTTGTAAGAAGAGACACCAGAGAGTTTGCTTCCTCTTCCTCTCTCTGCTATTTGAAGACACAGTAAGGAGATGGTCATCTGCAAGCCAGGATAGGGGCTCTCATGAGAACCCAAACGTGCTGGTGACCTAATCTCAGACTTCCAGGTTCTAGAGCTGTGAAAAATAAATGTCTGTTGGTTGAGCCACTCAGTCTACAGTGTTTTGTTTTAGCAGCCAAGACAGACTGTTGATACCGGGGGTGGGGGTTAGGTGTGTATGCACTGGGGAGGGGCCCAAGGGGGCCTCCTGGATACTGACAGAGAGACCTCAAGGAGGGTTACACAGGAGTTCACTTTCTTATTATTCATTAAGCTCTATGTGTATGTTTTATTCATATAAAAGTACATAAATCTCAATGCAATAAATCACACTAAAAATAAAAAAAGAAAAAGTATATGTGGGTGTGCCAGTGAGTAGCTTCCTCGTCGCCCAGTTTCACGGGCATTGTGGCATGTCTTATGCAGGAGCAGGGAGCAGTGGTTGATCTGGCAACACAGTCAGGTAAAGTTGGGGTGAGGACATGAGAGGAGCATTTGAGAAAAGATGATAAAAATGAAATATTGATATATTCAGGTTAGGAATAGAGGTTCTGAAGAGTTATAATAACATTTTATTATTCATTTTACATTGTTTATTACCTAAGCCACAATACGACAAATCTAATGCATTTCCCCCCTGATTGGTGATAATTCCACTGAGTTCCTTCTTTAGCACAGTCTTTGTATTTGGGAGAAAATGAGCATTTTCTGAGTATTTGTAGGTATAATTTGGATAAAGGCAGAGAAAGGAATTGTATTCAGAAATGATATTATCACAATTATAAAACATAATAAAGGGAGACAATCTCATAAAATCTCACAAAATATCAACAAAGACAGAAATAGCCAAAGCTTACCTCTTCTTCCAAAACAAACCATAGAACCTGGCATGTTCCCACAGAAACCTGGGCTTCTTGCAATGGAGTTTTATAACCTCATTATAAAATGGAGGGACCCAGCACTGGGACTGTGAGAGAGAAAGGGATGCTGAGTAATTCCTTACTCTAATAACACATTCTTCACAACTCTATAATAGCTTTGTTATATCTTGGAGCTGTTGACTCATAGGTCTGATGACTGAGATACTGAGAGAAGAGGAACTGCTCCTCTGCTCCCTTCCCCCAGCTCCTAAGAACACCTTTCTTTCATTTCATTTGTGTTCAATATGTGTTTGTTGAATTAAATTCTTGAAAGCATCCAAAGGAGTTCAAAGAGCTCTGGAGACTCAAAGGAATGAAATTTTCTAAGCAAGTATTTCTGACTGGGAGGTGGAGGAGGACTTCATGAAAGGGAAAGAAGCTGAGCTAGACCTTGAAGAATAAATAGAGATGGGGGATGAAGTTGGATTTGAGAGGCAAGGTTGCAAATGCACAAGGCAACAAGGACAAAACATGTTTGGAGATTGAGGTGATGTTTGTTTGGCCGAGTCTGTGGAAAATCAGAAGGAGAGAGTTAAGTTGAAGTGGAATTGAGGAGGTTTATGCTAGAACCAGAAACAGTGCACTTTGCTTCGTAGGCAATGAGGAAGGTGAATGATTTGATACAGAAGTGTGCTTGGGTCAAAGGTCAGTCTGGTGGCAGTATATAGGCTGGATTGGACAAATGATTGGCTGTGGCCCAGGGAATGAGTTAGGGGGTTGGGACAGGAGATCTAGGCTGGAGTGAGAAGGGCCAGACAGACAAGGCTGGTAGAGCACAGAAAGCAAGGGGCAACTGATGTTCAAAGAAAGAAAAAAATAGGTATTGAGGGGTGCAGGTGGAAACAGAGATGGCTGAGGTTCTTAAGACCCAGTGACAAGGGATATGAGGATGCCACAAATGGAAAAAGAAGCTGATGTGTGTGGGCAGATAATGAGCTATTTTCTACTTGCTAGGTCTGAGGTGCTGCTGGTAGGACATCCAGGTGGAAGCATCCCACAGGTGGAAATTTGGAACTGAAAGTCTGGAAAGAGGTTGGGGCTGAAGCAACAGTTTCAGGAGACGAAGACCTGGCAGTGAGCCCTGGATGTAGATTGGCCCCAGAGGGAAGAGTGTGGAGCAAGAGAAGACAAAGCTTAGCAAAGGCACATGTTTAGGAAGAAGGAAAAAGAACACATCATGAGCCAGAATCAAAGGATAATATAAATTATTGTCATTTTGTAGATGAAGAAATTATTTGATTTTTAGCTGTGTTCACTTAGCCCTGAGATTCCCATAGTCAGAGCTATTTATGCTCTAATCAGGTTTGGGTCAGCCCTGGGTTCTGTAAGGAAACCCATCATTTCTAGGTTTAAGTGGTTCCAAGAAGGTAACTTGTTTATTGAATAGACTTCTGCTACACTATTTGTCTTTGTTGCAGGTTATAGCTAAAACCTGTAACAGATGGGTGGGGGTGGGGAGTAGAGGGGTGGGGGAAGAGGGTGGTAACCTTCATGAACAATGAATGCCTATAATTCTGCATGAAAAAGAACAATAAATAACAAATACAAAGCTCTTAGTATGTGTAAGTCACTCTGCTAAGCATTTTGCGAGCATTATCCCACTTAATCTTTAATCCATCTGAGTAGATATTAACATCTTCCCATCTAACAAAAAGGAAATGGATTCTCAGTGCAAGCAAAGCTAGTTAGCAGGGGTTGGAGTCCAAGCAACTCAGTCCCAAAGCCCTTGGTTTTAACTGCTACATTATCCCGAGAGAAAAACAAAAGAAGCAGGAACAAAAGTATATATGTAAGAAAGAGGGGCACTTTGGTGCCTCAGTCAGTTAAGCAGCTGCCCTTGGCTCACGTCATGATTTCAGGGTCCTGGGATGGAGCCCCATGTTGGGCTCCCTGCTCAGGGACTGTCTGCTTCTCCCTCTCCCTCTGCCTCCCCCACCCCCAGCTTGTGCTCTCTCTCTCTCTTTCTCAAATAAACAAATAAAATCTTAAAAAAATAAATATAAGAAAGACAAGACGGAGGGAACTTTCAAGAAAATTAGTTGAAAATGTTAATTATCAAAGGTACCTTGAACTGACAGGAAGAGAAGTCCCCAAATCTATAAAGTCATTAGAAGGTTTTTACATCCTAAAGAGTAAAGGAGAATTTAAGATTCCCCTAGAATTAATGATGCTTTGATCCAATCTCCCCTAAAGATATGCAGAAGCCATCTCTGAGAAGAAGGCTTATAAGATACTTGAGAATCATGAAATCTAAAACAAATTGTGAAGAGAGTAATGCCAGCAAGATGGCAGAATAGGAGTTTTCTACTCTCATCCCCTCATAGAACATTGGTTTGACAATCACCCATAGGTGAAACTACTTTTGTGGGAGTCTAGGAGTCCAGCAAGGAAGTTCCAGCATACTATTGGATTTAAAAAAGTCAAAGACTGGATGCATTGAAGAAGGTAAGAAAAACAATTTCACTTTCCTGCATTACCCTTCTCCCAAGCTGGCACTGATTAGTGCCAAAAACGACTCCTTTGGCTGCATTTCTCCCATGGGGGAAGGCAACAGTGTATGAGTAGGCACCAACTTCCCCAGCTGTGTAGGACACTTCCTAAGAGGCCCCATTCTTTTTAACCCCACTCAGATGAGGTGATTTGCATAACTGAGGGGTTGGGTGAGGCTGGGAGCACAACAACTGGGGCTCAGCACCAATTAAAAGGATGCTACTAACGGTTTTGCCATACATCCTACTAAATACTTCACAGACTCCATCAGGAAATCCACCCACAAGCCACTGGGGATGCCTTACCTGTGGTTCACCTAACTGGCCCATGGGGACCTCCAACATTCTGTGCATTTCAACAAAAATTGTGAAGTGGGTACAAGCATAGAAAAGTTCCATGAAAGCCTCGATTCTCTAACCAGACAGACTGGTGAAGGTTATTTCTTTCCCAAGCCAGTCAGTAAAGACTGGGGGAGGTGACACCTTGTTCAATGCAAAAACCACTGCAAGACTTCAGGGAACACAAAAAAAATCAAAGAAAATGTGTGTTCCAGCCAAAGAACACAACAATTTTCTAGTAAACCAGCCCAAAGAAAGGGAGATCAATGAATTGTCCAACAAAGAATTCAAATTAATTGTTTAAGGAAGTTCAATGAGCTACAAGAGAACAGATAGACAAGTTAATGAAACCAGGAAAGCAATACATGAATAAAATGTGAGGTTCAAAAAAGAGATAAAAATCATAAAAAAAGAACCAAACGGAAAATTTAGAAGTTAAGGATACATTGAATGAATGAAAAATGCAGAAGAGAGCATCAATATCAGACTTGATGAAACAGAGGAAAGAATCTGTGAACTCAAAGACAGATCTTTTGAAATTATCCAGTCAGAAAACAAAAGAAAAACAGAATGAAAAAGTGAAGAATGCCTACATGAATTATAGGATACCAGTAGGTGAAACAATATATGTATTATGAGCATCTCAGAAGGTGGACAGAGAAGGGGGGGAGATAAAGAGAGAGAGAAAGAGACAGAAAGAGAGAGAGAGAGAAAGGAAGAGAGCTTATTTAAAGGAATAATGGCTGGAAACTTTCCAAGGGTAGAGAGATGGACATCCAGGTACATGAAGCTCATAGGTCTGTAAAGAGATTCAACCCAAAGAGGGTTTCACTGAGATATATGATAATAAAACTTGAAAATCAAAAAGAAAGTTTTGAAAGTAACAAGAGTAAAAGAAACTCATCAC
Source organism: Eumetopias jubatus (assembly GCF_037043125.1). NCBI lineage: Eukaryota > Metazoa > Chordata > Mammalia > Carnivora > Otariidae > Eumetopias > Eumetopias jubatus. The sequence goes on along the minus strand of NW_028274812.1, from coordinate 126,203,170 downwards.
ATACAAAAGCATCCCCACAAGGCTATCAGTGGATTTCTCAGATGAAACCTTACAGGTCAGAAGAGAGTGAGGTGATATATTCAAAGTGCTAAAGGAAAAAAAATCTTGCCAACCAAGAATACTTTAACTGGTAAAGCAATCCTTCAAAAATGAGAAAGAGATAAAGATTCCCAAACAAAACAAAAGCTAAGAGAGTTCATCACCTTTAGACCTGCCTTGCAAAAAATGCTAAAGGAAGTCCTTGAAGGAGAAATAAGAGGGCACTAAATTGTAACATGAAAACATATGAAAGTATAAAACCCACTGGTAAAACTAAGTAGTCAAATTCAAATTCTAGTATGGTATTACATACCATAACAGTGGTATGTAAATCACTTAACTCTGGCATAAAGGTTAAAAGACAAAAATATCAAAAAGTTATAGATATAATAATTTGTTAATGGATATACAGTATTAAAGATGTAAATTGGGACATTGAAAACATAAAATATGGAAGCGTTTGTAAAAGGGTAGAATTTTTGTATGTGATGAAAGTTAAGTTGTTATCAGCTTAAAATAGACTGTTATAACTATGAGATTTTTTTACATAGGTATTGTGGTAATGACAAAGTAAAAACCTATGGTAGATGCATGAAAGATAAGAAGAAAGCAATCTGAGCATACCACCTTGGGAAATTATCAAGTCACAAAGTTAGACAGTAAGAGGGGAAAAGAAACAAAAGAACTACAAAACAGCCAGAAAACAATTTATAAGACCACAATGATAAGTCCTTACCTATTAATAATTAGTATAAATGTAAATATAGATCAAATTCTCCAATCAATTAGCAGAGAGGCTGAATGGATAAAAAACAAGACCCGACTGACTATATGCTGCCTATAAGAGGACACACATAAGCTGAAAGTGAGGGAATATAAAAAGATATTTCATGCAAATGGAAAACAAAAAGGGCAGGAGTAGCTATACTTATATCAGACAAAATAGATTTTGAGTAAAATAAACTGTAACAAGAGACAAAAAAGGTCATTATATAATGATAAAGGTGTCAATTAATCAAGAGGATATAATAGCAGTAAATATATATATGCACTTAAGATTGAAGCACCTAAATATAACTAAGCAAATATTAACAAATCTAGAGAGAAATAGACAGTAATGAAATAATAACAGAGGACTTCAAAATCCTACTTTCAACAGAGGATAGATCATCCAGAAAGAAAATCAATGAGGTAACATTGGACTTGAGGTATACTTTAGACCAAATGGATCCAACAGAATATTCATTGAATGGCAACATGATACACATTCTTCTCAAGTGCACACAAAACACTCTCCAGGATAAATCATATGTTAGGTCACAAAACAAGTCTTCACAAGTTTAAGAAGATTGAAATCATATAAAGTATCTTTTCGGGTCACAGTGGTATGGGACAAAAAAAAATCAATAACAGTAAGAAAGCTAGAAAATTCACAAATATAGGGAATTAATATAATCCTGAACAACAAATGGGTCAAAGATGAAATCAAAAGGGAAATTAAAACACATATTGAAACAAACAAACATGGAAAAACAGCATACCAAAACTTAAGGGAGGCAGCAAAAGCAGTTCTAAGAGGGTTTATAGAGATAAATGCCCACATTGAGAAAAAACAAATATCTCAAATAACCAAACTTTGTGGTTCAAGTACCTAAGGAAAGAACAAACTATGTTCACTGTTAATAGAAGTAAGAAATTACAAAGATCAGAGCAGAAATAAATAAAATAGATGCTAAAAAATAAACAAGATCAATGAAATTAAAAGCTGTTTCTTGGAAAAGATAAACAAAACTGACAAAACTTTAGGTAGTCTAACTAAGGAAAAAAGAGAAGATTCGAATAAAATCAGAAATGAAAGAGAAGATATTACAGTTGATATCACAGAAGTACAAAGGATAATAAGAGACCACTATGAATTATTATATGCCAACTAATTGGACAACCTAGAAGAAGTGGAAAAATTCTTAGAAACATACAAACTACCAAGTGAATCAAAGCCAGAGAAGAACATTACAAGAAAAGAAAATTACAGGCTATTATCCATGATGCATATAGATGCAAGAATCCACAACAAAATATCAGCACACTGAATTCAGCAGCACATTAAAAGGATCATACACCATAATTAAGTGGAATTTATTGCTGGAATGCAAGGATGCTTTGACATACACAAATCAATTTTAAATCACATTAATAGAAGGAAGGATAAAAATCATATGACCATCTCAATAGATGCAGAAAAACATCTGATGAAATTCAACACTTTCATTGTGAAAACATTCAACAAATTAGGTGTAAAAGGAATGTACTTCAAAATAGTAAAGACCACATATAAAAAGCCCACAGGTAACATAGTTATGAAAAGCTGAAAGCCTTTTATTGTGAGATCAGAAATAAGACAAAGACGCCCACTCTTGCCACTTTTATTCAACATAGTACTGGAAGTCCTAGCCAGAGCAATCAGGCAAGAAGAAAACTAAAAGGCATCCACAACAGGAAGGAGGAAGTAAAAGCCTCTGTTTGCACAGGATATAATATTATATATAGAAAACCCTAAAGACTGCACCAAAAAACAAAACAAAACAAAACAAAAAACCCAAAACTGTTAGAACTAATCAATGAATTTAGTAAAGTTGCAATATATAGAATCAACATACAAAAGTCAGTTGCCTTTATATGTACTATAACAAAATATCCGAAAAAGAAACTAAGAAAACAATTCATTTATAATATGTAGGAATATGTTTAACCAAGGAAGTAAAAGGCCTGTACTGAAATTGTAAGACTTTGATAAAACAAATTGGAGAAGACACAAATAAATGGAAAGATATTCCATGTTCCAAAATGGGGGAATTAATATTGTTAAAATGTCCATACTACCCAAAGCAATCTACAGATTTAATGCAATCCCTATCAAAATTCTGATGGTATTTTTACAGGAATAGAAAAAGTAAACCTAACTTCATAGGGACCCACAAAATACCCTGAATGACCTGAGCAATCTTTAGAAAGAACAGAGCTGGAGATGTCACCCTTCCTGATTTCAAGCACATTACAATGCTATGGAAATCAAAACAATATGGTAGGGGAAATAAAAAATAGGCACATCAACCAATAACAAAATAGAGAGCACAGAAATAAGCCCATACATATACTGTCAACAGATCTTTGAAGAAGGTACTAAGAATACACAATGGGGAAAGGGTAATCAATAAGTGGTGTTGGAAAAACTGGGTGTCTTCATGTAGAAGAACAAAGCTGGGCCCCTATCTTATATTGCTCACAAAATTGACTCAAAAGTCAATGAGGACTTAAATGTAAGACCTGAAACTATAAAACTCCTAGAGGAAAACAGAAAAAAAACTCCTTGGCATTGGTCTTGGCAGTGATTTTTTTTGGATATGACACTGAAAACACAAGAAAGAGGAGCAAAAATAAAGAAGAGGGACTACATGAAACTAAAATCTTCAGAGCAAGGACAACTATCAACAGAATGAAAAGGCAACCTATGGGATGGGAGAAAACATTTGCAAATCATAGATCTGATATCTCTAAAATATATAAGGGACTCCTATCACTCAATTGCAAAAAAAGCAGAGAACCAATTAAAAAATGGACAAAGGACTTCAGTAAACATTTTTCCAAAGAAGACATACAAATAGCCAACAGAGACATGAAAAGGCGCTCAACATCACTAATCATTAGGGAAATGCAAATCAAAATATAATGAGATACCACCTCACACCCATTATTTCAAAAGACTAAAGTTTTCAAAAAGACAAAAGATAACAAATGTTGGCAAGGATGTGGAGAAAAAAGAACACTTGTGCACTGCTGGGGGGAATACAGGTTGGTGGGTGCAGCCACTATGGCAAACAGAATGGAGATTTCTCAAAAGACTAAAAATAGAACTGCCGTATGATCCAGCAATTCCACTTCTGAATACATACCTGAAGGAAATGAAATTAGTATCTCCAAGAGATATCTGCGTTTTCCTGTTTATTGCGGCATTATTCACAATAACCAAGATATGGAAACAAACCCAAGTGTCCACCAACAATGAAAGGGTGAAGAAAATGTCACACACACACACATCTATACACACACACACACATAGACTGGAATATTTTTCAGCCATAAAAAAGGAACTCCTGCCTTTCACGACCCAATACAGATGAACCTTGAGGGCATTAAGTAAGTGAAATAAGCCAGACACAGAAAGACAAATACTGTATGATCTCACCTATATGTGGAATCTTTAAAAAAAATTGAACTCCTAGAAACAGAGAGTAGAATGGGGGTTGCCTGGGGCTGAGGGGTGGAAATAGGGAGAGGTTGGTCAAAGGGCAGAAACTATTAGTTATAAGATAAATGTGTTCTGGGGATATAATGTGCAGTATGGTAACTATTGTTAACAACACTACTGTATACTTGAAAGTTACTAAGAGAGTAGATATTAATTGTTTTCACCACACACACACACACACACACAAAATGGTAACTATGTGAGATGATGGATGCATTCATTAACTAAATTATGGTCATCATTTCAAAGTGTATATGTGTATCAATCATGATGTTGTGCACTTTAAATATATACAATTTTATTTGTGAATAAAGCTGGGGAAAAAAACCTATCTTGAATCCAAAGATAATGGGAGGCAAAGTGGTTGCTGGAGTGGCCTCCTTCCACCCTACCTTCAACTTGCAAGTTGGCCTCCTGGGGTGGGCTAGCATTCTGTTAGATTGATCAATGTGAAAAGTAAATTGTGAAGCATTACCAAGAAGCATGTCACTGTCCTGCCTTCGGGAATCCTGGGGAGCCAGGGATCAGAAGGGTAGGGAGAGACACAACCTTAGAAATGACAGGCCAGTCCAAACTCCCAGGTTTATTTTTATGAGTGGATTAGTGTGGAGAAACACTTATTGATATAGAAGGATATTTTTCTTATTGCCGCATTAGAGAATCTCTGGAGACTCCTCCAGCACTCCCACTCTGCACTTTTCAGAGTAAGACTGTGTGTGTGTGCATGTGTGTTCATCCATGTGTATGTGTAGATATGGGGTGAAATCAGCACATTCTCCATGGCCCAGTAGAATAATAGAGACACTGTGGAAACAGCTAAGAAGCTGTAAGAGTTAGTAGAGAATGAAGGGAGGGCCAGCAGTCGTGGTATGTGTATATTTTTAGGAAGTGGAGAAAGAACTTCTTTGTCCTGGCTTGGAATCCCTCCTCATCTGGACAGGTCTTCACCTTCAGTGGCGAGTCTTTTTTTCATGCTTTACTTGGGGCCCAGGGAATCCCGACAGCCTGTCCCAAGGGCTCTGCAGAGAAGCCGAGAAAGCTTGTACCCTGCACCCAATGAAATAAGATGTCACTGGAAGAGCTACCTCGGTTACTTCCACGCTAGCCTTTAGTGACTAGAGTATTAAATGAGACAGAGCATGTGAAGTGTTTAGCTCAGTGCCCCACATATAAGCATGCAGTAGCTCTTAATATTGCAGCAGAGGCAGGGTTGGAATCTGAATCTCTGACTCTAGCGCAGTGTCATCATCTGCCTCCCCCACCCGGCACACGCCCACGGCTGCTACTCCTTTTCATCCTTCTGGGCTCCCTGCATCTGTGAGCCAACCTGCCATCACGCCACCCTGCCTGCCTTTGAATGAAGATGAGTAACAACACAAGTCAGATCACAGGCTTGGGAGGCTGGGCTGGGGGAGCCTGAGTAAGGGTCCTGAGCCTTCACGTGCTCAGGCACGGGAACTTTGCCTGTATTTTGCAATCCAGAAGCTGGAGGGATAATTGACTCTAATTAGAAAGTCAGCAAGTCTGGGGCTCTGGGATTCCCACCATGCTTTACCCCTTGAGAGGAAGCAGCTCCTGACCCTCAGGGGTGCTGACCAGGGAGGCAGCAGTGGCAGGGAAAGCAGGTGAGTGCTGCAGGAGACAGACCTGTGGCCATAATCTGCAGCCAACCAGACTACCTGGGTGAATATGGGCAAGTTACTTTACCTTTTATAGCCTTAGTTTTTTCCCCTCTGTAAAACAGAGGTAACAAAGATTTGCAGAGTGCTTATAGAAACAATGCAGCATGTGTGTAGTACCAAGAGCATTCATTGAGGATTGGAAAAGGGGTGGGTAGGGATGTATTTCTTGCTGCCCCCCAACATGAGCTATCCTGGCTAAGAGGGCTGGGGATGACTATCCCCTTATGACAAATTGGAATGCAGAATACAGGTTATAAGGCACCAGAGATGATGCTTAGAACCATGCTTTGGACTCATTATGTTTGTGGCTACACAGAAATGAAAGTTCCTTGTGAGCTTCATAGGTCAGAAAAAACTCAACAGAGCAGGCAGGATATGATCTGGGCCTTTAAAGACACATAGGGTTTGGGGTAGGAGGGCAGCATAGAGGAGGGAAATGGTTGAGCCAATTCTCAGAGGAAGGAATGTGTTGCCTTTTCGGTGGTCAAAGAGGAGATCAGCCAAGTGGGAACAGAGGGTTTGCCCACACAAATGTGGGAGAGGATTTTGGTGCCTTGTCTTTCCTCCTTGTCATCCTCATCACACTTCATTGAAATGACTTATTGGGGTTTCCATTTTCCCAACGAGGCTGTAAGCCCACACAGAGCAGAGACTCATATCACTAGGGCCTGACACATAGTAGGTGCTCAATATATATATTGAATAGACGAGTCAATGAATCAATGAGAGAGTGGGTGGACATATTGGAAATGATCAGGTTGTGGAAGGTCTGGGGTAGGAATTGGGGACCCACTGTAAGTTTTGAATGGAGATATATCTCTCTGAAGGGGATGTTTTAGGAAAGAGTAGCTTGAGCACCATATGGAAGATGGGTTGAAGGGCAGAGGATTTGTAGAGAGAGAGCAGTGAGATGGAGGTCAGTGAGGAGGTAGCTGGGATCATGGAGGCATCAAATGTTGAGACCATAGACTCATCTGTTATCAGTGGAGATGAGATGGAAAAGAAGGCACAGTCAAAAAGTGAATGAAACAAGGAAGGGCTTCACAAACATCACAAAAACTATGGTCACTTCTGATGGTTTCTGCCATTCTTAAGACTCTACCTATTTTTTCCCTCTCCTGAATAACTGTAAAAGATTCTAAAAGGTTAAGGGGAGGAGAGAGAAAAAGTCACAGCTTCCCACTGTTTTGCCCATCTGGCTTGGCTTTGGAAAGGGGAGTGGACCAGGATAATGGGGATCCCTGGGCACTGGGTCTGGGCCAGTGACCAGGCTGGAACAGAGGGTTGTGCTCAGGGCCTCACACAGTTGCCACAGCATTCTCTTCTTTGGAAAAGGTGGAAATTCCTGACTTTACTGGTATGCAGTGAGAGGCAGAAGAGAAGAGAGGGGGAGTAGCTTCTTATTTTCTCCCCAGTTAGAAACCTTGACTACTTAGGCTTTTTGAAATGGTTACACCCAGTGTTCTAAGGATTTTATAAACTCCTCTCTAGGGATAAGACTCCAGGGAGAATATACCCCACAGGAGTATTCTTGATTGAAGAACAGAGCTTGAAGAGCAGGGAGTTGAAAATTTCCTTAGACATGCAAACAATCCTTTTTTTAAGATTAAAGGCTCTTGCATTGGGTTATGTTTTACCTTGTTGGAACTTCAGGTGTTCAAAGACCAGTGGTTAGTTAAGATCTACCTTCAAGGATATACGTAGACAAGAGAAGACTGGCATTTTCAGTTACCACCTCAGAAAGGGGATCAAGAACTAGGTCGAGGATGGGAAGAACACAGCCTGGAATCTCCACATTTGTATTTTTTATTGTATCTTGTTTGTTCCTGGTCATGATCAGTAGAAAAACCTTGCAAACAAAATAGGCCTATATGCCTGTTTTTAATATAGTTGGGGAGGCTGGCCCTTCTTCGACGAGGCTTGGGGGCAGAAGAACCAGAGGGGATCATGAGGTGGGACAGCCATAAAGAGGAGAGGAAAACCAGCTGGTCCTGAGGCCTTTGTCAATAAAGGAAAAGGAAAACATCCTAATTAGAAGCTGTAATGGTTAATTTGGTGTGTTATCTTGGCCGGAGCATTGTACCCAAATACGTGGTCAAAGATTATTCTGGATGTTTTTGTGAGGGTATTTTTGGATGAAATTAACATAACAATTGGTGGACTTTGAGTAAAGCAGACTGATCTCCATAATGTGAGTGAGTCTTATTCAATCAGATGAAGGCCTGAATAGAACAAAAGACTGACCTCCCCCAAGCAAGAGGGACTTCAGTCAACAGATGGCCTTTGCAACGTTGGCTCTTCCCTGGGTTTCCACACCTTCAGACTGGAAATGCAACATGGGATTTTCTCTGGGTCTCCAGACTGCCAGCCTACCCTGCAAATTTTGGACTTGCCAGTCTCCATGATCATGTAAGCCAATTCCTCAAAATAAATCTATCTATACATAAATACATGTATATATGTATAAATATACATTATATATATACATTTATATAAATACAAGCATATAATAAATATGTGTATAAATAAATATATATACCAACCACGTCCAGTTGGTTCCGTTTCCCTGAAGAACACTAAGTAGTACAGAGCCTAAGTTATGGCTGTTCTATAGCTTGCCTGTACTTCCATTCCCATGATTGCACCAAGATAGGAGGATAGATAAACTAGCAGATGCTAACTCCTCAGAGTTAGTATCCCTAACTAACTCTGTTCGTCACTCTTGCTTATTTTGGTCAGCAAAGCTTGGATGAGCTCAAGCCATATATAATTTTAAGTACATTGAAACTTCAAAGAAATCTTTGCTACCTTTATTAGGGGATCTTTGAACATTATTTAGATACAGGAAGGAATGCTGATTACTTGCCAAATAGGATTTTTTTCACTCAACATTAGAAAACACATATGGAACAGTGGGTACAACATTAGAACAACATTTTTCTTCAAAAATTAACATTACTCTGAAGTAGATAGTTAAACCCCAAGTATTCTAGCTTATCTTAGCATTCTGGTTCAACAAAGTTTCAGCCAATTAGCATCCCTGACTTGGTGCAATGCAATGCATAACTTTATGCTTTGGACCATGTTGGTTGAATGGTTGTCCTGACAGTTCAAGTTGAGCAGGGACCATAGCTGGACAAATTGGTGGTGGTGGGGTATAGACTGCTGAAGTATGTTCAGTAGAGAGAATAAAGTATGTGTCTCTCTGGCCAGAAGTCATTTCTGAGAAACAGAAGGCTGTGCCAGATAGTCTGAGAATCATTTCTAAGCAGGTGACATGAGCCCAAGAACAGTACCAGTCATGACTGCACCTGGAGCCACCAGGAAGCTAAGAAGTAAGTGAACCCAGCAAATAGAAAAAGGGTCTGAAGAACCAGTCTTGGCTCTAACTCTTTCAGTGCTGAAAGAAAATGTCAGGTTAATAGGTTAAGTCTTGAATTCTGACATTGTTCCATGGTGGAGAGAGGGGGCAGAGCGAAATTTCTAGCCAAAATAGAGAAGACAACTTCAGACCTTTTCATTGAAGTCACACATCCTTAAAATATTCTTCAAATGCTAGGAATGAAAATGAAACATTGGTCAGTGAGGTTTTAGTGACAGAAAAGTAGACCTCATATGCCATATACCCAGGTTTTACTAATTTACTTGCTAAACTTAAAAGGCCATAATCTCTCCACGTTCTGAGTCTTGTCCTAGCTTTGGAGGCATCTGGAGACTACCTAACTCCTCTCTGACCATTGGGTCTCAACATGGAACCAGTACTTCTAGAATCCTTTCTTGTTCCTCCTATATGCCACCACAGACTTGCTGCTTACTTCTCTTGGCTCTTCTCATGTAATTGAATTATTGCCTCCTAGACCATTTGATCCTTGACAGAAGAAATGTGACATGTGTAGTTATATCTCCAGTGCCTGGAACAGGGCCTGCCACAGTGCAGGTGGCTCCCTTTTTTTCTCCCTAGTTTTGACCTTTCCCCTGACCTTGCCTTTGGATCAGTTTTAGTCTCAAAGCACAGGCACTACAGAGCTTATCTGTTCTTAGCCCACTGATTCTGTTGTTGGACCTGCTTTGATCCTAGAAACCCACTTCCTACATGTATTCATTATATAGTGCTTGCCTACTACCCATGTTCTTCCCAAGAATGCATTTCCTTTCTTTGGACCTCAATTTCCCTTGATTGTATCAGATACCCACAGCTATATCTCCCCATTTCTGATGCTAATGAAAGTTGGTTGCCTACATTAGAAATTGTGTCTATCATCTGCTTATAGCACTTGTTAGATATGACCCTAGAGCCTAGGCTTCATCTGAGCTATCACGAAATGGGAATTTTGCCTTGCATCCCCTCCTCAGCCTGTTTTAGACCTAACTCTAAGCTCAAGTCTTGTAATAACTGACCCCTAGTGTTGCCGTGTGTTCTAATACTGGGTTTCCCATGGTCCTCAGCACCTCTTGGACTTTCCTGGATCTACCTGTGCTTCTCAGCAGCTCCTAAATGTCAAGGATGGGCTGTAGGTACAATTCCATAAACCTAAAGATGAACAGTAATGTGTCTCATACAAATGCGCAAAGGCCTAGATTTTTTTTTAATATTTGGAGATTTAAGGTTTTTTTTCCCCACATATTGCAAATCAAAGACCGGCTGTGCTCTAGCAAGAAAAAGCCCAGTTGTATTTATGCCAGGTGGGCTCCTACTCCTGTGATGTAAATGTAGGGCTCTGTCAAACATTAGATCCAATATGGTGCCTCAAAGATGTCCACATTTTAATACTTGGAACCTGGGCATAACTTACATGGCAAAAGGAGCTTTGATGATGTACTTCAACTTACTGACCTTAAGATAGGATGATTACCCAGTTGGGCCCAATCTAATCATCTGGGACCTTAAAAAGAAGATATCTCTCTCCGGATGGAGTCAGAGACATACAGTAGAAGGGGGAAGTCAGGCAGATTCCAGTTGTGAGATGGATTCAGTGTGTCTTTGTTGGTTTTGAGGTGTAGGAGCCATGTACAAAGACTCAAGCAAGGCCTCGAGGAGCAAAGGGTGGCCCCCTGTTGACAGCCAGCAAGGGAACAGGGACCTCATTTTTGAAACCCTAAGGAACTGAGTTTGCCAACAATCTGATTGTGCTTGGAAGCAGATTCTTCTCCAGAGCCTTCCCTAAGTGATGGGAGTTCTGCTGATAGCTTGATTTCACCCCTGTGAGACTCTAAAAAGAGGACCCAGCCAAATTACACTGTACCTAGACTTCTGAGTTACAGAATTGTGAGATAATAAACGTGAGCTACCAAATTCATGTGATTTGCTCTGGCAACAATAGAAAACTAATAGAGACCTTTGTCAAGGTCAGAATCTGTGGGAAGATTCACCATTTCCTCCTACCATCCAAGATTCTCGGGCTGCAAAGCACTTCTCTGAAGCTAGTCCTCGTCTGCCTAGTGAGTGAAGAAAACCCCCGGAGCTGGTTAGGAGCTTTCCTTAGTACAACATATTTGGAACCCCACAGCCTTCCTATGGAGCAAGAATTTGGTTATTTCATCACCACGCTGGGGATCCTGCCCAGCCCAGCCAGACTCCAAGGAAGCTGTCATAAAAAAAGGTGAACATTCACTTTGTGCTTTTACCATCTCCAGCTGTAAAATAGAGTATGGCTTATTTTGCAGCAAAAGCAAAGAATCCAATCAAACGTTTCTGAGAAAGACCTGTTAAGTAGGTGAGTCACCTCTCTGAAGACTGCCTCCTATTCAGCAAAGTGAAATAGTCTTCTACAGAAATAGGGCTGGAACAAAGAGCTCTGGTGGCTTTGTCCCTGTGAATGGTTTCCTTGGGTAGAGCCCAGTGCTAATTAGGCCAGCTCCAGGTACATTAGCTCTGTAGGCAGGCCAATTAACTTCAGTCATTCAAAATGCCTGCACTGAGCACCTAATATTTGCCAGGCCCTGTGCTAGGGGTTCGGGGGATAAAGAAAAACAGAGTCAGTTCCCACTCACATAAATTCACAATATAGTGGGGAGATGAGCCTGTAAACAACTATCACAGTTACAAAGAAGGGTAAACTGATGTTACATGAAGGTATAGGAAAACTTTCATGTGCAGAGGTAGTAAATGTAAATTCTGCCTGCATATTCCAGAGAAAGTTTCACAAAAGAGATGACATTTAAGCCAGCCTTTGATGGAGGGGCAGGGATAAATAATAATTGATGGCATATATTTGGTGCTTTATATTTTATAATTTCATTCAGTGGAATTTTGATAGGCTGAGCATAACAAAGGTGTTTTAATGCAGGAAATGGTAGGGTTGGGCATATATGACCAGGAAGAAGTAAAAGATCATGATGATTCCTGTGGGCAGGTGCTCTCATTGATTACTAGAGTACTATTGCTTCTAGGTCCTCTCAGTATACAGGGAATAGATCCCGATACATACTTGCACTTATGTCTGTAGTTATTTCTATATCCATCTATACATATTGAAATCTAAGAGTTCACATCAATGTCTTCAATTCCAAACAACACCGCAGGGTTTGGTCTAGTTTTTTCCCCTTTCCATACTTGTAAATTTCTTCTTCAGCGGTGGAATGTAGTCTGCCTTAGTCTGTTCAGGCAATAACAAAAATATCATAGATTGGGTGGCTCATAAAGGACCAAAATTTGTTTCTCATAGTTACAGAGACTGGGAAGTCCAAGATCAAGGTGACAGCACATTCAGTGTCTGGTGAAAGCTTGCTTCCTGGTTCATAGACAGCTGTCTTCTTGCTGCGCCCTCACATGTCAGAATGAGGCAAAGGTTCTCTATAAGTGCACTAATCTCATTCATGAGGGCTCCACCTTTATAACCTAATCATCTCTCAAAGGCCCCCACCTCCTCATACCATCACACTGGGGACTGGGATTTCAACATGTGAATTTTGGGGGCAGGGGACACAAACATCAAGTATATAGCATAGCTCCATGTGAACAGCATGGCTGAAGAATAAAGTATATTGTGAAAGAAAGGACAGATGTGAGAGGATCTGCTCAGGAAGGACCTCAGGTGTCATGACTTTACCTTTTAGGTGTGCAAGGGGGGTTATTCAAGGTTTCTGAGGAAAAAATAAGAAATTACTGGAAGAATAAAATTTATAGAAATTTCAACAGAATTAAATAAGGTGATTAGGTAGAAAAGGAAAGACTGGAGAAAGTGCTTGCAGATTTGTAAAAATTGTCTTAAACTGTTTTCAACTTACTTACATGACTACTCAGTATTCATTCTTGTCCTACTGAGGTGCTGCACTGTGATAAACTAAGCATATTCCTTTACTCTTTAGTCCACTTTTTACTTGGAATCTGAAAGTCACAGGCTCTAGAAGATACTCAATGCACACATTTCCTGTTAGTAAACAGGATCCACTTTATTTACCCATGAGCAAGATTTCCACTTAAGTATCTTATAAATGGAAAGTATTTGTTAGGATGGGAGTGGGATTCATTGTTGGAGGACATTGGAATCCTTTTTCAATGACTAAGTTAGGAAGCTTTTGGTGCGAATCATTGAAAACCCAAAATAACTAGCTTGAATGGTAAGGAGTTTTAAGGATGCCTGTAACTGGAATGGTTCAGAGGAAGGCTCGGTACTGGGCTGATTTAATCTAGTGGCTCTGGACCCATGTGCCTGGCTCCTCTTGGCTCTGCTTTCCTTTCAGACTTGTAGTGACACCACTCCGGATTTCACCTCAATGCCCAACATTATCCAGAAGTGAAAGAATCTATTCAGGAGGAAGAACAACTTTTCTAGAAGTCACCTGCAATGATCTCCTTGTATCTTAAGACAACATTTTTCACATTTTTTCTTTTATTTATTTTTTGTTTTTGAAACAATCTTAAATTTACAGAAAAGCTGCAAAACAGTATGAAGCCTTTTTTTTCCTCTAAACTATTTGAGAGTAATTGGTCAACCTGAAGTTCCATCCACCAGAATAATTTAGTGCATATTTCTTAAGAACAAAGAATTCTCATCCACAGACTCCATTCAAGTTTTGCTACTCATCCCAATGATGTCCTTTATAGAATCCTTGACTTTTGTGACTTAGGCATTTTAGAAGAGGATAGCCCAGTGATTTTGTAGAATGTCCCTCAGCTTGAGTTTATCTGATGTTTCCTCATGACTGGATTCAGGCTTTGCATCTTTGGCAGAAATAGCATGAAAATGATACTGTATTTGTCTCCTTGCATCCTATCATCTGGCACATGATTTCAGTTTGTTTAATCATTGGAAAAGCTTATTTTGATCACTTGATTAAAGTCATTATCTGCCAGGCTTTTCTACTGCAGAGTTACTCCATTTTCTATTGGAATTAATAAGCATTTTGTAGGGATGTACTTTGAGACAACGTGAATATATACTTCCACATCAAAATTTCAACATATTTATGTATATAATGTCAGTATGGATTCATGAGATTCTATTTTATCTAATGGTGTGTGATCTGTAACTATCATTATTTATTTTGATGATCAGATTATCCCTGATTTGGTCAGTGGTTGCCTTGTTAAGCTGGCTTCTGTGTCCTTTTGAAATGTTCTCTAATTTTGGGGGCACTTCTTTTCCTTCTGATAGAAAAAGATATTCCAGGCTCATCTTGTCCTTTCCTGGCTTGAGTCATCAAATCAGTCATTTCTCCAAGAAACCCTGACTCCATTCAGTGCAGGATGATATTTAGAAGCCAAAGTTTAGATACCAAGTGTTCTTATTGCTACTAGGTGTCATGACTTCTAGAATCTCTTAGCAGACAGGACAAGGGAACGTACCTGGTATATATACTTACATTTTCAACTGTATTTACTTCAACCTTGAGATGTATATTTCTGTATCTAGATATGTATCCCTTTTTATAGGTATGTATCCCTATATAGCTCTCTATCTCTATTTCTATGTATATTTCCAGTTCACACTAATGTCTTCAATTCCAAAATAAGACCACAGGGTTCAAACTAGTTTCTCCCTTTCCACATTTGTAACGTCTTACTCCATCAGTAAGAAACATGCCCCCCATAATTCTCATTATATTAGTTTATTTGATTAATCCCCCATATGTAATCAATTTCCCATTACTGTAGTCACCTGCTGCAGTCAGACAGTCCATCTGTCTGCAATTCCCCTTCTTATTTTACTTCCTTTACCTGGTGGAAACCTGTTCCACTTTCAAGACTCAAATCAAATGGCACCACCTTTATAAAATTTCCTGAGCTGGTTTTGTTATGTTTTATTTTGGCCCTACTCTACCCATGCAGACTTTTATCATGTACTTTATATTATGTATTATTTCACATGACTAAACTAAGCTCCTGGAGGGCAGGGGCTAGATCTTCTTCACCTCTAAATCTTACGATATTCAGAGCCCAAAAAGTACCTGGTATATGATGAACTCTAAATTTATGACAAAGGGATGATCATGAAAGTCCTCAGCTTAGTGTCAGCCCTGCTGAAGGAGGTGCTCAGCTCATGCGGAGAGAAGCCAGACTGCTTGGATGGGCTGAGGAAGAGGAGAGGTAGCTGTTTCCAGTAACACTCTTTATACAGACTTTAATCCTTCAAGTCATCAAAGCTCTAAGCAAGCAAAACACAAAATCAATGCATCATAAAGAAAAAGATTAATATATTTTATAACATAGAAACAAAAAAAAATACTGTGTTGAAAAATCTACCACAAAAATGGGGGGAAAAGACAAAATGGGAAAAGTATTTGGAATTCATATCACAAAGAGTTAATTGTCTTAATATAGAAAGAGCTCTTACAAATCAGTGAAAAAAAGAATCATCCATTCAATAACCGAAAATGGACAGAGGGTGTAAGTAGGCATGCAAAGAAAAAATGAAAATGACTTTTAACCATATGAAAAGACATTCAACTTTATTCATAATTGAAGAAATGCAAATCAATACAACATAGCGTGTAGATTTTACCCATCAGATTGGCAAAAACTTAAGTCCAATAATAGCCAACATTGGCCCCGGGGGGCCCAGGGTTGGAGAAATTTGCATCTATCATCACTTTGGTGGGAGTGATAATTTATCCAACATTTTGATAGTGAACTTTGTCTACATCTTTAACATTTTAAATTCACATACTCTTTAATTCAAATAATTATACCAGGAAAGGGAAAGGGAGGGATCAGAGATAGGCTGTGATTTCAGAATATATTTATTCTGCCCTGACTGGGCTCTACTCCAAAATCCTTGTTCACATAGTTTCTTGTTCATGGTGGCTGTTTATATTATTGGTCTTTTCTCAGCAGTCAGACAACATTGTCCCTTGGCTCCAGCACCAAAGAACTGTGCTTCCCATCATTGGAAGATGATGTGAGATACCTGCCTTCAGTGTGACATGGTTGCTGGGATGAGTTGTTATAAGTAACGGGAATGTGTTTGTTCTGCTCTTTAGTGGGCACTACTATTGTGAAGTCAGCATCCATTCTCCTCTCTTCTTTCCTAAGAAACTTGAAGAGGACTGGGACCAAAGCAGTAAGTAGTAGAGGGGATGGAAACAGAGGCTGGGTATGGAAGGGGAACAGTGGTTAAGGTTTGGTCTTATTGGAAGTGGGGGGTGGTGTGTGTTAGGGGAGCAAGGAAGCTGGGGGAATGGGGAAGTGAAGTGAAGAGTGCCATCTGGGAGGACTTCCAGGTTTCTTTTAGTGTGAATGATGATACTGATGACCAAGAAGGGAACATGAGAAGAGAGGCAGATCAGCAGGGCAAGGTAATTTAGTTTTGGACTTACTATATTTGCTGTGTTGGGACAACCAAGTAGAGACAGTCAACAGGCAGTTGTAAATAAACAGCTGGGGTTCTGGAGAAGGTCTAAATTGGAAGATACAGATTTCTACCAGTCTATGGTTATGGTTGACAGTGGATGAGATAAACAGGTAATGAAAAAGTCCTGAATCTTATGTATATATTTTAATTTGGCAAGTACTTATATAGCCTTTGCTATGGGCTAGGCACCTTGCAAATATTTACTCATTTAATGCAAATAAAACTTTGAGGAAGATACTATTATTACCCTTATTTTGCAGATGAGAGAGGGGAGGCTCAGAGAAGTTTCCCAACCTGCCCAAGATCTCACAGGTCACAGTGGCACAGACAGGGTTTGAACCCACGCTATCTGGCCCAAATTCCATGCTTTCACTCACCCACCATGCTACACTGGCACTTTACAATGGACATTGGTGATCAGTATGTTTATCAAGAAGCTTATGGAATCAAGAATAATTACCACTTATTCTCTTCTGGGGCCCTGGGGCTGTTTGTATACAGACAATCCCCTGTCATTAGAGGTAAAAGCTGAGACATCTGGGAGTTGAAGAGCATGCTCTGGTCTTATGAGTAGAAGCACTGTGTTATCTGTGTCTCTTACTTCTCCATGAATGCAGGACATCAATATGAAAAGTGACCTACAGTGAAACCATGGGCTTAATCACACTACTTGTCCACTTTTAGTTAATTTCCACCCACCTTTTCTACTCCCGCCCCTTTTGTTTTCTTCTTTTATCAAGGTCCAAATGATATTGTAAATTTACTATTCTCACAATAAATCTTCTTCAAAGACATCACATATCAGTGATAGATATCATACAAAAAGAAGACATTAACAAATTATAGAGTCATTAGAAAACAACACAAAATTTTCATGGTCCAGAAGTGTAACAGAAACACAACTCAGAGGGATGTGCTGAAGTCATGGGCCTTCTGTGCTTAAGTCCTGAAGTAGGTAAAATGGATGAGAGTTTATATTTTGCAAAGTTACGGGCACTAAAAACACTTCACTTGGGGTAGGGGATCTGGGCTAAGCTCATTGCATGAAACTAGGTGTTGGAATGGGATTCCTCCTATATTGATAGAAGTTTGAAGAACTCACTACTGATTGCTTATTCTGCTTTGGAGCCCCTGGCTTATACAAATAGCAGAGAGGTAAGAGGAAGCAGACCCAATCTTGTAACCAGGACCTGGATCAAACAACCTGCTGCCCCAATGACTTAATCTGAGATATTTCATTCTCTGTAACATGGAAGTCTTGAGCCACCAATATAATATCTGGTTCAAGTTTGGGACACCTGAGAGATGGGCACATAAGGGTGTCACCAAATTGCTAGGCAAGGATTGTAGGTGAAGGGAGAGAAGAGAGGCGAGGAGAAAGACACTTCCTTTCCAGTGAGCATACAAACTAAAGTTTCTAAACAGATTGAAAATGAACACTAAGGAAGATTACCAACAAAAGAAGCTCCTAGGAGATTAATCATTCTAGACAAAACAATGATAATAGAAGACTAGTTAGCTAGTGAAAATGCACCCTGTCCCATTTTTTAAATTCCAGTAGAGTTAACATAGTGTATTATATTAGTTTCAGGGGTACAATGTACAATTCCATACATTACTCAGTGCTGATCATGCTAAGTATACTCTTTAATCCCCATCACCTATTTCTCCCATCCTCCCACTAACCTCCCCTCTGGGAACCATCAGTTTGTTCTCTATAGTTAAGAATCTATTTTTTGGTTTGTCTCTTTTTTTTTCTTTGTTCATTTGTTTTGTTTCTTAAATTCCACATAAGTGAAATCATATGGTATTTGTCTTTCTCTGACTGACTTATTTCCCTGAGCATTATACTCTCTAGATCCATCCGTGTTGTTTCAGATGGCAAGATTTTATTCTTTTTTATGGCTGAGTAATATTCGTGTGTGTGTGTGTGTGTGTGTGTGTGTGTGTGTGTGTGTACATTCATCTATCAATGGACACTTGGGTTGCTTCCATAATTTGGTTATTGTAAATACTGCTGCAATAAATGTAAGGTCACGTATATCTTTTTGAATTAGTGTTTTCATATTCTTTGGGTAAATACCCAGTATTGCAATTATGAGATCATATGATAATTCTATTTTTAATTTTTTTAGGAACCTCCATACTTTCAGTGGCTACACCAGTTTGCATTCCCATCAACAGTGGATAAAGGTTCTTTTTTCTCCACATCCTTGCCAACTCTTGTTTCTCTCTCTTTTTTTTTTTTTTGATTTTAGCCATTCTGACAGGTGTGAGGTGATAGCTCATGGTGATTTACATTTCCCTGATGATGAGTGATGTTGAGAATCTTTTCATGCATCTGTTGGCTATCTGGATATGTTTGGAGAAATGTCTGTTCGTGTCTTCTGCCCATTTTTTAATTGGGTTACTTTTTTTGTGTTAAGTTGTATAAGTTCTTTTTTAAAAAAGATTCATTTATTTATTTTAGAGAGAGAGAGAGAGAGAGAGAGTGGGGGAGGGGCAGCGGGAGAAGGAGAGAGAGAATATCAAGCAGACTCCCCGACACAGGGCTCAGTCTCATGACCCTGAGCTGAAATCAAGAGTAGGACACTCAACCAACTGAGCTACCCAGGGGCCCCAAGTTGCATAAGTTCTTTATATATTTTGGGTACGAACCTTTTATCAGATATGTCATTTGCAAATATCTTCATTCAGTAGATTGTCTTCTAGTTTTGTTGATTGTTTCTTTTTCTATGCAGAAACTTTTTATTTTGATGTAGTCCCAATAGTTTATTTTTGCTTTTGCTTACTCTGCCTCAGGAGACATAGATAGAAAAATGTTATGGTCAGTGTCAGAGAAATTACTGCCTGTACTTTCTTCAAGGATTTTTATGGTTTCAGGTCTCACATTTAGGTTCTTAATCCATTTTGAGTTTATTTTGGTGTATGGTGTAGGAAAGAAAGTTGTCCAGTTTCATTCTTTTGCATGTAACTGTCCAGTTTTCCCAACACCATTTGTTGAAGAGACTTTTTCTCATTGCATATTCTTGCCTCCTTTGTCAAAGATTAATGACCATATAATCACAGGTTTATTTCTGGGCTCTCTATTCTGTTCCATTGATCTGTGTCTATTTTTGTGTCAGTACCATACTATTTTGATTACAACAACTTTGTAGTATATCTTGAGGTCTGGGACTGTGATATCTTCAGTTTTGTTCTTTTTCAAGATTGCCTTAGTTATTTAGGGCTTTTGTGGTTCCATACAAAGTTTAGGATTATTTGTTTTAGTTCTATGAAAAATGCTGTTTGTATTTTGATATGGATTGCATTAAATCTGTAGATTGCTTTGGGTAGTATGTACATTTTAACAATATTCATTTTCCCAATCCATGAGCATGGAATATCTTTCCATTTGTTGTATCATTTTCAATTTCTTTCATCAGTGTTTTATAGTTTTCAGAGTATAGGTCTTTCACCTCCTTGGTTAAGTTTATTCTTAGGTTTATGTTATTTCTGGTGCAATTGTCAATGGGACTGATTTTTAATTTCTCATTCTGCTACTTCATTATTTGTGCATAGAGATGCAATAGATTTCTGTATATTGATTTTGAACCCTGTGAACTTACTGAGTTCATTTATCAGTTCTAGCAGTTTTTTGGTGGAGTCTTTATGGTTTTCTCTATATAGTATCATGTCAACCATAAATAGTGAAAATTTTACTTCTTTCTTACCAATTTGGATGCCTTTTATGTTATTTTGGTGTCAGATTCCTGTGGTGAGAGCTTCTAGTACTATGTAGAATAAAAGTGGTGTGAGTGGACATCCTTGTCTTGTTCCTGATCTTAGAAGAAAAGCTCTCAGTATGTCCCCATTGAGTATGATGTTAGCTGTGGGTTTTTCATATTATGGCCTTTATTATGTTGAGGCATGTTAATCTAAACCTACTTTGTTGAGAGTTTTTATCAGGAATGGATGTTGTACTTTGTCAAATGCTTTTCTCTGTCTATTGAAATGATCATATGGTTTTTATCCTTTCTGTTATTGATGTGATGTATCATGTTGATTGATTTGCAAATATTGAACTACCCTTGTTTCCAGGAATAAATCCCACCTGATTGTGGTGAATGATTTTTTAAATGCATTGTTGGATTTGGTTTGCTAATATTTTGTGTAGGATTTTTGCATCTATGTTCATCAGAGATATGGGCCTGTAGTTCTCTTTCTTTGTAGTATCTTTATCTGGTTTTTGGTATCAGGGTAATGCTGGCCTTGTAGAATGAATCTGGGTTTTTCTTTCTCTTCTTTTTTTTTTTTTTGAATAGTTTGAGAAGAATGTGTATTAACTCTTCTTTAAATGTTTAGTAGATTTCACCTGGGAAGCCCTCTGGTCCTGAACTTTTGTTTTTTGGGAGTTTTGTTTTTTTTTTAACTGATTCAATTTCATTGCTGGTAATCTGTCTGTTCAAGTTTTCTATTTCTTCCTGATTCTACTTCCTGTTCTTATTAAGCGGATAGGTAGGCTACATTTCTTAGCCTTCCTTGCAGTTAACTGTGAGCATATCATCCAAAGAAGTGTCAGTAGAAATGAGGTGTGCTATTTGCATATCTGGCCCACAAAAACTTCCTACAAGCACTCTCCTAAAAATTTTTTTCCACATACAAATTGATTGCGATAGAGACATCCATTGTACCCTCAGAAGCACATATAGAAAGGCAGAGCTGGGTCCTTTTCTTCTTTGGAGGAAAGTTGGCTTACCAACCCATTCACCCACACAGGACTGCTACCTGACTAAAAAATAGCTGTTATTATGTTGAGCCATTACATCTTTGGATACTCAAAGAGAACCAAGGAAAGAAAACTTATATAAAAGATGAATAAATAATGAAAAGCAGGCAGAAATAGGAAAAGAACCAACTAGAAATCCTAGATTAAAACAATAATAAATGAAATTTAAAAACACAATAAATGAAATAAACTCTATACCACTCAGTTGAAGAGAAAATTGATTAACTGGAAATATCACTAGAATGCATTATTAAGAGAAAAAGAAACAGAAAATATGAAAAACAAGTTAAGAGTCACAGAAGAGAAATCAAGGGGCTTCAACAATCATGTAATAGGAGTTCTAGAAGAAGGCAAGAATTGGCTCAATGGTGAACATCAAAATTTGAAGTTACATTGATGATAATTTTTCAAAATTGAAGAAAGCGATTGGTTTTCAGATTAAAAGTGTATACTGAATCAATAAAAGTAATTGCACACCTAGACACACTGTAGTGAAACACTGAATATCAAGAATAAGGATAAAATATTAAAGGCTAATAGAAAAAATAAACATTAAACCTATAAAAAAATAACTAGAAAGACATAAGACATCTATTTAACCACAGTGGATGATAGGAGACACTGGAGTAATATTTTCAAAGGGTTAATGGAAAATGGACAACCTAGAATTCTATACCTAGAAACTATTATTTATGCATGAAGGCAAAGTAAATGTTTTTAGACAAAGATTAAATGAGTTCACCTACAGATTCTCACTGTAAGACCTAATAAAGATGTATTTCAACAGAGGAAATGTGAAGCAAGAGGGAAGGGCAGGATCTAAGAAGCAATGGTGAACATAAGTCATTAATTAAATATATTTGACCAAAGGAAATCAACGAGAAGAAAATCTAATTTTTGTGTGTATGTTTAAAAAAGCAGTGCAACTCAAATTCTAGACAATAATCACATGGAAGAATATTTTCAGTGGGTAGTTGAAGCATTTCTTATCGTGTTTGAAAGAAGAAGAAAGACATTGAATATTTAACATTCTTATTTATGATTAATTAGGATTGTTAAAAATTGAAAAATGCAAGTAAAAGAACAGAACACAATATATCCTTCCAAAGCAGCAAAAGAAATAAGAAGGAATAAAGTAAACATTAACAAAATTTAAGGGAAGTTAGGAAAGGAGAAAAGAGGAAGCAAAGGAAAAAACATGGAATAAGATGGTAGAAATATGTCCAAACGGATCAGTAATTACAATAAATGTAAAAAGGTGTAGGCCTTTTAAAAGACATAGACTTTCAAATTTGATTTTTAAAAATTAAATTCAACTTTGTGTTATTAACAAGAAACATATTTCAGAAATGACACAGAATAGTAAAAAATTAAGCTGAAAATTTAATTGGAAAAATTAAACTGGCAGATGAATTTTAGGACAGAGATTCATTAAAAATGAATATATAAAAAGGATAAAAAGGAACCGTCATAAAAAGAAAAGAACAATTGTGCAAGAGGTAATAATCATAAGTTTGTATGTTCTTAACAACACATGTCAACATATAAAGCAAAAACCAAGAGAATTACAAGGAAAATGTATAAGGAAAATGAAAGATTAACTTGATAGAAAATAAAGATATAAAGGATTTCAGCAGCACAATTAAACAATTGGTTTAATTAGATCAGACATTATTTTTGAGCACACTTTAAACATTTATAAATACTGTGTTAACACAATCATATTCTTTGACTATAATGCAATTCATTTAGAAATACACAATAAAAAAATATGACAAGAGACAAACTCATGTATTTGTAAACTATAAAAGAGGAAATCACAATAGAAATTACCAAGGGAACCCTTGAGGATTTCAACTTATTCCAGTTAGCTTGTAACCTTGCTAAAGTAGCAGCTTGTTTTAGTATCTCAATTTATGCTTAAATAATTCCTCCTATATTTTCCTTCTCCCCCTTCCACCATCTCTAATTTTCAAGCCTTTTGCTTTTATTTTGCTGTAAAGACATTTTCCAGAAATCTTTTTTACTTTCATAGCTTTTATATTTTTATTATTGTTCTTTATCCTCAATAGTGTCTGCTTTTACATTATAAACATATTGTCTCAATGACTTTTAGCTTTCAGTGCTTAATTTTGTGTTTTTAACAATTAAATCTCATTGACATCTAGTTTTCCCCTCTATTTTACTTCATTATCCCACACTCAATTTTTATTTTATATTTATTTTTTCATTTAATTTTATTATGTTAGTCACCATAAAATACATCATTAGTTTTTGATTTAGGGATCCATGATTCATTGTTTTCGTATAACACCCAGTGCTCCATTCAGTATGTGCCCTCCTTAATACCCATCACCAAGCTAACCCATCCCTCCAACCCCTCCTCTCTAAAACCCTCAGCTTGTTTCTCAGAGTCCATCGTCTCTCATGGTTCATCTCTCCCTCCGATTTCCCCCCCTTCCTTTTTCCCTTCCTTCTAATGTCCTCCATGCTGTTCCTTATGTTCCACAAATAAGTGAAACCATATGATAATTGACTTTCTCTGCTTGACTTCTTTCACTTAGCATAATCTCCTCCAGTCCCATCCATGTTGATGTAAAAGTTGGGTATTCATCCTTTCTGATGGCTGAGGAATATTCCAGGGTATATATGGACCACATCTTTTTTATCCATTCATCCATTGAAAGGCATCTTGGCTCTTTCCACAGTTTGGCTCTTGCGGACATTGCTGCTATGAAAATTGGGGTGCATATGGCCCTTTTTTTCACTACATCTGTGTCTTTCGGGCAAATACCCAGAAGTGCAATTGCTGGGTCATAGGGTAGCTCTATTTTTAATTTTTTGAGGCACCTCCACACTGTTTTCCAAAGTGGCTGTACCAACTTGCATTCCCACCAACTGTGTAAGAGGGTTCCCCTTTCTCCACAACCTCTCCAACATTTGTTGTTTCTTGCCTTGTCAATTTTTGCCCTTCCAACTGGTGTCAGGTGGTATCTCACTGTGGTTTTGATTTGAATTTCCCTGATGGCTAATGATGATGAACATTTTTTCATGTGTGTATTAGCCATTTGTATGTCGTCTTTGAAGAAGTGTCTGTTCATGTCTTCTGCCCATTTTTTGACTTGATTATTTGTTTTTTGGGTGTTGAGTTTGAGAAGTTCTTTATAAATCTTGGATACCAGCCCTTTGTCTGTAGTGTCATTTGCAAATATCTTCTCCCATTCTGTGGGTTGCCTCTTTGTTTTGTTGACTGTTGCCTTTGCTGTACAGAGCTTTTTATCTTGATGAAGTCCCAAAAGTTCATTTTTGTTTTTGTTTCACTAGCCTTTGGAGAAGTATCTTGAAAGAAGTTGCTGTGGCCGATGTCGAAGAGGTTACTGCCTATGTTCTCCTCTAGGATTTTGATGGATTCCTGTCTCACATTGCGGTCTTTCATCCATTTTGAGTTTATCTTTGTGTATGGTGTTAGAGAATGGTCGAGTTTTATTCTTCTGTATATAGTCGTCTAATTTTCCCAGCATCGTTTATTGAAGAGACTGTCTTTTTTCCATTGCGTATTTTTTCCTGCTTTGTCAAAGATTATTTGACCACAGAGTTGAGGGTCCATATCTGGTCTCTATATTCTGTTCCA
Source organism: Eumetopias jubatus (assembly GCF_037043125.1). Classification (NCBI taxonomy): domain Eukaryota; kingdom Metazoa; phylum Chordata; class Mammalia; order Carnivora; family Otariidae; genus Eumetopias; species Eumetopias jubatus. Next base: position 126,177,951 of record NW_028274812.1, on the reverse strand, counting down.
TTGGTCTATATGTTTGTTTTTGTGCTGGTACCATGCTGTCTTGGTGATCACTGCTTTGTAATATAGCTTGAAATCAAGCAATGTGATGCCCTAGCTTTGCTTTTCTTTTTCAACATTTCCTTGGCAATTCGATGTCTTTTCTGATTCCATACAAATTTTAGGATTGTTTCTTCCAGCACTTTGAAAAATGTCATTGGAATTTTGATCGGGGTGGCATTGAAGGTATGGATTGCTCTAGGTAGCATAGACATTTTAACAATGTTTATTCTTTCGATCCATGAGCATGGAATGTTTTTCCATCTTTTTGTGCCTGCTTCAATTTCTTTCATGAGTGTTCTGTAGCTCCTAGAGTATAGATACTTTACCTTTTTGGTTAGGTTTATTCTGAGGTATCTTATGGTTTTTGTTGCTATTGTAAATGGAATCGTTTCTCTAATTTCTCTTTCTACAGTTGTATTGTTAGTGTATAAGAAAGCAACTGATTTCTGTGCATTGATTTTGTATCCTGCCACATTACTGAATTGCTATATGAGTTCTAGTAATTTGGGGGTGGAGTCTTTCGGATTTTCCACATAAGGTATCATGTCATCTGAGAAGAGAGAGAGAGTTTGATTTCTTCTTTGCCAATTTGAATACATTTTATTTCTTTTTGTTGTCTGATTGCTATTGTTAGGACTTCTAGTACTATGTTGAACAATAGTGGTGCAAGTGGGCATCCTTGATGTGTTCCTGATCTTAAGGGAAAGGCTCTCATCTTTTCCCCATTGAGGATGATATTCCCTGTGGGTTTTTCATAGATGGGTTTTATGAAATTGAAGAATGTTCCCTCTATCCCTATAGTCTGAAGAGTTTTAATCAGGAAAGGATGCTGTATTTTGTCAAATGCTTTTTCTGCATCAATTGAGAGGACCATATGGTTCTTCTCTCTCCTCTTATTAATGTGTTCTATCACATTGATTGATTTGTGAATGTTGAACCACCCTTGCATCCTGGGATAAATCCCACTTGGTCGTGGTGGATGATCCTTTTAATGTATTATTGGATTCTCTTAGCTAGGATTTTGTTGAGAATTTTGGAATCCATATTCATCAGGGATATTGGTCTGAAATTCTCCTTTTTGATGGGGGTCTTTGCCTGGTTTAGGGATTATGGTAATGCTGGCCTCATAGGATGAATCTGGAAGTTTTCCTTCTGTTTCCATTTTTTGAAACAGCTTCAGGAGAATAGGTATTTTTTCCTTCTTTGAATGTTTGGTAGAATTCCCCAGGGAATCCATCAGGCCATGGACTCTTGTTTTTTGGGAGGTTTTTAATAACTGCTTCAATGTTGTTACTGGTTATTGGCTTATTCAGGTTGTCAGTGTCTTCCTGTTTCAATTTTGGTAATTTATAGGCTTCCAGGAAGGCATCCATTTCTCCCAGGTTGCTTAATTTATTGGCATATATTTGTTGATAAAATTTCTAATAATTGTTTCTATTTCTTTGGTGTTAGTCGTGATCTCTCCCCTTTCATTCATAATTTTATTAATTTGAGTCCTTTCTCTTTTCTTTTGGATAAATCTGACCAGTGGTTTATTGATCTTATTAATTCTTTCAAAGAACCAGCTTCTAGTTTTGTTGATCTGATCTACTGTGTTTCTGGTTTCTAATTCATTGATCTCTGCTCTAATCTTAATTATTTCTCTTCTAATGCGTGGCTTAGGCATTGTTTGTTGCTTTTTCTGTAGTTCTATAAGGTGTAAAGTTAGTTGGTGAATTTGGGATTTTTCTATTTTTTTGAGTGAGGCTTGGATGGCTATGTATTTCTCCCTTACTGCCTTTGCAGTAGCCCATAGGTTTTGGACTGATGTGTTTTCTTTCTCATTGGTTTCCATGAATTGTTTAAGTTCTTTTTTGATTTCCTGGTTGACCCAAACATTGTTAAGCAGAGTGGTCTTTAGCTTCCAAGTGTTTGAATTTCTTCCAAATTTTTTCTTGTAATTGAGTTCCAGTTTTAAAGCATTATGGTCTGAGAATATGCAGGGAATAATCTCAATCTTTTGGTATCAGTTGAGACCTGATTTGTGACCCAGTATGTGGTCTATTCTGGAGAAAGTTCCGTGTGCATTCGAGAAGAATGAGTATTCTATTGTTTTAGGGTAGAATGTTCTGTATATATCTATGAGGTCCATCAGGTCCAGTGTGTCATTCAAAGCTCTTATTTCTTTGTTGATTTTCTGCTTAGATGATCTGTCTATTGCTGAGAGTGGAGTATTGAGGTCTCCTACAATTAATGTATTATTATTAATATGACTTTTTATTTTGGTTAACAGTGGCTTATGTAGATGGCTGCTCCCATGTTGGGGGCATATATATCTCTCCATCCATTCTAAATGACAGCCTTGCTGGATAAAGTATTCTTGGCTACATGTTCTTCTTGTTTAGTACCCTGAATATGTCTTGCCAGCCCTTTCTGGCTTGCCAGATCTCTGTGGTTAGGTCTGATGTTATTCTGATGCTCCTCCCTCTGTATGTAAGGAATCTCTTCCCTGTAACAGCCCTTAAGATGGTTTCCTTGGTTCTAAGATTTGCGAGTTTTACTTTTACATGCTGGGGCGCTGGCCTGTTTTTCTTGATCTTGGGAGCGGTCCTCTCTGCATCTAGGACATGAATGTTCATTTCATTCCCCAGATTAGGGAAGTTCTCAGGTACCATTTGCTCAAATATATCTTCTAGTCCTCTCTCTCTCCACCCCCTCAGGAATCCCAATAATTCTGACATTGGAATGTTTCATGGTGTCACTTATTTCTCTGACTCTGTTTTCATGGATTTTGAGTTGTTTCTCTGTGGCTTACTCTTTATTCTTCTTTTCTATCAATTGGTCTTCTATATCACTAACTCGTTCTTCTGCCTCACTTACCCTAGCTGTTAGATTATCTTGATTAGATTGGATCTCATTGATAGCATTTTTGAGTTCTGCCAGTTCAGCTTTCATTTCTGCCCTTAGAGACTCTATGCTGCCATTAATCGATTTCTCCATTCTAGCTATTGTCTTCACAACTCCTGCCCTGAATTCCATTTCCAACATCTTGGTTATATCTGTATCCATTTGTAAATCTGTGGCAGAAGTCACATTCTCTGAGTCTTTCCTATCTGGGGGGTTCCTCCTCTTAGTCATTCTGTTGAAGGGTGGTTGAGGGAATGTACAGAGTCCAAATTATTGACCAGAACCCAAGCAAGATGCACCTGTTTTATAGGGACCTTAGGGTTGTCACCTCTTGTTCTCCCAGCCTGTCTTCTGGGGGAGGGGTCTGCTATGTTGTTATTCAGGCAACCCTGTTTGGGCAGAGTTGCCCTGCCCCCTGTGGAGGGGGATGGGCTTAGTGAAAACCAGTTTTTTGGGGCTTTTGTTCTCTGGCGGCTTTCCGTGGCAGCTTTCTGCGTCTCTTCTGAGAGTCAGAGCAGAAGAGATCATTTCCAACCCTCTGCCTCAGAACAGAGAGATCATTGAGCTCTCCAGGCCACACTATCTCTGTTTCTGTCTATGTTACTATAAACTGCAGTGTCCTGGGTTGTGCGGCCCTCAGCAGGGCTCCCCGTCCTTGTGTCCAGATCGGCGCCTGGGGGCACATCTCTGCCCTTTGTGCTTCTAAAACTGCCAGCCACCCCCAGTTTGCATGTGGGGCCCCACCGCTCCAGGTTTCAGTCCCGGGGCTGCCCTAAAGTCTTCCCCCCCCGCCCCTGCTACCGGTCTTCAAGTCTGTGCCCTGTCCCCAGCGTGGGAGGCTATCGCTCACTGGTGATGTAGGATCCCCACGGCTCCCTCCCCCTTCCTTTTATCTTTGGATATGTGCCTGTGGAATCACAGCTCCCTGCTTCATACCTCTAAACCAACCGCCTGCAGTATTCTGTTTGTGGAGATCCAGATATATCTTCTTACATCTCAGGGTGATTTCTTGGATGTTCAGAGTGGTCTGGTAGATATCCAGCTCAATTTCGGGGACTGGTTGGAATAGGGTCCCCTACTCCTCTGCCATCTTTTCCTCCCCCCAACTCAATTTTTAAAAATAATAATTCCATTAAAAATTTTTAGTCTTTCACGTTTAGTCTTTCACGTAGGAAGAAAAATCTTCCTACCTCATATTTATGATTTTACCTAAGTATTTTTCTTCTGTTAGTCCTTTTATTCTTAATTTTTAGACTAAGACTCAACCTTAGAAGCTTGGCATTAAAGTGGTGGTGTGAAGGAAACATAGTTACAGGTAGAGCTTGTGTCTGCTGCACCTCCCCTCCCTCCAACCACCAGGCTGTCACCCTGCCCCCTTGGTTCCTGCCAGTGGGGTATCTCAGAGCCCATTAAGGTTGGGTTTCCACTCTGGAGGACTCTGGAAACTCCTGGGTTAAATACTCTCAAGGCTATGGTTTTCTCTGTGCAGATAAAGTACTTGATTTACTGGAACAACTTTTCTTTCTCTGTACAAGGTCTCCAGTATACTATATATATAAATGAATTACTTATTATAATATGGGGGTAATCAAAGTTAAGCTACTATTAGCTCAACATTCTAAATTCTATTTATATTTATATGCTTGTTTTACAAAAATGGGGCCATACTGCCCTGCTACTTGCTAACACATAGCACATGGTGACAGTAATATATAGGCCTCAGTGTCAAGCATAATGGTTACATCACATTTCAGCATACGGATTTTTAACAATTTTTAAGCTGAACCTTGATTGATGGCTATTTTCGTTATTGGAATCTTTCAAATCTTTCTAGTTCTAGCTCTGTGCATGCCATTGACTCTTTTTGAGGCTAAATCCCTGGCCAAGATAGCATTTTCTTCTGGTCCTACCCTGCCACTTTCCTCCCACCACTCTGGTAGGGGAAAGTTTGTTTGAAATGACAAAAGAAGATCTTGGCTGGGGATTTGGGGATGTGGAGGTGGGTTGGGGATTCTGCTGACCCAGGTATAGCCATAAAACCAGATAAGAAAGATGATTATTTATGCTTATGGAAGCCCCGATAACATCACATTTACAAAGCCCTCTTTGCAGATAGTTTTGAAGATCCCTTGTTTTGTATTTTAATATGTCCCAACTCTATCCACCATTTCATTCCTGTTTGAAGGCTACAAAAAGCCAGAGAACCAGCAACCCCTATCTTTCCTCTTACTTTCCTTCCTTGTCTATTTTCAGCCCACCAGAAACATCTGGTTTTTAAGCTTTTTCTCTGGGAAATGAAATACATATAAACTTTGTACTTTGAGCCATCTATAGCCTAGCATGCCATGAGGCTGGAGAGAATGGAGGGAAAGCAGGATGAACTTGGCCTGACCCAGTAAAGAGCTGGGTGGTTTTCTTGTTCTGTGAGATTCACCATGCTCTTTCCCAGACTGGGCTCCTACATTACTTGCTCTTTTACTCCCCCCCTTTTTTTTGTTTTTTAAGATTTTATTTATTTGAGAGAGATAGAGAGAGTGAGTGGGAGGGAGAAGGAGAGAGAATCTGAGGCCAACTCTGAACTGAGTGCAGAGCTAGGGGGGCTGGATCCCATGACTGTGAGATCATGACCTGAGCTGAAACCAAGAGTTGGCTGCTCAACCAACTGAGCCACCCAGGCACCCCTCTTTATTTTCAAATTCACCATTCTCCTTCTCAATGGCACAGTAGAACATTTTCCCTTAATGTACGGCTCTCCTTTGCTTTCTCTCCTGAGTTTAAGAACTCGGCTAGGGCAAAGGTTTTTCTGGAGCAGGCTTTAAACACCAGAATTGCTGCAGTCTTGCTGGGTAGAATGGCTTTCTCCATTTGGCAAGACCCAAGTGGGGCAAGGTCCACCTGAATGTGAGCACCTGCAGGACTGAGAGACCAAGGTTTCCTCTCCACTGGGCCCCTTGGCAGAATTATCAAAGCACAAGTTTTCTTTGCTTCTTATCTATCTCCCCAAAAGGGAAGAATACACTCTTCTGTAGAAGTTAGAGTCCCTGAAGGAAAATGTGGCTAACTTTTGGCGTCTTGTTCATAATGACATCATCTTCTTTATTCAGCTTTCCCCTGTTAGGACTTTCCTTTGATTTTCTACCACTCACTCAATGATTAAAGAGTTCTTTCTTGGATATTTGAGGTTCTAAAAATAAGGACCCTGATGTTTAGGTTTCTATGAAAGATTTTAATATGTAATTGTGGGAGACCTTAATTTAAAACTTGTATCTTCCCACTTTCAAGGAAGTTTAGGTCCTTTATCCTTGCTTTTTTCAAGGAAACGTTATGGGAAACTGGGTAAGTCCACTCCTACCTTGTCACCTTTAAGTGGTCCACCTGAGCTGATAGGAACATCTTCTTTCCATTTTTTATTTGATTCCCTGGTGAGCTTCCTGCTTTTCTTAACATATACATTCTCTCAGTCAATGTGCATGTTCTCTCCCTTTGACTATCTTTTAAGTCTTTACTTATTTTACATATCCTAAGGCAGAATTAATCATCTCTGGTTTATCTGAAAGTCAAGATTGGTTTATTTATTCATTTAACAAGTGTCTATGATGTTTCCACTATGAGCAATATCTGAACACCATCAGAAAATGGGCGAATCACTTCCTTATGAATAATTCTCTTAAAGGTGAATGTACTAGCTTGATGGAAAATTTCTCTCTGCACCTAAAGGACAGCAAATATATTCCACCCCTTTACCAGTGCCCAGAGTTTCATTGTCTTCCATGTACATGGACCCCACCAGTCAGACCCTTTCGGTGGGTAACTCTCATTACACTCATAGAATATGACAACAAAATGCCTTGCATTGGGCACTGGATATGTATTTGTCAAATAAATGTGTATTCCTCACTAAAAAGACTTTACTTTCCTTCTAGAAATTGTGTTCAGTACTATCCACAGGTCTTATCCTGGATTATAGGTCAGCAATATTTCAAAAATGAGATGCCAAGTTGGAGACACACTGGGGATGTGTGGAGGTACGTGTGCAATGACTCTCTAAATTGTTAGGGATTAGAAAGGGAGAAAGGAAATAATGTGTTCACCTTACTAGCAGGATATGGAGGGTGGATAGTGACTTGTCAAGACAGCAGAAAGGGTCTTTAGTATGGTGGTGGCTGCCTTGCACACTACTAAGGAAATGATCCTGCAAACTGCCTTTGAGGTGTATGCTAAAGTCTTTGATCCCTGAATTAGAGAGACGATCTTGCCTAGCTGCACCCATGATGCCAAGGACCTGAACAGACTTCTTCCAGGTGTTGGGAAGTGCTATGTTTGGGGTTTCTATATGCTTCTTCTGCCAGCTCCACTCCATGCCCCGTAAGAGCAGGGTACCCAAGAACCCTCTTCAGAATGTCTGCTCTTAAAATAATTCCTGTGCAAGTTGACTCTGCATTTTCTCTGATTTTCCTTTCTCTTCCCTGACTTCTGCTCTCTGCATGATATGCCATTGAGCAAAGTAGGTCTCTATGAATAGTCTAGTGCTATTATTATCCAAAAGTAATGGTGTGCTGATAAATGTTTAACAACCATCTCTCCAGGAAAAAAAAAAAAAGGCCTGATTTGCAGTGTTTGCTGATTTCTATAGTGTAAATATTCCCACCATGGCCAATTTCAAGCTACGCACTTCCATCACTGAGTTGGGAAGGGATGTGCACTCTTATCGGCCCATATGAATGGGCTGAAGCACACCTTAGCATAGGACCTGTCACTAGGGGAGGTCCCAGGAGATACAGCAGGCAAGCTGGAGACCATGGGTCATCATGGAACCATTCAGAGTTGCAGAGTGGGTTCTGTGGAAGCAGGCTCCGGATGGAGTTTGGGGAGGAAGCAGCAAGGGGCAGAGGGAGAAGACAAACTATGACACAGGCCCCCCAAAATTGTCCTGTGTGGGACTGAGACAGCCAGGTCTTTATACCCCTGCCTGGTTCAGTCTCAGAATAGATCCCGAAGGAGCTGACAAGTGGGCTGGCACAACTGTAGCTCGGTAGCAAGTCCTTCTTCAGAGGGGGACCTGAGTAGTGCATCTCAATGACAACCACACCCAGGTCAGAGCTTGGAGCCCCTGCCACAAGATGGGGGGGTGGTGGTTAGAGCTTTCAGCAGGAGCCCCGGAGAGCCCCTTCTTGTCTTCAGAGAACCACCTGGAGCATTCTTATCCCTTACCTGGTCCCCGCCTGTCCTGGAACTCAGCTTTGCCTGTAGTTTCCATCTGTGGGCTCATCCTCCTCACCGTGGAAGGCCCCTGCAGACCCCTTCCTGAATCCCAGTCAAGTTCAACTCTGTTTTGCCTTCTCAGCCCAGGCCTAGATGGTTCTGTGGCATCCTCTTGGGAGCCTGACCTGCTTTGGGTTTCTGGCCTTGCTCCTTGGTGCTGGCTGCTGGTGGTGAGCCTGTCCTCCTGGGCAGACAGGACAGGCTCTGGCCTCCCAGCTCTGGGCTGGACTCTGGCCCACGGGCAGGAAGCAGCGCCGGCCTTGTGTACCGGTGGGGCAGGCAAAGGTAGCCAGCCTTGTGTGAAGAAGATGAGCAGATCTGGCCCAGCGCCATAGGAGCTGAGAGTGACCGTAGAGCTCCTGTGGTTTATTCTCCTCGTTTACTTATGAGGACACAGTCACACGTAGTAAATAACTGACTTGCCCAGAGTCCCACAGCTGGTTAGGGATGAGCTGGGAATAGAATCCTGCCCAGCACCCTTTTTACATATCCTTCTTCCTGAAGTCTGATTTGTTCGTTGAATTACAGCCCTTTTCCCCCCTCTCCAAGATAGTTTGTGTGTTTAGAAATGGCCTCATTAGCAGATTTTATATTCTCCTTGGTTAGCTCCTCTGAGCCGCTCACCCTGTTCTGGCAGGTGGCCTGTCTGTTTGAGGAGGAATTATCCTGCCTGCCAACTGGGTGTTGGATTTACATGCTAGCTGGGCCACAGGGAAATCATCTGGAAGAGTTAAGGGGCTCCTCAGACTTCTCAGCCTACAGGGCAGAGGCATGGCTGGTGGATACTTTTTGCCCTATCGCGAGTAGTTCTGGGCCTCAGGCCTTGCCCCTGAGGGAGAGAGGCCTGCAGCTTTCCCCATATCAGTGCCCCTCTCCACGCTGTTCTTCCAGCCCCAGGCCCCCTTGCTCCCAGGTTCCCTCTTGTATTTGCCACTTCACCCTCTTTGAGTGGATGCTCTTAGCAACATTGAATCTGAAAGAACTAGATAATCCTGTTTCACCCTTTTAACGTGATTCTTCAGCCTATAACATTTAGGGATTTACTTTTAAAACTTTCTAGCTTTCTTTTCTTTAAAGATTTATTTATTTATTTGAGAGAGAGAGAGAGAGAGAGAGCATGGGGTGGGGGGGGCAGAGGGAGAGAGAGAATCTCAAGCCGACTCCACGCTGGGCACCAACCCCCAGACGGGGCTCCACCCCAGATCCCGAGATCACGACCTGAGCCGAAACCAAGAGTGGGTCGCTTAACTGACTGCACCACCCAGGCGCCCCAAAACTTTCTAGCTTTTATCTATAATTGTTTATTTCATCCTGCTTTCCATTATTTCACAGTGTATTTGCTCTCTTTCTAATGTATTCTTTTTGCTAATGTTAATCTCTTTATTTAACCAATGTCTCCCCCTAAATGACAAACAAGAGGTCAGGGCTTTGCAGTGAATGGGGGTGGGGGTGGGATGTCTGGGCTGCTGGTGGGGGCCCTCTTAAGCAGGGAGGCTGTGGGGCCCTGGGGATCCCGGAGCTGTGCCATGTCCCTCTGGCCTGCTTTCATAGAATTCTCCTCTGCTTTGATTCAAAAATCAGCAGCGAGGAAGAGTTGACGAACCTCCCGGAGCCTACACATCATGGGTATAAAATAGTTAAAGACCGAAGTTGGGAAGTGGACAGGAGGCGGGGTGTGATATTGTCAAATAAGAAGTATCAGTTGAGTCAAGGAAGCCTGAGGAGTGATGGGAAGTTGTTTGACTGGTAACAGTGTCCAAATAGGAAGTGTCTTTCTTTCCAGCAAAACCTCAGGGTCTGTATCAATTACCCCCTCGCCCTCCCCCATCACAGGACATTCATGCAAAGAGCATGAATAGAGAAGCCATTTCCCAGCTCACAAGCAGCTGCTGCCAGAACACCGAGGAGCCAGTGCCTGGAACGAAAGGAGAGCGTTGTGCATTTCAGCATCGTATAGGTCTTGCTTTCACCAGAGTCTAGAAATAGAGTTGATGGAAACTGCACTTAAAAACGGAGCTTTGAAGAATAGCAGAGAGTGAGATAAAAGGCTCTGCAACTGGTATTAAAAATCCAGAATCAAAGAAAGACGAGGCAGAAGGAGAGGATCAACGTATCCGAGCCAAACTAAGACAGAGGCATTTACCCCAGGCAGGTCCAATTTCCCAGCAAGAGGGGTTAAAAGTTAGTAACGACTCCACAGTGTGTAAATTGTAGCTTGATATGTGAACATTATGCTTAAGTTAACTCTTCAGTCCATGGCATGGTTTTTGCATTCTTTCATGTTTGGTTCAATCATTCTTAGTGATTTCTTTTGTGAAAGAACCTGTATTAGTTTGCTAGGGCTGCCGTAAGGAATACCCCACACCAGGCAGATAAAATAATCGACATCTATTTCCTCTCAGTCCTGGAGGCTGGAAGTCCGTGAGCAGGGTGTTGGCAGGGCTGGTTCCCTCTGTGGTCTCTCTCCTTGGCTTGGGGATGGCTGACCTCTCCCTGTGTCCTCACATGGTGTTCCCTCTGCATGGCTCTGTGACCTCATCTCTTCCTCTTATAAGGATACCAGTCATGTTGGATTAAGGCCCACCCTTGTGACCTCATTTTAACTCAATTCCCTCTTTTAAAGGACCTGTCTTCAAACACAGTCCCATATGAGGTACTGAGGGTTAGGATTTCAACATCTGAATTTTGAGGGATATGATTCAACCCATAACAGGACATTTCCGCGTATTGTTAAGGATGGATATCTGGTTGGCCTGTACCCAAGGGACAATTTCTGCCAGGATTCTGGAGTCCAGGCTACACAGAGCAGATAAGCAATGTCCCCTTGAAGAATACCGCCTTATCAAGGTTTATTCCTTTCAGAACCTAATCTGGTAAAGTGGGTACGTCTGTGGACACAAAGCCCCAAATTCCTCAAAGACGAGTCATGGTCCTAGTGATAGAACAGGACTGTAGCTCAAACCCTTCCCTCTAATTCACTCCCTTCGTGAGGACGTGCATGGTTTAAAGTCTATTGTCTCCAGTCTCAGATGAAGTCCATATTCTCTACGAATATTTCTGGGATTTAGTATGAAATTCTCTGGTCAGAGGTTGGGTTTTTTTGTGCCTGGGGCTGATGCTGTGAATGGATCGGCACTTGGCCATAGAGTGTCCAGGCAGAGTTGGGTCACTGTCACTGAAGTAAGGTGGCAGATCTTGTACTCTTGGTTTCTGTGCCCTTCTCTCCTGCTCACTACTAATAGAATCCCAGTTCAGTTTGGGATTAGTAATATGCCCAGTCAAAAAAAAAAAAAAAAAACTACACTTCCTGTCCTCTTATCTTAGGTAAGAATGAAGGATGGAATACAGGCATGGCCAATTAGGTATGAATGGAGGGGACCAGGTGGGTTTTCAAGGTTTCAGAAAAGCAATGTAAAGGGAGCTGCCTCATACGGTCTGTTCCTTTTGCTCCTTTTCATCCTTCTTCCTATCTAAAACATGGATGTGATGGCTGGAGTCCCAGCAGCCATCTTGTAAGCATGAGCATGAGGATGATAGAATGAAAATCTAGACAGAACCTGGGTTCTTAATGATTTGGGGGACTGTCATACCAGCCCTGGCCTGTCCTTGTCTGATTTCTCATCACAAGGGAGAAAAACAAACCCCAAGGGCAGCTGGTGTCTATAATGGCTTCTCCAGAGCACAGTGTGAAGTATTCTCCCAGGCATAGGCCACCCAGTGGTTTTATAAACGCCATCTTATTTAAGCCACCATTTGGGGCTTTCTATCATCTACCACCAAATATTGCTAACTGGTACAAGTGGTTTGCAGTCATTGGAATCATTCCCTTATTTTTCCCTGGATACATGTACAGCATCTTCTGGAAACTTCTGCAAAAGGCTTTTTTAGATAGGAGTCCCCCTGGAAAAACACTGACGGAACTCAGGTAAACCTGGGTTCACATATGCCTCCATCGTTTATTAGCTGTGTGATTTTGGGGAAAGTACTTTACCTCTCTGAGCCTCACTTTCTCAAGTGCTATTGTACAGCATCTAGTTATGAGGATTGGTGAGATAATGTATGTAAAGCACGTGGCTGCATCCTTGCACATAGGTGCTTAGCAGATGGCCCTCCTATAACTATGGAATTACTTGTCCCCTCTAGAGGAAGATGCACATCACGTGTCCAGGTCTTACTTTTCCCTTGGGTGTTTTTCCTGCATCTCTCTCTAGCTGCCTACAGGACATTTCTGCAGTCCATCCTATATCTGCATATTGGTTCAACTTGTCACTCCATGCCATACCATGAGCCATGCCACATCATGCCCTGCCACACCACACCTGACCACACCATGCCACACCATAGCGTGCCACACTAGGCCCTGCCACCCAAACTATACCACACCACACCATGACACACCAGATTGTCCCACACCCTGCCATGCCATCCTTCACTACACTGTACCATGCCTTACCATGTCACACTACACTATATCACATTACACAATACCAGACTATACCACACTATACCATGCCATACCATCCCAAACTATGCCACCCTACAGTACGACATGCCTTGTCATGTGCTTAACAATGAACTCCAGAGATTGTCCGAGACTTATCCCTACTCATTTCAGGGGTCCATTCTGTGTTCCTCAGCATCCATTCCAGCTTTGTGCCCTTTGGTTGGGTGAACCTAGGTGAACTCCTTTCCTGACTTCTAAGGTCAGCTCCCAGCTCTGCCCTCTCCTTGTACTTTAGAATCCACTCCAATCTCAGAGACAACCCCTTACTCCTCCCTTGCAGTGCATCTCTCCTTCACCCCTACCCCCCAGGGTTGGGACAACCGCTACTTTATATAGGAAAAGAAGATTTCCTTCTGTGTTAATATGAAACTATGTTAACATAAGTCTTCAATACCTAAATGTAATTTATTATAGTTCAGTGTTTAATCTTAAAAATCCAATGAGTTATCTTAAAATTTATTAATGAGAGTTCATTTATATCTATAAATATATATATGCTTATACATACATATATGTATGTATATAAACATTTTTGAGAAGTAGGGTTATATATATTCATATATGTAAAACAATTGCTTTACATAAATCATGTTCATTTCTTGTACATATTTATTTTCTCATTAAATAAATAGAAAAGTATGGTCTACAAAAAAATTCACCCCATTCACTGCTGTTTTGTTACAATTTATGCTTCTAGTTCTCTTCTCACTCTTAGTATCTATGATGTTCTGACCCAGACTGTGTCCATGAATGAATATACTCCATGAGAGTGACATGGTAATTTGATGATACCCCACCATTCACCTTCAGAGGAGCAGTTTGGGGATGGGGGTTACCATGATAGAGAAACTATTTAGCTACTGAACTAGCCACATTTTTTTTTCCTAGTATTTCTCCATTGATGAAATGCACTAATGTCACAATAAATGGAGTACATTAAAATGATTTTTATATAGATAGAGAGTACATTAAAATGATTTTTATATAGATAGATATATGTGTAGATACATATATGTGTATACTTTTGTTATCTGATATGAACTTAATATTTATTTAGTATTTGCTTTATTGTTTTGGCAACATGGGTCCAAGATGCCGTTCTGTCAGCATAATTCCTAGGGGGTGGGTTCTGATAGGAACCTTGCCCAGAAATGGTACCCATGCGACCATTTGCCAAATTGCCTTTTCTTGAAAACGTCAGAGTCACCTGTGACTCCTCTTTCCGTTTTTCGTTCATTCACTTTGTTAGTGAGAAGTTTGAACTTGGTAAGCGGTGTGCTGAGCACAGAGGAGAAAGTAAAGAACCCTTCTTAGGGAAAGCTTTGCAGAGGAGGTGACGTTTGAGCTGTCTTGAAGGATGATGGAGAATTGCCAGGTGGGGGTAGGGGACATGGAGGAATGTACTTCTCATTTATAATCGCAAATAGTAATTAAAGACACCCCCTCCTTTTTTTTTCTTGGAATTACATCTTGGATTAATCCCATTTCTTCCTTATTCATGACTGCCCTGGTTCAGGCTCTAGAGCCATACCTTAACCTTGGGCTGCAGCCTAGGAGCTCATCTGCCTGCCTCCAGCATGTCCTGCATGTCACTCAGCATCTAGCCCAGTCCCTTGTACCTGCAGTGTTTATTGAATAATTTATGGACTAATCGAGTCGTCATAAAATGCTGGGTTCTGGTTCTGTTGTCTATAAATGTGCAGGATGAAGCCTAAGCTCTGTATTTCTGGCATTTAAGTCTTCTACATTCCGGCCCTACCTGTCCTTCGTGCTTGCTTTCCCATTACATTTCTGCACCAACTCCCCTTTCCCGCCCACCAGATCTGCTTACTGTTCCTTAAACTCACTTGAAAAGTTCCAACCTCCGTGCCTCTGTTCACATGTTTCTGGATTTCTCTACAACTATATGGATCTTAAACAGCCCTCAAGACCCCCTTAAGGTTTTTCCCCTTCACAAAACTCTCTTCTCTTTTATCCCACAGCCTGGTTTTCTTTCGTTCTTTCCTAATCTTGTTTCCTTAAATTTCTCTGTTTTAAAAACTCATAATTTATATTATGTATTAATTCATTTTGGATTTAATCATCCTTGTACTGTAAGCTAATTTTATGATTGCCTTGTCTTGTAATGAACATGCTTCTAGGTGTACTAGTTTAAAGGAAAGTTTGTAAGCTTTTTTTTTTTTTTTACAAAAAAGCAGGAATTTGGGGTGCCTGAGTGGCCCAGTCAGTTGAGCACCCAACTCTTGATTTCCACTCAGGTCATGATCTCAGGGTCATGGAATCAAGCCCCATGTCAGCCTCTGACACAGAGTCTGCTTGTCCCTCACCCTGCCCCTGCTCTCTCTCTCTCTCTATATATAAAATAAATCAATAAACAAAATATTTTTTTAAAAAGCAGGAATTTTGTTTTATTTGTATGAGAGCAGGAATTTTGTATTTCTGTCCATGTCTTAGAGTGGTGCTATTCAAACTGGAGTGCAGAGCCAGTATCCATCAGCAAACTCGTATGGAAGTGGATGCGGTAAGCACAGCAATTTGAGAGTAAGATATAGAAATTTTCATGCAGTGCGCCATTACCATGACATCCACACCCAAACATCTGGTTGAATGGGAACTAGACCAGACTGGGTGCTGTTGAATTCTTGTATCAAGTCCCATGTGCAGATCGTACACAAGCCACGAACATAGGGCCATGCAACAGTCTGCAAGGATTGGGAATGGCAGTGGCTGGGCCTTCATCTCAGATGGTGAAGCACCACTTTGGAGCATCTAGGATGGAACCTTGCACACCACAAGTACTTATGTTGTGCTAGTAGACTAGTAAACACCACAGATCTGAACATTTAAATAGCCATGTTTTTCTCTTCTATCCCTATATGAAAATCAGAAGCATCAACATAAATGCAATGCAAATTCAATTCACATTACATATGTAACCCAGATGTTAGTTGGGTAACCCTGACCCTTAAGAATTAAATGCAATTGCCTTATTCTGCCACAAATTATGCGAAGTCTAATGCCTTCTTCAAGATTTATGCAAATTTTGGAGGGCTCACCTACCCCCAGTCACCTCTGGCTCCAAATCTCACCACCCCATGCTCCTGTAACCCTGACCCAGATGGGAAATCAGGCTTTTTGGTAATTTTCCCAAACTCTCTGCTCTCAAGTAGAAAAAAAGCCTCACTAACTCTTTTGCTTGGATAGCAGAATTTACTAAAGATTTGGGGATACAGAACAATTTTGGTTCCACAGAGGTTATCATATTAAAAATTTAATTGCTCAAGTATTTCACTACTTGTGATTCTTCTGGAAGCCTCTCAAGAGTCTGACTTTCTGGCCCTCCCATCCTCACCTTGGTTTTCTGTAGATGATATGATTAGTTCCTGTAATCTTTCCTGAGTCAGTGTTTTTGCAGGCCCTTGATGAACGCATTGACCTCCTCCTGGGGATATAGGTGAAGCTGTCACCACTTACTTCCTTCATAGTAAAATTTGCAGCTTTATCAGTCAACAGAAAACTCTTACAATCATTCATACTTTCTTTCCACAGTTTTACCGATGTGCATTGTCATGGAAACTGGGGTCCACTAAGAAAGGTGATCTGCATCCCCCTCCTGCTCACTCAGGGGCTTAATCAGAGGAAGTGGATTCCTGGAAGTTACATGTAGGCGTGATTGGCCCCATGTACCACCCCAGAACTCCCTTCTCGCCCCTTCCATTAAATTCTTGTATAAAAATGAGGTAGAGTGATTTTTTACCCCATTGTACCTATGAAAATCACTTGTCTTAAGTCACTAGCAGACTCAACTGCTACTTCCTAGGGTGAGAAATTCTCTTTGTCACCCACTCATGTGTAGTTAAATATCCATGGATTGGCGGTAGAAGAGAGAAGATATTTGCAGAACCGTAGGGAGCTTTTTGTGTGCGTGAAGTCACTGTCCCTTACTCTATGTGCTGCGCTTTGAGCAATGAAACTGGGTCAGTGAAAATTAAACCAACTAGGGCTTTCCCTAATTCTGTGAGGCTACTTTTCCTACGTATTTTCCCATATATTGATTTCTTTCTACAAGACATTTCTCTGTTACATTTTCAAGAGCTCAAGGATGCTGCCCAACTGTGGCATTGTGAGAGTTGGGGCAGAGCTCAGTGACAGTCTAACAATAGAAGAAAAGCTCTCAGAATGTGGGGAGGTGATGTCATTGGGAGGCAGATAAAGGCGATGCTTGTGTCTGGAACGGGCCCAGAAGTGGAAGGGAGAGGAATCCAGGCTCACAGAATGAGTCTAGATGGGAGATCATCCACTTGGAGCCAGAAGTCTCCAAATCCAGGGTGGGCCAACTAAATCTCCCCACACACAGGCCAGAAAAATCACTCCTGCCAACCTTGAGAGAGGAGGGGGTGGGGGGAGGGTGGAGCTGTGGTGACAGCTGTCTCCTAGGAGTGGGAAGGCGAGGGGGTGGCAGGAGCAGTGGCAGTTGGCCTCACCCAGGTGAGCAGGTGATGGGGAGCCTGAGCACAGAAGAAAGGAGGGAGGGAGGCAGGAAAATGGTTTTGTGTGGCTCACACTACCAGTTCCTGGGGGTTGGGCCATGACAACCTCTTTGCCTTCTCCCTGGAGTGTCCCTTGAGCCCTGCCTCCTCTTCCGCATTTAAAGAATCCTTATCAGTTTCTTGGGAGTAGGTGGCTGGCACGTTGTCCCAAAGTCTGACAAAAGAGGAATGTGTCAGCCAAATTCTGTGGTTTTCCTCCTGGGTGTGGCTGGGTGAGTTAACTGACACCCTCCCCACCCCCGACACACACAAACAACTTTCCCTAGAGCCCAAGTGCAAGTGCGTGAGAACATTCCTTGCTAGGATTTCGGCAGAAGGAGGCAGGGATCTGGGGGCTGAAGTAACCTGAGCCAGGGCTGAACCTGGAGGTGGTGCTTTTGGAGGCTTCTGCTGCTGCCTTCCTGCCTCCCAGCCAGGCTGACCTTTCAGGGACCCCAGGTCCCTGGACTCAAAGGCTCTGAGTTGACCGGCCTGCCCAGTGTGGTCTGTTTATGCAAATGTAATGGTCAGTAGGGCATTGCCTGGGGAGTGTCCTGGCTCCACTGTTCTGTTGATTGATTGCACGGGAATACACTCCTACAGTTGCCACCATCCGCGACTGGCAGTATACATCTGCTTGTTGTATTGACACATATGCCCTTCGGTCCTTTAATCAGGGTGGGTCATGTGTCACCCCAGCTATGGTGCTTCCTGTCCAAAGCTCCTTCATTCCTCCTCCCACTTTCCATGGACTCCTGTCCCTAGAAGGTGAGGTGGTTCATATCTGTGTCTCTGAACCAGCCCCGATGCACTTTGCAATCCCAATCCCTTGGGTGGAGGAGGGCGCTATCAACAAGGCCCTGTCCTCTTCTGTGCTTCTCCCCCAGAAGCAGAGTCTCTGCTTGGGGGGTGGAAGGAAGAAGAAACAGCAACAGGATTTAAAAAAAAAAAACAAAACCTCCCCAAGGCATCATCACGTGGAGAATCACCACTCTAAAGCCATCGATAGGTGTGCCAGACTTGGGGCCCTCCACTACCCCAGTAGCGAGGGGGAATGTACATGAATACGATGCCTCTCAGGGTCTCCCGGTTTGGGGGAAGCCTGAAGGCAGCATCCTCATCAACTTCCCCAAGGAGCACCGTGGAGTAGATTTTAGGACTCGTAGTTGACCCCGTAGAGACACAAGGCTTTACAAGGTAACATGCCTGAGAACACACAGCTGGTAGGTGATACAGCCAGAAATCAAACTCAGATCTTCTTGGTTTGTAGGTTCATACTCTATTTACCTCTTGGTCTGAGGAGCTTGAAGGAAGTGAGTTTTGAGCTGGTTTTCAAGCTGGCATCAACGTTTCTCAGGCAGACACAGGAGAAAGGTGTATCCTGGGCAGTGAGAACAGGAGCTGAGGTGGGGAGCTGACAGCAGGGCCTGACTGCACCACCACAAGTCCTGCTTGCAGGTCTGGAGGCACACACTCTAGGGCACAGCCAATGATCCTGGAGCTCACAGGAGTCCTTGAAGACTTTGATGCAGCGGATGGCTAGAATTGAGCCTTGCAGATCCTGTCTGCTCCTCAGCCAGGACCCGTGGGAGGTCCTGGGGATGCTTGAGGAGCAGAGTTGCCCTGTGAGAAGCGCCTAGTCAGCCTCCCCAACTTAGTCAACAGGGGTCATCTTTTTCTCTTTCCCCTGCCCTGAAGCTTTCACACACTGCTAGCCTTGCATACAATCACATGGAGTTCATTTCTGAAGTGAATGTAACTAAGATTTCACATGGCTCTCGAGCATCTCTGGGCCCCAGCAGCCCCTTGGCGGGCCGAGGGAACTTCACGGGTAGGCTCTTTCTGGACTGTGCGAAGCTAAGTTTTCTCTCTCTGGCAGGGATTACAGGGCTAACATTTCAGTTACGGTCTGGGAAGGGGTTCCAGAATGTGGCTCCAAGACCCAATCCCCACTAATGTTGGGACAGATACAAAATAAGAAGTTCCACTGAATGTCCAAGCAGGGAACTAGCTCACTCAGACGAACTTTGGGGATCGAAGTTGCCGCGTGGACATTCTTGGGTGCTTGAATAAGGGAAATGAGCATCTGAACTGAAAGTCAGCTCTAATTCCAGGCTCCGGAGGCCCTTCCCATCCTTCTTTCCACTCTCCCTCCCCCCATCCCTACCCTCAATTATTGATTGGAGAGAACCTTGGGTGACTGGTTTTAATGAATAAGATGGGAATGATTGGAAATTAGCATACCAATGGCTTGCATGCAAATAGGTGCTTTTGAAGTGATTGCAAAATTTATTCTCTTAAACATTTTAAATCCCCTCTTACAATCTGGTTTTTGACAGTAAAACCTGACTTAAGACAATAAATAAATGGCATTTTTTTTGCACCCCTTTTTGAATCCGACAGGGGCACATTTCAATCAACCCTGAGCCCAGTGTTCCTCAGTTAGAAATTGAGGGCACTCACATTTAACTTAAAAATATTTATGTAGCATTTTTATGTCTAATCACATAAACACTACATGTACGGTATGGGAAATTGAGGAAACAAAGAAATAGATGAAGATAAAATCACTGGTTCTGTAACTTCTTCTCTTTAAATAGATGTGTGACATTTTTTGGTAAAAATATATGCATAGTGTACTTAACCGTTCTGTAATTTTTTTAAAACATTTAGCAATAGATTGAGAACATTTCTCGTGCCACTGCATATTCTTTGACAATATTGCTTTTATTAGTTGTGTGGCGGCAGATTAACACCTTCATCTGTTTTACCATCTCCCACTGTTGTATACTTCAGGTGTTCCTAAGTGTTTGCTACGGAAGCAAACGTTCATCCTTGTAGACACATCTTGTGAACATCTAAGATTAGTTCTTAAGAGAAAATGCCAAGAAGTGGAATTGCCAATCAGAGGGCATGCTCATATAAAAGGCCTTTCATCTATATTTCCACACTGGCTTCCAGGAAGTTCAGACCAATTGACATTCCTGCCAGCCTTGGCTTCTTCACATCTGATCACACACTAGACCAGATTTTGAAAAGATCTGCTCCTCATTGAAACTTGGGTCCAAAATGAGGTATTCTCACTTATCTTTTCTCCCAGGCCACAGCTGCCTTCCCTTTTAAGTTCATATGGTCATTTCCCCTCCCCCCCGCAATATTTGTACTGTAGTAAAATACACATAACATAAAATTTGCCATCTTAACCAATTTTAAGTATACAGCTCAGTAGCGCTGTGTAATTCATGATGTGGTGCAACCACCCACCACCATCTACCACCAGAACATTTTTGCCTTTCCAAACTGAGATTCCATTTCCATTAAATACTAAGTCACCAGACTCCCTACCCCCAGCCCCTGGCAGTCGCCATTCTTTCTGTTTCTATAAATTTGACTACTCTAGGTATCTCACCTAAGTGGAGTTATATAGTATTTCTCTTTAGCAATGGCTTATTTCGCTGAGCATAATGTCCTCAAGGTTCATTCACGTTATAGAATGTGTCAGAAGTTCCTTCCTTTTTGTGACTGGATAATATTCCGTTGTATGGATACACCTTGTTGATCCGTTCATCCATCCATTGATATGTGGGTTGTTTCCATCTTTTGGCTATGGTGAATCATGCTGCTATGAACACAGGTGTCTTCGAGTTCCTGATTTCAATTCTTTTAGGTTTATACCCAGAAGTAGAATTGCTGGATCATATGATAATTGTGTTTGTAATTTTCTGAGGATAGTTTTCCATTAGTGGCTGCATCATCTTACATCCCTACCAGCAGTGCACAAGGGTTCCAATTTCTCCACATCCTTGCCAACACTTACTATTTTTTTTAATAGTAGCCATTCTAATGGGTAGGATGTATTATCTCATTGTGGTTTTACTTTGCATTTCCCTAATGATGAGCAAAGTTGAACATCTTTTCATATGCTTGTTGTCCATTTGTGTATCTCCTTTGGAGAAATGTCTATTCAAGTCCTTTGCCCATTTTTAAGTTGGGTTGTTTATTTTTGATTGTTGAGTTAGAGGATATTTTTAGAGGCTTCTGCAACTCCCGTTCTCTGCTCCCCACCCCTACCACCTCCTCAGGGTCTGGCAAACAACCTGCCCTCATGGAGCATCTGCCCACTGCTCTGATGGCAAATGTAAACAGACAAGTAGGAATATTATTCACCATGAGTCACTTGTATCATTTACATTTTGGGTCCCATGTAAGTATAGGTGTGCCCCATCAAACATACCAAGATGGGGGGACTTCCAGAACAGATAAACTAGGGAGTGAATCCTTAGATTACAAGGAGATTCTGGCTCTGCTATATAATCACATTCAGAAAGAACTGTTGCTGATCAAGCATTTAAAAATCAGTCATTTTCTGTGGTAGGTTTGCCCTAACTTTAATCTGGTTTATAATACTAGAGTAACTTACCAAAGTTTGCATGTTGTAGCCTTTAATCTTGAAGGGCTCACCAAGTAGTTCCATCACTCAAAGCCAGACGTTCTATAGGTGCTCTATTAAAATGCTTTTAAGTAGAATATGACTGGGACTGAAAGATTTTTCTGAGTCAAAATGACAATCTCCATCTTAAAGGCAGAGAATATCAACATTCTAATGTGGTTTAAACATAAAACTTTTTTTTCCCCAGGCAAAGGTCGTTCTTGAAAACAATAAATACTGTGAGTTGAGGTGCATTTGTTAAAGCAGGGCTGTGGGACCTTGTGTCATAGTCTCGCTTTCCCCATCGTCCAACCCCATAACAGCACAGAGTGGCAGCTCTGAGGTTTCTGGAGCACAGCTCGTGGACCATGGTTGGGGTCAAGGGGTAGGGGATGAGATTTAGTGCAGTCTAGATCAGGAAGGATTTAGTGCTGACTTTAGACTGGTTTGGGGAAGAGAATTTTAGGCTGGGAGAGGAATGGTGGACCAGTACAGTGATCTTGAGCAAATGGGGTCCAGAGACAATGTCCCAGGCAAGGATTTAGAAAGCAAAATAGTGAGCAGTGAGAAAGAATTAAATCTGGGGCAAAGGATCTGCCATGGTGCCCAGGGAGTTCTGAGTGGTTAGGTTTGGGAGAGTGTGAGGGGGAGCCCACAGGAGCCACTCATCAGGGAGTGGCAAGTTTTTACAGGATGACCTAAGCACAGCTGTGGTGAGGAGGCTGTGTGTGTCCTGGGGTATAGGGTAGAGGGAGCAGAGAGCTAGTGGCATGTGCTGGATTCTGCAAGTCTGTGTGGGTACAAACTCATCTACAATTGGGCAGATCTCTACTGTACAACGTCACCTGGCTGAGGGTGTGAGTAGGACAAAATCCAGGCCACGCTTCAATTTCCAAGCCGTCACCCTGGTGCATCTCCCAGGAGGAAGGGACATCCTTTCTAACTCACACAAAGGCATTTCTTGAGTTAGTAGTGGCCCTGAGTGAATGCAGTTATTTTGTAGCTATAATTCTAGGGTCCTAGTCCTCTGTTCAAAAGATCTCAACCATCTCACGTGAATGTCAACGTAAAGAAAAACAAAACATAACAGAAATGGAATATAACTGCGCCATTCATTCATTCCAACAAATATTTATTGATGCCTTACCAAGTGCCAAGCACTGTTCTAGATGTTTGGGACGTATCAGTTAACAAAGTAGAGTTAGAGGTCTGCCCTTGTGGACCTTGCATTCTCACAAGGGGAGTTAAAATAATAAACAATAATAATAAATTAAAATACACACAGTGAGTAACTCATCTAGTGTGTTGGAAGGTGGTTAGTGTTAAGGAACAAAGAAAGAGGAGGGCAGCCTACGTAGATCAAGAGTTCTGAGATGGAGGAAGCAGGTTACAATATTAAATAAAGATGCCAAGATAAGGCTTCATTGAGAAGATGGAATTTGAACAAAGACCTGAAGAAGCGGAAAGGCCAGGAAGAGCCTTCCAGGTGGAGGAAAGGGCTGGAGCAAAGGTCTGAGTGTGTATGGTTGAGGAAGAGCAAGGAAGCCAGCACCAGTGGTGCATCATGAGTAATGGGGGATTTGGAGGAGAGGAGAGAAGATACAGGGCTGTCCGAGGACTTCAGTTTTTCCCTGAGTGAAATGGGAAACCACTGGAGAATTCTAAGAGAATAGTAAGACAATTGGATCTAAGTGTTAGCTGTGCTGAAAGTGGCTGATGGGAGGTAAAGGTAGAAGCAGAAGATCCCTCAGGAGGTGACTATGG
This sequence comes from Eumetopias jubatus, assembly GCF_037043125.1. Classification (NCBI taxonomy): domain Eukaryota; kingdom Metazoa; phylum Chordata; class Mammalia; order Carnivora; family Otariidae; genus Eumetopias; species Eumetopias jubatus. Next base: position 126,154,538 of record NW_028274812.1, on the reverse strand, counting down.
AAATTAACATGGAAGATAATGGGCACTTGGACCAGGGAAGTGGAATGGAGGAGGCAAGAAATGACAGAATGTAGAGGATATGTCGAAGGTAGAGCCAGTGTGATTCCCTGGCAACCATTCCTCAGCTTTCTGTCTCTATAGATCTGCTTTTTGTGGACATTTTATATAAGTTATATAATGTGTGCTCTTGTGTGTGGTTTGTTGAAATTCATCTGTGTCGTAGCATGTATCAGCGGTTTCTTTCTTTTAATTGTTGCGTAGTATTCTCCAGTGTATGGATACACCACAATTTGTGTATCCATTTCCAATTAACAGACATTTGGGTTATTTCCAGTTCGGGGCTATTTTAAATAATGATGCTACATTCATGTGCAGGGTATTGCGTGGACATGTTTTTATTTCTCTTGGGTAAATCCCTAGGAGTGGAATTACTGAGTTATAAGTTAAGTATATGCTTAACTTTTCAGCAAACTGTCACACTGTTTCCCAAAGTGGCTGTATCATTTTACAATCTCACCAACAAGGTATAAGGATTCCGTTCTCCCCGCATCCTTGCCAATACTTGAATGTAGAAATGTATTGAAGGTAGAGCCAGTGTGATTCCTTGGCAACCACCCATCAGCTTTCTTTCTCTATCTGTTGTCAGTGTTTTGGATTTCAGCGGTCCTAGTGGATTAGTAGCGGTATTTCATTGTAATTTTAAATTACATTATGACTATGACTAATGATATTGAGCATTATTTCAGATGCTTATCAGAATTCATATATTTTCTCATTTTAAAATTATATCAACATTGCATTTTAAAAACCTTTTTGTTTTGAAATAATTTTGGATTTACAAAAAATTACAAAATGGCACAGAGAATTCACATATCACCTATACACAGCTTTCCCAAGTGTTAGCATCTTATACACAGTAGTATAGCTGCCAAAAGTATATTATCACTAATACAATACTACTTACTGAATTATAGACTTTATTTGTTTTTCACCGCTTTCCCCACTAATGTCCTTTTTCTGTTCTAAGATCCATTCCAGGATCCCACCCTACAGTGAGTGGTCACGTCCCCTTAGTCTCTTCTAAGCTCTAAATGTTCTTAGTCTTTCCTTCTCTTTCATGACCTCGACACTTCTGAAGAACACTCATCAATTATTTTATAGAATTTCCCTTAATTTGGGTTTTCCAGTATTTCACAGAGTGATGTGCCTTTCTCAGTGGATCATATTAGGGATTACATGATGTCAATATGTCTTGTTACTGATGATAATAATTGGTCTTATTATTATTGATCTTTTGGTTGAGGTTGTGCATGATGGATTTCTCCACTATAACTATTTCCCCCCACTAGAATTAATAGGTATCTTAGAGAAGATACTTTGAGACTAGGCAAATCTCCTGTTTCTCCTAAAACTTTTCACCACTAATTTTAGTATCCATTGGAGACTTGCCTGCAACAATGTTTATGGTGGTCTTCTGGTGGCAATTTTTTATTCCCTCCATTGCTCTATATTTATTATTCATAATTCTTCTGTTATAAAAATCTTCTCCCTCATTTATTTGTTATTATATCAGTGTGAGCTCATGGATATTTATTTTAATCTATGGCTTATAATTCAGTAGTATCATTATTTATTTTATTACTCATTTTTCCAGTTTTGGCCCCTGGGAACTCTTTCAGGTTGGGCCCCGTGTCCTTTCAACAGGCTGCCATACTTTTTGAACACTTTTTTGGCTTTGGGCATTATGAAACGCTCCATGCTCATCTTGTGTTTTCCCCACTCTAGTTCTTGAATCAATCCCTTTTCACAGATGGTTCATGGTTTCTTTTTCATTGGAGATTGGTATTTAGAAATCAAAATCAGGCACTAGGTGTGCTCATTTTCTCTGGGTGTCGTTACTTGTATGTCCTCTCAGGGGACAGATTTTGGAAATACATGTATATCTACTTACCCTTACCTTGCAAATACATACACATGTGTATTTGTTTAGAAACCCTAAGTTCATACTGATACTTCTGACTCTAATTAACACCCCAGGGTTTATCTTGGTCTTCCTCTTATTTTATTTGTAACATCTCTCTCCAACAGTGAGAGACCTGGCTCTCATTAATTAAAATATATGTACTTATTTGTTCACCCTTAATATGCACATAAAGTAGTTTCAGAATTGCTAACCCATGCCCCTGTGAGAAACAAATTTATTAACTAAAATATAGTGTTGTATTTTAACAGTATAATAAAAATTCTTTTTGTCTTTAACCTTAAAATATATGCACAAAATGCAGTTTCCTAAAGTAGCTTAGTTTCTTTTTTCTTAGGTTCTTTTCCTCCCTGTTCCCTTTAGCATGGTTATTTTATTCATTTGTAATATAGTTAACTTCATTTATTACAATTTTTATTTCATTTTGGGTTTCTCTCACATTATGATTGATTTCTCTTAATTTTACATACAGTAAAATTCACTTTTGGTAGTGTATAGTCTTACAGGTTTTCGAAAATGGTAGAGTCATGATTCCATTCTTATGTCATAGTTCCCTTCTGCTGCACCCACTATAACTAACCTTATTCTACCCCATGCCCAGCCCTCAGAACCCGCTGATTTGTTCTTCATCCATATAATTTTGCCTTTCCAGACAGTCATATTATGGATTAATGTAACATGTAGCCTATTGGTTCTGGTTTCATTCACTTAACAAAATGCATTTGCAATTTATTCCATTGTGTTGCATGGATCAATAGTTTCTTTCTTTTCATTTCTGAGTAGTATTCCATTCAATCCATTCATTGGTAGAAACATGTGGGTTGTTTCCAGTTTTTGACTGTTATAAATAAAACTGCTAAAAAAATGATATAGGTTTTTATGTAAATACATCTTTTCATCTCTCTTAGGTCAATACCTAGGAGTGGGATTGCAGGATTGTGTGTTAAGTGTATATTTATCTTTATAAAATACTGCCGGACTATTTTCTGAATGACTTTACCATTTTGCATTTCCAGCCGCAGGAGTGAAATATCTAGTGAAATCCCATCAGCACTTGAGATTATCAAGTATTTTAGTCATACTAATAAGATTGTAATGGTGTCTTATTGAGGTTTTAATCTGCATTTCCCTAATGATGTTGAACATTATTTTGTATGCTCATTTGCCTCCTTGCTTGGTGAAGTGCTGGTGAAGATCTTCCACCCATTTTTAAATTGGGTTTTTTATCTTTTTACTTTTGAATTGAAAGAGTTTGTTATATATTCTGGATTCAACTTCTTTTATAGCTTTTCTGACAGATATATAAATAATATCTTCCAGCCTATAGCTTATCTTTTCATTTTCTTGATGGTGGTTTTTGAAAAGCAAAATTTTTAATTTTCATGTAAACCAATTTCCCAAATTTTTGTTTATAGATTGTGCTTTTTGTCATCATATCTAAAAAATCTTCACCTAATCAAAAGTAATAAAGATTTTCTTCTATGTTTTCTTTTAGAAATATTAGTTTTAGCTTTCATATTTATATGTATTATCTATCTTGAGTTAATTTCTTTATATGGTGTGAGATAAAGTTCTAAGCTCATACACATGCACCCATGCATGCTCGTGTGCATGCATGTGTGTGAGATAAGGAGTTTTCCTGTAAGCATTTGTTAAAAAACCAAAACCAAAACCAAAACCAAAAAAACTATGCTTTTCCTCTTAAACTGCCTTAGCAACTTTATAAAAATTAATAAACCATAAACACAAGAGTTGATTTCTGCTCTTACACCAATACTACATTGTCTCGATTATTGTGGTTATACAATTAGTTTGAAAATCAATCAAGTGTAAGTACTCCAACTTTTTCTTGTATTTTCTTTTCAAAAATTTTTGGCTATTCTGGGTCTTCAAACTTCTATATGAATTTTAGGATCAGCTCATCCATTTCTACAAAAATACGTTGTAGATCAAATTTGGGAAGTTTTGTCATCTTAACAATATTAAATCTTTCAATCCATGAACATGGAATGTGTTTCCATTTATTTATTTTTCTTTAATTTCTTCAATGTTTTGTAGTTTTCAGTGTACAATGTCCATCACCCAGCCATCCCCCCACCTCCCAGCAACACTCAGTTTGTTTCCTAAGATTAAGAGCCTCTTATGTGTTGTCTCTCTCTCTGGTTTCACTTTTTTGTTGTTTATTTTTAATTATTTTATTATTTTTGATACTATATAAATGGAATTATTTTAATTTTATTTCAGATGGTTCATTGCCAGTATAAAAATACACTTGATTTTTGTATATTGATCTATTATTCTGCAACATTTGTGTTTCATGTATGCGTGCATACCTATATTTGGATTTCTTTAGATTTTCTATTAAAATGATCATGTCATCTGTGAATAGAGATGGTTTCACTTCTTTCTTTCCAATGTTAATGCCTTTTATTTCATCATCTCTTCTAATTGTGCTAGCTAGAACCACCAATATGATGTTGAATAGAAATGGCAGAAGCAAGTATCTTTGTTTTGTCTTGATCTCAGAATTAAAGGTTTTTTCATAGATGCCTTTTATCAAGTGAGAAATTTACTTTCTATTCCCAGCTTATTGTGTACTTGTTTATTATTTTTTATCATAAAAGGGTTTGAATTTTGTCATGTTTTATTATTTGTATTTGTTTAAAAGATCATGGTTTTTGTCTTTTATTCTTTTAGTATGGTTTACTTATTAATTGATTTTATATTAAACTAACCTTATATTCCTAGAATGAAGCCCACATTGTTATGGTTCACAATCCTTTTTATGTTATCCAATTTGGTTTGTTAGTATTGTGTTGAAGAATTTGCATCCATGATTGCAAGGAATATTGGAATGTGGTTTGTGTGTGTGCATGCATGCAGGAGATCCCTTAATCTAATTTCAGTATCAGGTTATTTTGACTCCATAGAATAAGATGGGAACTATCTCCTCTTTTATATTCTGGAAAAGTTTGTGAAGGATTGATGTTAATTATTTCTGAAATTTTTTAATAGAATTTAGTGGTAAAGCCTGAACTTTGGTTGTGAGAAATTTTTTTTTTATTACTACTTCAATCTCTACTAGTTATGGGGTTATTCAGATTTTCTATTTTTTCTTCAGTTTTGGAAGCTTGCATCCTTCTTGGAATTTCCCATTTTACTGATATACATATTAATATCTTACAGTTATTTTTATTTTTTTAAGATCAGTAGTAATATTTCCTCTTTCATTCCTGATTTTAGTAATTGAATGTTCTTTATTTCTGAGTCAATATAACTAAAGATTTGTCAATTTTACTGATCTTTTTAAAGAACCAACTTTGGTTTTATTGATTTTCTGTATTATTTCTCTACTTATTTACTTACTTATTGCTCTGTTAATTAATGTTTTAATCCTTATTATTATTTACTTCCTCATGCTTGCTTTGAATTTAGTTTGCTCTTTTTCTAGTTCATTAAGGTGGAAGCTTAGGTTATTGGTTTGAGATCTTTCTTCTTTTCCAATGTTAAGCTTTTAATAGCTACAAATTTCCCTCTGAGCACTGGTTTCACTGCATTCCACAAATATTGGTTTGTTGTGTTTTTGGTTTTGTTCATCAGAAAGTGTTTTCTAATTTCTCTTGTGACTTCTTCTTTGACTTATTGGTGATGTAATAGTGTATGTTTTTAATTTCACGTATTCCAAAATTTCCAAATTTCCTTCTGTTATTGATTTCTAATTCCATTCCATTATGTTCAGGGAACATCTTCTAAATGATTTCAGTCTTTTAACATTTATTGAGACTTGTTTTTTGGCCTAACGTATTATCTAGCCTGGGGAATGTTACATGTGCACTTGAAGATAACACATATTTTGATGTTATTGTGGAGTTTATATGTGGGTGAAGTCTCCAACTACTATTGTTGGCTCTCTACTTCTTTCAATTCTATTAGTTTTTGCCTCATCTAATTTGGGGCTTTGTTTTCACATATATACAGACGTTTTTTAACTGTCTTACCTTCTTGATGGATCAACCCACTTATGATTACAAAATGTCCTTCTTTGTCTCTAGTAAACTTTTGTCTAAAAGCATTTTGTGCAATACTAGCATAGACTCTCCAACTCTCTTTTGGTTACTGTTTGCATGGTATATCTCTTCCATTCTTTTACTTTCAACCTATCTCTCTCTTTGTGTCTAAAATGTGTCTCTTATAGACAACATATAGCTGGATCATGTTTTTGTTTTCTTTAAAAAATATATGTATTGCTGATCTTTGCCTTTGACTGGAGTATGTAATCCATTTATAATTTATGAGATTACTGATAGAATTTATACATGCTATTTTGCTTCTTTTTCTATATGTCTTATGTCTTTTTGGTTCCTCTGTTCCATTACTGCCCAATACTGTGTTAAATAGATGTTTTCTAGTGTACTATTGTAATTCTTGTATCATTTTTTAATATACATTTTTATTTTCTTATTTTATTACTAGTTGCCCTGGGGATAACAGTTAACATCTTAATTTATAACAATCTAATTTGGATTAATATGAACTTAAGTTCAATAGTGTGAAACACTTTGCTTCTAGATACCTCCATTCCCTCCCCCTTCCTATGTGCTGTTATTGTCCTACAAATTACTTCTTTTTAAAAAAAAAAAATTTATTTATTTATTTATTTAAGAGAGAGAGAGAGAGAGAGAGAGAGAGAGAGAGAGAGAGACAGCATGAGTAGGGGGGAGGAGCAGAGGGAGAGGGACAAGTAGACTCCATGCTGAGCGTGGAGTCTGACTTAGGGCTAAATCCTGTGACCCTGAGATCATGACCTGAGCCAAAATCAAGAGTCAGATACTTAAGTGGCTGAGCCACCCAGGTGCCCCCAAATTACCTCTTTATACATTGCATACCCATCAACACAGATTTATAATTATTGCATTATGCCATTATCTTTTAAATAAGATGAAAGAAAACACTTTCAATAAACAATACATTCATACTGTCTTGTATTTATCTATGTAGTCACTTTTATCAATGCCCTTTATTTTTTAATGTGGATGCAAGTTATTGTGTAGAGTCCTTTCATTTCAGCCTGAAGGATGGATTTCTTGTTGGGCAGATCAAATGGGGATGAATTCGCTCAGTTTTTGTTTATTTGGCAATTTCTTAATTTCTCCTCATTTTAAAGGATGGTCTTGCTGGTCTTGCTGAAATTTTAATTGACAGTTGTTTTTTTTTTTTCTCTTAAGCACTTTGAATATGTCAGCCCGCTGATTTGGAGCCTCCATGGTTTCTGATGAGAAATCAGGTGTTAATCTTTTAGAGGATCCCTTGAACATGATGAGTCAATTCTCTCTTGCTGCTTCCAAGAGTCTTTCTTCGACTTTGTCCTCCAGAATTTTGAGTTTAATGAGGATAGGTGTGGATCTTTTTGTATTTATCTCCACCTGGTGTATGTTGAACTTTTTAGATGTGTAGGTTTATGATTTTCATCAAATTTGGGAAATTTTCAGCTGTTATTTCTTCAAATATTCTTTCTGATCCTTTCTTTTTTCTCTGGGACTCTTACAGAGCATATGTTGGTATGCTTGCTAGTGTCCCACAGGTATCTGAAGCTCTGCTTATTTTTCTTCATTCTTCATTCTTTTTATTTCTCAGAGTCATCTCAGTTAACCTATTCTTCAAGTTCTCTGGTTCTTTCTTCCGCCTACTCAAATCTGAATTTAGCTCCTCTAGTGAATTTTCACTTCAGTATTTGTACTTTTCAACTCCAGATTTTTTATTTGTTTTTTTTTTTTTTAAAGTCTAACTTTTCATTGATTTTTTCTATTTGGTGAGATATTATTCTCATACTTTCCTTTAGTTCTTAAAATATTTCTCTTTTTAGGTCTTTGAACATATTTTAAAAAGCTAATTTAAAGTGTCTAGTAAGTCTAACATCTGGGCTTCTTCCAAGACAGTTTCTATTACTTGTTTTTTTTTCTGTGTATAAACCATACTTTCTTATTTCATTGCATGTCTTGTACTTTTTTTTTAAAACTAGAAATTTAAAATAATATAATGTGGTACCTCTGGAAATTAGATTCTCTTCCTTTCTGGCACTCATTGTTGTTGTTGTTTTGTTATTGGTGCAGAAGTTGTTGTCGTTGCTGTTTGTTTAGTGATTCTCCTGAATTAATTCTACAAATTCTGTATTCTCTGTCATGTGTGGCCACCAAAGTCTCTGCATGGTTAGCTTATTGGTCAGCTAATAATTGGAAAGAGATTTCCTGAAATACCTGGAAGCAATAAGTCTTCCATCTTTTGCTGAAGGGCTCAGGACTCACCCAGATTTCTTACAACTCTGCCTTAGTCTTCACTTCCTGCTGTGTAGAGCCTCAAGGTCAACCAGAAATAAAAGCATAAGGCCTCCTCAGTCTTTTCTGAGATGCACACAATTCTGAGCATGACATAGCCCTGTACATGCCCATGGACTCTCAAATTTCTAGCAATTTATTGGAATTTTTCAAAGTCCTCTGTGAACAGTTCATTCTCCAACTTTTCTTTTAATATATATATGTTTTTTAATTATTTATTTGTCCCAAACTCTTATTACTATCTCAGGCAACTGCAATGTTAAATGATTGCCACTGATTTTTTTAACAGATGGCCCTAGGGAATGGTTGTTTTGATTGGGCAAGCTCTGAATAAGGTCAAATAAAAACAAGCCTTGTGAGTGGGATCTTCCAGGGAACCACCAGGCAAGTCCAGTAATGACAATTTCCTGGGAATGGGATTTTGAAAGGGCTCCAACTTTTCCAGTGATTGCTGGAATGATAGATTTTACTGCAATTTTGGGCTGCTGGTTTTTAAGGCTACCATAGAGCTGAGGAGAGGGGGATGGCAATAGGGCAAGTTAAAAATGCCAGAGAACTCACTGTTCTTACTGAGATTCAGCTGTTTTTCTTAAATAAACATTCCCGAACTCCTCCAAGCCTTTGATTAATCTCCACAGTTTTGAGAAAGTTGATTTTGATACTTTTTGCTGGTGTTCTTGTGTTTTTTATGGAGGAGAGGATTTTTGGATGTCCTTACTCCTCCATTCCCATTTATATCACCTGAGTTGACTTTTTATCTATATTTCATGAATTATTTTCTTAGTAATTGTTCTAGCGGTTACAATGTGCATCTTAACTTGTTACTGTCTACTTCAGGTTAATATTGACTTAATTCCAGCAAAATATAGCAACTTTGCTTTACTATAAATCCATCCCCTTTTCTCTCCTTTGTGCTTTTCATACTTTATGTCTATATTATATATAATAATACATAACATAGATAAAATGCAGATTTAGATATTACGTATAATATCTATGTGTGTTTTAAACCTATCAATAGTCAACAGCAAAACTACTGTTTTTCATTACCTGATAAAACTGACTGATCAAGTGGCAGGGGATCGGAGCTGCCTCTAGCAGTATGTTTGTAGATGCTTACTGTTCTTTCCCCAAAGTTCTAGCAGCTTTTCATGAATAAATATCTCTCCATTTGTTGTTTACCTTTGGTAAACTTCCAGAGCCATGGAATTGTTGTTTTAAATTATTTTGCCCAGTTTTATACTTGTTTTTTGAGGAAAGGATTTGCTGACCTCTTTATTCTGCTATAACCAAAAGTCCATACCATCATAGGATATATTATTTTCATCTTTATTAGATATTGCCAGGTAGTGTCTCTTACCCTCCTACCAGTCATGTTTGAGAATCCCATCCTTGTCAACACTTTATCTTATCAGTTTTTAGAGTCTTAAGCTCACTCTTTCTATTCATTTAATGATATTTTTAGATGAACAGATTTCAGTTTAACTAAGTCAAATGAATCATTCTTTTCTTTTGCACAGACTGATTTCTAACCCAAGGTAATGAACATATTCTCCTATATTATCTTCCAAAATCTGTATTGTTTTATTTATCACATTATGGTCTCAGTCTAACTGAAATGAACTTTTATGTACAAAGGAGGAATAATGTTTTCTTCTTTCTTTTCCTATGTGAATATTCAATCAATTTAGCGTCATTTGTTGAAAAAATTATCTTTTCCCCACTGCTCTTGTTTTTAATCCTTACTTCTGCAAGTTTGCCAATGACTGTCCAAATTGATCTTGGTGTCTTCATGTTCAAATTAGCATTGCCAGATTTTTTTTATTTACCTTTTCTAATAATTGATAGAAGAATATTCTTACTTTTAATTTCAAATTTTCCCTTCTCATGAAACAACAGATATAGAAATAGTTACAGAAATCCTTTAAAAGTGACCTGTAACTAATAAATAAATTTTAATAAATCTGAACAGTATGCAAAAGGTATAATTTAGATATCTACCGAATTGTAACATTGATATAATACTGTTTTATTATTTTATTCTTTATTTTTTAATAAATCATAATTAAAAAGAGTAAATTTCAATTTTAAAAATATTAATCAAATTTTGTAAAATATTGTAATATTTACTAAAATTTGCATCCATCAATGACAGACCTCATGCTTCTTATTCTTTTTTGTAGTTTGAAAATTCACCTGGGTGGCTCAGTTAGTTAAGTATCCAACTCTTGATCTCAGATCAGATCTTGATCTCAGGAGTTATGAGTTCAAGCCTCGTATTGGACTCCATGCTGGGTGTGGGGCCTACTTAAAAAATAATAATAAATGAAGTAAAATTCACTTATCAAAATTCCAAACCATCTCATAGAATGGTAAAATTTGAATAATGCAGGTTCTATTTCTTTGTCTTACAATGATAACACATATCATAGCTTATTTTAAATCTATTATTTAAACACAGGAATACGTAGTACTATAGACACACAATAGCAATTTTGAATTGTCACAATTTTCCCTTGAAATAATTCTACTATTGAGATTTCAAAAAATTTAACTTCCATGTGGAATATAATCTTTTTTCTTTAAAAAAAAATAACACCCAAAAAACATAATCCAGTCAAGAAATGGGCAGAAGACATGAACAGACATTTCTCCAAAGAAGACATAGAGATGGCTAAGAGACACATGAAAAAGTGCTCCACATCACTTGGGGCATTAGGGAAATACAAATCAAAACCACAATGAGGTACCACCTTACACCAGTCAGAATGGCTAAAATTAACAAGACAGAAACAACAAATGTTGGTGAGGATGTGGAGAAAGGGGACACTCTTACACTGTTGGTGGGAATGCAAGCTGGTACAGCCACTCTGGAAAACGGGATGGAAGTTCCTCAAGAAGTTAAAAATAGAGCTACTCTACAACCCAGCATTGCACTACTAGGTATTTACCCAAAAGAAACAAATGTAGTGATCGAGAGGGACACGTGCACCCCAATGTTCATAGCAGCAATGTCCACAATAGCCAAACTGTGGAAAGAGCCGAGATGTCCTTCAACAGATGAATGGATAAAGAAGATGTGGTTCATGTATACAATAGAATATTACTTAGCCATCAGAAAGAACAAATACTTACCATTTACATTGATGCGGATGGAACTGGAGGGTATTATGCTGAGCAAAATAAGTCAGTCAGAGAAAGACAATTATCATATGGTTTCACTCATGTGGAATATAAAAAACAATGCAGAGTATCATAGCGTAATGGAGGGAAGACTGAAGGGAAGTCATCAGAGAGGGAGACAAACCATGAGAGACTCTTAACTCTAGGAAACAAACTGAGGGTTTCTGGAGGGGAGGTGGGGGGGAGGATGGGGTAATTCGGTGATGGACATTAAGTAGGGCATGTGACGTGATAAGCACTGGGTGTTATAGGCAACTGATAAATTACTGAACACTACATCTGAAGCTAATGATGTACTATATGTTGGCTAATTGAATTTAAATAAAAAATTAAAAAACAAAACAAAACCAACTATACAGTTAAGGTATAATCTACATCCAGCAAAATTAACTCATAATTATACAGGTCTATGAATTTTAACAAATGCATTTTTTTGTGTAACAACCATCACAATCAAGATATAGGACAATAGGAAATGAAATTGCTACCTTGAAGAGATATCTGCACCCCCTGTTTACTGCAGCATTATATACAATAGCCAAAGCATGGAAATAACCTAATTGTCTATGGATGAATGGATAAAGAAATTGTGGTGTGTGTATATATATATATATATATATATATATATATATATATATAATGGAATATTCAACCATAAAAAAGAGGAAATACTGACTTTTACACAACATGAATAAACCTTGAGGGTATTATGGTAAGCGAAATAAGTTAGACAGAGAAAGACAAATACCGTAAGATCTCAGTCATATGTGGAATCTAAGAAAACATCAAATTCAGAATAGATTGGTGGTTGCCAGGGGATGGGGGAAATGGATGAAGGTGGTCAAAGTGTACAACCTTTCTGTTACAACATGAGTAAGTTCTGGGATGTAATGTACAGCATGATGACTAGAGTTACCATACTATAGTTTATTCTTGAAAGTTGCTAAGACAGTAAATCCTTTCTTTTCTTTTTTATTTAACTTTTAACTAGTAGAATAAGTTTATTTCTAATACTGAGACTTTACATAGGAATTTACAGAAATAAAAGAAACACCATGCTGCTTATTATCCGTTGGTTCCACCCAGACCTTCTCTCCGCTTTCTCTGTACCCACCTGGGCTAACCTGCAGATCGTATCTGGTTGGGTTCTCCAAAGGGAGGCACCAGCAGTTTGGTGCCACAGTTCTGGTGGGGACAACATCCCCTCGGAGATGGTCTCTCCTCCATGAGAGAAGCTCTTATTGGGCTCTGGTGACGCTAGTTTCTTTCCATCCTTTGCCCCTTTACAACTTAAAATGGTCATGGCTTCTGAGTGATGCTAGTCTCTAGGTGCTTCAGTATCCCTTGTTTCTGGCCCACACCACTTGTAATACGTCTACCATTACAATCCTCTTGATTGGGATAGAATTCTGTTTTTCATTAGAAGCAGGGCTGATACAAAAGCTATCCTTGTATTAACTTAAGACAGTAAATCTTAAAAGTTCTTACTGCACACACACAAAAGGTAACTGCGAGGTGATGAATGTGTTAGTTAACTTTATAGTGATGATTATTTTGTAATATGTATGCATACTAAATCATCACATTGTACACCTTAAACTCACACAATATTATATGTCAATTATGTCTCAATAAAGTTAAAAAAAAAAGATATAGAACAGTCCCATTGATCTACCTGTCCTACATGTTAGTAAATGTTTCCTCCTACCTCTGCCCCTGGTGATCCCTGATCTGTTTTCTGTTGCTAAAGTAGTGCCTTTTCTAGAATGTCATGTAACTGCACTCATACAGTGTATAGCCTTTTGAATCTGTCTTCTATGATCACAGCACGTTTGAGACTTTTCCATGTTTTTGTGTGTATCCATAGTTAATTTCTCTATATTGCTGGTAAAATTTCCACTAAAGGCTTAAACCCCAGTTTATCCACTTTCCAGTTGAGAGATGTTTGGATTATTTCCAGGTTTTGGCAATTAAGAATAAAACCACTATAAAATTTCTTGTGTAGATTTTTTTTTTAAAGATTTTATTTATTTATTTGAGAGAGAGAGAGCACGAGAGGGAAGAGGGTCAGAGGGAGAAGCAGACTCCCCGCCGAGTAGGGAGCCCGACGCGGGACTCGATCCCGGGACTCCAGGATCGTGACCTGAGCCGAAGGCAGTCGCTTAACCGACTGAGCCACCCAGGCGCCCCTCTTGTGTAGATTTGTGTGTGTGTGTGTGTGTGTTTTAATTTCAGATGGGCAATTGCATACAATGTCAAATATCCCTAAGTACTTGATATCTTTTGAAGTAAATGGTATATTTTTTTAAATTAACATATAATGTATTATTTGTTTCAGGGATACAGCTCTGTGATTCATCAGTCTTACACAATTCACAGCGCTCACCATAGCACATACCCTCCCCAGTGTCCATCACCCAGCCATCTCTTCCCTCCCACCACCCTCTACTCCAGGAACCCTCAGTTTGTTTCCTGAGATTAAGAGTCTCTTATATTTTGTCTCCCTCTCTTGTTTCATCTTGTTTCATTTTTCCCTCCCTTCCCCATGATCCTCTGTCTTGTTTCTCAAATTCCTCCTTATCGGTGAGATCATATGATAATTGTTTTTCTCTGATTGACTAATTTCACTTAGCATAATACCCTCTAGTTATATCCATGTCTTTGCAAATGGCAAGATTTCATTTTTTTGATGGCTGCATAATATTCCATTGTGTATATATATACTCCACATCTTCTTTATCCATTCATCTGTTGGTGGACATCTTGGCTCTTTCCATAGTTTGGTTATTGTGGACATTGCTGCTATGAACATTGGGGTGCACATGCCCCTTCGGATCACTACATTTGTATCTTTCGGGTAAATACCCAGTAGTGCACTTGTTGGGTCGTAGGGTAGCTCTATTTTCAACTTTTTGAAGAACCTCCATACTGTTTTCCAGAGTGGCTGCACCAGCTTGCATTCCCACCAACAGTGTAGGAGGGTTCCCCTTTCTCTGCATCCTCGCCAACACCTGTCATTTCCTGACTTGTTAATTTTAGCCATTCTGACTGGTGTGAGGTGGTATCACATTGAGGTTTTGATTTGGATTTCCCTGATGCCGAGTGACGTTGAGCATTTTTTCATGTGTCTGTTGGCCGTTTGGATGTCTTCTTTGGAAAAATGTCTGTTCATATCTTCTCTGCCCATTTCTTGATTGGATCATTTGTTCTTTGGGTGTTGAGTTTGAGAAGTTCTTTATAGATTTTGAATACTAGCCCTTTATCTGATATGTCATATGCAAATATCTTCTCCCATTCTGTCGGTTGTTTTTTGGTTTTGTTGACTGTTTCTTTTGCTGTGCAAAAGCTTTTTATCTTGATGAAGTCGCAATAGTTCATTTTCACCCTTGCTTCCCTTGCCTTTGGCGATGTTTCTAGGAAGAAGTTGCTGCGGCTGAGGTCGAAGAGGTTGCTGCCTGTGTTCTCCTTTAGGATATTGATGAACTCCTGTCTCACATTTAGGTCTTTCATCCATTTTGAGTCTATTTTTGTGTGTGGTGTAAGGAAATGGTCCAGTTTCATTCTGCATGTGTCTGTCCAATTTTCCCAACACCATTTGTTGAAGAGAGTGTCTTTTTTCCATTGGACATTCTTTCCTGCTTTGTCGAAGATTAGTTGACCATAGAGTTGAGGGTCCATTTCTGGGCTCTCTACTCTGTTCCATTGATTGATGTGTCTGTTTCTGTGCCAGTATCATACTGTCTTGATGATTACAGCTTTGTAATATTGAAGTAAATGGTATCCTAAAAGTTTTTTCATTTTTCAAATTCAAACTCTTTGCTGCTAAGATAGAGAAATACAACTGAGTTTGGTATATTGATAATCTATCCAGAAAATGTGTTAAATTTGTTATTTAATTCTAAAAATTTAACATTGCTTCATTTGGGATATTTATGTATAAATGGTGTGTTGCAAATTCCATTTTTAATAAGATTTTATTTTATTTATTTATTTTTAAATTTTTTTTTAGAGAGATAGATAGATGAGCAGCAGTGAGAGAGAGAATCTTAAGCAGGCTCCATGCTCACAGCAGAGCCCCACATGGGGCTCGATCTCCTGACCCTGAGATCATTACCTGAGCGAAAATCAAGAGTTGGACGCTTAACTGACTCAGCCTCCCAGGCACCCCATCCATTTTTTTTTAATTAAGGAAGTTCTTTCTGTTTTTAATTTGTTAGATTTTCTTCTTTTAATTTTTAATGTACATGAAGAATATTGATTCTTTTTTCACCAAGCATTTCTCAGAAGTCTTGGTGTAGGCACTGAGAAGGGAACAGTTGGGTTCATTTAACATGGAGTTTTTTGGGAAGTTGTTAATAGAAATACAGTGGAGCAACAGAGGTTAAGATACTGACAAAAAGTGGCTGAGGTGATGAGGCATGGAATTGAAATTAGGTAGGGAGACAAAAGGCATGAGAAAGGAAAAGAGGAGGGGCATGGGTGGACATGTGCCAAGGAGATGGTTAATGAATCAGGAAGCCCAATAAGGTTAAAGGCAGGGCCATAGGTGGAATAAACGAATGGAGCAGAAAGAACAGTGACTACATTCGTTAACTACTAGAACGTTAATTCCAATTCTGGTTACATATTGGAAACACCTGGGGAGCTATAAAAATGGCCAGGTATCTGTGGCCCACTCTGAATCAATTAAATTAGAATTTCAGAGGGTGGAGCCTAGGTGCTGGTATTTGGTGAGCGTTTGGTTTTAGTGTGCGAATAGGGTGGAGAATGCTGCACTGAAGGTCTGGTGTGGTAATTCCAGAAATTCAGTGTGAAGAGTGCAGGGTGGGGCAGATGACAGTGCATGGCTGGGGAGAAATTCAACAGGATGCGGAAAATCATGAGGACAGGCTCCAAGCAGCTCATTGTTCAATGGGCATCCATTTTTGTCCTGAGTTGCTCCGGATGTGCACGGGTGTGCTGTGAAAGAATGAGAGTTAGGTGCCAAAGTCCCTGAAGGATGAGAGGAAGTGCCTGGAGGCTGGAAGATGACAAAGGAGAGGTGGCTTTTAGAAAAAATGTAGATAAAAAGTGGTCTGGAAATACAAGTGACTGTGGGGGATGACACTGACTCTTGAGCATCCTGAAGTAAGTGGGAGCGGGGGTGAGGGCACCCTCCACTGGAGGTGACTGTAGGGGACATGGTCACAGAGCAGATGGAGGGTCTCCTCAAGGTCAAGAAGTGTGGGAATCATTCTGAAAGTATCAACCCATTGTGTAAAATTATACACGACTACACTATATAACCAATCATGTTTCATGCTAGGCTTTGGCTACTAGACAGCTGAGTGCCCACTTTAGGTCCCAACTCTGAAATGCAAAGACCTTCACAGATTTGGGGCACTCATTTCACTGCTGGCTACCATTATGTTCTCTTTGCCTTGAATCCATTGCTGTTTTCGAACTTTATTTTTTCTGGGATTATATGCACCTTTTTAAGCTGCCTGAAACCTGTGTTTGGCATGGGGTGGATTATAAATAAATACATACAAAAGGGTTCTTTGCAGCACAGAATCATTCATTACAGCCTTCTTTCCAATACCTAGTTCCCCCAGTGTATTTTTTTTATTATGTTATGTTAATTACCATACATTACATCATTAGTTTGTGATGTAGTGTTCCATGATTCATTGTTTGCATATAACACCCAGTGCTCCATGCAGAATGTGCTCTCTTTAATACCCATCACCAGGCTAACCCATCCTCCCACCCCCTGCCCTCTAGAACCCTCAGTTTGTTTTTCAGAGTCCATAGTCTCTCATGGTTCATCTCCCCCTCTGACTTCTCCCCCTTCATTCTTCCTCTCCTGCTATCTTCTCCTTCTTCTTCTTCTTTTTTTATTTTTAACATATAATGTATTATTTGCTTCAGAGGTACAGATCTGTGATTCAATAGTCTTGCACAATTCACAGCACTCACCATAGCACATACCCTCCCCAATGTCTATCACCCAGCCACCCCATCCCTCCCACCCCCCACCACTCCAGCAACCCTCAGTTTGTTTCCTGAGATTAAGAATTCCTCATATCAGTGAGGTCATATGATACATGTCTTTCCCTGATCGACTTATTTTGCTCAGCATAATACACTCCAGTTCCAACCACATCATTGCAAATGGCAAGATCTCATTCTTTTTGATGGCTGTGTAGTATTCCATTGTGTGTGTGTGTGTGTGTGTGTGTGTGTGTGTGTGTGTGTGTGTGTATCACATCTTCTTTATCTGTTCATCTGTTGATGTACATCTTGTCTCTTTCCACAGTTTGACTATTGTGGACATTGTTGCTATAAACTATAAAATACTCATGAAAGAAATTGAGGAAGACACAAAGAAATGGAAAAATGTTCCATGCTCATGGGTTGGAAGAACAAATATTGTGAAGATGTCAGTGCTACCTAGAGCAATCTACACATTCAATGCAATCCCCATCAAAATACCATCCACTTTTTTCAAAGAAATGGAACAAATAATCCTAAAATTTGTATGGAACCAGAAAAGATCTCAAATAACCAGAAGAATGTTGAAAAAGCAAAGCAAAGCTGGCGGCATCCCAATTCCAGACTTCAAGCTCTATTACAAAGCTGTCATCATCAAGACAGTATGATGCTGGCACAAAAACAGACACATCGATCAATGGAACAGAGTAGAGAGCCCAGAAATGGACCCTTAACTCTATGGTCAACTAATCTTCGACAAAGCAGGAAAGAATATTCAATGGAAAAAAGACAGTCTCTTCAACAAATGGTGTTGGGAAAATTGGACAGCCACATGCAGAAGAAGGAAACTGGACCATTTCCTTACACCACACACAAAAATAGACTCAAAACGGATGAAAGACCTAAATGTGAGACAGGAGTCCATCAACATCCTAAAGGAGAACACAGGCAGCAACCTCTTCGACCTCAGCTGCAGCAACTTCTTCCTAGAAACATCACCAAAGGCAAGGGAAGCAAGGGCAAAAATGAACTATTGGGACCTCATCAAGATAAAAAGCTTTTGCACAGCAAAAGAAACAGTCAACAAAACCAAAAGACAACCAACAGGCTGGGAGAAGATATTTGCAAATGACATATCAGATAAAGGGCTAGTATCCAAAATCTATAAAGAACTTCTCAAATTCAACACCCAAAGAACAAATGATCCAATCAAGAAACAGGCAGAAGACATGAACAGACATTTTTCCAAAGAAGACATCCAAATGGCCAACAGACACATGAAAAAGTGCTCAATATCACTCGGCATCGGGGAAATCCAAATCAAAACCTCAATGAGATATCACCTCACACCAGTCAGAATGGCTAAAATTAACAAGTCAGGAAATGACAGGTGTTGGCGAGGATGCGGAGAAAGGGGAACCCTCCTACACTGTTGGTGGGAATGCAAGCTGGTGCAGCCACTCTGGAAAACAGTATGGAGTTTTTTCAAAAAGTTGAAAGTAGAGCTACCATACGATCCAGCAATTGCACTACTGGGTATTTACTCCCCCAGTGTATTTAACTTACTATTCTGTTTGTACATCACTTTCTTAAACAGATTTATTATGTGAAATAAACATATTTTGATTTGATGTAATTTTCCTTGTATAAGTAACAGAACATTTTAAAGCAAGGAAGAGAAATAAAATTGTATATGACCTCCTAACATTAAAAGAATAATCTAAAGATTACATGGCAGGACAACTTGCTTCCCCTTCATTTCTGGCCAAGAAGATGCTGAGTCTTATGTCTGGTTTGTCAAAAATGGCAAAGGATTATTTATAAAGGTCTGAGCCTTGGACGTGGTAATTACTGAACTTTCCAAGCCTCTGTTTTATCATTTGTGAGTTGGAGAAAGTAGTAGCATCCACCTCGTGGAGATGGGGTGAGAAGAAAATAAGATGACACATTTGAGTCATTAAGCATAGTGCCTGGCACATATTGTAAACTGTTCATAGATGTCAATTTGAAAAAAAAAAATAAAGGCTTTCCCTTTGATCTCACTCACTATGCTGTGTTGTTCTGATTGTTGCAGTGCATTTATATGTGTCTCTCTCAAAAAATTAATTCCTTAAGGATGGAGTATCTCCCTGTTATGTCCCATGGTGCCAAACACAGTAGACTCTCTGATGGATTAATTTGGTTCTCTGGATCTATATCTTAACAAATGTCACTGGCATGTTTGAGCCAACATGCTTAAAGAAATTCACCGGGCAACTGCTTATAATGTGAAATCTACTGTCCAATTTACAGATCCATCTGCCTTTACATGTTCATCAATTGCTTTTTTTAGTTTCTCAGTTGCCTTTTTAGTTCACAAATTTATTTACTACGTTTGTGATGCTGAAGGAATGTGAGTATTTTGGATGTTAATAGTGTGTTTTCAAAGCCAACTTAAAAAAAAATATTTTTTTGGTTTGAGTTGTGTAGTATTTGGTGAAGCAGAATATTTCTAAGTAATTTCTCCAGGAGTACTTTCTCTTGCTGTTCTCAACACCTTTGGGAATTGATGGTGGTATCTGGCTGGTGGAGACGTGAGTTTTTTTCCCTACTTCTTAATAGAGTGTTCCACTGGGAAATTTTCTAATTTTCAGGACTTGTGGGGCTTTTGTTTTCTTTTTCTCCATCAACAACTGTAATCATCAAATCCCAAAAGCAGAAACATGAGAAACTGAGCAAAAATTCTGAGAGCGGTCCCTAGAATCATGAGTATGATGATGAGTCCCGTGAATGTGCAAATACCTACATGTTCTATGGCTTTTGATTTTGATCCGCCTTCGTACTTATCACTCCAAGCTAGTGGGGAAAATTCTATTTATAATGAACAAGGCAGCTGGTGTGTGTAGTGCTGGTTCCCAGGCTCACAAGTGAAGGCAGGCTTGGCAAGGGGGCCAATTTGGCTAATGAGGAATACAACTTCCTGAAACCCTTTCTCTGTTCAAAAATGGGTGTGGAAATGTAATGGGTGGTCTTTCTAAGATAAAAACCTACATCGCTAAGAAAGCCAGCTCAAGCTTTGGGGATTTTTCCTCTCAATTTTCCTGGTACTTCTGTTGCCTTTAATGACACTTTGTATCACAGACTTTAACCTGAATTCTGAATCCTAGTGAAATATTTTGGCTAGGGGTTTCATTCATGGCATCCTGTTTTGTTGTTAACTGTGGTCTCTCATCAGTCTTTTAAAAATAATATTTCGTGCTGTCGGTTTTAGCAAAAGGTTTCATGGCTCCCTGAATTTACTCATGCTGTCTTCTCAAACTTATTTTTTTAAATAAAAAATGTGATACATACATATGGTAAAACAAAACAAAACAAAACTCAGCAATATAAAATAATATAAGTGAACAAGCAGAAACAAGTCTTTCTTCCACCCCAGACTTCAATCCTCCAAGGCTCCCTCCCCAGAGATAGCCATTGTTACCAGTTTGCTTTGTATCTTTCTGGAATTTTCCATGTATATGCAAGCATATGATACGTTTATTCGTTCTAGGCATACTGATCTGTGTCTTTCTTCTCTCACCTAATGTCTCTTTCCATATCAACTCATATATATCCCCTTCATTCTTTTTCAATGCTGTTAGTCTTGTCTTTTACATCCTAGTTTAATTTTTCAAACAATGAGATTTCATTTCCATTTTCCACTCCTGTTCTGGCCAGCCACAGACTGCCACACCTGGGACAAGCCTTGTGCACTCTCAGTCCAGTGGCCCTGGGAACATTTCCTGGTAACACAACATTTTTTTCCTTGCTGACATTCCTGAAGCTCATAATTCCCTAATTAGACCTTCATCCCTTTGATTTTAGTTTTGCTCAACTACTCAAATGCAAATATCCCTGGGAGTGTTGTCTTCTTTTTCATCCTGGTCTCAGTACCAGTATATTTCTCAGATCCTTTCCTGGAAATAACTTTAGCTGGGATAGGATGCTGACCAAATTGAGGTCCCTGGGAACTGGGGATGAGGGTGTGAGGAAAGAAGAAAGGTGGGGTGAGTTAGCCCACTTTCCAATTTTTTTTCCATACCACATTCATTGTCCCTGAATCTCCTCAGGGTGAGTGACACCATAAATGGAAGACAAAGTCTGTGGAGGCTTCTCTTCCATGTTTTACTCATTACAGAGCTTATATGCTTAAGGGAGAGTCCTAGCACAAGAGTAGAAGATATGCATTCCGGTCTGAGCACAGGTTCTTTCTATTTGTGAAAATAACAAGCAGGAGTAAGGATCTCTCTGATAATTTGATAAAAGTTATGACTCCCTTCAGAAAAATGAACAAATATATAATAATTTGTATAGTGCTACAAGGTTATTATTTTTTATATGTTAATGCTACTAATTGTTAAGCAGTTATTATGTGCTGGGCACTGGGTCAAACAGCTCTGCATACTTATTTATTTTTATGTAAGCCTTACAGTGATCACCCCATGGGGTAGGTGTTGTTGCCCTCATTTTATGGATTAAAGAACTAAGGTTCAGTGAGTTTGTTGTGCAAAAAGTATCAAAGGATAGAGCTGAGTTTGAATCCATCTTGAGATCAAGAGTTCCTGGTTAGGGTATCACTTTGGCCCATTGAGGTGGACCATGGACCTGCCTTGGAAAGTGTTTAAAGAAGGGGAAGATACTGTCGGCAGATAGGATAGGCATAAAAGCACATATGTGAGCATGGTGCAGTGCTGGGCAGACAGGGGGCCTGGACATGCCAAGCCAAAATACACACTCATGGAAGCTCAGAACACAAAAAATAAAGTGTCCTCAAAATTACCAAAAGCAAAAGGAAGGAGGGAAAGTTGTATGTTCTTATATCAGCATGCGGTATGGAAATGGTGCTAGCAGTAGCTAACATTATTAATGCCCATCACGGGTGAGGCACTGTTCTAGGAGCATTAAGTATTTTACCTCACTTATTCCTCATGGTCAGCTTATGAGTAAATACTATTACTACGCCCATTTTACAGCTGGGAAACCTGAAGGATAGTGGGGCTAGATAGTCTGCTCCAGATCATGCAGGTAGTAAGTAGTAGGGTCTAGATTTGAAAATAGGCATTTGGGCAGAAGTCTGTGTTCTTACCCCCCAGGCTATGCTGCCCCCATACAATTTGTTTGTGAGCTCCCTCCCCTTTTCTGCCTCTTGGTAAGATCCTTTATGGTGATTTTCGAGGCCACCCTAAATGGCCCATTTTCTGTGGACTCTTTCCCAAACACATTTCTTCCTATTTCTGACCTCTAAGGCATTCATTATTCCCTTCCAGGTGCCCTCAGAGCGCTTGGTTCATATGTACTGTTGATGCTTTTTGGATGTTATGGTTTTTATTCATTTATTTTTTTGAGAGACAGAGAGAATGAGCAGGGGGAGGGCCAGAGGCAGAGGGAGAAGCAGGCTCCCTGCTGAGCAGGGAGCCCGACACGGGACTCGATCCCAGGACCCTGAGATCATGACCTGAGCCAAAGGCAGAAGCTTAACTGACTGAGCCACCCAGGCGCCCCTAGGATGTTATGTTGTAAGTGCTAGATTACAAGTGTCTCAAGGTTGAAGAAACCATGTTTTATTTACCCTCGGTGCTTAAAACAGCACTGGTGACCATGGTAGATGTCCCTCCGTGTTTCCTGTCTGGCTTTAGGCTACAATCTACCTTACTTTGGTCCTGTTGGGAACCTCCATGGCACTGCAGGCTCTGGAGAGAAGTGGAAGGTACAGAAAATTACGGCAGGGGCTCATGGGGCCCTGGATGACTGCTCATTGGTGTTCAAGACCCAGCAGTGGTTGGAGGGACCTGGTAGCACCTCTCGTGACCACACCCCCTTGCTTCTTCCCTGGAAACAGGTGTTGTCTTTAGCTCAGTGACTTCACTCACCTTGCAAACAAGTGTCTCTCTGCTCTTCTATTTCTGTCTGTGTTTTACACATGGATGGTTGACTCTGTTTATCTCAGAGTCAAACTGTAGGAAAGGAGATCTGACTGCCCTGGTTAGTCACTATGCAGTGCAGAATGTCTCTCTTAGGCAGACTTCTCATGCCAGGGTCCCTCCTAGACCACTAGCCCTTTATATATGGCCCAGGCATCTGTTGCTGGATGTGGTGAATCTTGGCAGAATCTGGAATTTTCCTGTTGTATGTGTGTGTGTGTGTGTGTGCATGCGTGTATGTGTGTGCATGGAGAGAAACATTTGATACAATTTCTACTTAGTTGAATGTCCAATTTATTAATCTTCAAACCATCAATATTTATCTAAATATTCAGACACTAGCTACATAATGATTAAATGAAAAAGAACTTACACATTTACCAAATTGGATCTTCCCCGCATTTAAATATTGATTACAAAATTCATTTAGGTGCTCACAAATCTAATATTATCAAGTACTCTGGTTATTTTAAATGACTGAAGAAGGAGACAAAACATGCAAGCAGTATTTCAAAGATTACAAAGCTAATTGGTACTTATTTTAAAAATGCCAACAACAAGACAGAAGAAAGAGAAATTAAGGAGTCGATCCCATTTACAATTGCACCCCAAACCATAAGATACCTAGGAATAAATCTAACCAAAGAGGCAAAGAATCTGTACTCAGAAAACTATAAAATACTCATGAAAGAAATTGAGGAAGACACAAAGAAATGGAAGAACGTTCCATGCTCATGGATTGGAAGAACAAATATTGTGAAGATGTCAATGCTACCTAGAGCAATCTACACATTCAATGCCATCCCCATCAAAATACCATCCACTTTTTTCAAAGAAATGGAACAAATAATCCTAAAATTTGTATGGAACCAGAAAAGACCTCGAATAGCCAGAGGAATGTTGAAAAAGAAAAGCAAAGCTGGCGGCATCCCAATTCCGGACTTCCAGCTCTATTACAAAGCTGTCATCATCAAGACAGTATGATGCTGGCATAAAAACAGACACATCGATCAATGGAACAGAGTAGAGAGCCCAGAAATGGACCCTCAACTCTATGGTCAACTCATCTTCGACAAAGCAGGAAAGAATGTCCAATGGAAAAAAGACAGTCTCTTCAACAAATGGTGTTGGGAAAATTGGACAGCCACATGCAGAAGAAGGAAACCGGGCCATTTCCTTACACCACACACAAAAATAGACTCAAAATGGATGAAAGACCTAAATGTGAGACAGGAGTCCATTAACATCCTAAAGGGGAACACAGGCAGCAACCTCTTCGGCCTCAGCTGCAACAACTTCTTTGTTTTATTCTTGTAATCACCCTTACTATTATTGTTTCATTACTCATCAGGACTGATAATGATTCAGTGCTTTTGTGTGAATGAGAGAGCAGTGGTCATTCCTCGAGTAAGAAAAAAAAAGAGTATATTATTTTTTTCTCATTAATAATAATTACAAGTAATACTTGCAACAAAGCCATTTTAAGTGAATTATACAAATCAGATTATCGAACATAAAATGATTGTTCAAGTTTTAAATCATAATAATTAGAAAATTTTGAATTAAATTGTTTGTTATAAAATAGTTACATGTCTCACTCTCATGGAAACCAATTTGAGGAATATTTTCGATGTTTACTAGTTTCCATATTTTGTTTTCTATAGAAATGGTTGCCATATTTTAGAGTCTTTCTTATGACATTGTTGACTTAAGTCATTTTAAAATATATTTTAATGTTGAGAAGCTTTTGTTCTCCACTAATGGCATATATTGGCAAAATTAAATAGGGCCTGCTAGCTACAGAGTTTTATAAATGTATCCAGCTGATTATTGCTGGAAATAAATTGCAGGACTTCAGTGGGAGACATCCTAGTTTTCAGAAAGCAAGTTAAGGATTTTAGTTCTGACGCCATGTATCCAGGTCCTATCAACATCCTATCCCTCACTATATTCCTCAGTCAATTTCAGGGGTGAAATTTTGTGTGGTTGTCACACACACTTTCTTTGTTATTCTTTATATTATGTAAGTTACTTAAAACATTGAAAGGGCAATGATGTTCTTTGGGTTTTAAAAATCTTTCTTTTGGGGGCGCCTGGGTGGCTTAGTCAGTTAAGCCTCTGCCTTCGGCTCAGGTCATGATCCCAGGGTCCTGGGATCGAATCCCACATCGGGCTCCCTGCTCGGCGGGAAGCCGGCTTCTCCCTCTCCCACTCCCCCTGCTTGTGTTCCGTCTCTCGCTGTATCTCTCTCTGTCAAATAAATCAATAAAATATTTTAAAAAATCTTTGTTTTGTTTCTAATACAGAAGAAACTGATTTTTAAGATATTTTTATTTTGAAATTTCAAACATACAGAAAAGTTGAAAGAATAATACCATGGACATCAAAAAGCTTTTTACCCAGATCCGTCAGTTGTTAACATCTTGCCTCATTTGTTTCCCCCACCCCGTTATTTTGTTGAGACATTTGAAAATTGCCTATGTCATGATCTGCCCTCTGATTTGCTTCTATGCATACATGCGAAGAGCACCAACATTCTCCGACGTGTCCTCAATGTCATGATCACACCTAAGAAATCCAATAATTCAATATAACCTCACGTACACTTCATGTTCAAATTTTCCTAATTGTCTCCCAATGATCCCTTGTAGATTCTCCTCCAGAATTCAATGGAGTTTCATTCCGTGTATTTGGTTATTACATTTCTTCACTTTTCTTTGATGTACAACATTCTCCTCCTCTTTTGTTGTTGTTCATGATCCTGACATTTTTGAGGAATTCAGGCCAGTTGTTTTGTAAAATGCACCACAATCTGGCTCTATTATTATCCTCATGATTAGATTGCAGTACAACAGTTTTGGCAAGAATACCTCCGAGGTGAAGTTCGAACTTCCCACTGAGTCACACCAGGAAGCCTATGAGGTCAGCTTCTCTCTTATCGGTGATGCAACATTTGACCAAGAAATCAATTTTGAAAATCAGCTTGGATCATAATTAGACAGATCATGAAATTTTCAATTGAGATGAATCTTCTTTCTAGAATTTTCTACATTGGGGAAGTTGGCATCAACGTCAAGAGACTCTGAGGTTCATTGAGTGTCTTCATAAATGGAAGTGAGAGAGAACATTATGGGATATCTAGCAGACGGGCACATCAGGCAGGAAAATAGTAGGTGCAAAGGCTCTGCAGCAGGACTGTGGCTGGCATGCTTGGAGAGCAGCAAGGAGGCCAGGGCTGAAGAGCCATTAGCCGGGAGGAGGGTCACAGATGAGACCCCAAGAGGAAGGAAATAGATCCTGACTGGAAGGTGCCATAAGAGCTTTAATTTGGGGCTCAATGTGATGGAAAGCCATTGAGAAGTTCTCAGGAGAGAGCAAGGTGGTCAAACTTACCTGTTTTTCTTGTCATTTAGAATTTTTTTATCCATATTAAAAGTGATCCTTCAGACCAGAACAGATTTTTGTGATATATTCCTCTTGTGAATACATAAAATAGGAAAGCAGTAGTGACAGAAATTATGTAAGGTATTTCCAAGACAATGTAACTACATCACAGCTGCTGCCTGGCTGACAGCAACTTAAAGACCATCCTGACTTCAGGGATATTAAAATGTCAAAAGATATGAGAGGAAACACCTGTGTACCAGCGCTTTGCTTCAGAAATACAGTCCCCAGCTCTGCTGAGGCCCCTGTGTGTGCCTCCCTGCTCACGTCTCCCTCCTCCCCGTCCTGCAGACGTCCCCACTCCTGGCTCCTGTGTTTCCCGGCTCTCATTTCTCTACTGTGATTCCAAACGTGCCCTCAGCATGTATTTTCTGTCTGAATTGTTCTGTGCGTCTCCTTCCGTGACCTGCTTTTTCACTCGGCGTTAGGTGAGGTGCAGCCTCGCTTCTGTGCCGGGCTGTGCTCACTGTCACTGCGGTCTGGGTCCCGCTGTGTGTGCGTCCGTTCTTCCTCTGTCCTTCTGTTCAGGGACGTGGGCGCTCCCGGAGTTTGCTGCTACGCACGACTTTCCTGCGAGCATCCCCCGCTGGTGTCCCGGAACACGTGGAGCGTTTCTCCAGAGCACAGACCTCTGGAATCGGGGGGGCTGCATGACAGAAGATTCGGTTCTGTTGGCCGGCAGGTCAGATGCATCCCCCCCTCCCTCCCTGACCATCCCGAGGGGACAGGAGTCCTGCCCTTGCTTGTGGCCTGAAGGTCTGCAGTCAGGGGCCCCGGGACGAGGAGGAGGAGGAAGGGAGGCAGGGAGGACGAGGCTTCCCGCCAGCAGCCCAGGGAGGCGAAGCGGGAGCAGCGAGGCCAGGCGGGGCCCTGGCACTGGCTCTCAGACCAGCCGGAGCCTGGGGACTCGGGCTGCAGCGCGGCGACATCACGGAATCCACTGTGTTGGTTCACCGCTGGGCTGTGGGACACCGACTCCAGCTGAGGACGTGTTTCATTCGGAGGTTCTTTGACCTCGGTTCCTTCACGGACCCGAAGTAAGGAAAGTTGACTGGCTCTGGGGACACTGTCTGACCCCGGCCGCCGCTGAGTCCCGCTCCGGCTCCTGTTGCGGGGTCCAAGGTCACCGCCCTCTGGTCCCGAACGTCAGCCCCGGCCACCCTCTGCTGTCTCCTCACAGGCCCGTGTGCAGCCGCACGACCTTAGACAGTCGCCAGCCCTCGAGCCCGTGGTGGGCCCGTGACCGCTTTGCCCTGGGCTGGCTTTGACCTTCCTCGAGGAGGAGCGGATGCTGCTGGCCCGTCCCCCGCAGGGCCTGGATGGGTGGTGTCAGCACCCGACGGCTGAGGAATGGCCAGACTCGGGGGGCCTGGGGGTGCTGTGCACCGGGGAGCCACGTCAGCTGCCCCTGGGCCGCTCTAGCCTTTCCCTTTGTCATCGCTGGTGCGGCAGCGGCAGGATGGCTGAGGGGGTCGTGTGCACCCCTGCCCTGTGGTGAGGGGAGTTCCCCATCCGGGGGTCCCCATCTCCCCCTGCTTCCCTCCTGGATCTGGCGGCCGCGTCAGGACTCTGGGGCGGGGGCGGGCTGTGCCTCTGCTCCTCCCGCAGTGCTGCCTTTTCCCCTTCCTGGGCCTGGGCGGCTGCTCCTGTCCTTGCTGCCCGGGTGCGTCCCGCGCCTGCACAGGTGGGGGCTGTGGAACCCGTGGCCGGTCCTGCTGTGGCTCACGTGCAGGCCCGTGGCCACAGCTGCGCGCTTGGTGACTGCGCGAGGGGCAGATTCGCTGGGCGTCCCATGTGCAGAGTCTGCGTGAGGGCATGTGGATTCTCTCACTACAGTGCTCTCAGGAAAGGTGGCCCCGGGCACCTTGGGAACATGTGACGATTCCTCAAGCTGACCTGAGCCTGACCGTTCTCAGGACCACTGATGGGGGTGGGTGTGCAAAGTCAAGGAAGACTCCCGTGTTTTGGCCTCAGCAAATGGGTGAATGGTGGTGGTGTTCACTGGGACATGACAAATTGGAGGAGGCACAAGTCAGAGATGACAGGGGATCCGGAGCTCAACATTGGACAACTGAAGCTTGATTTGCCCATTAGACAACCAAGAGAAGCTTTATCAGCCTTGGCAGCCTGAGATGCAGGGAAGGGTGCAGAGTGGAGATACAAATTTGGGGCTCTTCAGTGTGTAATGGCATTTGAATGCATGAAAGATTAAGACCACTTAAGTGAGTGTAGATAGAGAAGAGGTCTGTGGATGATCCCAGGGGTACCTCTGATACTGAGAGGTCAGGAGATGGGAAGACCCAGCACAAGGAGCCTGAGAAGGGGTAGCCGTAGGAGAGAGTCAGGAGGGAAGTCAAGCCAAGCCTAGCTATTTCAACTCTGAAATGCTGTGGATAACAATGCAAGTTGCCCATCACATTTGGCCATGTGGAGGTGCTGAAGCCTGTATAAGAGCGGGGTAGGAGAAGGTTGGTGTGGGCTGGGAGGATGGAATTGAGAACGTGGGATGGTGGGTTGCATAACACTCTGGAGGGGTTTGGAGCTGAGAAACATGCTGCTAGTTGCAGAGGAGAGGGGATTAGAGGAGATTTTAAATATTTTAAAAACCATCTTTTCAATTTGATATAATTTTACTTTATTTTATTTTAAACACTTCTGTTGAGGTATCCTTTGCATACCATAATATTCAACCATTTTAAATGTGCAATTCGATGATGTTTAGTAAATTTTCCCTTTTATTCAACCATCACCATAAGCTAGTCTTAGAATATTTCCATCTCTCAAATAAAAGCCTGTACCCATTTACAGTTAATCCGGTTTCTTCTTTCATCCTCAGGCGAACACTACTTTACTTTTTGTCTCTATAGATTTGCCTTTTCTGGGAATTTTGTAGAAATGAAATCATATAACATATTGTCTTTCACGTTGGGCTTCTTTCACTTAGCATAGTACTCATTCATGCTGTAGCATGTATCATTATTTGTTTCTTTTTACTGCCGAATGGTATTCTATCAGAAGGATATACCACATTTGTCTTTCCATTCACCATTTGCTGTGTATTTGGATTGTGGAAGACGGTTATTGAAGACGGGGATGGTATCGTTGTGCTCAGGCTGCCATAACAAAATACCACAGCCTGGGTGGTTAAACAACAGAAATTTATTTTCTTACAGTTCTGGAGGCTGGAAGACTAAGATCAAAGTGCTCGCAAGGTTGGTATATGGTGAAACCTTTCTTCCTGGCTTGCAGACGCCACTTTCTTACTATGTCCTCATATGACCTTTTCTCTGTGCACGAAGAAAGAGAGAGAGAGAAATCTGGTGTTCTTTCCCCTCTTATAAGATACCCATCCTATCAGATCAGGGCTCTACCCTTAGGATCTCATTTAATCTTCATTACCTCCCTAAAGGCCCTATTTCCAAATACAGTCATATTGCGGGGGTTAGGGCTTCAACATGTGAATTTGGGGGTGGGGAGCATGATTCAGTCCAGAACAGGGAGATTACATCATATTTCTGTGCTGAATGAGAATGCTCTAATACAGGGTTTCTCAACCTTGGCACTCTTAACCCCCCTATATCTCAGTAGCATTTCCCCACTGGTCATGACAACCAACCACGTTCCCAGGCATCAGCAAATATTTCTTGGAGGATGCAAAATCATTCTTGGCTGAGAAGTACTGATAGAGTAGGAAGAAAATTGATCATTCTGGAGCGAGAAAAGATAATTGCAAGAGCAAAGTCCTTGAGTAGGCAAGAGGAGATGGGATTCAGTAGTGAGAGGCCCTGGAGGGCAGCAGAGATAATTCATCCACTGGGGCAGGAGGGAGGACATAGAGGCAGGTTGGGTGGTAGATTTGCTGATGGAAGGAGGTGCTAGTTTTCTTCTTACACTTGTCTTTCTCAGTGAAATCAACCATCTGCGTGGGGGCAGGACTGTGTAGCACATACTGGAGAACCAGCCATGTTTTATTGAGAACACACCAAGAGAAAAAAAATATTTCCTTAGGAGCTAATACGTGCTACCTTCTTCCTTCTTTTGAGTGCACAGCGCATTGTTTAACCCACCTACCATAGTTCAACACATGTTAGAGTTCTTGATGTATGCATACTGCATGATTGTAAATTACTCGAAGATGGGAAGTGTCTTGTGTATATTTGTATAGCCTACAACAAATAACTCAGTCCACAGTAGTTAATAAATGTTGAATTAAAATGAATTTTCATCAGAACTATATAATCTTTACTTTCTAACAAATTTGCCTCATAAAACTAGTAACACTCCAAGAACTGGCTGGTGGAACTAGAATGTGGCAAAAACATAAGATGCATTATTAGCTATGATTTGGTGAACATTTCCAATTTGTTTTCAAAATAGATTATATCAATAAAACTGTAATATAAACCAGCACTTCTCAAACTTCAATCTCCATATGAATCAGCTGATAGTGTTGTTAAAATGTAGATTCTGACTCAGTAGATCTGGGGTGGGGCCTGAGATTCTGCATTTTTCACAAGATTCCAAGTAAGGCTGATGCCCTTTATCCATGAACAACAATCTGACTAGCAAAGTTCTAGGTCCACAAAAGATTGGGTTGCATAAGGAATTGAAGAGCTTAGACAAAGAGCTAACAAGGTCATTGCTGCAGGTGGGGAGGGGGTTCTCAGGCAGACAGTGATAAAAGAGAGAGCATAACCTCACAAATGCCACATGACTTCATTAAGCCGGGATGGGGGACATTAAGAATCAGCATCATGTTATGGGTTCAGAATCCAAAATGGCCTTGGTAGCTTGGAGACATGGAGAGAAACCAATAAAAGCAAAGTTCAGAAGAGACAAAGGGCATTGTGTTTGCAGGGGAAAGACCCAACCTGTCAAATCTACAGTGAGCGATGATAAGGTAGATGCATGTAGAGCTGAAAAATATCTAAAAATCATGTGGATCTTGGGTTGATCATGAACTGGCAAGAGAAGTGCTCTGGTTCTGAAATCAAGTATAAGAGTAAACCACACAATCAGAAACCACAGAGCAGGCCCCGTTATATTTAGCACTATTTAGAAACTAGCTGGAATATGGCATCTAGTGTTGAGTTGTATGAATTGAGAAAGATGGAGAGAACTCAGAGAAGTTCAGGTGAGAGCTTCAAGGATGATTAAAAGATTGAGAAATAGGATTTAGTGGTTAGAGGAGAAGGCTGCATGGTGATTTAATAATAGTATTTTTTCCACAAAAGGAATATGTTTTGCAGGGAGTGGTGAGTAGTATTTCCCCATTTCTCTTGACCGACTAAGACAAAATGCCTTTAAATTGCTCCAAGGGTGATTTTGGTTGGATATGAAAATAGTCCCTCATAAAGTAGGAGGATTGTCAGGCATTGGAATGTGCTATCAAGGGAAGCTCTTGAATATTTTTCCTCTTAGAGGCCTTTTCCTGTTTGTTGGGAATTTTTAGTGGAGCCCAACTTGAAGCCAGAGAGATGGCATAGCTGAAATTGTGAGTGCTATCCACCATTGGCACTCTGGGCCCCTGAGGACCAAAATGGTTCATAAAGTTGAAATTGGTTACTTTCTTTCTCAGGATGTCCTGGGGATTCCTAAAAGTCCCAGGGATAAGGGATTACTCACTGGTGTCATTGCTGAGAGCTGCCAAGCCTGCTGGGCACATTCAATGGGACAAGGACCAAGGGGTGTGTATGGTAGAGTCCAGGTAGGGTTCCAGGTGCTTCAGACTTGTGATCTATGTTCCGGTGTGTCAGAGTCAGGCAACAACACCACCCCAGTGAAGTGGAGTCCTACCTGGTGGACAGCTAGCCTGAAACACTGTGACCAAATCAATGTTTCATGGTAGGATTCACCTACAGCATATTCATGTGGGTACCCAGAAAGTAATACACATGGATGTAATGGTCAGATGGGTGAAAAACAGGTTGTGGTGGGGGCTGGAGAGCTCATTCTAAAGGAGATAGCAACTGATCAGACCCAAATGATTACTGCTGTTTAGGAGAAATGACCCCACATCATCAGAATTCCTGGGCCTTCAAGAGAAGTCAGATGTTTGGATATTTAATACAGATATTTTAATTTAAAAATGTATCTGTAAATAATATGGGGGCCTGAGTGGCTCAATTGGTTGAGCATCCAGCTCTTGGTTTCTGCTCAGGTCATGATCTCAGGGTCCTAGGATCGAGCCCCAAGTCTGGCTCCAAGCTCAGCAGGGAGTCTGCTTGAGAATTCTCTCTCCTTCTTCCCCTGCCCCTCCCCCCTACTCTCTCTCTCTAAAATAAATGAATAAATCTTTTAAAAAATGTATTGGCAAATAATAAAAATTCTGAAAATCCCCACATGGGCCAACACCAGGCAGACCAAGCAAATGTGGCTGTATCTGGATTTGATCTATAGGTTCTGGGTCGGACGCCTCCAGTATAAACTGAGAACTGATCTGTGACTCATAAGAGAGAACCAAGGGGAGCTCAAACCCAGAAGGACAGTGCCAGCCACAGTATCGTGGTTTTGCCCTGCCCTCCCAGAGCCAATACTACAGAGGTTCTCTGGTATGACTTTTATTAGTTGGGGGAGGTACTTAAACCAGATGTTTCACTCTGAATTAACTGGATAGGTGCAGCTGTGTAGATGTATCTTACAGTTCACCTCTAAGATATCACCTAACTGCCCTTTCCCACATAAAA
The DNA here is from genome assembly GCF_037043125.1 of Eumetopias jubatus. Taxonomy (NCBI): domain Eukaryota; kingdom Metazoa; phylum Chordata; class Mammalia; order Carnivora; family Otariidae; genus Eumetopias; species Eumetopias jubatus. The sequence continues at coordinate 126,121,000 of NW_028274812.1, read as the reverse complement.
GATACAAAACAATGTCCAACAGTCAGAGAAACCCAATCTTCTGGATGCTAACATCATCTTTCCTTTAGGTTTGGTCATTGTCATGGCAACATGCATCAGGCTGCTTCCTGAAGACCTGTGGACATGTTTGGGATGAGAAAGCCCCACCTTGTCAAGAGCAGGCATTCTGAGCAAAAGCAGGTAGAAGCTGGGAGCCACTCATCATCATAAACTGAGCACCTTACAAGAAAAATGCTGCCAAGTTCTTGCTCATAGGACATGTTGAGGTAGTGGTTGTTGGCTGCCCCTCTGGGGGTAGAGTGCACTGGGGAGGAGATGTGGCAGAGGGAGGAAGCTAATCTTGCCTTCTCAGGGCTCTGGCACACAATGGTGATGCACCGGTTTTTGTTTGTTGTTGTTTTGTTTTATGAATGGCCATTAAATAGTAAGATTTTACTGAGGATCACTTCTTGAGGTCTTTGGTGGATTTATAGTTTGCTGGGTGCTGGGAGTCTAATGTCACAGGAACTCCATGATTCTTGCTTCCAAATTATTTGCCTTGGGAAGAGCTGGACAAGTGAGACAACAATTTCTATTCTGCTCAATTCTTTAACACAGTTGGAGTTCATGGCAATGGAACATTTGAAGTGTTTTATTTTCATTTATTTTCTTTTCCTTGTATTTTATGAGATCAAAACGAGACAAAGAAACTGGTAGGATGTCTCTGAGTGTTCTTTTTGCTACTGGGAAAGAATTTCGTTTTATTTCTGTGTTCAGTAGAAATAATTGTAAATTCTGACCTGAACGGAATGCCCTCACAAATGACAGGTTCAAGAATAATTCTATCATGGTTACATAGTTTTCTTTGGCCTGAAAAATATCTAATTAGTTAAATGCTAGCCTGTTGCTAAAATGGACATACCAGTGGATAATCTTTTGGGGAAGAAATTGTTCCACAGAATTACAGAATTATTTCTTTATTCATGAAATATCTGAGTGTCTAGACATTGACCTGTATATTCTAAGGACATAAAGTCTTTGTTCTCAAAAGTATATAGTAATAATAACTGTTATTATTATTATCATTGAAGCTTTATCTTGTGCCAGATCCTGTACACACAATTTTGTTTAATTATTCCAACAATCCTTTTTGAAATAATCAAGGTTATTATTTACGTTTTATGGATGAAATCTGAGGCTGCAAGAAGGTGCCTAAGGCCACATAACTAAAAAGTGGCTGGACAGGGATACTTTGCCATCAAGGCTTATAATTTAACCACTGCTCTATCCTGTTCCCTTTAGGTATGAAAGATGAAACTTGCACACAAGTAAAAACAAAGCATTATTGATGGCTCCAATCAGAAGTAACCTCTTGTTCTCAGAGACAAATTTTTCAGCTATCCTTGAAACTGCAGTGTTTACCCTTTGACGGGGAACTTGACTTCTGAAAACAACCCAAAGTCCTTGGAACCAAGCCTCGTGAATATGATGTTTAATACCACTTTTGTTCTAAAATGTGGTGAGACTAAAGTATTATCACTGGCTTGAAAATGTTGCCAAATGAGGTGTTTAGAAATATTTTATTCAATGATAGAACAAAGTATTGACTCTCTGGAGGCAACTATTGTGAAGGGAATTTGAAGATGCATGCATGGTTCTGGCCAGTGAGGATTTTCCCATCTTGCTCCAACTTCTCTGTATCCCTGGCCCTAAAGGAGTAAATGACCTCCCCATGTACTGGGCACAGCATTGTGGTTCCATAAGCAGTATATTGATGGATTGATTGTGTGATGGCATGACATCATCTCTTGTGAATCAGAGAGTACTGACTCACCTCTTTTTTATTGTTATGTTAATCGTCATATATTACATCATTAGTTTTTGAGGTAGTGTTCCATGATTCATTGTTTGTGCATAACACCCAGTGCTCCATGCAGAATGTGCCCTCTTTAATAACCATCACCAGGCTAACCCATCTCCCTACCCTCCTCCCCTCTAGAACCGTCAGTTTGTTTTTCAGAGTCTATCGTCTCTCATGGTTCGTCTCCCCCTCTGACTTACTCCCCTTCATTCTTCCCCTCCTGCTATCTTCTTCTTTTTCTTTTTTCTTAACATATGTTGCATTATTTGTTTCAGAAGTACAGATCTGTGATTCAACAGTCTTGCACAATTCACAGCGCTCACCATAGCACATACCCTCCCCAATGTCTATCACCCAGCCACCCCATCCCTCCCAACCCCCACCACTCCAGCAACCCTCAGTTTGTTTCCTGAGATTAAGAATTCCTCATATCAGTGAGGTCATATGATACATGTCTTTCTCTGATTGACTTATTTCACTCAGCATAACACCCTCCAGTTCCATCCATGTCGTTGCAAATGGCAAGATCTTATTCCTTTTGATGGCTGCATAATATTCCATTGTGTTTATATAGCACATCTTCTTTATCCATTCATCTGTCGATGGACATCTTGGCTCTTTCCACAGTTTGGCTATTGTGGACATTGCTGCTATAAACATTGGGGTGCACATGCCCCTTCGGATCCCTACATTTGTATCTTTGGGGTAAATACCCAGTAGTGCAATTCCTGGATTGTATGGTAGCTCTATTTTCAACTGTTTGAGGAACCTCCATGCTATTTTCCAGAGTGGTTGCACCAGCTTGCATTCCCACCAACAGTGTAGGAGGGTTCTCCTTTCTCCACATCCCTGCCAACATCTGTCGTTTCCTGATTTGTTAATTTTAGCCATTCTGACTGGTGTGAGGTGGTATCTCATTGAGGTTTTGATTTGGACTTCCCTGATGCCGAGCGATGTTGAGCACTTTTTCATGTGTCTGTTGGCCATTTGGATGTCTTCTTTGGAAAAATGTCTGTTCATGTCTTCTGCCCATTTCTTGATTGGATTATTTATTCTTTGGGTGTTGAGTTTGATAAGTTCTTTATAGATTTTGGATACTAGCCCTTTATCTGATATGTCATTTGCAAATATTTTCTCCCATTCTGTCGGTTGTCTTTTGGTTTTGTGGACTGTTTCTTTTGCTGTGCAAAAGCTTTTTATCTTGATGAAATCCCAATAGTTCATTTTTGCCCTTGCTTCCCTTGCCTTTGGCGATGTTTCTAGGAAGGAGTTGCTGTGGCTGAGGTCGAAGAGGTTGCTACCTGTGTTCTCCTTTAGGATTTTGATGGACTCCTGTCTCACATTTAGGTCTTTCAACCATTTGGAGTCTATTTTTGTGTGTGGTGTAAGGAAATGGGCCAGTTTCATTCTTCTGCATGTGGCTGTCCAATTTTCCTGACACCATTTGTTGAAGAGACTGTCTTTTTGCCATTGGACATTCTTTCCTTGCTTTGTCAAAGATAAGTTGACCATAGAGTTGAGGGTCCATTTCTGGGCTCTCTATTCTGTTCCATTGATCTATGTGTCTGTTTTTGTGCCAGTACCATACTGTCTTGATGATGACAGCTTTGTAATAGAGCTGGAAGTCCGGAATTGGGATGCCGCCAGCTTTGCTTTTCTTTTTCAACATTCCTCTGGCTATTCGGGGTCTCTTCTGGTTCCACACAAATTTTAGGATTATTTGTTCCATTTCTTTGAAAAAAGTGGATGGCATTTTGATGGGGATTGCATTGAATGTGTAGATTGCTCTAGGTAGCATTGACATCTTCACAATGTTGGTTCTCCCAATCCATGAGCATGGAACGTTTTTCCATTTCTTTGTGTCTTCCTCAATTTCTTTCATGAGTATTTTATAGTTTACTGAGTACAGATCCTTTGTCTCTTTGGTTAAATTTATTCCTAGGTATCTTATGGTTTTGGGTGCAATTGTAAGTGGGATCGACTCCTTGATTTGTCTCTCTTCTGTCTTGTTGTTGGTGTATAGGAATGCCACTGATTTCTGTGCATTGATTTTATAGCCTGCTACTTGACTGAATTCCTGTATGAGTTCTAGCAGTTTTGGGGTGGAGTCTTTTGGGTTTTCCACATACAGTATCATATCATCTGCAAAGAGTGAGAGTTTGACTTCTTCTTTGCCGATGTGGATGCCTTTGATTTCTTTTTGTTGTCTGATTGCTGTGGCTAGGACTTCTAATACGATGTTGAATAGCAGTGGTGATAGTGGACATCCCTGCCGTGTTCCTGACCTTAGGGGAAAAGCTCTCAGCTTTTCCCCATTGAGAATGATATTCGCTGTAGGTTTTTCATAGATGGCTTTTAGGATACTGAGGTATGTACCCTCTATCCCTATACTCTGAAGAGTTTTGATCAAGAAAGGATGCTGTACTTTGTCAAATGCTTTTTCAGCATCTATTGAGAGGATCATATGATTCTTGTTCTTTCTTTTGTTAATGTATTGTATCACGTTGATTGATTTGTGGATGTTGAACCAACCTTGCAGCCCAAGGATAAATCCCACTTGGTCGTGGTGAATAATCCTTTTAATGTACTGTTGGATCCTATTGGCTAGTATTTTGGTGAGAATTTTTGCGTCCATATTCATCAAGGATATCGGTCTGTAATTCTCCTTTTTGATGGGGTCTTTGTCTGGTTTTGGGATCAAGGTAATGCTGGCCTCATAAAATGAGTTTGGAAGTTTTCCTTCCATTTCTATTTTTTGGAACAGTTTCAGGAGAATAGGTATTAATTCTTCTTGAAATGGCTGATAGAATTCCCCTGGGAAGCCATCTGGCCCTGGGCTTTTGTTTCTTTGGAGATTTTTGATGACTGCTTCAATTTCCTTAGTGGCTATAGGTCTGTTCAGGTTTTCTATTTCTTCCTGGTTCAGTTTTGGTAGTTGATACATCTCTAGGAATGCACCCATTTCTTCCAGGTTATCTAATTTGCTGGCATAGAGTTGCTCATAATATGTTCTTATAATTGTTTGTATTTCTTTGGTGTTGGTTGTGATCTCTCCTCTTTCATTCATGATTTTGTTGATTTGGGTCATTTCTCTTTTCTTTTTGATCAGTCTGGCCAGGGGTTTATCAATCTTGTTAATTCTTTCAAAGAACCAGCTCCTAGTTTCGTTGATCTGTTCTACTGTTCTTTGGGTTTCTAGTTCATTGATTTCTGCTCTGATCTTTATTATTTCTCTTCTCCTGCTGGGTTTAGGCTTTATTTGCTGTTCTTTCTCCAGCTCCTTTAGGTGTAGGGTTAGGTTGTGTATTTGAGACCTTTCTTGTTTCTTGAGAAAGGCTTGTATTGCTATATACTTTCCTCTCAGGACTGCCTTTGCTGTATCGCAAAGATTTTGAACAGTTGTGTTTTCATTTTCGTTGGTTTCCATGAATTTTTTAATTCTTCTTTAATTTCCTGGTTGACCCATTCATTCTTTAGTAGGATGCTCTTTAGCCTCCATGTATTTGAGTTCTTTCTGACTTTCCTCTTGTGAATGAGTTCTAGTTTCAAAGCATTGTGGTCTGAAAATATGCAGGGAATAATCCCAATCTTTTGGTACCGGTGGAGACCTGATTTGTGACCTAGGATGTGATCAATTCTGGAGAATGTTCCATGGGCACTAGAGAAGAATGTGTATTCCGTTGCTTTGGGATGGAATGTTCTGAATAGATCTGTGAAGTCCATTTGGTCCAGTGTGTCATTTAAAGTCTTATTTCCTTGTCGATCTTTTGCTTAGATGATCTGTCCATTTCAGTCAGGGGGGTGTTAAAGTCCCCCACTATTATTGTATTGTTGTCAATGTGTTTCTTTGCTTTTGTTATTAATTGCCTTATATAATTGGCTGCTCCCATGTTAGGGGCATAGATATTTACAATTGTTAGATCTTCTTGTTGGATAGACCCTTTAAGTAGGATATAGTGTCCTTCCTCATCTCTTATTATAGTCTTTGTTTTAAAATCTAATTTGTCTGATATAAGGATTGCCACCCCAGCTTTCTTTTGGTGTCCATTAGCATGGTAAATGGTTTTCCACCCCCTCACTTTCAATCTGGGGGTGTCTTTGGGTCTAAAATGAGTCTCTTGCAGACAGCATATGGATGGGTCTTGTTTTTTAATCCAATCTGATAGCCTGTGTCTTTTGATTGGGGCATTTAGCCCATTTACATTCATGGTAACTATTGAAAGGTATGAATTTAGTGCCATTGTATTGCCTGTAGGGTGACTGTTACTGTATATTGTCTGTGTTCCTTTCTGATCTATGCTGCTTTTAGGCTCTCTCTTTGCTTAGAGGACCCCTTTCAATATTTCTTGGAGGGCTGGTTTCGTGTTTGCAAATTCCTTTAGTTTTTGTTTGTTCTGGAAGCTTTTTATCTCTCCTTCTATTTTCAATGACAGCCTAGCTGGATATAGTATTCTTGGCTGCATATTTTTCTCGTTTAGTGCTCTGAAGATATCTTGCCAGTCCTTTCTGGCCTGCCAGGTCTCTGTGGATAGGTCTGTTGCCAATCTAATATTTCTACCATTGTAGGTTACATATCTCTTCTCCCGAGCTGCCTTCAGGATTTTCTCTTTGTCTCTGAGACTCATAAGTTTTACTATTAAATGTCGGGGTGTTGACCTATTTTTATTGATTTTGAGAGGGGTTCTCTGTGCCTCCTGGATTTTGATGCCTGTTTCCTTCCTCACATTAGGGAAGTTCTCTGCTATTATTTGCTCCAATATACCTTCTGCCCCTCTCTCTCTTTCTTCTTCTTCTGGGATCCCAATTATTCTAATGTTGTTTCGTCTTATCGTATCGCTTATCTTTCGAATTCTGCCCTCGTGATCCTGTAGTTGTTTCTCTATTTTTTTGTCAGCCTCTTTATTTTCCATCATTTGGTCTTCTATATCGCTGATTCTCTCTTCTGCCTCATTTATCCTAGCAGTTAGTGCCCCCATTTTTGATTGCACCTCATCAATAGCCTTTTTGATTTCGACTTGGTTAGATTTTAGTTCTTTTATTTCTCCAGAAAGGGTTTCTCTAATAACTTCCATGCTTTTTTCAAGCCCAGCTAGTATCTTTAAAGTCATGATTCTGAACTCTAGGTCCGACATCGTACTAATGTCCGTATTGAGTAGGTCCCTGGCTGACGGTACTACCTCTTGTTCTTTTTGCTGAGGTGATTTTTTTCGTCTTGTCATTTTGTCCATTGGAGAATAGATGAATGAGAGAACAAAATGCTAACAGGTTAACAACCTCCCCAGCAAATATACTGTATACAATTCAGAAAAGACCTGAAACCAGGGGAAAAGAAAGGGAAAGAAAGAAAAAAGAAAGAGAAAAAAAAGATAAAAACAAAAACAGAACAATACAAAAAAAGCAGAATATGATCAAATATGATCAGGCTAGTGCATAGATCAGTGCCACACACTAGATTTTGGGCATATTTTGGTTTGTTAGAAAAAAGTGCCTCCTAAAATTTTAAAGGAAGAAAGACATATATGTACAAAATAAGGGTTGATACAATGAAGGGATGGAAGATGACTGTAAAGATGAAAACTATAAAAGATTTTATAAAGGGAATTGATAAGATAAGTTGTTTGAAAAAAGAAAGAAGAAGATTTAAAAAAGAAAGAAAAAAGGGAGAGAATGTGATCAGGCAGGAGACTAGAACAAAGCCATACACTAGTGATTTAGAGTATATTTTGATCTGTTAGAAGAAACTGTATCTCAAAATTTTAAAGAGAGAGCAACTTATATATATATATGCCAAAAATAAGGGTAACTACTATGAAGGGATAAAATATGACTCCAAAAATGAAAAATAAAAAATGTTTTGTTTTTTTTTTAAAAAGGGATTGATAAGATGTTGGTTGAAAAAGGGAAAAAGAAAAATTAAAAAAAACAGTTAAAAAAATTAACTTTGATGAACTAATGAATCATGGTAAAAAAAAAGCCATGAATTCTATGTGCAGTATTCCGTTAGCACTGGAGTTCTCCTGTTCTTGATCGGTAAACTTGGTCTTGGCTGGCTGTTCGTGCTGATCTTCTGGGGGAGGGGCCTGTTGCTGTGGTTTCCAAATGTCTTTGCCGGAGGCTGAATTGCCCCGCCCTTGTCGGTCCGGGCTAAGCAAGCTGCTTGGGTTTGCTCTCAGGAGCTTTTGTTCCCTGCAAGCTCTTGGTACAGCTTTGGAGGACCAGGGTGAAAATGGTGGCCTCCCAATCTCCACCCAGAGGAGCTGAGAACTCGGGGCCCCGCTCCTCAGTGCGCCCCCAGAGAAAAGCGGTCACTCCTGTCTCCCTGGTCTCCGGCCGCACTCTGTGCTCACCTGGCCTGTGACCGAGCTTTTCTATCTCTGGCACCCGACCCCATGTGGAGTCTCCAAACCCAGCAGATCCCTGCGGTGCGCTCCCGTGCTGCTCCTCCTGGGGGAGGAAGGGGAGTCTCCCCGGCTCTGCCGCTTGTTGGGTCCCTGCTGGAGGAGCAGTGGCCCGACTGGGCCGCGGATCACGGTTTATGGCCGCCCCAAGCTGAGAGCCCGCGCCTCGGCTCCGTCTCTGCAGCCGGCTTCCCCGCTCCGATACCTGGGAGCTCTGCTGCACTCAGGCACCCCCGGTCTTTCTGTGACCCTGAGGGTCCTGAGACCACACTGTCCCGGGAGGATTCCACCCCCCGCTTAGCCACTGCAGCGACGTCCCTCAGCGGAGCCCACTTCTAAAAGTTCCAATTTTGTGCTCCGCGGCTCTAGCACTTGCCAGAAGTGGCCAACGGAGGCCCCCTCCCCCACCGTCTATCCTCCCGAATATCTCCTCGGATTCACTTCTCCGCACATCCTACCTTCCAGTAGGTGGTCGCTTCTCTGTTCAGAGAGTTGTTGCTACTCTCCTCTTCGGTCTCCTGTTGAGTTCGTAGGTGTTCAGAATGGTTTGATCCCTATTCAGCTGAATTCCTGAGACCAGACGAAATCTAGGTCTCCTACTCCTCCGCCATCTTGCTCTACCCCCCTCACCTCTCTTTTTTTATTCTTTGGAGCAAGGGCTGAGCTCTGGCCCAGGGTTCAAAACTTCTAGGTTGGTCCTCACGAGCATCTCTTCCAGCTCCCTCTTACTCACATTGGCTGGGAATCTGTGCTCTTTCTGGACTTCTGAAGCTACTCTAGGGTCATGGCAAAAGGACAGTGCTAATTGTAGCCTTCCTTCCCTCTGCATCCCACCGGAGAGAACCAACTTCAAGTGGCAAGCCAGATATTAAGTCTTTTGCTTCAAGAACCTTCCCTACAAGTATGCCTTACTTGAGATGTCAAAGCATCTACCTTTTGTTCTGTCTTTTTGTCAAGAGTTCTTAATCTGTGACCCACATGACTTATGGCTAGTTTCCTAACCTTCCAAGACTATACGTCTTCATCTGTAAAATGGTGGCAGTGATGGAGGTGGAGTCATAATGATATCTACCTCATCCAGTTGTTATTTGAAATGTACAGATTTGGCTGCTTGACTTGGCTGGAATCCCCCTTCTAATTTGGAGAAGCAACTTTTCTAAACCTGTTTCCTTTATCTATACAGTTGAAACAATGCTTCAGATGTTATTGTTTTATTGTTAGGATCAAAGGAAAGAATATATGGACAGAATTAATTCAAATCCTGAAATACAGAAAATGCTCAATATTAATTGTGTTCTCTTAGAAATCCACTGATGGCTTTAGAGGGATACAATCCATGAATCTTCTGAAATTATATGCAAATATTTATGTATGTATTATGTGTACATTTTCTGGGGCAGGTTTCCATAACACTCATCTGATTCTCAAAGAGTTCAAATCTCTTCTCTCCAGAACACCGAAGTTGAGAACCACTGCTTTGGATGCTTAAAAATGAAAAACTCCCAAATACTCTAGTCACAACCTCCAGAATGGGGTTGAAAATCAACCTCTCCGTGTTCTATCTCTTGTGATTGAACTTAAAACCTTGATATTGATTCTATTCCCAGCCTATGTCCAGCTCCTAAGTCCACACCTTTTTTTTCATGGCCATTTATTATTTGTGTGTCTATTGCGTACTGTGGCCATCTGCTTTTCTGACTAGACTGTAAGCTCTTTGAAGGTGGGGATTTAATCATTATTCTGTCCCCCAAAACAGGAGGCTAAGCACAGCTCTAAACCAGATGGGTGCTCTGGAAACCCACCTGAGATGACTGAAGGTGAAGTAACCAGAGGTCTGGGTTTGCCAGAGCCATGCATGGAGAAACCTCCAGGAGCCATCACTCTGCAGCCCAAGTTGAGAGAAGAATTGAGAGAAGACTTGAAACATTCAGACCCAGATTCCGGTTTTAGGCTCAACTAATTTCCATTCCCTGGTGGGACAACAAGTTTTTCTCCAGTATGATTGCTGGTACAGGCTGGGACAGGTTGGTAAAATGTTGAAATAACAACCTGGCTTGCAAATGCATTAGCTAGCTTTGCTTAGGCAATTTTGGTGGAAAGAGGAAAATGGAATAGGTAATGCCTCTTCTGCATTGAAAAAATGTAATTGTAAGTTGGGCTAAAAGGAAATCTTTTTCTTGGCTTGCCCAAATCATTCAGGGTAAATTGGTGGATTTTTGGTCAGTAAATCTGGACTGTTGCTATAATATTCTGCTCAACTCAGGAAAATGGATTTTGGAACTTAAGAATTTAAGGAGAGGGAAAAGAGCTTTTTAAGGGAAAAGAGCTGTTCAAGTACTAGCAATAGGTTGAAAAAAGTGAACCAACTAACTTGGGTAAAATACAGAGCAAGCATTACCTTTTCTGTTTCTATCTCTTCCTACCATCTTTCTTCAGAGCCATAGCAGTGAGAAGACCTATTTGTTGTTATTTTTCCCCCCAGAATTTATATATCACACCAGAAAAGGTGAGTTGTTCATGAAACCCTTGATTTCCCTACACTTTTTCAAATTATCAATTTTCCCATTAAAAAGTCATGTAAACATTCATAAGAATCTGAAGACTAAGAGAAAAAATTCACTTAAAATCTGGCCACCTATAGTCATGTAATCCCTTACTCACTATTAACATTTTTAAAGTATTTCTTCCAAGTGCATATAACTTAAATATTGTGATGATAGTTTATGTATAAGTTTGTATCTTGCAATTTCCACTTACCCATTCACCAACACATGTTTCTTGATGAGTTATGGTCTTTATAACCATCACTGTTAGTGGTTGTATAACATTTTATTGAGTACATGTACCATATTCTCCTACTGATGAATATTTAGATTGTTTCCCTGGTGTGCTGTAATATCAAATGCCACACTGAACATCTTAGTGCATGAAAGTTTTCTACAATTTGAATGATTTTCCTAGCATGGTTCCCAGAAGTAAAATCAGAGTCCTGGATCAGTGAGTGTAAAGGTTTCAATGCTCTTGATGTGAATTCCCCACTGCTTTCCAAAATGTTTCTATCAACTTATCCTGGCAGCAGCAGTCGGTGAAGGTTCCAGGATTTTCAGCAGAGTTTTTATTTAAATGGTGATATAAACTACCTGAACTGGTCTCCCGATGAGCTGTTACCCCTAGGGAACAGGTAGGAGGAGGTAGGAATACCTCATGGGTCACCAAAAAAAATCTAGAATCATGATCTCACCTTCTCTCCTCCAAGAGGATCCCCTTTGCTTGTGGACCAGAATGAAGTTGAGCATTCTAGAGTACTAAACCAGAGAAGGAAGGGGGAGACTATAATTCGGGCTGCAATTAGACTCTTGCGACAAGCTGTTACCCATTGTTCCTTCTTGTGTGGTCCATTGAATGAGGAAGGGAAGTTTCCGTTTTGTATCAGCTCTGTTTTTCTAGGATCACTTTATTGGGCTAGTGGTCTAAGGAAATAAATATTTATTGTTCTGCCAATTATGTCCATAGATAGGTAGTACTGCATCCCAGTAGCTAGAAGACTGTCTGGAGAGAGTAGGCATTCGACATACATTTGTTGAGTGCAAGAATGAGTGGATAGTAGAATGGGAGCTAGTAGGGGCCTTATTTCTTTTGAGGCATGTGGCTGACATTGCTCTTTGCCAACCAAACCCCTCTTCTTCCTTATCAATTGAACTTCCATTTTATTTGTGGCTACAGTATACCAGTGAAATATCTCATTTCCCCAGGCTCCGTGCATCTAGGGAAGATGAGTCTGAGGGCTATGTGACACAGTTTGGATCAATGGGTTGTGCAGATATAATCTCAGAGTTTCTGAGGAAGCTGCTTTTCTTCTTTCTTGTTTTTCTCTGCTTTATTTTTTGTGAGCTTGGAGGTGGAAGGGTTATCTTACCACCAAAAGATGATAAAGGTGAGGATGAAGTCACGAGCTAAAGAAGACACAGAATAAAAAGATGGCAAGCTGGGATGCCATCGTGGGGTTGCTGCACCAGTCCTGGGCATAACATTTTTGAGAAAGTTAAACCCTTTCTCTATAAGCCACGGTGGTTGGGTTTTCGTGACACATAGCTGAATGCCATCCTTCCTATACAAGGAACTTGAGACCCAGGGAGTTTCATCTTGCCTAAAAGGTCACAATGACAGTGTGGGCCAGAAATAAGACCAGAACTCAGGTCTACTTAGTTAAACCAACCCTCTGATTTCCCCCAACACTTCTTTCTGGTGGTACCGATTTTAGATTGGGAGTGTTCTCAAAAGTACATTGAGATTAAATACATTTTCAAGTATTTTTGTAAGAGATTTGATACATATCTTGATAAATATTGGTTTCTGACTGATTTGGTGGACAAAGGGTACCTGAAGACACTTATGAACACAAAAGTTTTACTTTTCTAATATACTCTCTAGTCTAAATGTGAGCTCTGGAAAGATATTTACTTAGTAGAAGAGAAAATAAAACACCAAGAGGGTTTTCTTTTCTTTTCTTTTCTTTTCTTTTCTTTTTTTCTTAAGATTTTATTTATTTATTTGACAGAGGGAGAGAGAGCACAAGTAGGGGGAGCAGCAGGCAGAGGGAGAGGGAGAAGCGGGTTCCCTGCTCAGGACCCTGGGATCATGACCTGAGCTGAAGGCAGATGCTTAACTGATTGAGCCACCCAGGCGCCCCAAGGGTTTTCCTTCAGATTCCCATTACCTTGTTAACTCTGCCCTCATATTTCATAAAAAATTGGAAATCAGATCTGATAAATTTGATTTGGGATTTGATATTTCAAAACTTTGACAAGGCCTTCCCTATTTTTTTTTTATTTTTATTTTTAGAGAAGTCAGAAAAAGCTGGAGCTACAAGTGCCGGTGTGTATTTTCTTGATGTTCTCTCACTGTGTTAAAGTATGGACCCTTTGGCAATATTTCTCAAAGAGTTGCTTTTAAATGACATTTGAAAAGCATCTACACTGTTCTCATAGTTTAGTTCCTGGATAAATAGTCCTCTACTTTATGGAAGTGACTTATGGAAGAGACCAGATAAAAGAGAGAATGAGGGTCAAGTTCATGTGGTATCTCATTTGTTGAGATGACCCAACAGGGAAGCATTTCCATAAATCAATGTAAACCACAGAGAAAACTGTTCCTGAGTCTTGCACTTGGTTCATTTGTCAGCAACGGGTAATTTCCCAAAAGTAGAATAAAGCAAACCAAATGTTTTAGTCCATTCTTTGGGAGTCATACTAAATTTTGGATAACAGTGTAAGAATGTGGTGCAGACGGTCCCATCAATACCTTACTCCTTACTATATTCATTAGTCGATTTCAATTTTTTAAATGTAGTTGCAATCACTTTTACTGTTAGTGTTTGTATATTAATACATATGTCATATAACTTCTTCCAACTGCATGTTTACTCAATTTGTTCTTCTTTTCATATTCTTCACTGGCCACAAGTCCAAAGTCATGGGACACTGAATAGCTCTTTACCTTTGTCCTGTTCTTCCACTGTAACTGAGAAGTTGTGCCAATAATGAGACCATGTTTGGGAGTGATGCTGGTGTTGCTGCTGCCATCTTGCTCTCAGCCATGGATACAGTCAACATGGAGAATGGCAAAGTGGACAAATAGAAAGCCCATGAGGACATAAACCACTGATCACACTGCATCTGGAACATGGCTTGTCTCTGGATTCCCAGTTATGGGGGACAATAAATGTTCTTCTGGTTAAACCAGTTGAATCAGTTGTTTATGTGTGGCAGCCAAGAACACTGATACATTTAGGAAGGGCTGAACAAACCCTTGAATCAGCCCAGCCAACCATCTGTGATGTCACATTATCTGGCAGCCCATGGGAACAGCCTGTCCAAACCACATCCATTCATTACAACTTAAAAAATGACAACTGCTGGTAACCCTGCAGGCCAGGGCCACCAGATTTAGCAAGTAAACACAGGAGATGCCCAGCTAAATTTGGATTTCAGATACACAAGGAATAATTTTTACAGCATAAGCATGTCCCCTGCTTTTTATAGCATAACCATGTCCCAGATATTGCATGGGACATACTAATACTAAAAAATTATTCCTTGTGTATCTGAAATCCAAATTTAACTGGGCGTCCTGTATTTTGTCTGGAAACCCAACTGTAGGCTTCTGGGAGGACTTCTGAGGTGCTTGTAAGGGTGCTTGGGTCTTGGCCATTCTGGGGTCCTGAAACCATATTTGTCTGGGACTCATTTTTAAAGACTATTCTCTAGGTGAGCCATTTCCCAAGTTAATGAAGAATGACAGTGTTTCTCATTGGACATTGGGCCCTTCCTTGGTGGGGTCAAGTGAGTCTTCTTCTCCCTGTCCCTCCTTCTCTGCCCCATTCTCCACTTTTTTTTCACATGCCCTTCCCCAATTTCCAGGAACCTAGAGCTTCTCCAGATGTTCTTCAGCCATCAGAAACACTCCTTGGTCTGTGGGCCAAGTGTGCTCCAGCATTACTTCTTTCTTCCTTCCTTCTGCACAACCCACCTTCACCTCAGGTGACCACCAGGAGACATGAGGTTGTGAATGGCTGACAGATGGACTGGCCTCCTCTGAGAGCATCTGCTCTTTGGCTTCTTTGTGGGAATGCTTCTCCAACTGGTCTCATGGAAAGCAGCATGAAAAAGTGAAGCCTTCCAGGCAACAAATGGGAGTTTTATTGCCCCAGAAACTCTCAGCCTCTGGCATCTGCTCCTGGACTCTGGCATTTTATTCTGTGATGATCTCGGCTCGGGAGCTAATAGGGACCCAGGCTCTACCTCTGGAGTCACCAAAGGGGGAATGGTGCCCTCTCCATGGCAACCTCAGCCAGCCCTTCATGGAAATGAAGGAAGTTTCCTTTTCTCTTTAGTTGAGATGAAAGTACACTCTTAAAAAGGAACTTTCCTTATTAGAAAATGGAGGAAAATTAAAGCAAAGCCAAGAATCAAAAGCATATAAATGGCTGTTTGCAGAGATCACTTTCTAGTTCTCAACCCCCACCCCGGACAGAGCAGCCTGCTTGGCACAGTCACAAGGAAGTCAGCCTTGAACTTTAGGCATTTCTTCAACTCTCCTGGACCCGATGAACACCCTGAGATAAAATCAGGTGGTGCTTTCTGAGGTGTGACTTTCATTTGCTCCTTGTACCTGCTCCCACCTCCTACAGCGGGTCCTGCACCACCCCAGCCCTCAGGGACCCTTTGAGTGGAGGGTCCACCCTTCTGAGTAGAGGAAGGACTTCCCCTTCTGGCTCTGAAGGACTCCTCTCCCTGGTCCCTTGCCCTCCTGGGCCCTTTGGTCCTGCCCCGGAAGTCCCCATGGCTCCATCTCCCTTTTGATTTGTCTGGCTTGGTCCCTTCAGTGAGGGTTTTTGTCCTCCCCAGAAGACTCCAGGGCTGCCTGCAAGGTGTGCAGCCTGAAAGCAGCCTCCATCTCTCCTGGGATGTGTCTCTTCCTCCCAGTGTCCTGCCTCAGTCAGGAATAGACTCCCCTGCTTTCCCATGCCTCTCATCAGTTCCTCTCTCCTGTGGCCCACCCACTAGGTTCCCCCACATTTGGTTGGTGAGAAGTTCTGGCCCTCATTTCATTTGCTGCAAAGATAAAGATCTCAATTACAGATGTCATCATCTTCAAAGAGCAGCACAGAAGTATTATGTTATTTGGTTACTAAACATGTCTGGCTCCCTTCCCTGGGGTCATAATGGTAGTAAGAGGGTGGCAAGAAAAACCAGTTTGTCAACAAAAGAAGTTGGGAGATTCTCCAGAGTTCTAATTCCCATTCGACTACCATATATCGAACATCTACATAGTGATCTAATTTATTCCTTTTAAGAGATTTTTTTAAAAGATGAGGAAACTAAAACATTCATGTATCCCTTACCCCTGACCCATGGAACTATCACCCTCAGGTGTGTCTTCGTTATGGGCTGAATTATGTCTCTCCCCAAATTCATATGTGGAAGCCCTAATGCCCAGCTCAATGCCTCAGCATGTGACTGTAATTGGAGATAAGGTCTTTAAAGAGTAATTAAAGCAAAATGAGGTCATAGGGGTGGGCCCTAATCCAATGTGACTTGTGTCTTTATAGAAGAGGAGATTAGGACACACACACACACAGAGTGAAAATCATGTGAGGTTGCAGGGAGAAGGTGGCATCTGCAAGCCAAGGAGAGAGGACCCAGAGGAAACAACTCTGCTGACACCTTGATCTCAGGTTTCCAGCCTCCAGAACGGTGTGTGAGTAAATAGAGTTCTCTTGTTTAAGCCACTCAGGCCATGCTACTTTGTTTTGGCAGCACTAGCAAACTAATATGGCCTGTTCTCACACATCAAGGTCATCACGAGGTCTCGTATGAGGCTTCTGGTGGTAGATTGTGAGGGAAATGGACAGGAGCTAAGGATAATCCAAGGCAGCATTCCAGATGGGATTACTCTATCCTTGCCAAAGACCACATGCCCTCCTTTCAAAGCCCTATGTCCACATAGTTTCTGCGAAGTCCCATTCATAGAAAGGTCAGGTGGGAAGAAAGGGGAGGTTGGTTTGAGAAGACATGCGAAGGATATTCTCTGAGCAGTATACCAGTGGTGTGGGATCTTGCTTCCCAAATTTTATAAAGGCTACACTTAGGACTTAAAAAAAATCCATAGAGAGAATAGAAGAAACAAAGTAAAATAGAGGGAAAGAGGGAAAAACTCTAATTCGTAGTAGTAACATCACCTCCTATTTGCAAAATATACTACACATTACCAAACACTTAACACTGATGGCCATTATCAATGCTGTTTGGTGAACAGAACAGCCATTCTTCTTCCCACTCTACAGGTAAGGCAAGTGAAGGTGAATGTCTTGCCCAAAGGCATTCAAAGCATAAAACATGGGGATGGAGCCCGGATTCTGCCCCTGGAGCTGCATAGTGTTCAGTGCACATGCTCCTGCTGTCCATTTCTCCTGTGGCCCCTCCCTTGGTGAAAATCTTGAGATTTCCCCATCCCTGCCTTGGTGGGGGTGAGCTGAGGGCTGGGGTCTCAATGGTTGTGTCTGCCTCTGAGAACCTACCCGCCGTTCCCTGAGCTCTTTAGCTTTCCCCTCTTCTCTACAGAGAGAAGAATGTGATTTTGCCAGGTCGACAGCAATAACACCCACTTTTGACAGCCCTCAGGTCCTCCCAGCCAGAAGCCAAACAGAAAGTCAAAGCTGGCTGTGTTCCACCACCCCCAGGGTGACTCTGTTTAAAATTAAAGCTCAGCATGTTTTCTTTTTTTAATTCACAATTTATTGTAAGGGAGAAGAAAAGCTCTTGTCCTAGCGATTAAGTTTCAGAAGGATCACCTTTTAGCAGGACTCTAGCAGAGTTGCTGCTGGAAGGCAGGGGTATTTAAAGAATGTGAGCTGGAGTTCTTTCTTCTAAGCCCTTTTTATTTCATTTGCACGGTGCGAAGGCATGTGTCATGAGGGGCATTTCGTAGCTATCTGGTCAAGTACAACTGGCAAGCAACAGACTGCCATTGAGGTGAAATAATTTCTGACACTTAATGGTTATTAATATGGAAAGCTGTCTATCACCATCCATGCTTCTTGCTGCTCAGGGCTTTCTGTTCTTCAACTATGGCAGAGAAAATAACTGGGTTGAGGTTTGGAAGCTGCTTCTGAGAGCCACGGTTAGGTATTATCTGGTTGCTAAAGTTGCTTCTTGGTTAAGTGCTAGTTCCAACCTTCCTGGGGCCATGTTTCCTTTAGGGAAACACAGGAAACCCCTGTTCTCCTCATAGCCATGCCCCCCCCCCCGCCACGCCTCCAACTCCAACAACTATGTTGTTGCAAATCAGGACTTTTTGTGATTTGGGTGGAAATCTGGGAAGGCTCACGCTCTGGCCCAAATAAATCAAATAGAGTAAATCCTCGGCGCTAAGAGCCATCTCCCTCTCCATTAATTTGAAATTTGTGATCATCTAGGCTGGAATGAGTTAGATGCAAAAAAAGGTGTGGCAGACAGACTCTAAAGTGGTTCCTGTGATTCCCTCCCTTGATGTTTGTGTCTTTGCATAATCCATTCCCCTTGAGTGTAGGTGGGTTCTGTGATGTGCCACTAAGTGAAAGACTATGCCTAAAGTGATGATTACAAGACTATGTTATGACTCTGTCTTCCTAGCTGACTCATCTCACTCTCCTGCTGGCCTTGAAGAAGACAGCTATGTGTTGTGACTGCCTATGGAGGGCTCGTGGCAAGGAACTGCTATGGCCTTTAGCAGTGAACAGCAGCCTCTACCTGGTTGCTGGCAAGCAGTGTGAAGCTCTCAGTCCTATGACCACAAGGAAATAAATTCTTCTAACAACCTGAGAGAGCCTGGAAGCAGATTCTTCCCCTGCCAAGCCTCTAGATGAGAACACAGACTGCCTGTCACCTTGACTGTGGCCTATGACCCTGAGCAGGGACCCAGTTAGACCCTAAAGCCCAGACCCCTAATGCCCAGAAACTGGGAGATAATAAATGTGTGTTGTTTAAAACTGCTAAGTTTGCAGGCATTTGTTATGCAGCAGTGGATAACTAGTACAAGGGATTTGTGGAGTGAAAGAGTAAAGAACGCAATGTCCCAGGGGTGGCGTGTAGCCACTAAAGAAGACAAGCTACGGAAGCCCTTTTGGAAGCACCATTTGCATTAAGGAAGAGACAACTGCTTGGACTTCTTAGCCTATCCTTTAAAGATGTGACAGAAATGCTTCAAAGAGAATCGGGGAAAGCACTGGGTTTGTCACTTCCTGGATGGGCAGTCCTGTGGAGAGAATAATTCCAGCAAAGACTGTGGTGAGTGCCGTGGCCGTGGTGGGGAGTGTGCCAGCCTATGTGATGCCCAGAAGGGAGCCACTGTGGCTGGAGTGAAGTGGGCCTGGGCCTGGTGATAGGAAGGCAGGTCAGGAAGGTTAGGGAGGTGACTGGGGAGGTCACAGAGGGACCCCAGAAGCCACCATAAAGACTTTGGTTTTGACTGAGTGGCTTGGGAAGCTGTTCAACGGTTTGAGGAGTTGTGGGAGAAGTGGCATGACCTGATCCATTCTAAGCCCACCTGTACTCTCAGTCTCAATTTGTGAGTGTGTAGGAGAAGGCAGAGGCCTGGTGGCAGAGATTTTGATTCTCTTCTGTGCCTCTCACTGGCTTAGCATGACGTCTGACATATTAGCTGTCCAGTGTTTGTTGGATTGAATTGAATGTATAAACCATCCATTGTTGCTGTAAGATTTTTTAAAGATTTTATTTGCAGTTATTTATTTATTTGAGAGAGAAAGAGAGAGAAACAGAGAGAGAGCACATGCATGAGTGGGGTGGGGAAGGAGCAGAGGGAGAGGAAGAGAGAGAATCACAAGCGGACTCCATGCTCAGTGCAGAGCCTGACACAGGGCTCAGTCTCACGACCCTGAGATCATAAGTTGAGCCAAAATCGAGTCAGACGCTTAAACAATTGAACCACCCAGGCACCCCACTGTAAGATTTTTGAATATTCTGGAGAGTTTAAGTCCAAATACTTGCATGACATTTAACTGGTTTATCAGAGCCATTGACATAACTGGTGAAATTAAAGGCAAACTGTGTTGATGCGTAGGGTGTTTATGGTTTTTTAATCCTCCCCAAATTTCATGGACAAGAAAACAATGAGCAGGTGTTATCTCAGGTGTGTGAAGAGCACCCCCTCCCTTGCCTGGCGATGTTAAAGGGGGTGGGATAGGACCTTTTCTCCTTGTGTGTGTTGGGAGGTGTGGGGTGTCCTCTCCTACTGGGCTCTTTGCCCATAGCATCTGCTACTGAAACCATTCATCAAGTTTACCTTGTGACTTCCACTCTGTGGTTATTTTGATTGCTATATTTGTTTTTTCCCCAAGAAGGATCAGGATACTAGAGGAGCTGGTAGGACTGGTAACATATTGAAACGTGTGAACAGTTGAGTAGCTAAGGTATGTGTGATGATGAATTCTACCTGTTGACTAGGCTAGGCCATAGTACCCGAGCGTTTGGTCAAATACCAGCCTATATGTTGCTGTGATGGAATTTATTAGATGTGATTAAATCAACACACATGGAGTAAAGCCGATTCCCCTCCGTATTGTGGGTGGGCCTTGTCCAATCAGTTGAAGGCCCTAAGAGAAAAAACCTAGGTCCCTAAGGAGGGAATTCTGCTTCTGCACTGCTCTCAGATGCAAGACTGTAGCATTACCTCTTGCCAGATTTTCCAGCCTATAAGCCTGCTTTGCAAATTTCGGACTTGCCAGCCCCCAGTTGTGTGAAGTATTTCCTCAAAACAACTCTCTGTATATAGATATAGATAGATATATAGTTATAGACAGAGAGATATCCTATTGACTCCATTTCTCTGGGAAACCTGACTATATAGTGTGAAAATTCCAAGACTGGAAGTCTGTCTACTTCTCTCCCTCTCCCTGAAGATTGGTCTAGGTGTCTCATGTCAACCTGGAGTGAAGCATGGGGTGTCTCCTACATGAGGAGGCATTGTCTGAGTGAGGGTAGGTTGAGGTGTACCACCCCCAAACAAGTCCTGGTGTTGCCAGCTTCGTGAGTGGAATACTCTAAGGCAAGCTTCTCAAGGTAACATACTAGCCAGTACTGGGGTCCTCAGTGGTTTGGTCTCCTCCAACTGTCCCTCACCTCCCCTGGTCCCAGGGGGTCCAGACTCTTGGTAAACCAGGGACCTACTCTTTCCTCTGATGTGAGCTTCCCCAAGGACGCTTTCTTTCTGCCTCTACCCCTCATTAATGTTGCCTCAATTCAGAGGAGATCTGATAAAGCTAGGGACAAAAAGGTATAAGAACTTTGCAATCTCAACATCTGTCCTGGGGAAGAACGTAGGTGAAAAGGGTCTCCCACTGATCAGTTTACATGGAGGCATTTTGTGATCATGTTTAGATGTGCTGGCTCCCTTCCAACCAGGATGAAAAGGCATGGAGCCATGCTGGTTATATTCAGGGCTAGCTGCATATAGTCACCCCCTCCCTAAGGTCTCCCCTTTCCTTAAGCTCCAGTTTCAATGAGTGACAACAAGGAGAGTGTGATCAGCCCAGCCAGTGCTGGAAGCTAGGGTGTCAGGTCTCTAGTCTGGAAACGGGTGATTTCTTGTGGGTCCTCAGTGCTGAGCTACACTACCAGCTGCGTGCTACACTGATACTTCCTAGGGAAACTGTCCCACACCAGCAGGGATTCTGTCCCCAAGTCCTCTCTGCCTAGTGACCATCCCTGGGGGCAGGAAGAATACTAGTTGCAGTAGGAATCTTGCTGTTTGCTCTTTTTAGAAAACATGTTTCCTAAATGATGAGACCAGTAGAATCTACCTGGGGGAAGGTTCCTGGAGTTGGCCCATACTCTTACCCAGAAGTATTTCCTCCTGTTGGGAAATGGACTGGCCAGCTGGCAGTATCCAAGTAGATTCCTGAAGGGCAAAGTGTCCTGCCACTTCTCTGTACTGGACTCATCCCACCAGAGCCCTCCCTCATTGTCACATCATCATTACTGGGAGAGAGTCAGAGACCTGGGGGATAGCTTTTTTGGTTCTTCTCCCTCTCCTCTGGGGCCATCTTGTCTGTGTTCCTGTGGTTTAAGGATCAGTGTACTTGAGCCTGGAAAATGGAGTGTGGCTGCATCTGTCCCCAGTGCCATGGCTGGTGTGACTTACTCGAATCACTGAGTCACACTGATGTCCAAGCTGCCAGTGGGCAGCTTGCCAGTGAAAGATAACCACATTTTCCTTCTGAAAGGACAAGAGTGACTGTTCTCTTCATGGATTGACATAGATCAACCTATTCAAAATGCTAAAAGATGATGCATCTTTGCAAATAGACATTGCATTATAAAACCAACTCAGCTCTTCAGTGGCTTCAATTAGTGCTCGGCACAGCATGGAGGACAGAGGAGAGTGACATCCAAACAGCCAGCCAGCTAGCCAGCAGTCTGGGGAGTCTCCTACCTCTTGAATTATAGTAGCACCATTTATATGAGAAGGGGAGAGAGACAGACAGAAAGAAAGAGAGAAACCAAGAAAGAGAAAAAGAGTCAAGGAAAGACAGAAAGAGGGAGAGGCAGAGATGGAGAGAGAGGAAAATAGAAAAAGAGGGAGAGTCTTACTGTCAAGGATGGGGAGGGATGGATGGGGAAGGGTAGGAATGGGGAGTGCCTCTGCTCTAGTAGCTCTAGTCCAGGTAGGAGTCCCTCCATTTCTCCTTTTACCCTCAAACCAGCCAGGGAAAAAATCCCTGTGGCGAGTGCACAGATGATCTAAGGAAGTGGCCAGTGGAGAGAAAGAGGGTTTCCTTCCTTCCTGGGTGCTTCAAATCATGGCTCTTTCAAGTGAGCTTTCCAGCATGGCCGTGGGACCCACTGGGCAGCTACTTCTTTGCATCAAGAACTAGGTTGTCTCCATCTTCACTACAGCTGAGAGCCAAATGTGCTCAGCCTTGTCACTGCAGGACGAATAGGCAGCAGAGCCAGGGGGCCTGAGTTCCACGCCCTGAGCGCTGTGGCCTCAGTGGTTGCCCTCTCTCCATCAGGCCATCATGTGCAATGCACACTGTGTTCCTCTGGCGTGAGGAACTCACAGACCAAGCCCCACTCTCACTCCTCCAGCACCTGGGACAGCTCGCAAGGCGGCACCCAGGGCTCTCAGCTACTATCAGTGCCCTGCCATTTTCCAAAAGTTTCTGGCTTCTTTCAGTTGATGTCTCCAGATACCTGGATACCTCAGTACATGTTCTCCTGACTTTCTTTCTCTCCCTCGTTGCCTTCTCCCTTTTTCCTCCTTCCTGCCCCACCTCTTCCTCCTTCTTCATCTTCTGAAGCCCAAATTTTCTCCTCTGAGGGTAATTATTGCAGAGTCCTTATTTTGGAAACCTCATTGTTTTGTCTCCAACAAGAATCTTATAATCAGGATTTGGGGGGATGTAAAATGAGCTTCCACCATTCATGTGTTAAGAATAAAATGTTTCCTATCCCTTCCTCCATTTTGCATTTAATAAACTGACACGCTTGTTACACAAAGAAACCAGAGGTGTGTGTAAGTGGTGGGCAACAGTACTCTGTGTCTGTAAGCACAGTAATAGAAGGGCATACTCCCTTGGATCTGGAAATTACACACAGTACAATCACAGTCCATTAAGTAGTGAACTGTGTCTTCTTCTCTGGTTTATCCATGAATAGACAGGCAGGGTGGGGCAGGGAGTGTGCAACCCCAAAACCATTGCAGAGATAAAGAACACAACTCGATTCACTTACAATACTGGGCACATGTGAGTGAGCATGTGGGTGTGAACTCTGTCTCCAGGACCTTCTTGTTTCCTCCCAACCTGTTCACTGCATCTCCATGAAGTAGGTCAGGGTCTCTGGTTATCAGCTGCAGCTGACTGGGGAGAACCAGAACAAATGCCAAGCAAATTTCAGTCATTTCTCAGCCTACTCTGGATCCATGGATTCCCATGGATTCCCAGGGCTGTGAGTCAGGTGGGGCAGTCAGGTGCTGGAGCACCAAGCTGAGTGAAGGAGAGGGGGCCTGGGAGAGAACACGAGCTGTTAGAGGCTGCATTGCAAGAGACTGACCAGGCGCACCCAAAGGGGGCACTTGTCCTTACACTGTGCATGTGCATGGCTCCCTCCTCACTGGGCTCCAGAAATTAGAGACCTGAGTCCCAGGAGGAAGAGTGCCTCCACTTTGCCCCATCTCATGTGCTCATCTGTAAAAGGACAATATGCATTGCTTACCTGATAGGAGGGGCCTGGACCCAAGTCTCTGAGCATGTCTGAACTCAGTTTGGAGGAGAGAAATTATAAAATGTTGCATTAGTTAATATCTCCTTATTTTTATTCTGTCATATTTTCTTATGTCTGCTTTTATGCAGCCTTTATTTCTCTGTATTACAGACCTAAAACTAAGCCCACATCTTTCCCTATCTCCCTTCCTGCCAGTTGCTACTGAGCCCATCCCATGTCCTCCTCACTAATCCCAGCTCTCTGGCTCTCTGGCTGTCAAGTCAGTGGTGGATCTACCATGGAGCTCATGAGTTATCCAGGCTGCAGAGCACAGAGCAAAAGGGTCCACTGAAGGGCAATATCTCAGGAGAAGGTAAATCAAGTGACAAGTTGAACACATTGTTCTTGTAGAGAGGCCAAGCAGAGGGAGATGTGTGAACCAACAAGACTGGAACCATGCAAACCAGAGAGACATTTCAAAGCAGAGGCTTGGAGATGGAGCCTAAGAAAGTCCTCCCATCAAGAGAATGTGTCTAGCAATTGATTACCATGAATGTGTTCATCAGAGAAGATCATACCTGCTGCACGCCTAAGAGGTTATCCCTCTAGGGAATGTAAGCCCTAACCAGGGGGAAGTGCAATTGGCCTTCTATGGACTGCATGCTTGTGACCCTCTGCTCCCAAACTCAGGATGAAGATATTTGGGGGTGGGGTCTTTGGGAAGCAAGTTTAAATGAGGTCATGAGGGTGGGGCCCTAATTTGACAGAGCTGGAGCCCATATAAGCAGAGGAAAAGACCAGAGCCCTTTCTGTCTGCACCATGTGAGTGCACAGGGAGAAGGTGGTAGTCTGCAATCCAGGAAGAGACCTCACCAGGAACTAAATTGGGGGGAACCTTGATCTTGGACTTCCCAGCCTCCAGAATCGTGAGAAATAGACTGCTGTTGCTTAAACCACCCAGTCTATGGTATTTGACTAGGGCAATGCCCAAAGTCACCTGATACCATTTACTATGTCCCGTGGAGATTCCAAGGGCTTTACATAATCAGCTCATTTCATCCTCATCATTTTAACCTCACAAACCAATGAGGTAAGTAGTTTTCATCACAGTGCACA
The DNA here is from genome assembly GCF_037043125.1 of Eumetopias jubatus. Taxonomy (NCBI): domain Eukaryota; kingdom Metazoa; phylum Chordata; class Mammalia; order Carnivora; family Otariidae; genus Eumetopias; species Eumetopias jubatus. The sequence goes on along the minus strand of NW_028274812.1, from coordinate 126,095,885 downwards.
GATGACAACTCCAGGTATAAAGAGGTCAGGAGACATGTGGCTGGTGCTTGCAGCACCTGGATCTCACACTTCTGTGGTCTGGCACCACAGCCTGGACAGTGAAACTTGGAGCCTCAGTGCCTCGTGGGATTTTAATGGTAGGAGTGTTAGTCAAGGACAGGACACTTCCAGGTTCTCCTGACTAGTGGCCTGAGGCTGCTGTCACCCACCCCTCGGTGAGGCCATCCCTTTCAGGGAGGGTCAGTGGGCAGAGGAAAGAGAGTGTCTGAGGAGCTGCTGATCTGGTGGGGCAGGCAGTGAAGGTACAGAGAGGTTGGGCCTCCTGGTGATTCATTCCTTTCTCTCTGTGTGCCCTTCTTGGTCTTTTTGTCCCCACTTCCCCCAGGAAGGGTCTGCAGCCATTTCTAGGAGTGGACAAGAGCAGAGCCTGTGACTCGGCTGAGCTACAGAAGCAGGGATTCCTGACCCGGGGTTGTTCTGAGGGCCTCTCTGTTTGAGCACAGCCAGCAGATGGTAAACATTCCCCTCCTTTTTCTCAGGAGAGGGATATTTCACTGCTGCCCTTGGGCGACCAAGGTGAGGGCGAGCATGCACCATTGGCCGAGGCCACACGTGGTGGCCCACTGCTCCACACGCATGAAAATGACAGCTTCTGGCACAAGGGCGGCAATGTTGCTGATCCCTCTAACACTAGAAGTAGTCATTTTAAAGGGAGAAATCACGAGTCCAGAAGGAGCACATCAACACATGAGAATACCATCTGTGCCACCAGGGCTCCCTAGGAGGCTTAAGATGGTTTTTGCTGAAGCAAACCAGCGTTCGCAGGTACCGCCTTTCCCCTGCAGACACGTGGGGAAGGGAAGCTCCAGAGTGGCTCTGTTACCTCAGCTCTGATAGAGGAGTATGTGCACGAGGCAAGGTCAACTGGTGGAAAGAAGCAACTTTCAAAAGTGCTTTTCTTCTTTGCTCCTTTCCTCATAGTTGACTTTTAATGTGGATTTAAAACTCTTTCCAGCAACAATTTTGTGGTGCACATTTCTAAATCATAGCTAATTAATAACACTTCTATTTTATCAAGCACTGAAAATGCCATTTCAAAAATCCAGCTGGATGATATGTTGTAGTACGTGTTTCTGTTTGCTTGATGTGCTTAGTGAGCTACAAGTAGTGGGGGCCACAAGGATGGCAGTGTCTGTGCTGCAGCAAGTGGATGATAATGTATCAGGTATGTTGTCAGGCCTTCAGGGTGCGTTATCTCAGCTGGGCCTCTGGACAACCCACAAACTGGAGACTCTTCTGATCCCCTGTTTTACAGATGAGGAAACAGAGGGACAGAGTAACTTGTCCAAGGTAGTTGGTGGGCATTTAAGAGACATAAAGAGAGGTCATACATGGTATGATATCTGCCCTGGCTGGAGACTAGTATATGCCCTGCTTCCTTCCTGGTAACTTCCAAGATTGGGGTCACTGAACTGTCAACTAGACATTGGCCTAATCGTAATCGGTAGACCTGTGTCTCTTCTCATTCTCTGTTTTCCTCCATCCCTCTTTTCTCTCCTTTCTGATTACAGCAGAAACACTTATTTACATCTACTTGTCAGTCACTTCCTGTAATGGACTGAATTATGATCCCCAAATTCATATGAAGTCCTAACCACCCGTATTTCAGAATGAGGCTGTATTTGGAGACAGGGTCTTTTACAAAGGTAATTAAGTTAGGGTCACGTGAATGGCTCAGTCTGTTAAGCATCCAACTCTTTTTTTTTAATTTATTTTTTTCTAATTTTTATTTATTTATTTGACAGAGAGAGAGATAGCAGAGCAGGAACACAAGCAGGAGGAGTGGGAGAGGGAGAAGCAGGCTTCCTGCTGAGCAGGGAGCCCGATGCGGGGCTCGATCCCAGGACCCTGGGATCATGACCTGAGCTGAAGGCAGACGCTTAACGACTGAGCCACCCAGGCGCCCAAGCATCCAACTCTTGATTTCTGCTCAGGTCATGGTCTCAGGGTGATGGGATGGAGCCCTGTGTCGGGCTCTGTACTCAGTGTGGAGTCTGCTTGAGATTCTTTCCCTCTCTCCCCCTTTACTCCTCCCCCTGTTCGTGTGCATGCTCTCTCTCTCTAAAATAAATGTCTTTTTTTAAAAAAAGGTAATTAAGTTAAAATGAGGTCATTAGGTGGCCCTAACCCAATATGACTGGGTCCTCACAGAAGAGGAAATGTGGACACTCAGAGACCGCAGGGGTGTGTGTTCAAGAGGAAAGACCATGTAAGAACACAGGAAGAAGGTGCCATCTACAAGCAAGGAGAACGGCCTCGGGAGAAACCAACTCTGCTGACACCTTGATCTTGGACTTCCAGCCTCTGGAACTGAGCAAACAATTTTCTGTTGTTTATGCCCCCTGGTTTGTGGTATTTTATTATGATAGAGCAGACTAATACACTCCCAAAGAGTCAGCGGTTGAACTTGATTTGGTCCCAGTCACCCTCCATGACTCCCAGTCCAGTGAGGGAGACAGACCATTTAGCAAATAATGGCAGGACAGTGTGATGAACACTCTGAGGGAGGGGTACACCGAGACCTATGGGAAGCCATGGGGGCACTGCTGGTGGGCCCAGTGGGGAGGAGGTGAAGAATGGTTGGTTTGAGAGATGACCTTTGAGCAGAATCAGAAAGAATTCAGGTTAACTAGGTTAACAAGAGAGAAAGGTACTCTAGATAGAACAGCAAGGACAAAGGAAGCTGGGGTTTCTGGAATTAGGTATGGTGGATTCTTGGCAATCTCAGATTTAATGTTTGCAGTTTTGGTAATACTTGAGTGAATAGGCGGTCCTTGGCATGTACTAATTTGTAATTTTGCAAAGGCACAAGGGTGAATATGAGGGAGTGTGTTGTTGGTGTGGGAACAAGTCCCCTTAGCTGTTAAGTGAGCTTCTGCATTGAAATGACCCATCCAACACAAAGCATGATTTCAGTCTCATAAAGACCCCATGAGAAGCTATGTTGTAGATTAGGAAATGGAGAAAAATACTTGTTACAGTCATATTCAAGGCTCTGAGCATTTAAGAAAGTCTCCAGGTGACTCTCTTGTGGATGTTAAGGGTCCTTGTAGGTCTGAGATTAATATCACCCTGTGTTGGATAAGTATGTTTTCATTTCCTGCCATTGTTCTCTCCTTAATTCAGCCATTCACCCATCATTTATTTTTTAGTGAGCATTTCTACTTTGTGCCAGCCACCATGCTAGGTATACAGTAGTGACAAAACACACATGCTTCTGCCCTCCTGGAACCCACAAACTTTTGGGGAGGGATAATGAACAAGGAAGAAGACATATACGATTGCCGTTGGTGAGAAATATTACTAAGAAAAAGTGCCGGTGCTTTGGGAGAGAACAGATGGTGAGGGGTCAACAAAGGGCTCTTTGGGGGAGGTAAAGGGTAAGAAAGCCTGCTTTCCCTGCCGACAGAGGGAGGTTCTGAGATGGGAGCAAGGTGTGCTGGAGGAATGGCCGGCAGAGAGTGTGGGGTGTTGAGAGAGAAGGAAGAGCAGCATAAGGTGAGTGGGAGGAGTGGGTGGGGCCAGATTGAGGCCTGTGGCCATGGTAGGAATTTGAGCTTATTTCCCATGAAATCAGGAGTCTCCGAGGGCTTTTAAGCAGGGAGTGCCAGGCTCATCCTGGTGGCTCTAAAGGGGAATATGGACAGGAGGGGGCACACGCGGATGCCCAATCAGAATACGGGTTCTGAGAAATGGCTGCAGATTGGAATCCTTTGGGAGTGCAAAATAATACTGATGTCGGGGTCTCCCGCATTCCATACATTCTAATTTAATTGGTTTGGGGTGCAGCCTGGAATTCTACAAAGCTCCTCAGGTGATTCAAATGGGCAGCAAAATTTGAGACTTTCTGAATGTAGAAGGTTCAAGAAAGGATTCGGTAGAGATTTTGAGGGTGTGGTGTACAATGGTTGTGGCCACGAGAAGTGAAGTCGTGAACAAATAAATGAGATGCATTTTAGAGACAGAAACAGCAGCTTAGCCGGTACTCTGGTTATGAGTGGCAGAGGAGCAGAAGGATTTAAAGATTACTCAGAAGTGAGGTCTGAGCCACAGATAGACATTTGGGAGCCATTGATATTTGGGTTGGTATTTAAAGCCACAGGAATAGAAGCAATCACATGGGACAAAATACGAATAGAGAAGAAGGGCTCAGTTTTAATAGGGTGGGGAGGAAGAGGTTAGATTGGGGTGGGGTGGGGTGTAAATGAGAGATATGGTACCACAGAGGTGTGCATGAGGGAGGGATGCCATTGACAAAAGGAGAAATGCACCCTCCATTTTAGCAGGAGGAGTGAACAAGAAGAGGGCAGTTTGAATGGCTTTGTAAATTAGTTATGGGAAAGTGAGAGCACTTTTAGCTGATAGATTTCATTTTCTCAATTGAGTTTAAGCAGATAGGAGCTGAGGGTGAGTGGCAAAGGTTGAGGTGGTGAGGAGGAGGGGTGGTGGTTTTTAGGGGTTTACAGACTCTCTGAGATAGCCATGGGGTTGGAGGGTGGAGAACACACTTATTGGAGAGTGTTGTGAGTTTAGGGCAGCACTGTGTGTCCCTCTGAGGATGATGGTCATGCCTTTATTGTGACTGTCAGGGTATGCCTTTGTCCCCACCAACAAGGCTTGGAGTCACAGGTGTAGGCACAGAGAAATGGTGGGCTTCATCCCAGGATGGAATTTGTGCATCTTTGGTCATTTTAACAGTTTTAATAAAGAGTTGGGGGACTGCCTGGATTATGGATGAGAGGTGTGGGGGCCCTGGAGGATGCACTGCTCCATCTCCCTTCAAGGCAACCTGGTGACGGCACCCTTTGATTCCTCCTGCACCCTCAATAAGACCCTGCTCCCCCGGCTGCTCCCAGCCATGACTGCAGGTGCCAATGGAATGGCGGGGGTACTGAAAATACAATTACGTTGTATTTTCAAAACAATGTTTGTATTAGTTTCCTATTGTGTATTTCCCGTGTGAAAAATTACTACAAACATAGTAATTTTAAATAACATACATGTATCATCGCAGTTTCCATGGGTCAGGAGTCCAGGCATACTTAGGGTCTCACAAAGCTGTAATCAAGGTGACAGCTGGGGCTGGAGTCCTATGCCAAATACAGGTGTTTGTTGGTAGAGTTCAGTTCTTTGCAGCAGCATAACTGATGGCATCTTGCTCCCTCAAAGCCAGTGAAGAGACAGAAAGGCTGGGCTTCTCTTTGATTCATTCTTCTCTCTGTGTGCCCTTCTTGGCCTTTTTCTTCTCTTCTGAGCCCAGGAAAGCCTTCTAGTCATTTCTAGGGCCACAAGGGGTAGAATCTGTGACTTGACTGAGTTGCAGAACCAGGGATTCTGGAGGGAGGAGAGCATCTCTGCTGCTTCTGTTCTCTTATCTCCAGGCAAAGGTCCACCTCCTTAGGTCAGGCCCACCCAGGATAATCTCTCTTCCAATTAACTTAAAGCCAACTGATAGAGACTTCATTACATCTGCAAAATATTTTCACTTTTGCCAGATACCATAGCATCATTGATGATATTCACAAGTCCAGTCAACACTCCAGGGGAGGGGATTACACAGGGCAGGTGCACCAGGGGAGTGGGAATATTGGGGATCATCATGGAATTCTGCCTACCCCAACAATCACATCAGGTAAAATTAAAAAAAAAAGTGTTTCCTTTTCTTTTCTGAATGTAAAAGTAATATACGTTCATGGGGTAGAATCTGGAAGCTATAGATATGTACAAAAAAAGGGAATTTAAACCCACTCATTGGAATATCATTTTTGCCCTAAAATATAAACCTTATTATCATTTTTATTTTTCTTTATATATTGGAACCACAATATAGAATTTTTTAGATTTTCTATTAGTTTAAGTGTTCTTTGAGAATATGAATATGGCTCATAGTACTCCCTGTGTGAGTATGGATTCAATTTATTTACTGTTTTCCCTTGTACACTCTGGTCGCTTCCAATTTTTTTCCTATTATAAATAATCTTGATGAATTTCCTCCCACATCTCTAAGTGCTTATTCAGAGCTCACTATTCACTTGAAATTTTGAGGCAGAGATAGTTAAGGTGGTAGGACCAGATGCCAATAAAGAAATCAGTCAGAAATGGAAAACATCCACAACCTGAATGGGTTATTTGGAAAATAAAATCAGTTTTTATTTGGACACAATTTTTTCCCACAAGCATTTATTTACCAAGATACTGCTAAAGTGCTTTGGCATAGGGCTTTGTGAATATGAGAATGACATTTATCCCAGGTTACCCAGCCTTGCACAATAACCGCTCAGCACAAGGATTTGGTTATGCCATTAACATATTTGCATAACAGTCCCTGCAGGAAAAGATCTGACTGTGGGGAAGGGGGAGAGAAATGAGGGGAGATGAGCTGGGATTAGGTAGGAAGGTGGAGTAGGAGGTTGACCAGTCAGAGGGTCCATGACTGCAGAGTTAAAGAAAAAGAGAGAATTCCCTTTGTCTGGGAGATTTGGGAGCTGAGCAGACTGCCCTGGGCTGGCATGAAAGCTGCCTGTAGTAATGAACTCAATAAAGTGATTTAAAACATATTGATCTTGGTGTGTTTGTGGGTTTGGGCTTAACCTTGGTGGTTTCCTTCCTTCAGGGCAAACGTTTGGTACTTTGTGTGCAGTGGGAAGTCAGAACTCACCAGAACCTTTGTCATTCAGGGCATTGTGAGGAGGTCTTGGACCCTGTCTGAGGATGTTTAGTTCTAGAGGTCCTGGCAGGGCCTTGGGCTTCTGGAATGGGAGGCTGCAGGAGGGCAGCATGTTGCTTTTACTTTCCAAATTTTCTGGGAGTGTACGTGTGTGTTGGGGAGGGAAGAGGAGGCGGGAAAGAACAGGAATGATGATATAGTGGGTCCCTATAATGGGCCACTGAGAAATGCTAGGGAAGCTGGTCCTTGGCATAGTTATGCTTAACAAATGAGATGTATCTCGTTCCACTCTGGGCAGCACACCTGTGTTCTCTTTCCAGGTGCAATGGAAGCCATCTCTCCCATGACAATTGTGCCCAAGCCTTTTGCTGTGCTATGTCTTCTGGGAGTAAATTGCTATTTCCCTTGAAGAGTCTAGGCCTCCTTTGCCAAGTAGCCCTGTGGGCTCCTCTCCTATGCCGAGAAACTCTCCTGTAGAGTAGTTGTGAGTTTGGTAGAATGAATTTTCATGTGAATTAATGGCCAGGGCATCAAACTCTAGCCACTCCCTCAAAGGAAGTGTTGCTTTCTCTTTCTCTTTTTGTAGTCTCAGTGAGGACTCTAAGCCAGTTGTGGGAAATGTGTATGTTAAGGAAAAAGCAACTCACCGGTGGTCTGTCCATAGTAAATCTCCAGGAAGTGGCTTTGCTCCTAGGACTTTTAAAATCCCGTGGTTCTCAACTTTATAATTATGATACTCAAAGGACGAAGTATAGGTATAGATCAGTGGTTCTCAACTGGGGAGTGACTTTGCCCCCTGGGGGACATGTAGCCATGTCTGGAGACATTTTGACTGTCAACGCTAAGGGGGTGGGGAGTGGGAAGTGGGTGGAGGATATTACCCATCTAGTGGATAGAGGCCAGGGATCTTGCTGCACATCCTACAATGCACAGGAAATATTCTCCCCAAAATGTCAATAGTGTCAAGGTTGAGAAATCCTGGCATAAACCAAAGTATTACCCCTATTACCAGGAAGCCTGGCTTCTGAGTTTATATGATAGACACCAAAGTTTGCATGGGAGCTGTCTGCCTGAACTCTGTTTAGGGAAAGAACCATGACCTACTTTTCAGCACTTTCCCTAAAGCAAGATTAGCCAAAACATTTCAAATATCCCTAATGTGGGAGAAAACAAACAAACAAATGTCCAAGCCTATGGGTTAAAAGGCTCGTTTACATAACAATGAGACACTTGAAGCAAAGGCAGATCTGGGCTAGAATTGCGTGGCTATGAGTGTTAATTGAGAAAGAGAGCTACTCTGGTAAAAGGAGCATTCCCCTCCTTCACATGCCTGTATAATGCCAGCATCCAGCAATACTTTCAATCAGAGGCAGTGCTTACTGGGTAGGAGACCTAGAGATGGCCTCCCTTTGGGCAGTTTATGCTAAATTAGTTTTGTGGATGCTTCGGGTACCAATTCCTCCAGACTTTCTTCATTACAGACAGTGCCTCTGGGACCAGTAGTGAGAAACAGTGTCTTGAATTATCGGGTCATAAATTTAATATCAGAGACCATCTTTCCTTCCTATACCAGGTACCTATAGCAAATAGCTTTTAGTGTTTTCAAAAATGCTCACACTTAAATGTGATGTCTGGGGTTTGAAGAACCCTTAGGTCAGAGGATGGGCGTTATGAGCCCTGAAACTGTCATGCAAAATTGCGTGAGTTCGTTTACCTGGGGAGGGAATCTACTGATTTCATCACATTCCCTAAGGAGCCTTTATTCCGAATATTAAGAACCACTGATATGGATTCATTCATTCATCAAATATTTATTCAGTGCCTATTCTGTGCCAGCACCATGTTACATACCGGAAACGAAGAGAATTAGATGGTGGTGAATCATTGATGGAAATTTAAAGAAAACAGGAAGGAGCCTGAAGATGAAAGTACAAAATTAATCAAGACACATTGAAGAAAGTAACTGAAAAATTTAAAGAGCCTTAAGATATCTTTTATTTGATATTGACAGACATTTCTATTTGTACATACACAACGTTGTAACAATACTATGGCAGTGGAGAAACAAAGCAGAGGGAAAGTTATGGTGGTGAACACAGATGAAGTGGATTTTTATTAATAGATAATTCACATCTCTAAGCTGCTGATTCTGAAAATAGAACCCAATTTTTTCCCCAAAAAACATTTTTTTAAATTTAATTATCAGGTGGATTGATCATCTGTTATACATCTTATAATTTCGGTGTTTTTGGAATGCTATTGAAATGAAAGCTTGTTGGGCGCCGAGGTGGCTCAGTTGGTTAAGCGTCTGCTTTTGGCTCAGGTCATGATTGCAGGGTCCTGGGATCGAGTCCTGCATCGGGCTCCCTGCTCAGCAGGAGCCTGCTTCTCCCTCTCCCTCTCCTTGCCACTTCCCCTGCTGGTGCCCTCTCTCTGTCAAATAAATAAATAAAATCTTAAAAAAAAAAAAAAGAAATGAAAGCTTACTTTCGTTTAGGTAGGGTAAAGGTAGGAGGTAGAGGTAAAGGTAGGGATAAACTCTTATGTCTGTCACACCCATGACTTATCATGAGGGCTTCCATTTTAATTTTTTCACTATAAACACTTACTTTTCTTCCTCTTCTTTAGGCTGGTTACAATTTGCTTCTTAACCCTGCCCTGACTCTGAGATTCGGCACTGAGGGAGTGAAGGTGGGTGGGAGTGGGGGTTGGGGAGGTCACTCCCAGCCATCAGTGGGACTGTCAAGGACACCTGCGCTCCACTCCACCCCACAGGGTAATTCCGGACGCAACCCCTTGTCCATTGGATTCATGGCTCCAAGCTAAACGGCAAAGACTTGTACTCTCCATTGTGACTTGTAATCTGTGTTTCTTCATATGGACATCACCTTATTCATGGTCGCCCTGTGAGTAAAAACTTGCTGTCTAAACTGTGGACACTGTAAGTTTACCTGTGTTTCTTTTTCACCTTAAATAAGCCAAGTCATATGAGCCCACTGTTTCCTGAGCCTGAGGGGAATTCAGTTCATGCTGTTTGCCTTGAGGGTGCATAGAATCTGTTTCATAGCATATAGAAAACACCTAACGGTTTGTATAATAAATCCCAGTGTCTTATTTTATAGATGAGGATGCCATGGTTCCTAGACCTCAAGCTGAAACCGGCAGAACTAAAACATCTCCATTCTGAGTTCCTTCCTGGAGCTCCCTTCATAATGCTAAATTTCTAGAAGACTCAAAACATCAGGATTACTTTTCTTCAGTCCTTTCTGGGCAGAGTTTGGTGGCCTCTAACAGTGCCTGGGTCACAGTAAATTTAGTAGCTGTCTTACATGGAAGATCGGACCTGGTAGCTCAGAACAGCCACCGACCTTCTCAGTCTTCCGAAAGGAAGTAAACATACCCACAGGCCAGTTTCTTGGCTGACAGGTAACTTGAAGGTGGATCCCAGAAGAGACAAATGCTCATTAGATATAAACATGGGAGCAAGAGAAAAGTAGGTATAATGGTTCATTCTGCCCAAGGGGCTCTATTTCCTACAGTGCGAACGGGATTCCATTTCTCTCCCAGGTAATACATTGTTCAATGATTTCTCCAATGCCAGGGAAGCTATGTGCTTCTCAGGTGCTCCTACCTTAGCAAAAAGGTCATGTCACAAAAATCTATTTGGTTGCTGAGGGAAAGATAGCAGTTTATTCCCAAAAAGTCATCTTCCCTTCTCCCATAGAAATAAAGTTTTTCCAAAAAACCCAAATAATCCAATTAAAAAATGGACAGTGGACTCAAATAAGCATTTTTTTCTAAAGAAGACATACAGATGGCCAACAAACACATGAAAAGATGCTCAACATCACTCATCATCAGGGAAATGCAAATCAAAAACACAATGAGGTATCACCTCACACCTGTCAGAATGGCTAGAATTAAAAAGACAAGAAACAAGTGTTGGCGAGGATGTGGAGAAAAGGGAAGTCTCCTGCACTGTTGGTGGGAATGCAAACTGGTGCAGCCATTGTGGACAACAATACTGCGGTTCCTCAAAAAATTAAAAACAGAAATACCATACGATCCACTAATTCCACTACTGGGTATTTATTCAGACAGTGAAAACACTACTTTGAAAAGATATATACAGTGGAATATTACTCAGACATAAGAAGAATGAGATCTTGCCATATGCAACAACATGGATGGACTTAGCGGGTATTACAATAAGTGAAATAAGCCAGAGAAAAACAATACCATATGATTTCACTTATACATGGAATCTAAAAAACAAAACAAACAAAAAGCAGAAACAGACCCATAAATATAGAGAACACACTGATGGTTGTCAGAGGGAAGGGGGGTGGGGGGATGAGCAGAATGGTTGAAGGTGAGTGGGAGATACAGGCTTCCACTTGTGGAATGAATAAGTCAGAATAAAAGAGCCAGCCTCGGAAATATAGTTAATGGTATTGTAATCGTGTTGTATGGTAACAGATGGTAGCTACACTTGCAGTGAGCATTGCATAGCATAGAGAGATGTTGAATCACGATGTTGTACACCTGAAACTAATGTAACATGGTGTCAAGTATGCTTCAAAAAAAATGCTCAGAAAAAGAAAGTTTTTTAACCTGGTCACTGTCTGCCCAGGAAAAAAGATTATATTCTTCAGCTCCCTTTGCTTTGAGAATGGTCATGGGATCAACTCCTGGCCAGTGGGACACAGAGGGGAAGTGTTGTGTGCAGTTTGCCTCAGTGGGAGAGAGTGGGTTCTCCCTGTCACTTTCTTCTTCCCTGCTGAGTGAAATGTCAGTGTGACAGGGAATCCTTTTGGAAATGAGGGTGTGAATCAGTGGTAAGGGAAAGGCTGACAGGGCAAGAAGATTGTCTTAGTCACTCAAGCTGCTACAACAAAACACCATGGAGCGGGCAGCTTAAACAACAGACCTTCCTTTCTCTGATTCCAGAGGCTAGGAAGTTTACGGTCTCACTAGATGGTCACCTTATTATTCACGTGACAGAAAGAGCTCTGGTCTCTCTTCCTTTTCTTATAAGGACACAAATCTCGTCATGGGGCCCCACCCTAATGACCACATCTAAACCTAATCACCTCTCAGAGGCTCAACCTCCCAATACCATCACATTGGGGTAGGACTTCAACATAGCAATTTGAAGGGGACACAAAGTTCAGTCCATAACAAAGTCTTCACAAGCAAGGCCCCACCTTGGGCTTCTTACATGAGAGACGTGTGTTAAGCCACTTCTGGGGCCTCTTTCACAATTGAACACATTTATGATATGATAAATACAGTACTTTCGGTTTGTTCTTACTAATATCACATGCTTTCTCCCGTCATTGTTATGGTATATGGGATAAAGACCCACTCCATGAGGGCCTCTGCAGATTCTCACCGTACAGACGTGTAGGCTGCAGGTGGAAGAGTTTACATATGATTCACCACATGTGACTGACCAAAAGCCGCTGTGGTTGGACCATGACTGGTTCACTGAGCAACTTCACTGAGTCGCAGACTGCGCAGAGCCCTGGGGGAGGGCACTGGGCACCCTTCTGCCCAGTGGACCATGACAGAACACTCATTTGATTCAGAAGTCTTTTATTTTTGTCACTGGAAGGGAAGGGAGGAGGAAGGGGTAACATGGACTGAGGGAAAGGGGGCCATCTTCGTTCGTTGGGGCTGCTCTCACAAACTACCACAAAATGGGGGCGGGGATGGGGCTTAAACAACAGAAATTTCTTGCCTCACAGTTCCAGAGGCCGGAAGTCTGGAATCCAGGTGTCAGCAAGGCCATGCTCCCTTGGAAGGTGCTGGGAAGGGTCTGTTCCGGGTCTCTCTCCAAGCTTCTGGTGGTTCCTTGGCTCGTGGCAGTGTAACTCCAGCCTCCACAGGGTGCCCTCCCTGTGTGGAGAATGTGCCCACCTTCTGCATGTCTCTGTGTCCACATCTCCTTTTATAAGGACACCAGTTGTATAGGGTTAGGGCCCCCCAGATGACCTCATCTTAACCCAATACTTTGGCAATAACCCTATTTCCAAATAAGGTCACATCCTGCAGTACTGGGGGTTAGGAATTCAACATATGGATTTTAGGGGGACACAATTCAGCCCATCTCAAGGGATGCGAGCTGAAAGAATATCTTGGCCAAATTATTCCATGCCACCAGCAGCTGGAGAAGGGAACCAAAGTGTATCAGAGAGCTCCACAGGGAACCCAGCGTGGTGCATGGCATGCTGAGAGGGAGTGAGGAGGCATTTCCCCACCGGCTCCGCAGTGAAGTGTTGATCTCACTGGATGTTCTCCCCATAGCAGCACAGCCCACAATGGCCAGGGTTGTAGGATATTAAGTGGAGATCCAGGACCCCAAAGCCAGTGGTCCTAGGTCCTCGTCTGGACCTCTGTCCCTGAGTCTCAGCTGCCCTTCTATCCTGCCTGGGAGCCATGGATAAAAACAACTACCTGCTCTGTCTGGAAACCAACATTAGAGGCTGGTGATGTATTTTAGGAAATATATTTTATCCTTTCTCGATGATAAAAATAATGCATGCTCATTATAGCTCACTTGGAAATGACACAGAAGTTGAAAGCCCATAGGAAAATTGCCCCTAATTCTAAGACCCAGACAACCCGTTAAATTTTGATTTCTAGTTCAGCCATTGTTTTTTTTCTTTTTCTATGCATATTTTACAGAATCTGGATCAAGATCTCTATTTCACTCTATGCTCTGATTTTTCATATAACATAATGCGAAATTTCCTGTTATTACAAATTATGCTTATTCTTTCAACAGCTGAGGAATGTTGAGGATGGTCAAATAATAATACAAAGAAGCTGATATTTTCTGCATTCCAGACACTGTTTCAAGCAATTTATATACATTTTCCCATTTAATCCTGACAACAGGATCCCAACAAAGTAGGAATTATTTTCATGATACAAACTGATAAAAAATATTGAGCCTCAGAGTTTTAGTAATGTGTCTAACATCACACAATTATTAAACAGCCAAAGGGAGATTTATAGTCAAGTTTGTTTAAGGCTACTTTCCTTGCTTCTGATTACTGCTTAATTTCTCTATTCTTGGATATGGGGCTTGCTTCCACATTTTTACTGTTATAAATACTGCAATGTACATCTTTGGACAGACCATTTTCTCCCCTGGATAAATTCACAGAGCTGGAATTACTAGAACTAAGATTTGAACATTCAAAAAAACCCCACATTTTTTGTTACATTATCGCCAATTTGCTTTCCAAGAAGGTTATGCCAACTTGCATTCCCTGGAGCACTGTTCTTGTTTCTTTATGCCAAGCACTGGACAGTCAGACTTGCTAAGCATCCCTGCTATTTATCATAGCTGAAAATAGATTGGGTTTGCTTTTTATTTACATTTTTTTGGTTATTAGTCAGGGTACACGGTTTTTCATATGTTTGAAGCCATTTATATTTTCTACTAATAATCTGGACCCATTTATCTGTTACAGCTTTAGTATTCTGATGAGCCATGTGCAACTGACATTTTTTGTAGTCAAAAACTTGTTGACTATCAGCTCAAATTTTTTTTTCAAATGCATTAAGAATATTAATCTTTAAATATATTGGCTATAAATATTTTTGTTGATGTTTTGATATAGATGTTTTTATTTCCAAAATGAGCATCCAATAATCTGGAAAGTGTTTGAGTAATGAAAATAGCATGCTAATGATTCCATGGACTAATTTTTTTTTGCTTTCGCATTTTATTTGTCTCTTCTGCACTTCCTTCTCTTCCCCCACCCTCTTAAATCTGAGTCCAGAATGTTGTACCTATATGAGGTAGATCACAGTTTGGCATCAACTTTGGAGCTAGAATAGGAAATGTCATTGAAAGAATTACAGGTGCCAGTAAAACAAGAAAAAATAATGCAACTTCCCTATGGGCGACGACCTCTTAATGTAAAAAAAAAGAAAAAAAAAAGAGAGAACTGTAGCCTGAAAGCATTTGGAGGCACCACTTTTACTGCAGAAGCTTAGAGCCTCTTTAAAGGAAGAGTGATCATGGCATAGGTGCGGGGATACACCTTGCATGCCTGACAACTCAGAATGGGCTGTGTCTCATTCTTAGCCAAATGCAGAGAAAGCCAGACCATCTGGCTCTGCAACGATTTCATGTCTTCTCTTTCTCTGTAGGTAGACGGAGAACCATTTGAAAGAAAACCTTCGTGGCTGCAGATTGCACACACATTTAACATCTCAAAGGAAAAGGGAATGGTTCAAAGTCCCTTGTCAAATCTAAGCGGGTGGTATGGTAAGAGAGACAGAAACACTGCTTCAACAGCCAGGAGTATTTCAAAGGTTACTGATAAGCATTTGCCTTTTAACATCTCATGCTCAAGACCCTCGTTTGTAGAAAGTTTCTGTTTGCTTGTGTTCATGAGGGGAAAGGGGTAGGGCTGTATCCCAATTTGCTGCCTTGAGCCTCTGGTTTAAATGATTTACATCAACTCTCCCTTGACCTTCAGTACTTTTTCATGTGAAGTACCTATGCTCTGCCCCAAAGATGGGAAGCAAATCTTGGCTCCTCCTATGTCCAAGCCTTTCATCAACCTGATGTGTCTTGCTGCCTGCCTAAAGTGTAAATGAGATTACATTTTGTATTTACAGCATGGCTCCTGGGAGGGCAACTGAAGATATTACACATGGGGTGTTTGAAAAAACAATAAATCATTCCCATGGGTAAGGAGGACATTCCTGACCCGCCCTCCAAGATGATGAGCCCACAGTTGGTTTTCCCGGGAGAGAACACCACTCCCGTCACCTGGTTGCCATTTGTCGTGCGCCCGGCCAGGTTGGGGGTGCAGCTAAGTGAAGAGAACAAAGTTTGCCTCTGTGCAAAGCTAACTGACCCATTCACAAACCCCACCAATCAAACCCACCACATCAGTCTTCCTGGCACGAGCCACAGACCCACACAACAAACTGTTCCAAGTCATGTAGGAGCCAATCCGCCAGCACACAGGGCTCTGCCACCCAGAGCAGGCTTCTCGGCAGACCCCCTGTTGCGCGGGCTGGAGTTTGTGCTCAGAGCTCAGCCAGCAGCCGCCACCCCCTGCACCCTGGGCCTTGCCTTCTTTAGGACGGCTTACACACGCATCCCAGATGTTCCCTGTAACTGAGAGCCCTGGAAACTGCCGCGTAAAAACACATGTGCTTTCTAAGGGCCGGACTGGAATGTGACCAAATGGTCCCCGGTTATTGTCTCATTACTGGGCAGTTGAAGACCCAACCCTGTTTCCTCCTCTCTGAGCTGTTGGGCCTTGCTTCCCTAATGGGGCATGATTCTAACAGCTGCAGTTGTAGTGAGCGTTTCTTGTAAATACTTTGAATATAATGATCATAATACCACAAGAACTTAAACGTTTTTTAAAAAGAGAGCAAGAAGAAGACAAAGAGAAGGAAGCTGATGATAGCTGGTAATGAATATGTGGGAAATTGAATCATATTTTCGGAATGATAATATTGTCTCCTCTTTGCTTTCCAGCAAAATTTATATATGTGTGCCCACCCCCACCCGTCCCCCACCACCAGGGTGGAAAACTCTTCCTTGGAAGAATATCAGGAGTGACAACGAGGTGAATCTATGCAGCTGTGGTGTAAATCTTTCCTGAAATCAACTGCACGGATGCTTTTGTCCTCCCTCTGGGCCCAGGACCGAATAATGCAGGCTGTGTAATGTCTCCCTGACTGGCTCCCTGCCTTCTACTCCTTCTCCGTCCAAACCCGTCCTGCAAGCTGCCATTGCTCGGGTCCTTCTGGGTCCTAACCAGCAATAAGCCATCTCCTTGGAGAAGAACATGTGATGGCTTCAAGCTCCACAATGTGAAATGCACTGGGAATGAAGAGCAGTTGCTTCTCCTTGGCTTTCAAAACCCTCCCCATTCTGCCACAGTCCTACTTTCCAAAGCCCCCCTCACTCCACCAGTGTACCCTGGGCGCCCCACCCCCAGCTCTTCCTGTTTCCCAGTCTGGCTGCGACCTCCTGCTGTAAGCTTCCCTGTGATCTGAACCTCTTCTTCCCAGCCCTCCTCACCATCCTTCAGTGAGTCTTTCTCACTGGATACCTGCAATATCTGGCAGATAGGTGCCTCAAGAATGTTCGCTTACTGAAGGAGTGACTGTTTTAGCAGCCCAGTCTTTTGGCATTTCATTTCGCTGTTTGCTCAACACAGCAGGTCAGTTCTAGGCCAAGCCTAGGCCACCTTTGTTTTCTCTACCTGGGATGCCCCTACTTGGGATGCCCCCACAAACCACATTCTGTTTACCCTTCCTACTGGGCTCATTCTCCTCTCCAAGGCTACCCTTCATCCTTAACCCATCAGATCCACTGGTAGCTTTCCCACTTCTAAATTCCTGGGGTGCTCGCTGCTCCAGGGGCCCAGGCCTTACTCACATACTTTCCTGCAGGGAGACTTGAATTTTCCCAGCGTTTGTGCCTGGACTCCCTTGTCAAATCTGTATCCACCTCCCCAATTCCTCAGGGTCCTGAGCAGACCTAAGCACAGGCCAGCTGCTCAGTACCTGTCTGCCCGACTGATGGCAACTGGGCAACTTTCCTGCCTCTCTCCAATTCCCCACATCCTATCCATCATTCAAAGTTCTGCTGAAGCCCAGCTTCCTCCAACAGTGGCTTTGTGGATGACACCCCACAGTGATCCACAGCTGGCTCATGGGCCAGAGCCACACCTTCTGCATCTGGCGCACTTGTGGGATGACACGGTTCGAGCACCAATCCCAGCGTGTATGCATATTCCATTACTTGTGAACTTTGTTTGTGCCCTGCTGTGTCTTGGCTCTCTGGATCCCCAGTGCACTCCCAGGGGAACATGTACCCCACACTGGAGCCCCTCTTGAGTTGCTGACATTTCTTTCATGCACCTGGACACACCAGAACACAAAGCCCAAAACGTGTGACTGGGTGCCTACTGCCCTCTCAGGACGACCTTCTGCCAGGCTTGTGCACCTTCTGTGTGAGTCACAACTTCTGGTCCTGGAGTTAGATGCACATATTTCTCAGCGTGGAAGGCAGACTATAGAGCTCTTTGAGACCAGGTCATCCACCACCAGGAGACTGAGCATTTTCTTGAACACAGAGAGATGCACTTATTTCAAAGAAGGCTCATTGTGCCTGGCACATAGTAGAAACTCAGCACATTTTGAAATAGAATAAGAACAACTGTGATCCTTGATGGCAAGTGTCCCACTCCAGGGTCTTCAAACGTTGGCTTCTACACCTTGTAAAAGAACTTTGAAAATCTATGTGCTCATCCATACATTTTTAAAGTGACATCTAAAATTTTTCACACGTTTTTAAAATAAGTTTTATTAATAGGAGATAGGAAATGTTAACTATTTTATATGTTGAAATAAAATGAGGATTGACTATAATTTGAATAAATATTTTATATTATTGGATAACATAAATTTTCATTACTGAATAAAGCATGTTATATCTGAAAGATAGCCGGTGAAATATTTGTGTGTTTGATTTATTGTATTTTGGAAAATCCAATAGTCCTGCAAAAATTACATTTTAAAGGACCAACATCGCAAGCTTATGCTACTTTGGATATTCTGAATTAAGAGCCCCCATGGGCCAACATGCCCTTCTTGCAGAAATATGTATAAGACAGGGAAGGACACAAAGCCTTATGAGCTTAAGGGACTTGGTTTATCATTAATTTTAATTTATCCCATTGTTTCAGGTGCCCTCCTGCAGCAAAGAACCAAAACAAGAGTTGGGATGGGCAAGGGATATATCTTTCTTTTGTAGAGTGAGGAAGGTATATTCTAAGCATAGGCTCATTTCAAGCAGATCAATATTAGCAAAGAATACCTGTGGGCATTGATGACTTTATATCTATCCTTGTCTGAGTATCATTTGGAAACTGTTCAAATTTTCCAGAAAGTGTGTACCTCAGTTGGAGGAACACTGGCCCACTGTACTGGCTTAGCAATAAGAGAGCTGGAGTAGAGTGATGAGCAATTACTGGTCCAGGCCGGGGAGCTCATGCCTCCCCTTTGGCTCCATGGAGTGGACAGCCTTCATCTTCACTGTGAGGCAGGTTAATCTGGCTTGCCAGAGGCAGCCAGGACAAAATTGAGACAATGATTAGATGTTACGTTATCAAACATGAGAAACAAAAACAGAAACTGAAGGGTAGCTAAGCCAAAGATGCACAATAGAACACACCAACTCTCAGAGGAGTAAGGGCAGAGAGTGGTAGGCAGGCAGAGCAGATGCAAAGAGGAGGGAGGGAACAAAAGGCAGACAGAGGAGCTGGGACTGATTTGTGGTCAGTCTAGACCAAGTCAAGTGCATTGTGATTCTTTTTGCCAGCCCTCCACTGGGAAACCCAGAACTCAGGTTCCTGGCTCCCCAATTTGCAGCTTTGTCTTCCAGAAGGAAAACTGTTTAAACTTTGTTGTATGAAGTGCTATAAATAGAGTCTGGCTTCAGCATCTTTGGGCCTCTGGCACCTCCTGAGGCTCTCCAGGCCATGTTCTAGTCCCTGTGTCTTATTTTTCTTAGACAAACCAGACCCTGCCAGGGTTTTGCACCTAAGCCGTTCCCTTCACCTAGAACGCCCTGCCTATTAATTCATAAATTATTGCTTCTGAGCCTTCTTTCTCTAGCATATTCATCCCACCTCACCCCTTAGAGCAGAATTTCTCAAAGTGGGATCCACTACTGTGTCAGCATTATCAGGATTTTTTTTTTTTTTTTGTGGGGAAAAAAGAATATATTGCTAAGCAAATCTGGAGATCTAGATTTCAAGTCTATAATATTGGAACCCTTGTGACAATACATAGGAACTTGCACTTTTATAAGCTGCCCAGGTGCTCTTATGTACTCTAAAGCTTGAAATCCATCACTGCTGTGATCTGAATGTTAGTGTCCTCCAAATTCATATCTTGGAATCCTAATCCCCAAGGTGATAATATTTGGAAGTGAGGCCTTTGGGAGGTGACTGGATCATGAAGATGGAGTCCTTATAAAAGAGACACCCAGAGATCCCTTGCACTTTCTCCATGGGAAGATACAGGGAGAAGACAGCCATCGATGAACCAGGAAGCAGGTGCTCACCAGACACCAAATCTGCTGGCACCTTGATCTTGGACTTTTAGCTTTCCAAGCTGAGAAATAAGTTTTGGTTGTTTACAAGCCACCCAGTCTGTGGTTTTCTTTAATGCAACTCCAGTGGACTAAGAGAAGTGGTGTGCTGTCAGGGACTTTCTCAATGTTCCTGGGCTTCCTTCACATGTCTACTGTAGCACTCCCCCATCCCATTGCAATTTCTTTGTGTACTTGCTTGTTCCCACTAATCTCTGAATTCTCAAGAAGAGAAATGTCCTTCATCTGTGTTAACTCCACACCAAGCACAGTGCCTGGTACATAGTGGTACTTAATCATTGTTTTTTTTTCTTCCCTTCCTTCCCTTCCTTCTTTTCCTTCCTTTCCATCCCTTCCTTCCCGTTCTTCTTCCTTCCTTCCTTCCTTCCTTCCTTCCTTCCTTCCTTTCTTTCTTTCTTTCTTTCTTTCTTTCTTTCTTTCTTTCTTTCTTTCTTTCTTTCTTTCTCTTTCTTTCTTTCTTTTCTTTCTTTTCTTTCTTTCTTTCTTTCTTTCTTTCTTTCTTTCTTTCTTTCTTTCTTTCTTTCTTTTTCTTTCTTTCTTTCTTTCTCTTTCTTCTTTCTCCTTCCTTCCTTCCTTTCTTTCTTTTTTGCGTTTTCTTTTACTTTTTCCAAACAGCTTTTAATTAAACAGTAAAGCACAACTGCAACACAATTTCAAGTGTTTGTAAGTTAGGTCACAAAGGGATGCAAAATGTTTGCAGTATAGCTATTACATTCATACAGCTAAAGTCATTCATCAAATCTTACACCAATACAAACATAAGATTGTTCCATGATTAAAAGTAGCTCAAATCTAATAACCAAAATGATATTAGCGGCTCTCTTATCCTATTTAACATTTTAACATTACTTCTGACACTAAATTTCTTACCAAATGGAATCTACAAACTAAATTTTTAGAAACTGTTGAAGAGTGATTAAACACTACAAACCAAGTAGTTAGGTTAACAGAAAATTCTGGGAGAAATGGTGACAGAAAATACTGAGAAAGTATCAGCTAGTATGCATGCATTTTATTCCTGATTTTGATACTAATACACTCTAAAGGGATTTTGCAAAAGTTGATCTGCTGGGTACTACAAATAAACCTTGAGACTAAACTCTGTAACTATTCTCTTCTAGATTTGGTTGACATAAGATTAGTCACATTGAATCTACTCTCATATATATATTCCCCAAAAGATCTAGTCTGTGCCAGAGATCATGCAAATCTGGAGTAAAAACATTTGGAGTTGGTTACTACTGTATGCCAAGTACTTTTCCTAACCTATTTCCATTTTTCTCAAAATTTCCTATTACAAATATATAACCAGAGCTCATTTTTTAGATACCAAGTGGGTTATTTTGTGCAAAAGGAAGTTTTTGTCAACAAACTGTCTCAATTTGGCAATTCAGTGGCAAAGAAAAGTCTTCATATGTATAGCCTCTGTTTTCAGTTGAGTAAAGAGAAACCAAAAATCCTATCTTAATACTAAGGCAAGCCCTAACTGTGAAAGTATCTTATTTTGGTTAAGTTTCAACAATTCAAGCTCGGGCTACTCTTACAGATGATTAATTATTAAAGTTACTTTTACAAATGTGAAACCAATTTTTTCCTTAGGGGAAAGGAAATGGGAAGGAAGAAGCAAATGGAGAAAGGGCACCAACATGGTGGAGAGGGTATATACAGCTGTATATTCAGTACATGATTGGTTACTTTTTACAACATGATGGTTATTTTCTCGTATCTCTTACTCTGACTATAATAAAAGAAAGTGTTAAATCTATAAATCAAAGCAAATTTGATAAATCATTCACTTTCAAGTTTCATAAATATATGCATTCTTTTTTCTTTAAGATTTTGTCTATTTGTCAGAGAGAGAGAGAGCACAAGCAGGGGGAGCGGCAGGCAGAGGGAGAATCAGGCTCCCAAGGAGCCCGATGCAGGGCTCAATCCCAGGACCCTGGGATCATGACCTGAGCCAAAGGCAGACGCTTAACTGACTGAGCCACCCAGGCGCCCCAATATATGCATTTCTAATTATAAAGTCTCTACAAGACATTTGCATGTTTACATAGACTAACATATATCACACAAATTTATGGACATCTTCTGTTATGCTCTTAATTTTGCCTAGATCTGACATTATCTTCATAAATATTCAATTAAGCCACAAACAAAAGAACTGTAACTTTTTGAATCTATCCAAGTTTTAAAGAAAAAAAAGATCAGCAGCAATCCCATAAAACAGAAGGGATGTCAATCCCTTACTTTCTTTGGCTTTTTGTGTCAGTTGTTTGAAAAACACTAGAAGCTGACATGAGGTTTTCTATATATTGTCCAAGAACTCGGTTTTCTGATTTTAGCTTCAGATTTTCTTCCTTAACTGCATCTACTCTTGCCGACAGATCTTCAAGTGTGTGTTTAAGTTTCAACACTTGATTAATAAGTTGTGTTTTTTTCCTCCAGTTCCACCTGATTTTCAGCATCAACTGTATCCATGATGGCATTCATCATCTCCAGTAACAAATTTTGGGCATTGGTTACAAAATCCTTGATGAATGGTCTGCCATTGGAGGCACTGAGAGTGGGAGGGATCTAATCATTGTTCTTCAGTGGTCAGGGTGTCCCTAATAAAGGGTACAACAGATAGAAGAGAAACGTCCTCAGTGTTCCCCTTGGGTATCAGTGAGCATAATGCTCTCAGATTTGAAGACAACCACTTGCTGGTTCTAGGATTAAGCTAACTGGCTCTGCAAGATGTAAAGAGTGGACCCAGGCAGAAAGTGGTGGCAGAACATCTTGCCCCATTGGTCCAGCCTTAGTCTAGGGACTTCTGCCAACTGGCCAGGATTGTCGGGGACAGTGATAATGTCTGCTATGGTAGCAGTGTGTGTGAGGGGGGGTTGGGACTGCCTCTCAGAGCACAACTATCACAGTAAAAATAAGTATTCACGCAGTCTAGACTGACTGGCCTCCAAGACTTTCCCGTAATGTGCACAGTTTATTGGATTCCTTGTGGGGCAGTGACAATAATGAAGGACCTAACATTCATTTCCCCTTTCTTCCTCAGTATCTGAATTTTTGGAAAGCAACAAGGTACCCAGCTGAAAAATTGCATTTCCCAGTCTCCCTTGTGGATAGGAGTGGTTAATGAGATTTAAGCAGAAGTCACTGTGTCTGCCCTCTGCTCTTCCTTCCTGCAGCCAGGAACATGGATTGCAGCTGTAACAGCCATTCTGTAGCAATGGATGGATGCCATGAGCGGGGAGCATAAAGCTAGAAACAGTCAGGGTCACTGGTGACATCACAGAACCAGCATTTCAGCCATGGATTGCTGTACCTTTAGACTACTTTTATGTGGGAAACAAAACAAACAAGCACACAAAATCCTATATAATTTAAGCCATGATATACCATTATATTTGGTATAATCCCGACATTCACATTGCTGGCATCATTTGGCTTGTGAGCTGATTGTCCAGTATGGATTTCTTGTTTGCTTTTCACTGACCTCTTAGAGAGGCAAGACTCACCCTCCACTCTTACTATTGCTGCTCCCAGGTCCACGGGGTCATTGAGGCTTTCTGACCAAGACTATTCAATCTTTTAAGTTACCTGAAAGCCAGCAGCTGGGCTCACTAGCCACTTGCGACACCAACCAGATGGGTCTTCAAACTCTTTGCTGAGCCCACTGTGCCTGGGGAACTCTGGAGGATGCTTTCATGGACTCTTTAATTTGGACCCAGAGGAACCACACAGCTGGGAGCCTATTACTCCTGAGATTTTCTTTCTCAAAGACAGTTGCTTTTGAGTCTTAACTGTATATGTTTAAATCTTCCAATTTGCAGTAGACACAAGATTTCCTGAGTAGTGAATACCAAGCTTATAAGGGAAAACTACTAAGAAAACCTCATGATACTCCCAGAGAAAGAAGAAGCATGTACAGAACAATGTATAATTTAGGGGGTGGTATTTCAAGGTATAAAAGACTTCAAGTCTTCCAGTATGAAGGAGATTTTGCAGTCAACAGATCCAGAGATCACCACTAGGAAGATCTAGATAAAGCTGTAATCATCATTCCAGTGCCAATGAAGCAAAGGGACGTCTTAGGTCTGTCCAGAATATTGTGTGTAAACCAAATCTAGCCAGGAGAAGACCAAATAATCTGCATGCAGTGACCAAAATGGTAGAAAAAGAGGTCTGGCAAAGTGCACGAACAGGGGCTTTGAGAGTCAAAGAGAACTGGGTTCAAATCTCCTCTTTTCTTCATTAGAAATGAAGGCACAGGTGGCTATCTTGGCAGGATTGTTGAGGACGAAATAAGAAGCTGTGAGTAAAAGGGTCTTGCCATTAAAAACACAGCAGAGAAACATGGGAAACATGAACACAGTGGTGATCAGTATGGGCTTTGCCATCCTAGAGGGGATGGTCTGAATCTAGCCTCCTTTACTTACTTCTCTGTGACCTTGGATGATTCAGCTAACCTTTTTAGGTCTTGATTTTCTGATTTGGAATATGGGGATAATAAACTACTTTACTGGTAATGTTGTAGGAATTATATAACCTGATGCATGTCATACAAGCACTTAGCAAAATGCCAAAAACAGAAGAGTATTTCAATAAATAATGCTGCTGAGGGCAGCTTCTTCCTCCTCTCCCTCCCTCTTGTATTGCCCAGTCCCTTAAACTTAGGTGGGCCCATATGACCCATTATGGCCCATGAGTGGTCAGCAGAAGTGATGCATACCATTTTAGGTCAGAACATGAAGAGTAAGCACTTCTCTGTGTGCTTTCTTCTCCAGCCATGGCAAATCTTAGAGTTACATGTTTGAGATGGTCACAGAGTGTTGGAACCTCCATTAACTTGAGTTCCCGAGTGGCTATTTGGACCCACATAGGCTGTGTTCGGCTACTGGATTTTGAGATTGACTTGTTACAACAGCATAACCTAGCTTATCCTCACTAATAGAAATACTTATAAGTGCTGTTGATATGAGTTACACAAAAAAGTACTTCAAGGTCAAATCAGCTTAGGAAGTTCTAGGTTACAAAACAGGTGGGTTTTTTTTTTTTCTAGACTCAGTAGGCCCTTTAAATGTTAACCTCCCTTGTGAAGCTCTAAGGTTTTCCACGGTAACTTGACAAAAGTTTATTATTATTATTTTTTTAAGGAAGCATGTTTCACAACTCCAGTGTTGCATAAAACACACTTTGGAAAAATGTGTTTGGTTCATCGACTGTTTCCTACTGAGACCCTATCCTTGTTTCTCTATCTCCACCAAATTCGAGCAACGTATTCCTGCAGTTCCCTACTTAACCCATTTCTACATTCCATGGCTTCCCTTCACTTTTCAACCTTTTTCTTCCCTCTGAATTCCAAATTGCTGAGCCCTGCTGGAAAAAGTTAAGGGGTGAAAACTGATTGAACCTCCAACGCTGTTGCTATGCACTGTTGAGCTTCCAGAATCTGTCATCTTTTATTTCATTTTCAGTCAATCCCCTACAAATCCCCCACCACAGCTTTTCTTATGCTCACTTTGCTCACACCTCAAACTTACCCTCATGCCCCTCCTTTCAGCAGAAAACCTCATTGCCTACTTCATGGAAAAGATCAGAGTCATCCAATGTAAACTCTCAATGCATTCTCTCCTCTTCCTATTTTATGTAGGTCATTACCATTCTGTCTTATTTAAAAAAAAATTGTTTTCTGTTTTAGATACTTCCCAAACCCCAACCAAGCTATTTTTTTTTCTCTTCCCAGTTTCTATTAAGCAGCATTTAAGCTTTTAGTAAATGAACAAAGTAACCACCAAGGAGTCACCAAGAGCTTCTCAAAAGCCCCTGTTCCTCAAATTTAGTGTTTCTCACCCTGTGTGCTCTCCCTTTGGCCAGTTCATGTCCTCTTGTGAACTTGATGTAACTCTGCAGGTAAGTTATGAATCTAGGTTTTCTTCTTTCTTGTTCTTAAAGACTCAGATTTTTATCTGCCAACTGGGCACCTCCATATGAATGTCTCAGGTATCTCACCATTCAAACAAAACACATTATCTTTCCTTTGTCATATACTCCTCCTCCTCTGCTTCTTCTGGAGTTGGCCTCCGAGGAAACCAGCTCAAAATCTCACAGATATCTCTGCCTTTTCCTTTTCTTAACTCCCTTTGCTGTGTTGATAAAAGACCTCTCTTTCCTTTTCCACATCTGTTGCTTTAGGAAACCAGCTCAAAATCTCACAGATATCTCTGCCTTTTCCTTTTCTTAACTCCCTTTGCTGTGTTGATAAAAGATCTCTCTTTCCTTTTCCACATCTGTTGCTTTAGTCCTCATTCCTCTGATATGGGCCAATGAAATAGTTCCTCAACTGGTATTCCCAATTCCAGTCCCCACCCACAATCTACCTCCTAACTGGTGCCAAAGAGGAATTTTTTTTTTTAAGATTTTATTTGTCAGAGAGAGAGAGAGAGCACAAGAAGGGGGAGTGGCAGGCAGAGAGGGAGAAGCAGGCTCCTTGCTGAGCAAGGATCCCAATGTGGGACTCGATACCAAGACCCTGGGATCTTGACCTGAGCCGAAGGCAGATGCTTAATCGACTGAGCCACCCAGGTATCCCAAAGAGGAATTTGACAGAATTTAACACCCACTCATGATTCAAAAATAATAAACAAACTTTCTGGTAACCTTGAAATAGAAAGACAACTACAGTGATAAAGATTGTTTGTCTCAAACTGGCAGCCAGCACTATACTTATACATGAAACATTGGGGCATGCTCATTAAGGCCATGAACAAGACAGAGATGCTTGTCATTATAATTAACCAGCATCATAAGAAAAAAGAGACATAACTATAGTAAAGAATTAAACAAAATTCTTACAGTATTTATTGATTTTTTTGAGCCAATGGATGAAATATTGAATGACATGGGAAAACGTTTATGATACATTATTAAGTGAAAAAAATAGCGGCTAAAGAAAGAATATAAAGAGCATGATGCTAATTTCATGGGGAAAATAAATGCATACTTATTGAGTGAATAGGGAAAAATTTCATGATGAAGAGAATTAGTTTGCAAAACACTTCTACACTATAATCTTAATTTTATTATATGTTTTTCCCAAAATAGATCTTCAAATCCAATTTTATATTGTTTTTGTGTTTATCTCATATGTTCTATAAAGAGATTTTTTGAAATCAGCAAAATGTTATATATATATATAAAATGAGCCTCTAATTCTTAGATTCTAGTCTAGATACCAGGTGAATTTTAACATCCTACCATATTCCTTGTGACTATCTAAAGATTAGCTACTCATCACCCCTTTGCACAAGTTCTAATCCTCCCTTTTAAATATAAAATGCCTTAGTCTGTCCTAAATACAAGGAACATTCCTTTCTGTCTAAGAACTCCCAGGCATGAGACACCCACAGGGAGACTTTTCTATTTAGAAGTGATTTGTTAGTTGGTTTCTCTGTTCTTAGAAATTTGGTGAGTAAATCATAGACCCTAGACCAGGAATTTGCCATTTCAGTGGATAAAGAGAGGAGGGCATTGTTGTCTTGTTTGAAGCAAGGGAATTTACACAAAACCTTGAGCCACAAAGAATATTGTTCAACCCTGCTTCTGTTAGAAGTCAGGAAGAACTTTTTTGATGCTTATGACCATAAACTGCCACACAAGAGCCCAGCCTGATTAAAAACTAACGAATTCATCTGATTCAGGAAATTTAGCTGTGCTTCCCAATGATGTAATCCTCCTCCGCCTATTACTTTATTTTCTGGATCCTCTTGCTCTCAACTTGGTCCTAAGTTTTAAAATTTCTGATCTCCTTACTGTGAATTCTGTTACCAGTTCCCAGTGTTGGCCCTCAGACCATGCAACTGGCAAGGTCTCTGGGGTCCGTCTCTGTCCCGCTAGTGAGGTTGGGCATGACATTGCAAGCCAGCTGAACATTCAGTTAATAAATCAAGTCAGGCAGTAAGCAATGATAGGTGCTAACACCACAAACCATAGGGTAGAATTTCAAGTATATTCTTGCTTGGGGTTTACTGAGTTTCTTAGAACTATGAGTTTATAATTTCATCAAATTTAGAAAATGTTCAGCCTTTTTATCTTCAAATATTTTTTCTCTTTCTCTCCTTCTGGGGTCCAGTTATGCATTAGATAACTTGTTGTTGCCCCACAGGTCTCTGAACTGTTAATTTTAGTCAGTGGTTTTTTTTTTTTTTTTCCTGTTTGTACTTTATTTTTGGTAGTTTCTATTTCTTCAAGTTCATTCATCTCTTCTTCTGCAGTGTCTAATCTGGTGTCAAGCGCATCTAGTGATTTTTCCCCCACCTGTTTCCACATGTTGTGCTTTTCAGCTTTAGAGTTTCCTTTGGTTCTTTTTTTTTTTTTTTATCTTCCATTTTTCTATACCTTATGTTCATGGTTCATTTTAAACCCTGAGCCATATTTATAATAGCTGTTGTCATTTCTGGTTTTGTTTCCATTGACTGACTTTGCTTTCTAGGTTGTGGATCTGTGGGTCTCATTTACTATTTCTTCAACTGCTGGTAATTTTTTATTGGATGCTGACCACTGTGTTATTGGGGTATTTATTGTGTGGGTTTTGTTGTCTTCTTATCAATAGTATTGGGCTTTGTCAGGCAGTTAAACTGTTTGCAAATCAGATCCTTTCAAGGACTGTTTTTAAGTTTTGTTATAGCAGGTCTAAAATAAGATTTATTCTAGGGCTAGTTAAGCTCCCCTACTACTTATGTGGTCTCCACTGCATGCCTTAGGTATTTGAGAATCCTCCACTCTGGATTATTGGAATTCCAGTGTCTCCCATCCCTCTGTAAACTCCAGGAATTGTTGAGTATAGAGCTTCCTGGTAATTATTTACCTGGCCTTGTAGGGTTTCTCTCCCTGTAGACTCATGGGTACCCCTAATCAGTTTTCTCTGTATAGCTGTCTCTTTTCTGGTACTTGTCAGTTGAAATTACCTCAGAATCCCTGAACTTTGACCTCTATCTCCTCAATTCAGAGAGCTTCCATGCTTTGTTTGGGTTCCTTCTTTCCATCTCTTGGTCTGAAGTGTGTACCTAAGCAGAAACTTCTTGTGATTATAAGCTTTATGTTTCTCTTCTCTCAGGGATCATAGCTCTGTGCTACTTTTTGTGCATTGTTTTTAGTTGTTATAATGAGATGGGAGTCTAATATCAGTTACTCCAACATGGCTGGAAGCAAAGCTTCCCTTTGCTTGTACTTTTGATTTAAGTAAGTGGTATTGTGATAAATAGATCTCATTCTGTGTTTTACCATTCTTTCTTTTTTTAAAATTTAGAACTATGTTTGTCAGATTAATTCAGGTTGATGTGTTTACAACTAATTTGTTTCTTCTAACTATTGCATGATTGGAATTTTATTTTTTTTAAATTAATCTGGCAGGGCAATCAGGGCTCAATTAGAGAAGGACTTGTCCTATTTAGTCACATTTCTACAGTTTTTCTAAAGCTACTCTCATTAACAAAAATACCTTTGCTCCTCCTCTCTGTCAAAATATGCTTGTGGCTTTCTTTTTATTATTTTTTTTATTTTAGATCTTATTCATTTGTCAGAGAGAGAGAGCACAAGCAGGTGGAGTGGTAGGCAGAGGGAGAAGCAGACTTCCTGCTGAGCAAGGAGCTAGGAGTCCAATGTGGGACTCCATCCCAAGACCCTGGGATCATGACCTGGGCCAAAGGCAGACACTTAACCAACTGAGCCACCCAGGTGCCCCTGTTTGTCACTTTCTTAACACTTAAAAAAATCTGAAGTATTTTTCAGTATATAGAAGTATATAGATAATATAGAAAATAGTGTAGCAGATATCTATCTATCTATATATAGATATAGAGATATAGATATATATATGCCAATCATCTAGATTTAAATATATTAATGTTTTATGTCTGCTTTGTATGCATGCTTTTTGTAATGATGATAGGAAATAAGATGTTTCAAAAACAGCTACAATCCCAATCTTATACATTTCCTCCCGACTCCCTACTTTAGGAAACCATAGAAGTTGCTGTGTATTTCCTTATGCATGATTTTGTATTTTTATTATATATGTATTGCTTCATAAATACATAGTGTTTAGTGTGTTTTAAAACTTTACAGAAATGGCATCATGCTGTGCATATCCTTTTGCAACTTGATTTGTGGCTTAGTATTAGGTCTGAAATTTTGATTTATTGACACTGATAGGTGTGATTAATAGACATTAATTGCTGTATGGGATTCTCTCAACTATTTCATCCAGAGCTCCTTTATCTATCCTCTTACCCATGGAAAGTTTACCTTTTATTCTTATAGATATTTCCTTGTCCCCATATCTCCTTATGCTCACTTCATCAAATTGGTAAAAATTTAAAAATCCAGTAACACTAAGTATGGTAAGAATACAGGGAAATGTAATATTTTATACAATGTTGATGCAGGTTTAATTCTGTACATCTGCCTGGGAGACGAATTTAGTGATACTAGCACTGACAATGACCAAAGTCAATTCTGTATTTTGGCGAGAAAACTCTCAGAACCACTTTTATTTGGTTTTACTTCATAAATTTTTAGGGAAGTAAATAACTTATTATTCTAGCCATCTCAAGAATTGGGAAAACTACTATAGGACTTTATGCTTTTTGGGGAACAAAGACTCCTAAGGATGGAAAAAAATAAAGTAGTGAAAATTTTTGAGTGAGTTTAAGTTCAGTTATACCTGGAAACATTAATAGAAAATCAAATTACTGATCTTTCACTATACCCTGCAGTAGTGATATTTTATGATTTTCCATAGTTATACAAAACATGTTTTAAGTTCACTCCCCCTCTTAGCTCTAAAGGTCCAGTGTCTTTACTCTTTATCTCCTCTTTTCTCTGATAGGATTATCTCTCTCTCCCTCTGCCACTTAATATAGTCCTTCTATTCTCACGAAACAAGAACAGCAACAAAACCCAGTGGTTCTCAACCCTGGCTGCTGATTGGGACCACCTGTATCAAAACACCAATCCCTGGGACTCATCCCCAGAAATTCTGATTAAATTGGATTTAGAACCACTATATTATGGCAATTCAATTTACCAGTATAGAGCTTTACAAAACATTCAGTTACACAAAATGTATCTCTATATAATGCACTCATATATCTTCTTTATCTTTCAGTTTCTTTTGAAGTCCATAATTTGGGCACATTTTTCACAGAGTACTCCCCCTTTTTCAGTTCCTACTGACTAATTGTGTGAATTTGGAGAAATTACTTAATCTTCATGTGGCATTTTCCCCCTCATCTGTAAAATGGAAATAATAATCACAACATACTTTTCAGGGCTATTGCAAGAATCAGATTAAATTATACATACAAGTAAAATGGAAAGCAATTTACAAATGTTAATTATTATGAGTCTCTTTGCTCAACATTACCATATGCTGTTTGGATCACATCCACGTATAATTCTGTATATGTTGAATTGTTGTAAGTTCCTATTTATTTTTGTATGTATCCTTGCACTTGTATAACCTAAATCTCAATTCAATTAAGACATTTTTGGGGGAAGAAAAGAATTTTACTCCTTTAGTATATTTTATTTTCCCCATTTCCAAATACAAAGCGAGAGGCAAAAGCTATTGAGTAGAATGTATTAACAGAAACATAGTCCATAATTAAAAAAACTTTTTCTGTTACAGTACATATTAACTTTGGCTAAAATATTTTATACACAGAGGAAATTATTTTTTCACATAGTAACCTTTATTCCCTCTCCACTTTACTCCTTTTCCTTTCTACCATTTTCAGTCAGATACTTGGCTCATTGAGAGTAGGTTAATTGTCTGATGAGAGGGTTGTGTCAAGATTAAAGCACAAGGGGTGCCTGAGTGGTACAGTCAGATGAGCACTGACTCTTGGTTTCAGCTCAGCCCGTGATCTCAGGGTCATGAGATCGAGCCCTGAGTTGGGCTCCAAGCTCAGTGGGGAGTCTGCTTGAGTTTCTTTCTCCCTCTGGCCCTGCCCCGCCCCCTCCAAAATAAATAAACAAATCTTTTAAAAAAATAAACCATCAGAAATAACCTATGTGTCTTTTTTACTTTTCCTTTCTAAAAGTCTAAACTCAGAGCAGGTGAGAGGATTTGAAGCATAGACAAAATGCTCCATGAAACCATAGATAACAGAATTTTTCCATCTCCAGGAGAGAAAAAGATTTACCTGAGCTTAGGAGAGAGGTGAGCAGAAAAGAAAACTGCAGGGGTGTGGCAAAATCTTAGAAAAGGAGGCTGAAGGGGCATCAAGGAAGGTGGGTATTCCTGAGAAGACTCCAGTGTCCTAAACATGACTGAGAGATTGACAGCACCTGGACCTTAAGGAACTATTGTAACAGGAAGGTGGACATTCTCCATGGCAACTTGTGTGGAGAGATGGCAAAGGAAGGGATTTCCACTAACTTCCTAGGCCTTGCCACTGTATAGGATTCTGAAACCATGCACAACTCAGGCTGTTGTGGTAGAGGCACAAGCTCATAAAGAACGAAGTTAACATGTTTTAATAGCTTAGTCGCCAAACAGGAATTAAATTGCTCAAGAAATTAAAGAATGTTCTATTTCTTGTACATTTAGAAATGTGGGCTGTAATATCAACCACATACATGCATATGCATGTAGCTATTTATATTTTACATTTATAGACACACACATACACAACACAGAATTCAGGGTATCCTGCCAGAAATGACATTTGTAGTTTTCTTTCTTCTCTAGGACGAGAAATGCCTACAAATCACAGTCTCAAAGAAACTCAGAGGTCAGAGATCAACCACATATATTCCTAAAGGAACCTATATCCATGTCAACATCTTCCCATTGTTGATATGTTTTTGCTGATAGGAGAGTAGACATACAGTTTTTATGGTAAATTAAGAATTATAAAACTAATGCTATCTCATTAGCAATGACAAAATGATAAGATGACAGCCAGTGGCTAGTGATTTCCACAGCAGGGCATGGCTGGGTTTTTTTAAATGACAAAATGAAAGCAATCCAGAGTTTCTCATGTATAGACTGGAGCGTACATCCTCAGAGACTCTGGTTTTTCATTCCTATGAGACGGAAGGTAAAAAATGGGAAACAATTAAGAAAATTTCATGGGGGAAAGAAAAGCTGCTCAAAACTTGGAGTTGTATCTCCCTCACCACCATATGCTCCCTCTTCTTTGCAAAGTAGCTGAGAGGTTTAGTAAAGGAGACCCTGTCTGATATGCAACAGCAGTCCTTTGTCTTGAGACAAAGCTACTTGGTAAGTAAGAAAGGTAGAGGTGGAAGACAGAAGGAAACCAATTTCTTGATAACTGCCTTAAGCAATTGACAATGGCCCATGACTGCCTACCTCTAGACTTCTTGTTACAAAAGGAAAATAATTTTCTGTCTTCAGCCACTGTGTTTGGATTTTCTGCTCCTGGAAGCTGAATGTTCCCTTACCTCAAACCCATGTGCACAGCTATGATTGGCTAATTTCCTAAGGAACAAGATATGCTTAGGACAGGGCTCATTTTTAATAGAAGTAAATGTGAACCTACATTTCAGTGAGTTGTCTTGAAGATGTTTGGCCAGGCCCTTGTTCAATTAGATTGGATTATCACTGCTTTTACTCACAATGGGGCTATTTAGAGCTCAGGCCGCGAGCAAAGGTGTCAATTCTGCCACCATCTTGCTGTTCATCTCTGCTTGCAGTATTAGTATTATCTTTAGTCCAAAGGAATTTTTGTTTTGGTAGAAATCTTTAGAAGTCACTATTGTATCTTATGAAAATCAGCTTAATTAAAAGGTTGTAATGCATATGTAATATAATCCTCTATATAAAGAATGGGGTACATCCATGTAATCAGTCACATAAAGTGCAAAAGGAGTTTCTGATCTGATATCACACAAACAAGGGAGTTTTTGCAACCTTCCTCCCCCACCGGACATGAAGGTCTTCCCCTTTCTCGGGAGCTGGCGGGCCATATGCAATGTGCAAACGAGCAGAAGTAACATTGTTAGTCTGAACACTAAGCAGTAATAGAACTTAACTTACTTATTTTAGGATTTAAAATAAATACAGATTTTGGTGAATTGGATACTTTAAAGGGATATTCAAGTAACCTTCTTCTATAGTACAGCTAGATTTTGCATAAATTCCCCCTTTCCGGATTATTTTTGATGCATTACTAGGCCTGAAAAAAGTCTGAGAACAATACTTCAATTTCAAGGAACCAAGTCTCACATCTTATATTTTAAAAAAAAAAGTAATCAACATGGATCGTGAATTTAAATGTAAAATGTGAAATTATGAAACTTTTTGAAAAATTAATATGAGAAAAACTTGCTGGATCTAGGATTAGGCAAAGCGTCCTGAGATTTGGCACCAAAAATACTTTCCATAAGAGGAAAAACAATAAGCTAGATTTCGTCAAGATTAAAAACTTTTGCTCCGCAGAAGACCCTCTTATGAGGATGAAAAGTCAAGCTACAGACTGGGAGAAAATGTTTGCAAACCACATATCTGACAAAGGACTAGATTTTAGAATATATAAATAACTCAAAACACAGCAGTCCAAAACCAAGCAATCCAGTTAGAGAATGGCCAAAAGATATGATGAGACATCTCACTGGAGAAGATACAGAGATGCCAAATCAGCACATGAGAAGATACTCAGCAACATTATCCACTAGGGAAATGCAAATTAAAACCACAATGAGATATCACGACAAACCTGTCAGAATGGCTAAAATAAGAAATAGTGGCAACCCCAAATTCTGGGGAAGATGAAGAGAAACTGGGTGTCTCACACATTGCTGGTGGGAATATAAAAATAAAATGGTACAGTCACTCTGGAAAATAGTTTGGTAGGTTCTTAAACAACAACAACTAAGCATGCAATTTCCATGTGACCCAACAGCTATACTCTTGGGCATTTGTCCCAGAGAAATGAAAATATATCCACACAAACACCAGTACATGAATGTTTATAGCAGCTTTATTTGTAATAGCCCCAAACTGGAAATAGTTCAGATGCTCCTCAACAGGTGAATGGTTCAACAAGTGGTGGTACATCCATACCATGAAATACTATACACCAATAAAAAGGAATAGACTATTGATATACACAGCAATCTGGATGAATCTCCTGAGAATTATACTGAAAAAAGTCAATTCCCTAAATGACATTACTGTATGATTCCATTTTTAGAAGATGAATTTATTCATTTAGAGATTTGGGAGAGGGAGAGGAGGGGGAGAATCTCCAGCAGACTCCTTGCTGAGCATGGAGCCTGACGTGGGGCTCAATCTCATGACCCTGGGATCATGACCTGAGCCAAAATCAAGAGTCAGTCGCTCAACCGACTGAGCCACCCAGGTGCCCCTGTATGATTCCATTTTTATGACATTCTTGAAATGAGAAAATCATAGGAATGGAGAACAGACTAGTACTAGGGATTAAGGGGGGATAAGAATGAAAGGGAAGGGGGTGCAGCTATAAGAGGGCAACATAGGGACCCTTATGGTTTTGGAGATGTTCTGTATCTGACTGTATCAATGTCAATATCCTGGTTGTGATATTGCACTGTAGTGTTTTGAAATGTTACCATTAGGGGAAACTGAGTAAAGGGTACACCGGATATTTATATTATTTCTTAGAACTGCATCTGAATCTACAATTATCTTAAAACAAGATGTTTCATTTAGAAAGTAAATAAATAAAACAGTGCTTTAAAACCAGAAGATGAATTATAAGCGAACTTGAAAGTTAAGGTTGCCCAGCAAATATAAATTAACAGCAGTTATAGTCAGCAGAGTAAATGTTAAGTCCATGGCAAAACGAAGGATCTTGAATTAAGTTAGATTTCTTAAATATCTTGGGAGTAAGTCACCCCCAGTTTAGGCCACCAGGATCCCCATAGGTTAAGTTCACCTAAATAGAAGCTCCAACTAAAAGAATGACCAAATTACAAGGAAACAAACCACCATAAAGGAGAGCAATAATGAATACAATAAATGTTAGATTTAGGTTCCCGAGGACACAAGGTATTTTTCACTTTTCTGATTCACAGTACACAATGGCTCTACAAGGAGGAATTAAACTCAATAAAAGATGAAAATAAAAATAAGGAAAGAATAAGAATGCAAACCTACCATTATAAAATGATTATAAGGTGAACAGGTAGAACTTACAGAAATGAAAAATATCATTAAAGTTAAAAGTCAGTGGATCACTGCCTCCATACTGCCTTGTGTGGAGGCCTAGCCAGCAAAAATTAAGTTCTTTTAAAAAAGGAAATAGAAGATATAAAGAATGGAACAGAAGGAGCAAAACTGTCATTATTTCCAGGTAATATAATTATCTATATAGAAAAAGGAACTCACAGAAAAATTATTAGGATAATGAGAGTTTAACAAGGTGGCTAGAATATAAATCAATATACAAAAATCAAATCACTTCTATAAATCAACAATAAATAGAAAAGGCCATTTTTAAAAAAGATACACTGACAGTAGTAACAAAAATAAATTACTTCAGCATAAGCGTGAGAAAGGTCTGCAGGGCTTTTATAGAGAAAACTTTTAAAACTTATTGGGAAAGAAATGTGAAATAAATGGAGAGGCAAATAATGTTCATGAGTCAGGGAGACTCAGTTTCAACAGTTTTTTACCCTCTCTCTTCTCTTCCAGTGGATACACTTTCTCCCTGCTCCACCAAGAAGAATGCAGCAGTCAGAGAACTTCAGCTACCATAGGTGAACATCAAAATTTCAGCAGCAGTTTTTTGAAACTGTATGTAAAAGTTATGACATATGTTTTGTTGAGTGTATCTTTTGAGGCTTTTTCTGTCAGGAGCAGTGGTATTCACATTTGATACAGCCTCCTCTGTACTCATTCAGCCAGGTGAACCTGACCCATCTGTGGGCAGAGAGAGAGTTTTCCATGATTGCTTAAATTAGGACCTTGCTACTCCTGTCCACAGGTGTCAAGAGATGGCCCACCCCCTGCCTCCATCTACAGAAGGAAAGAGGGAACCGTGACATCTGTCCCTCTATATTCCTCACCAGGCTAATCTCATAATAACCTTTATCTATGTTTATGTCTGTTTCCATCAGTCGTCCCAGACTCCTAGGTCACCTCTCAGTTCCTGGACTTGAATCCCCACATAGCTCAGCACACCTTTTCTTGCCCCTTTTCCCATGCGTCCCCAACATATGAAATCCTGGCACTGTGCCCTCTGTAACTCATTCAGCAAAATCTGTTATACTTTAAACCTCTCCTCTGGACATGTTTTCACTTTCTTGCTCTGAGGATACCTGGATTTTCCCTGAGCACCATGCTTCTCCTAAAGCCCTCTTACAGGATCACTATTTTCTCTACCAGAGTGCTTTAACCCTTGGGTCTGGAGGTGGCCTGAATATCTTCTCTGTCACTCATCATTGTCTCAGACCATCCTCTCTCTCCTCTCCCTGAAATACCTCAGCTTTTGAAAATCATATTGTCTCTTCTAGCCCTCGTGGTTACAGCTGTCTGCTGACCTTTTAGTTTACTTCACCTTATTTCTAATTAATTTTAGCTCCTGGTTTTCTGTCATTTTATTCAACATTCCCTTTGTCTTCATTCTTAATGATTTCAATATGCACATAATCTGTTCCACACTCTAAACTCTCATTTCCTTGGCTCTCTCTCAATTGCCATTTTCCTCCACCCTATCTTTTCTTTATACTCCTAAGCACATACCCCAGACCCTGTCATTACCAATAGCTCCAACTCTAATATTTCTGGCTCTTTTGACATGGTAGAATTGAACTTTCTTCTTCCACAGAAGTTAGGCATGGCCACAAGATTTTCCTTGGCCAGTGAAATGGCCAAAATAAGCTTTATGATGAAATGCCTTATTGCTCTTCTCCCTGTGTGATGACCAGCAACATTTGAGATGATGGCTTCCCTGTCATCTGGGACCATGAGTTCTCATTAGTGATGGACAGAGTGCTCCTGCTGACTTAAATAAACCTTTATTATTTAAAGCTACTGAGAATTTGGGTTTGTTTATTGCTGTAGCATTTTGTGCCTCCTCCCTTTCTCTAACTATTCCTTCAATCTTTCCACATCACTTCCTTTAGTATCCAGATCCAAACATACCTTTGTGATGTCAGAGAACCAAAACTGGCATATGGAAATTCTCTTTGCTGTTCTTTGGGGGTAAATCTAAAACTATTTTAAACTAAGGTTTATGAAAATTAATACAAGGAAATAAGGTCAGAAAGATGGTAGACTAGGAAACTCCAGGCCCTCATTTCCCCACAGGAACATTAAAACAAAACAAAAACTAGATACTGGCTAAAATAACTTTCTAGGAGCTCTGGAAATAAGTCAAAGATCTGCAGCAACAGAAAAAAGAGTTCAATCCTTAAAAAGCCACACTCAAATCAGTAGGGAATTTCATGGCATTTTTACTTGTCTTGACCCACCTTCTTACCAGTATGATCAGGAATAAGCAGACAGTTCCTGTTTCCCTTGAGATGGAAGGAGAAGAGTAAAACTTACCTGCCATGTTATGACCTGTCTGCAGTTCTGCTCAGAGGACTGATTTCAGTTTTGCCTGATTTGGAGTTTGATGAGCAAAGGTAGCACGACTTGAATCACAGCTTGGGAAAGGCCAGAGAAGGCAATGGGAGACACTGGGACATGTGAAAGCTGCAAGAGGAATGTAGATCTGCAGATGTCTGTGGCAAGAGATATAAGTAGAAGAATACAACAGAACATCTAAAGCTTCAAGAACAAACTGGAGGTGAGATTCTGGGAAATCAAGACATTTAAAAATGGTCATGTATATGTAAGAAAAAAAATATTTCTCCACCCCCCACTCCTCACTCAGGTCCACAGAGGATGGAGTCACAGAAAAACAACCCTGATAAGACCTTAGTCTTTCACTCTGGGCTGATCCTCATGTTCAGAAAATGTCCTGATAATTAGCATAGGTCAGCAGAAATCTTGCATGCCAGAAGGCAGTGGGATGATATATTTACAGTGCTGAAAGAGGGGGCCTGGATGGCTTAGTCAGTAGAGCATGCAACTCTTTTTTTTTTTTAAGATTTATTTATTTTCTTGAGAGAGAAGGAGAGAGAGAAGGGGGAGGGGCAGTGAAAGAGAGAGAGAGAGAGGGAGAGAATATCAAGCAAACTCCCCACTGAGTATAAAGCCTGACATGGGGCTCAATTTCATAACCCTGAGATCATGGCCCAAGCTGAAATCAAGAGTCAGATGCTTAACAGCTGAGCCACCCAGGTGCCCCTAGAGCATGCAACTCTTAACCTTGGGGTCATTAGTTCAAGCCCCATTTTGGGTGTAGGGATTACTTTAAAAAATTTAAAAAAATAAAGTGTGGAAGAAAAAACAAATGTCAACTGAGAATTCTGTATCTGGCAAAACTATCTTTTAAAAATGAGGGAGAAATTAAGACATTCCCAGATAAAGAAAAGCTAAAGGAATTAATTACCACTAGACCTGCCCTATAAAAAATCTAAAGGAAGTTTTTAAAGTTGAAAAGAAAGGACAAGAGATGAAATGCAAGACAGCAACTTGAGACCACACAAAAATATAAAGTTCTCTGGTAAAGGTAAATACATGGAAGGATATGAAAACCATTATTATAATTTTAGTTTATATTTCTATTTTTTATTTACTACAGAATTTAAAAGATACAGGCATATAAATTATTATAAATCTAGATTAATGGGTGCATAATATATAAAGATATAATTTGTGATATCAATAACATAAAGGAACGGAGAGTGGAGCTGTAAGGGAGTACAGCTTTTGTTTCAACTGAAGTTAAGTTGCTATCAATTAATTTAAAATAGATCATTATAATTTTAGAATGTTATATGCAGTTCCCGTGGGAAACAAAAGGAAAACATCTATGGACTATACACAAAAGAAAATGAGACGGAAATAAAATTGACAATATAAAAATCAACTAAACACTAAATAAGGCAGTAACAGAAGAAATGAAGGACACAAAGCTATAATTTACATTGAAAACAAATAACAAAATGGCAAAAGTTAATCTTTCCTGATCAGTAATTACTTTAAATGTAAATGGATTAAACTCAGTATCAAAAGACATAAGTTGGCAGC
This sequence comes from Eumetopias jubatus, assembly GCF_037043125.1. Lineage (NCBI taxonomy): Eukaryota > Metazoa > Chordata > Mammalia > Carnivora > Otariidae > Eumetopias > Eumetopias jubatus. The sequence goes on along the minus strand of NW_028274812.1, from coordinate 126,055,838 downwards.
ATGATAAAAAAAAAAAACCATAAAAACAGGGTCTAACTATCTGTTGCCTACAAGAGTGTCATTTTAGATCTAAGGACACATATAGATTGAAATTAAAAAGATAGAATAACATATTCCATGCAAATAGTTACCAAAAGAGAGAAGAGGTGGCTAATTTATCAGATAAAATAGACTCTAAGGAAAATATTGTTATGAGAGAAAAAGAAGGACATTATATAAAGATAAAAGGGTCAATTCACTAAGAATATGTAATAATTATATATACACCAAACATTAGAACTCTAAAATACATGAAGAAAAAATTGACAGAATTGCAGTGAGAAATAAACAGCTCTACAATAATAGTAGGAAACTTCAATACCCTACATTCAATAATGGGTAGAACAACCAGAACCAGGAAGAAAATCACTAAGAGGAGAGAGGACTTAAACAATACTGTAGACCAATTGGACCTAGCAGACTTATCAGAACATTCCAAACAACAACAGCAGAATATACACTGTTTTTCAAGGGAACATGGAATTTTCTCCAGGATAAGCCATATGTTAGGCCATAAAACAAGTCTTAATAAATTTAGTAAGATTTAAATTATACAAAGTATGTTTTCCAATCACAATAGAATATAATTAAGTATCAGCAACAGAAGGAAAACTAGAAAATTCAGTATGTGGAAATTAAACAGCACACTCTTAACAACCAATGGGTGAAAGAAAAAAATCACAAGGGAAATTAGAATGTATCTTGAGACAAGTGAAAATGAAAACACAACATTTTCAAACTTATGGGATGAAGCAAAAGCAGTGCTAAGAGGAAATTTATAGCAGTAAACACATTTAAAAAGAAAGATCTCAGATCAACAACTTAATTTTATATCTTAAGGAACTTGAAAAAGAAGAATGAACTAAAGCAAAGCTAGGAGAAGAAAGGAAAAATAAAGATTAGAGATAAATGAAATGGAGAATAGAGAAACAATTAGAAGAATAAACAAAACCAAGAGCTGGTTGTACATAAAGATCAACAACATTGACAAATCTTTAACTAGACTGACTAAGGAAAAAAGAACAATGAAATAACTAAAATCAGAAATGAAAGGGGATACTACTACTAACTTTGCAGAAATAAAAAGGATTATAAGAGTGTATTATGAACAGTTATATGCCAACAAATTGAATAAATTAGATGAAAAGGATGAATTCCTAGACACACAACCTACCAGGACTAAATCATGAAGAAACAGAAAATCTAAGTAGACTGGTAACTAGTAAGAAGATTGATTCAGTAATCAAAAAAAACACCTCTTGCCAAAGTAAAGCGCAGGATCAGATGGTTTCCTTGGTAAGTTCTATCAAACATTAAAGAAAAATTAACAATATTTCTCAAACTCTCCTAAGAATTGAAGATGAGAGAACACTTTCTAACTCACTCTATGAGGCCAACATTGAAAACAAACCAGACAAAAACACCACAAGAAATGAAAATATAGACCAATATCCCTGATCAATACTGATGCAAAAATCCTAGACAAAATATGAGCAAAACTGAATTCAAGATGTTATGAAAATGATTATCCCCATGACTCAATGGGATTTACCTCTGGAATGTAAGGATGGTTCAACATGTGAAACTCAGTCCATGTAATATACCACATTAATAAAAAAAGAAAAAATAAACACACATGATCATCTCAACTGATTCAGAGAAAACATTTGACAAAATTCAACACTACTTTATGATAAAAACACTCAACAACCTGGGAATAGAAGGAAAAGTACCTAAACATGAAAGCCATATATGAAGCTAGAAATAGGATCTACCTCAACATAAAGACCATATATGAAAATTTCACAGCTAACAGAATACTCAATGATGAAAAATGAAAAGATTTTCTCTAAAATCATGAAAAAACAAAGATGCCTGCTTTCTCCATTTCTACCCAACATAATACTGAAAGTCTTAGCTAAAGCAATTAGGCAAGAATGAAAAATAAAAGGCATCCAAATTGGAAAGGAAGAAGTAAAATTATCCGTTTATAGAAGACATGATCTTACGTTTTAAAGAATCCTAAAGTGATGCTTGACATCACTTAATCATGAGGGAAATGCAAATCAAAACCACAATGAAATATCACCTTACACTTGTCAGAATAGCTAAAATTAAAAAGACAAGAAATAGCAAGTGTTGGCAAAGATGTGGAGAAAAAGGAACTCTTGTGCACTATAAGTGGGAATGCAAATTGGTGCAACCACTGTGGGAAACAGCATGGATGTTCCTCAAAAAATTAAAAAGAGAATGGCCATATGATCTAGTAACTCTACTACTGGGAATTTATCCAAAGAAAACAAAACACTGATTCAAAAAGATATATGTACCTTTATGTTTATTGATACATTATTTACAATAGTCAAGGTATAGAAGCAACCTGTTTCCATCCATGGATGAATGGCTAAAGAAGATGTGGTATATCTATATAATGAAATATTACTCAACCATAAAAAATAAATTTTGACAAGGGTGCCAACACAATTCAATGGGCTGAGAACAGTCTTTTCAACAAATGATGCCAGAAAACTGACTATCCCGTGAGCAAAAAAATAAAGTTGGACCATTACCTTATTCCAAACCAAAATTCCACACACAAATATTAACTCAAAGTGGATCAAAGGCCTAAACATGTGGAAGAAGACTATAAAACTCTTAGAAGAAAACATAAGGAAAATCTTTATGACATGGGATTTGGCAATGATTTCTTGGCTATGACACCAAAAGCACAAGCAGTAAAAGAAAAAAACAGATAAATTGGAATACACCAAAAATTAAAAATTTCTGTGCATCAAAGGAAAGTAACAACAGAGTGAAAAGGCAATCCACAATGGGAAGAAATATTTCCTAATCATATATCTGATGAGATTAATATCCAGAATATATAGGGAATTTCTAAAATTTAACAAACAAAAAAACAAATAATCCAGTTTTAAAATGGGCAAGGAACTTGAATAGATATTTCTATAGAGAAGATATACAAATAGCCAGCAGGTATATGAAAAAGAAACTAGGGAAATAAAATCAAAACCACAGTGAAATACTACTTCACACATTAGTGTGGCTATTATTTAAAACACACACACACACACACAAAATAATATATTGATGAGAATGTGGCAAAATTTGAACACTTCTGCACTATTGGTAAGAATGTAAAATGATTAAGTTGCAGTGGGAGATAGTATAGTGGTTTCTCAAAATATTAAACATAGAATTACCATACGATTTAGTAATTCCACTTCTGGGTATATACCCCCAAAGAATTAAAGCAGGGACTCAAACCGATATTTGTACACCCATGTTCACAGCAGCACTATCTATAATAACCAAAAGGTGGAAGCAACCCAGTGTGCATCAACAGATGAATGGATAAACAAAATGTCGCTTATATATACAATGAAATAGTATTCAGCCTTAAAAGGAAGGAAAATTCTGACACATGTTGCAACATGGATGAACCTTGAAGACATTATGCTATGTAAAATAAGCCAGCCACAAAAGGAAAAATATTGTATGATTTCACTTATATGGGCTACCTAGCATAGTCAAATTCATAAAGACAGAAAGAAGAATGGTGTTTGCCAGAGGCTGGGAGAGAGGGGAATGTAGGAGTTCGTGTTTAATGGGGATGGAATTTCAGTTTGGGAAGATAAAAATGTTCCAGAGCTGGATGGTGATGATGGTTGCACAACAATGAAAGTTACTTAGTGACACTGAGCTGTCTGCTTAAAGATGGTTAAAATGGTAAATTTTATGTTATATATATTTTACCACAATAAAAATGTTAAAGTTGATATAAATAGAAATTCTAATATTTTCCCCCAAATCTCAAGTGGATTGTCTTACGCACTATCTGGGCCCATGTCTTCTAATTTGGACATTAATCTAGAGGATCCTTGATCCACCAAAGAGAGTCAAGATCTCAGATTCTGTTGGCTTAGCCATTCTGTTGTGAATATACAGGACATCTACAGAACCAGAGGGATAATTTCCAGGAGAATCCAGTAGATTAAACCACGTGGAAGATTCCACTACCTTTGTCATGCAATATGTGCAGTCTCCCATTTTACCTTCCTTGCATTCTTACCTTCCATCTCCTTGATATATTACCAGTGTATCATAATTTGTTACTCAGGGTTTTGGCTTCATGCCACGCCTACAGACCAATATCCCTGATTAATACTGATGCAAAAATCCTAGACAAAATACTAGCAAAACAGAATTCAAGACCATATGAAAATGATTACCAAGACAATAAAGAGTAAAACTGTTGTTTTACTGTTCACAGTGGTGTGAAGAACATTCTAGAGGTGTGTCCTAAAATACTCAGGTTTGCTACTGGGCCATTTAGTTTCATCTCAGCATGCCTTCATTTGTTTATCGGGACCATAGTCAGGGAAATCATTTCTGTACCTGAATGTACCTCATTTTTATAGAGGAAAATGTTCTCCAAGTTGAGTGAGTCCCAGGATACTTATTAGTATATTTTCAGATGAACTTGATCTCAATGTGAACATAACACAAGATAAGCACATTGTAATTATCTCTTGGAGAAACAAAAATCTCCATTAGGTTGGCAGGTACCCAGAATTGGTGCATTCTGAATTGACCAGTGATAGTTAATGGATCTGATGCATCTTGGGATGCTTAATTGGCATATGTGGAATCATCGTAGTCTCAGAGATGATTATTGGCTTTGTTTTGATGTTCTTTAATTTCACATTTGTTTCAACTCTTCTACTAGACCCACATATTTATTTATCTTTTCTGCATCTGTTCCCAAAATATTTTTACTTAGCAGAGAAGCAATATCAATAAGCTCTACTATATTAGTAAGTTTATCAAACAGCAAAATAGCTGGTCCGTGGACCAGAAATTATTGGTGTGATTTTTCTTTTTTTTAGTTCTTCTAAAGTATATCTTATAGGAGGCTGATTAACAGGTTTTTTTTTTTTTAATCCTTTGACTGTTAGTCTGCCATGAACTTGTGAACTCAGATTACATAAAATCTTTATATTTGCACCAAGCTTTGAAATTTCCTGAGCATTTCCATACACATTTTCTCATTTAATTCAACAATAAATACTATGTGGCTATCATTAATTCTGTTTTATGGGAAAGGTAACTAATATTCAAAACTCCTGAGGAGGTTTTTCCCTTTCTGTAACTCTTAAAAATGTGATCAAACTTTCAAAATGTGTGAAATAAATTGTACTAGGGTTTCTTCATTAAATGTTTTATGCCCCTGCAGGTATGCAGATATATTCTGTGTCATTCAAGAGAACTTAATGAGAATATTTAAATTTTGTGATTTTTATTTTGGTGATGATAAAGTAAACATGTTTTAGATTATTTGGATAAGCACCTCAGAAGCAACATTTACATCCATGGTCATGTTGGTATTAAATAATGGCTTAAAGTTATAACCTTTTACTTTTAATATGGTGTTTCTCAAGCTAGGGTGGACTTTCAGGGGATCTATAATTTCCCAAATTGACCAAACTTAAGCAAAGACTGACTAGGGAAAAAAAGAACTAACTTGTGAGTATTTGCAGATGTTTTCTGCCTCTCTTCTGAAGGAAGAATTCTTTGTGGGGCTGTGACTTTTGTTGTGTTGATCAACATGGTGATATCGAATTGAAAGAAACTTGAAATAAATTTATTTCTATTTCAAAGAGCAGAAAGACTTACACAAAGGGAAAAAATGGATCCAGAAACTTTGGAGCAGAATCAGGTAGGGAGGAAGAAGGAGATGGGGAGGAATTGAGAGTGAGGACAGCACAGGAAGTTAGAGTTGGGGGCTGCTGCTCTGTTTACCCTGTAATAGAAAGGTAAGAGGATTTTAACAAGTGTGCTGCATGTTGTGAGTAAGAATCCACTTTGGCGTTTTTTAGAGGCTATTTTAAAAGGTTTAAGTAGCTTTTTCAATTGGTTTGGATATTAAACTGGTGACGAGATGCAGCACAATCATCTTGACTTTATCTAGGTTATTTTATTAGTTAACTTAGGTTTTCCTGTGAGTGTCAGAGAATTGAAAATATCAGTGAATTAAAAGAGATAAATACTTATATTATGATAGATTTAACCGGTGACCTGTAAGCCAAAGATAAAATGTCTCCCCCGCCAACACGTCCAATATACAATGTTGATTACAAGGTAATCACAATAAAAACTTCAGTGAAAAATTTCAATAAAGAAATAATGGGAAGCACCAGTATCAGTCCCTGGAGACAGAGCGGAAAGATTCTCTTCTGTTAGGAGAGTGTGTTCCCTGGTTAGTCCATTTGGCAGCTCCTGTTGGGGGAATAAACCAATCCAGCCAACAAAAGACACTCCATAGCAATACAAAAGAGAGAACACAATTTAACATTGAGTAAGCATTAATGTAACACATGCATGGCAGGTCTAGATTGAACTTCACACATTTATACAAAAAGTAGGAGAAAGAACATTAAATCTTCTCTTATCTGCTGGGGTTGTCTCCAGTAACCCCTTGCAACAGACTTAGAAGTTTATATTGCAAGTAAGTATTTATAGCCCCAAGGGTCAAAAGGCTCATGACCTTCTATTGCAAAACCAAAAGTTTGGACCTCTTATTGGACTTATATTTTCAAGGAGACACCCTACATAGAGTAGAGAAGCATCATTTTCCCTTTCAGCCCTCGTTCTGCTTTGTGGGTTGTGATCATGTGCTCACTATGCTCTTTCCCCACCCCATTCCCCCTCCCCGCCACCCGGGTCTGCCCTGGGGGGTGGGGGGCTGTGTGAAGGTGGCATTTCCTTGTGGGTTGCCCTGTAAAGGGACCTCTGAGGGGAGCCCTGGATGAAGGTGACCTTTTATGGGTTGCACACGCTTCAGCTGGACCAAGTTTGGAGTTCTGATTGTTGCTGAAAGATTCAGGCTATTTCCAGCCCGCTTTGTGATTTCTTCGTAGTTCGATGTTCTCAAACGTTTAAGCGTTCTATCTATTTGGCTTTAATCAGTTTCTTGTACAAATAATCACAAATGAATATCTGTGTACACAAAGTTTTGAACCTGAAGACTGAATTAACAGCCTCTGTGCTCTGCCTATCTACTGCTCTTGCAACAGGAATGAGGCTTCCTTGAGGCCACCTGACGCCACAGGCATAAATGGGAAGACAAAAACCTTAATTTGACTTTGGTGCTGCAAAGGTTCCTGTTGTCCAGGAAAGATAGCCTAAATTAGGAAGTTGCTTTTAAAAAAACTTGTGGCCACAGGCTGTCACTTTGAAATCCCTGCTTTTAATATCCTAAGTTTGGGCTGTAGAAGTAGTTGATATTTTCAGTTCAGAAAGTCTCAGTGATGAACTTTCAGTGAATTTCGATGGCAGACCACAGACAAAGAGTCTCACTTTGAAAAGTTATCCTCTGCCAATAAGCTAGCTATAATCAGAGTTACTTCTCTCTTGTAGGACTTTGTTGAAAGTGCCAGAAGTTGCCAACACACATAAGTATTCTCAATCTCTCCTACAGGTATACCCTTGGATGGCATGTGGGGTAACCTCATGGCTAGGGCTGGGACTGGGGTGAGGTGAGTGAAGCGCTCCCCTCAAGCACCAAATTTAAAGGGGCACCCATCCCCCTCTGCAGTAACCAAGATAAAGATAAATAATATTTCAATGAGATATTTAAAAAAAAATCTGTGACAAAGTATCAAAATTTTAGATGAAGCAAGTTCAATATTGCTGACTTTTCCTTTTGCTTCAGGCTCCTGTGTGGCTCAGCATGGCATTGCTCACAGTTGATAATTTCACCAACTATTTTGCAATTGAAATAATAGGGATGACCAGCTTTCCAACCTGCAGTATTGAGAGTTTAATCACCTTTTGCCACATAGCTTTCAATAAATCACCTCTAGAATCCGACTGGTGATACCAAATTGTATCTTAAGATTAGGTTTGGCTAAAAAAGACAGAAAATCCAGAGTAGCAGGACTTGAAACAAAACAAAAGTTTATTTCCCTGTCAGGTAAATGTAGGCAGGCCGAGGTTGGTGTGCTCAGTTCCATTATCATCAAGGACCCAGACTCCTTGCTTTCCTAACTCTCCGTTCTCAACATATGGCTTCTACATTATGGTTCCAAAAAGCTGCTCTAGCTCTAACCATCACGTCCACATTCCAGCCAAAAAGGCAGAAAGTGGGAAGAAGGCAAAGTGCATGCTTACATTGTTTCTAGGGAGTGTTTCTTTAAACTACCCCATGGCACATACACTCCTGTTCACTGGCCAGAACCAACAAGACCACTTTCAGCTGCAAGGGAGGCTGGAAAGTATAGTCTTTGTTCTGGGTTGCCATGTGTCAAATAAAAATGCTATCACTATGGAAGAAAGGGAGCTCAGGCACTGGGGACATCAACAGTCTCATAAGCTGTGATTAATTTGGCTCTATCTGCTGCATTCGCTTCATTTGGGTTGCATAGGAGTGACCTACCACTAGGCTGGCCAGGTAATTGCTACCACTCTCAAACATTTTGTCACATTGTGCCTTTGATCATGGTTTCCATTAGTTAACTATGATTTAGGTCTACTAAGATCTAATTTTAGGGGCGCCTAAGTGGCTCAGTCGGTTAAGCATCTGCCTTCCGCTCAGTCTGAGATGGAGCCTCAAATCGGGCTCCCTGCTCAATGAGGAGCCTGCCTCTCCCTCTCCTGCACCCCTTGCTTTTGCATGTGTGTGCACACGCTTTCTCTGTCAAATAAATAAATAAGATCTTTTAAAAAAAAGATCTAATTTCAGCTACATTATTAAACCTGTGAGGTGAGAAAGATATTTTGAAATGTTAACTGATGTGTCTTTTTCTCCCTATATACCCTCCTACTCGGTCAGCTAGCTACCCATTTTTCAGAGAAGGGATAAAATAGTAGAATGATAATGCCAAGAATAAAATTCTTGCCTTTTCAACTTCAAAAGCCTAAGACTGCTGATAGATTTGGAAGTCTACATCACCAGCAAGAGCTGGTGTTTCCCCAGTGATTCCTCCCCTCCTAAGCATGTATGCATTTTTCTGGACTGAGGAGAGGATGAAGAGCAGAGGAGAAGCAAGAGAGGGGGCCAAGGGTGTTGGGTGGGGGGTGGGATAGAATAACCTGGATAAATTTAGAATCCAAGAGCAGAGGCATTTGTGTCTCCAATTCCCAGAGCTCAGGAAGCCTAAAAAGTGATTGCCATGTAAAGTATCTGGGGTGAAGAAGTGTCCACATTGGGTGTCCAGTGTATTTTCAGGGTTTTACAGGGAAACAGAACCAACATGAGATTTATTATAAGGAATTGGCTTACCTGATTATGGAGGCTAAGAAGTTTCATAATCTGCCATCTGCAAGCTGGAGACCCAGGAAAGCTGGTGGTGTAGTTCCAGTCCAAGTCCAAAGGGAGAAGCAAGAGAATTGAATGTGTACTCTAAGTCCCAGTCTGAAGGCAGGAGAGACTGATGTTCCAGATCAAGCAGCCGAGCAGAGACATGATTCTTCCTACCTCTGCCTTTTTTGTTGTTGTTCAGGCCTTCAACGGATTGAATGAGGCCCACCCACGTTGGGGAGGGCCATCTGCTCTACTCAGCCCACTGATTCAAATGCTGATCTCTTCCAGAAACACCTTGGCAGACATACCCCAAAAGACACTTAACCAAATGTCCGAGCACCCCACGAACCATCAAATCCAGGCCAAAGAGTCTGTTTTTATAGTTGAACATTCTATTTTAAAATGTGCAATAAGGTGCCACGGGAGAGTTTGATCAGGGAAAGACAGGATGTGATGTACATTTAAAAGTGATAACTCTGGTGGTAGAAGCTTCAGCATGTTTGAGTGCTGCTGGGGAAAACTGTCTACAGGGAGGGCTGAAAATCGAGAAGCCACTGGGTAACTGAAGCACATGTGGCAGGCTACAGAAGTGTTAGGTGGAATGTTCGCCATCTGCAGGGCTAATATACATTGGGTGGACCTGGGGACAACAGGTTTCAGATATGGCCACATTGTCTTTATTTGTTCTGAGCTTTAGGAATCCAATTCCAAGCCCTTTGGGGAAGTTGCCCTAGTCCCTAAGCTGGCTCCAGATCCAGCAGTACATGGATGATTTGATTCCTATAGAGTGGTGGTTCTCAAGCTTGAGTGTGCATGTGAATCACCTGCAGGAACTGTTACAATATAGATTGCCAGACCTCAAATCCAGAGTGGCTGGTTCAGTTGCGGGGTGCCAAGAATTTGCATTTCTATTAAGTCCTAAGGTGATTCTGATGCTGCTGGTCCAGGGACACTTTGAGAACCACTGCTGTTGGAAAAGAAATGACAGCTGGAAGATGGGTCAGGCAGGGGATGGAGTCTTTTTCATCCAAGGGGCCATCTCAAGTGGCCCTCTGCGCCCCCAAATTGGTCCATGACCACCATCACTCGACAACCTATTTTTACCTGCCCACATGTAATACTGAAGTGTCTTACCCCTTGAAGTCTCTAAAAATTAGAAGTCTCTAAAATTAAAGGCTCCTAGTAAGGAGGAGGAGGAGCAGGAGGCCAATGGCCCATGACTTGGGTACACCTTGCCCCCAGCTAACATTCACTGACCATCCCTATGGGCTGTGCATAGTTCTGGGAGACATGTGTATATTATCTCTTTTATTCCTAACATGAAGTGGATTTTACAGATGAGCAAACTGAGACACAAACAGATTTAAGTAAATGGTCCGAGGTTTCACAGCAATTAGTGGAGGATCAGTCCACTTAACCACCACACCCTGCCAGTGCTCATGCAATCACTGCCCCTGCACTGCTTTCCGTCCTGTGGGGACAGAAGGAAGAATCTTCCAGGGAAGTCATTGGGGGGGAGGAGGCTGTGATCCTGAAGGAGACAGGCAATGCAATCCTATTCTCAGTGTGGTGGAGAGCACACCCCTTCCCCACACCCCACGCCAGGCAGCTCAGGGCTCAGCCCAAAACTTAGAGTCTCCAGGGCTGCCCACTTCTTTCCTAATGCAAAATAGAGAGTGCCTTAGAATGGAGGCTTTAAAAAAATAATAATAATACATAAATACAAAATAAAATGTAAGCTTTATTATCATTCAGTGTGGTAGGTCAACAGATCAGCAGATTTCGGCCACTGAAGAGATAGCTGGTTATACTCATTGATCCCAGGGTGCAGGGCAGGCCATGGCAACGGGGCCACATGGAGAAGCACCAGGCTTGGTCTCAAGGCAGAGGGAGTGGGAGAAACTATGGTGGCAAGAGCCTCTTTTGTGGTTTCTGTGGGAAGGAATGAGTGACGCAAGGTGAACAGGCTTAGGGTTGACTAGACTGAATAATTTCAGGGGCCCTGGGGCATAGGGGCTGTCCCTAGTAGTCTGGTATCTGGCTCAGGGGTGATTGGCCTTGAGTGTGAGAACCTGATAAAGGAGGTGGTTGGGGCGTGGGCTCCAGCTGGTTGGTTTGTATATGAAAGGCACACTCACGAGGAAGTCTTTGTATCTCTAATTGGCTAGTCCTAGAAGGGGTAGTCCCTCCAGGGTCACCAAGGCTCCAAGATGTCTAAATATCAAATACAGAAACTAGAAAACAGTTATTACAGAGATGTCACACAAAGATTGCATGAGGAGCTACTTCTCCATCTAACAAATCCCAGTGCTATTTTATCTTCAGGGTCATTTATTTGGAATGAGACTTATAGAACAAGGAGGGCAGGCCACTCTTAGGAATAAGCAAGGGATTGGTCTCTCTTGGTGTAGACCCAGAGGGTCTGAGCTGTAAACGGACTCTCTTTTAGTGAGGGTATTAAAGATGGCATCTCACAAGTGAAGGCAGGGCAGGGTGAGAAGGGATCAGGCTTGCAAGAGTATAAAGGGGGCTATCAGCTCAAAGAATGATCTATCTGTATCTCTGAGTCAGCTTATATAGAGTCATGGGACTTTCTTTATTTGTTTCCCTCTAATTTCCATGTGTTCTGAATTGACCTATGTGTCAAAAAGTACCTGGGGAGCTCCCTAAAATTGCTGGGCCTTGCCCCTAGAGAAAACCACTGCTCCACATCAGAATCCCCTGGATGGCTTACTAACACAGATTTCTGGGCCTCACACCAAGAATTTCTGATTTGGGAAGTCTGGGATGGGCCCCAGGTAGTTTTGACACAGCTCTTCTGAAGCCCACACTTTGAGAAACACAGCCCTGGGATTTGGTGGATTCTGGTGTGAACATTCTAAGAGCGGGGCCACAGTGCTATGGAGAACAGAGAGAAATTTATTGGCCCTGGTTGGGAGATGGAAGCGGGCCATAGTATGGCGGTGGCAGCAAGGCATTTTAGAGGAATGGGGATCCATCTTTCACAAAACGTCCTTCCTCCTCTAGCCCACCTGGAGATCCCTCTTCCGGGGCTCACCTGACAGATCCTCTTACTTGTTTTATCAAGGCAGATGGTGTTTTCTGAAAGAGAAGGTGCCCATATGGCTTGCCCAGCTCCTCTCCCTCGTCCATGTTGAGTGCTGGTGGACCCTCTCCTCTGGTGAGTCACAGCCCTCCAGCAGGCCCCTTCTGAGCCCCCCAGTACCCTCCCCCTTGCACCTTCATCTGTGTGTGTTCCCCCAACCTGAACTTGGCCTGCTGAGGCATTTCCTCAGACCCATGGGAGGCTCTCCACTCCCTTGTAAGGTGGGATGATGATCTTCTTTAATATTTATATATTTTACAAGTTTGATGAGAGTCTGGGGTGGAACAAGAATTCCTTTCTCAATGTAAAGTTTGCCAGGACATCACATCATGAGACATTATTCTGTCAATATCTCAGTGGTCAGTTAACACTTCCGTAGGATCTTCAGACAGTCAGGTGAGGGATGGAGAAGCAGACAAGAGCAGTGGCTGATAGCCAAGGAGCTCAGAGAGAGGAAGGGTGAGGAAGGGGGTGGAAGGATAGCAATGCCCAGCTTGGCCTCCTTTGCAGTTTTGTGGAGAATTGGCCTGGACTTGTCCCTCTAAATCCATCTGGTAGTGCCCTTGGTACAAATGCCTCATGCTGTTAAAGGTGCCCTTTATCCTGCATTTTCTGATAGTTTTTATTTCATGCGATCTTATTGTTTTCAAAAGAGGCATTTCATTAAAGGTAGAAGTCAAGAGGCCTGCCCCCAATCAAGGGACATCCTACTCTGATGTGCAGCTCACATCCCTTTTCCTCTTTGCACCTTTAGCTTCACCAGGATATGTACTAATTTTTCCCACCCCTACTATCCTGCAAGCAGCCACTCCTTGGTCACTCCTTGGGCACAGTCTTTATTAAAGGGGAACTTGTCCTCAGGTGGAACTTTCCCCTCTGCTTCTGGGATGCCTGGCCCTGTGAGGAAGGACACATCTGGGAGAAGGCAAAAGTGGGCCCCCCACCCCCCGCAACGTGTGGGGCCTAGCCTACTGGTGCCGGTCACCCCAGTCTAAAAATAGTACCTTAACAAAATGTCATTTTATTCTAATATCTTTTGGGGCTTGTCACAATATTAGAAACACAAAACTTGCCAGATCATCTGGCTTGAAAGAAATATGACCATAGATATAAAGAATGTCCCCAAACTTTGAGCCCTTCTGCTGTTAAAGCACCCCAGACTAGGCCTAGCCCTCGGACCCAGTGTTGTGGAAACATGCGTGTAGAGCCAGGACTACAGAGTTTAAACATCCAAGGTGTAAGGGTGACCTCTCTGTGGGAAATGTACTCTTTCAAGAAAACTTAGTTCCTCATGCTTCAAAAGCTGCTTGGGAAAATTCAGGCAATGATGAAAGCCAGCACCAACTTTAAACTTAAGCATTCCCCCAGCTTTTTCGCATTTGTCACATCGGCTAAAGGCTTCCAGGCAAATTTTTTAGAAGAAGGGGATGGAGGGGAACTGACAACTTTGTTTTGGCCCTGTGATCTCTAAATGCAAATAATGAATTGGAGTTGATTTCTGGTGGAGGAAGAGTTGAGTGACGCAGGCACTAAATGGAAAACCGACTCTCTACTAGCTTCTGTAGCCTGGACAAATGCATAACTTAGTCTCGGATAGCTGGACAAGCAAACTCACGGTAGGGGGTGTCACGACGGAGTGCTGTTTGTGCAAGGAATCTCAATTTCAAAGGACAGCCTTGCCTGCAGAGATACCACCCAGAACAATAAGGGTTTAATTAAGGTTTAGAACCCCGATTTGTTCACTAGGGGCTGAGAGAAAGCCTCCAGGTAAGATTTTATTTGGAAATAGATTATTGACCAATGGCAGCGGAAGGGGGGCCTATTTGCATATATTACTATTCATGACCTCAGGACTAAAGGAATCAGAATTACAGCGGGCGATATCTCTGTCAGCCTGCTGTTTCTGGAGGGAAAGGCAGTTGGTGGGTGGATAAATAGACATTTTTTTGTGCTACCTTTTTCTCCTAGACCCGATGTTCTATCTAACCCAAATGTGAGAAATACTTCTCTGAGGTAAAGGGAACACTTTGATGAGATTAATTAACCCGAATACCAAAGATCCATTTGTGGCACCCAGATGTGGAGCCAGTGGGCAGCCCCTGATCCAAGAGGAGCAGCTTGAGGTTCCAGGAAGGCCAAGAGGGGCCCAGGAACGTACTGCAGGCTTCTCAGCAGGAGCCAGGCACTCTGGGTTTACATTAGACCAGGAAGGGAAGGAGTCTGGGGAATTTCCAGCACATCCCAGCCAGGGATGCAACATCAGGATTCCCAGCTTGTGGTGCTGAGCTGTGCCTCGCCTGCTCACCCAGGTGAACAGGGTACCAGGGAGAGCTTTCTAGGGTGAGGCTTTCTGGAATTAATGGATTCATGAAAGATGTCATCCAAGATAGGGGTAAGGGAGAGGTGCACCTTGGTAGAATGGGATGAATGTCTTTCTCAGGGACCTCAGTCTCCTGTCTTTACATTTCTTTCTCATTCCAATGACAGTGTCTTCCCAGATGTCCCACCCCCACCTCCACCGAAACATAGCCCAACTTCCTTCTAAATTTGCTCTCAGGAAAGCTTCTAATACCAGTAATTCAAACTTTGGGAGGATTTTCATTTAGCTATTACCCCCCCCCCTTTTTTTAACATATGGATGTCCTGGTTTTCCTGCATTATTGTTAAAAAGACTATCCTTTCTCCATCGACTTGCCTTTGCTCCTTTGTCAAAGATTAATTGACTATATTTGTGAGGGTCTCTTTTGTGGCCCTCAATTTTGTTCCACTGCTCCATCTGTCCATTCTTTCACCAATGTCATGCTGTTTTGATTACTGTCATTTTATAGTAAGTTTGAAGTCAGGTAGTGTTAGTCCTCTGACTTTCTTTTATTTTCAGTATTGTGTTGGCTATTCTGGGTCTTTTACCTCTCCATATTAACTTTGGACTCATATTCTCAACATCCACAAAATAACTGGCTGGAATTCTGATAGTGATTGTATTAAATTTATAGATCGAGTTAGGAAGATCTGACATCTTAACAATATTGAGTCTTCCTATCCATGAACATGGATAGCTTTCCATGCATTTTGATCTTTTTAAAATTCCTTTCACCACAGATTTGTAGTTTTCCTCATATATATCCTATAAATACTTTATAGATTTAGGCTTATTTCATTTTTAGCTAATGCTAATGTAAATGGCAATGTGTTCTTTTTATAAGACTATTTTTTTAGAACAGTTTTAGGTTCACAGTAAAATTGAGAGGAAGGTGCAAAGATTTACCATATACCTCTTGCCCTTACAGATACATCACCTCCCCCATTATCAGCATCCCTTCCCAGAGTGCTATATTTGTTGCAGTTGATGAATCTACATTGACACACCATGATTACCCAGTGTCCGTAGTTTACATTACAGTTCACTCTTCGTGTTGTACATTCTATGGATTTGCACAAATGTATAATGATATATATCCATCATTATGCTATCATATAGAGTATTTCTACTGCTCTAAAAATCTGCAGTGTTCCACCTATTCATCTCTTCTCCTCACTACCCATCATGAACCCCTGGCAACCATTGATCTTTTCACTGTTTCCAGAATGTCATAGAGTTAGAGTTATGCAGTATGTAGCCCTTTTAGATTGGCTTCTTTCACTAACTAATATACATTTAGGGACTTTTATGTCTTTTCATGGTTTCACAGCTCATAGTGCTGAATAATATTTCATTGTCTGGATGTAGCACAGCACAGTCTATTTATTCATCCACCTACTAAAGGACGTCTTGGTTGCTCCCAGGTTTTGGCAATTATGAATAAAGCTGTTCTAAACATGCTTGTGTAGGTTTTTGTGTGGACACAAGCTTTTTTTTGGTAGATACCAAAGTGTGCTATTGCTGGTCATATGGTAGCATTTTGTTTAATTTTGTAAGAAACTGCCAAATTGCCTTCCAAAATGACTGTACCATATTGCATTTCCACTAGCAATGAATCAGAATTCCTGTTCCTCCACATCCTCACCAGAATTTGGTGAGGTTGTCAATGTTCCGGATTTTGGCCATTCTAATGTGTGTAGTGGTATCTTATTGCCATTTTAATTTTTATTTCCTTGATGACATGAAGTGTGCATGTGTTTATTTGCCATCTGTATATCTTCTTTGATGAGACATCTGTTAAGGTTTTCTGCCCAATTTTTGTTTGTTTACTTATTGTTGAATTTTAAGAGTTCTTTGTATATTTGGAAAGCAGTGCTTTATCAAATGAGTCTTTTGTAAACATTTTCTGTCAGTCTGTGGCTTGCCTTCTTGTTCTCTTGACATTTTCTCTTTAATTTTAACAAAATCTAGCTTATCACTTCTTCCTTTCATGGATCGTACCTTCACTATTTTATCTAAAAAGTCATTGCTATACCTGAGGTCATCTAGGTTTTCACCTATTTTATGTTCTAGGAGTTTTATAGTTTTAAAGTTTACATTTAGGTATGGGATTTTGAGTTAATATTTTGTAAAGGGAGTGTAAAGGTCTGTGTCTAGATTTTTTTTTTTTTTTGCCTGTGAATAATCAGTTGTTCCAGCACCATTTGTGGAAAAGACTATCTTTGCTCTATTGTACTGCCTTTGCAGCTTTGTCAAAGATCAGTTGACTATTTGTGTGGGTTTCTTTCTGTGTTCTTTATTCTGTTCCATTGATCTATTTGTCTATTCTTTCACCAATTCCACATTGTCTTGATTACTGCAGCTTTATAGTAAGTCTTGAAGTCAGATAGTGTCACTCCTCCAACTTTGTTCTTCTCCTTCAATGTTGTGTTGGCTATTCTGGGTCTGTTCCCTCTCCATATAAACATTAGGGTCAGTTCCTCAATATCCACAAAGTAATTTGCTAGGATTTTGATTGGGATTGCATTGAATCTATAGATCAAGTTGGGAAGAACTGATATCTTGACAGTATTGAGTCTTTCTATCCATGAACATGAGATATCTCTCCATTTATAGGATATTTCTCCATTTAGGGATATCTCTCCATTTATTTCTACTTTGAAATTGTTCATCAGAGTTTTGTAGTTTCCCTCATATAGATCTTGTACATGTTTTGTTAGATTTATAAAGAAACATTTTATTTTGGAGGGTGTTAATGTAAATGGTATCGTGTTTTAAATTTCAAATTCTACTTGTTCATTGCTGGTATATAGGAAAGCAATTGACTTTTATATATTAACTTTGTATCCTACAACCTTGCTATAATCTTGTACTCGTACCAGAGGTATTTTTGTCAATTCTTTCAGATACTCTATTTAGACAATCATGTCAACTGTGTAAAATGTCTGAAGAGAAGTCTGATGTAATTCTTATCTTTGTTCTTCTATAGGTAAAATATCTCCTCCTACCCCAACCCTGGATTCTTTCAAGATTTTCTCTTTGTTTTTGTTTCTCTACAGTCTGAATATGCTATGCCTAGGAATAGATTCTTTGTATTTATCTTGATTGGTGTTCTCTGACCTTTGCATCCATAGTTTGGTTTCTGTAATTATTTTTTGAAAATTCTCCACCTTTATTACTTCAAATATTTCTTCTGCTCATTCCTCTTTTTCTTCTCCTTCTCATATTCTCATTATGTGTATGTTAACACAATTATAATTTGTAATTGTCCCACAGTTACTGCATATTATGTTCTTTTTGTTTTAATTATTTTTTTCTCTCTGCATTTCAGTTTTGGAAATTTCTACTGACATAGCTTAAAGCTCACTGATTCTTTCCTTGGCTATGTCCAGTGTACGAATGTGCCCAACAAAGGCATTCTTCATTTCTGTGACTGTATTTTTTACTTTTAGCATTTACTTTTGGGTTTATTTCTCTTTGTTTACATTAACCATCTGTTCTTGCACCTTGTCCACTTTTCTCCATCAGAGTCTGTAGCATATTATTCAGTTATTTTAAATTCCTGGTGTGATAATTCCAAAATTAGTGTCATATCTAAATCTGGTTCTGATCCTTGCTTTGTCTCTTAGACTTAAAAAAAAATCTTTTAGCATGCTTGTAATTTTATTTTGAAAACCAGACATGATATATTGGCAATAGAAACTGAGGCAAAAGGTCTTTAATGTAAAATTTTATGTTTATCTGGCTAGGAGTTATTTTGTGTTTAATGTAGTTTACCTGTAGCTACCCAAGTCTTCAATTTCCTCTAGTGTTCTTGTTTTGCATTTCCTTCTGTTGTCTTGGAGTTTTCCTAGAGACTCCTCCTTAAATAGAGTCTTAGCCTTACAGTTCTTTCAGCTGTAATTCCCTGTTAATATACAGGAGCCTGTCAGTTTGGTAGTAAGGTGTGGTGGGTCCTATGACTAGGACTCAGTCTTTCAGTGAGCCTGTGCCCCTGGGCTGTGACCTTCACAAGTGCTTTTCAGCTTTTTATTTTGTCTGAGGTGAGACAGGAAGGCTAGAGGGGCTGGAGTTGGATATTTCCTTTCCCCCACATTTGTTAAGTCTCTAGTAAAGTAGTTTCCTTTGAGGGAAGGCCTTTGTTAAGAAGAGATCTCTCCAGGCATATTTAGCAATGGTTAGTTTTCCTCTTCTCTGAGAACCTGGTGAGGCTTTTAGAAGTAAAATTCATGAAAGTGTGGACATCACCACCTCACCCCACCCCCCCACCCCCCACCACCAAAGGCCCCCAGGAGTTTTTGGATCTCAAGCTAGTCCACACTCAGCCTCAAACAATTAGTCAATTACCATTTAAGTTTTTGTGTCCATTAGTTACTTGCTCCAGTGGCTTCTGCTTCCCGTAAGCTATAATTCTCTATATTTAAGCTATGATCTGTATTTACCTGTCTCTCCAGTTTTGGGGCAACAGTTTGCTCTGTGATCCCAATTCTTCTCTGATGGATTTCAGAAGAGTTGTGGATTTTCAGTTTGCTCAACTTTTTTCTTGTTGTAGGGTGAGAGTGATGACTTCTAAACTCTTTCCATGTTGGAGTAGAAACCAGAAGTCTAGTTAACTTTTATATAAGACATGAGATTAGTTGAGTGTTCATGTTGTTTCTTATGGATGTCCAATTTTTAAGTACCATGTGTTGAAACACTACCCTCTCCCCACTGAATTGCTTTTGCATCTTTTAAAAAACTCAAATGGCCATCTGAGGATTCCTACATGACCACTCCCCAGTAAAATTCTGGGGTGCTGAGTCTCTAATGAACTTCTTTGGTAGACAACATTTCAAATCAATAAGATAATATATTAATATATTGATTTGCAAATTTGTGATTCAGGTCAGAAAGATGAAGTCAACAAGACCCAAAATAAGATGAATGAGATCAACCACATGGAGTGACAGCTTTTTGCTAGGAACACTAATGAGCTGTCCACATTTCCATAAGGGAGGACAGAGTGCATCCTAAACTTAAGTGCAAAACACAATTCAATCAAAGTGGCTGTGATGATTAATTTTATGTGTCAGCTTGGTTGGCCATGGCACCTAGGTTTTGGTCAAACATCAGTCTAAATGTTGCCATATAGACACTATTTTTTAGGTGAGATTAAAATTTAAGTCAGCAGAATTTGAGTAAGGCAGATTACCCTTTAAAATGTGGGTAGGTCTCCCCAGTCAGTTAAATGCCTGAAGAGAAAAAGCAGACTTCCCTTGAGGAAGGAGGAATTTTGCCTCCAGATGCCTTCAGACTTGAGTTACATGTCAACTCTTCCTTGGGCCTACAGCTTGCTGCCTGCTCTGCAAATTTCAGCCTTCCCAGCCCCCACAATTACATGAGCCAATTCCTTAAAATCAATCAATCTATCTATCTATATATCCTATTGGTTGTTTCTCTAGAGAATCCTGACTAACATGGAGATGAGGGTGTAGCCTTAAGAAAACATGCCTGGAATGCAGAGACTGAAAGAGAACTGACTGTTGCAGTTCAAGTGTGTGGTCACAGCCTAACATCCCATTGTGTCATCCAATGCAGAGGGTGGGGTCTTCTAGGCACATATCCTGAAGGGAGCCAAAGAATGTGTCTGTGTGTCTCTGCCTAGGGAGAAGGAGGCTGGTTCTAGTACCTTCTCTCCAGGATAATATTTCTCTCCTTATGACTGGTCAGCTACCAGTGTACCTGGTATAAATGGAAACATCACTGGAAATCCTCCCACACTCTGCTCTGATTCATCCAGTGACATTTAAACTTCAACTTGGTTTCCTGAGAGTACTTTCCAGTGGTTAAGAGCTATGCCTTGAGATATCACTTGTAGACTCAGTTAGCAAATTGGTAATCTTATTAATTACTTAGCCTTTTTTGACTTTGTTTAGCAGAGTGTCTTATGTCAGGTTCCCCAGAGTAGATCTCTGGAGGTGGATTTGTGTGCAACCCATTTGTAAGGAAGGGTTCCCAGGGAGAGCAGTAAGGGAATAGAGGCAGCAAAACCAGGAATGGGAGGAAGCCAGACAGGAAGCACTTTCACGCAAAGTCTACTCAGTGCAGCTTCAGCCCAATCCTGCAGGGAACCCTGGAATGCAGGTTCACCTCACAGTCTCCCAACCCACAGCAAGGGAGCTGAGCCTTCATGCTTGTGTAGCCTTCATTCAATGGTGAGAAATGCCTGTGGGTTTTTAGGTACTTCTAGCTCTGTGTGTGCTGTAGGGTGGAACAAAGGAATCTGAGGTCAGTCCTGCCAAGAAGAGCTGTAGGTGTTGGCTTTTGAAGCAAAAGCACACTAAAGTGGGGTGGGGGTGCCTTCCGAAATGGATCCAGTGAGATCAGACAGAGCACTGACATTATACTCTACAAAGTCATTCTCCAGAGTTGACTTGCCAGGTTCTACATGTGACCTTGCAATGACCCCTGTGAATTCTCACTCACAGATGGGCTGAGATAGGATTCGTTGGAGTAGAAGTAACATCTGCCCTTCTCCCCTTTCCCATCTGTGCTACATTGCCCTGAGAAGTTACCTTCATTCTGGGCAATACTGACAGAAACAGAACCATCAACTTCTCACATATATGGAAATGATGGCAGGCAGACTTTTTGTCATTTGAACATTAATTTAATTGACACATTATTTGGGGGGGGGCAATGACCAGATACCTGAGCACCCTGGCCATAGTGTGGAAGAAGATAGACACAGTTCCTGACTTTTTGGAGCTAACAGTCTAGAGCTCTGAGGTCCAATGTTCTGTCATGTGCCACATTTGGCTAATTAAATCTAAACCAATTAAAAATAGATAAAATGTAAAAATCAGTGCCTCAGTCATACCAGCCACATTACAAGTACTCAATAGCCAATAATGCTGGTGGGTACTGTATTTGACAGTGCAGACATAGACCAGCACTGATCGATGGCCATAAGCATCCGGGATACCCCTTATTCTCACATGTCCTTTGAAGTCTCAGAGAAGGTGTTCACACCCATAATTACATCCAGCCTGATGACATCCCTGGGGGTGGTTTGGAAGGGCTTACTATTTCCAGATAATAGATTCACTCAGTAGAGACTAGAACTGAAGTCCAGTGTGTGACACACACAGTGAGTAGATGGCAGTGGTAGAGGCAGGCCTCACCCACAGGTATGCTGATTCTGGGCAGAGAACTTCCTGGCTGCAGCAGCATGTCATGGAAATAACAAATTCTCCATGAAGTGGCATTCCCTTAGGCACTGCAGCCTTGAGGGCTGACAACACGATATCAGGTACTTCTATAAGGAATCATGTCTAGGGGACATTTAACACCTTAAAGTATTGTACTGTCTCCAACAAAGTGTAGTATATCTTTTTCTTTCTGTCCTCATATTTTCTGCATTTTCCTTTTATTGTTAAGTCCAGAAACCAACATGTTAATGTATAATAGTAATAATAATAATAATAAACAGCAGACGTGTGGAGTATTTACTAGTCCCCAGACACTGCACCAAGCATTTTACATACACTAATTCAGTTTACCTTCACAGCACCCCTGTGATGCAGGGTTATAATTATCCCCAATTTACAGAAGAAGAAAATAAAACCCAAGGAGGGTAAGCAACTTGCTTAACATCCCATAGCTGGCAAGCAGTAGACACACTATTTGAACCCAGGCCACCTGCTCTAGCACACAAACCACTGGGCATGCTGCCTCTCAGCTATGAGGGCACATTTATATTTGTAGTGATTTCACATTGTTTAATACAAATACAGCGTGTGTTTTGAGCCCTAACATACAATTGTTTTCAGAGGTGAAGGGTCATAATGACTCACTAGACCGATATATTTTCCAAAGCCTTTTGAAAAATGCCCTTTACATAATAGGCTTCTACAATTGGTATATTCTTTTTATTTCTCATAAGTGTCCATAAATAGTCCATGGTGCCTAAATGAATAGAAATCAGTTTTTATGTTTCTGGAGCTTCTATTGTCAACAGTGACCCCCTCCCAGAGTATCAGCCAGGGCTCATGATAGAGAGAGGAAACCTCTTTAGCTAGCTTAAGCAGAAATGGATTTGGTACCAGTACGTAGATGTTTACATGGATGCTAGGGCTCTATGTGGAAGTCTCAACAACTCTCGGCCCCCAAACTCACATTTGTAGCTTCTGCCGTGAATGGAAGCTTTGCCACTGGGGCAGCAGAAGGCGAAGGATCAGAATGCTGGCCCCAGCAACAACCAGGAAAACTGAAGGGAACTGCCCAAGCAGGTTGCTGGTAATAAGATCTGCCAAGATCTATATCCCAAATGGGTGCTTCACACCTGCCTCTCTTTCTACTCCTCTCAGTTTCCAATTCAAGTCTGGCCTGAATGCATCAAATTGTCAAATCCTAGTGGCAATGCGATAATGGGAAATGCAACTTTTATCTCTCTGGCCTTTGCAGCATGGGTTGGCACACCTCCAGGAAGCCGGAATGGATGCTGAGAGAACTGGTCTGTGGTACCCATTGCAGTCCTTCTCTTGGGCAACTCAACATCCACATATACCATCCCTTCTGTGAACTTCTTACTAACAAGAGTAGTAACATGCCTCCCTCACATAATGCAACTATTCATGTACAAACGTGCTCATCCTTTCCTCAAAAGAAGAGCCCCAACTCCTCTCTTGATAGCCTTTGGCATCTGGTGATGTTCTCTCCTTTACCAGTTCAATTCCAATCCTTCTTTAATTTCACAAAACCCAAATATCAAAGTACACAGTAAACAACTGACAATATACTCTATGTAAAAGAGCAGAGGCAAGAGTGAAGGGAAAAGGAAAGTTGGTTAGTATGCATACAGTTAGTTAGTCCATACCTATCAGAGAAACAAATAAAACTTACATGAGTAGTTACTATAACATTCGTTTTTATAATGGGCCAGAAGGCCACAGTTGGTATGTATAAATTCCTCTACTGACCTTTCACCTTTTTTTTTTTTTTTGCCTTCAGTCAGAGCCTTCAATCAGTTTATTGGGATTCTTTACCTGTAGATTGATGGAAACCTTTATGTGTGAGGGGTCTGAGATCTGGTGGATTTATATGACTCCCTTGCAAATGGTCTTTAAGAGTAACAGTGAGGTTTGCTGTCCCACTTAGAGTATTCTGGCTCTATTGATCGATGGTTCAAGACACATCCTAACTCCCTTGGGGCAGCAATGCAGCTCACAGAGTGTCATCTCTCACTTGATGCTCTGAGTCTTCCATAGACCATTCTACATTCTTTAAGACTTGCTGCTTCTGGGTGCTGAGCAACAAAGTAAGACCGGTGAATTCCTTGGGAAAAGCCACGGGCTCTCTTCTTTTGGTGTGAACTGAAATTTCTTGGTCAGAAGCAAAGTTGAGTGGAATACCAGATGAAACATAATTCAATAAACCCACTGATGATGTCTTCAGAAGAAGTAAAGAAAGGTTGGAAAAGCAAGCTCATATTTTGAAAGTATCTATTTTCAAGAGCAAGAAACCTTTGTTCCTCCATCATGAAAGGGATCTAATATTATCAACCTGTTGCCAGGTGACTGGCTGTTCTTCCCAGGAATGGGTGACTGGAGAAAGGCTGAATGGGGTCCATAGACTGGGCCAAACTACCTATCTCTGCTGAAGGGTCTCCTATCACATGAGACAAGAGTCTCCATGCTCTGGGAGCCTTCTGAGAGTTCTATCCACAAGTATTTGTCCCAACATTCTTTGTCAGTAATTCTCTTATTTTGAGCTTTCCATGTCCTTGACCATCTGGCTAAGCATTCAGGCACTGCTTACAAACTAGCGTAGATCTGCATATCCAACCACCTTTCCTTTCAGGTAAAGTGGAAATCAGATGCACCTCCCAAAATTCTGCCCTTGAGACAATTTCTCTTCCACTGTGTTTCAGGGCCATCTCTAACTGGGGATATCATGTTACAGTGGTCCTCCTCTGACTGGAATCCACACATCGTGCAGAACTAAGGTTGAGTTTTCCTCCTCAGTCATCTGGTCCTATGTTATATCACATGAGGCCATAGGTGTAGGTTGAAAGAGGGGGGAGGATACTGCAGGACCAGATGCCATGGGATAAGATACCATTTGTGAATGCAAATTACTTATACTTTCAGGACTAGCTCAGGTACAATTTGGATATTTCACTGCTACTGATGACAAAGTACTTTTGGACATGACTGACTGGTGGATTCATAGGTCAAAGCAAGTTCATGATGTGAAGCTGAAGTTTCATGTGCATTCAGACTCTAAAAGGTACTAGCAGGAAGCCAAAAGCTGCTTCTCAAAGGGACAGACATGGATTTATTCTAAACCAGAGGGACCTGTGATACCTTCCTCCACCAGGTCTTGCTACAGGCTTGATGTAGCAGTGTTCTATTACAGACATTCTGAGATACTGTACCAGAAGTTCCAAGTGACAAAGCTGTTTGTACTGTAGCATTAACCAGTTGGAAAAAACTTCTCTTCCCCACTTGAAACTGGCAGCCTTGTGGTTACCCAATACCTTAGTTGGATTAGTACAACTATATTTGGAATAAGTTATTTTCATAACATAAATATACTCACCAAACTTTACACCTCTTTATTAATGATGGGGATGCAAAACACAGAACTTGTATTTCATATTTCAAAGGTGATATCCTGTCATGCCCCAGAAGGCTACACCATACATTAGAAACTTGACTAAACCACCATATTCTAACATTTTTATGGAGCTTATCTCCCACTTTCCAATACACATATATCATATCAAGGTATCCAGGTACCTGCTATTTCTGGCTGTCCTATCAGCATTATATAATCAATGTAGTGGATCAGTGGTGAAGTATTCTGCAGATAAAACATGACACAGAGGCACAGAAGGGATGTAGTCTTGAGAAAGGTAGTGAAAGTGTATTATTATCTCTGCTAGGTGAAATAAAAATGGTTTCGGTATTCTCTGCTTATGGTAAAAAGAAGTGTTTTCTGGATCAATAATAGCTATATACCAGGTTCTAGCAGTTAAATTGATTTGCTCCAATAAATAGTCTATATCTGGAATAGCATCTGCAATTAAAATCCCCATTTGATTGATTTTACAATGGCCCACTCTTGTTCTCCAAGGCCTATATCTGTCTTCTACACAGGCCAACAGTGATTTGAAAGGGGGTGTGATAGGAATCCTCACTCCTGCATCTTTCAAGTGGTAATTTTCTTTGAAACTTCCCCTTGGATGATATCTTGCCTTTGATTGATTGTTTTAGTTGGAGGAGGGGTAGTTCCATGGGCTTCCACTTGGGTCTTCCTGCTATAATAACCCTCACTCCTCAGGTCAGAGACACAATGCCTATTTCAAATACACAGCCCAGGCACTAGGACAATAACTACAGATGACTTCAAGAATGCATTGAGAACTCAGTAGTACATACTTGATCTGAAACATTTTATTGGGTAAACTTTGTAAGTCCCCATCTATCTGGTAAACCACAGGGGCATTCCTGGCCCCCAGGCATCCACATTAGCCTAGAGCCAGAATTCAGTGACAGGATAGTTAACTTCATAATGCCCAGAGTCCCCTTTTCAAGATGGCCACAGGAAAGATGAATACTGTGCCCTCCTGGTGCTTTTGCAGCATTTTTCTTCAAATGAGACAAGAGTCTCCATGCTCTGGGACCCTTTTTTTGTGTCTCTGAACTGCCCCCGGGAATGGGTAAGAGGCCATGACTCCCTAATAGTGATGTGAGTCCTCTGTGTCAGTCAGAAGGCCTCTCACCATCAGGCTAAAAAGTTTTGTTGGCTTGTGTCTTTGTTGTGTTGGTTAGTTGGGCGGTGCTGGGGGGGGTGGGGTTGTTTGTTTGTTTGGTGATATGAATCAAGTAGAACCTTGGTGGGGTGCCTAGAACTATTTTAGCTTTAGGGACCTCAGCTAGACCTTCCGCTGTGATTTTGGGGTAAAATTTATCAATATGGGGACACCTATTTGAGATTTTAGATTCTTGAATAGCTGGGGATGAGGATGATTCTGCTTGCTTGTTTAATTGACAGAAATGTCAGTAGAAATTAAGTGAAGATGCCAGAAATTCTTAAATATATTCAAAAGGAGCATACAAACACAAGGAGATAGGACTACTGGAGTGGATTTATTAACTTGCTCATCTGCCTTATCCCCAGGATGTCCCAGAGAAATACATGGGTGACAGGGATGCCAGCATCTTTAAAGGTACCATTGTCGTTGCCCATTATGGGCTGGGGGGAGGTGGTAGATTGCTGCTTCTGAAATGGGCTCAGTGATTCCAATGGGGAGGATGGGACCACCAAGAAAGAGGCCCAGCAGCAGAGTTTAAGCACCAGAGGCAACGTACTGTGTCTCCTGGTGAGTCCTGCAAAGTCAGCCGGGCCTGAGGTATTCAGAGGGACTTACCTACTCCCCTCTTTGGCAGGGAATCATCTATCATGGGGTCCCTCTGTGCTTCATAAATTTCCAGAGACAATAATTCCACCTGTGATTTATTTCCATGTCAAAATGAAAATAACCTCAACCTCTGGTCTATCTTTTCCACTGATAAACATCGTACAACACAAGGCTGAAGTTCCCTTAGAGCAGAGCTTTACAAAATTTTATGTGCATTTGAATCACATGGGATCTTATAAAAATGCAGATTCTGACTCAGTAGGTCTGGGGTGAGGCCTGAGATGCTGCAAGTCTCATCAGCCCCCAGGTGATGCTGCTGCTGCTGGTCCATGGCCCCCATATTGGGGGAGGGCTGAGTGGTGGGTCCTGCTTCCCTTTCCCTTTCCCACTCCTGCTGAGCTACTCTGCTGTAACCAAAGCAGCTTCCCCTTTTTATAGAAGTCTTATATTAGATTTTGTTTGAAACAGAAACAGTTCTAATTTAAAACAGATCTAATTTTTAAAAACACCTGGTCTAAATATTCATAACAGAATTTTGATAAAAACAAAAACAAGAGCAGATGACCAAGTAATTCCAGTTCCCATTGTTAAGCGAAGGGTAAAGAGTTTAACTTTGGGAATTCCTTACAGCTATAATTTTCACTTATTCAAGAAATAATTTTAGCAAGGCTATTCTGTGCAAAACACTATAAAGGCTGAGCCTGTCTAGTACCCGCTTTTGCAAAGTGGAATTCTCCATCTTTGATGCCCCTGACCCAGGAATCATGTCCCTCTGAAACTGCGGTTACTTTTTGGTACATCTCAACCTTCTTTCCCTGGGCTGGGGTCAGGTTTTGGCTGTTCATACGTGTGCACTTATGTTGACTTGGCTTTTTACTTCAATCTCCTGGTATAGGGGGAGACCATCACTGCCCAAGGCCTGGAGGGCCAACAGACATTTCAGATGGGGTTTACAAAGACCCCTTTCAAGGAGGGAACACATTTCTGTAGGTGAAATTAAAAGAATATGAGTGAAGGCAGGAGAAAACACCTTTCAAATAGACCCATCACCTATGCATCTGATGTGCTTCTAAATTTTGATAAATGCCAATGACTTTCAGTTCCAGAGAGGCAGAATATTTATTGCTGGTTCATCTTCTGTTGGTCACAATTCCTAACACATTAATGTTGTGTCTTCTCACCTATTAAAATTCTTTTCAAGTCACACTCAGGGCTCCATTTAAATGTCACCTTCTCTGTGATGTCATTTTTGACTACC
This sequence comes from Eumetopias jubatus, assembly GCF_037043125.1. NCBI lineage: Eukaryota > Metazoa > Chordata > Mammalia > Carnivora > Otariidae > Eumetopias > Eumetopias jubatus. The sequence goes on along the minus strand of NW_028274812.1, from coordinate 126,027,348 downwards.
CTGTTCTTGTCAGAAATAATTGATCTTTACACTGCCCTCTTATGTCGCTATGCAGAAGTTCCCAATAGATTTCAGGTATTTATAACAGGTATATATTTTTGAAGTAATTTTTTTAAGATTTTATTTATTTATTTGAGAGAGAGAGACAGAGATAGCGACAGAGAGCACAATCAGGGAGAAGAGGGAGAAGCAGGCTCTCCCCTGAGCAGGAAGCCCAGCACAGGGCTCGATCCCAGGACCCTAGGACCATGACCTGAGCCCAAGGCAGATGCTTAACTGACTGAGCCACCCAGGCGCTGCGCCCTGCAGTAATTTTTATAAGGATATTATAGTCTCTGAGATGGACAGATTTGGTTAATACCTGTCCATCCTACCTGATAAAATATATGTTATTAGATTATGTATACATTTTTACTGATGCACTGTATGTCTTTTATTATAATCCATAACACAGTCTTACATGGTATACCTTTCTTTCTTATAGGTTGTAAGCATAGAAGAAACAAGATTTATTCTTCACACTAAGCCTAACATTTCTCATTGTATCTACAAGCGGTTGAGCAGTTCTGTGAAACCCCCAACACTGTAAGTGAAATTTTGTGCATATATGTGTGAATGCAATTTTCTGAGGAAAGGATCCATAGCTTTCTTTAATTTCTCAGAAGAGTCCGAGAACCTACAGAAATTAAAAACCACTGGCCTTGGGAATCTCATGGTGAGTCTGTCTATGAAGCAAACATCTGTTTGTAATACACACATGTTTGTAGTACTCATCATGCACTTATTTGTAGATTTTAAGATCTGGATTTTTTTGGTGTTAGTTGTACTTGAAATGGCACACACGTATATAGCAACTCAATTATTCTGTGCTGTGGGATATTGAACTACTTCCTTCACTGGCTGTCTGCCCATGGGTCTTTTCAATACTTAGCGCTTCCACTGGGAGATGGACTGAGACAAGGATAAGAGATAGGGCGTAAACCAGCCAAAGCAGCGACATTATTAGCAGCTCCAATAAAAACCCCTTTGGAGGGGGAGTTAAAAATCACTGATCCAATTGAGGTTTGGGGATTATCAGTAGATATCAATTTTCCATGACCTCCTGGTCTCCCATGGCTACCAATGACTTAATGTTCCCTGTACGTTTAAACGATTTCTTTTAATTAAATGAAAAGGATCAAATTCATAAAGACTGGTGAGCCTGGGGGTTGGTGTCAAGGCTCCACCACGGGGCTGGGGTCTGGCCTGGGGCAGAGTTTGATCGGTGGGAAGTGTCAGAGTTTCATTTTTCTATGCTTTGATCCATTAATAGTATGAAAGTACCACGGGTTATCTTTGGGAGAATGTCCCTAAAAGGCACAACAGCTCTCACATAGGAGGGCACCAAAATCTCTGCAAAAGTGTAAGGAAACAGGTGACTAGTGTGTGAAGTTTGGAAAACTCCGAGGGGACTGTTACATGCTCTCCTCCTCATCTCCACGCTCAACCGAGAATACGCTGATCTGTGAAGAATGAAATAATATCCATAAGACATCAGACACGTTGTGCTTCTTGGCAAGATATGTATTTACCATACTGTTGTCCTGCTTGCTGGCATTCAGGAGTAAATCTTACTTAGTGCTATCTGATCTGCATATTCTAATGTTTGAGCCTTCCCTGTTTGTCTTTCTTCTCCTGCTTACACCTGCCTTGGCTCTTTCATATTCGTGGTACCTGAATCCAGATGGAAAGCAGATAGTTGAATGGCAAGTTTCAAATAATGTTTCTTCCTGGAAAGTGGGAGTCTATTTTTTTTTTTTTTGAAGAATCTCTTATTTGCCTCATTTCTGTTGGTTGCTGAGTAAGAAACCATCCTCTCTCCTCTTGCTGGGGAACAGAGAGAGAAAAACAATTCTGGGAGCTATCCCAAAGGGTGCTGGTATCTCCACGGGCAAAGCCAGGGACTTGATGCCTTCTGCTGGGTATGTGCCTGAAGAATTTGCCCCGCTGGAAAAGGAGAAGGTTCACCTAACAATAGAACTCTGTGTTTCCTGTTAACTTTCTGGAAAAACAGAAACTAATAGCAACCTTGGCTCGTTGAATACAATACCACAGTACTGCCCACAGCATGGTGGGACAGCATTATTGAGTACCTTTAGGGCTTTTTATGTTGTTAGTGTAAGCAGGCTCAGAAATATAAGGAATATATAAATCAAGGAACACACACACACACACACACACACACACACACACACACACACACACATACAGCTGTTCCTTACTACAGCACTGATGAATCTTCTGAGTAGCATGAGGCCCAGAGAAGTGAAGTAACTTGCTCAAAATCAAACAGCCATCACAGAGGTAGCTGCACAGACTTCCCTGTTTGTTTTTTTCAGGCCTACAATTTAGCCCTGGGTGTTGCTGCTTTTGGCTTCCTTTCCTCTCCATTTTGTTTTGCTCCCAAAAAAGAACCCAAGAAAAAGGATGTTTATGCTAGAGAAACAGAAGAACAGAATTATGTGTTTTCTCCTTTTGCTCACAGATCTTCAAGTCCAGAAAAGAATTCCGAGTGAGCTAGCAGCAGGTGTGGGAGCCACGCCTGAAGGCCACACACCAGCGACTCCTGCTTCCAGCCAAAAGTCCTGGTAACCTGTTAGCCTCCTGCCTTCGTGGGGCCACCGGACCAGGCATGCACTCTCAGTCCTGCCCTGAGCCATGCTAGGAGAGGACAAAGACTTACATTCAGAGGCAAACCTGCTCCAGCCGTACACCCTGGGCAGCTCTTCTGAAGCTAAGCCACCTTCCCCCTTGGAGCCTTCTGTTTCCTGCCTAATTCCAGCAGGCTCCTGTGAAATCAATCAGGTCAAGGTCAAATGGCCAAAGCGGGAAGCCAAACTCAGGGAAGTCGATCTAGAGAACTGAACAGACACCCTCGCTGCCAGCTTCACAGTGGTGACTCAGTGGAAATTCTGGAACCAAGAGCCTGACCTAAATGTTTGTTGTTTAAAAGATGGGAACGGATGCTCTTGGAATTGGCAGAGAATGAATAAACGCCCGGCCGATGAATGAGTGAATGAGTGAATGATTGGAAGGATGGGCCCTTCACCCTGCTGAGCGGCTCTGAAGGAATAGGAGGAAAGAGTTCTCAGCAGTGTGTTGGTTGGAGGATGCTGAAAAGTACGTGCTGGAGTCCTCAGGGAAACCCGGCGGTGGCATTTCCTCCCTCTGCAACCCGCGTGCTTGGCCCAAGCCCGTTGGTTGGTTTCTGACTTTGACGGAGGAGGAAATCCTAAGCAGACGGACGCGGAGGCTCTTGGCTTCCAGCCGTCAGATGACATATAGAAGCGGCTTGAGACGGCAGGAAGACACAGTTGGCAGGCGTCCCTTGCTGAAGTCACAGCGGCTAAAGATAGGCGGTGACCTTTGGTAAGCACCTTGCGGACCGGAAGGAGCCGCACTCCGGGAAGAGGCTGCGGGTGCGGCCGCCCGGAGCCCGCTCCCTGCCCTACACCTGCAGCTCGCACCGGGCGGGGCGCAAGGACACTCGCGGCTCACATTCCCCCCAAGTGAGAGCATGAGACCTACAGCTGCTGAGAACCCCGGAGAAGCGAGATAGCCTAGATAACCTCTCACCGGGGCCCCACTGGGCTAAGGTGGGGCACTTGGCTCCCGAGAGGGCGAAGGAGAACTATCGCTGGGTCCCCTTGTGCCCGCTGGGGCAGGGAAGAGGGGCAGGGAGGGGCACCGGGCAACATCTCCACCTTTTTAAAGTATAAAGACGCCCTTCAGAAAGTGATACCAAAGTCTAAATTTCTTCAGATGGCCGGTTTGCTTTCCTTCAACACTCCAAGATCACCCATTCCACTCGATCCACATTTATTGGGAATGGTGTTTGTGCCAGGTGACGAGCCATGCTAGGAGAGGACAAAGACTGAGCCAGGTGATGAACCAGACAAAGATTGATAGACAGTAAGTAACACGGTCATTGCCAGAGTCAGACTTGAGTTTAAGTCCTAATTACAGCTCTCTGCCTTTATTTGGCAAATCTCCGCTGTACAATGGGTATGACAATGCCTGCCTCATGAAGTAGACATTGAGACTTAAGGACAGGGGTCACCCTGATCGGGACAGGCTGAGAATGGAGGTGACCTGGGGGAGGGCTGAAGGCCAACATCATCATTCTTGTCTACATTAATTATCACCAAGATAGAAAGGGTTTTTCTCCTTCCCTTGAGGACTGGAGGAAGGGGAACGTAAGGCGGCATCCGTCCGGCTGCCCACAAGGGTCTCCCATGGCAGATGGGTAGCTGTCCCTGAGTCCGCTTGTGGGACCGGGATGAAACGCAAATGATTGACAGGGACTGGAAGGCAGAAATACCCTGAGTCAGCTCTAATGGACACATTAAAGCCTGAGGCATTTGCAGGCTTCAAACAAGTTCTGTCTTCCATTACTTGGAGCAGGACACGGCTGCTGACGACACACCAGTGTGCAGTGGCTGAGAAGTGTGGTTTGTCCCACTAATGCGCACCCCCAAACGGTCAGGGCCCTCAGGGAAGAAGAGGACAAAGCAGGGCCCCAAACCAGGAGGCAGCATAAGGTCACCGCCTGGTGCCTGTAGGCTGGGGGGGAGAGGATCTCAGGTAGGGAGGAGAAGAAGGGAAATCCAGGCCAAGGGCAACTTCTGACATTCTTCCCCAGACTCTGGCTGTCAGTACATTCCCACAAGCCGAAGGGTGGGGGAGGGCGGCTGGGGCCAGAGGCCTCTTTGGAGCCATTGGCCAGCATCTGGTGCATAGTAAGTGCTCAGGAAAGTGTGTGTTGGAGGAAGAATTGCCTGGCAGTCAGCTGGAGGTTGATTGTTGCCAATCTCCTTCCTCTCCTTCCTTCCTCTCTTCATCTTTACTGCAAAGGTGGGAAGCGGCTGGTGTGCTAGTCGCTAAGTAGGAGAGTCCCTTTTCCTCATTTTAATTGTTATGAACTGTATGTTCAGAAACCTAAGGCTGCTTTACTAACAGGTGGGCCCGGGTTGGCTAGGTGTGCACCAAACAAAAGGTGTGCAGGAAGGGAAAAGCTGGATGGATTTATTGCAGAAGGCCTGGACCCACCTGAGGGATCAGATGCTGGCACAGCCTGTGGCCTGTGGGTGAGGGGATGAAGCCCTGGTCCCAAAGAGCCTACAGAATCAATGCAACCAGAAGCAAAGCGGTTGAGACCAAGTGTGAATGTAGAGATTTCAGTATTTCATGCTCAGGACAGTCAGTGGAGGGACCAAGTATTGTTAGTCCTATTTTACATATGAAGAAATAGATTGAGTTAGGCCAGGTCAGGCAGCTAAGAATCACAAAGCCCTGATTTCAGTGCTTCACCTTTCCTTTACCCTAGGCTACATCTGGAGAAACAGCGGATTTGGTGTTTTAGATCAGTGCTTCCCAAAGTAAGTCCCTGGATCGTCCATCCCAGGATCGCCTGGGGAGTTTGTTAAAACTAATTCCAGGCCCCCAGGCTTGTTCAGGGATGGGGCTGAGGAGGAATCCTGATGTGCCGTTCCTCTGGCTGCAGCTGAGGCAATTGCTAAATGCTTCCCCAAGATGCCCTATGGCTCGTGTCCCAGCTCTAATGGATGTTGAGATTCAATTTCCTTTCAAAGAGGCTTTGAAGGAGGGAGAGCAAGTTGAGAAATTTGCTTCTTGAGCAGAAAAAGATTCATGAACAGGAAGTCATTCAAACAATGACCTGTCAAGTCCAGGTCATTTAGTATGTGTGTTGGGTGGCCCCTTTCTAAATAGATGTGTTATAGTCCAATGTACCTGCCATTCCTCTGTTGACCCTAAATGCAAACAGGTAAGTTAGTGGGCCAATGGCCCAAAGCGGACTTTGTGGGACCTCAGTTTCACTTCTGTCCCGATTCCATTTCACTAAACAATTAAATAGAGGATTCCTAATCTTGATCATGGAGTTTCTGTATTAATCAGGATTCCTTAGTCTCTAGTGGGAAAACCTTGTCTCAAACAGGCTTAAATAATATGGAAATATATTCTCTCCCATCACAAGGGGCTCAGAGTAGGTCTTCAGAGCTGGTTAATTCAGTGGCTCCACAATGTCAAAACAGACCAGGTTCTCTCTGTCCAGCCATTCCCAATGTTGGCTTCATCCCCACGCTGGTGGCAGGCGTCACAGACCCACAATTTCTGTATGAGAGAGAAGATTTCCCAGAAGCCATCTGCACAGTCTCCTCCGGTCTCAGACTAACCAGCCTAACAAACCCAGCTTAAACCAGCCATTGAGGGAGAGGGGGTTGGGGAGAGCTGCCATTTGCTTAGATCCCAGGATCTCCCCTCTGGACTAGGGCCCAAGGTGTACCTGGGGCGTCCCCTGAAACATGAATAGACGAGGATAGATATCTTCCACAAAATCAAGATTCTGCTCGGGAGGAAGACAGGTGAGTGAAGGAAACAGATGTTGAACAAGCAACTAATTGTGACAGCTACAGAGCCTTTCCCAGAAGAGAGTTGATTTGGAGAAGTGACTTATGTGTAGCTAATCTCAAGGCTGTCTACTACCCTAAGTAAGAGGACGGGTCCACTAATCCAAATGAAGGCTGAAATTAAGCTTCCTCTGCTCTCTGCTCCTCTTGCTTACTTCCCATCCTGCAATGAACCCTCTGGAAGCAGACACAAGGCAGCAGTTAGGGAGGGAAATAGAACATCAGTGGGAAACACAGAAATCTACCTTTTGTCCATATCTCACCAGTTCCTTCCAGGGGATATCCATCTCCTATGTTCTCTCTACAACGTAGACTTTTGAGGTCTCTAAAAAATAAGGTGATCTTCATGGAACCTAGAGCTTCTTTCTATTGTAGAAAACCAAGCAGAGTGCCTTGGACATACAGATACTCAACAAATATTTGCTGAATGAATAAGTGAGTGGGTGGATGGGTGCACGGGATGTTTGATTAGCACAGCTACACGTGCTTTCTCTTTAAACTCCTTGCAAACAATGATAAGTGCTCTAAAGAATTGTGCTGATGAGATCAGAGGCAGAGCTGGGACTGTGGCCTCACGGATCTTCAGTTCATTCTGGACACGGTCCTTGGGGACTGCAGCTGAGGTCATCCCCTGGCATCAGGTCAACTCTACGCCATGGGTAGGAGGAAAACAATGACTGGTAAGGTCTCTGTTTCAACAAGCACCATCTATGCATGGGCCCTGTGACCTTTGTGCAGGTGAAGCTGTTACTCCAGGGACCCCCAAGGGCCTCCCAGGCACGGATGTAGGGAGCTTGCTGCCAGTTTATAGGTCTCTCTGCATGGCCCAATCACAGAGCTTGGAGTGCTGTCTTAGTCTGTTAGCTCTAGTATAGAGCTAGTAAGCTCTAGTAAGAGTCGCTTATTTAAATTTAGATACATTTTTTATTAGAAAATACTTATTTTTGGGGTGCATGGGTGGCTCAGTCGTTAAGCGTCTGCCTTCGGCTCAGGTCATGGTCCCAGGGTCCTGGGATTGAGCCCCACATCGGGCTCCCCGCTCAGGGGGAAGCCTGCTTCTCCCTCTCCCACTCCCCCTGCTTGTGTTTCCTCTCTTGCCATATCTCTCTCTGTCAAATAAATAAATAAAATCTTAAAAAAAATAAAATATTTAGTTTTGGTGACAGATTTATACATATAAAAAAACTAAGTTGAGATTTAAAAAAATACTGATATGGGAACTGAATGAAACTAACTATGAAACATTGTTACGCTGGTGGGATTTTCATCATTACATTGTGTGGAAGAATGAAGTTTGGCTACATTGTATCTATCTGTCTATCTGTCTATCTGGCTTAAAATGAAAGGATTTTTTTTTTCACAGTTTCAGAGGTGTGTGTGTGCATGCATGCACACACACACACACACACACACATACATATGTATATACACATTCATGTCGCTGTGCAACCAATTTTAGATAAATTTTTGACTGAGGTATAACTACTACAGAAAAGTGCACAAATCCTAAACTCACAGCTCAATGACTTTTCACCAAATGAACATGCCTATGTAATCCAAATTAAGATCTGAAATCGCAATATTATCAATACCCAAAGAAGCCTTTCACGTGCCCCTCCCAGTCACTACCCACCTCCAAAATGTAACCATGACCTTATTTCTACTGCCATAGAAGTAAATTTGCCTGTTTTTGAACTTTATGTGAATAGAATTATCTAGTATGTCCTCTTTTGTATTTGGTTTCTTTGGTTCAAAGTCAAGTTTGAGGGATTCCTCCATGTTGTAACAAGAGCTTTTTCTTCTTCATTGCTGGGTAGTGTTCCATTGTATGAATATAGCACAATTTTTCCATTCTGTTGTTGATGGATACTTGGTTTGTTTTCAGGTTGGAGCTATAATGAATAATATTTATTAATGAGCTCAATGAATGTTTCTATGAGCATTTTCGTGCATGTCTTTTTGTGCATATTTGTAATGCAAACCCAGATAGAATTGCTGAATCTTAGAGTTTGCATGTTTTCAGTTTCAGTAGATACTATCAGAGAAGTTTCCAAAGTGGTTGTACTAGTTTACATTCTCACCAGCATTGTATTAGAGTTCAAGTACTTTACATTTGTACCAACTGTTGATATAGTTTGTCTTTTTAATGTTACATATGTTGGTGGGTGTGTAGTGGAATCTCATTGAAGTTTTATTATTTTTTTTAAGATTTTATATATTTATTCGACAGAGAAAGACACAGCAAGAGAGGGAACAGAGGCAGGGGGAGAGGGAGAGGGAGAAGCAGGCTTCCCACTGAGCCGGGAGCACGATGTGGGACTTGATCCCAGGACCCTGGGATCATGATCTGAGCCGAAGGCAGACGCTTAACAACTGAGCCACCCAGAAGCCCCTCACTGAAGTTTTAATTTGCACTTCTCTGATGAACAATAAAGTTGAATGTCTTTTCACATGCTTATTAGCCATTTGTGTATCCTTTTTGAGGGGGAACCTGTTCAAGACTTTTACCTCTTTTTTAAAAGCCTACTTTTAGTAGCTTGTCCCTAGTTTGAGAGAAGACTTTTTTTTTTTTTTTACCCCAACCTGAAAAAGAAGAAATCAAGGTATGCTAAGCCTCATTTTTATCGACAACTGTGCAAGTGTTAGGAAACTGTTAGGGTACCCATTGTTTCTGGAACTTCCTGGAACTTCATCCTTATGAGCAGAGTTTGTGGTTTTCTCAGTATTTTTTTTTTAAGTGAACATAAGTATTTCCTTTTCGCTTGAGGTGCAATGCCTGCATCTATGAACTCCTGTCTTGCTCAACTAAATTTAAAGAAACTACCCATCATTCATCTTTTGTAAGACATCATTAGCTGACTCAAGATGATGCATGCATGGTCTCTGGTTAGAAGTCTGTCTGGCTGCATTGCCTTTGATTGGGGGTATTTCTCCTCAGCTTGGACGATTTGCTCACTAGGTCATAAAGCTGTCTTCTGCATAATATAGGAAACTCCTCATCATACCATGGTTTAACCCAACATACATCTCAGTAGTTGAAATTGCTTGTGAAATCCTGTGAGATATGGAGTTGTTCTAAATATGGTCATTCTGTCCTGTAATCCTGCCCAACGTGCCTTTGGCTGCTTCCCTTTCTTTGTGTCCACCCTCTTTGTTACCTGATGGATTCTGCCATTATGTTGTTTGTTGAAAGTCACATCTTTGGTGTGTGGTGCCACGTTTTCTCTCTTTCTCCCTCTTTTCACTTTTTATGCCCATTATATATCATCTTCAATAGCTTTAGTGGACTGCCATTTTGTTTTTGAAAGTGATCTTGCTCCTTTTATTTTTTATTTTATTTTTTAAAGATTCTATTTATTTATTTGACAGAGAGAGACACAGTGAGAGAAGGAACACAAGCAGGGGGAGTGGGAGAAGGAGAAGCAGGCTTCCCGCGGAGCAGGGAGCCCAATGATGCGGGGCTTGATCCCAGGACCCTGGGATCATGACCCGAGCCGAAGGCAGACGCTTAACGACTGAGCTACCCAGGCGCCCCTGATCTTGTTCTTTTTAAAGAGCAAGTTTATCTTTTGGCAAACACTAATCTTTTTAGAGTTTTAGGGCCTTTGATGTTAGTTTGCTTGATTTCATGGTGCTCTCCTCCCCACGCCACAAAACAAGAGTAAATTTTATAAGTCATGCTTCCTTTTAATTAATTTGGTTTTGAGAAAAGGCCAAGACATTTGCAATATTACAGCCTAATGCAATGGAAATATCACTCGGGTGGGAGTAACCAGAGGTGATTCTGGTCCCAGCTCTGCTATCAACTAATTATATGATCTGACCTTATTTTTCTGGACCTCGGTTTCCTTGTCAGATAAGTGAAGGAACTGATTCTCTGAGGGTACTTTCAGCTCTAATATTTTTAAGTTTCTCTGCAAATGGATGCAGTCACACTTAAGAAGTCAGGACTATGCCTCAGCCACATAGATCTAGTTCACCTTTCTTAAGGTTTCATATTTTTTTTAAAATTTGTATATGAAGACATTCTTATAACAGAATTCAATGTTACTAAATCTCATCACACACACACACAAAATACAAAACAATGCAAAGCCTGAATAATGGCTTATTTAGACTTAGTAATATTGAACATAACAATAAAAGCAGAGTATAAAAAAAAAGACTTTGGACAGTCTTTGGGTATTAATTCCAAATTTGATCTACTAATTTATTTTGTGTGGAATCATTTAACTGTTGGTGAACATTTCAATCTTAAAATAGTTCACTTGAATTTGTTGAAAATACATTTTAAAATTAGATGGTCTAGTATTCACTATTCTTTCCCTTTGTGACAGGTGAGCTTAAAAATATTTTTTAAAAGTTCTGGTGATGTAAATTTCTGAGGAGTGGTTACTCTATCAATATGTACTTATTGGGCATTTTCCGTATGCCAGGCAAGCATCGTGGAGATGTCAAAGACATCATTAAAAAGATGACTATTGTCCTTAGGAAGTGTACAACCTACTTGGACAAATAAGACTTACAGAAATGAAAAAGTAAATTACACTAAAAATGTAAATAATAATTAAAGCCCATGATTCCCAGGCATTTTTTTAGAACCTGATAAACTGATTCTAAAGTTCACTGGGGAACCATAACTCCTCCTCATGGACTCATAGGGGTCGCTCCTAGTGGAGGCTGCCTGGAGGTGGGTGGGCTGGAGGTGCAGGTACATGTGAAGATTTTTGGCAGCTTAGTGTGGGAACCATTTGCTCCCCTCGCCCTTATTTCTACCTGTCCTGTGTCAGCAAGGGAGAGTGTCCAAATGAGCAAGAGAGCACAGCAGAACAGTACTCCGGGAAGACGAATTATTCATATTCAGGCTCATGCCAGCAACTTACAGCATCCTCAGCTGGTGCCTACTGGCCCTGGGGGTGAGGACAAAGCTGTGCCTCCAAGCAAGCAAAGCAAAAAGAGTTCGCCCCTGGATCGCAACAGTGATGAGCATCCTCAACATAGGGAGAGGAACAACATGGCTGTGAAAAGCAAGCAGAAAGCACAGGATGCACTGCAGAGAGTAAATCAGCTCAAAGAAGAGAATGAATGGCTGGAAGCAAAAATTAAATTGCTGACTTAATTAAGTGTACTGGAATTAAGGAATTAAGGAATTAAGGAATTAAGTGTACTGAAAGATTGGTTTCTTGAGGGCACACACAACCTTGCAGATAAGGTGCAACCCAGTAGCACTGAAAATACAACTTCTGATAATGCAGGATAGTAGAACTCGCTCCTTCCAAACTTCACAACTACTGGTGTGACTACCCACCTTCAACCCTCACAGCAATGGCCAAACACTGTCCTGTTCTATTATTCAAAGATCCATTGAAGGTTGTTTTCTAAGATCGGCACTGAAGACTGGCTAACTAAAAATGTTAGTCCTGTAATTTGAAGATCTTAGTTTTAAATGATAGGGAATTTTGTATGTGTGTGTGGAGGGGGAGGGAATAAAACAAATTTTTAAGATAGATGAGGGGGGAAAAAAAAGCCCTGGACCTTGATGTTCTTAATGAATTCTTACTTTCCAAGGGAAAAAAAATCAACTTCATTGGGAAGAAAAATGGATAAGAACTGACAAGAAAAAATTGTAAAGCATAACAAACAGTGATTAGGAAGAGGGAGTGCTTATACTACCAGTTATCCAGAAGAACTAGTAGACCATTGTCATTATAAAAAGTCCATAATAATTTGGGATCAAAAGGGTAATAGAAACAGATCCAAGAATATGTATGTGTGTGTATGTAAGTATTCAATATATGATAAAATTGGCATTTTAAATTGGTGGGAAAAGATAATTTTGAATATTGATAAATTCTTTGGAAATAATAGGGACAGATGCTTCATTGTATACATTAAAATAAATCTCAGATGAACCAGAGGCTAACACAGGTAAATACTTATGTCATCTTTGGTGTGGGAAAAGTCTTTTAAAACAGCACATTTAAGGGAAAAGATTATTAGATTTGACCAATAAAAAGCCTAAAATATATTTTATATAGCAAAAAGCCTAGATAATTTTAACCTATAATGATAGAAAAAGTAGATCAGTGGTTGCCTGGGGCCAGGGGTGGAGGAGGGGACTGTCTGGAAATGTGACAATTACAGGGTTCCTGAGAACAACAAGAGAGCTGTCCCCAGTGTGCAAACGCACCTTAAGTCAGCCTTTGTGCACCTCCTAACCTCCCATTGGCCAAATCAAGTCACATGGCCAAAACAGATTTGAGGATTAGGGAAACAGACTCCACATCTTGATAATAGGCATATACTATGTGGGTAGGTTTTGCTCTCTGGCACATATATTTAATAATAAACTTTAGAAACCATGTAAATGTTCAACAATAGGGAAGTGGTCAAATAAAACATAACTCAACCATACAATGGGCAATGTGTGATTTTTTGGGGGGGAGGGGCAAAAGGAGAGGGAGAGAGAGAGAATCTTAAGCAGGCTCTGCCCCCAGCCCAGGCCCATGTGAGGCTCCAACTCACAACCCTGAGATTGTGACCTGAGCAGAAATCCAGGGTTGGAGGCTTAATGGAATGAACCACTTAGGTGCCCCATAATGTGTGATATTATAGAAAAGATTTGATAGAGAAAGATCCCTTATGAAAGCACAAAACAAAATGTGCTGCATAAAACCACTTCAGTGGGAAAAAAAAAACACGGAAAAAATGACTGGATGGACAAAATTTCAAATGTTGCCACCCCATGTCTGAATAGAAGGGATATGGGAGTTATGTTTCCTTATACTTTCCAGTTTTCTAAATTTTCTAATAGAGCACATGAAGTAGTAGAGTGTGGTAATTAAAGCAGAGGTTGGTCTGCTTTCAAGGCACGGCTCTGCCTCTCATTACCTGTGGGACCATTGGTAAGTTACTAAACTCTTCAAGCCTCAAGTTCCTTTATCTATAAAATGGGGGTTACAAGAATGCCTACCTTGCAAAGTTGTCATGAAGATTAAATGAGATACTTCATGTGTAGGGCTTCACATATGGCCAGACACATAATGACTCCTCAATAAATGGCAGATAAGAATTCATTATTTTTTATACTTAAAGAAAAGTAATGGTAATATTGGTTTTAAACAGTAACTTGAAAGACGTACATTTATAATAGCCTTTGTATTTACCTAGAACCCATTGAGGATATACATGGCAGAAGGGGTCAATAACTTTTAGTAAAGCTTTCTATTAGATTTGTATTTTATCAATCCCATTAATACCAACATGAAAAATAACAGTACATATAATATGTGAGAAATACTTACCAAATCCACAGATGAGGTGTGCTGTGCAAAGGGATTTGAAACCCTGCCAATGATTTTTGTCTTGCGGGTTGGGAGCCAATTATTTGAGACAACAAAAGAAAGGATGTAACAAAGCAGAGCCTGGTCAATTGCCAATTAAAATGTCCAGGCAGTAAATGGATGAGGCTGGTAGTCTAATATTTTTTAAACTGCATAAGACTTTTTCTCCATTGCAAATGGCACCAGAAATGTTTATGACCCCCTAAATATGACATGCCACAGTTTGGTCTTCCTTGTTGTCCTTCCTCAGTTCAGATGCACCATCCCCTGGGACTCCTAAGAAACACAGACCTCATAAGGTAGATGCTTTCTGGGTACTGTTTACTATTTTTTTAATCTCACACGGGACTTGGGGCGTTTGATTAGTATGGAGTCCACGGCAAACACCCCACTTTATTCTGTCCCCACATCCTTCCAAATGTCCTTTACCCCCCAAATCACATTAAAGCAGAACAAAACACTGAAGTGTGTGAGATGCATGTCCCTTTCAGCACTCCGTTCAAAGAATGTGTGTTGACAGCAGTGTCACCATGGAAGTTCCTGAGAAAGCATGACTGTCCTTAATGATAGGGACACTAACCTGTGGAAATGGAACTCCAGCCCTTCCTAACTTTCGGGATACTGCTGCTTGTAATTTTCTTCTTGTTGGACTAAAACGGTACTTCCCTCTCTTTTCTTGGGATGAATCTGATACAATTTTATGATTTTCCCTCTCAGCCTTATCATTCTGAACAGAAGAGGCCACATTTTTGTTTCCTCTCATAGAAGGCTGTCCCTCATTTCGATTAATTTAGATACTCCTCCTTGGACTTTCTGGAGAACCCTGGAAACCGTCAACATGCTTAGTGCAATAACTATCATGTCGGCTAAGCAGGGTAGGTTTTATTCTCTTCCTGATTCTGGCCACAGTCATTGAGGAAGTAGCTTCAGGAAACCCTAAGGTCCTCTTCTTAGCAACAAACCTAACCTCGAGTCAAGACACTCTGGGTAATAAGACTTAGAGTACTACCTCCCACTTCACCTGATGCCTGGTAGCTTCATTCATGCTGGTTCCCTGACCCCATTTGCTTGTCCTCTCACTAGCTTTACTCCGACCCCTGGGAAGCACATGCTGCTTTGTTCTTTGTACCTTGGTCTAGCGCCTTTCCTCTGTGCTCGCCCTCAGGAGTCCTAGGGATACAGGATGAAGCATCTCAGTTTCTCTATCTGTGTAGCCAGTGTGCCTTGGGCTTTGGCAGCCTTTGGGTATCAGTGAGGTCCTGCAGCATAGATCCCTGTACCTCAGCTCCGCGGAGCTCCTATCTGTCTTCCACAATTCCTCTCCACCCCAGATGTGTGCAAGGCTCCCAGAATTACTTCCATGGATTCCTGAAATAGTTCTGATTGGCACTCATGGGTGGCCAAGTGGGAACTCTGTTGGGCCTCTGTAATGCAAACAACCACAGCCACTGACTGGCTCTCTGACAGTCCTTGGAGATGTCGCTCCCATTGAGCGGGAATTCCCTGGGCACTGCAACTGCCGGGGCAGAGCCAGGGACCCAGGTCTGCCCCCACCTTGTGGCTGTTGGAGCTGACAGAACTGGGGGCTGCTGCTGCCACTATGACCACCAGTGAAAACTGTTGACCACACTGGGGCTGCTCTCAGCTGTACCAGGGCTGGATGGCCCAGCTCCCACTGTCCTCTAGGGCAGTGGCCTCTGTTTAGCAATCTGTTCTACTGGCCTCAAGGTAAATCTTTATTAATTCACCCTGGCTCTGGATAAGTGAGGGAGACAATGGTATATTCCATACAAAAATTGCCTGTGTCCTAAATTGTAAGTGCATGGTGCTACAACTCTGTATGCTCAAATAAACCTGAAGCCATCTCCACCAGATATATCAGGGCATCAGAGTGGCTGGGTTAGGGTGGATTCCAGTACAAGCAATATACTATCACTAAAACCAATCTTCTCTGATCTTCGTGCTTTGGAACTGTATAAGGTTCTAGACTCCCAGGGCCATCATACACAATTCGTATGTTATGCATTGCACAAATCCAAAAAGAGATTAAAAAGTTAATGGTGCCCCTGAGGGTTGTTCAGTGCACAACATACACAACCGTTCACAGTGGTCCTCAGTGCTTTCCTAATGACAAACTGAGCTCCCTTGGGCTCCGCTGTCTTCACTACAATACGGCCCAGTGCTCAGATCTACTTTTCAATCCTTGACCCTCAAGAGGTTCAGAGATCCACTTTCTTCCCACCCCTCCTCCACTTCCAGGGTACTAATGAGCTCATAAAAATATTCACCAGCAAAGAGATGCTGCCAGAACTCCACTCACAAAGCATCTGAACCCCAACCAGTGTCCTTGCAAAATAGCCTCTTCCTGTTGTAAGAGCCTCCCATCTTTGCAGATGCTCAAATGATTGTGAAGAGAGGAGTCCAGTAAATCTTGACAATGAATAAGTGTTCCTCCTACCAGAATCCCTGCCAAGTAGCCTGGAACGGGAAATAGAGTCATCACTAGGGTCACAGCCCCCGTTTTTTCTTGACGTCAGCATTCTCTTCTGCTACTCCCTGGATAGAGACCATCTGTCGCAACTCCCTCCCCCGTCTGTGTCTCCTTTTGTCACTGCTATAAGGACTGCAAGTGAGAATCTGAGAATAGCCTGTGCATCTCTTTCCTTCTCTGCAGCTCTCCTGGGCTTTGTGCCTCAGTGGCCCAGGCCATCTCTGGTCACCACTTGGACTGTATGCTCACAATTCAGGTGGCTTCCATTAGGTTATTGCACCTTTGTTTGTTTGAATAGAGTCACAGTTGGGCTACCTTCAGACAATGAGATACTCAATAGGGTTAACGATCCAGCAACCACAGCTATTCCCAGCACAGTGCATGGCGCCTGTGGAGAAATAGGACTTGAAAGAATTCACAAGGCTACTCAGACAAACTAGTTGAAAATGCTGGTGAACAATTACATCTATATATAGAACTGACCCGGATCCACCCCTGGCCGCAGGCTTTGATACCATCCTTTTGGGCATTTTGAAGTCCCAGGCTTCTTTCATCACTTAGTGCTGCTAAATGTTAGAGCTGCTTTAAAAGAACTAGCTGGGTACCTCATTACGATCTTGTTTGATTTCAGGGCAGCAACAATTAGATAATAACAGGGCCCCAGGTCCTTAAGGCGTAGGGGGTCAGATTCCAGGCTCAGCTCTTCCTCTAGCTGGCTGTGTGATCCCACAAGTCACTTAACCCCTCAGGGCTTTGTTTTCTCATATCTAACATAAAAGGACTAGATCAGCAGAGGAGAGAAAACTGGCTTGGGAGGCGGGGGGGGGGGGGGGGGGGGGGGGGGCGGGCAGACTGGGTTTTAACCCCAACGCCTATCACTTTCTAGCTGGTCAAATTGTTTAATGCTGAGCTGGCTTCCTCTTCAATGAAATAGGCAAGCTCATACACAGGACTGGGAGAGGATTTCATGGGGAAAATGTGCCAGACACAAGGTAGGTATTCAGTCAATGCTAGCTTTCTTTTGCTGTCTGAAGACTGTCCAGCTTTGTTAAAATCTGGGTTTGGAGGAAACAAACAAACAAACAAACAAAAAACCCACAAACCCTGGATTTAAGTCTCACGGTCTCAGTGTGTGCAAGTCTCTGAGCCTCAGTTTCCATATCTGTGTAATGGTATTATCACAACCAGCATCAAATGGAACAGTACCCGTGAAAACTTTTGAAGACATTAAAGTCTATACAAATCAAAATATGGGGTAACTTCTCCAGTGTACACCTGGCTGCAATTACCTTTTGCCTCTGCACCCCCTTCATTGGACCCTATTGCATACACTTAAAACTCACAAGCAGCAGATATGGGTGGGATGTGCCTTCTCAAACTGTTCACATGTATGTTTTCATTTCTCAGCCTGCCTTCTCAGCAAGGCATTCTAGAAACACTAGGCCAATCACCACCCATCCCAGGAGACTCCCAGTTGTCAGGTGAATCAGCTTCTAGGGTTGTTCCCTTACCTCAGGCCCTGCAGTGATAAGGGTGGCAGCCAGCACAGCTCCAAGATAAACAGATGATCCTCTTGTTGGCATTCCAGCCAGTTGGGTACTCAGGCTTCTGCGTAATGAATAACTTGGTATAAAAACAGAACAATCTGCTCACACTGACTTTCAGAGAAGGGTGGGGGAAGGAGGGCATCATTTCCCAGATTTCCTTCCCGGCTCTCTTGGAGCCTCATTATTCCCTACCACATGTGCCCATCCTCCAAGATGAGTCAAGCACACCTTGTGTTCACACTCACTTCTCCGGGCCTCTGTCCCCCCACCCTCACCCCAATGCAAATCTTATGGATTTTCCTTAAGCATTTCCCACGACAGCCAATACCCCTTTAAGACCTTTGGCTCAGCAGCCAGGAGCTTGACACCCAGTGCTTTGGGTACCTGGAAACACATTCTTATAAATGGCTAATTTTAGGATAATAGACACAGCAGACAGATGACCAGGAAGGCATTTAATTAGATTGAGTAGGCTTTAAAAATGGTTTTTCCCTGTTGGGATCTAGATGGAATACTGGGTGTTTACACTAAAGCAATAACATTTTACAGTTGTAACAGCCCTTGGTGAAAGTGTGCTATGAATTTTCTTAGAAGCGAAAAAAATAAAAAATAAAAGGATATACAAAATGAAAATGTTTTCTGTATGTTTATGAAAGGTTGTATTAATTATTCCATCTAGTCCTCACAGAAATGGCTTCTTGTCTCCAATAAAGAATGGCTCACACTCAGCCAATGTACCTCATTATTTTGGCTTTACTGGCAATCAAAGAGAATGTCAGATGCACAGGTGACATGGCGCCATGGGACATGGCAGACACCCTCCCACTGGGAGTTTCAGTTCCGCGGGGGTAAGGGCAAAAGGGCTGCCTCAGCAATGGCTCCTCTTAAAAGGCTAAAGGCATTTCCCCCACAGAGAGGTGGTGCAGCAGGTGGCCACTGCTCCTGGACCAGCTTGGGCACTTCGGTTTAAGGGGTTTTCACAAACTGGAGCGTGGATTGGGGATGGGAGCAGACGATGGCAGACGGTCTGGACCCTGCCTCAGTGGTGGGGACTGGGGCTGTCCACTCAAAGAAAAGAAGTGTTGGGTCACACAGCAGTCACCCAGAAATAGAAGCCTTGCTGGGGGTTACTGTAAGTGAACGGTGGCCAGTGGGTGGTCATCCATACTGAAGCACGTTTGGGATAAAGAATCTCCTACGGGGGGAAGCAAATTCGGTAGAGTTAGGTTTGTACTTCCTGATCTGAGTTCTTCACTGGGTTGATTCAGTGCCCCTCATTCTGGCAGCAGGCGTGGGGATCTTTAGTTCCCACCCTGCCACTCCTCCTTCTCTTAGGCTTGTGGGATTCCTGGTAAATTGGACAAGCAGGAAGTAGCAGGCAGTGAACGCCGTGATTGGGTGAGAGGCAAGCAATGACTCCGCCCCCAGCCCGCCTGACCTTTTGATGATCCTCGTGGAGCTCCTGGCTGATGAGGGTGATGAGTGGTTCTCACCCAGGAAGAGCTTTTATTCTTACATCTTGGCTTTGAGGACATTTGCTCCCTTCCACAGCCCCTTGACCTTTTGCAGATCACATCCCAGGACCCCAGGCCTGCACTCTACTTTTGAACCATACTATCAGCTAAGCCAAACTTTAGCCCCTAGGCCAATGTTTTCAAATAGGTCCCCACAGAGCTCTGGGGTCTCCAGGAGGAGCCTCAGGGCCATGAAGGGGCAGCGAGAGACTGAATGGGCATGGCTTCGGATCCTGCGGCCCCTCCCCATTGAATCCCCAGAACTTCCCTGATGTGGGTTGTCTACTGGGCTATAGGATTCTGCGAAAGGTTTTGTTTGAGAGTAAAAAGGGCCCCTCTCCTAAAGGAAATAACAAAAGCTTGAGAGGCTGTGTAGCCCAGGGATTAAGAACATGGATTCCAGTTTGAATTCTGGCTCCCCTGCTTCTTAGCTAAGAGACTGCTCTGTGCCTCAGTTTGTCTTTAAAATGGGGATAATAGTCCTCTCCTCACAGGTTGTTGTGAGGGTTGGATGAGTTACCGCACACCCACTTCTTCGAAGGCACCCAGCAAGCACTGACTGAGGGCTGATTGTCACTTTCACCATTGTTCCAGGTGATGGGCCATTGTAGGGTCCTAAGGGGGGAGCAATCTCATGATTAAATCTGTGTTTAAAAAAATCTTTCCCTGACAGTATGTTGGAAAGTGGTCACAGTCTTCTCCGGGCTTGAAGATCAGGCAACCTCTTGGCTATTGGGGAGCCTCAGGGGAGCAGGAATTGGGGGAACACTCATCCCGTCTCAGGTACTCAAGCTCTGGATGTTTGGGAAGAGAGGTGGGCTTGCAGGACCGCCATGACTATGAGGGGCTTGGATTGCTGGTGCAGGTGGCCATCTGGGCTGGTGGACCCCCAGATCTGGAGCAGAACAGAGGTTGCACAGATAGCTGTAGGGGATTATCAGGCTGTAGTCACTGAAGTTGTGAGAATGAATGAGGTCAGCAAGGGAAAAGGTGAAGGATGACTAGGGATGATCAAGGACTGAATCCAACAGAACGTAGAGAAGAGCTGCCGGTGAGTTAGAGACACAACAGTACCTGTGGAGCCCTCAGCTTGTCCTCATAATTGGCTGGGCACCTGCAGCTGCTGTCAGGGCTGGTGCCCTCACTGAGCCAGGCAGGCCTGGGAACAAACACACAGGGGACCCTGACAAGCTCTCACCAGGGCGTCACCTCAGGTGGTCTAAAGAAGATGGGAGCCTGGTCAGAGTGCACGGAAATGGGGCCTGGTTCAGCCTCCACAGCAGCTGGTGTGAAACAGAATCACTCACCGCAAGCCATCTGCAGTGTATTCCCCGAACACAGCCAAAATAAAATCTGCAGGGAAGTTGGGAGGATGTTAAATTAAGTAGGTGGCAGACACTATTTGATGACGCTCCATCTAAGTGACAGCTTAGCCTGCAGTAGAGGTGGGATGAGCAGGTGGCTGAGGGAGAATTCAGAGTGGGGGCTGGGTTTCTACATCCAAGTGAACAGGAGCACACCCATATCAGACCCTGTGGCTATAAAGTCCCATTTCTGTGAGCCCATGGCCCCGAATCTGGTGCTGGGGACTCAGTGGGCGTGTAGCAAATGTTCACAGAAGTGGACTGAATAGACACTGCAGGCAACATTCAAATTCCTCTTGCTTCAGTTCTCCTAGACTTGTCATGGAGGTCTTTTTTTTTTGCCTGAAGTATATGAGTGAACAGTGCCTCAATTCTCTGAATTATTCTCCTAGTTAGTGCCATACTTTGGATTTGCTTTTTATCCTAGAGAAGAGTTCACTGAAGGAAAATCTCTGAAAGTGCAGTGATGGGGCTCATCAAAGCCATTGTGAAGATTCATTTCCCTGAAGAGGGTGATGAAGAAAAGCCAGATAAATGTTGCATTTCTCAAACTCAAGTGTTTGGGGAGGAGTGACTGGCTCCTGGTTTCCTGGAAGCAGACGTTGAGCGCAATCATATTCACAGGTCATGTTGCTATCAGTGGTGTCCTTTGGTAGCATATTCTCAATAGAGAAACAGCCCATAGTTGACTATTCACGCAGGCTCTCATCCTGGAGCCCGGTGTTGCTCCATTCTCTGCCTCCTTTCAGAAGGAAAGACAATCAGGAGTGGATTTCTCAATACTTCAGCACCACCTTTAATGGTTCATCCATAAAGGAAAATTTTACTTTAGAAAATCTGACATTGCGTGTTGGAAGAAAGGAATATAGTAAATCCATGGGTTCATCCATTCCTTCTACCATTCATTTGTTTATTTGTTAATCCAAAATGCTACTGAACACCTTGTATACTCCAGGCATCAGAAATAGAAATGAATGAGGTAAAGCATCTGGAAGAACCGAGGAGCAGCAGGGTAAAATATATATGTACAAATATTTGTAGTATAATGTAGTTAAGTATAGGGCAGAGGTACTGCATAAGTATGAATAGAATGTAAGCTCCATGAGGACAGGATCTCAGTCTGTCTTGTTCACTAAAGACTACAGCATACTGGTACTTGGTGTATTTTGCCAAAGGATCCTTCTATCGAATCCTTCTGTTGCTAAGATAGTCATCTGTTTGATTTTAAGCTTTTCATATTTTGTAATGATTTAAATACATACTGACCCAATAACCCAGGTGCAATAACTTTGGGGCTTTTTATGGCTGGGGGAGTGGGGGTGGGGAGGATCAGTAAGGGAAAGAGTATTGCTATAATAATTCTGAAAATTTCAGAATTAGTAGAAACTATTTACTACTTAGACCTGGAAAGAAAAAGGAGGGTTATATTAAAAAACATTCAGTAGCAATTAAAACATAATAAATTACCAGACTGTCTTGGCATTTGTAATTCTTTTCAAATCACTCCATAGTGTCGCTATATCTACATAATATAATTAAATAATGTTTAATAGTAACTTATGATGTTGCTTTTTATAAAGAAATGCCCTCTACTATTTGCTACTATGTTAGCAAAAGCACAATTGTACCAGAGTAGAATGGTCATCACAATACTAACGATTTGTGAGTACTTACTGGGCACCAAACTCTACTGTGGCACGCTCATTTCATTTTCCCAACTCTTTGAGGTCTGTGCTATTACCACAGTTGAGGACACTGACCTCAGAAGCTAATGACTTGTCTCAAGTCACACCGATCATAAGTGGGGGATCCAAGGAATCGAACCCAGTTTAGTGCCTGAGCCAAACTCATCATGAATGCTCTTTACTATTCTCTACAGAAGATATTTAAAGTATTTAGCCTGTGGAAGAAATACCTTGCATGGGTCGGGGTTTGAAGAGTCATTTTAAAAGATATCACCCTCCCACCACCTTACTATTATGGTTAAAGTTTTTGTTTTTTGAGATCTACTTCATTCTCACTGTGTGCAGTGCCGGTGGGACTCTTAATCAAAGTGCCCTCTGTTCCCCAAACCAAAGGGTGACATTTAAGCTGAACTGTGCCACCTTAGCCCTCTCTGGGCAACTCCCAATGGTGAACAGAATGAGTCACCCAGAATGGGAATGTGATTGTACCTGACCCACGGGGCCTGAGGAGCTGTCCAGTGGTTTTGAGTATTCAGATCCTCAAAGAGCTAGCTTTCAGTCACTCAACTCTGTGAACTAACACAGCTTGCATTTAGAGCTGGTTAACAGAGTTGGTTACTGCTGGTGGTAATCCAGGAATTTGAACTTATTTCTCCTTGGGGAAAGGAGGGATCAAACTTTTCCATGTGGTTCCAGCAGGACCAACTAGAAGCAATGAACTGTGCATTCCTGGAGGTTGCTTTTTTGTTTTGTTTTGTTTTGTTTTTGTTTTTTTGCACTTTTTAAAAAAATATTTTATTTATTATTTATTTATTTATTTATTTATTTATTTATTTATTTTTATTATGTTCAGTTAGCCACTGTATAGTACATCATTAGTTTTTGATGTAGTGTTCAGTGATTCATTATTTACGTATAACACCCAGTGTTCATCACAGGGTATTAAGGAGGGCACATGGAGGTTGCTTTTGATTCAGAATTGGGGGCAAAACTAACAATGGAAGAAGTAACCTTGAGAAGGAAATCCTGTCATTGGAGATGTTCCAGTGGAAATTGGTGTAGCAATTAATGAATCATTGAACATTGTATCAAAAACTAACGATGTACTATACATTGGCTATTTGAATTTAAATTAGATAAAAAAGAAATTGGTGTAGCAGAAGGGGTTTCCTCATTGTGTGGGAGCTTGGACTAAAAGTCCTCAACACCCTTTTTCAGAAATGAGAGTCTATCATTCTTTATGTATTTTCCTGATCTTCACTATACCTGAGAATGATCTAAGTGCAACTTCCCTTACCTTCCCCATGTGTTCACAGAAGTACCTTTCATCTATCAACAAATAGTGATGATATGTGACATTTATTGGGGGCTTACTTTTACCAGCCACTATTTTAAGGGCTTTATATCTTCTAGATAGTTTAAGACTCATAACCACCTATGAGATCTGTATTATTATTATTATTCCCATTAGTTAGATGGGGAAACTAAGGCACAGAGAAGTTAAGTAAATGCCTAAGGTTACAGAACTAGTAAGTAACAAAGCAAGGATTAAAACCCAGGTAGTGTCATGCCCTTGACCTTTAAACTGTAGAGCAGATGTTGTAATGGTAACGCTGTGTTTATTTCCAAGCATAACTTGACAAAGATAATACTCATGCCCACTTTGTCCACCATGGCATTAGAATCCTTACTTATTTGGGATGGGCATCACACATGATTAGCTCTGGATGGAAAATTCACCATTAGTACAAATTGATGATCCTTGCCTAAAGATGGGGAGTGGAAGGTGAGGTTGGGGCAGTGGCAGGCTGGAGCTGATTGTGCACACATCTTCTCAATTCTGTCTAGTGGCCTCATATTTACACCAAGAAAATTGGCAAATGTTACAAATATTTGTGCAATTGAAAAAGAGATTTTTCTCACAGAATAGCTGTGTCATGTCTTGATCTGACCTTCAGCTATCCAAGGCAAAAGCTTCCTATTACACCTCCTCCTTGAGGCATTCCCCTCTTTCCTCTCTGGACAGTCACTCCTGTCAGGTGGCTGGTGGCTCACTGCCCAGTTAAGGCACATGCACAGCACCCTGAACTTGGCTTATCTCAGCAAACCTTGGAGGAGGCTCTCTCCAGAGATGGATCTTTTTATAGCCACATGGTGAAATGGGGTTTGTCACCGGGCCATGACTCAGGAGCTTTGGGTTCAATTCTGGAACTTCTGCTCATGTGCTGGGTGACCTTAGGTGAGTCAATGACCCACTGTGGATCTGTTTCCTCCTTAGCAGAGTAGAAGCATCAACACTCACCAATTATTCCAGAGTGCTTTGAGAATAAGATGTGCTCATAGAGCCATCTATTTGTGTAAAAGTCAACTATCAGAGTCTGATTAGGAGGCTCCACCAGTTGGGGTCTGGAGGTTACTTGTTGGTGTCAAGATTTGGGGCTCTAGCAAGTCCCCAAGTGATGCTAGGATTCAGGGAACAAATCTTCCAGATGTTTCTGATTCATGCTAAGTCCGAGCAATCTAGACATTCCTCTATCTGCTCATGACTTGTGGAATTGCCACCTGCACTCTTCTCCCCATTTTTGCCCAGGTCTGTCCCTTTGGTTGACTGGATTCTCCCACTCCATGGATACCGCAGGTTTTATATCTTCACAATGTGGTTCAAGACCACCCTGCTACCAGCACCTTCCAGCAGCTTAGCAAGGGTTGTTTGGCTTGTCTTGGTTGGTTTCCAGGGTTCACTGCCCATGCAACGAGGCATAGGGCAAACACAGAGATGGACTCTCCTCCTCCAGCAGATCCAGAGTCATCATTTTGGGAAGAAATTACTTTCCTGTTTTGCTTTTGAAATAGCTACTGTGGTTACAAGTAAAGACTCTGTTAATTCTCTTTCCTCATCACATGAGGTCTCTTGGGATAAAGATATCTGACCTGAGAGTTAGAAGCATGGAAGGAATTTCTCCTTTAAGATCTATGGGTATATGTGTGCATGTGGACACCTGGTGCATGCTTATACATCTGAGGGGTATGTGGTGGGATTTGAAGAGAGAGAAGAGGCCAAGACTCTCTCTTTGTAATAAGCACATCCTCCCACCTCACAGTTCTGTGGAAAGGTCTGGTTTGGAAGTTTTGGACCAAGAAGGGTTAGAGCAGGAATGTGTTGCTATGGAGATTTCCCAGCCCAGGATCCTGGATTTCATCCATGTGCTCATTTCTTAAGCACCAGAGGGAAGGGCCTCTCCCTGCCATTACCCAATGCTCCCAAAGAGGATTTCCAACCAGAAGGAGGCTCTCCTTTCCCCAGCTGCCAGACAAGGCATGTTGTCAAGCTTTCAGGACCCCAACAGGAGAATTACCCTCCTGTTTGGTTAGATGCAAGTATCAGGCAAGCATGAATATTGGCTTTGGAGAGAAACTGATTAGAGTTCCAACAGGAATCCAGTGTCCTTGGCTGGCAGGCTCTTGACCTTATAAAGTGCCTCTTGCTTTTCCCTAAACTACATTCACTGTCCATCTGTATGAATTTTATTGATGATCTCCACATGCATATGAAAAGGATTCCAGGATTTAGAGGGCCATCCTTTATGTAGTGGATGCACATTAGCTGATACCCTTGCTTACTAACCATGAAATCAACCCTTTGGCCATTCTTCATTTCATGGCTTCTTCCAGGGGCAGCCTTGGCAGCAGTAACTACAGGTGGTGCAAGTGAGTGAAGTGCTCCACAAAATGAGTGTCTGGGAGCAGAGAAGTTTCCTTCTGCTGGGCAGCCTGGTCGATCTCTGTCGTTGCCAGCAGTTCAGCCACAAGCTATCTCTGATTGGTACATTTTAAGTTATGATGTGATAGATGGTGATGTTGTCCAAATGGAATTTGCAGATGGCCCTACAGCAGAACAGATGATGGAGACTCACTACTTGACGAAAAGTGCTCTGTCATTTTTATCAGTAGATAAAAATATGGCAGCAGCATTTTCACATGGTAGCACAAATAGGAAATAGAGAAACCCATTACAAACTTATCATTCAGGTCTTGATACGCCAATTCACTCTTCAAATCTTTATCCGTGAAGATTCTTCACATGGTATCATTTTCTCTAAACGTTTTTACATCTTAAATATATAAATCTTCATACCGACCTCTGTGTCATTCATCATATCGTTAAGATGATGATGATGATTATGGGGTAAATTAAGGACCATAATCATAAACCACATCTAGATATTTACGAATCACTGAGGTGAAACTGTTTTATTGCTCTCTATAAAACCCTTGTCAAATTCTATTTAAATGTGTTTTAAAAAGTAATGTTCTGGTACAAACTGAGATTTTTGTAACAGTAGTTAACTGAAAACACTAGTGTCAGGAAAGAAACTGTTTCTATGGGGATCATCATAGGTAAATTTTGGCTCTTACCAGAGCCTTACTAGTACGGTCAGAGGCAAGAGGCCAAGAAGGATGATTTTCTCCACTGAATAGAATATGAAAGTTAAAGATGAAGAGATGGTTGGATGTGGGGCAAGCTTCTTCTGATTGATGAAGACATCTGGGGGACTCTCCTTGCTGGCTAGGGAAGCCTGATGGGACTAAGCTCTTTCTTTCACTGTATTTGTCAGAAAAACTAGACCAGGATATTAAGGAAGAGATGCTAACTCCAACCCTTGCAATGTCTTCTCTGTGCCAAGAAAACGAGATTTTGGGTTGAGTGGCAAAGGTCCTGAACACCACTGGGTACAAGGAGCCAGACCAGGCCAATCTAGTTCCTCTGGTTAAGGAAGTTCAAAGCAGCAGTTATTAAAATGGAGTGAGGTCTCCAGATCCTTGAAGCCCTGGGTCTTATACATGAATTTGGGTTTCATGTTGAGATAAGCTACAAAAATATATTCTCATTAAGATTTATGAGCAGTAATAAGATAAAAACAATTATAACAGTGAAAGTTTGGTGAGAAAATTACCTAAGTGCACTTGCCTGTGGTTTTATTTAATTCTTGCTTTATACACTAATCTTTTATAATAATGTTCTTTAGAAAAACTTGATCTCAGAGAGAGAAAAAAGAATTTTGATAGACGTTCTTGGTACTCCCATGATTATCCTCTTCCTTGGTTCAGTGTACTCACTGCCCCGACTCCCATTTTCCCACCCCTCCCCCAGGGAGTTTGGCTGCTAATTGCTCTGGGTTCAGGGATGGTCCGTTGCTGGGGAGGTTACACCCCCATCTGCAGGGGGTGGTCAACCTACACTAATGACTGACTGTCAGGGGAAAGTATAAAAGACTGGCTCTCTTGCCTAAGTGGAAGACAAGGCTGGGGAAGAGTTTATGTTCCAGAGGTCTCAACTGCTCCCTAGTCCTCCCCTGGTCTGCTTCCCTCACTTCCCTATAGTTTTTCCTGGAGAACATTCCCATGATAAATACTGTGCACCAAATCCCTGCCTCAGGCTCTGCTCCAGCACACCCTGACCCAAGACAATAACCACAGAGCAAATGGAATCTCTGTGTGTTCACTAGGCTCACAGGAAGGCACATTGCCTGGTCCCACAGTCTGTCACAGCAAACATAACTTTTGAACCCTAACTTTATGATCAGAGTCCCATAAAATAACAGCATTGTGTTGTTTACATTACAAAAACCAGAAATATTAGGTCATCAATGAAAAATGAGAAAAGGGGGTGCCTGGGTGGCTCAGTTGATTGAGCGTCTGCCTTCGGCTCAGGTCATGATCCTGGAGTCCCAGGACTGAGCTTTGTGTCAGGCCTCCTGCTCAACAGGGAGTCTGCTTCTTCCTCTCCCTCTGCCCCTCCCCCTACTTGTGCTCTCTCTCTCTCTCTCTCTCTCTCTCTCTCTCACTCGCTCGCTCACTCTCTCTTTCAAATAAATAAATAAAATCTTTAAAAAAATGAAGAATAAAATCTTATTCTCTGACAAATTTTAAACTATTTCTACGGTATGGCAGTAGACAATTTGAATGATTTATGGTTAAGACTAGATCATGTTTTGGGGAGACATCTTCAACTACTTCTGTTTTGTGGAGATTTATAATTCCTTTTGGTTTTGTGAAATGATTGATACCCAATACAGGTCATAATATCAATGCGTTAATGACAAACCACTGTATCACATGAAGTTAAAATCTAAAGGTTCATGACCACAGAAGTCTAGAGAAAATACCAACTATTTGCATGGCTGCCAAATTGCAAACAGAGAGTTAGTGAGGCATACTGGAACTCCATATTACCTGTTGATAAAACTGGCCACAGTGTTAGACCACCAAATCCCACAGGTAGCATAGCATATTCCACAAACCCTGATACAGGCACAGGGCAGTTGGTGAACATCCCAGCCCAATGTTTCCTTTTTTATGACCTTGATCAATTTCATAATCACCAAATTTCAGGTTTCTCATCTGAAAAATAGGCACAACACTGCCTGCCTTATTGGGTTATTTAGGGTTTAATATGATAATGTCTACAAAGTGCCCAGCACCGTGTTTGGGAGAGTGCAAGAGCCCAATGAATGGCACCTATTCATCTGAAAGAAGGGCTACACTCCAGATTTTTGAAATTCTAAGTGTATATATAATAAATTTTTAAAGTAAAAGTTTTACAAAGATCACAACTGAATATGGACTCTATTATCACAAACTTTCCTTATCTTTCCCTATGTACTTTAATATATATTTGAACATAGATGTACTAGCACACACATGGCACTTTACATCCTGCTTTTTTTTCCTATTCAGCATTATTTTGCACACTCATGTCTATGTTTTGGCATAGTCTATGTATATCATTTTTATATATCAGCCCTGAAGGCAACACATGCAGAATATCACAAGAAGTTGGAGGAGGTACTTACCCATTTTGCCACTCTTTGCCTCCCAAAAGCCCCTGGGCTCCGAGACTCACCAAACCATTAGGTCCGCTCTGTTAGTAAGTCATTCAGGACCTGCTAGGAGGCTTTGACTATCAGTCAGCCTGGTGTGGCCCCTCAGAGGTCTGCCCATCTGTTTCTCTTCAAAGGCCCCCAGTCCCTTCTATTTGTTTCCCCGATGCTGAGACTACTTGGTTCCTGATGACTCCTTTTGGGAAAAGGTTTTTTTGATCTATGCATTATTGACATTTGGGCTAGATAATTCTTTGTTGGGGAGGGGGGTGGCCTGTGCATTGTAGGATGTTAGCAGCATCCCTAGCCTCTACCTACTAAATGCCAGTGGTACCTGCCCCACAGTTATGGCAATCAATAATGTTTCTAGACATTGCCAAATGTCCCCCAGGGAGCAAAATTACCCTTGGTTGAGAACCACTGATTTAGGATCTTGCACCATAATGGAGTCTAGGCTTTGACTGCTTGCTCATCTGCAGGCCCAGAACATCACTGGCTTTGCCTCTGCCTCATCTAAAAGCTACGCGATCTCTCTCCCTGGTGGTTTAGCCACCCTCATAGAAATGAAACTCTATGATTGATGTCTAGAATAGGGCACAAGGTCTGGACAAAGCAGGATGATTTCTACTCAGTGTAATTACCAGTAAGATAAGAAAGGCAATCAAGTATAATGGAAAGTCCCTTTACCTTTCCAACTCTGGGTTATTCATCTGAAAATGGAAGTAGTACCAGAGGAGTTTGCCTAACTTTGAGAGGGTATGGTGATGACCAGTGTGTTCATTGATTGACTCATTCATTCAACATTTACTGAGACAACAACTGTGTCTGACACACGGATGCAGAGGAGTATCAGGCGAAGTTTCCAACCTCAGGGCAGAGATGAACACAAACCCTGTAAACACAAGAGTTTCATTGGCAGATGAATGGGTAAACAAAATATGGTTACATACATACAATGGAATACTATTTGACCTTAAAATGAAGGAAATTCTGACATAGGCTATAACATGGATAACCTTGAGGACATGATACTCTTTGAATAAGCCAGTCACAAAAGGACAGATACTGCATGATTCCTCTTATATAGAAGTTGTCAAATTGATAGTGCAGAAAGCAGAACCGTGTGTGGTAGGGGCTGGGGGAGTGCAGAATGGGGAGTTATTCTTGAATGGTGTTATGGACGGAATTATGTCTCCTCTCCCCAAATTCTTATCCCCAAGTCTGTTAGGAACAGACTCTTTTAGGGATGGGGCCTTTAGGGGGTTAATTAAGGTTAAATGAGGTCATAGGGTGGGCCCTAATCTGACAAGACTGGTGTCCTTTTAAGAAGAGGAAGAGACAAAAAGAAGACGAAGAAACCCCAGAGCTTGCTCTCCCCTCCCACCCCTGCTTGCACTCTCCCTCCTTCTGCCTCGACCTCCTCTCCCCGCTACAGACATGAACACAGAAAAGGCCATGTGAGGACACAGTGAGAAGGAGCCATCTGCAGTCCAGGAGAGAGTCCTCCCCAGACACCAACCCCGACAACTCTTGTATCTTAGACTCCATCCTGCAGAACTGGGAGAAAATAAATATCTGTCATGTAAGCCCCCCAGCCTGGGTTATTTTGCTATGGCTTCCCTAGAAGACTAATGCAAATGGTACAGTTTCAGTTTGGGATGACAAAATGTAGAAACACGCAGTGATGCAGCAACAACAATGTAATTCCTCAATACCCCCGAGGTGTACATTTAAAGGGACCAAAATGGCCAACCGTTTATTACATGGGTTTTACCACAATGAAGAAAGCACGCGCCCACCGTGGTGCCTATTGTCAGAGAGGCCCAGGATACTCTGTGCTCTGAGAAGGGGTCCTAGCCTAGCACAGGGCGGGGGGCTGGCAGAGGCTGCGGTGGGAAGGGAAGAGAAAGGCAAAGTGGGGGAAGATCATAGGGCCAGCAAAAGCCAAGCTATGAAGGAGGAGAAAAAGGGTGATGTGTGGCTGCTAGCTCCCAGCAGTTGGATGTACTAGAGCAGGAAGAGGTCGGCGAGATGGGGAGGCGGTCAAGGGGGCTAGCGAGAGCACCAGTGACCATGCCCAGAAAAGCCTTGAATGCCATGGTAAGGAGCCTGGACTTCCTCATGACCCGCAAGAAGTGGGAGCTACTGAAGGTCTACAGACAGAGAAATAACGTGGTCACATGCGGGACTGAGGGAGATGATGCACGTGAAAGCCCTTTGTAGGTTATAAAACTTCTGTAGGAATGTAAGTTTAATTACCACTGTCGTTGTTATAATGACAGCTGCAGGTGACATGGCATCCGGTGAGACAACAGAACGAAGGATTGCAGGAAGTTATCTGGGTTGCCGTGGATTGTAGGCACAAGAATAGTAAGCTCACATCACTCACGGACAGTTCGCCCAGGCTGCAGGTGCAGATAATTTACAAAGGGCCATAAATGTGGACCCAAGAGTGTGATAGGGAGGAGCCACGGGGAGACCCCTGGGATAGAGCCACAACTCCGGGCCCATAAAGTCTGCCCAACAGATATTGGGTTATTCAGTAAAGCTGGTGACGCGGTGTGGCTTATGAATAGGGCTGTTGTGCTTCGTGAAGCTCCCTAAGAATCTACACAGAAAAGATAAACGTGGGTCTCTGTCCAGGGAGCTGAACAAATGCGGGACCTGCGGAACAAGGGAGGAAGGGCATTGTTGGAGCTACTGGAGCTCTCGCACAGAGAGAAGCTGGGCATGTTAAAGTACTAGTAATGTATTATTTTCCAGCATTTATTCAGAAATAGTGGGCCAAAGAGTTCTTATCCTTGTCACAGAACCAGTTCTAATCTCGCACCGTATAAGCTTCCACTGGGACAAGCCTGGGGAACGAGGAGGGAACCTGACTTTGGGTGAGGGGTTTGTGCCTCACACTTTGCTTGTAATTCAAATCTTTGTAAACTGAATCTTATTTCCCCCCGGACTTACATTTGAATCTCTGGGCAGTAGTTAATTAGCTTCTGATGGATTTTTCACTTTGGAGGGGCTGGAGGACTCTGCATCCCATGCTTCTCCTGTAGCACACAGGGGAAACACACACACACACACACACACACACAGAGGCACGCACATGGAGCCATATGAGGCTGATGGCTTTTACAGGAAGCCTGGGGCAAATCCTTCCAGGCCATGAGCCATCATTTCCTAGCATTTTTGTTTTGAAGGTCCAGATTTTCCTATTTGGTCACACCTGGTATACATTAAGCTTGGAAATAAAACAATAAGGATACCATGAGGGCATTTCACACTTTTCATCTAAAACTCCAAAGCTAGGGGCGCCTGGGTGGCTCAGTTGGTTAAGCGACTGCCTTCGGCTCAGGTCATGATCTCAGGGTCCTAGGATCGAGCCCCGCATCCGGCTCCCTGCTCGGCGGGAAGCCTGCTTCTCCCTCTGACCCTCCCCCTGCTTGTGTTCCCTGTCTCTCTCTCTCTCTCTCTCTCTCTTTCTCTCTGTCAAATAAATAAATAAATAAATAAAAATCTTTAAAACTCCAAAGCTAAGGACTCAACAAATATTTATTTGGCACCTATTAGCATATCACTAGGTGGAGAAATATTTTATTTTTACTCTGCCTGTCCCTAAAAACTATTTATGGTAACTCTACAAACAAATTGAAGTGGAAGACAAGGTTTCCTGTTAGGAACAGTGCTTTTTCTTTTTGAATCCCTAGTGCCTAGCTCAACGTGTGGAACATAATAGACCCGCCATCAAAAATTCTTACAAAGAATGAATGAAAAATATATGATCAATTCAGTGGAAGTCAGGACACAAGCATAATAAAATTATAATAAATATTATAATTATATTAGCTTATTATGATTGTATAGATATACTGGGTGCCAAAGGAGTGAGCGAATAAGACGGGGTTTGGGCAGAAGGGGGTGGGACCAACATGATGAGTTCCTGGCCCTCAAGACATCACCCTTTTTCTCCAGTGAGCCTGAGACTGATGTCACGGAAGAAGAAACAAGATCAAAGAGGTGTGTGTCTTACATAAGAGCATACAGCTAGAATCATAGAAGGATGACTAAGTAAGAACCATGACTGGTTATAGGAAGATGACTGGATTAAGTTCAGAAAGTCTCAAAGTCCCGATTCTTTGCGCTCTACTTTTGCCGACTGAAGAGAGACCATGGTGGGGCCGGCATCTGGGAAGGCTCAGGGACTTAGGAAGTGGAAGGAAGGAGAGGAGGGGACACAGCCTGAGGCGGTTGGAGGCGATGGTTTCACCAGAACAGCAGTGGAGAATTGCCCTGGGAATGGACCAAATCCTTAGACCAGGGCTGTCCCAGTACCTGATGCTTTTATGGTTGGGCCCCACTGTGTAGACCCCTAAATGCCAGGCCAAGGGCTGAAACTTCATCGTGCAGCTACAAGAGTCCATTAAGATTCAAGCCTGATGAGCTGCAAAACCGTGTTAAGGGGAGACAGGGATATTAGGGAACAAAGAGCTCACCACAGAAGAGCTGAGGGTGAGACTGAAACGGGAGCACGTTCCTTCCCCGCCCCAACCCCCAGCGGGTCCTGAGCCAGGAGAGGCGGCCACTTGGCCGGCTCGTGCACACCCCGGGGTATGAGTTGGTGACACTCGTGGCTAAGGCGCAGGACTGTGGAGCACACAGCCACAGCCCAGCGCCCCTGCCAACGCGGACGCCCGAACTCACCCTCTCCAGGCCGCGGAGCACGCTTTCAGGCGCTGTCTCACGGCCTCCAAGGGTGACTCAGCATTCGTTGGGCCACCCACTTCCCGTCCCCTGGGCTGGTCCCGGGCTTTGGGCGCTGCCCTGCGATAACCAAGGCTGGTCCCCCGGGGCTGGCCTTCCCCGGGCGCGGCCAGTCCCACAGGGCCGGCTGCGCACTGCCCTGTGGCCCTCTGGCCCGGCGGCAGCGTCCCTGCAGAGCTGGGAGCCCATCCAGAGGAAGCCCTGGTTGGCACATCAGGAAGAGGCTTTGCTTTTCAGTAACAGCATTGCAGAGAAGATGTTGGTTTGGCCATCTGGATTCCAAGGTCTCAGATGAGCCAGGGCTCAGCCTCAGCCCTAAGAGGCTGGCTGTCATTTTCTGGAGCACACCTCCAAGAGCAAACATTTCTCAGCGGATAAAAAATTGCGTATTGGCCCCTGCTGACTTCTCATCTGAAAACCTCATTACTTCCTCTGTGCAATTCTCCTCTCTGATCCGGGGCATCTAAACACTGACACATTGGACCTCTGACCCCGTGCCCCTCCCCCACGTCCCCACTCCCTCTTCTCACTGAACCAGTTCTTCAACTCCAGGCTCGCACCCTCTCCTTGCCATCCACACACAGCCCTCCGGCTTCCCTCTCGTCCTCTCACACCTGAGGCTTTGGCTGAGACCTATGGACGCTGCACCGCGAAGCCCCTCCTCCCCAGTCCAGCGGGTCTCACCCCACCCACCTCAATCCCGGATCAATCTCTCTGCTTTTTCCTGCGTTGGTTCACGCGCGGCCTCGGGGTGCGGACCAAAACCTTGGTGGTCACACATTGCCCCCCACTGCCGGCAACCCTTTCCCTGTCCCTGGCCAGATCCCTTTCTAGGACTGGGGGCACCGACTGCAAATCACCGCTCCGAAGCACCCTCTAAGGTTTCCGTGGTGCGCAGCTTGCGGTCGGTAGGGGAGCTGAATGTTGCGAAGCAGGGCGTCTCACACAGTCATTCCGAGCAGGGAGCAGGCACAGGGGCTGAGCTGAGGAGGCAGGGCTCCGAGCACGTGCAGATCTCCTCCAGGGGCTTGCAAGCTGTTCGGGAATACTCTGAGGGTCCTAGGTTTCTGCCCCGCCCTAGGTAAGGGGAAGCAGAACAAAGGAAATAGTGTTTTGTTTCCATTCTTGTGTAACTGTTCTTATTCCCTAGATGTGAGGCCCGGGAAACTAAGAAAACACACGATTTAAATAACAGGCTCTTTGTAACCTTGGGGGAAAAAAAACCCGACCTTTATTCTCAGAAGAAAAAAAAAATCTGTTCCACATAATATTTTTTTTTTAAGAGGAGCAAACGTGATTTCATCTCTAAGTCAAAAGTCAGAAGATGATGGGCCATCTCTATAAATTGGAGTCTTTGAGTGAATATGGGTTAAGTATACAAAGAGCCAATAATTGAGATTTCTGTATTTAACAAAGCAGTGGTGCTTTTATAATTAAAATACAAAATACGACAAAAACCTAGAGGGCTCTCCATTACCTCCAAGAGCGTCAAGATCCCTCAGGACAGTGTTCAAGGGCCTTAAAAATTTAGGGCTAAGCTGCTTTGTTAACCATGACCTTCCCCTAAGGCTCTGTGCTCCAGTACACTCTGGGAAAGAATCACTCAATGCTTTTGTAGAATCTTTCTCTCCTTTTCTTGGATATCTTCCCCTCACACCTTGTTGTCAGCTAGTGTTATGGGCTATGGGCTAAATATTTGTATCTCCCTGCACAAAAAATTCATGCGTTGAAGCCCTAATCCCCAATGTGATGGTATTTGAAGGTGGAGCCTTTGGGAGGTGATTAGGGTTCGATGAGGTCTTGAGGGTCCAGTGGCCTTATAAGAAGAAGAAGAAGACAGAGAAATCTAGCTCCCCTCTACCTGCATGCACTGAGGAGAGGCCACGGAGCATGCGACAAGAAGGCAGCTATCTGCAAGCCAGGAAAAGAGGCCTCATCAGGAACCGAATCAGCTGGCACCTTGATCTGGGACTTCCCAGCCTCCTGAAATAAATGTCTGCCGTTTAAGCCACCCAGTTTGTGGTATTTTATTATAGCAGCCCGAATGGACGGAGACAGTTGGCAAACACCTACTCAGCCTTTAAGATCCAGTTCAATTACTGCTTCTCTCCAAAGCCTTCCTGAGCACTTCAAGATAAATTAGTCATTCTCCCTCCTGTGCCGTCAAAGTACTCTGGTCCCAGCCCTGCTGTCGCTCCTATCTGATTGTATCAGACCTCTTGATTCGCGTCTGTCTTCCCATCAGGCTCCGAGCTCATGGCAGGGATCAGTTCTTACTCATCTGTGTCATTATTCCCTCACCCGGCCTGTCTCTATCACTCAATAAATTTGTCTTTTGAAGAAACAGTTTCTATCTAAATCTCTGAATGTGATGATCATGGTCATCGCAAACACAGCCCTCACTATTAGGAAGAAGAGGCACTGGAGACATAACCATCACTAAAGAGTATTTCTGTAATGCCCATGGGCAGGGGGCTGTACGAATTAAATGAAATAAAGGTCTAGAATAAAACACACACGTAATTCCTGATATCAAGGACTTTGCAGTTAGGTCAGAGTGGCGAGGCCTCTACTGAACAAAATCATGAAATTTTGAAGTTGGAGGGACATAGAGAAATAAAACAACAAACAAACAAGTGTTCAATTGGTTTGTACTTCCTGTGGCATGGCTGTTTTTTTAGCATGGCAGCCGCAGGCCTGGGGGATGGATCTCCACTGGGAACATCTAGAGATCTTAGGGATCTAAGCTGGGTTCATGGTCAATGTTGGGCAGAATGACTCCCCTTCCCCATTGGGTTATACTCTGGCAGAGAGCCCCCCAATTTTAATGAAAATATTTTGTATCAATATTCTCTAACCTCAGAGCCCAGAGCCCGGAGTTCAGTGACCTTGGCCAGGGGTGGATTCAAATAAGGGATAACATGCTACACTCAGAATCCCTACTTTTCTCTAGCAAGGTCTTGTTCCTGGATCAAAATAGTCATGTCATTTCTTATTTCCTTATATAGCTATTTCCAGAGAATTTCTTCCTTCTCCTTCATGTCAGTTAAGGTCTTCTGAGAAGCAGGTGCCAAGCCCTGGTTAAAACATGCAAAAGATTAATTGGAGGAAACACTTATGATGGAGGGGAGGGAACAGGAATAGGTGCCGGGAGTGGGGAGGGGGGGGCTGGGGGGGGAGGGGGGCTTCATCTGGCAATATAGGCGTGACACCTGTGAGGGGAGTGAGGGAAGGAGTGTTGGAGGGACCTCATATCTCAGAGCACTTCTGTGGGTCCCAGCTGAGCCAGGGCTGCCCAGATGGGGACTCCACTAGAGGAAGGGAACGGCCTGGCTCTCATACCCCCCTGGGCATCTGGCAGAAGTATGGCCTACAGTACCTGGAGGCTCTTGGTCAGCTGCGCTCTCTGTAGAAGGTTCTCCCGCAGGGACATTTGAACAGGGCATCTCCCTTGCAGCTGCACCCTTACAAAGAAAAGTTTGTTGGGTTGCTTACAGAGCTGTGTCATATTCCCGGCAGTGAACATGACTTGACTTCCACCCCAGGAGGAAGCAGGCCCTCGTATGCTGGCCTCTGCCAGCCCTGGCCCCCAGTTCGGCAAGCATGCCCTCATACACTTGCACTCTAGCAATGGAAAGCAATTAAGGCATCATCCAAACGGCCAACACCGAGTAGCAAGTATGAAGTTCGTAGCCACAGGTGTGCGAAAATAAATCAGTGATTTCTTAGGCAATTAAGTAGTTTCTCTGTCAGTTCAAGGTTTCTCTGCCAATTTGGAGTCGTCTTAGTTAACTCGGGGTGTTCCTGCTCCTAACCCTCCCTGGGGTCAAATGTTCCAGGTCTCACCTGTCCTCCGGGCACTAGGGGAAAATGGCATGCCTGGTCCACTGCCCTGCCCTGGCTTCACTGGGGATGTTCTCCTGCAGATCTTCAGCCTTTGTCTTGGTGGCCTCTCCCGTTGCTACCCATGCCCCACCCCCCATCCTATCCCTGGAAGGTCTGTGGCTCACACCACCCACCTCACAGCCACTGACAGTCAGCAACCAAAGGCCATGTCTGACCTGTCTTCTCTCTCTCCGCCTCTTGCAAGTTTTGCCTTGTATCGTGTTGGGTATGCAGCCAGCCTTGGGAAGGGGCCATGACCTTGGGCAAAAACACGGAATTAATATTAATTAATTAATAATTCATGTTCATTTTGATTTTCAGTTCCATTCTTCTCCCTCAACAGACTTCATGTCAAAGTGACCGCTCACTCATTCAAGGACTATTTACTCACCTGGGAGAGTTCCCAAGCCTTTCCTGGCTCTCCCTTCACTTTTTTCCCTGCTTCCCGCCCCACCCCCCAGGACCCCACTTGTTTGCACTTCTACCACAGGCTGTCAGGGGAAATCAAAAGCAGTGAAATGCAAACCAGTTCAGTGTCAGCTCTGGCCATAGGCTTAAAATCAATGGGAAGTGGCAGCTACAGTATTGGCTAAATTGATTTGCAAGTGTTTCCAACAGCTCCTTGCCCGTTTCCTTGGATAAGACCTAGAGATGCCTGCCTACATCGCTACAGTATCTTCTCAGGGTCTTCTCCCAGCATGGCTGCTACCGAGTCACAGAGAGGCTCTGCTGATCCATTACAGCTCCTTTGTCACATACCTCCCACTCTGCCCATAAACACCCCCAAAGGAGAATCCATCGATTCAGAAAACATGAAATCCAACATAGAATCCACTGTGAGATTCTTCACTAATTCCCCACAGCATCCATGTAACGGGGTTAACTACTTCTCTGTTATGGTAACATATGGATGAGTCATAGCCCAGATAATCTTCTAGAACCCCTCAGAGCTTCGGAAGCTTGGAAACAAGCCCAGAGGACTCAGCCTCTCCTAATATAATGCTCCTCTTGTGCAGAACCACTAGGGGCTGTGCCTCTGACATTTCAGCTCTAGAAATGTTCCTCTCTCCATTTCCAGTCTCCATCCCAGACACGTGAACGCCTGAAATTCCCATCTCCAGTGACTCATTCCCTTGGCTAATAACATGAGTCCTTCTCTTACTTTGCCTTTGTTTAATATGAAGATTCCCCTGGGACGGTGCTGTTTTACATCATTCATAGAATGTGAGAGCTAGAAGGGGTCTTAAAGACAACCAAGTTCTGTGTGCTCATCAAACTGGATGCCCCAGTCATGGCAGAGCCTGAGGAAGCCACAGGATAGATGGGCACGCCATGGAACAGGGACTTCCCTGTGCTCTGCAGAGTAACATTTTCCTCCGACTGGGGTGTAACTGAAAACATCACTTTTATATTAAAGCAAACAAGGATACAATGTGGTGCAGAATGCCAACATTTATGTGAATTTTTAAAAGACTGTGATCTGTTGGCAGATTCTTGACAACCACTGGTGTATGAATTCACTCATAATGGCTCTTGTGGGTACTCTTGGTGGAAAGTTTGGGAAGATACTGCTTCAAAATGTGCACCAGCAGTTCTACTTTTGGGTATTAGAATTTTGACTCTAATTAGGATTTGTCCTTTTGATGTAGGAAAGACAATGTTAGCGTTCAAAGCCGACAAGAAAGAATTCTTGAGACGTCTTTGGTGCAAAAAGGTGGTTTTATTAAAACACAGGGACAGGCCCCGTGGGCAGAAAGAGCGGCATGGGGTCAGGAGGAGTGGCCCATTATATACTTTCAAGTTGGGAGGGGGTTAAGGATAGTGTAAATCTCTAGGGAATTTTGGAAGCAAGGTTTCCAGGACCTTGAGGGGCTAGCTATTGTTGGGAAAATGTCATTTATTACTAATAAAACCTTAGTCATGAGACCCTTCAGATGTGTATCAGTGGGCCATATGCTTGGGGGATGATTACCAACCTGTATCTTGGGGGTTTTAGAGACAAAGGAAGTTTCCAAAGGAATTTTTATATGTTAAAGTAGACTTACAGGATCAGGGGACGGGGGTGGGGGGGTGGGGGGGTGGGGGGTGGGGGGGTGGGGGCGGTGTTACGTTAGGATCGCCTTTTGCCCTTAGCCAAGTGTCAACATCGAGGCAGTTGAGTCCCTAGAGGAATGTCACTCTGTCTGTTTCAAGGATTTGTCAGTGGGCTCTAGGTAGTAAGGAAATTTCATAATTTTTCTTCTGCCTTTGTTTCCCACATCATTTTTTTCCCTATATCACCAAGCAATTAACTCTCTTTTGACATTGTCCACATGGAGATAGTATCAGATCCCAC
This sequence comes from Eumetopias jubatus, assembly GCF_037043125.1. NCBI lineage: Eukaryota > Metazoa > Chordata > Mammalia > Carnivora > Otariidae > Eumetopias > Eumetopias jubatus. The sequence goes on along the minus strand of NW_028274812.1, from coordinate 125,987,078 downwards.
AGGTTAGGGTCTCAGTCCTACAAGACTGCCCTATGCCCATATTTTAGACACCAATCACGAGTCCAGGTTGTCACCTGTGCTTCTCACCTACGGTCTGTAAATTGGAGGTTCCCAGACCCCCTTCTTTTGGTTTAATTAGTTTGCTAGAGCAACTCACAGAACTCAGAGGAACATTTTACTTTGTTGATTACTGGTTTATTACAATGGGATTTAACTCAGAAATGACCGGATGGAAGAGATGCCTAGGGCAGGGTATGGATAAAGGGATCAGAGCTTCCATGTTCTTCTAAGTGTGCCACACTCCCCCAATCTCCAAGGGATCACTAATCTGGAAGCTCTCTGAACTCTATCCTTTTGGGGTTTTATGCCGGCTTCATCACACAGAAATTATTGATTAAATTGTTGGCCACTGGTGATTGAACTCAACCTCCAGCCCTTCTCCCTACTCCGGAGGCAAGGGTGTGAGGGGACTGAAAGTTCCAACCCTCTAATGCAGTCGGTTCCCTTGGCAACCAGCGCTCCTCTTTCTGTTACCTAGAGGCATTCCAAAAGTCACCTCGTTAACATAACAAAAGACACCTTTTTCTCTCTGTCACTTAGGAAATTCCAATGTCTTTAGGAGCTCTGTGCCAAGAACTAGGATGAAAACCAAATACATGTTTCTTATTATAAATCACAATATCACAGTATACACTGAAAAGAATTGAAAGCAGGGACTCAAACAGGTATTTGCACACCTATGTTCATAGCAGCATTACTCACAATGGCTAAAAGGTGGAAGCATTCCAGTGTCCATTAATGGATGAATAGATAAAATGTGGTACAGACTTACAGTGGAACATTATTCAGCCTTAAAAAGAAAGGAAAGTCTGACACATGCTACAAAATGGATGAATCTTGAAGACATCATTCCAAGTGAAGTAAGCCAGTCACAAAAGGACAAATACTCTATGATTCTACTCATGTGAGGAACCTAGAGTAGTGAAATTCATAGAGACAGAAAGTGGAGTGGTGGTTTCCAGGGTCTGGTGGGAGAGGGTGGGGAGAGGATGGGGAGTTCATGTTTTATGGGTACAGAGCTTCAGTTTTCAAGAAGAAAATCATTCTGGAGACAAATGTTTGCACAGAACATGAACGTACTTAACACCACTGAATGTACATTTAGAAATGGGTAAGATGGGGGGCGGTGCGCCTGGCTGGCTCAGTTGGTTAAGCATCTGCCTGGTCATGATCTCAGGGTCCTGGGATTGAGCCCCATGTCAGGCTCCCTGCTCAGTAGGGAGGCTGCTTCTCCTTTTCCCTCTGTACCGCCCCCACCCCACCCCCACCCCCATGCTCTCTCTCTCAAATAAATAAATAAAATCTTAAAAAAAGAGAGAGAGAGAAAGAAATGGGTAAGATGGCAAACGTCATGCTGTATGTATTTTTTAACCACAAGGTTAAACAGGTAGGGGAACATGTGAGACAGGAGTGGAATTTCAAGATCAGGTTGTCCCACCCACAGTGTCCATTCACAGGTGACACAAGCTGAGGTCAGAGGGGCAGTCATTTCCTGGGCACCTGGTTAGTTAGTGCTGGAGCTGAGCCCAGGCTTCCTGCCTTCTACATCAGTGCTCTTTCCTCTAAATGCCACCATGTATCATTTTTCTCCACACAGGTAGGAGAGACACAGGTGACAAGGGCAGGCGCTTCAGGTAAATGTGGCAGTATCACTTGCACCCCCCCGATTCCCACTCTACGGTCCTCATCCAGGACTCTACCACCTGAACTACCGCCACAGCCCCCTAACTGGTCTCTCTGACTCTAGAGGACTGCATTCTGCACACGCTGCTCCTAAACAGCTCCAACCAGGTCATTCCCCTGTGTCCAAATTGTCAATGGATTCCCGGTCTCAAGAGCAGAAATGCCAAAAAGGGTTTGACTTAAATGCAACTCAATTGGGAGTGCTCATGTGTCAGTTTGGATCCTCCCAGAAACAAACACCAAGACGGGGTTAAAGGTATAAGAGATCTGGGGCGCCTGGGGGGCTCAGTCGGTTAAGCATCTGCCTTCGGCTCAGGTCATGGTCCCAGGGTCGTGGCATGGAGCCCCATGTCAGGCTCTCTGGTCCGTGGGGAGCCAGCTTCTCCCTCTTCCTCTGCCTGCTGCTCCCCCTGCTTGTGCTCGCTCTCCCTCTTTCTCTCTCTCCCTCTGCCAGAAAAATAAATAATATCTTTAAAAAAAAAAAGGTGTAAGAGATTTGAGGGAGCAATACCTAAGAAGGGCATAGGAGTGGGAGCAGGAGTAGGGGAAAGCCTTCACACCATGCAGGTCTGACAGTCCGACACCTGTGCAGGGGAGGGAGTGAGAGTTGGGTGGGAAGAGCCTCAGACCTCAGAGTCGTGCTCAGTGAGTCTCTGCCAGACTGATGGGGAGTCCTTGAACCAAAGCTGCCCATAAAAGGTGTCCCTGAGGGCAAGAATGGCCCAGTTCCAGTAGCCCTGCCATGCCTGGTCATTGGCCAGGAGCAGCTGGAAGAAGTCTGACCAGGTGTGGACACCATGAAGGATCCAAAGATGTGGCTGTTGGAGGGTGTCAATCAGCTGTGCTCCTTGCAAAAGTTTCCCTTGAAGGCAGATCCGAACGGGCACCTCCATGGCTGCCATAAGACATTGGGTATTTTCGTGTTTGTATGCTGAGAAGCACATGGATTCTGAGGCCATACTCAGGTCAGGAAGAAGCGCCACAATCAGTTACTGGTATTTTTGTGTGGTAAGCGTAGGTATGGAAGTGAGATGAGTGGTGGCAGATGAGCAGTGTATTTGGCATTCCTTCTCTTAACCTAGTAGATAGAGTCGAATTCCTTAGTCTGCCAGCCCAGATCATCCATAACCTGCTTCCTATGCCTACTGAAATGCTATGTAGCCCTCAAGGCAAAAACCACCTCCAGCTTAAAACTTTCTTTTTGTTATCTGTCTTTCACTGAACTCCCCTAGCTTCTGAGCTTTTCTTATGGCACCTACTAGATTGTGCCTTGTATCTTCAACGTGTATGAGCTGCAGCTCTGTTAGACAGCTCCTGAGTGTCCATGTGATGCATCGTTCACCTGCAGTGCTGTTTCATCATGGCATACCTGTTACCACCTCGATGGCATTGATGTAGAGTCTAGTCAAATTAAATTAACTTTCTCATATTGATGGGCTCATCTGATAGGACCATCAAGTTCAATGCCAATGCCTGGGCTGATGCATGGGTCTCCTCCACGTAAGAACACAGAGCCCTATCTCACACGTCCATGCCACCCAGCAGTGAAGAGAGCTGTGCTTTCCTCTTCCTGTTCCTCTGCCCTGTAGTTCTAATTCACATGGAATGGCTATGGCAAAGAACAGACCTTAGGAGAGACACTTTATCACTCAACACAACATAAAGACCACTTTAAGACTTCTTATAGAGCCCTAGCAACATGTAAATAGTAGATATTCACTATCCCTTCTGAAATAAATAAAGCGAGCAATGCCAAAATTGGACAGGGAGAGGTGGCAAGATTTCAAAGACAAAAATTGCAGCAGCTCCAAGGTTTTGCCCTGGGACAGCGCTGGCCCCAAGATGGATACTAGATCACTGAGTTTGAAAGTAATGTTCTGTCAATTCCATTTCCTCTTCTACAGACCCCTTACTCTCCTGCTGAGGTTTCTTACAGCTCCCCACCTCCCTCCAACCAGCTTCAACCATTGCCATGAAATACATCACCCTAAAACGGAAATGCAGTAGACCCTTCCTAACTATGTAGAAATGGGTATAATGAGCTAGCTAGTCATTCTCCCTTTAAAAAAAAGAAAAGAAGAAAGAGAGGAATGAAAAAGAGCAAGAGTCACTTTAGGAAGAAATGAGCCATCTTCATGGAAGCATGAGACAGAATCTAGAAATAACCTCCGAAGTGGAAATTTGATGACTGCCTTATTCAAAATATTTATGTGACTGAAAATACACTGTCAGGGTATTATAGAGCAGAGAGTTGCACTTGAGGGAAAAATAAGCTTCATGAATAGGAAAAATGCATTTAAATGATATATTTTTAATAAAAATTAGGTGTTCATGATTTGTCATTGAGGCATAGGTGTCTGATCTAACCGCCCTTATTTGCTTCTGTGATATACTTGGTGTTTTCAAAGGACACTCACTGCTTGTTGCTGCCCTGGCACCCTTCTGTAGACCCATGGACAAAAGGAGTACAGAGTGAATGCACTCCAACACCCCACTGCTGTAGAGCCCCAGCTGGGGGGTGAGGGCTGCCTGAGATACACCCATGGGGACGGCCTGGGTTTCCTCTGCCCATTTCTCAATGCAGTAAAGAGAGAGCAGCTCCTGGGTTGCCACCTATAAATGACCATGGCCATCCGTGATGCCCTGCAGTGCTGTCAACGAAGCCTCGTCACGTTCCACAGAGCAGCTAAGTCTGCTGAAAAAGCAAAGCCTGCTCTTGTAGTTTCCTGCAAAACAGGAACCCCAGCAGGTTGGTTCCTCCAGCTTGTCAGCCTTGCTCTCACAGCTCCTCTCTCTGTGCCTCAGACAGTCTTTTTCCCCAGGGGTCAGCAAAGCAGTGGTGCAAGACATGGGTGAGACAGGTGTGACTTCCTAAGAAAGACACTGTGCAGTTTGCTGTCACCTCTGTGACACCTCCCCTTCCTCAGCTACGGCCTGTCCTCAGTCCTGGATGCCAGGCCATGCCTTGGGGACCCAGTTTGTCCCAGATCTCAAAGGAAAATGTAAATGAGAGGCACAGAGATGCAAGAGAAACAGAGAAAGGAACAGAGGCACACAGAGTGACAGCGAGATGGAAAGTCAGAGAGGCAGAGAGAGAAAGGTCTTAAGAAGGTGAAGAGAGGAAGAAAAAAGTGGAATAAAGAGGGTGGGGCGAGGAGATTGAAGATTATTTTTTCCTTTTTTTTTTTTCCTCTCTGGGGGCTTGAAATTTCCTTTAGAGTGATTCACTTTGTTTCCTCTGCAGAGAGCAACTGCCGTGATTAATCCGAAATGCCCATTTGCCACGTCAGAAGAGAAAGCCATGGTGGGGAGTTCTGGGCTCTGCTGCCCTGGCGAGAACCCTCTGGAACAGGTGAGAAGAACATGCTGCTTGCAGCTCACTAGGCAAGTGGGTGGTCCCTAAGGGCCACAGCACACTTAGTAACCACTGCTGGTCGGCAGGCAAACGGCCTGGGGACTGGCAGTCACGGTGCACACAGCTAGGAGGGTGTTAAGGAAGAGGTCTCCCCTCAAAGCCAAACCCACCCCTCCCAACCCAACCTGGAGTTCTCATCATGTGTCACACTGCCTGTGCCTGGGGTCTCCAGGACCCAGAATCCCATGACTGGAATGCAAGATGGTGACCAAAGGCACTGAAGGAGGCAGTGCTCCCACTTACAGTCAGAAGTGGAGGGAGCATCCAGATGGCCGGATTTGGTCTTGAATATTCTCCTGTCTGCTTGTTGTGGGACCTTGTGTGACAAGCCACCCAGCGTCTGTACTGTGTGTGTGAAGGATGTTAATGCCTATGCAATAGAGAAGTTGTAAGGATTAAGCTGCTTTGATAGTCTCCGTGGAGCCCATGAGCTCAGGACTGTTTTAACTGGTGGCTGAGGTCTGCAGGGGCGGGTTGTAGCATATCTGAGGTTCCGAGGGGCTTTGTTGGAGGGTCAGGAGCTGAAGCCTTTGGCTGGTGGTGTGTTCAAGGTGCTACACCAGAAGGACATCTGGAAGCTGACACAGATCTCACAGCCAAAAGGGGAAGACTCTGCGGTGGGCCAGTTCCCTGAAAGCCAATTCATAAAAGGATAGATTCTTGGGATGACCATTGCCCCATGTACCTGCTTACCATGAGCTAGTTTTAAGAAACAGTCTTTCAGAAGACAATCAGTGAAATTTAACGTAGTCCTCTAACGCCTATGACCAAAGTTTCAGTGCTTTGCTTGGGAAAGGTTTTACTCATTTATTCATGCTTTCAGGGTTTACTCATTTCTTTCTAATCCTTTGAAAAGCCATTTTCTGTTGTGCCAAAATTGGAGCATTTTAAGGACTCTTCCCCCAATTCTATTGAATTTGCTGATTTACCAAAAAAAAAAGTTTTAGCTTTTTATAAAATTTCTAACAATAATAGATTTGGACTGTCTTCAAGAGATTTGGTTATTTCTAACAGGTTTTGGTTGACTTGTTCCTATTTCAAGGAATGTCACTTTGCTGCCTCAGCTCCCTGGTGCTGTACTTGGGGAGGGGTCGGAGTGGGGAGGGGGGCCTTGGGGGAAGGGGCAGGGGGGCAGGGGTTTGGAGAGAATGAGTGCTAGACACTGCCAGGCTGCTGAACCCAGAGAAAGGAGAGGCTGGAGGAGAGACAAAGGGAGAGTCTGAGAAGCAGAGAGGAGGGAAGACTGAGGGGCAGAGGGAGTGGAGTGAGGCTAAGGCTCAGAACAGGAGGGAGCGGGGAGTGTGGGAGCCAGCCTCCAACCACGTTGGCTGGGGATGAGGTGCGTACCAACAGCATGTTGCAGGAATGAGCCTGCAGTTTCCACCACATCCTCTCTGGGATCACTGGTTCTAGGAGAGCCGGACGCCATGTTGTGGGATTCTTGAGCTGTCCTGAGAGGTGCACATGGCCAGGTGGGAACTGAAGCTGCCCACCAATAGCTGTGATGCCTGAGTGTGGGTTTGGATCTCAGCCTGTTGCTAGAGATGCTCTGGGCTAAGAATGCCTGGGACACTTACCTGTAAAAGCCCCCACAGACATTTCCCTAACCCAGCAAATGTGGTAGCTGGGCCAGTCCTGTGGTTCTTACTACAATTGCGATAGTTGCAACCTCAGCAACAGCTATCAGGGAACTTCGCAAAAACAAGGTTTATCATTCACAGGTCCTGGAGGGTACATGGTATGCCTGGGGACCACACCACAAGGTTATGGTTGGGGTTCTGCCTTTACTGGGATTGAGAGTGGGGTGCCTAAGGTCTCAAGGGTTCACTTTTTATGGGTGAAATGAAAACGTAAGAGCAGGAATTAAAGTTCCAGGAGGGAAAAGTGGGTCACTAAAAAGGGAACTTCATCGGTGGGGTGGCCTGGCTCTTTATCTAGTTGTGTTGCTGGTGGCCTGTTTATTAGAGATGGTTGTATTTGAAGCAGATGCCTCAGCAATCCAAAGCTTCATGTCACACACTTAGAATAAAACAAGCTAATCGCCCAGCACTTAACACTACGGCTAGCCATCTGGGAAGTGGATGGCAGGATATCTTGACTGCAGACCTCAGAGGGCAGGATATCTTGACTGCAACCTTGTAGGGGACCCCAAGCCTGAATCACCCAGCTAATCCGCCCTGAATCCCTGACCCCCAGGAACCCTGGGAGATAATACATGGTTATTGTTATTTTAAGCTGCCATATTTGGGGATAATTGGTTATGCAGACAGACAGGGGAGGACACAGAAGAGCAGAGCAGGGGAGACTGAGGAGGAAGGAGAGTTGCAGGGCCCCAGATCCCCGGAGGCCTGACTCTCTTGATGGCTCTCTCCATCCCTGGCAGCGCATCTGTAATGAGTTGCTATAAGCTTCACGAGTAGTTGAAAGGAACATGTATTTTATAAAGTTGGGACATTTGACAAATTGGTCTTTATGGAAATGATCCTTTGATAAATTGACTTTCAGTGAATTGATTTTGTATGAATAACCTAGAGCTGGAATGCCTAGAGGGTTTTCATACTTTATAATCATAGAACCAGATTTTAGAAAGTATTTTAATTGAGATATGATAAGGTGGGGTTGATATAAGTATTAAGGTAATAAGTAGCTGAGATAGAAGTTTGGGAGATATATCTCTGTCTCTCTCTCCCTCCCTTTCCCCCTCCTCCTGACCCTCCTCTTCCTGCTTCTTCTTCTTCTTCTACTTCTTGATTCTCGCTCGTGCTCTCTTGCACCACATCTGGGTCATTGAAAAAAAATGTAATAAATTCCCTATCCACAGGTGACAATACATATATGTTTTGATTTCTGCCAATCTCTGGTTATGTCTGGCAGTAAATTTTTCTTTACAGGATGATAAGAATATAATTTACAGATAGAATAAGAAGAGAAACTGGATTCATAGATAATGTCTCCACTGTTGCCTAAAAGGTGCCAATACTGCTTTCACAAAGATATGGAAACATGCTTCCCCCTCTAAATCCCCTCTGATTGCCAATGAGCAAGCCAGGTACAACTGTTACTGAAGGTTCCTGTGAAGCCAAGTTTGAAAACTCGTTTCACCCACTGAAGAGGAGGAAAGTAGGAAGATGGTGTTGACTACACACCATGCACCAACCTTGGGGCTATGAGTGGTAAAAACATGACCGCCTTGTACACTTATGATGAGTACTGAGTAATGAATAGAATTGTTGAATCATATATTGTATACCTGAAATTAATATAACACTGTGTGTTAACTATACTGGAATTTAAGAAAAATAATAAAGTCAACTGATTGTAAATGTTTTTTAAAAAATGGCGCCCCTAATCCCCAAGATCATCTTCTGAGGACAGTGTTACTGCCCTGATTTTAGAGACTGGGAAATTGATGCTGAGGGCTGCTTAGTTAATTGCCACAAGTCACTCAGCTGGTAAGAGGTAAGTGAGACTTGAGCCCTGCTCTCCTGGTTCTTGTAGCTCATGGTCGCTCATGTGAGGTCTGCTTGATGTGAGGGCTAGAGTGTCTTGGGGGTAATGCTCTCCTCCAACATTAAAGCCTATGATGAGGGGCACCTGGGTGGCTCAGTTGGTTAAGTGACTGCCTTCGGCTCAGATCATGATCCTGGAGTCCTGGGATCGAGTCCTGCATCGGGCTCCCTGCTCGGCAGGGAGTCTGCTTCTCCCTCTGACCTTCCCCCCTCTCGTGTACTCTCTCTCATTCTCTCTCTCAAATAAATAAATAAAATCTTAAAAAAAAATAAAAATAAAGCCTATGATGAATGTGCAGTGTGGACAGCCAGGAGCAGGGGCTGCTAGAAGCCTGGCTGACCCCTACAGGCCTGGGAATGTCTAGGGAGCTCAGCACTGCTCTACAGGAAGAGGGAAGTCTGTGAGCTTTGAGATTCAGCCCAGGTAGCAGCTCTGAGAAGACTTCCCGGGAATCACAGGTGGACCCAGAGCCCAATTCCAGGCCCCAGTGGTTGTCTTAGCATTTGCTGCCTCATTCTGGAATTTTCTTCATTTCTGTCTTTCACTTGAGACCCCAAGCCCCTTGAAGTCAAAGCCCTGACTCATTCATTCTCATTCCCCACTCTGACCTGGCCAAAGGTTGGCATGAGGAAGGATCTTACTAAATGACCACTGAGCTGAACTGAACTGAAGGGCCCAGAGCGGGAGCACAGAGCTGCTATCGTGGAGAGACAAATGACTGCCCAAGGCAGGGAACCGTGGCCATGAACGAGAGCAAGGAAGATGAAGGCCCGGTGGCGTTCCACTTTTTGACTGTTATGAATTAAACTGTTATGAACATTTGCTCACAAGTCTTCGTGTACACATGTGTTTTCATTTTCTTTGGGTAAATACCCAGGAGTAGAATTGCTATGTCATTGGGAAAATATATGTTTAACTTTACGAGAAACCAGGAAACAGCTTTCCAAGTTGTTGGTGCCATCGGACATTGCCACCAGTGATGCATGAGCATTCTATCCTAGTGGGTGTGTAAGAATACAGCCTTGTAGTTTTGACTGGCATTTCCCTGATGACTCATGGTATCAGTTATTTTTTCATGTGCTTATTGGCCATCTGTATGTCTTTTTTTATAAGGAGTCTAGATCCTTTGCCCATTTAAAAATTCAGGTTGTTTATATGTTTATTGTTGATTTTTAGAAGTTCTATACATATTTTAGATTTATACACTGTAAATATTTTCTACTAGTATATAGCTTAACTTTTCATTTTCTTAATGATGTCTTTTGATAAGCAGACTTTTTTATTTTAATGAAATCAATTGTATCGGGGTTTTTTGTTTTATTTTATGGTTGGTGCTTTTTTGTGCTAAGAAATTTTGCCTGTATTCACTTAAGTTCATGAAGATATTCTCCTGTATTTTCTTCTAGAAGATTTATATTTTAGGCTTTTGTGTTTAAATCTGACCTACCTCTAGTTAATTTTTATGTGTAATATGAGGTAAGGGTTGAAATTCATTTTTCTTTCCATACAATTGTCCCAGCACCATTTGTTGAAAATATTTTCTTTTCCCCCATTAAATTTCATTGAAGCTTATGTTTATAATTTACATAAATATTATTGGGCTGCAGTTTTCCTTATGTTTCTTAATTTTTCACTTAACACAATATTTATAAGATCTATCCACATTACTGTGTTTAGTCATTTATGTATCTACTCACGCATTCATTTGATCATTTAACAAATGGTGGTTCAGTGGTGAAGAAAACTTTTGTGGAGTTTATAAACTAGTAAGAATATTGACCAAAATATTGACATACAGAAATTCACTGCCCTGAAACTCCTCTGTGCTCTGCCTATTCATCTCTTGCTCCCCTCTAACTCCTGACAACCACTGCTCTTTTTACTGTCTCCATAGTTTTGCCTTTTCCAGAGTTTGAATCATACAGTATATAGCCTTTTCAAAATGTACCAAGTTTATTTATCCATTCACCTACTGAAAGACATCTTGTTTGCTTCCAAGTTTTGGCAATTATGAATAAAGCTGCTATAAACACCCTTGTGCAGGCTTTTGTGTAGACATAAGTTTTCAACTCATTTGGGTAAATACCAAAGAGCATGATTGCTAGATCATACGGTAAGAGCATCTTTTCTTTTGTAAGAAACCACCAGATCATTTTCCAAAGTGACTGAACTATTTTGCATTCCCTTCAGCAATGAATGAGAATTCGGGTTGCTCCACATTCACCAGCATTTGGTATTGTCAGTGTTTGGATTTTAGTCATTCTAATAGGAGTTTAGTGGTATCTCATTGTTTTAATTTGCATTTCTCTGAAGACATATGATGTAAAGCATCTTTTCATATGCTTATTTATCACTTGTGAATCTTCTTTGGTGAGGTGTCTGTTAAGGTTCTTGGCCCATTTTTTAAAAACAGGTTGCTTGTATTCTTATTGTTGAGGTTTAAGGGTTGTTGGTGTATTTTGGATAACAGTCCTTTATCAGATGTGTCTTTTGCAAATATTTTCTCTCAGTCTGCAGCTTGTCTTCTCATTATCTTGACATTGTGTCAAAAGACATGTGTCTTTTGCAGAGCACATGTTTTTAATTTTAATGAAGTTCAGCTTATCAGTTATTTCTTTCATGGATCATGTCTCTGATGTACCTAAAAGTCATCACCATATCTAAGGTAAGCTAGGTTTTCTCCTATTTTATCTTTTGGAATTCTATAGTTTTGCATTTTACACTCAGGGTCTTATGATCCATTTTGAATTAATTTTTGTGAGCTGTAAGTTAATTTTGTGAGGGCTATAATCTGTTTTTAGATTTATATTTTTGCATGTGGATGTCTAGTTGTTCTAGCACTATTTATGGAAAAAACTATCTTTGCTCCTTTGCCAAAGATCAGTTGATTATACTTACATGGGTCTAATACTGTGCTCTCCATTTTGTTCCATCGATCTACTTTTCTATTCTTGTGCCAATACCACACTATCTTGATTCCTGTAGGTTTATAATAAGTCTTAAAGCTGGGTAGTATCCATCTTTAGACTTTATATTGAAGGATTTTGAGCAGGAGAGTGATATGATCTAGTTTATGTATTTAAACTAGTTGGATACTGTGTAGAGAATGGGAGGTGGCAGCAAGAATGGAATCTAGGAGGGAAAGTAAAGTGACAATTCAGGTGAGCAGATAAGAGAGAATGATGATTTTTAGTCCCAGATGGTAGTAATGGTTATATTAAGAAGTGCTCAGATCCCAACACACTTTGGAGATAGAGCTGATAAAATTTGTTAGTGGATTAAATATGGGGTGGAGGAAGAGAGGATGAGGAGTCAAGGATAGCTCTGAGTGTTTGAGTAATGAAAGAATAGGGACGCCTGGGTGGCTCAGTCGGTTAAGCATCTGCCTTCAGCTCGGGTCATAATCTTGGGGTCCTGGGATTGAGCCCCACATCAGGCTCTCTGCTCAGCCAGGAGCCTGCTTCTCCTTCTCCCTCTGCCTGCCACTCTGCCTACTTGTGCTCTCTCTCTCTCTGTGTCAAATAAATAAATAAAATCTAAAAAAAAAAAAAGAAATATAAGGTCTATAATGAATTATTCATATTCCTATCAAAGTGAACTCCTTCAATTGAATCCTCAATTCTAGCTCCTTCATCTACTTAATACCTGCCTCTCTCTCCTTCATCATCAGTTTTTCCCTCTCTGCTAGATCTAACTCATTATCCTACAAGCATATCAGTTGTTCTCTTTTGAATCTACAGCCTCATTTTTTTCTTTTACAGCAAAACTCCTCCAAAGCACTGTCTGTACTCACTCTTTCCAATTCCTCTCTTTTCTTTTTCCTTTAAGCTCACTCCAATCATGATTTTGCCCCAACCAAATACAATTTGAAAGTAGAGCTGATAGAATTTGCTCATTTGGCCAACAGAGAAAGTGCTCAACAGCGCTCGGCATCAGGAAAATCCAAATCAAAACCTCAATGAGATATCACCTCACACCAGTCAGAACAGCTAAAATTAACAAGTCAGGAAACGACTGATGTTGGCGGGGATGCAGAGAAAGGGGAACCCTCCTACACTGTTGGTGGGAATGCAAGCTGGTGCAGCCACTCTGGAAAACAGTATGGAGGTTCCTCAAAAAGTTGAAAATAGAGCTACCCTATGATCCAGCAATTGCACTACAGGGTATTTACCCCAAAGATACAAATGTAGGGATCCGAAGGGGTACGTGCACCCCAATGTTTATAGCAGCAATGTCCACAATAGCCAAACTGTGGAAAGAGCCAAGATGTCCATCGACAGATGAATGGATAAAGAAGATGTGGTATATATATACGATGGAATATTATGCAGCCATCAAAAGGAATGAAATCTTGCCATTTGCAATGACGTGGATGGAACTGGAGGGTGTTATGCTGAGTGAAATAAGTCAATCAGAGGAAGACATGTATCATATGACCTCACTGATGTGAGGCATTCTTAATCTCAGGAAACAAACTGAGGGTTGCTGGAGTGGTGGGGGGTGGGAGGGATGGGGTGGCTGGGTGATAGACATTGGGGAGGGTATGTGCTATGGTGAGCACTGTGAATTGTGTAAGGCTGTTGAATCACAGACCTGTATCTCTGAAACAAATAATACATTATATATTTAAAAAAAAAAAGAAAGAAAAGAAGATAGCAGGAGGGGAAGAATGAAGAGGGGGAAATCGGAGGGGAAGATGAGCCATGAGAGACTATGGACTCTGAGAAACAAACTGAGGGTTCTAGAGGGGAGGAGGGTGAGGGGATGGGTTAGCCTGGTGATGGGTATTAAAGAGGGCATGTTCTGCATGGAGCACTGGGTGTTATACACAAACAATGAATCATGGAACACTACATCAAAAACTAATGATGTAATGTATGGTGATTAACATAACATAATAATAAAAAAAATGTCAAAAAAGAATTTGCTCATGTAAATTGTTTCAAGTCACCAATGACTCCCATATTCCTAAACCCAACAACCAACTTTCAGTCCTTCTTTTACTCTACTTATCACTTAAAATGATTGACCTCACCCTCCTCCAGGAAACATTTTCACTTGATGTTGCTCTCCACCTATTTTCCTCCCCACTCTCTGCCCATGTTGGAGGTTCAATCTGTGGACCACTTTTCTATCTATACTCACTCCCAATGTGAGCTCCACCAGTCTCATGACTAATACCATTTATTCATTGATGACTCCCTTGATCACTTATCTCCAGTTTGTACCTTTTCCCTGAACTCCAGACTCATATATTCCATTGCATCTTCAATATCTGCTCTTGGATGTCCAAAAGACATCTCAAACTTAACATGTTCATGAACAAACTTCTAACTGTTTCTTCCAAATGCACTCCATAATCTTCTCACTAAAGGACAATTACGTTCATTCTGCTGTTCAGAACAAAAAATCTTAGATCTTTTCTTAACTCTTTTTTATTTTCTTTCAAGTTTCACATCCAATTCATCAGGAAATTTTGTTGGCTCTACCATTAAAATTTGTCCAGATTAAACTACCTCTCATCACCACTACATTGTACATCAAAACCATTGTAATCTGTGGCCTCCATTTGCTATAACTCTCCATGTATTCAGGTCTTGTGTCATGTTCTTTAATAAGGCTTAAAATATGTTTTCATTAATTTTTTTTACCTTCTTCACTAGGTTAATTCCTAGATATTTTCTCACTCTTGTTGCTGTTGCAAAATGTATCTCATTTTCTAGTAAATTTTCTAGATGATTATTTCTGGTATAAGTGCATGTATAAATTGATCTTGTATTCAGCTACCTTGCCAAATTTTCTAAATATGTTAATAGTTTGTTGAGTCTGGTAGATTTTATATAAAGATAATCTGGAAATAGTGATAGATTTATCTCTTCCCTTTTAAACCTTTAGGCATACATCTCCTTTTGTCCTTGCCCTATTGCATTTTCTAGTAGTCACATTAAAAAGTAAAACAAATAAAAACTTGAGGTGGAATTCATTTTAATAATACATTTTATTTAACCAAATATATCCAAAACAATAAGATTTTTCTAAGTTATTTACTCATATCTTCTTCCTATATCTCATTGTCTCCTTTTGGAATTATTTCTTTTCTTTGCTGGGGTACTTCTTTACAAAATATGTTTATTGTATGTTAAAAATTATCAAGACTTGGATGGTTGAAAATATCTTTATTTCATCCTTATATTTAAACAGTTATTTAGCTACATATAAAATACTAAATTTGAAGTTCTTTTCCTTCAGATTTAGAAGCTCTATTTGCTTCTATCTCAAATCTGACTATATTTAATAGTCTATTTTTTCCTGCTCATTTTTTGACCCAATCTTTTATTTTTAAAGATATTATTCATAGTTGTATTGTGCTTTATTTCAGATAATCTCAGTGTCTGAAATCTTTGGTGTCTAAATCTATTTTGGGTTGTTTCCTCTGACTTTCATTTAGGGAAGCTTGCAACTTTATGATTTTGGAATATCTATATATTTTTAAATTGTGAACTTTTATTTGGTTGAATTTAATCTGTAGGAGACCTGAAGGGCTTGAATCTGGGATGGTTTCCACCAAGAAATTTGTTTGATTCTGCTGGGTACCCAAGGTTGCTACATTTGGAACTATTTTAATTTAGTTATAACATAATGTTTCTTTAACCACTCAGGAAGTATAAATTCAACACCAGATCCAAGTGAGGAAAAGCCAGTGGTTGCAAATTCTCAGGTGATTATTACTGGATTTTTTTCCTCCTAACATCATGCTGGAGACAAATGAAATTCCTGATGTTGGGCAATTCCTTCCTCTTGGGTAAATGATTTTTTTTTCAAAAGCCAACCCCTTCATTAAAATTACGGCCACTTTGAGAGCCTTAGCTTCACAGAAAGAGGTTCAGTGACCCTCCAGCATTTCCAGTATCCCCCAGGTCTAGTCCCCTAGTTCAGCATGACAAGCTAATACTCAAAGTTCTAGGTTCTTAGGATCACCATTTGCCCTAGAACATTCATTCATTCATCCATCCAGTTGTTTAACATACATGTACTCAGCACTTATTCTGTTCCAGACTTTGTCCTGGGGCTTGTGCTCCATCAGAAATAAAACAATCAGAAATCCCTTACATCTTAATGAGGGTAGCCTTCATTTCCAACTTCACTGACTATACTTTTCTCAATTTTTCATTTTTGGAAGAGGAGGGAGTATAGGCTAGACTTATTTGCTTCTGGATCCAGAATTACACTTTAAAACACTTAAAAATTTATCAAGATGTTTTCCTTGGGAGGGGGTGGTTTTCAGAATATCTGGTCTGCAGTACTTACAAAAGTGGTCAAATATTTTATTTTTCAAACCCAGTAACTTCGATTGTTTCTCATTATCCCAACTTCATGCTTTAAGTATCATTTCTTAGGTAGTTGAAGATATGTATAAGCTTATTTAAATTGTTTTGCTCTGTCTGGTCTATTAATTCTGATTTGTCTGGTGTAATTTGTTGTTACTTTGTAATTTGTGTTATTTTGTGGTATTTGTGTTCTTTAAATACCTTATTATTTTTTGCTCTGAGCTCATATTTCCATGATTCTATCAAAGCTAGTGATTTTCCACCTACATAATTTTTCCTCCTAAATAATTAGAAAACTGGGAAACAAAATATATTAAATGAGTGTTTTCAGACATTGGACAATAAACAGCACAAGACTGTGACCCTAGAGAGAAGGGAAACAAATGAAGTGAGCTTACAATTATATCAACTTATGGCCTGGAGGCACTTTCTAGGCTATAATGCAGAGAGGAGGAACCCAAAAAAGCTGAGTAGTCTAGCTGAGCGGAGATAAAGACAGAGTTTGAAGAAGCAGGGGCAGCTAGGATTGGCTGGACAGATGACTGTAGAAGAGGCAGAGCTACATGGAGAAAGAGCTTAGAGGACAGAGAAGTCCTCTGGAGTCTTTCACTAAATAGTGATCTGAGTGTATATGAGTGGAAACTCCACAACACCAGGGAAGGAACCACTGAAAAGCAATAGACAGTAATTTCTCGAGTTCTTATGGGGCTTGGAAAAGTTTACAATCCTACCAATTATGAGAGACCTCAATACAGGGGGCACTGGATAAAGTTCTTAGAAAGGCTGCTTTCTAAGAACTTTCTAGTGAGACTAAGTTAGCCCTAGAGCGAAGGCTGCTCTGTATCTACCCTAATAAACCTGAAAAGCAAGACTCTAAAAGATCAGCTTGATCTGCAAATAATTCAACTGCAAGCCAGAACACAGACCAGGACTCTTTAAAGGAATACAACAAAATCCAGCATTCACTAACATAAAATTCTTGCTGTTTAACAATTTAATTTTGTCATTTGTATCAGTTAAACTTTCTTGAAATTATACAGTCTTGAGTTACAAGTCAATAAGACTAATTTCCCATGCTAGAATCTGATCAACACATAAGAAATTGGGACAGATTAGGTACCAAAATACTCAGCACAAAACTTGTATATTTTTAGTATCATACATCCTAGGAACTACGAACAACATTCTAAAGCAGTGTTTCTCAACCACTTTTTTCATTATTGTCCCCCTAAGGAGACTTTTTAAATATCTTTTTTCATAATTTCTCCATCTCCATGAAATTTTAGTATCGCAATTATACAGATAAGTTTTTGTACACTGGCATATGCATATGTATATCTATGCTTTAAGCATTAAAAGAGTAAGATTTTTCTGCCCTCTTGGAGGCAATAATCACCCCAATTGAGAATGCATACTTCAGACCTTATACAGTTCACTCCTCAGTCACTTCAAACATTGAAAGTAGGGGTCTTTGTGCTACTTGCCTGCATTTCTATCTCTTAGCAATGATAAATTAGAAATTTAAATTTTAAGAAAGCAGTTCTGTTAGCATCCAAAAGCATGAAATATTCAGGGGTAAATCTGAAAAATGATGTTAAAAACTTGGACACTGAAAACTATAAAACATTGCTAAGAGAAATTAAAGAAATAATTTAAATGGAGAGTTACACCATGTTCACCCATAAGACAACTTCAATGTCATTATGATATCAGTTCTCCTCAAATGAATATACATTTCAATACAATTCCAATCAAAAGTCCAACAATTTTTTTTGGTAGAAATTAGTAATCTGTTCCTAAATATATATGTATATATAAATTATATGTGTACATATATATGTATATATAAGTTAGTGTATATATACATATATATACATTAGTGTATATATGCATATATACATTAGTGTATATATGCATATATTAGTATATATGTTACATGTATAGTATATATTAGTATATATGTATATATAAATTAGTAATCTGTTTCTAAAATACATATGAAAAATAAAAGCCTAGAATAGACAATTTTGAGAAAGAACACTGCCTAATTTTAAAACTAAAAAACTACTACAGGGGCACCTGGGTGGCTCAGTTGGTTAAACTTCTGACTTAAGCTCAGGTCATGATCCCAGGGTCCTGGGATTGAGCCCCGCATCAGGCTCCCTGCTCAGCGGGGAGCCTGCTTCTCCCTCTCTCTTGCTGCTCCCCCTGCTTGTGTGCTCTCTCTCTGTGTGTGTCAAATAAATAAATAAAATCTTTAAAAAAGAAAGACTACTACAAAACTACAATAATCAAGACAGAATGGCAATTGTGTAAGGATAAATGTAGGTCAATGGAACAGAATAGAGTCCAAAAATAGACTATGCACATTTCAATATTTCAGTGTTCCAATAGGCATTTCAATAGGGAAAGGACAGTCTTTTCAACAAATGGTGCTGGAATAACTGGATATCCATATGAAAAAATATGGACCTCAACACTTACCTTACTATATAAAAAAGTAACTCAAAGTGGATCATATACATAAATGTAAAAGCTAAAACTATAAAATTTCCAGAAGAAAATGGAATATTTGCAATCTTGAATTAAACAGTAAATCCTTAGATATGACCAAAAAAAGTGGGGGGGGGGCACAAAAATAAAAGAAAAAAATGGACTTCATCAAAGTTAAAACCTTTGAATGTTTGAAATACACTGTTAAGAAAATAAAAGGACTGTGAGAACATATACATCATAAAGTACTAGTATTCAAAATATATGAAGAATTCTTGCAACTCAATAATAAGACAATGTAATGAAAAAGTAGGAAAAACATTTGAACGGTCACTTCACCAAACAAAATATACCATGACAAAAACACAAGAAAGATGCACAACAGTAGACCATTAGTCATTAGAGTAATTCAAATTAAAACCACAGAGATACTAAAGGATTATTCACCACAACCAAGTGGGATTTATCCCTGGGCTGCAAGGTTGGTTCAACATCTGCAAATCAATCAACGTGATACAATACATTAGTAAAAGAAAGAACAAGAACCATATGATCCTCTCTATAGATGCAGAAAAAGCATTTGACAAAGTACAGGATCCTTTCTTGATCAAAACTCTTCAGAGTATAGGGATAGAGGGTACATACCTCAATATCATAAAAGCCATCTATGAAAAACCCACAGTGAATATCATTCTCAATGGGGAAAAACTGAGAGCTTTCCCCCTAAGGTCAGGAACACGGCAGGGATGTCCACTATCACCACTGCTATTCAACATAGTATTAGAAGTCTTAGCCACAGCAATCAGACAACAAAAAGAAATACAAGGCATCCAAATTGGCAAAGAAGAAGTCAAACTCTCACTCTTTGCAGATGATGCTTTATGTGGAAAACCCAAAAGGCTCCACCCCAAAACTGCTAGAACTCATACAGGAATTCAGTAAAGTGGCAGGATATAAAATCAATGCATAGAAATCAGTGGCATTCCTATACACCAACAACAAGACAGAAGAAAGAGAAATTAAGAAGTCGATCCCGTTTACAATTGCACCCAAAACCATAAGATACCTAGGAATAAATCTAACCAAAGAGGCAAAGGATCTGTCCTCAGGAAACTATAAAATACTCATGAAAGAAATTGAGGAAGACACAAAGAAATGGAAAAACATTCCATGCTCATGGATTAGTAGAACAAATATTGTGAAGATGTCAATGCTACCTAGAGCAATCTACACATTCAATGCAATCCCTATCAAAAGACCAACCACTTTTTTCAAAGAAATGGAAGAAATAACCCTAACATTTGTATGGAACCAGAAAAGATCCTGAATAGACAGAGGATTGTTGGAAAAGAAAAGCAAAGCTGGCAGCATCCCAATTCCGGATTTCAAGCTCTATTACAAAGCTGTCATCATCAAGACAGTGTGGGACTGGCACAAAAACAGACACATAGATCAATGGAACAGAATAGACAGCCCAGAAATGGACCCTCAACTCTATGGTCAACTCATCTTCGACAAAGCAGGCAAGAATGTCCAATGGAAAAAAGACAGTCTCTTCAACAAATGGTGTTGGGAAAATTGGACAGCCACATGCAGAAGAATGAAACTGGCCCATTTCCTTACACCATACACAAAAATAGACTCCAAATGGTTGAAAGACCTCAATGTGAGACAGGAGTTCATCAATATCCTAAAGGAGAACACAGGCAGCAACCTCTTTGACCTCAGCTGTAACAACTTCTTCCTAGAAACATTGCCAAAGACAAGGAAGCAAGGGCAAAAATGAACTATTGGGACTTCATCAAGATAAAAAGCTTTTGCACAGCAAAAGAAATAGTCAACAAAACCAAAAGACAACTGACAGAATGGGAGAAGATATTTGCAAATGACATATCAGATAAAGGGCTAGTGTCCAAAATGTATAAAGAACTTCTTAAAGTCAACACCCAAAGAACAAATGACCCAATCAAGAAATGGGCAGAAGACATGAACAAACATTTTTCCAAAGAAAACATCCAAATGGCCAACAGACACATGAAAAAGTGCTCATCGCTTGGCATCAGGGAAATCCAAATCAAAACCTCAATGAGATATCACCTCACACCAGTCAGAATGGCTAAAATTAACAAGTCGGGAAACGACAGATGTTGGCGGGGATGCGGAGAAAGGGGAACCCTCCTACACTGTTGGTGGGAATGCAAGCTGGTGCAACCACTCTGGAAAACAGTATGGAGGTTCCTCAAACAGTTGAAAATAGAGCTACCATACGATCCAGCAATTGCACTACTGGGTATTTACCCCAAAGATACAAATGTAGGGATCCCAAGGGGTACGTGCACCCTTATGTTTATAGTAGCAATGTCCACAATAGCCAGACTGTGGAAAGAGCCAAGATGTCCATTGACAGATGAATGGATAAAGAAGATGTGGTATATATATACGATGGAATATTATGCAGCCATCAAAAGGAATGAAATCTTGCCGTTTGCAACGACGTGGATGGAACTGGAGGGTATTATGCTGAGTGAAATAAGTCAATCAGAGAAAGACATGTATCATATGACCTCACTGATGTGAGGCATTCTTAATCTCAGGAAACAAACTGAAGGTTGCTGGAGTGGTGGGGGGTGGGAGGGATGGGGTGGCTGGGTGATAGACATTGGGGAGGGTATGTGCTATGGTGAGCACTGTGAATTGTGTAAGACTGTTGAATCACAGTCCTGTACCTCTGAAACAAATAATACATTATATGTTAAAAAAAAAAGAAGAAGAAGAAGAAGATAGCAGGAGGGGAAGAATAAAGGGTGGGAAATCGGAGTGGGAGACGAACCATGAGAGACTATGGACTCTGAGAAACAAACTGAGGGTTCTAGAGGGGAGGCAGTGGGGGGGATGGGTTAGCCTGGTGATGGGTATTAAAGAGGGCACATTCTGCACGGAGCACTGGGTGTTATACGCAAACAATGAATCGTGACACTACATCAAAAACTAATGATGTAATGTATGGTGATTAACATAACATAATAAACAAACAAACAAACAAACAAAACAAAAAACAAAAAACACCACAGAGATACTAATACACACTATTTGAATGTCTAAAGTTTTAAAATGAACCTGACCATACCAAGTATTGACTAGGTTACAGAGTACCTAAGACTCTCAAATATTGCTGCTGAGACTGAAAAATGGTACAGTCACCTTAGAAAGCAGTTGAGCAGTTGTTTTTATAAGGTTAACACTTTATATTCCATATGATCTGGCACTATGGCTCCTAAATATTTACTCAAGAAAAAAGAAAACACTGCATAAGTGCTTACAACAGCTTTGAAATAGCCCAAACTTGTAAACAACTCCAAAGTTTGTGAACTGGTGAATGGCTAAGCTAATTTTGTTGTATCCATATAATGTTAATACTGCAGCAATAAAAAGCGACGAACTGCGGATATACTCAATGACATGGAGGAATCCCAAAAGCATTATGCTTGGAGGGGAACAGACCCAAAAGACTATATACTGCATGGTTCTATTTATATAAAATTGTAGAATTTAAAAAAAGGCAAAATTAAAATGATAAAGAGCAGATCTAACTTGGAGCTGGGGGCAGGGGAGAGAGGACAGAGTGGGGGGTAAAGGAGGGGCATTCTGTAACAGGTGATGAAAAGATGATGAAATTGTTCTATTTCTTAATTTTATCGGTGGTTCCACGAATGTTCCCATCGGTCAAAACTTCAGTAAATTTTATTTTATGTATTAAATTGTACCTTAATAAAGCTGACTTAAAAAAAAAATCCAAGGCCCTAGTTTTTGTGCCTTTTCCTAAATTTATGAATGTTTAGTAGGGGTAGGGATTTGGAAGGATCTTCAGGTTTTATAGGGTGGATTCAACAACCCCTTCCCTTATTTGCCATGGGTAAACTTGTTCCTTGTGCACTTCTGTCTTCCAAGATCTGCCCCATAAAATGCAATGATCCCTAGTCCCGGGATCACAACCAGTTGGGAGGACAGAAGCATGTTCAGGAGCCTCGTGGTCCTTCTACCTGTTGTTACTCATTCACCCCTTACCTCAGCCAGGCTCTGGGACATCCCTAATTTTATCCTCTCACCTTTGACTGGCTCTAAGCTGCTGCTGCTATTTTTCCTATGCTCATTTTCCCATGAAACCATGAGTAATGTTGGATAAGAAAGAGGGGACAACCCATTCTCCAATACCATGTGCTGGTCCAACTCTAGGGTTTCCACTGCACCTGAGACCACTTTATTTCTGTCTTCCCAAAGGTGGCTCACAAGTTCTGTACTAGATTCTGAGAACCATAAACTATCTCTGGCTTCTTGGGTAGAATTCCAGGGAGAGACACAGCAGCCCATGCTCATCCATGATGGTTCCAGTCAGTGGAGTTCAAACTAATTTTTTGCCTTGACTTTCTTTTTTAAATAAAACCTGGATTTGGATCATAAATATATGAAGCAGCCAACGGCAGCTGTGCTGGAAATTGAGGTGAGACTGGGTCCCCAAGTACTGCCCCAATAGCAGAGTTCAGAGAAGGCAAGAAAAGAAGAGAAGACCATAGAGTAGTAGAAATAAAAGTGCAGGGACAGAGAGGTTTGTAAGATGCTCAGGGCAACATAAGCAGGCTAGTGTGGCAGAGCAGGGCATACAAGATAATGCTGGAAAGCTGAGTTTGGGTTAGTTCATGGGTACTTTAGGTGACAATGCAGGAATGCTGAAAGCTCAACGCAAGAACAGAACTTACTGCTTCCAGCCTCCTCATTTTATAGTTAAGGAAAGTAGGACAGGGACAGTCCGGGGGTTACCCAGTGTCACAATGAATTAGTGGCAGACGTGAGACTAGAATTCTGTTCTCCTGACACTCAGACCAGTACTTATGATGACAGCAAGGACTTTTTTACAGTTGTACAGGCAGGGAGTAGCAAATTATTCTGGAAATTTCTATATGTAGAGGAAGGACTATGAAATGATCAGATGATAGGAAAATGACAACTCAGGTGGGTCTTTGCAACCCACCGTGTAGGAGAGAGAGGCTTCTCAGTTAAAGTGGATTCACTCACTGGCTTTCCAAAAAGTTCTCTAACAGGCTTTGAGAGTGAACAATCAACTTGGTCATTTCCCCAAGTAGGCCTGCTTCATGCCTCAGAAGAGAGTGAGCATCCAGCACTTCAGCCCTGAAATATGTAAGCATTGGCTCAACCTCTGTCTCTGTTCCTCAGTGTCAGGTTGAGTTAATTGTGTGCAAAGCATACACACTTCCCACCTTTTGGCAATGGATAAATTGCTCTGGTGGAAGACTTACTCAAGTAACTTATCCTCCTAATTGTTCTGGAACATTTCATTCTGCCCTTTCTCCTCCAACACAACAACCTCTTATCACAAATCATTCATTGTGGCTGGCAGAAATTATATAACAAATCCTAGCTTGGCCATTAGGGTCAAATAATAGACCTTTAATAGACTTCTATTAATTGAACATTTATAGGATAGGCCAAGAATACTAACTCGGTCTCTGCAGGTCTGCTGCAGAAATGATTCTGGAGATGGAGCAGTCTGTGTCTTGACTCTGAGCCAGACATCTGATGAATAACTAGAGGACGGTCAACTCCTCAGGATCATTAGCAAATGCATCCCCATTATCTATTCATTGATTTGATATTGATTAAAAAAAAAACTCTTCTAAACTCAAAGTGTTAATGTTGAGTTTTTCAAATCTTTGGACTGATTAGAGAAATCAAAATGAAATTTATTTTGAAAGCAGGAAATATAATGTGTGCTATGTGTGAATGCTCTAGGTTTATTAGGTTAAAAAACAAAGCAAAACAAGCCTGAACATACTTTGTTAAGATATGCTAATCCATGCCCCCACCACCCCCAACACACTTTTCCCCAATGTGAAACATCAAAATATAGTGTAAATCACCCTGGAAATGTGTGGTGGAAAGAAAATGTACACTCTGGTTGAGATAGTCAACACATACTGATTACTAGTTTTGTAAATGCTTATGAGTCTTTGCATTTCTTCCACATAATTCAGTATCAGAGTTAATGACGGATCCTAGTTCCCTCTGGCATAGAAGCACCTCAATTCCTGAAAGGTTTTGCTCCCTTCAAGACTGCTTATCAG
The DNA here is from genome assembly GCF_037043125.1 of Eumetopias jubatus. Classification (NCBI taxonomy): domain Eukaryota; kingdom Metazoa; phylum Chordata; class Mammalia; order Carnivora; family Otariidae; genus Eumetopias; species Eumetopias jubatus. The sequence goes on along the minus strand of NW_028274812.1, from coordinate 125,962,452 downwards.
CTGCAATAATTACCAATAAATCTCTCAGCATGAGAAATAACAGAGCCGAACGAGTCTGTGATGAATGCAGAGGGTAGTTGGTTCCTCTCCATTCATCTTGATAATCTTCATTGCTACGTAAACAGTAAGACACATTATCATGATTCATGTTTAAGTCAATTCTCAGCTCAACACTGATTCTGGAGAAATTCTATCTAGTCAACTGTTTCATTAGGGGTTGAATGGTAACATCAAGACAATGGCAAAAGACTGTGATGGTCTGAACTTGTAAGTGAATGTATGTGTCAGTGAGAGAGGAAGGGAGAAGAGCAATGAATCTCTGTGTGATCAGAGACATTGAGCAGTGTGTCTCATCAACAAACACTCTTCTGAGAATGGTTAACCACATTGTTTCCAATTATTCTCATCAGAATCCATGCTAACTTGATTTAGCAGACACTAGGTATGAAGAGCAAATCCCATTTCTGTGTTTCAAATAAATTCCAGGTCTGTATTTAACATCCTAAAAGTTACAGGTATTAAATCAACACGATCACTGCAGGACTACCAAAGAGCTGCTGTTAGGTAGATAGTCTAAAAATATCTGAGAACTGATAGGATCATATTTCCACACAAGTCTATGCCCAGTTGGAAAATCCTCAGTGTAAGAAAATAATTCTCAGGCAGGCACCTGGAAGAATCTGTGATTGCCACAACATTTTCAGTGAACCACTCCTGCCTGTGATAATGTCTTAATTTCTAGAGAACCAACCAGAGCTGATGAGGTCTGCCTGTCTGTTACAAGCCCAGAGGAAACCAGACACTCCCCAAGATTTGTTTCCCCTTAGGAGTTCATCAGTTCTCACTGTATGGGGTTATTTTTAAACATTGGTTTAAAATGTGCTGTAGCCCAGCTGTTCGACATCACAACATAAGGTCAATTTTATATAGTTGTTCTTCCTTGAAGAGCTAGAGTTAAGTGGCCCAAAAGGCCAATTTTCCTCACCAAAGAAAGTATTTGTTCTTGGAAAGTTGCCATTTTGCAGCCAAACTTATGTTGCCTTGTTTTACTAATGCAAATTTTGAACTTTGAAAATATTAATGTATTTAATTTTTATAGTTTTGGGGCTCGGGTTACCAGGTAGAGGCATGTCTCAATTATGTCCATTAATAATGAACAGAGCTAGATACGTTAAATCCACTGATAATTCCCAAATTTCACAAAGCCCAAGTTTAGCCAACCAAACTTTTTTTAAATGTGGTTTGAAATCTTAAAAATTGTGAGAATTAGCATCTTACCCGTGACCTTGTCAGAAGAGACTTTGCAAAATAGAATGGCAAAGAAGGGAAGGGACCCAACACGGACCAGGAAGCCAGACTTCCATGGGTTCAAATCCAAGCTCTGCCACTTATTGGCTTAGCTGAGTGAGCTTGCCTCAGTCTTCTCCATCAATGGGGTTGGAACTGATTTGTATAAATTAGATGAGCTGGTATATATCAAGCTACAAAATGACATAAAGCTTTTCTTTGTTGGTCGACCTCACTCAATTCCTGTGAAGGAAGGCTCATTTTATAGGTGGGGAAACTGAGGCTTAGAAGGGTAAACTCACTCAGGGCGATTAGAAAGGAAGAGCCAAAGAGTGTTTGCTGGTTTACTCCATGACACAGTTGCTATTTACAGTGAGTATTATGTTTCACTTTTCTTTGAGCTGAGCAAACTTTTTATTTCAAGTGCTTTGAATTATCCCTTTTTCTCTCCTTCTTTTCATCCCTTCTTCCTTGTCTCCCTCTTTCCTTTCTTCCCACAAGTGTATTTTTAGCATCTCCCATTGGGCAAACTGCGCTCTCAATCCTAGTGAAACAGTTACATATCATTAAAAGGAGGCCTCCCGGTGCCCATGTGTCCCGCAGGGGGAGAAGGCACCGTCAGGCCAGACCCGTGCCCTCCCCACTTCCTCTGTGCCGGCTAAAAGCTTTTGGCTTCACTTTTCCTCGGGGCTCATTCTGCCGTTCCTAGCAAGGTGCCATCTGGACACAGTCACCTGCCTGCAAACGGCTCTAAAATGAAGCCTTGCCCAACAGCCCCTCATCTAAAAGTGAGCCTCCTGTGCTCCAAAGGACATGGTCCCCACTTCTGTCTCCCTCCTAGTGCATGAATCATTCCAACGAGACACAACAGAACCCCGTGGCATTGTCAGGGGACCCAAAGATGCTATATGTTCCAGACTTCCCCAGATAGTGCTGACTTCCATGTCATTGCAATCTTCTCCAGAAAGACAATTCATTAAATGTAAGCCTAAATGTAATTGTTAAAAATCTGAATAAGTGTTGCCTTTTGTACAGAAAAAAAATATGAGAAGTATTTCCTCACCAGAAAATATGATCAGGGTAGGATCACTTCCTTATCCTAACCAACATGCCACCTCCCACATCAGTGTCGGCCCAGAAATCTAAGCATTTTACATTTGCAAGACCTTGTCTTCAGTCTAGCCAAAATGAATTAAGCTCACTTGGTTTTACCATGCATGTGTGCACATGTATGTGCTTATGTGTGCCTATGTGTGCATGCGTGCCTGTATGTACATGGGACCATGTGAGTTTTCCTTCCGGGGAGGTGAGCTGCAGAGACTGGTCTTCTGATATAAAAACTCTGGGTTCTTGGGCACCTGGGTAGCTCAGTCAGTTAAGCGTCTGCCTTCAGCTCAGATCATGATCTCAGGGTCCTGGGATGGAGCCCCGCATTGGGCTCCCTGCTCGGGGGGTCTGCTTCTCCTCTAATCCTCCCCTGCCCAGCTCATGATTTCTCTCTCTCTCTCACACCCTCTATCTCTCAAATAAATAAATAAAACCTTTAAAAAATAAAAATATAAAATAAAAATATAAAAATAAAAACTCTGGGTTCTCATGGGCAGCCAGGTTGCCTGGACATGCTGTATTCACAGATGTGACTTTGAACCCCAGATGGATAGGTTCTCATAAAGGAATGCCACCCTTAGGGTATTTGGAGCTGCTGGTCACCCTGAGTTTTCATCCTTCAGTCTCCCTCTGAAGCCAGTAGATGGGTAGCTGGAAGTAGGGGACTAAGGGAAGTGTGCCTAGAGATAAGCCAGACACAAGTGAGCAGGGAGAGCTCAGAACAGCCGCAGGAACCTGGGGGGAGGGTCGCCCAGGACTAGAGACAAAGGGACCTTGAAGATGGGCTAACCCCACCCTTCTGTTCCCTTGACTAAGAACCCAAGCCTGATAGCTTGCTCCCTCTCCCTCCTCAGCCAGTTGACTAGCGACAGCAAGCTGAACCCTTTTTAGAAAATCTCACTTAGGACTAGATGATTTTTTAAAAAATGTAATGGGTTTCAAAGACAAAACAGATGAAAATGCTGTTGCTGAATGGGGAGAGGAGCAAAGAGAGCCTTTTAAAAACAGTCACCAAAAAGCTCTAGGAGAAATGTGGGTGGTTGTCAACTCCACCAGTAGGGTAAAGGGGTCAGTACTCTCCATCTAGAAACTTTCCTAGCAAACCCAAACCTGTCAGAGTTGCTGTAGAATGCCATCACCTGGGGGGTTAAAAAGAAGGCAGGTGCCTGACCCAACCTCAGAGATTTTGATTTAATGGCATCAGGTGTCCTGGGCCCGGTGATTTCTTGAAGCTCCCCAGGAGGTTCTGATGTGCGCCGAAGTTTGCAAACCATTGTTAAAGCATGGGCTTTTCTCCGTCCTTCTCTTGTCACCTGCCAGACTGCCCAGAGCTTATGCTCCTCCAAACTCTAGTTACGTTTACCACCCGTGGGGCTCCCAGGCACATTCACGATGCGGCCACACACCACTGTGGTTCACTTCCCTGGGCCTGAGCCCTGCTTCTGAGTGGGTCGATAGATCTGTCACAGGGAAAGTGATCCTTGGAGAGACACAAAATGACTCCCTGAAAATGGTCCTTCTCTTTGAAACACAGCCCAAGCAAACTCACATTGCTCTAAAGGGAGGAATAGAAAAGCATGCTCACTTATCAGTGTATGAAACTGTGCTCTCTCTCTGACCCTCTCTGCCCGGCTGTGCTATTACAAGTAGCTGGACTACCACCACATTCCCCATAGCCACAGAAAATAAAGGGAGGGACACTGTAAAGAATGGTCTTCAAGTGAGTGGGGATGTGATTGGGTTTGCTTTCAGGAAAATGAGCCCCACTCGTGGGCATGGACAATGGAGGATAATAAGGAGACTGGAGTCAGGGAGACCAGTTTGGAGGCTGAGGGCATGGGGAAGTTCAGAGAGGACGGTAGCCTCTGCTAAGGCCAGGGCCAGGAGAAGACAGATATATGAAAGGCTTGTCTGAAATAGAATTGGTGGATGGGTAACAGGTTTGGTGATGAAAGAATTTAGGGAGATCTGAATGTCTGAGCCAGATGACTGAGAACGTTATGATGCAGGAAATGTTAAGAACCACTACTCTAAGGAAACTGACATGGGAAAGAGTCACTAACCAGGAGAGAGGGTTGCCTTAGGAACTGTAAGGTGTACCAAAGCTTCTTCTTAAATGTCCCCACTGTTGACCTGGGAATTTCCTGTGTAACTCTGACAACCATCCTCAAGCTCTGGCCCATGGAAGGAAATGGGGAGAAAGTGTGAAATACCTGTTTTTAATGGTTTTCAGTTTGATGCTCCACAATGGGGTTTACACTCTCAGCTAAAATGAGTTGCATGGTGGTGAAGGGGACAAACATGACCTCTACCCATAATTCCTTAAAATCTTTGTAGTCATGAAATAAATATTAAATAAGTATTAATATCTATAAAGAGCCATTATTAATATTATTAAATTAAATAAATAGCTATTAAAAGTAGCTTTGTAAAAGCTTTATAATTATGGCTGTCACAATCATTAATGTAATTTACCAAATGGCAGAAACTTCTGCAGTATTCCTGATTCCTTAAAAGGCATAGGAAATTGGTAGAAAATGCCAAAACCTTGTAATGGTTTTTATTATAACCCCAGATAACAATGGGGGTTTGTTGTCAGACATTCAAATGAGGCAAATAATGTAGGTAAAGAATTCCTCTTTAAAAAAGTAATCTTTCTTCTAAATGCAAAAATAACACAAGGTCATTGTAAAACTAGTAAAAATGTAAAAAAAAAAAAGTAAAAAAAATAAAATAAAAGCCACCCATAATCGCAACAGTCACAGATAATTATTACTAACATTTTGTGATGTATTTTTCCTCTTTTCCTATAAATAAATATACTTTTTTTAACACATTGGGATCATATTGCATACAACATTTTCTATCTTTTTTTACTTGCTATTATAATTAAGGTTTCTTCCACTATTATTAAATATTCTTCAAAAACATGATGGAATAGCTCTTTTCCTTTTTCATGTTCCTTCAGTGGAAATATTGTGGTGAGTATAAAATATATTGCATATGTTCTCAAGATATATGATCAGTTGTATATTTAAATGCAATTCCAGAAACTTGGCCTTCTTGTCGCCTTTTAGTCTCTTTTATGTAGGTCCTCCAGTAGAAGCTCTCATAGATGACCTTTGGTTAACTAACATTATGATTAATTGATTCTCCATCTACTCTATTCTTCCATGGGCAGCTAGTAGACTGCCAAATACATGGACATGCTTCTGCCCTCACCACTTCATGTGTATGATTACCAAGAGTTGGCTGAGTTTGTTCCCAAGCCTGTTTATGCTGTTTGGACATATTATAATTACACAACTTAACCTATATATCACACAAACCAATGAAACCTTAGTGTGAAAGAGTGGTCATTTCCATGAATATAAAGGAGAATGCTTTGGAAATACTCTATAAAAGCAAGTTGCTTAGAATATTCTTGTTCAAAAACAGGTGTGGACAAAAATCAATTATTTGAATACACTATCAATCTATAATTCCAAACTGAAATTTGTTTTTAATAGCATTTATAATAGCTCACAGAAAATGGTATGTTTAAGTATAAATCCAGCAAAACATGTACATGATCTATAAGTTGAAAACTACAAAACACTAAGGAAAGAAATAAAAGAAAATGTAAATAAGAGTAGAGACAAATCATATCCATTGATTGGAGGACTCAACATAGTAAAAATGTCAATTTTCCCCACATAGATCTATAGATTTAGTGCAATCCCAATAAAAATTCCAGTTGTATCATACATAGACAAGCTGATTCCAAACTTGATATGGGAAAACAAAGAAATTAAGATAGCTGAAACAATTTTGAAAAAGAATAAACTTGGATGAATCACATTACTACAGTAATCACGACAGTGCAATTTGGTGAAAGGATAGATCAAAGGAACATAACTGAGTCTAGAAATAGACCCACACAAGCATGGCCAACTTATTTCTGACAAAAGTACAAAAGTAGTTCAATGGAGGAAGGATAGCTTTTTAACAAATGTGTTGGAACACCTGGACATCCATATATAAAAATATGAATTTTGACCTGTACACATTTCATACAAAAGTTAACTCAAATGGATCAGAACTCTAAATGTATAATATAAAACTATAAAACTTCTAGAAGAAAACATAGGAGAAAATCTTTGTGACCTGAGGTTAGGCAAAGGCACATGACACCAAAAGTATGATCCATATAAGAAAATATTGATAAATTGGACTTTTGCAAAATTAAAAACACTCACTTTGCACAAAACATTGTTAAAAGAATGGAAACATAAGCTACTAACAGGGAGAAAATTCTTGCAAATCTCATATCAACAAGACTTTATTCAGAATATATAAAGAACTCTTAAAATTCAACAATAAGAAAGTAATGAGGCAATTTAAAAATAGGTAAAAGACATGAACAGACACTTCACTGTAGAGGCTATAAGGTAATAAATGAACACATGAAAAGATGTGCAATGCCATTAAATTTAAACCATGACAAGATACAAGTATGCCCCCCTAAGAATAGCTAAAGTTAAAAATACTGAAAATATTAAGTGCTGGTTTAAATCAGAGCAACTGGAACTCTAATATATTATTGGTGGGAATGTACCCACGAAATTGGTTTGGCAGTTTCTGATAGTTAGATATATACTTATTCTCTGGCCCAGCAACCCCACTCCTAGGTGTCTACCCTCGAGAAATGAGAACTTACGTTCACACGAAAACCTAAACACAAGTGTTTGTAGCAGCTCTAATCACAATAGCTAAAACTGGAAACAAGCCACATGCCTTTCAACAAGTGAATAAACAGACGGTGGTACATCCGTACAATGGAATACTACCTGGCAATAAAAATGAATGAACTGCTAATATAAGCAACCGCTTGGATGAATCTCAAAAGTATTATGCTGAGGGAAAGCAGCCAGGCTCAAAAGTTGATATATTCTATGATGTCTTTATATAACATTCTTGAAAAGACAGAACTATAGTGATAGAGATCAGATTAATGGTTGCCAGGGGTTATAGGTTAGGGGAAAGGGTCTCTATAAAGGAATCCCAGGCAGGAATTTTCTTGGATGGTGGAACTGTTCTGTATCCTGATTATAGTGGCGTCTCCATGAATCTATACATGTTTTAAAACTTGTAGAACTGTACATCAAAAACAAGAAGTCAATTTTAGTGTATGATAAATTAAAAAATAAATGTTAAAAATTAGGTGTGGTCAGGACAATCATCGAAAAATAGAGGAAATCTAATCCATATCTAGAAGATTTCTGCACTCAGGTTGTTTTGAAAGTGTTTTAAATTCTGGCTGCACTTAAATATGCTGAAATAATCATGGAAGACACATTATGGGCAGGATTTATTCGAGAAAGATAATGAGGAACTCCAGTCAGGAGACCATACAGAAAGAAAAGATCTTGGCCTTATATCAAAGCATTACTGAGTGCTTGTTTACATATTTTGAATTAAAATTATAATCTTTTTATGCTTCCCTATGAATTTCTACTAACCACCTAGCTCATAATCTCATTGGATAACAATGTTATTAGGGATCTTTTATTGCAGCCATTTACTTTTTTAAAAGTATCCGATAGTCTATTCATGTGAAATATTTTATTTTGAAACAAATTTTCTTAATGGTATTTTGTTACATCTTACTCTTCATCTTAAAACAAATAAATGTGCGTTTTAGGTATGCACCATAGGCCCTTGATACAAATGGATTCCGTGGATAAGTCATAATATTGTTCAAGAATATATGGTCCTGGGAGAGAGGTATGTGTGAAAACCACACAATGTTTGTTCCCAGTTTAGGGCCTTTGTTGCTATACAACAAGGTCAAGATAATGACATTAAGATTATTTATTGATTTAAGCTCCCAAAAGCCAACCTTTGTTCATAGAACAGTTCTTTCCACCCTCTTCTGATTAAATTATCACTGAGTGTTCAAGCATTTAAATTATTAGCACAAAAGTAGTGTACTTTTGATAGAATCACTAGGCTGAACTGAAAGAAAGGAAAATCTTTAATCATGTCAAAGAGAGAAGAAGAAGTCACTTGTAGTCTTCTTCAAAGTTTTGTCTACTCCACACGGCCATCCAAAGGTACTGGATCATCTTTGTTGTAGCCATTATAATAGCAAAGCTTCCAGGTTAGGGATGGTGATTCCATGCAGAAATTTCTTCCAGGCATTTCTTAGGAAGTGTAAATGTTTTAATGAATCTCAACAAAAATCAATCAAGAAATTGAGGAAACTGGAAAAAGTATAGTTCTCCTGAAATTATTAAAGCTTAACAATCTACTTAGAGATGTTGCTTATTCTGAGTGATTCAATGACATCAAGCAAGAGCTGACCTCGGGAGGCAAAGGTTAAGGTTGACATTTCCAGGAACTGGGAACAGGAATGCAGATTGGTCATGATCTCATCAATCGGAGCTGCTATAGATGTTGCCTTGTGGGTGTGTTCATGGCTTGTCTCCTGCTGGTGGTGAGTCCTCTTGTAAATAAAATAAATGTTGTTGAATTCGTGTGCATTGTATACTTTACAAATCTGTAAGTGGTATTCTAAGGAATAACAAGTTTTAGAAGCAAAATTAGTTCTTCAACTGGCAATTTCAAAAGCGATTCTGTGTAATGCTACTAACCATGCTAGGAGACCCAAGTGTTACACGATTCAAGTACTGTTCCAATATTTGCTGGCATTTTCCAATGTTTGAATATTCTCTGTACTGTGCTTATATAGTAGCTACTGGCCACTCGTGTCCATTAAACTCTTGAAATGTGGCTCATACAAATTGAGTTGAGCTGGACTCCATAGAATAAATATGAATAAAAAGAAGCAAAATATCTCATTAGTAGTTTTTATATTGATTATATATTGATATGATAACATTTTGGATATATTGGTTTACATAAAATATATCATTAAAATTAATTTCACCTGTTTCCTCTTTACTTTTTTAACATGGCTACGAGAACATTTAAAATACGCATGTGTCTTGGACAGTGTTGATCTATAGGTTACAGCTCCTTGTAGATACAATGAAACCTTTTAAAATTTACAAAACAATTTTTTAGATATTCATAATAATGAGTAGAGAGTATGAAGAATATTGGAATTATTTTGAGCATGACGTGATTTCTGGAATTCCAAAATCCTGAAGATTACTGTCAGGAACTTGGAAACCCTAGTTGAGGGCACCTGCTTTGGAGTACAACATTCAGTTTCTGCCTCAACTCTGATGCTGGACTTCCTTGTTATGTAATGGGATGATAATAAACACCACATAGTGTCATGAATATTGTTAAAAATAATACAGGGCACCATTCTTCCCCCTGAGCTTCTTCATGGTTCCTGGAACCTCTGCTGCTCCCTTGTCTCTGGGACTTGGCATCTGCACTTGGCAGTGTCTTGCCCATTCTCCTACCAGCCAGATGAGCATCCTTATTCCACTCTTGTAAAATAAACAGCCAACCATTATGGAGTGCCAACTTAGGCCAAGACACTGTTCTGTGAGCTTTGTGTAGCCCACAAATGGACCCTGTTATTGTATACCTTTACAGACAGATATAATGAGGCACAGAGAAGTTAACTTATTCTAGGTAATCCAGCTCAAAAGTAGCAGAGCCTGGATTCAAACAAGACAACCAGGTTCTAGAATCTGCAGACTTTTTCTTCCCTTCCTCCATCACCTCCTTCCCTCCCTTCTTTCCCCTCCCTTTCTCTTTTTTGAACCCTCAAACTGAGCTTAGCACTCCCTAGTTCAGGGCCAGTTGCCATCTGTGGTCCATACCAAGGCCACATTTCCCTCATTCTCTGTCCTTCCAAACTCCATCCCATTCCTTTCTTACCCCAGTGGCAACCACCATTATGTTCTTAATGTGTTTCTTTTTATTTGGTTATGTTCTTGCAGGATGTGGGGTGCCTACCTGGCTCAGTTGGTAGAGCATGCAGCTTTTGACCTTCGGGTTGTGATTTCGAGCCCCAAAGTGGGTGTAGAGATTGCTTAAATAAACTTAACAAAATGTTCTTGCAGAATGTATATGAGCTCCATCTTGCCTGCCTGTAAGATAGAGTAATAATAGTACCCACTCTGTGGGTATGTTTGGAGGAAGAATCAATCACCTGTGCTATAAATACATCAGTGATGCCACCCGTACAGGATGAGGGTTCACTGAGCTCAAGGCTCTATCATCCCACATGGAATGTTGTCAAGTCCAGTCTTATAAATTTACCCCTCATTGTAGATTTACTTGCATTTTCCTGATTAGTAAAGGTTTTTAAACAAGTTATACACTTACGAGCCTTGTGGGATTCCTCTTCTATAAATTGCTGTTCATGTCTTTTGCCCATTTTTTTCCCACTGTGATTGCTGCTCCTTACTTGTCAACTCAAAGCCGTAGCTATTCTAGACATAGATCCCTCATTTTTTTAAGATTTAAAGTTTTTATTTAAATTTTAGTTAGTTAACATATATGGTAAAATTGGTTTCAGGAGTAGAATTCAGTGATTCATCACTTAACATAAAACACCCAGTGTTCATCACAACTGCCTTCCTTAATACCAATCCCCCATCTAACCCACCTCCCACCCACGTCCTTCCATCAATCCTTAGTTCCTTAGTTTGTTCTCTATATTTGAGTCTCTCTCTCTCTCTTTTTCACAGAAAGAGAGAGAGGGAAGAAAGGCAGAGGGAAAGGGAAAGAAAGAATGTTAAGCAGAGCCCAAGGCCCTGAGATCATGACCTGAGCCAAAATCAAGAGTCTGACACTTAGCCTACTGAGCCACCCAGGCACCCCTATGTTAAGAGTCTCTTATGGTTTGTGTTCCTCTCTTTTTTTTTTTTCCACTTCCCCCATGTTCATCTGTTTTCTTTCTTAAATCCTCACATATGAGTGAAATCATATGGTATTTGTCTTTCTCTGACTGACTTAATTCACTTGGAATAATACTCTCTAGTCCCACCCATGTTATTGCAAATGGAAAGATTTCATTCTTTCCAGTGGCTGAGTAATATTCCATTGTGTTGTGTGTGCGTGTGTATGTGTGTGTGTGTATCTTTTTTCCTGCAGTCTCTGTCTTTGGCCACAGATTGCACACCCAGTCACTAAATGAAGTGGCCTCTTTAGGCCCTACTCCTGTCAGACACTGGACAGTTTGGGTCCTTTAACCAGGGAAGACCTCCTTCTGGACAGTACTTCACAGTTATTTCTAATGCACATTCATTTGAACTTTTTCCTATGTTCTGACTCTTGTTTATCACTTCTTTATTTGATAAAATATTTATCGAGCACCTATCATGTACAGTTAGAGTTCTAGACATTGGGATATAAGACTGAGCAAATAGGCACAGTCTCTGCCCTTAGAATGCTGGGGGAGGGGGTGGGGGACGACAGACAAAAAAATAGCAAGATATATGTCTCCAAACTTGGACACAGCTCAGATGTCCTTCAGTAGGTGAATGGATAAAGATGGTCCATCCAGACAATAGACTATTATTTAATGCTAAAAAGAAATGAGCTATCAAGCTATGAAAAGAGATGAAGGGAACTGAAATGCACATTACTAAGTGAAAGAGACCAATCTGAAAATATACTGTGTGATTTCAACTCCATGACATCCTGGAAAAGACAAAACTATGGAGGCAGTGAAAAGATCAGTGGTTGGCAGGGGGTGGAGGAGGGAGGGATGAGTAGGTGGAGGAGTCTTGGGGCAGTGAAAGTACACTGTGTGATACCATAATCGTAGACATGCATCATTATGCATTTATCCAAACCCACAGAACGTACAACACCAAGAGCCAACCCTAATGTAAAGTATGGAATTTGGGTAATGATAATGTGTCAGTGTCGGCTCATTGATTGTAACAAATGTAGCACTTTGGTGGGGGATGTTGATAATGGGGGAGTCTGTGCATGTGGGGGGGCAGGGGATATATGGGAAATCTCTGCACTCTATACTTAATTTTGCTGTGAATATATATATATATATATACACACATACACAAACACATATATGTATTTATCTATATGTATGTATGTAAAATGTGTCAGCTGGTGGTAAGTGTTATAGAAAAAATAAGCAGAGAAGAAGATGAAAAGTGATAAATGTTTTTCTTGAGAGTTTGGTCCAAGAAGGCCTTTTTGAGGAAGCACATTCGAGCAGAGACCCGAAGGGAATGTGAGGGAGTGAGCTACAAGAATATCAGGAGGAAGAGCATCCCAGTCAGAGAAAACAATAAGTGCAAATATCCTGAGGCAAGAATCAGCTTTGTGTGTGTTCCAGGGACAGCCAGCAGGACACTGTGATGTGTGAGAGAGATGCAAAAAGTCAGTCTGGAGGTTTATGGTCAACTAATCTTTGACAAAGGAGGCAAGAATGTCCAATGGAAAAAAGACAGTCTCTTCAACAAATGGTGTTGGGAAAATTGGACAGCCACATGCAGAAGAATGAAACTGGACCATTTCCTTACACCACACACAAAAATAGACTCCAAATGGTTGAAAGACCTCAACGTGAGACAGGAGTCCATCAAAATCCTAAAGGAGAACACAGGTAGCAACCTCTTTGACCTCAGCCACAGCAACTTCTTCCTAGAAACATCGCCAAAGGCAAGGGAAGCAAAGGCAAAAATGAACTATTGGGATTTCATCAAGATAAAAAGCTTTTGCACGGCAAAAGAAACAGTCCACAAAACCAAAAGACAACCGACAGAATGGGAGAAGATATTTGCAAATGACATATCAGATAAAGGGCTAGTATCCAAAATCTATAAAGAACTTATCAAACTCAACACCCAAAGAACAAATAATCCAATCAAGAAATGGGCAGAAGACATGAACAGACATTTTTCCAAAGAAGACATCCAAATGGCCAGCAGACACATGAAAAAGTGCTCAACATCGCTCGGCATCAGGGAAATCCAAATCAAAACCTCAATGAGATACCACCTCACGCCAGTCAGAATGGCTAAAATTAACAAATCAGGAAATGACAGATGTTGGCGGGGATGTGGAGAAAGGGGAACCCTCCTACACTGTTGGTGGGAATGCAAGCTGGTGCAACCCCTCTGGAAAACAGTATGGAGGTTCCTCAAACAGTTGAAATTAGAGCTACCATACGATCCAGCAATTGCACTACTGGGTATTTACCCCAAAGATACAAATGTAGGGATCCAAAGGGTTACGTGCACCCCAATGTTTATAGCAGCAATGTCCACAATAGCCAAACTGTGGAAAGAGCCAAGATGTCCATCGACAGATGAATGGATAAAGAAGATGTGGTATATATCCACAATGGAATATTATGCAGCCATCAAAAGGAATGAGATCTTGCCATTTGCAATGACATAGATGGAACTGGAGGGTGTTATGCTGAGTGAAATAAGTCAATCAGAGAAAGACATGTATCATATGACCTCACTGATATGAGGAATTCTTAATCTCAGGAAACAAACTGAGGGTTGCTGGAGTGGTGGGGGGGTGGGAGGGATGGGGTGGCTGGGTGATAGACATTGGGGAGGGTATGTGCTATGGTGAGCGCTGTGAATTGTGCAAGACTGTTGAATCACACATCTGTACTTCTGAAACAAATAATGCAATATATGTTAAGGGAAAAAAAAAAGAAGAAGCTAGCAGGAGGGGAAGAATGAAGGGGAGTAAGTCAGAGGGGGAGACGAACCATGAGAGACGATGGACTCTGAAAAACAAACTGAGGGTTCTAGAGGGGAGGGGAGTGGGGGGATGGGTTAGCTTGGTGAATAGTATTAAAGAGGGCACATTCTGCGTGGAACACTGAGTGTTATGCACGAACAATGAATCATGGAACACTACATCAAAAACTAATGATGTAATGTATGGTGATTAACATAACAATAAAAAAATTATTAAAAAAAGAAAGTCAGTCTGGAGGACTGGGCAGGAGCTAGAGCATTCCAGAGCCAGCCTGTAGACCATAGCAGGAACCAGTTCAGTCTCCTGATTGACATAAGACAATTTTTCTTGAGTTAACACCTTAAGCTCTATCTCTCCTTTCAAGATGACTGGCAGTTCAGCTCTGATTCACTGTGTACAATTTTATGGTTTAAAATGAATTTAAAATAAAATTCTTTTAGCATTCTTGGAGATCATCTCCCTTATGTCCACCAGTTATAGGATGTTGAGCAGTTTAAGGAAAATAGAAAGAAATCCATAGAAGTGGTAAATAGCCCTTGTGTATAGAGAGAATATAATCATTATTGGAATTATGCACATCAACACAAAGATTTTTATTTTTAATTAGCAGAAATAAGTCATTTGTAGCCAACTGAGAGTTTAATAACTCTTTTTGGTAAGATTGTTGTAAGAGCCTGGAGAAATTAATCCTTTGAAAACTGGAATTAAAAAAAAAAAAGGAAAAGAAAAAAAGATTTCCTTAGTGCTAGCCTTGCTATTTCCTGTGTAATTTAGTGCAGTATTCTATTGGTTCAAAATGTTTTCAATTAAGAAAGACAAAACTTCCTATCCCAGATTAATCAAAATTCACTTTAAGTGACTTAAATTAACAACAGAAAAGGAAGCTTCATCAGCTTGAAAATTAAACTGAGCAGCATTTGGTTTATTATTTGGAAGTGCAAGTCAAAGGAAAATTTAATAAAATTTAATAGAATTTCTAAATAAAACAACATATGCTTTAAATTTCCTATCACAAAATTCAATAACAAGTATCATGTTAGACCATGTATCAGGCAGCATGGTTAGAAGACATCTCTGAGATCCCCATGTGAGGCTGACAGGTCATGATTTTGCCCTCTTCTTTTGTCCAAGGTGGATATGATTTGCTATTTCCCCATGAAAGCTATTTTTCAGTAGCTTGTACCCACCAGGTCCTCCCTGCCACATGGTTTTGTGAATGCTGTTCCCTCCACCAAGGATACCCTTCCATCCTTTCTTCACTTAGTTCTCTCCTACTGGTCTTCAAATCTCAGCTCATTGTCATCTCCTCAGGAAGACTTCCCTTGGTGTCCCAGAACAGAATACCTTCATCCCTCTGTTTGTAACATTGGTCAAAGTGGCATTCATGGAGCAGGGTCCATGATTTTAGTCCACACCATGTTTTTAGGGCACCTCAATGAACATTTGTTGAATGAATGACTGATAGGAGGATATGTGTAATCGCTAGGAGGGCAATTGCTGTTCAAGTACTTGAACCACCGATGCAAAGATCCAGAAATGTCTTAGCTGGGAATTCTGGCTTTATTGTGATAAAGCTGGATACTTAATTTTTTTTCCTAATGAGCAGATGATTTTGTTTTTCTCAAGTTTTTTGATCCAAGATTCGATGTTGTCAAGGCAAGGTAAAAACTGCTGATGGCCCCTCCTGTTCTAATAAGAATCCCCAAAAGCCAAAGAAAGGGGGCTTTGTAACGATGTTGGATCTGTACATCAACCAGGTCAAGTTTGAGATCAAGTCTCACTTTTACATTTGGGAGCAGATTTTTCCTTATACCCTTTACCATATGTAATCAAGGGAGCCTAAAAATAAAGCATAGGGTCTGCTGCGAGAGGCAGGAGAGAAGGAAAATGAGGAAGAAAAAATATGCAGAAAGGAGAATTATAACTACATGTAATTCTTTTCTAGAACATTAGAATAACTGCTATCTAGTCAACTCCTCATCTGTCTCCTTAGTATCCTTAGCTCTTTGCCCAAAGAAACTCATCTTAGAACTATTAGTCTCTTAAATGTTTCCAAATATAATTGTGATAGATTGTAAATTCCCCAATAATTAAAAAATAGTTTGTGTAGATGAAAATAAGTGGAACACCAAGGCCAACCAGAAAGAATCAAACTTAGTATCACAGCTAGGGCCCCTCAGAGACTCTGGGGCCTGGAAGGTTTCTCTCTGGTCCAGCATTTTTCTAGCTGTGGCCCATAGACCATCAGCATCAACATCCATGGGCAGTATTTAAAATCAGAATTTCTGGGGGTTGCCCTAGAGACTCTTGTCTTTAACATGTTGCTCAGGTGATTCTTACAAACTCTCTGGTTTGAGAACCGCTGATCTAGGTTGGCCCTTTTGTTTCATAAATGGGGAAAATTAAGCATGTTCCTGGAATTGTCCAGCTGGTGAACGGTAGGAAGGAGACTGGACTCTGACCAGGGTCTTTCTCTGTGATCACCTTCAGACCCAGAGCTTTCAGCAAGGCCTGCTAGTGATAATAGTAAAAAAATATTTCCTACAGAACTGCAATATTGCTGCTTCTTATTCACAGCATTCTTAAATCCTGGGACTATTAATGTCTTGATCATTGGAACTCATTACAACACCAAAGTCTGGGATTGCAGTAGGTCTCCTGCTAGAGGTGATCGGGGAAATTGAAAACATGCTCCCCAAATGTTCCTGCCCAGCCCTTTGTAACCCAGGACATTCTAGGTGGGGTGAGGGGCACAAGGTGGCAGATGGCAACTCACTTAGAAGGAACTTGAAACTCCGAGGAGGGCAATCTGGCCACGGACAAAATAGCCTTTAGGTAACAGTTTCCCCTCTGTGTTCAAAATAGCACATGCCTCGTCATTTAGTCAAAAATGTTGTTTCAGATTTACTGCGAAATTTCATAGCCTGCCTGGAACGTCACTAATGTTTTAGAAGTTCAGGCCCTGTCATGTCTTTGGGGCTGTGCAATCCTCCTAGAGCTCAACAAAAACCACCCAGGACTGAGACTGTACGATCAATGCAGGCAGCAAAAATCCAATTGCCCTTTAGAAAGCAATTTATATTTTTTCTAGAACTGAGAGTTATGTTTACTGAACATGAAGTCCTAAGTAGGAAGTACCACTTTTTCATTGTGGGGGCTCAGGGGGAAGGAAATAGTTATTACTCAGAATAACTTTCCCATCTTAACCAAGGTTTAACTGTAAAGGATGAACTTGAGAAGTCTCCCCTCTGGGATGGAGCTATTCATGACTCTGGAAAGGACAACAGGCACCCTGCAAAGGTCACTGCTGTTCTCCCTCCCGCCCTTCATCACCAGTGCAGTTGGTACAGCAAACCAGTTGCCTGCATGGGGGCGGAGGAATGCAGCAAGGCAGGCTGATTTATTTCAGTTGAGATGAGATTACAAGTGGTTGAAAGTCCTCCTGGAAGCCAGACAGCCTGTTTGTGGAAATGTGAGCGGGGGCTACCCTGTAAGCACAAAGTCTGAACAGCTCAGTGCAACCTCCAAACCAAGCATTGCTCACCATTCTTTCTGCGAATGGATGATCCCCAGGCTGGATCAAGATAGCGAGAGCCTGCCCTTGCCCCTCCCAGCTAAGCCATTGGACCTGGAAGCCGATGTTGTTGGGGGGCGAGGGGGAGGGGAGGGCACTTGAGCCAAGGTTGTGGAATTGGTAGGAGGCCACCATGGTTATTCTCACCTCAGTCAATGCCTTCCTCTTCCTGGAACCCCATTTTTCTCTCCAGTCCCATCCAAACAAAACACCCCAGGTACCCACATTGTGTCCCTTTGCCCCATGTTTCCAGTTATGGGATCTCAAGTTTCTAAAATTTTACTTTAGTGTTAAAAAGCGCCTATGAAGACCCTGGAGTGACTTAAAAGCAAACGACAAAAGTTGATGACATGCTGATGACCTTCACTGGTGCTGTGACACCCATTTGGACAAGCTTGTCTGCCACCTTGTTCCAAAGCACAAGCTCTGAACAAAGCTTAAACAAGAAAAAATCAAACTCTCCCACTTCACATTGCCTTCCGGTTTCAACCCCCTCCCAACGCCATAACGGCCTGCACAACACACAGACGGGGGCACATGTTTCTGAGGAGACGTGAGAGAAGTCATTCAGTCACGGTAAACTTCCTCGGGGGTCTCTTCTTGGATCTCCTCTCATACCTTCTCCTTATGGGTGATTGCCCTTGGGAGACCCTCCAGCCACAAGGTCTGAGGGAATCTGAATCTCCTCAGACACTGGATACCAGTGATATCATGTGAGCCCCAAAAGTGACGTTAAAAATGAACAGATCACATGACTAATGCAATCAAGGCAAAAAATTCTAAGATAGAGGGGAATGCAATGAATCAGCACGGAGCTCTCTGTAAGGAAATGCAGGAGTCAAGAAAAACAATGCAAAGGAGTATTCACTTCTCAGTTTCCCCGCCACTGAGGCATAATGCTGAGAAAATCCCCCCACTTCCATTGAGTGATGGTTAACAACTATTCTTCCTGGCAGCTTGCTCATAATAGTTATAACTCCCAAGGGGGCTTTGGATGCCCCAAACCTTCAAAAATGCTGTGGTGGGCTGACAGGCAGTGGTGGGTGTGCCCCCTTGGAGCTGTAAATATCCCGGCGTGGAATTATGATGACCAGCTGGGCCAGGCTTGGCCTGGGCTCCTGGGGGATGTGGAGGCAGGAATACAGTGACCAGCTGGAGTCAGATGTGACTTCTCTCCCTATGTCTTTCACCGACTATTTCAACAAGTATTTATTGAGTCCTATTTAGTGAGTTCCTTCGTGATATGTCGGGGATGTCTTCTCTTCCCCAGTCTGTTTTCTGCACAGTATCCTACATAATCTTGTTAATGTAAGACTTGGTGGCCTGCTCTAGTTTGCCAAAATTTCATTTTTGTGAAGTCAACTTAAGGTAGACATCTAGAGTTTAAGAAGAATAGAAAATTGTTGCTTCTGTTATCTTTAATTGGTACTTGAATGGCCTTGAATGCAAGCCTCAAATATAATGAGACAGGATTTTCTTATGCTATTACATGATCTAATAGTATACACATAAGAGGGACTTTGTATTTTTAAGTGTAACATCACTTAGGTACTGGGACATGGCCAACAGTTACAGAGTAAATGGCAGAACCAGCACTCAAACATGGATCTTCTGATCTCAAGACTCTTGCTGATAGAAAGATTGAGTTCTTGAATTAAAATAAATATGAATGCCATGGCCAAACCTCACATCTTGAAGGAAAGGATGAATACCCGTGAAGAGAAACAGCACGGGTGCCTGTCCTGGGAGGGCACAATTGGAACAAGAAAGGAGTTATCTTTGTGAATTTAATGAAATTAAATTGTCTTATAGGCCCGAGGATCTCAGGGTTTCTCATACAATACAGTTGTGAATGTCGGGAGAGATTGCCTCATTTGTCAAGGGCTCAAGTCTGAAATACATCCAAAACCTCAGAAATAATTGCCAAACAAAAGTGGGGGAGACCAACCCTCAAAGAGGACTTAGTTTATCTGACAAACACCTTTATTTTTGCACAAAAATTGAAAATGGATTGACTGATTTGAAGTAAGCCTTATTTCAGGGAATTCCCTGTCTACTTATGATAATCCTATCGCAAATGAACCGCTGCTTAAATGAAATGCATTTACCCTGGGGCCATTCAGTGAAATCGTCTTATGGAGCTTGTGTCAGTGGTTGAGGGTTAGCCCTTCAATAATGCATTATTTAAGCTAAATGGATTTGAAGGCCCTATTAAACTCCTGACAATTTTTTTTTAATTGAGGGTGGTGATGGTTAAGTGGAGATTTGAAGTGATCTGGAAATTACGATGCAGAGGAAATAGGAGGGAACACATAGAGATGTCCTCTTGTTTCTAGAGCTGTCATAATCTCAGCACAAATAGGAATGTTACGAGGAGACTAATTATTTTTCCCCCGTGGAGAGAGAAATGACAGCTGTAATCCAAATAGTGATGCCTGAATCAAGACATTCAATCTTTTGTTTAATGTTAGCATCCCACGGTCAAGTTCAAAAATCTCTTCTCTGAGAGGAGGTTAGAAGGCACACAATGGTGATGGGAAGTGAGGTTTCTGCCCCAAATGCTAGCAGGGGGGTATGCTCTGAGAGCTCCCTGTGCCCCACAGATATTTTCTAGGTGTGAGCTAGTGCTTTTATCTACAAACTGCCTCTCTTTTCACCTCATGTGGTACATTTGCTTCTAAATGCAAATGCTGATGCTACAGCCTAATTTATCAGGCTGAGCACACAAGAAGTAACGAACGCATAAGCAGTACCTGATTAATATTTGATGAATGACAGTAGTCCCAGAGTGGAGGCTGTACCACCCAGACTCAGATCTGGCTAGCCACTCTGCTACTGCCCTCACCACTCAACTTCTGCTTCCCAGTGATTCTAGAAGCTACCCCTGTTGTGGATTGTTTGGGCTCCAGAAAGGTAGACTTTTTCTGTTTTTTGTTTTTTTTTTTTTTATCACATACTCCTTTTTTCCCTGGGCTCATGAGCACTCCAGGAGAAGTTGGCCAGGATGAATTAAACACAGCTTCTCATTTTCCCACTACTCACACCACTTGCTAAACCCCACTTGTGGACCAAGCTCAAATTTCCATCTTGAGGATTCTTGATCCCAGGCAAAGCACAGGGTGTGCTTAGAGCACGCTCCCAGGTATCTCTGATTCACGCTTCTTTGACTCCAGTGGCCTCACACTCACCTAGAGGGCTTATTAAAGCAGGGGTTGCTCGGTCTCATCCCCAGAGTGTCCAGGGTAGGTCTGGGGTGATGCCCTCAAATTTGCTTCTCTAACAAGTTCCCAGGCAATTCTGTGCTGACGCTGCTGGTCTGGAGAACCCACTGGAGAACCTCTGCTCTAAGTTGACCCCAGGGGCCCGTTAGAAGCCCCAGTTGTCCTCAAGTTCCCTCCACCACATTTATAAATCATTTTTGTACTTGAGTACGTTTAAATGCCTTAGCCTACAGCAAACCAGACCCCTGTGCTCTGGAGGTGTTTCTTGGCCATCAGCTAAGCAGCTCTGGGAGCTGAGGTGGCTCTTTCAGGCCCGGCAGGATATGATTCATCACCTGACTGTGCTGGTTATTTTGTGTATTTCAGAGTCTGACACCGGCCCCAGCTCACATTAACTGTGTGGACTTGGGGATTGAATGTGACTTCCCAAGGAGCCTTGTAGCCAGGGAGTCATTACTGGTGGCATTTGGCATGGTGCCCACGCAGCCTAGTTTCTAGAGAAATCCCTCCTGCTCAGTTAAGGAGCCTATCACCCGTGAAACGCAAACTTCCAGAGGAGCCTAGGTTAGTTGTTAGCTGGGGTCTGCCTCCCCTAAATGCTGCTGCCTTGCTGAGAAGAATCAGAGAACGTGTCAAGGACGCCTCAGGACACAGAGAAGCCATCTGTGATGTAGGTGACCCAGGAGGTGAGGCCATCAGGATGCTCAGATGAACCCTTTCTCTGTGCTTTGGCTGAGGCCTCCAAGACCATGTCCCCCGCACCCTGAATGATGCGAGTCTGGCTGCGCAGCACCCACCGGGGTCCCACCAGCATAAGCGGTCTCTTACAGGGTGAGGGCAGCCAAGAGCCAGAGATTCCTCTGGGAAGAAGTGATGAGGGTCTTGCAGACCTCCTCACCGTTATCCCTCTCCACTTGCTCTATGGTCTAAGGGGCAGGCTGCTCCTTGTCACATGAAGCCAAGTAGCTGAGCTTCAGGGGCTCCCCTTAGGTTAGGGTGCAGAGGGACAGCTACGCACTAGTCCCACACTCCCTGAGGCCCTGAGTGGAGGATGGGATTCACCCACCATAGAAAGCGGGGCCACTGGTCGTCCTTATTGGGGATTAGATTTGAACCAACTGGACATTGCCTGCCGGAGCCAGGCAGCTCCCAGGGTGGGGACATCCTGGCACTGAAGGAGCTTCCACAGCAGCCAGCAAGAGGGAGGGCAGTCACCCGCATCCTGGAGTTTGTGGCAGGGTTGGCAGTGGGGGAGTCCCTGAGAAACAAAGAACCCTCCCCCCGAAAGCACAGCTTTGAGCATCTGCCAAGCCCAGAGGACTTCAGAGCTGAGCATGCAGTGCCAGTCACAGAAGGCTCTGTCCCTTCTCGCATAAGCAGAACCTGGAGAGGTCCCAGATGCAGCCTTGTGGGGGACAGGTGAATAACAGAGAAGCACCGCAGTTTCCCTCCCCCATGCAGCTCGGGAGGGGGGAATATCACCTTCAAATTAAGTTTGGAGTTATACACATAAGACTAAACACTTTTTTAAAAGATTTTATTTATTTATTTGAGCACACACGTGGGCGCATGCATGAGAGAGAGAGGGAGAGAGAGAGAGAAGTCAGGGGGAGCACGGGGGGGAGGGGCAGAAGGAGAAGCAGATTCCCCACTGAGCAGGGAGCGTGACATGGGACTCCATCCCAGGACCCTGGGATCATGACCTGAGCCAAAGGTAGATGCTTAACCCGACTGAGCCACCCAGGCGTCCTAAGACAAAACATTTTAATTATGGAAATGAGACTGTTCTGGTAGCTGGGGCATCGGGAAAATGCTAGGACATTGCTCAGACTTTTTTCAGGTCCCAGGGAAGAACCAGCCCAGAGAGGGACTTCCAGGACCCAGTGGGAAGAGTCTAGTTTCTTGAGGACAGCGGTGTATGGGATTCAGCTCCTTCCTTATACCTGGTGCATTTATCTATTTATAATGTCCCCCCGCCCCCCGCATAACTAGAAGGAGACCTTTACTTTTCAAAATCAAAGCTCCCATTTTTGTGCATTTTACTCTATTCCAGGAACTGTGCTAATCATTCAAATGTAATTTAATTCTCAAGCGGCCCTATGATGCACCATCATCTATTTTACAGACAAGGAAACTGAGGCAGACTTAATCTTGTGACTTGCGCAGATTACAAATGGTGCGGCCAGGTTAGAACCGAGGCAGCAAGGTTCCACAGTCTGAGCTTGGATTCTTCCCCAATAGTGATTCTCAACGTGGGGGACAGTTGCCATGTCTGGAAATGTTCTTGTTCACATCTGGGGGTGGGGGTGGTGTGTACTATGAGCGGCTAACAGGTCAAGGCCAGGGATGCTGCTGAACATCCCACAGCACACAGGACAGCAAAGAATTATCCAGCTCCAAATATCAATAGCGCTGAAGTTGAGAGACTTGCCTTATTTGCCAGATGGAAATAGTTTTATTTTTCTGATTATAAAAGTAATATATCATTATTTAAAAAATCAATCATTTCAGAAAAAGACATTAGAACATGAAAATTACCTGTAATCTCACCACCAGGGATAACTATGTTTGAGGTTTGTTTGTATACAGATTTGTTCCTCTGTGGGTATACATGTGCACACACACATTTTTCTTTCACCAGCTTTCTTTATTTATGGTTCTCCTTTTTCAGAAATGGAATCATGTTATAGACACTGATCCCTACACCAACATTTTTACTTAACCATACATTGTAATAAAAATACGTATCGTAGACTTTTTTCCTTGTCAATAAACACAGATCAGTGGTAACTGGTTTTCAAAACATTCTCCCCCATAGCATAAATGTATTGGAAATTTGCGGGGGTTCTTTTTTTGGGGTGGGGGTGTTCTTGGAACTTAGTGGGTGGGGGCCCAGTGATGCTGAGCATTCTATACCATGTAAGTCAGTCCTTCACATGAAGAAGTAACCCTCATAATTTTGAAATAGCACCCAAGACATTTGTGAAGTTGAAAAGCCTACTTAGAATAATTTGAGCTAAGATCCAAAGTTCATTTTAATTTAGACACAAATACTTTTTGCAGTGTTTTAACATACATTACATATTCTGGAAATGTAGAAGGATATCTAGGGAGGGTTGTACCTTGCTTTGTCCATTTTGGATAATCCCATCATCAATAGCAAAGCAACTAATGAGATTGGAGTTCCCCATGCACACAGCTAAAGGGTCTACATTTGTGCCTGGGACGTTCATGGTGAGTCCATGCATAGGGGCCAACCTTGACTTCCGTGTGTCTCCTAGTGTGCTCCTATTGTACATTTATATATTGAAACATTTCATTGTCAGTTCCCCGCCTCCCATTTCTCTTTTCTGTTACAGTGAAGGCAATATATTGATCTTTTAAACTTATGTGTGTGATTCATAGTGTCATTACATTGATTTTTAAAGAAGCGTGTGTAGGTTATATTATCTATGAATTTTGTTTCAGGATAGTAAAGGGAGCATTATAAACATTTATTATAAAAAGGGGTCGGGGGTATGACCGAGCTCAGAACCACTGATTTATATCATTACATTTAATATAGCCTCACTCCTGGGCATACTTTTATCATGGTTTATTTAACCGTCTACCACTGATGGATATTGAGGTGTTTTGGTTTACATAAGCCACACTCTAAGCATATTCATAAATATATCTCTGGACACTGAAAAAATTCTTAGGAGAGCAATTGCTGAGTCAAAGGGTATGTACATTTTCCATTTCAATATAGTTTTGCCAGAGTATCCCACTAAGAGAGTATAAGACACACTTGTGTGAGATTCTGCTATGAAGGAAGTCATGCAAGGCAGCAGGCCCTGCACGGTGCTCATCCCTTGGCTGTGCTGGGTGGCAGCAGCCCAGATCCTACACCCAGCAGCAAGCGATGCCCTGGGAACTATGTGTTTGTGCCTAGCCGTAGGCACTACGGCAGGACCACAGTGCAATGTGGGTGTCCTTCCTGACCCAGCAGCCCCTCTGGAGTTAGCAAACATCCTTTAATAAATTCCTTCCCAGCATAAATTGGCATGAGTGGATTCTCTTGTTTGCAACAAAAAATTCTGACTGATGTAGAAATCCAACTCAATATCAAGTGACTGTGGTGTTTTTTTAGTGGTGTTTTTCACTTGGACTTTGTTGTGTTTTGAATTGGGTCCTCTAAAAATTCATATGTTGAATTCCTAACTCCCAGTACCCCAGGATAGGACTTTATTTGAAAATAGGGTCATGGCCAATATAATTAGTTAAGATGAGGTCAGTGTGGACTAGGGTGGGTCCTACTCCAATACGAAAAGGGGAAAATTGGAAACACACACACACACACACACACACACATACACACACACAGGAAGAACATCATATAAAGATTGGGTCAGAGATTGGGGTGATGCTTCTACAAACCAAGGAACCCCAAAGATGGCCAGCAAACAACCGGAAGTCAGAGGAGAAGTCTA
Source organism: Eumetopias jubatus (assembly GCF_037043125.1). Taxonomy (NCBI): domain Eukaryota; kingdom Metazoa; phylum Chordata; class Mammalia; order Carnivora; family Otariidae; genus Eumetopias; species Eumetopias jubatus. Next base: position 125,937,127 of record NW_028274812.1, on the reverse strand, counting down.
GAACAGATTCTCCCTCACAGCCTCAGAAGGAACCAGCCTGCTGACACCTGAATTTTGTACTTGCATCCTCTGGAACTGTGTGACAGTAAATTTCTGTTGTTCAAGCCCACTTGGTCTATGATATTTTATTATAGCGACCCTAGAAAACTAATACAGTTTCTGAGCTCCAGTTACTGAATTTGTCATATCCTAATAGCAGGGGCTCTGTCATTCCTCAGCAGAATTGTTGAATGATGAAGCCTGAGGTAATATCAGGAGTCATCTTGTCCACCCCCCACTCTGACATACAAAGAATGAAAACCCCAAAGGCCATGTGACTCGTCCAAAATCAGACAGCTGGTGGCAGCAGGGCGAGGTATAGAAGACCGACTTTTAAGTTGTGTCATACATCCTTCCCACTGAGATGGGAACTGAAAAGGCAGCAAAGCTCCAGAGATTGGTTTAGACAGAAGCCACCCTGCAAGGTTCACAGGTACTGTATTGTTTCCCATCAGAATCATCCTGGGAAGTCTCTAAAAGTACAGAGCATTGGCCTTTCCCTGAGACCCACTGAATCACATTTCTGGGAATGGAGTCAGAGAATCTGTGTATTTTAAGAGTTCAGCCAGGTTTGGAGACTCTTTTTTTTTTTTTTTAAGATTTATTTATTTTTTGTTTTAGAGAGAGAGGTGGGGGGAGGGGCACAGGGAGAGGGAGAGAGAGAATCTCAAGCAGACTCCCTGCTGAGCGTGGAGCCCCACGTGGGGCTCAATCTCCCAACCCTGAGATCATGACCTGAGCCAAAATCAAGAGTTGGACACTTAACCGACTGAGCCACCCGGGAGCCCCCAGGTTTGGAGACTCTAGCACACAACCCTCCTCCCAGCCTGCAAGCCAAAGGGGATGGGGCCTGGGTTGTGGGGCAGGCAGAGCTGGGGTGAGGGCTGCCAGCTGTGTGACCTCGACACCTTACCGAAACCCTCCAAGCTTCCTTGCCCATAAAAGGAAAGTAATACCGTTCATTGCCTCCGTAGGCTGTCCAGAATTGAAAGAAATTTCAGGTACAGCATGGAGCAGTGTGCCTGGCACGTACACTCCTTAGAATTCCGCTGTTATTGTATTGTTATTCATAAAGAAGTGAGCATGACATTTACAAAGCCTCATCTTTAGGCCACACCGCTCCCTCTGCTCCCTGATGTCAGAGACTGGGCCTACTCCTGTTATTTTTGCCTCTAATAAGATCAGAGAGTCATGCGGGTCTCTCTTCCAGGATATCTTTCTCCACCCACCAAAATCCTACTCACTCTGCAAGGTCAAGTGTCACTTCCTCTTGACACCTGCCATAATCCCCTTCCTGTGTCTCCAGCCCCTAGTCCCAGCCTCTGTAGGCCTGGTCACAGGCTGTTTCTGTGTTAATTGTCCCATGTCTGTCCCTGTCACTAGTCTAGCCCAGCATTGAGCACTGGGTCTGGTGCAGAGGAGACGCTCGGGAGACTTTCCCCGAATCACATGGAATGTGAATGCTCATTCCAACCCCAGCAAAACCCCACTGGATGTTTCTGAGCCATGAGTCAGGATTCCAGGTGACAGTGATTCGTCGACAGCTCCTTATAGAGGAGGTCAAAGGGTGACCACAAGAAATGTTTGTGTCAAGGGTGGCACTCAACCTCAAATGTAAATATTAGGGAATGGCAGAGGATTCGGGGTCATGGGTTTCTGGAAGACTCTTTCAGAGTCCACAACAGGCAGCACTGTTCATCTGGCCGCGATCGCCAGGGAGCCCGCACAGCTGATCCTGATTCTGACAGAAGGAAGGGCGCCGATTCCCCAGCGGAATGAGTGGCAGTTAGGGAATAAAAACATCACCTGTGTGTGGGGCTATATTAATCATGGTTGTGCTCTGTGAGGATCGTGTTCCATAGAAAGCTATCTGTGCCTACATTTCTTATCATGGATGTTTCAGGGTATTAGGTCAGGCAAGATGAAAGAGGGAGAGAGGGAGAAATTGATGAATGGTGTACTGCTGGGTTATTTTTCTCTTAAATATCTTCTCTTTTTTATCTGTTATAACATCCTGACCTGAAAGGAAATTTCTATCACTCTCTCCTCTTACTGAAATGGGGCTGCACAGGTTTGAGGTAGACGATGTCACTCATGTGGACCATTGTGAACAAAAATAGAGGCAGCTCTCAGGGGCCAAGGTAATAGATTACACAGATGATTAAAACCCACTGGAAATATCCCAGCTTCTATTTACCGTAACTCTTGTCTTCTTTCCCTGCTTTCCTGGGTTTACCAGCACTGCCAATGATCTGGCAAATGCCTAGGAACCTGGGGACTTGAGATTTTTTTCTGCCATTGCACAGTGAACTATTAATTGCTAGAGAGAAAGAAGTTTTCCACTTCTTTCTAAAGATCTTCTTCCTCCCAAAAGCCAGTCTCTAAACTTTGCTTCCTCTTGCCCTTCTTTTCACTTGACATCTATTGTTAATTGCCTGTTCCTCCACTGCAGTGTCTCTTAAATTTATCCCTTTCTCTCCACCCCCTCACCCCAACTTTCCCATTAGATTTTCATTGTTTCATGCCTGGATTGCTACAACCCTCCTCCTTGCTCCCAGACTTCTCACATACAACCTCAGCTATGACTCAGCACTCAGACACCAACACACTATGTATCCTAACATTCAAAGTCCTGTCTATGCTGACCCCTCTGGACCCTATCTAATGTTTCTCTCTTTGTGCATCTACCATGCAACCATCCATCCATCCATCCACCATCCATCCATCCACCCATCCACCATCCACCATCCATTCATCCATCCACCCATCCACCATCCACCATCCATCCATCCACCATCCACCATCCATCCATCCACCATCCACCATCCATCCATCCATCCACCCATCCACCATCCACCATCCACCCATCCACCATCCACCATCCATCCATCCATCCATTTCATTCATATCTATCATCTATCTATCTATCTATCTATCTATCCATCCATCCATCTGTCATCACCCTCTATTCTCATACATAGGTCTTTATCTGAAGCAGGACCATGTTCCCTCTGCTTCCAGAACACTTCTGTTCATTCCCAAAGACTTGCCTGTTCTTTCTAAGTCCTACAAGATGATCTTCAAATAAATCACAGCCCCATGTCAACAAGCCTGGGGGATGCTGCATACCTTAGCCCCTTTTGGGGTTCACAATGCACATTTATACTTTCAAAGTCTTCAGAAGTCCTATAGCCAAATATGTGCTATTCTTTCTACCTCTAACATTCCCCCGACCCTCAACTAACTAAATCTTCACTCGTCTTTTAGGCCCTGATTAAATGTCATTTTCTCAGGGAAGCCTGTCTTCACCCCTTCTCTCAACCTAGGTGAGGTTCTGTTACAGCTTCTAGAGCATCTTCCATTCCTCCTGCAACCTGACCATTCTATTTGTAACTATCCTAATGTCTGTACTTCCAGCTGGAATGCAACTTCCACAAAGGCAGGGACCACCACTCTCTTATTTGATGTCTTATCCCCAACACACAGCACAGTGCCTGTCTTATAGTAGGTTTATACGTATTATGCACCAACTAAAGGAAAAAAAAGTAACTTTGGGAAACATTACAGCAAACGCATGGTTTTGGCTTGAGAACTTTTCTCCCCTCTTATACAACAGGTGCTGCCCCACCGTGAAACACACTTGGAAGATGTTTCCCTTTCCCTTTGCCTGAAATGCTTCACCGCCTTCACAGGTAACAAATCCTATCCCTCGCTATCAGTTAGGACTCTTTTTGTTGCAAGCCACAGAAAATCCAATTAAAACAAGTTTGCATAATGAAGGACTCCTAGTCTAGAGCTAGGACTAGTTTACAGCAAAGGTTTATGTAGCAAATCAAATGACGTCACCAGTGGCCTGGTTTCTCCCTGGCTCCCCTCTATCTTCTGTTTGCATTCCACGGTGAGGCTTCCTCCCTGTGCCCACATCCTGCCCTGGGTTCCCCCTTTGAAGTAGAGGAAAAGTTGTCCCACTGCCTCATATCATACTGAGTATATTCTGATATCCTCTAAGCAAAAGACATGAAGCTTTTCTTTCTAGGAGAGTTCAAAGCGTGGGCCTGACTCAACGCCTAGGGGCAGGAGTCATCTAGAGGTGTCTTCACTAATATATCTGGCAGTTGAACTGCCACTGGAATTGTAACTGGGACTATGGGCCGGAACTACCACACACGACTTCTTCCTGTGACCTCACAGCATGGCGGCCTCCAACCTCTTGCATGGGGGCTCAGGGCTCCAAAGACAAGTATCCTAGAAAACCAAGGTGGGGCTTACTTTTTATGAACTAGCCTCAAAAGTCACATAGTGTCATTGCCAAAGTAGTCACAAGCCCAACCAAATTCAAGAGGAAGAAACAGAGGGCCCACCACTCAAAGGGAGGAATATCAACTCATATTATAGAGTGTGGATTAGGAGGTATCATTGTAACCATCTTTCAGAAATACAATATGCCACACTCCATTACATATTTTGAGTCTCTTAAGGGCAGGAGCTCTTTATAAATACTACTCGAACCAGCCATTGAAACTAAGAATAGGAATAATTTGCCAATTATATGTTAATTTAATCTGTAACAAGATCAAACAAACCTTTGTTAGGTTTTCTATTTAAAGTGTTTAAAAGATTCTGTTCTGTTAGAAAATGCATAAAATAAATGGTTGCATGCAAGATTAAAATAGAGAGGAAGATTCTAGCGACAACCACTTGAGGACTTGAAATAGTCATTGGAAGTAGATTTGGTCTTAGAAAGAAACTGGCTCTAGGAACTGTCCAAACAGTTTTCCAAGTTCTCCATCATCTGCTTCTCCTCCAGAATCTTCACCTTGAACTCTGTCCATACCAAATTTCTGTGGTTTCTCAAAGCTTGCCACAAACTCACTCTCCTCAGGACCTTTGCACATGCTAATCTTCCCAAATGAGGCTATTTCTAGTCCTAATGCTGGTCTAGCTTAGATGACACCTTCTCCAGGAGGCCTTCCCTGACACACTTCTCTTTTTTACCATCACAAAATGCCCCATCTTTTGGGTACTGCCTGGTTACTTGTTTGTCTCCTCCACTAAACTGTACACTCTGTGAAGACAGAAACAAAATCCATCTCAGTGGCCATTATACGATTGTGCTTGACACACAGGAAGTCTTCAAAGAATATGGAGCAGATGCTGTCATTGCCCTACCCACAGTCTCTTGTCCTTATCATTTTAGCCCAGGCTGGTCCCAATTCCAGCTGCCAGTATTTGCACTCCTTTGGCTGAGCACTTTCTCTGGCCACCAAAGCCTGCTTTGCCTACTCCAGTAGCAGGGCCGAGGTTCCAGGGAATTCATGCTCCCTGGGAGCAGTCCTCAATCAATGATTAGTGGGAGTTGGTGTCCAAATATCCCAGTTCCCTCAGCCCTTGGGTAGGATAACTCTGAGGCATGTGCTCTACACCAGATTGCAAAGTTTCCCAGCTGACCCAACAATCCACTCTTGATTGGCTGTCTTCCTTCCTCACCTCACGACTATCTTCCTTCTTCACTTCACAACTGACATTTTCTTGGGTTCTCCAGTAAGGGACTCACTCTCAAGTCCTTGACTCGGGATCTGCTTCCTGAGAACCCACCCTAAGACAGAATGTTTGTTGAATGAACGAGGGAGCCTCTGTTCTAGTCCCTGACCCCCACTCACCACACCACAGCTGGTGCATGCAACCCGATAGCCAGTAGCCATGCCTGATCCAAGCCAGGAAGAGCAAACACCTAGCAGGAAATTTTAAACCTTTATTTCTGTCTTCAGTGACATGTGTAATCAAGACACACACACAGGAACGTTATTTTACTTAAAAGTGCAATGCTGAGAAGTGGCACTGAAAGAGGTGGTTAAATCAGTAAATAACATGGCACCTGTGAATGAAATTAGCTCTAGCAGCTGAGACAAAGGTGGCTGGCTAGATCAATTTCCAGATGAATAATACCACTTGCTTTTCAATTGCTTCGCACTTGACTGGCAGTACACAATCTTTCTTCCATCCTGCTGCAGAAATGGAGACCAAGAGCCACTCTAGGAGGGTCACCCAACAATGGAGAGGGAGCAGATGTTGGAGGTAGGACTGGAATTTAGGGTTTTTCTTCTTCCTTTCCTCTACAAGCCATTGTTATAATTTGGAAAGAGATTTGCTGTGGATTACATACTGCCCTGGGGTCAGTGAGGGTACCCACTCTTTTACTGCTCCACCATATTTCCCCTACTATTCTCTTTTTTTTCTCCTTCCAGTTAATTAATGGGTGTTTGCTGGATATGGGATGAATAGGGCACATTTCTCTGGGGGATGAACACTGGAGAAACTTGAAAAGTATGAGGCTTCATCCTGCAAGGGGTCCTCTGCAGTCAGAAAATCAATGATCCAGGATTTGATGTTCTCTTTCAGCCACAACCCAGCTCCATATTTGAGGGGAGAGAAGGGGACAGAGAGGAGCAGTGAGCCCTAGGAAAAAAAATATTTATACTTCCCTCCTCTGTCAAAAGAAATCATCTTTAAATTGGTCATAAATCTAGAGAGGGTAAAGAAATCGTAAGACATCCAAGAACTCAAAAGTATTGAGGAAGCAGGAGCTATTTTGCCGTATTTAGAGAGTGTGTGTATACACCTGCACCTGGGTCCATGAGGGGCACGTTTCCAAGGATACTCGAATCTGTCCCCTCCTCCCTAATGCTGACTGACAGGTCTCCCGGCTTCCAATGCCCTCCTCTCAAATCCAGTCATCCACCAATTTTATCAATCCAAATCCTACCATTGGATTCTCCTACTTAAAACTAGTGGCTCCCAGTTGCCCACAGAGCCCAGAAGGTTGCCTGGAAGCCTGAAGAAATGGCAGGGATTGGGGCCAATAGAAAGCCCCGACCTGGTTTACAGGAGGCAGCTATGACCCAGGCCAGCTCATTACAGGACCATGAATCCAGTGATGTCAGATCTGATTCTTCCAAGGGCTGCCAGGAAGGTACTGACTTGTAAAACTTTGTAAGAGTAAAACAAAACAAGTCCTTAAGATTAAAAAAATAAATAAATAAATCCATCTCATGGCCACTAGTTTTCAAGCTCCAGCCCTCAGGATGAGGTGTAAGCCCTTTCACATGGCATCCAATGCCTTCTATGGTCTGATCTATTCTTGTTTCTGTCCCAGTCGTCTGGAACTACTTGTCACTTTCTCTGTCCCCGAGGCCCTACATCCCCCAGGGGCAACTCAAGTTAATATACAGAATTGAAAGGGGAGGGTACGGACTTGTCTTGAAGTGGAGTCCATAGAGCAAGCTCACCATCTTCGCTCAGATTGCTTATTACAGACGGCCTTGAAGAGTGCTGGTAGAGATTGCAGGGGGCACCAAGTCCCCTTCGGGTTCCTTCCTGGTCCACATTCCCCTCTAGTTCACCCTCTGGGAGTTCAGAGACCCTGTTTCTTCTAACAAGATGGTCTCCTATGCTCTTATCCACCTGGCCAACTTGTATTCATTTTTCAAAACCCAGCTTAAACATCACCTCTGCCTCCCTGAAGACTCTCCAGAAAGAATTACTCCCTTTTCCTTCTGTACCTTGCATGCACTGTCACTATCATCTGGTCACAATATAGTGTATATATTGCTTCCTGTGTCTGACTCCCCCGTAGACAGGGGACTATCTGAGTTAGAGCCTGTGTCTTGTGGTATTTGTGTCCTCAGGGCCTGGTTCACAGAGCCCTCCTTCTACTTCTGTATTCCAACATCTAGAATCATCTCTCACACTTCTGCGAACACACCAGACATTCAGTAACTGCTTGTTGAAATGAAACCAAGCTGAGAACTGAGAATTCACGTTGCCAGGCTCCTGACTCACAACTTCCTTATAGAATGTACCTCACCCGCCACCTGCCTAACCCACTTATGTAACCCAGTTTGGCATTTCTGATTCCTCAGTCGGCCTGGGAGGTTTTGCAAAGGGCCGCACCTGCTGTGGGGTCGGGGACAGCCGTGGGGGAGCAGGTGGACAGCAGAGCACAATTATGCAGGGCCTCGTCTGGCCAGATTGGAGAAGGGACAACTTTGTCAGGGTGCCTGGATGCAGCACCTGTGCTGAAATTGGGGCAAAAGGAAAGGAAATGCAGTGGCTGACCAGTGCTTGCCTCAGAAGCGGTTCTGGAAAGGGCAGGGGCAGGGCCCATGGGGTAGGGGAGGAGGACCAGCTTCCTGATAGCCAGTGGGGATCTCTGTGGAGGAGGAGTCACGGAAAAGACCTTGCACAGGGTGAATGAAACAAGCTTCTATTTTTGTCAAAGCCAAGGGCAGTGACTGTACTGAAATGCCCTGGCCCTGTGGGCAGCAGGCTGGGCTGGGACACCCTCCGTCCCTTCCTGCCCTGGGCAAAAAGCTCAGAAAAGGCACCGTGCCCCCATGTTCTGGCACCAGCTGGCCAAACCAACAGACAGGCAGTCCATCATCCCCAAGTGCCTGGCAAGTGAGCAGAGAAGGAAGAAATTCTAACTCTTAAGTTTGATCTGTGCTCTAGACTGGATGGAGCCATGTAAGTCCGTAGGAAGGAGGGGGGCTACCTCAGCAGTCTTTTCTGGACTCACAGGCCCTGGGGAAATTTCCCTAGGGGCAGTGAGAAATATTTGGAAAAGGTGCCTTTAACCAGAAAAGGAATCTTGCCACTTTTGATATTTTAAAACCCAGGAGAGGGGCGCCTGGGTGGGTCAGTCTGTCAAACGTCCGACTCTTGATTTCAGCTCAGGTCATGACCTCAGGGTCCTGAGATGGAGCTCTGAGTCAGGATCTGCGCTCAGCAGGGAATCTGCATGAGACTCTCCCTCTCCCTCTACCCCTCCCCCGCCTCTCTAAAAAAAAAAAAAATTAAAACCCAGGAGAAAATGTCTTCTTTGTGCCAGGGTCTTTTTTTTTTTTTTTTTTGTGCACTATTTTATTTTGTATTATTTTCATGTATTTTTACATTACTTTATATTACTTCAGTTAATCCTCATAAGACTTCTTGGGGGTAGGTACCATTTTCAACCAACAGAAAGTCACGTTTGTCCCAGAGAGCAGGCACCTCACTGAGTTAGTAAGGTGGTCCCCAGCCCTCTTTTTCTTACATTCATTCAGCTTCCGTTTGGCCACCAGGAGGAAGGAGAAGGCTGGGGTGAGGTAGAAGTAAGAAAAAGAAAATGATGTAGATGAGATGCTGCCTTTTCCCCCTGTAGGTGCCTCAATGCGGTTGCAGTACGGTTAGCGGTAAAAGGGCCCGAGGTTTTTCGGATTTTTCAAGAGTGACTCAGAGAGGCTCAGGACTGGGCAGAATTGATTGTTACATTTAGGGTAGAGAAGACTGTTCTCTTTGTCTATACAGAAATGGCATGCTCTGGTGCCCAATCTCTGCCCCTCTGGGGAGATTTAAATGAATCTTCAAATAGCACTCTTGCACGGTTTTGACAATGCAATCATGAGTGTCTCCTGGAGGCCTAGCAGACACAAGGTGGGGTGGGGGTGGAGGGCAAGTGCAGAAGAGGCAATAGGGGGCAGATACAATGAGCAGGTAGCTGCAGCTGACAGACTGTCTCTGCACATGTGAGGCAACCTCTAGGGACTCATAGCAACAAGTCCCAGACACTGTGGAAGGGTTAGTTTCTGGCAGCCAGACCTGGGGGTGCTCAGGCAATGATAATTTGTCATTAAAAGTAAGTGTGACTTCGGGGCACCTGGCTGGCTCCATCCGGGGAAGCGTGCAACTCTTGGGCTTGGGGTTGTAGGTTTGAGCCCCATGTTGGGTACAGCAATTACTTTAAAATCGTAATAAAAAAAAAGTAAATGTGATCTACATTATAGACACAAGCCCATGAAATCACCTGAATACCTGGATCACCCCACTTTCGGGGAAATTAAGTACTGTTTAAAAACTGCACAGCAAAGAATGATGTGCAAAGGAGAGGAACGGAGAGCAGGTGGTATTCATAATTGCTCTTGCTAATACTCTGGGAGAGTGTCGTAGTATGCAAACCCCCAACCTTTCCTTTTCATCACACACCCACCTATTCTTTTGTGGCAAATTGGCCAATCATTTGAATGTCTGTTTTTTGCCTTGGAATTTCTACCTTTTAGTGAAATTCATATAGTATTTACTTCCAATAGTTCACCAAAAAGAATCATTACGGTCTAATACAGAAATATACATAGCTGAGCTTGTCTGGTAAAAGAAAACAATTCATTTACAAGGCAAAGCATTCCATTTTAAAAGGTAGTTGGAAGAATAGGAGCTATCCACACTGCAGAAAAACAATAATTGTGGTTTAGCCAGAGGTGGGGAGCAGTTGGGGAAATTAAAGAGGAACTATGCCAAAGCACTGGTGTTACTGGTAGAACTAGCTTCACTTCAGGCTTCCTTTGTTACTTTGGATGAAGCTATTAAGATAACCAACAGGTGTGTCAATGCCATTGAACACATCATTCCCCGGATTGAACATACCCTTCACAGAGCTGGATGAGAGAAAGCAAGAAGAGTTCTATAGATTAAAGAAAATATAGAAGAAAAAGATTCTCAAGGAAAAATCGGAGAAGGACTTGGAGCAACAGAGGGCAGCTGGTGAGGTGATGGAGCCTGCTAATCTTTCGGCTGAAGAGAAGGATGAGGATCTTCTGTTTGGATAATCTTTCCTGCTCTGGTTCTTTCATAAGCCCTAACTTGGCACCATTTTAATTCATGGTGTGTAGGTTTGCTATGTGTGGCTATTTATTTTTTGGCCTCAGAATTTCACTGGTGGCAAAATTTCCCTGGATGTTGGTTATGGGACTACCTTTGCAAAATCCTAATTCTGCAACCATTTATCACATGAGATTTGTAGATCCTGCCCAGGAACCTGTAGAATTTATTCAGCAGAAGCAATACCCTACTCCATGTATATCTGTTCGAGTGATCTGCTTACCAAGCATATTAGGAAATCCCCCTTAGGAAACAGCAGTGGCCTCAGGCCACTGTTGCTGTAGCAGCCTGTGTTCCTACCTACTCTGACACCGTGGCACTGTGTTGTCTGAGATCTCTGTGGCTATCCTGTGGAACCCTGGTACTTCTCTCAAGCTTTATGAAACCTTCACTATTTTTCCTTTCATGACAGGTCTCTGTCCTGTCTCTCATGGGAGTTCTGCCAATTTTAATGTGATTATGGTATAAACAGTAAAATGATTTAAGAATGAAAAAAAAACAATAATTGTGGTTATGGGAGTTAAGTAACTGTTGAGGTTTGTGGTTTGTTTTGTTTTTTAAGAATAACACTGGAGAAGACTAAATAATGTTAAGATGGCAATACTCCCTAGATTGGCCTACAGATTCAACACAATCCCTGTCAAAATCTTAGCTGCCTTTTTTACATAAATTGACAAACTGATCCTAAATTCATATAGAAATGCAAGGGACCCAAAGTAGCCAAAACAATTTTGAAAAAAATCAAAGTTGGAAGACACAGGTTTCCCAATTTCAAAACCTATGACAAACGTACACTAATCATAAGACAGTGTGGTACTGGTATAAGGATAGACATATATTGAAAGTCTAAAAATAAACTCATATATTTATAGATAATTGATTTTCAACAAGGGTGCCAAGACAATTGACGGGGAAAAGAATAGTTTTTTCAACAAATGGTGTTGGGATAACTGCATGTCTACATGAAAAAAAGAAAGAAAGAAAGATAGAAAGTTGGATCTGTACCTCACACCATATAAAAAGTAACTCAATATGAATCAGAGACTTAAATACAAGTGCTAAAACTATGAAACTCTTAGAAGAAAACAGGAGTGAATCTTTGTGACCTTGAGTTAGACATGACACTGAAAGCACAACAAAAGAAACAATAGATAAATCAAACTTCATCAAAAATAAAAACATTTGTGTTTTAAAGGACATCACCAAGAAAGTGAAAAGACAACCTACAAAATGAAAAAAAAAATATTTTCAAATCTTATATATTCTCCAGAATATAAAAAAAAACTCTTACAACTCTACAACAAAAAGATAAATAACCAAATTTTAAAATGGGCAAAGGATTTGCATACATATTTATTTTAAAAAGATGTACAAAAACCCAATAAGAATGTGAAGAGATGTTTATCATCACTAATTGTTAAAAAAAATGCAAACCAAGCCTGAATGAGATCTCCCTTCACACCTACCAGCATGGCCTATAATAAAAAAGATGGACAAATAGCAAGTGTTAAGGAAAATGTGGAGATATCAGAACACTTATACATTGCTGGAGGACATGAATGTGTTTCGCTTCTGGAAAACAGTTTGGCAGCTGTTTAATGAGTTAAACATGGAGTTAAACAGGAGTTCCAGTCCTAGGTACACACCCAAAAGAATTGGAACTAAGTATCCACACAATAACTTGTACACAATTTAAGTTAGAATTAAATGTTCATGGGGCACCTTGATTGAGCTCAGTCAGTTAAGCATCTGACTCTTGATTTCAGCTCAGATCATAATCTCAGGGTTGTGAGATTGAGCCCTGTGTGGGGCTCTGTGTTGGGCATGGAGCCTGCTTAAGATTCTCTCTCTCCTTCTCCCTGCTGCCCCTGTCCCCCAGCTCCCATACACTCTCTTAAAAAAAAAAAAAAGAATTAAATGTTCATAGCAGCATTATTCATAATAGTCAAAAAATGGAAACAACCCACATGTCTATCACCTGTTGAGTGGATAAACAAAAGTGATATATCCATACAGTGGAATATTATTTAGCCTTAAAATTGAAGTATTGATACATGCTACAACATGGATGATCCTTGACAACACTATGCTAAGTGAAAGAAGCCAGACATAAAAGGCCACATATTATAGAACCCACTTCTACGAAATTAGAATAGGCAAATCCATAGAGACAGGAAAATAAATTAGTGTTGCTAGGAGCTAAGGGTTTGTACAGTGAGAGAAGAACTGTTGATGAGTATGCATTTCTTTTTGGGGTGATGAAAATGTTCTGGAGAGAGATAATGGTGATGGTTGCACAACCCTATGATTATATTAAAACCACTGAATTATGCACTTTAGAAGAGTGAATGTTACAGCATGTTAATTACAGCTCAATTAAAAATACAACACCTTAGGTGTAGATCAAAAAAATAAATAAGCAAAAAGGAATAACACTCAAGAAGTATGGTGCGGCAGCGTAGCCACACGCTCATGAAATATGAACCTAGAGTCTCCCAAGAAAAAGGGTTTGTCTGACCCTCAAAGAAACCTGGAGGGAGGTTCCTCCATTGTCCTTCATGCTCAGACAGCTGAGCACCTCTCCCTAGAGCTGGTTCAGAAAAGAATTTCCCTCCAATCTCTTTCAAGAATCTGGACTACCCTCCCCAGGGCCTCTTATAGCCCAGTTCCCACAGTTGACCTCCCGATGCTGTTTCATTCCAGAAATCAGGTTGTTTCTAACACATGTAATGGTTTCCCATGTTTTATCCAAGTCTAAAACCTCAATCACCTTAAAGAATTCAGACTGCAAAGGAAGCAATATGAAGTTTACAGATACGGCCATTGCAACATGTTGTATAACCCTGAAAAACTGGAAACTGATCTAACTATGCGACAATAAGGAATTGGTTAGGAAAATTATGGTACGTCCTTACAATGGAATATTATGGAACTCCAGAAAGTAATGTATAATAAATAATATTTAGTGATATAGGGAAGTGCTTGTGTTAATGGCAAGCAAAAAATACGGGGAAATGCTTATTGATAATGGCAAGCAAAAAATACACTGAATACAGAATCGTACAGGCATTATGTTCTCAACTCTGGTAAAAATATACTTAGGAAATATTCCATGATATTAATAGTGGTCATTTTAGTGGGCAGGTATTTTCATTCTAAATTTTCTTTTCAAATTTTCCACAGTAAGTATGTTATATTTTTGTTATTGGAAAAAATAATTATTTGGGGGAGAAATTCCAGGTGGCAAAACAGAAGAATTTTAACACAGCTTTGGATGTACTATGTACATACCATTGGCCAGAATCCGGCCCCGGGGCCACTGCTTGTTTCTCCTCTGTGCCCAGACAAAAGGAAATGATTTGAGGAACCACAGGCAACCTCTGCCACAGGGTTGCAAGAATGTACAGGCATTGGCTGAAGATGGCACAGCTGCTAAGTTGGAGCAAAGGTTCAGAGTCAGGGCTGAGTCTTGGTCTTGTCCATCTTGTGGTTCCGCCCTCTTTGAGGTCCTGATATCCTCTCTCCTCTGGAATGTTCTCTAGTCCATGGATGCTAGACTCATCATTAGGGAGGGTAAGAAAGTCTGAGGAAAACATTTATGTTAAACAGAATTGGAGCCTTTCTAGACCCATCAACAATTCTTGAACAATATTTTCTTCCCAGCTTTTTTTCCCCTTGATTAGTATCTGTAACTCCCCATTAAACATTAATGTGAGGTTGATGTATGGAAGTGTTGAGTCACTCTATTATACACCCGAAACTAACATAACCTTGTATGTTAACTAACTGGAATTAAATTTAAAACTTTCAAAAAAAGAAGAAAAGAAAAAGGAAAACACTGCTATAAAAAAAAAAAACCCACTAAAGTGAAGCAGAGCAGACACCACTTTTAAGGCAATTCATTACCGTGTTTATGATGTACACTATCATTTATATAGGTTTGTTTCTGCAAGAGCAGGACTTCAAAGGCTCTTAGCTGCTTCTTCTGGCCTTTCCCAGCAGGTGCACTCTACTGCCTCCAGGTGGAGGGCAGTGCTGGGCTGGGCCTCAGGTCCTGATGGTGAGATTTCCCCAGGCATGGGAAAAAAAAAAAAAAGCTGAGTATAATATACATGAACTTGATTGACTAATCATTATCATTAAACAAAGGGCTTATAATTCAAACATGATTTAAAGAAATACAGATACCTGGAGATATTTATTCACAAACATTTGTTTTAAAAAAATGAGAAGGGTTCTATTTAATATCATCTTGACACTTCAAATATATTTTCTTATCTAACCTTCACATGAACCCTGCTGGGATGGGTCTTCCCATGCGGGTTCTGTAGATGGAAGCGGGCACATGGGATAGTGGGTGAGTGGGCTGCAGTTCATCTTCTTGGCAATCTCTTGCTCTGGCTTTTAATCTCTCTGACCCATTTCCTTATCTAGGAGAAAGGAATGGAAAACAGTAATCAAACAAGTAAAATAACTACTTCTCAGAGTCTAGGGAGAACTGAATGGGATGATAGATTCATAGCACTGAGACATGATTATGACGACAATTTCATTTATAGATAAGGAAAGGTAGGCTCAGAGAGTCATTTTCTCAAAGCTAGCCAGCCGGAAGTAGTGAGGCTGGGGCTTGAGCCCAGGGTTTTGTAGGTCTGATGCCTGAACCCTTTCTCTTAGCTCTTGCTGCTTCAATATTCTAGGAGACACAAAGACTCAGGCACAAAGATGCCTACACTTGACCAGCGTGTAGTTCACAGGTAAGCGTCCTTTCCATTTAATTTATAAAACGTCTTGGGGTGCCTGGGTGATGCAGTTGGTTAAGCGTTCTGACTCTTGGTTTCAGCCCAGGTCATGATCTCAAAGTCGTGAGATCAAGCTCCAACGTCAGGCTCCACACTCAGCAGGGAGTCTGCTTGGGATTCTCTCTCTCCCTCTGCCCCTCCTGCTCATGCTTTCTCTTTCTCTAAAATAAATAAATAAATCTTTTAAAAAAATAAAATAAAAATAAAATGTCTCAATCACTGTCTATTCAAACTCTACCACTTTTTAAATTGTTCTTTATTCCAAGGTCTGGAATCGAAAGCTTAGCTCATTTACCTTCAGTTTTTCTCTCCCAGGATGAATGCTCATCTGGAAATACTGGAGTTTCTGGAGCCATCTCTCTAAGATGCACTAAGAATTTATCAGAGTCACCACCCACCTCCTGATGAGGCCTGGAGGAGGGCAGTGGGCAAAGGCAAGAAACAAGACCTGAGTACCAGCCCCACCACGTACTAGCTATTGCACCTCATGTGATTTCTCCTGCCCAAGTCTCAGGTTCCTTAGCTAAGAACAGGAGACACTGACTTACCTCACAAGCCTGTGGGATCAAATGAAGTGGAGCCCGTTGCAAATTGCAAAGTTCTGTGTGATTGCCACAATCTATCGCCAGGCAGTTCTTCAAATAGGAGACAGATTTCTTTCCCTTGGCAATAATCGTGAATAATATATTCCAGGATGTTTTGCATTTTCCTGTGCTTAAAATAAAACTAAACCCAAACAAGAATGCAGACATGGTCTCTCATTCTGCGACTCTTGTTGAGTGTCTCCTATGTGGGAGGCTCTGAGCTTTAATGCACGGGAGATAAAATGTAGTCCCACCCCCAACTACTTCTCCATCTAGTGGGGGAAGCCAGACATTTATACAAAGTGTTGCGTACTTTAAGAAAGGAACAATTACAAGTGTTAGAAAAGTTGAAAGAAGCAGGGGTTACTTTCAGTTTAGTGAAATCTGGGAAAACTCCTTGGAGGACAGAATATTTGAGTTGGGTCTTAAAGTTGGCTAATATTTGGGCAAGTAAAGAGAACCACTTGAGTGGAGACTTGGAGGCAGGAAAATGCAGGCTGTGTGTGGAAAGGGAGGAGTACTTTGACTTAACTGAGTCAAAGGATACAAAAGAAAGATGGGAAACAGAGACAGATTTGAGGGTACTTGAAAGTCAAACTGATGACTTGTTTTTTGAATAGGAAATTGAAAATCGATCCAGCACAGGGTTTACAGAATGCCCTGGAGTGGATGGAGAGAGGCAAAGGCAGGCAGAATGCTTCAGGGATCATTGCAGTGGTCCACATGTAAGGAAATTCTGAATTTAAGACAGCAAGAGGAGAAACAGGGAGCTATCTTATAGGTGTAGAACCCAAAAGACTGGTCAGCATAAGTAATACAAAAGGAACTCTAAGAACTGGTAAGCAAATAAGGGTTTGTTTCAAGGTTTTAAAAGCTCCACAAATTCATCTATTTGACAAATATGAGCCAGATGTGTGCTAGGGGCTGAAAATATTGCAGTGAGCAAGATAGACAAGGTCCTTTGTGGGAAGGAGGTAGACCTGAAACAAGTAACCCAGCACAGAAACAAGAGGGTAAGGAAATGGGTGATTTGACCCTGTGTTCAGGGGGCAGAACAGGGCTGAGGAAGGTAGGGGAGCTACTCAGGTAGGTGACATTTGGCCAAACTTTAAATGATGAACATAAGACCACTAGGGGAAAGTTGAAGGAACAGTAATCTTCATAATTTTGAATCCAAATAACTTTTTTAGGGAGTTACCTTTTGGCATTAAGACTAAGGTCTTGCTGTGGCCCCCAAACAAGGGACAATCTCTTATTTACTATCCTGTAGAGTAGATGACCTTACTTGTCTCTTGCATGTAGTAGATTCTCAACCTCTAATATGACTTCTTTCTCCCAAAGTGGCCATGGGCCAATTTCCCATCCCTTCTTCCAAATAGCTGACCTTTGGATGTCCAAATGGGTTTTTATTAAGTTTCTCTAAAAGATCAGCTTTACAGATAACATTTAGGACCAAACTGAAGCATCCCAGAAGCTCATATACATTAGATAATCAAGACTCGTCCATTGATATATGATATAACAAATGTCCCTGCTCCATTTAATAGACCAATAGGCAGTTTTCACAAAAAGACAGGTGAATTTTTCAGTCCAAAGGGTGAGTCAACCCATCTGGTATGACAAATGCTGTTTCTGGCTTGATTCCTTGTCTGAGACCTTTTGCCAAAACCTTTTTCATGAATCAATAGTTAAGATAATCTAAGCTGTTCCCAATAGATTCAATGGTGCATTGGTTCCAGGCATAAGACATCAATTTGGTTTGGTTATAAAATTTAATATTCTATAATTCACAGAAAATCTAATTCATGTACCATCTGGTTTTGGAAGAAGGACCTCTGGAAAAATTCAGGGGCTTTCAGGATTAACATTTCTTATCTTCTTTCTGATCTCACTCAAGACCTTTCCATTCACACTAAAAAGTAATAATCTATCTGGCATATTACCCCTTATTTTAAAAATGATAAGTTCATTCCACTTGGCTTACTTTGTAATATGTCCATGAATGTTCTTATTCTCTTGCCCTGACTAATAGTCTGAAGCCACATACATGTTTCTGGCTCCCTAGTTGAGGGCTATGAAGGCATATACCCAATAAGTCATCACCTGGTTAATCTTCCTGAACCTCCATTTGATGCTTTGTAACCTAAAAGGTTTACAAAACACCTTCACTATGTTGTCTCACTTTGTTCTCATGCTGACCCTGAGAACATTCCCATTTTACAGATGAGGCCATTAAAGCCAAGAAAGTGACTGGTCTACCACCTGGGATCCCTGATCTTTGGTGTACATCCTGCCCAAAATATTTGTCATGCCAACTCCAGAATGCAGTTATGTTCCCTGAATCTTGGCCTTTGAGCCTCTCTACCTAGCTTTCCAACCGCTTCTTCTCTTCTCCCATCTCAACCATCAGTTCCAGTGGAGCTGGTGTTTTATCACTCTCTGAGCCTATTATGCTCCAGAAGGCCTTAACCGGCCCCCCTGGGATCATCCCTATGAGGTGGTGAGTGGGCTTTGGGGTGACTGAGTACTTTGCAAGGCTGCATGTGGGGTTTTGTATGTATATGCTTATGTGAGTCTGCCTAGAGAAAGAATCCACAGTTTTCATCAGATCCTCAAAGAAGTCAATGGCATCCCCCAACCCCAAAAAGTTAAAAATTAATTTTACACCCTGCTTTTCTTTCACCAAATCTCTCCACTCTCTTGACCTATCTACACTTCATAATTTCTCTTCAGAACTTAGAACCAACTACAGGCTCTCTAGATCTCCCTTTCTAGTATAATTTAATTGTTCCCTTCTCTCCAAGTATTAAGTCAAAAAGGTGGCCTGTATATATGCAAATCATATCTGATAACTTATCCCAACCAGGAGCACAATGATCTGTAAACCCAGTTCATTCCCTCAGGGTTGATCTGAAGCCTTTCATTAGTACAATGCTTCCTATGAGATAAAGCGTGGAAAGAGCTGAGTGAGATATATTTAACTGCATTGATACAGATATGGCACCACTTATGAAAAGAAAACCATCCTTTTACTGTAAGGATTGCATAGTGATATTCCTGATGAAAACATAAAATTGGTAGAAGTTCAGCCACTCATTCTCCAGACACCAGAGCAGACCAACCCCACTGCTTATGGGGACTTAAAGGCACACAAAACATTGTAAGAACAGATTTGGTCTGGGGAGCTCAAGGTGAGGGGCCGAAGTGGTGAGATGAGTGGAAAGTGGGAGGGGGCTCTGCAAAAGATGGTGGGGGGTACCAGCTTTTGGTTCATCAGCTTTGGCTTTGAGATCTTCCAGACTCCCAGCTTTAATACACATTCCCTGGCATTTTCCCACTCTGTGTGCCTGAATATCTTCTGCTCCTCTGCATCTCCTCCCATTCCCATCAGGAATCTACTATATTTGGGGGTTACTCTTTGGGTTACACACCCCCTCCTTCTGACCCTGCTGAAGCCTGACATTTCCCATGAGCGGCACCTCCACTGAAGTCCTATGCCTAAAGATGTAGCTTATGTATACCCTGTATTGCTGGGAGGTGAGGCCAGCCTCTCGATTCCCTCATTGTTATTCCTTAATTATTATGAAATCCTTCCTCTCATAGGTCCATGTCACCTGCCTCTGCCACTCTCTACCTTTTCTTGCCAGCTGGTGCTTCCAGAACATTCATTAGAGACATGGGCATCGCCATGGGCTGCATAGTGGCCCCTCAAAAGATATGTCCACATCCTGATCCCTAGAACCCATTAACGTGAATTTATTTGGGAAAAGGGTCTTTGCAGATGTAATGAAGTGAAGGATCATGAAAGGAGATCATCCTGGGTTATCCTGGTGGGCCTGAAATCTAATGACAAGGGTCATTATTAAAGGGCCACAGAGAGACAGAAAAGGGGAAGCGAATGTGACCAAGGAGGCAGAGGTGACAGCGATGGGGCCCCAAGTGAAGGAAGGAATGCTGCAGCCACCAGAGGGAGGAAGAGGCAAAGATTGGAATCTCCCTTTGAGCACCTGGAGGAAGTGCAGCCCTGACTGACACTTTGACCTCGGACCTCCAGCCTCCAGCACTGTGAAAGACCACATTTCTGTTGTCTCAAGCCACCCAGTTCATGGTCATCTGTTGCAACAACCCCAGGAAACAACCCCAGGGAGGGCCAGGTTATCTGACTCCCACCATCTTGCATAATAATAAACAGCGGATATTTACTGAGTTCTTACAAAGTGCTGGGGGTTGTGCTGAAGCCTTTCCATGGATTATGTGTGGAATTCTCAGAATGACATTGGAACACAGGTACAGATAAGGAGATGAGAGCCTTCAGGAGCTAAGGGCATGCCCACTGTCACACAGGCCAGCGCCAGGGACTAGCAGAAGCCGGTTGCTTGACCACAGCCCATGCACATCACCACTCCGTAACACTGCCCTTAGTGGGTGACATGGAGTCCCCTGGGACCTGCAGTGCCCCTGGCCCTGCAGCCTCCTCCCCCTAACTCTCCAGGTCATAGTCTCTGTCCTCCAACATGGCCATCCCCAGACTTGCTCTTCCCCTGACTTCACCCGCTGCAGGATCCCCCTTGCTGACCACAGCCCTCCACCCTGTTGGGTGTCTCACACACTCCCTCCCACTCCACCTGACCTTAGATCTCTAGACCAGCAGACCTCAAAGTGGACTGCCGGTATCCATGCGAGCATGCAGAGACTTTCCAAGAGGCAAGTAGGCATGAGTGGTTTTAGGGAGCCATATTTTATTTTATTTTATTTTATTTATTTAAAGATTTTATTTATTTATTTGACAGAGAGAGACAGCGAGAGAGGGAACACAAGCAGGGAGAGTGGGAGAGGGAGAAGCAGGCTTCCCGCCAAGCAGGGAGCCTGATGCGAGGCTTGATCCCAGGACCCTGGGATCATGACCTGAGCCGAAGGCAGACACCTAAACAACTGAGCCACCCAGGTGCCCCTAGGGAGCCATATTTTAGAACCTGATTTCCCTGAGAACATAACTTGTGTCATTCAGCCATTGCCACAGTAATGCTGCAGAACAACCCCCCCCCTCCCCGCCCAACACACAGTAACTTAAAACATCAGTCATTCATACTCATGACAAGTGTGGGTCAGGTGGGATGCCCCGGTTTTGGCTGCAGGTCTGCAGTTTGCTGCGCCCAGCCTGGCTCCAGGTTGTGTGATCAGTGCAATTTTATAGAGCCCTACTCTCAGAGGGACCTTGTACTTGGGCTTTAATACTCTGAGATGGACCCAAGACATTCATGTTTTGTGAGTAAAGTCTGATGAAACATGCACCCGGGGCTTTAAGCCTCAATTCACACATGGTACTTCTCCTATCTCCTGGCCCTCCAGGATAGGTACTCAGCCATCAGCTCTCTGTTCATGCCCAGTGAGTGACCACTGCTGCCCTCCATTCCCATGAGGTTCTGAACATGAGCCCAGGAAGGGCCAGTCAGGCATGGGCTCTGGAGTGTCTTGAGATGGGGCAAGGTAGTAGCTATTTAGACTGGCAGAGTCAGGGCACATTTGGTGGGCAATGGGCAGGGACTTCTTGTTCATTCCCAATCCAAGTACCAAGTACATCCCTGCATGGATGTTTCTACCCTTTGGGTGTTGCCCATCCACCATGGATTGAGCTGGTGGGCCAGGAGAAAGAGGGATTGAATCCTGATGCCCCACATTTTCATTTTGCAATGGGTCCTGGCTGGGCCAGCTTAGTTCCATATCTTATTTGGGGCCCAGTGAAAGGCAGCAGCTCCCCAGAGCATGGTCTTCTCATAGCAATGGCAGAAGCACTAGAACTCAAAACAAACTGCACAAGCCCTTTTCAAGCCTCTGCTCACATTTGTCCACTGAAGTAAGTCACTAAATTATGCTCAAGGCCATGAGTGGAAAGCACACTCCATCCACCAGGTGGCCATGGTGAGGGTATGGCTAGCCACTTGATGTTATTACGGGGCAGCAGAAAAGTAGGACCCAACCACCTAATCCACCTACTACAGTACTCCTTTTTAAAACGAGTCTCCTTCAGAATCAGGGCCCTGATTCCCCCCGCCCTTCTTTTTACCTCCTTTCTCCCAAGTGTTCTTCTTACCAAAGAAAGGCTCAGGGGTGCAGGTGGTTCAACCAATGGTACACTATGTGTAATCCAGGAAAAAGGGTGAATGTTCCCCGCTTAATGTTCAGAGGAAATATTTTAACATCTTATTTCAGTTTATGTAAATACTTGTGTTATGGGGAACTGTGATAGGGTCAACAATAAAAGACTTTCAAGCACAAGAATCTACAATGGGATAAAATTCTTCAGGGAGAGTGGGATAAAAATATGGAAAAGGAGGAAAAGGAATGTTGAAAAAAACCCTTTGTTAGAGAACAGCTATGCTGGTGGCTATTAAGGCAGTATGGCATTTAGATGGGACACATTTAAGTCAGAAATGTAACCATTTTATTTTCAAATGTAATTATAATATACTAGAAATGACATTTTTTCTTACTGCCTGAATTTAAGGTGGAAAATTTTAAGTGTTAACTTAGAAATGTTAGAGCAGGTCCCTGGTTTCTCAACCCCACCCCACCCCCCAGGCAATCAAAAAAAATTTCAAGTCCAGTCCTCAAGCAGGAAAACCTTACATTTCTATCCAACCTATCACTCCCTTGAGACTTTGCTTTCTTCCTTAACCCTGTAAGTAAAATAAGCCAGAAAAAAATCAGAAAAATACTGTAAGGCATCACTTACATGTGGAATCAAAAAGAAAAAAGTTGAACTCATAAAAATAGAGTAGAATGCTGGTTGGCAAGGGCTGGGGGTTGGGGGAAATAGAGAGATGTTGGTCAAAGGGTATAAACTTTCAGCTATAAGACGAAAACTTCTGGGGAGCTAATAATGTACAGCATGGTGATTACAGTCAAAATACTGTACCGTATACTTGACATTTGCTAAGGGAGTAATCTTAAGTGTTCTCACCACCCAAAAAATGCAACTATGTAAAGTGATGGATGTGTTAATTAGCTTGATTGTGGTAATTATTTCACAACGTATATGTATAAATCATCACGTTGTACACCTTAATGAAAAACATCACCTTGTACAACTTAAAAAAAAAAAAGAAAACCACTAACCACCATCAATCATGGCTTAATCTATTTCTTGTTGATTTGAGGGGGATGCAACTATCTAAAACACATCAGGGGCGCCTGGGTGGCTCAGATGATTAAGCGTCTGCCTTCGGCTCAGGTCATGATCCCAAGCTCCTGGGATCGAGTCCCACATCAGGCTCCCCGCTGAGCGGGGAGTCTGTTTCTCCCTCTGCCTCTCTCTCTCTCTCTGTCTCTTATGAATAAATAAACAAAAAATCTTTAAAAAAATAAATCATGTCAAATTTTTCCTCTTATCGCATCTGTTTGTGACTTTCTTTGGCAAAAACTCTTGCAAACAGCTTTCTGTCAGTCTTAGAACTTTTTTTTTTAACAAGCAAAGCCTCCTGACTTTTTCCGAATAAAGGGTTGCCTGCTTAGGATTCCCCATCATCTTTCTGACAATCAAGTGTTTTTGAAAATTTTTTTATTCTATATACAGATTAAAAAAAAGGTGAAACATTGGGCGCCTGGGTGGCTCAGTTGGTTGAGCGACTGCCTTCGGCTCAGGTCATGATCCTGGAATCCTGGAATCGAGTCCCTCATCGGGCTCCCTGCTCAGCGGGGAGTCTGCTTCTCCCTCTGACCGCTCTGTCTTTCATTCTCTCTCTCAAATAAATAAATAAAAAATCTTTTAAAAAAAGTGAAACATGAATCCACTGTCTATTTAGATATGTGCTATCAGGAAATCCAGTGATTTCTGTGTTAGGATCATTCTTCCTGTCAGAAGGGAGTCATTTCCTCTTCTTTTAATCTGGGCCATTTGTCCTGTGAAATTGTCGTTTAGACTGGTTCTAATATCTGTCCCTTAGGAATCATCAGGAATTGCTGACTCAACTTGCTTCAGCAAGAAAGCTTTCGATAACAGTGTGAGATTATCACTCCACAATCCATGATAACACCCTTAAAACAAACATAACAGCTTAAAACATGGAAGAGGTGTAGCCCCGTCCAAGTTCAAGCTTGCCAACCAGAGAGAAGAGAGTGGCCTTTAAGGACACTACCTGTGGTGTGCTAGCACAAGTTAGTACACTGACACCGTTGTAAGGTGTGTCCCAAGACGTTTGTTAGAGTTACCTTTGCCTATATTACCTCTGCCATCACTAAATGTGTGTTTCTCTAACCTCTGAATAAGTTGGAGCTCTACATAAGAGACCGTGTTTCTGACTTAGTCAAATTGCTTAAAATGAGCCTTAACGCAATTAAAATGGGATATTGGGCCTGTCACTGTGATGGTTAATTTTTTTCTTTTTTTTTCTTTTCTTTTATTATATTAATCACCATACATTACATCATTAGTTTTTGATGTAGTGTTCCATGATTCATTGTTTGCATATAACACCCAGTGCTCCATGCAGAACGTGCCCTCCTTAATACCCATCACCAGGCTAACCCGTTCTCCCTCCCCCTTCCCCTCTAGAACCCTCAGTTTGTTTCTCAGAGTCCATAGTCTCTCATGGTTCGTCTCCCCCTCCGATTTCCCCCCCTTCATTTTTCCCTTCCTACTATCTTTTTTTTTTTAACATATAATGCATTATTTGTTTCAGAGGTACAGTGATTCAACAGTCTTACACACTTCACAGCGCTCACCATAGTACATACCCTCCCCAATGTCTATCACCCAGCCACCCCATCCCTCCATTTTATGTATCAACTTGGCTGAGCTAAGGGCTGCCCAGATAGCTGATAAAACAGTATTTCTGGATGTGTCTGTGAGGGTGTTTCTGGAAACATTTAATTTCGCAGACTGAGTAAAGAGATCCACCCTCACCAATGTGGGTGGGCATCTTCCAGTCCACCTGGGGACCCAATAGGACAAAAAGGCAAAGGAAGGGTGAATTCACTCCCTTTTCTTGAGATGGGATGTCCATCTTCTGGAGCTTCTGGAGCTTCTGGGCCTTTGGGCATCAGGACTTATGGCAGCAGCCCTCTAGTTCTCAGGAGTTTGCCCTGGGACTGGGAGTCACACCATCAGTTCTCAGGACTTTGGACTTGGGCTGAATTATATCATAGGCCTTCCTCGCTGTCCAGCTTGCCAAGAGCAGATTGTGGGACTTCTCAGCCTCCACAACTGTGTGAGCCAATTCCTATCATAAATCTCCTCTATTTGTTCTGTTTCTCTGGAGAATCCCATCTAATACAGTCGCTATGAGGAATAGTTGCAAAAGGAGCATTTGATAGTGAGAATCTTAACTATGTCACAAGAAGGGGTTACTGTTCTGACCGTGGTCTTTCCCCACTGTTCTCAGCCAAAAGCCTCTCCTTTGGAGAGGAGACAAAGGAGGAACAGCGTAGAGGCAATCTCTGCAGCTTGGTGCAAATGAAGCTGTCATTCTTTTGGCTGACAAAATATAACCGGCTAACCATTCTACCAAATAGATATGCTTCTCAAAGGTGCTAACCATTCTATTATCTCTAGTCCCACTTCTGATTTAAGAGCTTCAGAGGCTAGTTTGTAGTTTACGTTTCAATGAGATCTCAGATCAATTCCAACATGTCAGAAAATCCAATAAGAAGAGACGCTGAAATTTATGTGTTTATTTAAAGCTTGCTGGTGAACAATTACATACATCTTACTTATAATCATCTACTACAGTTTATAAGTTACTAGCTGCAGCAGGTTGCGGGTTTTTTTTTTTTTTTGAGATGGGAAAATAAATTAAGGTCTCCACAACTTGTAGTATGTCTGACAGTCCAAGATGAGAAGCCATGACAGCAGGGAACAGTACACTGCAATAGTCAACCAATAGCTATTTACTGATATCTGCTTTGTACAAGGCTCCACCCAAGGGCTCTGCAGAAGTTCAAAGTAGCACCCTTTCAGGAAGCTGATCACCCATCTGAAAGTCAGGCTAACAGCAAAGACAGAATATGCCAATTTTCAAAGGAACATCAGACAGTAGGAGTTGTTGGAGTTCAGGGGACAAGGATGTGTACCTCGACTGGGTGACCGGGGAAGGCTCCCCAGAGAGGATGGCATTTAATGTGAGTCTTGAGGACAAGTAGCATTTTGGGGGCAGGGACGGGGAGAGAGAGGACATTCAGGAGGGGAAACCACCTGAGTCAAGGACCAGAAATGGAAGTACCCAAGGTGTGTTGGGGAAGAGTGATGGCTCTCACTGGGAGCAGAGGGGATGAGAAGGTAAGGCTCAAGGGGAGGTAGAGGCCAAAACGGGAGGAATTGGAGTGCAATTCTTTCTCTGTAGCTGAAGCAATGTTCTAATAGGCACTGGTCTAGAGTACTTTTTAGAATGCCTTCACCCTGGAAGGTACTCTGGAGGATCTTCACGAGCCTCCTTCACTTTTCCAGCTTCTGAGAGACCCTGGGTACCACATAGTCTTAGTATACTAATTGGCTCCCTGGTGCCTTCGGTGAGGGAATGGGAAATGAAGTAAGATACCATCCTCCCCTAACATAGGTAGACATTAACTAGGAATTTCACTTTCCCCTCTGTCTTCATCAGTTCTCAGGATGAAAACAATGAGACGCCAAAAGAGAAAGCAATTTCAAAAAGTCTTTCCTTGTGCACAAGAACAACCACGAAGGAACAAATACAAGGAACAAACATGCACAAGTGAATCATGGAGAGTTTGGGTGCCAGCTGTGCAGTGAGAAACTTCATGCATTAAATTGAGCTGCTGTTCTTTGCCAGACACTCAGCTAGGCCCTGAAGACACAGCAACGAATGAACCGGACAGGGTCCAAGGCCTCATGGGATGAATACGCCACTGAGGAAGGCAGATAATAAACAAGGGGAGATATGAAGGACAAGTTTAGGGAGCTATAAGAGGCTATAACAGGGGGTCCAGGGAGTGTGTGTCTGAGGAAGTGGCTCGAGGCTGAGAGGAAGGAGCAGAAAGCATTGGCCAAATGACAAGGGGTGCCATTGGGAAGACCCTTGTCCTCCATTCATTCTCCAACTTCACTGCTGGAAACACTCCTTTAATTATCTTGACAACCTTTTCTCACAGTGATTATGGTCTCTAACCAATTCAGTCTATGCAGATAAGGTGAGTCTGCAAATATTTTTGCTCTTCATAATACATAGGCATCTTCCAGATCCCAAGATGTGGGTCATCTGGGAGGTCCTGAGTGTTTGCAGATGCTGTGAAGAGGCTTTTCATATGGTTTGGCTTGCAGTTAACCCTGGACAGTGTTTGCTTTAAACTACCAGTGACCTTTAAGCTGTCGAATGTAGTATCTTTGTCTTCAGGCTTCATGCTCCTCCACAGTGTCAGTCACTGCTCTGACTTTCTTGGTTTCCATGACACTGAATTACTCTTGTTCAAACTCTCTGGCCAGTTCTTCCCTGTCTGCTTTTCCTTTTACTGTGTCAGTTGGGATTAGGTTTGGCTGCAAACAACAGAGACCTATAATAACAGTGGCTTAAACAAGATAGAAGTTCATCTCTCCCTCATGTCAAAGTCTGGGGATCAGCGTTTCAGGGCTGGTATGGCGGATCCACAAAGTTATCTAGAGCCCTGGCTCCATGCCAGCTTCTACTTGTTGATCCTTAGAGTGTAGCACCCATTCTTGTGATCCAAGGAGGCTGCTATCACTCCAGCCTTTCCCATCAGAATTCCAGGAAGCAAGATGGAACATGGGACAAAAGAAAACAATAGAGACATGCCAAATGTCTGTTGGGACAGGTTCCTGAAAGCAATTGCATGACAATGATTCTTACATCTCTTGGGCAAAACTTAGTCACCTAGTGACAAGGGAAGCTGGGATATACAGTCTTTATAATAATAATAATAACAACAATAATCAATAATTTAATAATAAATAATATAATAGTAAATAATCCTGTACCCAGCTAAAAATGTGGGGTCTGTTATTGTGGAAGTAGGTGAGAATGGATAATAACGGACAACCTCTAGTCTCTGTGCATACCATAAATGTCCACACCATGAGAGATTCTGACTTGGTCCTTTATCTTTATAGCCCCACACTTGCCAGTTCAATTTGTTTTTTTAATTCTACATATAAGTGATACCATACCATATTTGTCTTTCTGTGTCTGGCCTATTTCATTTAGCATAATGTCCTCAGGGCTTATCCATGTTGCTGCAAATTGCAGGATTTCCTCTTTTTATGGCTGAATAAAATTCCATTTGTATATATACACCGCATTTTCTTTAACCATTCATCCACTGATGGACAGTGAAGTTGTTTCCATTATCTTGGATACTATGAACAATGCTGCAATGAACACGGAATGCAGATAGCTCTTCAAGATACTGATTTTATTTCCTTTAGATATACATATCCAGAAGTGGGATTGCTGGATCATATGGTAGTTCTATTTTTAATTTTTGGAGGGAATTCCATATTATTTTCTAGAGTGGCTGTACCAGTTTATATTCTCCCCAACACTATACAAGGGCTCTCTTTCCTCCACATCCTCATCAACATTTATTTTTTATCTTTTTGATAATAGCCGTCCTAACAGATGTGAAGTAATATCTCATGGTAGCTTTGATTTGTATGTTGCTGATGATTAGTGATATGAAGTACCTTTTCATGTACCTGTTGGCCATTTGTATGTCACCTTTGGAGAAATGTCTATTCAGATCCTCTGCTAATATTTTTCATTGAGTTATTTGGAGTTTTCTTTGTCAGTGAGTTGTGTAAGTTGCTTCTATATTTTGGATATAAACTCCTTATTAGATACACGGCTTGCAAATATTTTCTCTTATTCCATAGGTTGCCTTTTCATTTTTTGATAGTTTCCTTTGATGTGCAGTGTAGCTTTTTAGTTTGATAGAGTCCTGTTTGTTTATTTTTGCTGTTATTGGTTGTGCTTTTGGTGTCATGTCTAAAAAATCATTGTGAAGACCAATGTCAAGGAGCTTTATCTTGTTTTTTTTTTTTTCTAGAGGTCTTATGGCTTCAGATCTTACATTTAAGTCTTTAATCCATTTCAAGTGAATTTTTATGAGTGGTATAAGATAGGGGCCCAGTGTCAATCCTTTGCAGTTGTCCCAACACCATTTATTGGGGAGACTATCCTTACCCCATGTGTGTTCTGGTGTCCTTGTCAAAGATTAGTTGACCACATATGTGTGGATTTTTTTTTCTGGGCTCTCTATTTGTACCATTGGTATATGTGCCTGTTATTTTATATCAGTACTATACTGTTTTGATAACTGAGACTTTGTAATGTAGTTTAAAATCAACTTTGCTCTTCCTCAAAATTGCTTTGACTATTCAAAGTCTTTTGTTGTCCCATATGAATTTTAGGGTTGTTTTTTCTATTTCTGTGGAAAATGCCTTTGGAATTTTGTTGCCTTTTGAAAATTTGTGTTGCATGTGTAGATTGCATTGGGTAATATGGATATTTTAGCAATATTAACTCTTCCAAACCAAGAACACAAATTATCTTTTCATTTATTTGTGTTTTCTTTAATTTCTTTATTCAGTATCTTATGGGTTTTGGTTAAATTTATTTCCAAGTATTTTATTGTTTTTGATGCTACTGTAAATGATTTCTTAATTTTTCAGGTAGTTTGTTGATAGTGTATAGAAATGCAAATTATTTTTGTATGCTAACTTTGCATCCTGCAACTTTCATGAATTTGTTTATTAATTCTAACAGGTTGGGGTTTTGTTTTGTTTGTTTTGCAACGTCATAAGGTTATCTATAAGATCATATCATCCACAGAGACCATTTTCCTTCTTCCTTTCTTATTTGGATTCTTTTTACAGGCATACCTTGTTTTATTGCACTTCACTTTCTTGCACTTCATAGATAATGTATTTTTTTTTTTTTTTTACAAATTAAAGGTTGTGGTAACCCAGCATCCAGCAAGTCTATTGGCATCATTTTCCATAGCACTTGCTCACTTCATGTCTCTATATCACATTTTGGTAATTCTCACAATTTTTCAAACTTTTCTCATGATTATTATATTTCTTATGATGATCTATGATCAGTGATCTTTCATGTTAACTTTTTTTATTTTATTTTATTATGTTAATGTTAGTCACTATACAGTACATCATTAGTTTTTGATGTAGTGATACACGATTCATTGTTTTCATATAACACACAGTGCTCCATGTAGTACGTGCCCTCCTTAATACCCATCCCTGGGCTAACCTGTCCCCCCTCCCCCTTCCCCTCTAGAACCCTCAGATTGTTTCTCAAATTCCATAGTCTCTGATGGTTCATCTCTCCCTCCGATTCTCCCCCCCTCATTTTTCCCTTCCTTCTCCTAATGTCCTCCCTGCTATTCTTTACGTTCCACAAATAAGTGAAACCATATGATAATTGACTTTCTCTGCTTGACTTATTTCACTTAGCATAATCTCCTCCAGTCCCATCCATGTTGATGCTAAGTTGGGTATTCATCCTTTCTGATGGCTGAGTAATATTCCATTGTATACATGGACCATATCTTCTTTATCCATTCATCTGTTGAAGGGCATCTCGGCTCTTTCCACAGTTTAGCTATTGCGTACAATGCTGTTATGAACATTGGGGTGCATATGGCCCTTCTTTTCACTACATCTGTGTCTTTGGGGTAAATACCCAGAAGTGCAATTGCTGGGTCATAGGGTAGCTCTATTTTTAATTTTCTGAGGAACCCCCACACTGTTTTCCAAAGTGGCTGTAGCAACTTGCATTCCCACCAACAGTGTAAGAGGGTTCCCCTTTCTCCACAACCTCTCCAACATTTGTTGTTTCTTGCCTTGTCCATTTTTGCCATTCTAACTGGTGTAAGGTGGTATCTCAATGTGGTTTTGATTTGAATTTCCCTGATGGCTAATGATGATGAACATCTTTTCATGTGTCTGTTAGCCATTTGTATGTCTTCTTTTGAGAAGTGTCTGTTCATGTCTTCTACCCATTTTTTGACTTGATTGTTTTTTGGGTGTTGAGTTTGAGAAGTTCTTTATAGATCTTGGATACCAGCCCTTTATCTGTAGTGTCATTTGCAAATATCCTCTCCCATTCTGTGGGTTGCCTCATTGTTTTGTTGACTCTTTCCTTTGCTGTGCAGAAGCTTTTTATCTTGATGAAGTCCCAAAAGTACATTTTTGTTTTTGTTTCACCAGCCTTTGGAGACGTATCTTGAAAGAAGTTGTTGTGGCCATTGTCAAAGAAGTTACTGCCTATGTTATCCTCTAGGATTTTGATGGATTCCTGTCTCACATTGAGGTCTTTCATCCATTTTGAGTTTATCTTTGTGTATGGTGTTAGAGAATGGTTGAGTTTCATTCTTCTGCATGTGGCTGTCCAATTTTCCCAGAACCATTTATTGAAGAGACTGTCTTTTTTCCATTGCATATTTTTTTTCCTGCTTTGTTGAAGATTATTTGACCATAGAGTTGAGGGTCCATATCTGGGCTCTCTATTCTGTTCCATTGGTCTATATGTCTGTTTTTGTGCCAGTACCATGCTGTCTTGGTGATCACTGCTTTGTAATATAGCTTGAAATCAGGCAATGTGATGCCCCCAGCTTTGTTTTTCTTTTTCAACATTTTTTTGGTGATTCAGGGTCTTTTCTGATTCCATACAAATTTTAGGATTGTTTGTTCCAGCACTTCGAAAAATGTCATTGGAATTTTGATTGGGATGGCACTGAAGGTATAGATTGCTCTAGGTAGCACAGACATTTTAACAATCTTTATTCTTCCAATCCATGAACATGGAATGTTTTTCCATCTTTTTGTGTCTTCTTCAATTTCTTTCATGAGCGTTCTGTAGTACCTAGAGTATAGATCCTTTACCTCTTTGGTTAGGTTTATTCCAAGGTATCTTATGGTTTTTGGTGCTATTGTAAATGGAATCGTTTCTCTAATTTCTCTTTCCACAGTTGCATTGTTAGTGTCTAAGAAAGCAACTGATTTCTGTGCATTGATTTTGTATCCTGCCACATTACTGACTTGCTGTATGAGTTCTAGTAATTTGGACGTGGAGTCTTTTGGGTTTTCCACATTAAGTATCATGTCATCTGTGAGGAGAGAGAGTTTGACTTCTTTGCCAATTTGAATACCTTTTATTTCTTTTTGTTGTCTGATTGCTGTTGCTAGGACTTCTAGTATTGTGTTGAACAATAGTGGTGAGAGTGGGCATCCTTGTTGTGTTCCTGATCTTTAAGGGAAAGGCTCTCAGCTTTTCCCCATTGAGGATGATATTCGCTGTGGGTTTTTCATAGATGGATTTTATGAACTTGAGGAGTGTTCTCTCTATCCCTATAGTCTGAAGAGTTTGATCAGGAAAGGATGCTGTATTTTGTCAAATGCTTTTTCTGCATCGATTGAGAAGACCATATGGTTCTCTCTCCTCTTATTAATGTGTTCTATCACACCGATTGATTTGTAAATGTTGAACCACCCTTGCATCCCAGGGATAAATCCCACTTGGTCATGGTGGATGATCTTTTTAATGTATTTTTGGATCCTATTAGCTTGGATTTTGTTGAGGATTTTGAAATCCATATTCATCAGGGATATCGGTCTGAAATTCTCCTTTTTGTTGGGGTCTTTGCCTGGTTTGGGGATTAAGGTAATGCTGGGCCTCACAGAATGAGTCTAGAAGCTTTCCTTCTGTTTCTATTTTTTGAAACAGCTTCAGGAGAATAGGTATTATTTCTTCTTTAAATGTTTGGTAGAATTCTCCAGGGAATCCATCAGGCCCTGGACTCTTATTTTTTGGGGAGGTTTTTGATCACTGCTTCAATCTCATTACTGGTTATTGGCCTATTCAGGTTGTCAATTTCTTCCTGTTTCAATCTTCGGAGTTTATAGGTTTCCAGGAAGGCATCCGTTTCATCCAGGTTGCTCAGCTTATTGTCATATAGTTGTTGATAATAATTACTGATAGTTGTTTCTATTTCCCTGGTATTAGTCGTGATCTCTCCCTTTTCATTCATAATTTTATTAATTTGGGTCCTTTCTCTTTTCTTTTGGATAAGTCTGGCCAGTGGTTTATTGATCTTATTAATTTTTTCAAAGAACCAGCTTCTAGTTTCGTTGATCTGATCTCTCAGATCAGCTGTTTCTGGTTTCTACTTCATTGATCTCTGCTCTAATCTTAATTATTTCTCTTCCAATGAATGGCTTAGGCATCGTTTGTTGCTTTTTCTCTAGTTCTTTAAGGTGTAGAGTTAGATGGTGAATTCGGGATTTTTCTATTTTTTTGAGTGAGGCTTGGATGGCTATGTATTTCCCCCTTAGGACCTCCTTTGCAGTATCCC
The DNA here is from genome assembly GCF_037043125.1 of Eumetopias jubatus. NCBI lineage: Eukaryota > Metazoa > Chordata > Mammalia > Carnivora > Otariidae > Eumetopias > Eumetopias jubatus. The sequence continues at coordinate 125,903,676 of NW_028274812.1, read as the reverse complement.
ATAGGTTTTGGACCAATGTGTTTTTGTTCTTATTGCTTTCCATGAATTGTTTAAGTTCTTCTTTGATTTCCTGGTTGACCCAAACATTCTTAGGCGAGTGGTCTTTAGCTTCCAAGTGTTTGAATTTCTTCCAAATTTTTTCTTGTGATCGAGTTCCAGTTTCAAAGCATTATGGTCTGAGAATATGCAGGGGATAATCTCAATCTTCTGTTATCAGTTGAGATCTGATTTGTGACCCAGTATGTGGTCTATTCTGGAGAAAGTTCCACGTGTGCTCGAGAAGAATGAGTATTCTGTTGTTTTAGGGTGGAATGTTCTATATATATCTAAGAGGTCCCTCTGGTCCAGTGTGTCATTCAAAGCTCTTACTTCTTTGTTGATTTTCTGCTTAGATGATCTGTCTATTGCTGAGAGTGGAGTATTGCGGTCTCCTACAACTAATGTATTGATACGACTATTTTGGTTACCAGTTGGCTTATGTAGATGGCTGCTCCCATGTTGGGGGTATAGATATTTACAATTGTTAGATCTTCTTGTTGGATAGACCCTTTAAGAATGATATAGTGTCCTTCTGTGTCTCTAACTACAGTCTTTAGTTTAAAATCTAATTTGTCTGATATAAGAATTGCTACCCCAGCTTTCTTTTGAGGTCTGTTGGCATGGAAGTTGGATCTCCATCCCTTCACTTTCAGTCTGAATGTATCTTTAGGTTCAAAATGAGTCTCTTGGGGTGCCTGGGTGGCTCAGTTGGTTAAGCAACTGCCTTCGGCTCAGGTCATGATCCTGGAGTCCCAGGATCGAGTCCCGCATCGGGCTCCCTGCTCAGCGGGGAGTCTGCCTCTCCCTCTGACCTTCTTCCCTCTCATGCTCTCTCTCTACCATTCTCTCTCTCTCTCAATAAATAAATAAATAAATCTTTAAAAAACAAACAAACAAACAAAATGAGTCTCTTGTAGGCAGCATATGGATGGGTCCTGTCTTTTTATCTGCAACCTGTGCCATTTTATGGGAACATTTAGGCCATTCGCATTGACAGTGATTATTGAAAGATATGAATTTATTGTCATCATGTTGCCTGTGAAGACCTTGTTTTTATAAATTGTCCCTGTATATTTCTTTTCTATATCACTCTTGGGGTCTTTCTCCTTTTATAGAACCCCCTTTAATACTTCTTGCAAGGCCAGCTTAGTGGTCACATATTCTTCCAGTTTCTGCCAGTCTTGGAAGCTCTGCATCTCTCCATCCATTCTAAATGAAGCCTTGCCGGAGAAAGTATTCTTGGCTGCATGTTCTTCTCGTTTAGTACCCTTAATATGTCTTGCCAGCCCTTTCTGGTTTGCCAGGTCTCTGTGGACAGGTCTGACATTATTCTGATGTTCCTTCCTCTGTGTGTAAGGAATCTCTTCCTTCTAACTGCCCTTAAGATGGTTTCCTTGGTTCTAAGATTTGCGAGTTTTACTATTACATGCTGGGGCGTTGGCCTGTTTTCCCTGATCTTGGGAGGGGTCCTCTCTGCCTCTAGGACATGAATGTTTGTTTCATTCCCCAGATTAGGGAAGTTCTCAGCTACAATTTGCTCAAATATATCTTCTAGTCCTCTCTCTCTCTCTCCACTCTCCAGGATTCCAAATATTCTGACATTGGAACGTTTCATGTTGTCACTTATTTCTCTGATTCTCTTTTCATGGAATCTGAGTTGTTTTTCCGTGGCCTCCTCTTTTCCCTTTTTATCTATTAATTGGTCTTCTAGGTCACTAATTCGTTCTTCTGCCTCGCTTACCCTAACTGTTAGATTATCTAGATTAGATTGGATCTCATTTATAGCATTTTTAAGTTCAGCCTGATCAGCTCTCATTTCTGCCCTTAGAGAATCTATGTTGCCATTAATCAATTTCTCCCTTCTAGCTGTTGTCTTCACAATTGCTAGCCTGAATTCCATCTCCAACATCTTGTTTATATCTGAAACCATTTGTAAATCTGTGGCGTAAATCATAGTCTCTGAGTCTTTCCTATTTGGAGGGGTTCTTCCTCCTAGTCATTCTGTTGAGGGGTGGTTGAGGGAATGTATAGAGTCCAAGTTATTGACCACAACCCAAGCAAGATGCACCTGTTTTCTAGGATCTTCAGGTTTGCTGGCCTCTTGTTTTCCCAACCTATCTCCTGAGGGAGGGGACTGCCGCACTGTTACTCAGGCAACCCTGTTTGGGCAGAGTTGCCCTGCCCCTGGTGGGGGGAGGGTGGCCTCAGCAAAAACCGATTTTGGGGGGTTTTGTTCTCTGGTGGCTTTCCCTGGGGGCTTTCTGTGTCTCTTCCAAGAGTTAGAGCAAAAGAGATCGTTTTCAACCCTCTGCCTCAGAGCAGAGATCACAGTCTGTTCTTCAGTGAGCTCTCCAGGCCACACTATCTCCATTTCTGTCTGTGCTGCTATAAACTGCAGTCCTGGGTCATGCACCCCCTCAGCAGCATTCCCAGTCTTTGCCTCCAGGTGGGGCACGTCTCTGCCCTTGGTGCTTCTAAAACTGCCAGCCGCCCCCAGTTCCCTCCCACGACCCCGCTGCTCTGGTTTCCGTCTGGGGGCTGCCCTAAAGTCTTTTCCCCACCACTACCGGTCTGCGAGTCTGTGCCCCATTCCCAGCACAGGAGGCTGTTGCTCACTGGCAGTGTAGGATCCCCATAGCCAGGCTCCCTCCCGCTGCCATTTATCCTCTGATATCTGCCCAGAATCTCGGCTCTCTGCTTTGTACCTCAAAAACAACTGCTTGCAATATTCTGTTTGTAGAGATCCAGATCTATCTTCTTACATCTCAGATTTCATGGGTGTTCAGAGTGGTCTGGTAGACATCCAGCTCAATTCTGGGGGCCGGTTGGAACAGGGTCCCCTAGTCCTCTGCCATCTTTTCCCCCAATGTTACTATTATAATTGTTTTTGCAGTACTATGAACCCCCAAATGTCCATGTAAGACAGCAAACTTAATCCATAAAAGTTTTGCGTGTTCTGATACTCCACTGACTTGCTTTTCCCCATTTCTCTCTCCCCCACCTCAGGTCTTGCTAGTCCCTGAAACACAACAATATTGAAATTAAGCCAATTAATAACCCTGCAATTGCCCTTAAGTGTTTAAGCGAAAGGAAGAGTCATATGTCACTCACCATAAATCAAAAGCTAGAAATTATTAAGCTGAGTGAGGAATGTGTGTTGAAAGCCAAAAGAGGCCAAAAGTTAGGCCTCTTGTGCTAAACCATTAGCCAAGTTGTGAATGCAAAGGAAAAGTTCTTGAAGGAAATTAAAAGTGCTACTCCAATGAACACATGAATGATAAGAAAAAGAAGCAGCTTTGTTGCTGATATGGGGAAAGTTTTAGTGGTCTGGATATAAGATCAAACCAGCCACAACATTCCCTTAAGCCAAAGTCTAATCCTGACCAAGTCCCTAACTCTTCTCAATTCTGTGAAGGATGAGAGAGGGGAGGAAGCTGCAGATGGAAAGTGTGAAGCTAGCAGAGGCTGGTTCATGAGGTTAAGACAAGAAGCCATCTCCATGACATCACAGTGTAAGTTGAAGCAGCAAGTGCTGATGTAGAAACTGTATCAAATTATCCAGAAGACCTAGCTAAGATAATTAATAAAGGTGGCTACACCAAACAATTGATTTTCAATGGAGATGAAACAGCCTTCTATTGGAAGAAGATGCCATCTAGGACTTTGATAGCTAGAGAGGAGAAATCAATGCCTGCCTTCAAAGCTTTAAAGGATAAGCTGACACTCTCATTAGGGGCTAATGCAGCTGGTGGCTTGAAGTTGAAGCTCATTTGTTGTTCCAAAAATTCTAGGGCCCTTAAGAATTATGCTAAGTCTACTCTGCCTATGCTCTATAAATGGAAAAACAAAGCCTGGACGACAGCACATCTATTTACAACATGGTTTACTGAATATTTTAAGCCCACTGTTGAGACCTACTGCTCAGGAAAAAAAAAAAAAATTCCTTTCAGAGTATTCCTGCTCATTGACCAAGCACCTGGTCATGCAAGAACTGTTGATGGAGAAAGGGGCACCTGCGTGGCTCAGTTGGTTGAACCACTGCCTTCAGCCTAGGTCATGATCCTGGGGTCCTGGGATCAAGCCCCACGTCTGGCTTCTTGCTTGGTGGGGAGCCTGCTTCTCCCTCTCCTCCCCACTCGTGCTCTCTCTTGCTGTCTCTGTCTCTGTCTCTCTCAAATGAATAAATAGAATTTTTTAAAAAAACAAAGAACTCTGATGGAAATGGACAATGAGATTAATGTTTTTGTTTTTAATGCCTGCTAACATAACATTCATTCTGCTGCCCATGGGTCAAGGAGTAGTTTTGACTTTCAAGTCTTATTATTTAAGAAATACATTTTGTAAGGCTATAGCTGCCATAGATAGTGATTTCTTTGATGGATCTTGGCAAAGTAAATTGAAAACCTCCTGGAAAGAATTTGCCATTCTTGATGACTTTAAGAACATTTGTGATTCAGGAGAAGAGGTCAAAATATCAATGTTAATGGAATTTGGAAGAAGTTGATTCCCACCTTCATGGATGACTTTGAGGAGCTCAAGACTTCTGTGGAGGAAGGAACTGCAGATATGGTGGAAACAGCAAGAAAACTAGAATCAGAAGTGGAGCCTGAAGATGTGACTGAATTGCTACCATCTCATGATAAAACTTAAATGTATGAGGAATTGCTTCTAATGGATGAGCAAAGAAAGTGGTTTCTTGAGATAGAATCTACTACTGGTGATGATGCTGTGAAGATTGTTGAAATGACAACAAAGGATGTTTGTTGTCAAAGGAATATTACACAAACTTAGTTGATAAAATAGTGGCAGGGTTTGAGAGGCTTGACTCCAATTCTGAAAGATGTTGTACTGTGGATAAAATGCTATCAAACAGCATTGCATGCTATAGTAAAATCAATCATGAAAGGAAGAATCAGTTGGATATAGCAAACTTCATTGCTGTCTTATTTTAAGAATTGCCACAGCCACCCAACCTCCAGCAACCGCCAACCTGATCAGTCAGTAGCCATCAACATGGAGGCAAGACCCTGCATCATCAAAAAGCTCAGAGGAAGGTTAGTGTTTTTTACCAATAAAGTATTTTTAATTAAGGAATGTACATGTTTCTTTAGACACAATGATATTGTACACTAAATAGACCACAGTAAAATATAAAAATGACTTTTATTTGCACTAGGAAAGCAAAAAGTTCTTTTGACTTGCTTACTGTGTTATTCACTTTATTGTGATGGTCTGGAACCAAATCCACAATATTTCTGAGATATACCTGTATTTCTTTTTCTTACCTAGTTGCTCTCACTAGGACTTCTAGTACTGTACTGAATATAAGTAACAAAAGTGAACATTCTGTCGCATTCTCGATCTTAGAGCTCTACACAATTGAATAGGATATTGGTTGTGGGCTTGTCATATATGGACTTTATTATGTATATTCATTCTATACCAAAGAGTTAAGAATTTTTATGATGAGAAGGTGTTGAATTTTTATCAAATGCTTTTTCTTAATCTATTGAGATGATCATATGATTTTTTATTCTTCATTCTGTTTATGTGATGTATCTATCACATTTACTGATTTGTATATATTGAACCATCCTTGCATCCCAGAATAAATCCTAATTGATCAAGGTGTATGATACTTTTAATGTGCTGTTTAATTTTGCTAATATTTTGTTGAAGATTTTTGCATGTATGCACATAAAGAATACTGGCCTGTAATTTTCTTTTCCTATAGGGGCTTTGTCTGGCTTTAGTATTTAGTAATGCTGCCCTCATAAAATGATTGTGGAAGTATTCCTTTCTCTTCAACTTTTAGGAGGAGTTTGAGAAGGATTAGTGTTGATTCTTCTTTAAAGGCAAATATTAAATTATTTCCCACATTCCCTCTCTGTTCTGTGTTTCCTACTTTTATGCATTGCCATTCTTTCTCTACCCCATTTCCATTTCCCAATCTGTCATGGATGGCTTCTCCTCATCTCCCTCCACACACTATTTGTGGCCAAACCCCTATTATCTCTTGTCTGGACTCCTGCAACAGCCCTTTGGTTGTTTCCTAGGGTCATATTCTTCTCCTATCTTCCTGACATATGACTGTCTGATTCTCGATATCTAGAATGGGTCATCTCTTTCTCTTACTCCAAAACATTCAAATGTCTCCATGTTACTTACAGAAGAAAACCAATACTTCTCAACCCAGTGCTCAACTATCTATTAAGTGATCCTAGGCTCTTCTACTCTATAAACACTGTTGAGTTTCAAGTATATGCCAGACTCTATTCTAGGTGTTTGGGATCCACCATGGAACAAAACAGATTAACACACACACACACACACATCAAACACCCACTCTATGGAGCTTACATTCTATTTTTCCACTGTTTTGAGGATTCTCTTCACATACCCTTCATTTCAGGCAAACTGATCACCTGCTGTCTGTCCCAGGCTTCTCCTTTGCTCATTTTTTTTACTCTCTCTGGAATATTCTTTTGCCTATTCCTTTATAGCTGTGGTTCTCAACCAGGTGACTTTTTTTTTTTTTCCTGTAGGGGACATTTGGCAATGTCTGGAGGCATTTTTTGTTTGTCACAACAGGATGGGGACCTACTAGTACCTCATAAGTAAATGCCTGCAATGCTGCTAAAAATCTTACCGTGTACAGGAGAGTCCCCTGGGAATTAGAATAGCGAGTATTCTAGAGAATATAGAGAGTTACCTGGTCCAAAATGTCGATAGTGTTGACGTTGAGAAACTCTGCTAGAATTAGAGCCAAGTTATACCCACCCTTCAATGCCAGCTCAAATTTCTCCTTCATGAAATACCCACAGTTCCTTCTTCCACTCCTGTTTGCTCAAAGCTGTCTGCTGACCCAGCAGAATTCCCATTTCCCCCATGTGTATCTTATTAGTGGCACTCATCGCTTTTCATGGGTTATCAGAGTCTACAAGGGCGGATTTACACCTGATTCTTCTGAGTTCTCAGCCTGGAGCTTAGTCCACAGAAGAGGGTACCCACATATTTGTTATGTGTGAGTGGGGAATACCCAACGTCTATCTCTTCTCCCAGACTTCAGTTCCTAGGAATTAAGCAGCCTGAAAGTTCCCACTTCAGAGGGGAATCTGCCAGGCCCCTTCCAGCCATACCTGGCAGAGACTCAACTGGCATCAAGCCATAAGAAAGACTGCCTCTACCAGTCTAAAGGAAAGAGGCAAGCAGAAAAAGAAACTAAACGAACATGGCAAGAAATATGACTCTGTGTGCAAACAGAGGTTCCCTACAAAAATAATTGAAAGCAGGAAGGACATTTGGTTGGATGGGAGCTTGACCAGTTTTATAAATGGGTTAGGATAACTAGTAACCTCAACTGCCCTTGAAGTCACAGCCCTAACAGTGCAGAAACCAGGAGCCACATGCAGCCACAGCCAGGGGTGGCTCCCAGCCAAAGAGTTCTGTGTTGTCACTGGGCCATCACCTGATGAAGGCCTGAGCACAGACACATTGCTGCTGCAGGGTTCAGAACTGTGTGTCAACCATCACTCATTAACTCAACTTTTCCTGTCTAAGTCCTTGAGCTGTCTGGGAGGCTGAAGTGTCTTGGCAGGCCTAGGAAACTGCTGGATCTAAAGGAACTGGCTCAGTTATCTCAGGCATCTCCTGAATCCAAATGTGCCAGCTTCAGTCTCCTCCTCTCGAGCTGCTCAGAGCAGGGAGCTCTGCTATGCACCATTTTTTATCTGCCTGGCAGCTGAAATGGCAAAAAAGTGTGTGGAGTCCCAGCTCTGAGTCCCTAAAAGTAGGCACAAGGGATATTTGGGGCTTTTGCAAAAGGAGTGATTGAAGTCAGGTGGAGATGAAGAAAATGACTCAAAGCTGCAGCCAAACCCCAAAGACACGGAGCATTTGGTGAGCACTTTACTGCTACATCTATTCCACCTGGGAGTATCTGTCACTCAACCAACTTAATGCAGAATGGACCTTACAATTACTATAATAGCATAACCAACCCACCAAGTTAGTTCTCTTATCCACTACCTAACCCTCTGTTTCTACATGCTGTAATTCATGCTTTGTGGTGGGGTTGGATGTTGGGAAACAGTGAGTCAGGAAGAGCTCTGCTGATGTTTTGTTCCCTTACCCAGGATTCTGGAGGTTTGAGCAGAGAGCAGGGGGGATGATGTGCTTTCCAGAGAGGGAATGTTATTATGGTGCCTCAGGCTCCAACTCTTGGCTCTAAATTGGCCTTTCAAACAGAAATACAATACCAGCCACAAACACAAGCCACATACATAATCTTAAATTTTCTAGTAGCTACATTAAAAACATATAAGAATAAATAAATTTTAATAAAATATTTCGTTAAATTCAACATATCTGAAATAGTATCATTTTAACATGCAATCAGTATTAATAGTTGTTATCAATAGAATAATTTGTGTTCTTTTTATCGTACTATGCCTTTGAAATTCATTGTGTATTTTATACTTACAGAATATCTCAATTTTAACAAGCCATATTTCAAATGCTCATCTACAGGGTGGATCTAGAATAATTCAGGACTTTCACAAGTCATCAAATGGTGCCCAGGCACTAATGTATCACATTATACAACAGGGGGCTAAAATAGCACTTGAAATATAATGAGATGGAGAAATTTTTTTTAATTTACAAAACTCCCCCCAAGGGGAACACGTACCACATGTGGTTGAGAGAAATACTTTGCAAAGCTTACTGTGGCCAGGATGAGCGTAAGGGATGAAAGTGGGAAACCCCCATGGAGAATGTTGGGGTAATAATAGATTAAGAGCTGAACTTGAACCTCTCAGGGATTTTACTGACACATGTATCTAAGAGCAATACTTAATTATTTTTCTAGGACCAAGACAGAGGACACAGGAAGATATAACAACAGTGACTCATTTTATTACTGAAGAAATTATAACAACTTCAATGTCTAATGAGAGGAAATTGTGAACCCACATGAAAGTGTATTTTACTATGATGAAAACACTATTTAGAAACATGGGGATGTACCTAATATAAAATTTTTCAGTGGATGAGAAAAGGATATCAAGTGTAGTTGCATGTACAAGCTGATCTATATTTAATAAATGCAAAAAAAGAAATGCACCAAAATGTTGCCATTTTTTTTTACCAAGAAATAACATTATGGGTTATTTTTCTGGACTTTGCAATGCTTTTCTAATAAATACATATTACTTGGAGGATTAGGACAAAAGGATAAAATAAAAAACAAATCCAATGATTCACTTGTCAGAATTCCCCCACTTATATAACCACATAAATACATGTGTATGTTTGTACTGTGTGTGTCTGCATAAGTATGCAAGTATGTGTGTGCATGTGTGTACGTGAGTATATGTATATCTTCCTGAACCATCTCCTGAACCTAATCCCAGAATAATGCTCAGCAGATCTGGAGTAAGGCAACCTTCTTCCACTTGAACATATTTCCTTGAATTCTGTTAAATTTGCTAAAATTTCTGAAGCCATTCCGGACCCATTTCTAATCCCCACACCCCCACTTGATTTTTTGAGAGACTATATCTCTCATGAACATTTCCAGCTAAGTGTAGAATGGTTTTCTCCTTCACTTTATGTGTAAATAAGAAAATAAATCACCTCTGAACTCCAAGTTCTCAACCCAGAGGCAAAGAACTCAAGATGATTATGCAGAAAAAAATAAATTAAGCCACATCACTGTCATGACATCTAATCATATCAGGCTGACTGCACAGCTTTTTAGAGGGTCATTTTTCAATTGCCTGTTTTATATTATAGGGGTAAGAGGAAGAAAGAAAGCTGACAATAAATTGAAAGTAGAAATTGTAAACTATTCAAAAAAAAAGTCCCCTAGTAATGATAAAAAAATGTTTAATCATTAAATATTTATGGCTGCAACATATTCAGCTAAGAGATATATGCTAAAAAGATAAGAGTCTGTAACAGAAAATCATATATTGTGAGAAATCTCTTTTTCCAGCAGTATGGCAGATTGGATACCCTGAATAACTCACCCAAATAAAATAACTCATATACTGGATAAGAAATCTTTTTTTTTTTTTTTTTGCTTAGCCGACCAAGCCACCCAGGCACTCCAAGAGGTGAGTATTCTCAATACCACCTTCCCTTCACCTGGATCTTCAGTTTTACTATATTTTTTTAAATTTTATTTTATTTTATTGTGTTACGTTAGTCACCATACAATACATCATTAGTTTTTGATGTGGTGATTCATGATTCATTGTTTTCATATAACACCCACTGCTCCATGCAGTACGTGCCCTCCTTAATACCCATCACTGGGCTAACCTGTCCCCCTCCCCCCTCCCCTCTAGAACCCTCAGATTGTTTCTCAAATTCCATAGTCTCTGATGGTTCATCTCTCCCTCCGATTCTCCCCCCTTCATTTTTCCCTTCCTTCTCCTAATGTCCTCCCTGCTATTCCTTACGTTCCACAAATAAGTGAAACCATATGATAATTGACTTTCTCTGCTTGACTTATTTCACTTAACATAATCTCCTCCAGTCCCATCCATGTTGATGCTAAGTTGGGTATTCATCCTTTCTGATGGCTGAGTAATATTCCATTGTATATATGGACCACATCTTCTTTATCCATTCATCTGTTGAAGGGCATCTCGGCTCTTTCCACAGTTTGGCTATTGTGGACGTTGTTGCTATGAACATTGGGGTGCATATGGCCCTTCTTTTCACTACATCTGTGTCTTTGGGGTAAATACCCAGTAGTGCAATTGTTGGGTCATAGGGTAGCTCCATTTTTAAATTTTTGAGGAACCTCCACACTGTGTTCCAAAGTGGCTGTACCAACTTGCATTCTCACCAACAGTGTAAGAGGGTTCCCCTTTCTCCAAAACCTCTCCAACATTTGTTGTTTCTTGCCTTGTCCATTTTTGCCATTCTAACTGGTGTAAGGTGGTATCTCAATGTGGTTTTGATTTGAATTTCCCTGATGGCTAATGATGATGAACATCTTTTCATGTGTCTGTTAGCCATTTGTATGTCTCCTTTGGAGAAGTATCTGTTCACGTCTTCTGCCCATTTTTTGACTTCATTATTTGTTTTTTTGGGTGTTGAGTTTGAGTTCTTTATAGATCTTAGAAATCATACCTTTGTCTGTAGTGTCATTTGCAAATATCCTCTCCCATTCTGTGAGTTGCCTCTTTGTTTTGTTGACTGTTTCCTTTGCTGTGCAGAAGCTTTTTATCTTGATAAGAAGTCTTTTAAAGTCCTTTTTGAATCTTAAGCTTGTGTAAAGTACATGCCAATCTCCAAAGTGAAGTGAAACCAGGAACTTGAAGTGCCAAAGCCAGCATCCTTCCTGGAAAATTTTGGCAAAACCTAGAATCCTTGAGCTTGTACTTTAATGATTGCACCAGCACAGGGGAAAGAAAGTAAAGTCTGGAGTACACTCCAGATAGGGATTGAAATTGAGATTCTCGTAAAATGCTTGGACTCACAGTGAAGCCTCACTGTGCAGAAGGGCACAGCAGGGAAACCGACTCTCAGTCCTAGGGTTAGAAGGAACAAAAGTAAAGTAATCCCCTGGGAATTCATAACCACAAATTGAACTTCACATGGATTTGGTATCCTATTACCTATGTAGTCTGAAAAAACCTCAAAAGGAAAAGTTAACCTGAGGTGGTTATTGGTTAGTATTGCTTCAAGGTGATTGGCCAGATCAACATCAACCCAGGCCTCAAAGAATCTCCATAGATAAATTCCTAGTAAGAATGAACAGTTCACAGTTAAAAAATAACAAAACACAAGAAAATAAGGCACATTTTAGTGCCCTTGAAGAATGAGTTAGCTTTATGGACAAATCCTCCCAATGAAAAAAGAGAAAAAAAATTTGGCTTAAAAAAAACACAGGGATAATCTCTTACAACAACACAGAATTGGTTAGAAGAATAAATACTCCCCACAAAAGTATTTTTCCCAAAAAAGAGAAACAGTTTTGAGGGTATAGATGGGGTGCAATATTAAGAATGTATGTTTGTGGAGCGTTCAAGTGAGAATGTCCAGTGGCAGCAGGAAATAAGAGACTGAAGCTCAGGGGAGAGGCTGGGACTAGAGATATGGCTGTAGAAGTTGAGAGCATAAAGAAAATATGGAAGCCAAAAGGATTTGGCATAGTATATTTCAAGATCTGAAAGAAAAAGTAAAAACCTGTGAACTCAGAATCTTATACCCAGGGAAAATGTCCTTTAGGAATAAAGGGAAAATCAAGACATTCTCAGAAGGAAACAAAACAAATTTGTCACCAGCACACCTACCCTAAAGAATGGCTAAAAGATGTTCTGTGAACAGAAAGGAAATATAAAAGAAGGAAACTTGGAATATCAGGATGTAAAAAAAGAACATAATAAGCCAAAATATGGATAAATACAAGAAGCTCTCTTTCTCTTGAGTTTTCTAAATTATGTTTGATGGTTGGAGCAAAAATTATAGCACTGTCTGATTTGGTTCTAAAAAATATTTGTAAAGGCATCAAAGATTTGACAAGAAAAAGCAAGGTATTATCAAGATATTAAAATCTGTATCTTGGGATAGAGGTTAATGAACATAAAAACAGTTAAAGGTCTTACCTTCTATCTACTCAGAGTTTAAGAATAAGACAATAGAGGTATGGAAAATGTTCTACAGATAAAAGCTGAGAATTTTCCAGAATTATTGAAATACACCAATGCTTAAGAAGTCCAAGAAATATACCCCCAAATCAATATCTGACTTAGTATAGTGTAATTTCAGAACATTGATAGAAAGAGATCTTAACAGGAAGCCAAAGTCATCGTCAACAATAAATAATGCTTAGACTGACCGCTAACCTCTCATAGCAACAATGGAAATAAGAAGATAATGGAATAACTTCAATAAGCCAAAAGAAAAAATAATTGTCAGTATAGAATTCTATAACCAGAATACTAACTTTCTTTCTTTCTTTTTTTTTTCAGAATACTAACTTTCAAAGAAGAGGGAGAACAAACTATTGTGACAAACAAAAATTAAAGGTTTGTCACCAAAACATTCTCAGTAAATTAAATTCTGAAAGTTGTACTTCAGGTAGAATAAAGGCAATCACCGATAGAAGGTCTGAGATCCAAGAAGGAATGGTGAGCAAAGATTCTGGTGAGCATGTAGGTAAATTCAAACAAACATTGACTCTGTCAAACAATAATTATAAAAAGTTGGAAAATAGGCTACAAGTAAAATACTGGTAAACTGTAGTATACGAGTTGGAATGGAGAGGATTAGGGTTAATGTATTTCAAGGTCGCTATATTATTGAAAAGAAGGGTAAATAATGTAAAAATACAAGTACTTGAAAGTCAAATATGAAAAACAATAAATCAAATAAACACTAACAAAAAATCTGAGTAGTGATATCAATATCACAAAACACAAACTTTAAGGCAAAAAACATTACTAGCAATAAAGAATGTCACTTAAAAATGATAAAGTCTTGGGGCGCCTGGGTGGCTCAGTCGTTAAGCGTCTGCCTTCGGCTCGGGTCGTGATCTGAGGGTCCTGGGATCTGGCCCCGCGTCGGGCTCCCTGCTCAGCAGGAAACCTGCTTCTCCCTCTCCCACTCCCCCTGTTTGTGTTCTGTCTCTTGCTGTGTCTCTCTGCGTCAAATAAAATCTTTAAAAAAAATGATAAAGTCTCAATTAACCACAATTCTAAATTTATATGCAGTTAATGACACAGCCAGACTCAAAGTATATGATGTAGAAATTGACAGATCTACAAAGAGAAACTGACAAGTCCACATTTATAGTAGGAAATTTTACTCTTCCGTCAGTACTTGGTAAATTAAGGAAACAATAAAATCAGGAAAGATATAGAATATTGGAACAGCACAATAAATAATATCCATTGTTTAAATGGACAGCATGTAAGTTTGAAACACACATTAAGCATTTATGAAAATTTATCACATGTTGGACTTAAACACATTTTAAAGAATTGGTATATCATACAGCCCAAATTTAATGGCCACAGTGTACTTAAACTATAAATGAATGATACAAATAAGAGACAATCACATGCTATTTACCAAGTTGGAAATAAAAGGATAAAAAATATATACCATGGAAACACTAACCAAAGGTAGCTGGAGAGGTTATGTTGATATTAGAAAAAGTAGTATTTAGGGCAAGAAGTGTTACTAGATAAAGAGAGACACTTCATAATGATAAAAGGGTAAATTCAATAGGACAACATGGAAATCATAAATTGATATACATCTAACAGTTAGCTTCAAAATATAAAAAGCAAATGACATATTAAGGAGGGCACGTGTTGTGATGTGCACTGGGTATTATATGTAACTAATGAATCATTGAACACTACATTAAAACTAATGATACAGTAGCTAACTGAACATAATAAAAAATTTTAAAAAATTTTAAAAAAGCAAATGACAGAGCTAAAAAGAGAAATCAATTTTCCAGTCATAATTGGGAATCGCTTTCATGAGTATACAGTTTAATGGATTTACACACAGTGAACACACCCAGTTCAAAAAAAGAACATTATTTGTACCACAGAAGCTCCTCTAAAACCCCTCCCCAGTCAACTCTCCCTCCCTTGACTTTTTTTAATGGACATTATTTCTCAGAGCAATTTTAGATTCACAGCAAAATTGAAGGGAAGTACAGAGAATTCCAATATACCCCCTGTGCCACACATTCATAACAAATTCATTATCAACATTCCCCTCCCTCCAGAGTGACACATTTGTTACAATCAATAAACCTTAATTAAGTAATGAATCATTATCACCCAAAGTCCATAATTCACCTAGCTAAGGATTCACTCTTGGTTGTGCAGGTATGGACAAATGTATAATGGCATGTATCCACCATTATAATATCATACAGGATAGTTTCACTGTCCCTAAAATCCTCTGTGCTCTGCCCATTCATCCCTCCCTCCCCTCTAACTCCTAGAAACCACTGGTCCATTGTTTTTTACTGTCTTCATTATTTTGCCTTTCCCCGAATATCATATAGTTGGGATCATACAGTATATAGAGTTTTTAGATTGGCTTCTTTCACTTAGTGATATACATTTAAGTTTCCTTCATGTCTTTTTATAGCTCGATAGCTCATTTCTTTTTAGCACTGAGTAATATTCCATTATCTAGATGTACCACAACTTATTTATTCATTCACCTACTGAAGGACACCTTGATTGCTTCAAAATTTTGGAAATTTTTAATAAAGCTGCTATGAACATCAATGTGTAGGTATTTGGGTAGAATGATTGGGGGTTTTAACACTCTCTCTCTCAGTGCCTGATAGACCAAACAGGTAAAAATATCAGCAAGAATATAGTAAATTTAAACAATATGATTAACCAAGTTGATCAAATTGACTTGTGTAGTACACAAAATCTGACAATTATATACTATGGATTCTTTTCAAAAGCACATGGAACATTGATCAGGATGGACTGCATGCTAGGCCATAAAGCAAACCTCAACAAATTTCAAAGGATTGAAATCACACAAAATATGGAATTAAACCAGAAATCAAGTTATTTTAAGGTCTTTAGAAAATACCCCCAAATGACAAGAGATCATAATACATACACCTTTGCTGGGTACCAGCTATTTTGTTCCTAAGAATGCCATGTTTTCTTAATATCTCCATAACTTCCTCAGGGATTTATCCTGCATCACACCACAATGGCCATTTGACCCCAAGCCTCTGTGCCCCAAAAGGACTACCAAAGCCAAGACTGCCCTTTAGAAGAGCCCTTGTCCCACTATCTATTTCAATCACTGGCTGGGAGCTACCCTAAGAAAAGCATTCAATCAGTTACCACTGCTTTGCTCAGACATTGTCCAGGAAGTTTCTCCAAGAACTGTATGACCTTGGCTTAAAAACCAGGGTAGATCCTGAGGGAGATAAGAGCTGGCAGCTGGCAGATGACCATACTCAGAGCAATTGGTCAGGTTCTTTCTTGAAGGGTTATCCAATTGGCAATCTCCATGTTTGCCACAGCTTATACTGGAAAAGAAGAAAGGTTGAAAAATCAATAATCCAAGTATCCATACAAGATGCTAGAAGAACACTGGAAAATAAGCACAAATAAAATAAAGGGAGGAAATAATAAAGATAAGAGCAGGAGACCATGAAATAGAAAGCACATGAACAAGAGAGAAAATCCACAAAGTCAAAAATAAGTTCTTTGGAAAGACTTAATAAAATTGATGGTCCCTAGCAAGACTCATCAAGAAAAAAGAGAGAAAAAGATAAAGAGAAGATAAACTGTGAATATCAAGATTCAATATATACTAAAAAGGTAATAAAATGATATTATGAACAATTTTATGCCAAGACATTTGACCACTTAGATGAAATGGACAGACTCCTTGTAAAGCACAACTTACGGAAACAGTTACACACACATACACAAAAGCAAACTGAAGTAGTCCTATATCTGTCAAAGTAATTGAATCCATAGTTTAAAACCTTTCCACAAAGAAAACTCCAGTCCCAGATGGCATCACTGGTAAATTCCCCCACACATTTAAGGAAGAAATCATACCCCTCTTAGACAAACTCTATAGAGAACCAGGGGGTGAGGCAACACTTTCCAACTTGTTTTATGAGGCCCTAGGACCAAATCTGTCAAAGATATTACAGTAAATTTATAGGCTGATTTTTCTGTCAGAGTAAGACAAACAAAATCAAATCAAATCAAACCCAGCAAGTGTGGTTTATCCCAGGAATGCAAGATTGATGCATTCAAAATCAACCTATGCAATTCACCACATTAACAGAATACAGGATAAATATATAATCAACTCTGTAGATTCAGAAAAAGTATTTGATAAAATTCCATACTCATTCATAAAATAAAAAAAAAACAAACCCTCGGTGGACTAGAACTAGAAGGATACTTCTTTAAACTGATAAAGGGACTATCTGAGAACCTCCCACTAACAATATACGTAAAGTCGGAATGTCAAACACTTGCCCCTGACTTTCAGACTGAACCAGACAAAGATGTCCACAATTGTCACTTCTGTCAACTTTGTGTCAGTGGTTAATCTCTGTAGTGTGGCTAGAAAAATAAAGGTATAAAGTTTCCATAGAAAAATGCCAAACTCATTTGAAAATAATGTTTATATACATAAAATATTCAAAACAATCTACAAACAGAATAATGGCTGAATTCAGCAAGGTTATTCGACACATGATTAATATAGAAAAATTAAATTATCTAGGAAGTAGCGTCAATATTCTAAAACTTGTCTCAGAGTCTTCCTACCCTTGGCAATGCATTTTCTCCATTCAGGTGATCTTCTTAGCACAGATGGGAGAAAAAATGGCAAGAGCAACTTCCTCATTCCTTGGAGGAGCGTGAAGGGTGCTTCCAAAGGGGGAGCAGTCTTTCATTTAGGGGAATAAATCTTTACAGTGCTGTTGGTTAGGAAAGGTAAGATCCAAGGTATTGACTACAATGGGGAGATGCAGTAAAAGTGAATTAAATTTCTCTTTATAGTAATATAAGAGGCTAGTTTCTGTGAGGTGGAGTATGATCTAATTTCAAATGATTTTCAGTTCTCTCTGGAAAAAGGGCAAAAAAGATAGTAGAAATGACCCTGGGTAGGAAAAGTAGACTCTACAAATATGGTGAGACTCAGGACCTGAAGAGAGAGTATTTCGAGTTGTTTCCAATTTTGTATCTTAATTCCTCTCCATTCTCCTCCAGTGGCTTCAGCAAACCTTTAGTAACTACTAAATTAGTCAGATTTATTTTAGTATTTTCTTGGGAAATAAAGGAGGGTCTGTGATCATATTGGTGAGTCAGTTGGATCACAGAAAAACAGAAGGCAATAAAGAGGTATAGGGAGGAGAACAGGGAGAGAACCAACCTAAGAGCCAGATGTGGTCTAGAAGAAGCCAATAACTGGGGTTTGCAATTGACACATACTCTCTGGGAATTAGAAATATTTAGGAGGGGACTGGGTTTATTAGCACCAAATATGCGATATGGACTCAGATTATTTCATTTGGATATCCCAAAAATGGTGACCCCCTCAGCTATTTATAGAATCGAGGACATTCAGGTTATGCTTTATTACTATATCAATGATAAATAACATTTGTGTGAAGATATAACATGACCTGATTTGCAAAGCATTTTCACTTTTTTATTATATTATTTCACAGGTAATTCTTTACAGTTTTACTTTCCAAACCTATCCCCATATTTGGCAGAGACAATATGTTTTTTCTTAAATAATATACTTAATGGTATTTAAACAGGACCTAACACCATTTTAAAATAGAGCTATACAGTGATTTATTTACAATTATTAAATAATTCATGCTTTCTACAATAAAGCAAACATCTCAGGTCATTTGAAATAGGGTTTTGTTAAATTGAATTTGTCCCCAATCTTTCAGGAACATCTTTATTAGAGAGCCTTGCTGATACTCTCTAGTGGCATAGACCAGGTAGTCTTCTGAGCCTCCTCCTCTTAGATCCGAGGGCGTGTGGAGGTAGAATAGAGTGAATAAAGAGAAGCTTAGAAAGACTCCTGGGCGAAAAGTGAAATGCAGCAAATATCCCATTTCCCCCAGCAGATGTGAACCTGTGATCTCTACGGCAGCACTGTTGATGATGAGCAGAGGCATCATTAAATGGCATTTGCTTTATCAGTGAATAACCTTATCTGGTTTTTCTTCCCCCCAACTGAAGCTAATTGCTCAGTTCTCTTTCCCTCAATGAAGGGTTCATCCTCTACATTAACTACAGAAGTACTTTCAAAGTTTTGCCTGATGCAGCCCACAGCAACCAAGGAAAGAATTTCCGTCTGTGAGCAGGAGCTTGGGGCCCTCTAAAATTTTTTTCTGGGATAAAGCTAGTGTCAAAGTATCATTTTTGAAAAGTTAAAAAACATGACTCTCATACAAGTCGCAAATGAACATCTTCAAAAATTTACTCATTAATGAGGAAACTAGCAGAATGATAAATAAAACTGGTTCAAAGAGAATTGGAGATACTGAGCAAATACAGGTATTGAAGGAAATAATGCTATAATAAGATTGTTAAGTTAGATATAAAGCTGGTTACTAGGGCAATAAAACCCTAATGTTTTTCACTACATTTTCTAAAGGAGAAAAATCATGTGCATCTCTACTGGGCAAAAATCACTTCCACCTTTTAAGTCTACAGGTTAACATCTGATTTCACAGAATTTGAGCCCTAACCAATACTAAATAGTAAGTGAAACAAAGGTACAACTCCCCTAGGCAATACTTGAGTATGACAACAAAGGCACATGGTCATCCTTTTACTTTATATCCATGTTGGGGTATTTTTTTCTCAACACTTAAAATTCATAATAGAATGAATAAAATAAACTTGAAGGACATGCTTGTAAGAATTTAGCCTTTTCGATCTATAAATGGAAACAAGTTTCACTGGGATTTATGTGTTTATTGGTGTGTTTGTTTGATTGCTTATTTAATTTTGCAATAAGCAGAGACTCCAAGGCTCTTGCTCTCCCCAGAGGACACACTCTTTATGAAAATATCTGATCTTCTTTCCTCTGTTATTACTGATGTCTTTAGGGAGGAAAGACCCTGCCAGAAAGTGTACAGAGTTCAGAACATTCAGACCTTTCCCTAAACTGGACAGCCAGACTTAAAGAACTTGATTATTATGTCTTTAAAAAAAAAATACAGGAACAAACCTTCAGGAAAAGAGGTTAGGCCAACTCAGAAAAAAAAAAAAAAAGGTAAGGAAAGGAGAGGAGAGGAAAGGAAAAGGGGAAGGGGAGAAAAAGGGCAGAGGAAGGGAAGGGAAGGGGGGAAAGCTTATTCTTGAAAGGAATGGAAGTTCATTTGACTTTCTGTAGGAATTTACCTATCAAAATTTACTAGGAAAAGTAATTATGGAAAGGCAAACAGATGCTGGGATAGCCCTGGGGATGTGAGTATGCTTTAGTCATTGTCTGTTGCTACAGGAGAGAGGGGGCAGTTACATGGGAAGTTCCATGATGAAGTATATGGGGGATCCAACCTTTGCTCAGACTTGGGCAGAAAGGGACTCTGAACACTGAATGCCAATTACACAGGGAGATCACAAGCAAGAGAGAACACACCAAGGCAGAATGCAGCACTTCAACAAATCAGAGAGGTAAGGAGTCATAGCACCATGCAGCCAGTCCCATTAACCCATGAAACAGGCAACCATAACATCTTGTAGAGATATTTGGAAGGAAGTGAAGGCTACCATAAAAATCAATAAATGAAAGTTGATGTTCAGTGACTACTTCATGTCCAGGCTGGTTTGGAATTTTAAATCTGAAGCCACAAATGCTAACACATCAGTATTGCAAGTCACATCGCCTACGTAAGTGTCATGAGCCCTGTGGGGGCTGTGGGGAACTACAATCCCTATTCCACTGAAGGTGGGCAGCGACTTCCCAGAGCTGCAGATTGCTGCCGTGTGAGAACAATGGCCTCGTGTTGCCAAGTCTTCAGAATGTTTTTAAGCTGGAATCTTAATTTGTATGGGCAATCTCCTAGTTTTAACTTTGACTCAGTTTTTTTGAAATGTCAGTGAAAGGCTAACAAAGCACATCTATGAGCCAACATTTTGTGACCTCTGAATTGATGGCTGCCTTTCTTCTCATATCCAATATCGCTGATGCTCTATAAAAATCCCTCTTTCAGACCATCTGATCTCCTTCCCCAGATGCCTCATCCCCAGATTAACTCTTTCTGACTTGCTTCTTTGGATGGAAAACTCTCTGCCAAACTTTTAATTTAGCCTCTCCTTAGATTTGCCTTTCAAATCATTTTTCTTGGCTTAATCCATTGCAGTCTTTTAACGAGCGATGCTCTACCTCTGTTTGACCTTGGTATCCAGAGAATACACCCCAGTCTGGGTCTGGCCTCCCTACTACCACTTGTATGAACAGAGATTCTGAGCTAGAGCATATCTGTGACTCTGTGAGTATGTGTGTATGTGTGTGTGAGAGAGAGAAAGAGAGAGATGGAGGGCTAGGGAGGGGGAGAATGAGAGAGAGAGAGAGAAGTAATAAGAACACTGAATTGAGTTGAGGGAAAGGGATTTGTTCCAACACACAGATGGGATATGAATAGCATGGAACATTGAGAATTCAAACTTGACAAATTAAGACTATTCCCTTAGCCACACTGGTTAATAATTACTAGCAGTGGCTCTCAACCCTGGCTTCATATTACAATTACTTAGGAAGGCTTTATAACATACAAATGATTGGGCACCACCCCCAGAGATTCTGATGCAATTTGTCTGCATTATATGATTTGGCATCAGTACTTTTTAAAAGTTCTCCAGTGATCTTAATGTGCAACACAGTTACAAACCACTGAGTGAGGAAAAGCCACAGAGCATAATGGTTCAGAAGGTGGACTTTAAAACCAGCTTTGAAGTGAGCTTCAGTTCCAGTTTTCTCACCCAGTAGCTATGTGACCTCATCTAATGTGCCTAGGATGTCTAAGACTCACGTAGTCATGTAAAACACAGAAATAAATGCCTACTTCATGAAGCTGGTTAAATGAGGCACTGTTTGTAAAGTGCTTAGCAAGTGTAGGATGAATGTTGGTTGTTGTTATTATCGGCATGTGTGAGGGAGACCTGCTGTTCTCTATTGATGACCACTGATTATTTAACAATATTTTAAATAATCTTGTTATATAAAAAGAACTTGTTAAACACTCACATTAAATATGTGTATGTGTATATATGTGTATGTGTATATATGTGTGATATATATCACACATATATATGTACTCATATATGTACACATGTATATATGTACTCTTAATACACACATACATATGTGTGTGTATATATATGTATGTATTATACATATGTATTCATTCATAGTATTTCAACAAATCATTTTGATGATGACATAGAGATTGCAGCTGAAGAAGTCCTTCAAGCATTGTAACATGTGGACACCTGGTCAGAACAGGCTCTTCCCACCCATTATAATCATATGCAAGGAGGTACCCTAAAAAACACATATGGCTATTATGTATATGATAACATATTGAGCCATCCTAGAAATCTAACAAATTCAAATTAAAACAATAGTGAAGTGCATTTGTGGTCTATTAGATTGGCAAAGGCTTTTTTAACAGAAGCATGAAGAAATTTTTAATTTTATGTACTGACAGGATAGTAAATTGGTGTGCAATTCTTAGAGAAAAATGTAGTGATATGTATTAAAAGAGCTAAAAATATAAGTATCACTTTGTTCAACAACATCACTTCTAGAAATTAATCTTAAAGGAAAATAATTGTTTTATATATAATCATCATTATCACAATACTATTAATAACAGCAAAATGGCTGAAAAACGTCTTAAATGCCAACTAGAATATAAATAAATTGTGGTGCATCCATATAATGGAATACTACATTATCATTTAAAAAATCATGCTTTCAAAGATTTCTAAATGACATAGAAAAACACTCACCAAAAACTGTGAGTAATAAGTGTATATCCAAACAGAAAAAATTTTAAGGGAAAAATCCAAAACGTTAGTAATGATTATCTTTGGATAATGGGATTGTGAGACTTCTGTATTTTTTCCAAATTTTCTATAATAAATCTGTATTATTTTTATAATAAAAGATACATGTTATAAAACTTTTAAATATTATATTGACAAAAGAAAGGAAAAGCAAAATAAGCAACTTCCTTGAAAGAATCCTATTTTAATAAAACTTATTTCTGTTCTTTAGACCAATATCACAAGTAATTTCTGTTCCAGAGATTTTGAGACAATGAGAGAATCTCTTGCCAACAACACAGAATTGGTTAGAAAATAAATTCTTTCCACAAAAATATTTTTCCCAAGAAAAGAGAAACAGGTGTGAGAATATGGAGGAAACACAGTAACAAAGATGAATGTTTAAGGAGCTCATGGGGCATCCAAGTAAAGATGCCCAGTGGCAGCAGGAAATAAAGGACTTATACACAAGGGAGAGGTTGAGACTAGAGATATGGCTCAGGAAGTTGAGGGCATCAAGATGAAAGCAAAGGATGTGGTGAGTTTACTTAAAAATATGTATGTAAAAGGACTAGATGATCAAAGAATGAAGTCTGGGGGAAATTATCATTTAAGAAATGGGGATGAGAAAGATAGCAGTGGTGGTAGCATACTTTTAATTTCCTCAAACTCCTCTATAAAAGTAATAAAAGAAAGTTAGGATGGCAAAAACAAAGGCCCATTGACAATATCTACAATATAACTAGGTTGACAAGATGTTCCACAGGTTTCAAAATCCAAGCAGATGCAGACAAACGTTGGCAACTACAAGATCTGTATGGCATTAGCATCTGTACCAAAGGAAGTTGAGGGAAGCTACAGGGTATTTGATGGATCCAGGAACTCCAAAATAACTATCAGTGGCCACTTTGTAAAGCTCAGCAGGCCAAAGTAGAGAACAGCAGATGAAACTGGATGGGATTTGCACATCCCAATATCATATGGGTTGGAGGGGTCTTGAGGAAGGTGTGCAGGGCCTGAAGTGGTCTACAAACTCTCCTCAAAACAAAATAGCCAAAACTCCCTTCCAAGTGTCCCACACTGAGAAGAAACTGCTGAAAACAGAATCCAAATGGAGCAGGGCAAGGACAATTGGCACAAAGGAAGAAGAAAGTGCAAGCAAGTGTGGGAGAGGGGAATGAAACCAGGAAATATAAGGAAGCAAATTGCCATATTTTTTAATACAATGTAAATCAATGTAAATCAATAAAAGAGGGAGGTCTGTGAAGGCAGGAGAGCTCTCTTGAACCCAGCTTGCTCTAAAAGTTCAGTTAAACTAATTTCACATTAATATGATCAATAGAAATGATTGAGGTGAAAGAGATAAAGAAGCAGAATAACATCCCTCAGAAAGAAGCCCACAAAGACAGAGGAACAATATTACAGAGCATTTCAAAATGAGCAAAAATATATCAAAAATGGTAATATATATGGAAGGAAAAAATATATCTGAACCAGCAATCCCAGAAAGGGATAAAACTATCAAAGAATTAGAAATATAGAAAAATCATTTCAGAAGTGAAAACTAAATTAGAAGGAACACAAGAGCACATAAACACAACAGATAGGGAAATAGAACATTAAAAATTAAAATGAAAAATGAAAAGATAAATTGGATTAGACATAAAGTGACTAATATAGAAGATGGGCAAAAAAAATGCAATAAATGAATAATAGGAGTCCCTGTAAAAGAAAATTAAAGTGAAAAAACAGAACAAATACTAAAAACTATAATTCAGGAAAACTTTTCAGGAATAAAGAGATTTTAATCTACCTACATATTGATAGGGTACTTCCCATGCCTGGGAAAATTGACTCAGATTCATCAATATCAAGATATATTCTAGCAAAATTGTTAGACATTAAAGAAAAGGAAAAAAAAATGTTAGTTATCCAGGTAAAAATGAGTCACATAAAAGGGAAGGAAAATGTGATTACTACAAGAAATTTTTATGGCAATACTTTTTTTCCGAGAGGAAAAGGAAGTAACCTTAAGGTACCCAAGGGAAGAATGTGAGCCAAGGACTTTACATGCAGGCAAAACTTATTTTCAAGTATAAAGGCAGCAGACAAACTGTCACCAGCATGCGAGAACTAAGAGAATATTGTTCTCAGGAGTCCTTCTTTAGAATTTACTAGAGAAAGAGCTTTAATCAACCAAAATGTCTTCAAGAGACATCAGCTTAAATGCTGACAGTGAGCATTAAATATCTATTTAAATGTACAGTGAGTACAGAATATATGTTTAAATGTACAATAAACATATTTAAACGTACAGTATTTATTTATTTACTTATTTATTTATTTTAAAAAGATATTTATTTTTAAGTAATCATTATACCCAACGTGGGGCTCAAACTCACAACTCCAAGACCAAGAGTTGTATGCTCTACCAATTGAGCCAGCCAGGCACCCCTAAATGTACAGTTTAAATGTACAATATATTTAAATGAAAGATATGAGAGCAAAAGCATAAAAGAGCTGTGTGCTCTGATAATGTAGATTATAGGAAAACTGTGGAAAAGGAGGAAAGCATATGTCAAAAAATGTTTAATTTTGATTGCCTTTAATAATTGTACTGGTAAAGTGTTGGGATTGTTATTCTGAAAATGTTTTGGAAAAGCAAATTAATGACTTTGTGATATCTAATTCTATCATCATGTGTCCTTGAGAACCAGGATTCTTAGTTTGGGAACAAATGGATATTAATGTAAAACAAAAAAAGTTAATCATTCTATACTCCTGAATTTGAAAAGGAAGTAACATCCTAAACTCATGAGGTGTTTTTTTAATCTTCTAATACCCTAGTTCTGTCCACTGAGAAGCCCTGAAATGATAGCCTAGCCAGTAGCAATGAGTGTCACTTAGTTTCCAGCTTGTAGTCTTGGAGAAATGGCTGATTCCAGGCATGGTGTAGCAAATGCACGAGACGAACCTGGACAATCATGTCATACAGCAAAAAAGCTACCAAAGACTATTAGGGTTGTCAAAGAATACAGGAACCAACTTGAAAGGACTCCTACTGACCAGAGGTAGAACAATGTGACCATCAATAAAGATAATCGCTGTCATCAGTTAAAACACACCAAATATTATTTGTTCCCTGGGTTTATAAAGTGTAACCATTAACCCCCTAAAAAAATACCCTAACCCTAATCAGTTGCCTTTGGAGGATGCTAGGGAATTGACTATTTTGAAAGCCAGTGAATAAAAGGAAGATTTCAAGCTATCATTTTGCCTTTCCTTTGAAAACTCTTCCACTGGGTAATCAAACTGTAAATGAGGGAAAGTTCCTCTCTTGAAAAGTATTCTAGTTAATAAATAAAGAAGAAATGATGAATAGGATGATCACCATTTTGCAGTATCTAAAGAAGTGAACGATATAGGCATTGATTATCAGTGGCTGCTAACAGCACAGACATTAGACATTATATGCTTCTCAGTGAAGAACAAAATACCACCTAAAGGGACACCTAGGAATTAAAACAGACTTAGGAGCCCTATTTTGAAATAAAGCAAACAGGCAGACCTAAACTATAGTTTAGTAAAGTGATAGCATGTGGGTGATAAAATTATACAGAAAAGTAAGTAAGTGGTAAAGATCAGAGAGTGGTTACTTATAGTGAGAGGTTTGGGACTGATCAGGACATATGTCTGCCAAGGTCCCATTCCTTGATCTGGATGGTGGTTACGATGGCTACCGCCATATAGGAGAGAGTGTGGCTTGAGAAAAAAGAGGCTGGGCAAAGGAATGCTGGCTGGCGAGAGAATCAATACTTAGGGCAAGAGTGGAAGAAGGAAAGGAAACCAGGGGATGGAAGAGGAGTGGACAGAGATGTAGAAGAAAACCAGAATAAAGTGGTCCAGAACCCAAAGGGAGAGAAGGAAGGCATGAGCCATGTGGAGGCCCAAATGAAATACAGTGGGTTCTCCTGAAGGCCGCTGATCTCCTATATGACCTCACAGTGGCTTCTCGCAGGATTGACCACCCACATCTTGAGAAGCTCTCTTTCCCTGGCTTAGGTCATGTTCTGGTTCCCGTTCTCACTCTGTAGCCTGGATCTTCATTGGAACATTTTCCTGTTCAGATACCATAAATGTTGGATTTCTTCCAACGTTCTGTCACTATTTTCTTTTCCCTTTTGAGGCATTCTCAGGTGCCAATTTCTAATGCTCCCGTGACTTTACTATCACATCTAAGGTAGTAAATCTGGGTCTCTAGTTCTAAATGTTCTCCTTAGCTCCAACTCCTTGTTGAACATCCCCACGAGGACTCCCATGGCGCGCCAAAGCCAATATCTAGGAAACCCAATCAGTCAGCTCACAACTATCATCTCTTCCTGCCTCCCTGGAATCTGTAGATACAGTCACCATGCTTTCTTTCACATGAGTTTGAGATCTTGTGGTCATCCAGGCTTTTCCTTCTTGTTCCTTTCTAAAAAGTCCCCTGTCCCATAAAGTTTGCCCTCAGAATGTCTCATGAACCAACAACCAACACCTGTGTATTTCTCCTGCTACTTCCCCAGTGTAGGATCTCCTAATTAACCCCATCCAACCCCACCCCACCTCCGCCCCGCTGCAGTCTTGCTACAACAACTTTCTGGTCCATTCCATTCTGCCTACCACCAGGCTGCTCTTCCAGAACAGTTATTTTGATTGTAAGGGGAAAGCAGGATTTTCTTAACATTCCTAAAATCACACCAAATAAGTAATTCCTTATCAACTATAACAAACCATCATTCAAATAAAGGAAAACCAGTCGTGTGTCCTGTATCGTGGCAGATGTGAAATAAATACAATACTCCTGTATGGGCAATAGTTTACTGTTATCAGAAAATAAAACTCCTTCTCGTTGTCACATTCTTGATTTTTTTTAGGAGATTTGGAAGGAAAAGCATAGGTATAAACTGCATGCACAGAGAAAGACAGCCACAGGGACAGGGGACATCAGGGACATGTGCTGTAGTATACCTGACCCTGACAACCATGGTCGTCCCGACCCTTGGCACAGACGCCTCACTTCACTAACTCTGACACCGAGTCGGGAGCACAGCTGGCTGAAGCCAAGTATGTCGAGGGTCAGAGGCACGTATTAGAGCAGCTTCTCTCTGTAAGCCCTTCTCCGACTCCGTCGCAGCAGTCCACGCCCCCAGCCACTCCCCTCTCCTCATTAGCATTAGTAGGCAGGTAATCCGCTGCCTGCTGAATTCGGGTATTCTGAAATGTCTGTCCCATTCCATTTAATATTTAATCAATTTTCTGCAAAGCTGAAAATTACAAAAGCAAGAGAGAGAGAGCGTGTGTGTGTGTGTGTGTGTGTGTGTGTGTGTGTGTGTGTGTGTGTAGCAGTACCTAGAGGAGACAGTGTTCAGAATAGGGTCTTCCAGTGGTTCTAAAGCTTGGCTGTAAATTAGAATCATTTGGGGAAAATCTTTAAATCCCAATGCACTGGCTCTTGCCTCCTCCCCAAACCAAGTTCCTCAGACTCTCCTGGCATCACATGTGTAAAACTCCCCAGGGGATTCACATGTGTAGCTAACACTGTGAATCACTGTTCTCTCCCACAAGTCACTGAACCCTGCTTTTCTCTTGGACCATCACCAGTACTGGAAAATCATGCCTTACTGTCCCCTATATTTTAAAACTCCTCCTTTGACCGGGGTTGAGAAACAGGGCTGCAGATCCCTTAGGTTCACCCGGGCATGGCTTTGTTCTTCTCACTGCTTATTTTGAGAGATTGACCTTGGCCGAAGGTGAGAGTCATACCTGCCTCTTACCACTTATGTGGGTCCCATTCATCTGGCACTCTAATGTGCTATAGTTTGGTGTGATTATCTGTGTGCATAGAAGCCACAAACTCCCGAAGGGCAGGATCACTTTTGACACCGGCCCCTTCCCAGCACTTGGCATCATGCCTTGCACACAATAGGTACTCTATGTCTGGCCTTCTGATTTTTCTAGCGTCTTCAACTCCCATTATATAGAAACAATGAAAAACATTTTAAAACGTAACACACCTTTCAGCTGCCTCTGACTATATTTTTGCGCACATTTCTAATGTAATCCTGAGATAAATGCCTTCTCGCCTTACCTCTCTTGTGGTTTTTGCCACACCCTGCCTCTCCAGAATGTTCCTTCTGGGTTTGGTTTCCATGGAAATCTGTCTCTGGGGAAGAAAAGTGTATCTGCTGAAGGAGAACCATAAAAGCCCGCTGCCTCCTGGTATAATGAAGTCACCACAGGGGTAGAGAGAGAGAGCTAGCGAAGTGTTGGCTCCGGCCCCAGTGGGAAGGCAATGCTCTTCATGCTGGTTCCATCCGGGTGGGTCTACAGGGCAGAGATTTTTCTGAAAGCTCAACTCAAGACAGAAGCAAATTAACAGTTGCCTTGTTGTACAGAATCAAGAATACGCTTAAAAAACAAAATTCGACCAATAAACTTTAAAGGTCTTATTGACTGTATTCAATGACTCCTGAATTGAGCAGCATCCTATTGGGCAGATAGAAAGGAGCTCTGAGGAGCTGTACCAAATGGGAGACTTTTGTAGGCACAAAGGAGCGAGACGAGAAAATTATTTTAGCAAAACCGGGTCTATCAGACAGATTACTTCGCTAGTGCTGACCAGGTAATTCCCGATTGACTGAT
Organism: Eumetopias jubatus; assembly: GCF_037043125.1. Classification (NCBI taxonomy): domain Eukaryota; kingdom Metazoa; phylum Chordata; class Mammalia; order Carnivora; family Otariidae; genus Eumetopias; species Eumetopias jubatus. Next base: position 125,874,379 of record NW_028274812.1, on the reverse strand, counting down.
TCGAGATTCCACTCTAGGGAGAGAATGAAACTGTCATTAAGTATTAGGTCTCGGTTTGGTGACATGGAGCTTGGCATTAAGTGACTTCATTTGGGGCCTGTTGTCTTGTTTTTAATAATACCAATTTCCCATACTCCTATTCTAGAATGCTAGCTCTTCAGGGAATGATGTGGAGAGAAATGGAAGGAGACACAGTGAGGCTTTTGGTGGAGAAAAGTGAGCAATGGCCTGCCTCAGGCAGGAAGAGTCAGGACTATTATTTAGAACCGAAGGCTGGGATGCAATCCTTAGCCATGCCCACAAGGTGTCACAGCGATTCTGTAGAAGGTTATTCTTCAGCTTTATGAGGAAAAAAAAAAAAGTAACGGCCTAATAGCTAGCTAGTAGTCTTCAAAGATGCAAGGAGAATCTCAGAAAATCCAGGAATGTTGGTATATTGAGAAGGAAGCTATGATAGCAGGGACAGAAGCCATGCAAACAGAGCTCCCCTGTGCACCTAGAATGTACTTACCGTTCCTTAGAACCCACAGTTTAACATACAGCACCAAAGATGGTTTCAAATTCATTACTAATAGGAACAGTGACCAGTAGAGATATTGTAATAGCTGTCTTAATTTTTTTTAATTGTATTTATCCAAGAGGAGAGAGAGAGAGAACGAGCTGGGGGGTGGAGCAGAGGGAGAGGAAAAAGCAGACTCCTCTCTGAACAGGAAGCCCAACTCAGGGCTTGATCCCAGGACCCCGAGACCACGACCCGAGTCGAAGGCAGATGCTCAACCAACTGAGCCACTCAGGTGCTCCGTAGCTGTCTTAAATTTTTAAACGCTTTCATTTAGGTTTTTAAATATGCATACACTTAAAACTACCCTTGAACCTAATAACTATTTTTTTTTTTTTAACCAGGCAGTCAGGAACATTTGGAAATAAACTGTCAGAGGAGGTGGGGGTAAAAGTACTTGCCCAGCTATATTTGAGAATTCTCAGAAATCATCCCAGACCGCAGGTAGAGATGTCCGTCTCTGAGCCCTCCTTGTTGCCTTGGCCACAATAGCAAACTTTACAATAAACCACTCCAACTACACAGAGATATTTTCCCTGTCTCCTCTGCTTAATCATTTAATAAATAGTTACAAGCTTCCACCTAACTAGACACATGCAATGTGGAATTGCTGAGGAATCGAAGATAAGTAATATTGGGGACCTCCTTTCTAGGAACTTAAGATCTAAGTGTGGAGATAGTTTTATAACCAAAGATGGTGGTGGGGGGTGCCTGATTGGCTCAGTCATTAAGCGTCTGCCTTTGGCTCAGGTCATGATCCCAGAGTCCTAGGATCGAGGCCCGCATCAAGCTCCGGGCTCAGCGGGAAGCCTGCTTCTCCCTCTCCCACTCCCCCTGCCTGTGTTCCCTCTCTCGCTGTATCTCTCTCTGTCAAATAAATAAATAAAATATTTTTTAAAAAAAGATGGTGGTGGTTGTGAGACTATTTAACTATTGGGGCATTGTCTCTATTTCCTGGGGGGAGCCAATGTTGGGGATTTTGAGCACTAGTTAGTATTTACTCTCAAACAAGGGGCAAAAAGAGATGCTCTTGTTTGGGGTAAGTAGTCCTAAGAGGAAAACACACTGGCCTTTAAGTGAAATGGGGATTCGTAGGCGGAGGGGGGTATGCTGCCCCCCAGTAGTTGTTACTGTTCTGGCAGTATTCCGGTGGTCCACCCAGCAAGCCGAGACTTGGGGCCAGCAGAAACCCAATCAGTTAGGCCTCCCTGTTTGAGCCCCGTGAACCCATTGAGCCCTGAGCACTGCAGTAAGTCGAGAGGCTAAAGTTTAGAAATCAATTCAGTTTACAGGGCATCATAGATAGGTTCAAAATGCGTAACACTCAAACTCTAGGTGCTGATACTAGATTTTAATATAATTGTCTCTGCCTCTCTTTGACCCCCCCTCTTCGTGCTGCCTCCTTCCACTGCCTCTTCTGCCCTTCTATTCCAGTAGAAACTCTATTTTAGTTTATTCTATCCCATCTCTTTATTACCATCTTGTTATTTGGCTGTTGAGATGTTTCCATGGTGACGCTAAAGTGCACCTGCATAGAGATTTGGCTACAATAAGCTCTTAGGCTCTTAGCTTGCCCATCTAAGGCTAGTTCATCCATTGCTGGGATCCAATAAGTTCAAAAAGCACTTGAGCACCCCTCTTCTATCTCCTGCATCTGTGTGTTTTATGGATGAAGGAAGTTGAATCTTTGAGAGATGAGCACTTACCAACGTGGGTTAGGGGAAGCCCTCCTCAAGGATATTTTTTTCATGGTCTTGAACCTGTCTGTATAACATATTCACGAGGATCTTCAAGTCCAAAACCTTGAGATTGGCATGAAGATTGGCATGAAGTCCGGGAAGTGACCTTGGGTGAAGTTACTGAAATGTCCCCCCAAATTCGTCTGGTAGGAATTCACTAACGGCTGCGTCAATGAAAGAATAGACTACTTTGGGGGAACTGTTCTTGACAAAAGTTGTGACACCTGAGATTTTCCTGGAAGAGTTGCATTGATCAATTTGGGGTGAAATTCTGCCCTCCACCCAATTACCCCAGTGGTCATAACTGTAGCAAAAAAAAACAAAGAGGGGGAAAAATAGCAAAGGTAATACCAGAGCTCTTTCACTTCATCTGTCGTATTTGTTGCAGGTCTCTCACATGGCTGGGTACTGGGCAGGCACTGAGGGCGGGAGAACTGTCACTTGGGGCTGCTCAGGACAGAGGGAAGCAGAAAGCCAATGATGGCACCACAAGAACATTTTGAAGCCTACAGAGGTGGAGCACAATCAGAACCCAGAGTCAAAGAAAGGATAAGAAGGGGTTTAGAGAAGGGGCAGCTCCACAGAGCTTGGTGCCAGAGTTATTCTTGAGTGTGCCCATGTAGCCGAGGGAAATCGGAGACACCTAGGTAATTACAACACAGTGTGGTGAGTGCTATTAATAGAGGCAGGAACAAGGTCAGGTAGGAGCACAAAGTTTCTTTCTTGTCCTCAGGGAAAAGATAGCAAGAAAGGAATGAACTTTGCCTTTTTTTTATTATTATTAACATATAATGTGTTAATTTGTTTCAGGGGTACAGGTGTGTGATTCATCAGTCTTACACAATACACAACGCTCCCCACAACACATACCCTCCCCAATGTCCATCCCCCAGCCCCCCCCCCAATGCCCCCTTCCCCTCTAGCAACGCTCAGTTTGTTTCCTGAGATTAAGAGTCTCTTACGTTTTGTCTCCCTCTCTGGTTTCCTCTTGTTTCATTTTTTCCTTGAACTTTGCATTTGATAGTGGTTTCTCCTGGTGCCATGTGGAGCCCCAGGGGGCAGGGGGGCCTGACAGAATCAGGCAGGTGCAGGTGTCCAGAGTGGAGAGGCAGGGGGGGGACACCATGGGACTGATCAAAAGCATGCGAAAATGGAGCAGAGGTGGCTCCAAACCAATTGCTTCAAACACTTAGTGAAATTGCCCTTGGTCATCCAGAAAAGTATTTACAGGCAAGGAACATAAATTCAAAGAGGAAAATGTGCAGATAAATGTGGTCTAAAAAGTACTTAACTCATGGGTCTCTGCCACCATCTTTCAATTATCTGCAAAGGAATCTCTTGCTCCTTAATTACAGTTTTCTGGAGTCCATGGGGCTTTTGGAATTAAGCATATTATGTGGTTGGAAGCAGGGGCCCTTCCCGGGGATAAAAGTGTAACAAAGCAGCAGGACTAGGAATGGGAACTAGGACAACCCCCTCACACCCCAGTTGGGCCATGGCTGCACCCCTCTGGCACTGACCATACTGCGCCCATGGGCACAGAAGTCTAGTTCGGATGCCATAGAGGAAACTAGGGGTGAATCAGCAAAAGAGAAGGATGCTGGCCAATTTGCTGTTTTGCTGTAAATAACACTTCCAACACTGTACAAAGAGCCTTAAAGCAGAAGTAAATGAAAGTCATTTATCTGAAAATCTGGAAACGACTGTGGGAAGATAGACTAAATGGAATGGTAACTCCAGCAAAATTTACAAAAAAGGAAAGAAGAAGCTGTCCGAAGCTAACTTTGGAAACATATATGTAAAATTAGTAAAACTCCCATGGCTGTGTCATAAGAATAATGTTTATTATAGATCAACAACAACATGGCCACAGTTAACAGAAAAGTCTAAAACAAATTCTGTCAGATTTATCACACAATGTAGATTCATAGCTTGTGGAGCTTAACTAAGCTCTACTCAGGGCTGAGAAGGATCATGTGCTAGTGCCCAGAAAGAAAAAAAAAAATGAAAACGGATATTGAGCAGAGTTGACGTTCTTAAGGGATTAGCACTTTCTGGTGCTCTCAAAACTTGACTAAGGAATATATTAGGTGGTTCTTCTTGACCCTTAATTTTTCTCACTTTCACTGTACTAAGCCCCTTCCCTGATATTAGTAATGCTTCCTATCATTGTATGGCCATTTCCTTTTTTTTAAAGATTTTCCCACCTTTTTGTAGTGATGTACAGTTTCCCCCAGCAGAAATAAAAAGCATTAAGAACTCTACGTGGGGGCTCTTTTCCTGGTTTTGCTCACCTTGGACTTTAGATTTTTTAAATATGATTGTTGAGGTAGGGTCTGCAGGATCCAGATATTTACATATAACAATTATAGCAGTCTGCTTTAAAAAAAAAAAAAAAAACTCAAGACTTTAAGCAGACAACTAAAGTGTTAGTTGAGAATGACTACACTCACTGCATAACAAGAATTATGTTCAAACCACAACATATGGTTATAAAGGAGATACACTGCATTCTGAAATCAATTTCCTAGTTTCTCCAAGGAAACTAGAGATAATTAGACTGAGCCCTCTCCTGGGTGCCCCACATTGTTTCTAAGGGCTCTGATTTGGAGAATGTTGAGACAGATGAGAAAGTTCTAGGCCACATTGCTTCAGTGAAGTACAGGAGTAGAAGGTGAAGGGTACAAATAACCTTTCAAAGCCTAATAGAAGAATAAAAAATATGCATAAGTTTAACAAAGTAAATTGTTAAATCAGTGCATGATTCTACTCGTTCTTGCACAGTGAAACTGTAACTTTTTCTTCCAGATACAATAGAAAGACCCAAGAAGAACCCCAAGGCACACCATGTTGATTACTACCAATTATCTGTACCCTTCTCCTTCCCTAGTTTTGTTTTATTTTTTCATGAAAGGCTGTGGGATATCCACTTAAGTCAAAGTCCATCGCCTAAAGGAAAGTCCAAATTATTTTAAGTGAAGCAAGTCTAAAGTCACAGCAGAGAAATGGCACTGTGCTGAGTTAACAGGGTAAGAAACCAGGTGAGTAAATCATAGAACAAAAGCCAGGAGAACCAAAATCAATGCAGAATGCCAAGGCCAACAGATGAGTGTGCACAGCAGAGGATAACAGGATGCTCACCTACTGTATGACATGGGGATGAGTTTAACAGCCTTAAGAAGCTGAGTGGGACAACGACAGATAAATGAGACAAAACAGAGAGCCTGGAAGTATGTCCACATATGTCAGGTTAGTTCCTCTAGAAGCAAACTCGGAGACAAGAATTTAAGTGCATGCTGTTTATTTGGGAAGCATGAGGCAGTGAGATAGGGAGAGAGGCAGTCCCTATGGGGTGGGGGGTGGGGAATGAGGGAGCTAAGTCAGCTACAACAGTGGACTGTGGAACTATTTCCCTGGGGAAACTCCAGGAAAAGGTCTAAACCATGTCTCAGGATTATCTCACCTGAAGAGTGAGGAAGGGAATTGGAATAAGCCAAGTCCTTTTAGACTTTGGTTTTGAACTGCTTCCACAGGATGTTAATTCCCCAGCTCTTTCAGGCTTCTATGGTTTGGTAAAAGTCCAACATATGTGTTAAATTTGGTGGGTGAAAGAGGTAACCATACATGTGAGTGAGGGAAAAATGGACTATTCAATAAGTGATGTTGGGACTAATGACTATCCATATGGCACAGATAAAGTTAGTTCCCTATCTCACACTCTACACAAAAATAAAGTCCAGATGGATTAAAGACCTAGATGTTAAAAAAAGAAAAAAATATGTAAAAAATCATGGGCAAATATCTGTGACATGAAGATATGGAAAGATTTGTTAAGATGTGAAAATCACAAATGAAGAATATATGTGTATTTGACTTTCTTAAAAAAAAAACATCTGTATCACAAAAGAACCACAGACAACATGAAAAACCAATCTACAGATTTAAAGAAACTATTGGCAGCCGACAAATATGATAAAAGATTAATATCTACAATATACAAAGTTATCCTTTCAAATGACAAGGAAAAGAAAACCCAGTTGATAAATGAACAAAAGTCATAAATAGGATTCACAGAGAGGGAAACCAGTGTCCAATAATCATATGAAAAAATGTTCAATCTCAATAAAACTCAGGGAGATGCAAATGAAAACAATAAGATAATGTGCCATACCCATCAGATGGGTAGAAATTTCTGTCTGGTAACCCCAAGTATTAGCAAGGATGTGGAGAAGCAGGAACTTCCCTTCGTCGCTGGTGGGAGAGAGAAAGCGATTGTGCAACAGTGAGGGAAGGATGCGTGTACTCTACAATTGAGCAATTCCATTTCTAAGGATGCACCCTAGAAAAACTCTCCCACACATAACCCAGGACACATCCAAAAGGATGTTTGCTGCTGTGTGTAATGGAAACTAGAAAGAGGAAAGAAGAAAGAAAGAGAGGGTGCGAGGGAAGAAGGAAGGATCTAAATGTTCCTGAGTAGGAGGAATATATAAATAAACTATGTTACATTATATATGAAATACTGTTCAGCAGTTAAAATGGCTGAGGTAAGTATATGCCTATGAACATAGTTAGATCTCAAAAAGCATACTGTTCCGTGGGGTGGGAAGGGAATTTGACATAATTCCAAAGAACACTTAGATTATGTCATGATACTATCTACATAAAGTTTTTAAACAAAGAACAGTGTAATTGTTTATGGATACAAAAGAGCCAAACCACATGACGGAATGTCGGTGACCTCTGGAAACCGTTGGCACGGGAAGATCCGGAGGGAGACAGATGCTCAGGCATGTTTTAATGCTTCTTAAAAAGATCTAAGCAAATATGGCAAAATCTTAGCTTACATTTAACATCAGTAGTGGGTACATAAGTTCTCGTTACATTATTTTTATAATTTGGGGGATGTTTAGAGTATTTCCTAATTTAAAATGTTAAGGTATTACTAAGTCAGAAGAATAACAGTCACCCTAGAGGTCCCACGCTGGGGATCTTTCCACACTCGGATAGTCATTATGCTTCAGAACATCACTATCGCCTGCGATGGTCCCTGATCTTCATCGTGGACACCTCGCCACAGAGTGTTCTTTTGCCCCAAAAGTCATCAGTATGAATCAGATTGATTTGCTAAACTCAGGACAAGCCAATCTTGTGGCTTACAATATTATTTCATTGATAAATAACCAAAAAAAGCTAATATAACTTCCCTCAGCAATTATTTTATTGATATTGATATGTATATTATATAACATTTTGTTTTATACTTGTACTTATAAATTTTATTTATAATGTAATCAGATTTTTAATTTTGTTAGATTGTGTACTTTATAATTTCATGTCCAGAATTATACACTTGTATATAATTATCATTATTATCCTTAGCCTGCCCCCCCCCCCGTTATAGGTAAGTAAACTGATGCCAGCAGGTGAGAGAGCCTGGTCAGCTTCTCACCAATACTGGGGAGCAGAGCTGGGGTTTAGACTGAAGTCCATCTTTCTCCCAAGCCAGAGTTCCCTCTTTTCTATAGGAAAGAATATTTGCGGAGAAGCTCAAAGTTCCAACCTGAGACCTCGAGTTGTTATCACTTTATGTGTTTTATTTTGGTGGTGTGTACTGAAGGAGAATAAAAGAACTCTTGAAAGGAAGAGGAAGAGATCACAGAGGTGTGCCTCCGTTTCAGGTGGAAGCGTCACTGGTGATCGGTGTCACTATCAGCTGGTCGCATCTTCTATAAAGCAGGTGGGGTTCAAACGGTGCTGCTCCAGCCCGGGGGACCTAAAGCTGCCCCAACTCTCAATAGGAGGAAAGTCATATTTGGAACACAGGACCTCCCTACAAGGGACGTGTAAACTCTCACTTCCTGCTCTCATCCTCCCTCCTTTCCCCATGTCACCCCAGTTTTCTTCCCCTAACAGTACAAGGCTGCTCCTCGCCCTGAGACAGTCCTCGCCCCAAGTGGCCCAACACCACAGTATCAACATCAAGTCCACGTTGCGGCTGCCACGGTTCTATTCCCATATCCCAAGCCTGGAAGCTGTCTCGTGTCTGCTGGAGCACCTGCCCGGCACCAGGGGGCCGACCTCCTGTAGCCTAGGGTCCCCATCCGTTCAGAGGTCCCGCGGGATCCTGCTCACGAGTCCAAGCTTGGGAGAGAAAGCCTCCAGGTTTTATTTAATCTCAGCTCCTCTTCCTACAGACGAGCTCTGTGGCTTCCGAGCGTGTTACTTTGCTTTTCTGGGCCTCAGTTTCCTCATCAGGAATAGAGATCATAATAATAGTTCTTTCATAGATTCATCGTGAGAAGCAAATACAGGAGAGATGAAAGGTGCATGTTACTGCGCTGCCTGCCGCTAAGGGGCGCACTCAGCGTAACCGTGGCTTGCGCCCCACCTCCCCTTCCCCTTGTTGTCCTAAGACTTCTGCATAGCACTTTGTCCCGGACTGCCCCCTGCCCTGTCTTGTCCACCTGGAAGGCCCTTCTACCCCCTGGGAGGCCTTCGGGATACTTCTCTGTCTCCACACCCTTGAATTCTGTCCTGTTCCTACAGTTGGATTCTCTTCCAGGGCCTCCAGACGGCAAAGACAGGATCCAATACCAGATTCTAGACTCCCCCCCTCACTGTGCCCCTGCAGCTAGACAGACATCCAGGCTGGACCTTGCTTCAACATATGATGGAAATGACAGCAGGCTATTGGTGTTCTGTAAATAATGTTTGCCTCGGGGATGGCAAAGTCAGTGAGGTAAAAAGATGCAGCCAAATCTGGTACCGCAGGTTTTAGACTCATCATGAACCTGGTACCCTAACTGCAAGACTGGGGAGGGCTCAGGGTTTCTCAGCCTTGATGTTATCGACATTTGGCAGATGTCTGCTCTTATCACTTTTGTTCAGCATTGCACTGGGGGTCTTAGCAAGACCTTGCAAGCAGGTCTTGCCATAGGGCAAGAAGGTAGGTGTTGAGGGCGTAAGGTGGAAAAGGAAGAAGTAGAATTATCATATTTTGCAGACAAATTTGGGTATATATAAAACTGAAAAGGAAAAATTTACTGCTTTTATTTACTATTTATATTACTATTTTAAAATTTATTATTATTTTTTTAAAGATTTTACTTATTTATTTGAGAGAGAGAGAGCTAGAGAGAGCACAAGAGGTGGGAGGGGCAAAGGGAGAGGGAGAAGCCGACTCCCCGCTGAGCAGGGAGCCCGATGCGGGGCTCTATCCCAGGACCCTGGGATCATGACCTGAGCTGAAGTCAGAGGCTTAACCGATTGAGCCACCCAGGCGCCCCTTAAAATTTATGCTAAAAAGAAGTAAATTTAGTAATGCTGTAAATTCTAAAGACAATATGCAAAAATTAACTTAGTTTCTATACACTACCAGACAAATATTAGAAAATGACATTTTATTCTGAATAGACATTTTTCCAAAGGCATACAGATGGCCAACAGATGCATGAAAAGATGCTCAAGCTCACTCATCATCAGGGAAATGCAAATCAAACCACAAAGAGATATCACCTCACACCTGTTCGAGTGGCTCGAACCTCACACCTGTTGGAGTGGCTACTATCAAAGAGACAAGAAACAACAAGTGTTGGTGAGGATTTGTAGAGAAAGGAACCCTCTTGCACTGTTGGTGGGAATGCAAACTGGAAGTTCCTCAAAAAGTAAAAATAGAAATACCATATGAACCAGTAATTCCACTTCTGGGTATTTATCTGAAGAAAACAAAAATACTAACTGGAAAAGATACCTGCCCCTCTATGTTCATCATAGCAGCACTTACAGCAGCCAAATATGGCAACAACCCACATGTCCATAGACAGATGAATAGATAAAGACAATTATATCTATCTGTCTGTCGATCTATAAATAGATCAATAGATAATGGAATTATTCAGCCATAAAAAAGAAAAGAAATCTTGCCATTTGGGACAACATGGATAGACCTTGAGGGTATTATGCTAAGTGAAATAAGTCAGAGAGAGAAAGACAAATACCATATTATCTCACTTATATGTGCAACATAAAAACAAAAATAAAACAAACAGTTAGCTCATAGATACAGAGAACAGATTGGTAGTTGCCAGAGGCAGGGGGTGGATGTGGGAGAAATGAGTGAAGGGGGTCAAAAAGTACAAACTTCCAGTTATAAAATAATTAAGTCATGGGGATGTAATGCACAGCATAGTGACTACAGTTAATAATACTGTGTTGTATACTTGGAAGTTGCTGAGAAAATAGATCTTAAAAATTCTGATCATAAGAAAAAAATAGGGGATGCCTGGGTAGCTCAGTCGGCTAAGCATCTGCCTTGGGCTCAGGTCATGATCCCAGAGTCCTGGGATAGAGCCCTGCATCAGGCTCCCTGCTTCTCCCTCTGCCTGCCCTTCCCCCTGCTTGGGCTTGCTCTCTCTCTCTCTTTCTCTCTCTGACAAATAAATAAATAAAAACTTAAAAAAAATAAGAAAAAATTCTTGTAACTATGTATGATGACTAATGTTAACCATATTTCTTGTGGTGATGATTTCACAATACATACAAATATCATATCATTATATTGTATACCTGAAACTAATATAATGTTATATGTCAATTATATCTCAATAAAAAAATGACATTTTAGAAATACTATAAAATAACATTAGAATAAAATAAATATGTAGAGTAAATCTAACAGAAGATTTGTAATAACTCTATGCAGAAAACTATGAAATATTTTAGAGAAAAAATTATAAAAGCCTAAAGAAATAGAGAGAATTTCCATGGTCACAGATTGAAAGAATGTTGTAAATATGTCATTCTCACCAAATTGAACTGTAGATTCAGTAAGATCCAAATCAAAATCCCAGCAGAGTTTTGTGGTTTTGTTTTGGTTTTGATTGGTTTGGTATAGTATGGAAAGATTCACTCTGATTCTAAATACATATGGAAATGTCAGCACCTGTAACTGCCAAACAATCTTAAAAACAGAAGATATATATCAATATATATCAAGGCCTATTACAATAATTAAAATCACATGCTATTGAGGGAAGGCTAGACAAATAGGCCAATGGGATAGTATAGAGAGTTCAGGAATAGACCCACACATATATTGCAACAGAGAAAGAATGGTCTTGTCAATAACTGGTTCTGGGACAATTGGCTATCTTTTATGGAAAAAAATAACCCCCAGCCCCCGCTTCACACCATATACAAAAACCTGGTCCAGGGGGATTTTTTAAAGTCTCAATAAGTATGAGAGGTAACATAATAAAACTTCTTAAAAATAAAATAGGACGACTTCAAGTGAAGAGTCTTCACGACTCTTGAGTAGGCAAAGATTTCTTAAATAGTACATTTTTAAAAATCAACCCTAAAGGAGAAGATTGATGAATTAGAAAAGTGAAGAATTTCTGTACCTTGTGAAAACAAGTCAACAAAAGACAGAAGATATTTGCAACCATATATCTGATATAAGATTCACATCTGCTGGGGCGGGGGGTTGCCTGGGTGGCTCAGTCCGTTAAGCTTCTGACTTCAGCTCAGGTCATGATCCCAGGGTCCTGGGATCGAGTCCCACATCGGGCTCCCTGCTCGGCGGGGAGTCTGCTTCTCCCTCTTCCTCGGCCTGCCGCTCCCCCTCCCTGTGCTCTCTCTCTCTCTCTGTCTGTCTCAAATAAATAAATAAAACTTTAAAAAAAAGATTCACATCTGGAATAAAATGAACTATTACAAATCAGTAAGAAAAAGGCAGATAACCCAATAGAAAAACAGGCAAAAACTCAAATAGGCACATAGTGAAAGAAAATATGTAAATAACCTAAAGATATCACTAAGTTAGTCATTAAGCATAAGCAAATTAAAATTAATGAAATACCAAAATGGCTCAAATTTTAAAACTGACAACTTCCAGTATGGATAAGAATGTGAAACAACTGAAATTGCTAGTGAGGGTATAATAAGTTGGTGCATTTATTGTGGAAAACTGACAGTATCAAGGAAAGCTGAAAAAAAACACATTCCCTAAGACCACAAATCCCATTCCTGCATATCTGCCTAATGGAAATGCACAAAAACCTATGCTAAACACATGAACATTAGTGTTTACAACAGCATTCTTTGTACAACAAGAAAGAGAAAGTCATGACATCCAGGAAAGCAGGAACGGGACCCAGGAAAAAGATAAGGCTGATTCTACAAGTGAGAGCAGAGAAGAATCCCAGGATAACATCCCACAGTGGGCCCAGAAGGCCACCAAAGGCAGAAGGTAAAGGGAGGTCTCCAGAGGGGAGTCTTAGGAAGAATGGAACCGATGGATTATTTGATATGAATCGCCCTGAGGAAAATTGCCCAGGGAGGCTGTGAGATGTTGTGATGTGTGCAGAGAATTAGCAATGAATGCAAAGAAAACTGAGCAAATAAGACACAGGTAACTGTTCAGCTTTCAGGGGGGAAAAAAGGCAATGATCATAGTACATGACAACGTTCAGCTGTGAACATTATCTGTCCACGTGTGTCAATATTCTGAATACTGTTTTCACCAAATCGGAGTCACTATACAGGCATGGGAAAGGGGCATTCAGAGATAAAATGACCTTGTAAGAAAGATAAACCCTTATTTGCCACAGTAGGTAGTGAATAGATAAGGTCTAAAATTTGGAAACAATGACGATGTGCAAGGCCAGAAAAGACAGATGAAGGAATTGAAAGTGACCATCTCTGGGGCAAAAATCCAGAGGGATTCAGGGATTCACTGCATCTTCATTAACCTTTTAGAACGGTTGGATTCTTTTACAATTCTGTGCTCATATTACTTTGCTAAAATAGAAATTATGTAATTAAACAGACAGAATGAAATGAGAAAAAAAAAAGCCTAAAAGAACATAAACCAAAATATTAATAGTGTGTGTCTCTAAGTCATGTGCTTAGAGGTTATGTTTTTCTTTTTGCTCCTTCCATTTTTCTACAGTGGACATTTTTAACAATAAAAAGATACCATGAACCCTCAGGCAGCATATTTGATTTATCTGAGGTCATAATTGTTCTACCTCCAGAAACTCCCAGGGAACCAGTACAGGTTGCTTGGCAATAGAATCAGAGCTCAGGAGGCCGTTTGAGGCCCGGCAGAGGTGATACCACTGGCCAGGAGAAAGCAACCAAGGGCCCATGGGGCACTAGGCAAAGTTCTAATTCCTGAATCTGTCAGTGTGCAAATCCGAAGGTGGGGCAGGGGGGCCAGGAGAGGGGATGGTGAGGCATGGAAGCTGGGCAGAGGTTGAGCACTCAGGGGTCCTGTGTCAGGCTGCCATTGTTTCTAAAGATTTGTCATTCAGGAGGCCCTGGCTTCTGGGCTTTACTACCCAAGCAGGATCTGGTTTTACAGAGAGTCCTCGAAGATAGGAATAGGCGAGGCTTCAATCTTAAAAGAGGAAACTAGAGAATTAGGCAAGCAACTGTTCTATACTCCATGAGTTCAGAAAAAGCCAACCTGGAGAGGGTTCTCCCCAGGCTCCAAACTCTGCTTCCTTAAGGGGGGAGACACTTGGGAGCAGCTCACAGAGAACCCAGTCATTGTAACTGAGGCCCCAGCAGGGAGTTAATTCACTTATGGCCTGTGTTAGTGTCCTCGGGCTACCATAACAATGTGCCACAAATTGAGTGGCTTAAACCACAGGGATTTATTCTGTTGGCCAGAAATCCAACATCAAGGTGATGGCGGGGTCATGTGTCCACTGAAGGTGCTGGAGAAGGATCTGTTCGAGGCCTCTCGCCTAGCTCTGGTTGTCCTTGGTTTGGAAAGCATAATTCTGTTTGGTCTTTTTATAAAGACACCAGTCATATTGGTTTTAGGACACACCCTACTCCAGGATAACCTCATGTTAACTAATTACATTCTCAAGGATCCAATTTCCAAATAGGGCCACATTCTGAGGTCATGGAAGTTCGGATTCCAACATATGAATTAGGGGGAGGACATAATGCAACCCATACCACAGCCCCAGATGGACATGAATGGTAGGTTCTGGATTCAGCCTCAAACAGCAGTGGGGCACACCAGTGGATTCAATGTCAGGGAGCTGAGGAAAGCAAAGGAGGATAGAAGAGCAAAGCCACAGCACTCCCGGATGCATATATGAGGCTGCAGGAGGGAATGGTCTTACCTATCTGATTTCGGATGTGACAGGAGTATGGCACAGCGGGATGGTACAGAGGACTCATCATTACCATCACTATTGTGGTCCTCTCATGAAAACTCACAGCTGTCCCAGGCTGAGCACTTACAGAAGTGTGCTGGTCTATGTGACTTAACACAGTCAATCCTCAACCCAGACCAGTGGGGTAGGTGAACGCTTAACCGACTGACACACCCAGGTGCCCCTCTCCCCATTTTATAAATGAGGAAACTGAGGCTGAGAAGGATTAACTGGTTCTGTCTAAGCTCCCAGCAATTCGTGAAATGGCCCAGGATTCATTCTCGGTCTGCCTGACTCTAAAGTCTGTGCTTGCCTTAATCACTCTGCCTGGGCCAACTCTCACGGCCTGGGTCTCTGGAATCATACTGGCATTGACTGTCCATGTCTGCCATGGACTTGGGAGTGGGGGATTAGGACGTATGCACTGTGTTTGTGCTGTGTCTATTCTACCCCAATGAAAGAGCACTGAACAGGGAGTCCAGCAAGCTGGGTTCTAGGCCTGGCTCTGCTCCTTCTACGGGCTGCAGGTGTCACTCAGCCTTCTGTGTATCAACGGCCTCACCCATAAAACAAAAACAATGAGATGATTTAAAGCTCCCCTACGTGTCCTAAAATTCTATGGTTCCTATAGAGAAAATGACTCATTTACTCTTCCTGTCTCCTGAAGAAGTTTGTAAATGTGTAAATTTATACATATGTGCCTATTTGTACACAAAATATAAAGATTTCATAGAAAAAAAGAGCACATATTTCCATCTGAGTAGGATTACCCAGCAAGATTACAGGATTTCTTACCAAAAGAGGAGGAAGTTTGTCAGAGAAATATTTGTCCAGTTGTTAGCAAGAGCCTCTTGGATAACCAGCACTCAGAATAATGTAAATCATGGGTGTTCCTTGGGTAGGAGCTCTCAATATCCCATCAATATCCCACTGGCACATAGGAAGGAGTTCCTCCATCATTCATCGTTCAGTTTGGGGACGGGTGACCATAGGTGGGAGGTCATTTGCATTCATCTCAACTATTCAACTGTATTGTTCACTTCCTGGGGTTGCTAGAAGGATTAATGGCTGTCTGGCAATTTGACATTTGTAAGGCATTTTGTAATCCTTGAAGCAAAGACAACATAATACATGTAAGCAAAGACAACACATACCTTGCCAGCCTGAAAGAACGACCTCATCCCTCTCTCTCCTTCAGAACCTGCCAATAAACTCTCTTTATACTAATCCTGGCATGCTGCTGTGAAGATTTTAGAAGAAAAGCCATGAGAACTTATCCCACCCTTTCCCCCTGTGAGTCACCATCATTCTCCAAATAAATGTGTCTTTATGTCTGAACCATTCAGACCTTGAGAAGGCTGGGCAGAATCTGACCCTATCTGTCCATTTGAAAGTTGGCTCCTTCACTCCACAGCAGCCATCCTTTGGTCAAAAACTCCCCATGAGGGGCAAGATGGCAGAGGAGTAGGAGACCTGGATTTCGTCTGGTCTCAGGAATTCAGCTGGATAGGGATCAAACCATTCTGAACACCTACGAACTCAACAGGAGATCGAAGAAAAGAATAGCAGCAACTCTCTGAACAGAGAAGCGACCACTTACTGGAAGGTAGGACGTGCGGAGAAGTGAATCCGAGGCGATATTCGGGAGGATAGACGGCGGGGGAGGGGGCCTCCGTTGGCCGCTTCTGGCAAGTGCTAGAGCCGCGGAGCACAGAATCGGACCTTTTACAAGTAGCTCCGCGGAGGGACGTCGCTCCAGTGGCTAAGCGGGGGGTGGAACCCTCGCGGGACAGTGTGGTCTCAGGACCCTCGGGGTCACAGAAAGACCGGGGGTGCCTGAGTGCGGCAGAGGTCCCAGGTATCGGAGCGGGGAAGCCGGCTGCAGAGACAGAGCCGAGGCGCCGGCTCTCAGCTCGGGGTTGCCATAAACTGTGATCCGCGGCCCAGTCGGGCCACTGCTCCTCCAGCAGGGACCTGACAAGCGGCAGATCCGCGGAGACTCCCCTTCCTCCCCAGGGAGGAGCAGCGTGGGAGCACACTGCAGGGACCTGCTGGGTTTGGAGACTCCACATGGGGTTGGGTGCCAGAGATAGAAACGCTTGGTCACAGGCCGGGTGAGCACAGAGTGAGGCCGGAGACCGGGGAGACGGGAGTGACATGTCTTTTCTCTGGGGGCGCACTGAGGAGCGGGGCCCCGAGTTCTCAGCTCCTCCGGGCAGAGAGTGGGAGGCCACCATTTTCACTCTCGTCCTCTAATGCTATACGGAAAGCTTGCAGGGAACAAAAGCTCCCAAGAGCAAACCCAAGCAGTTTGCTTAGCCCGAACGGACAAGGGGGGTGCAATTCCACCTCCCGCAAAGACATTCGGAAACCACGGCAACAGGCCCCTCCCCCAGAAGATCAGCACGAACAGCCAGGAAGCCAAGACCAAGTTTACCGATCAGGGAGAACAGGAGAACTCCAGCGCTAGGGGAATACTGCACATAGAATTCATGACTTTTTTACCATGATTCATTAGTCTTTCAAAGTTAATTTTTTTAACTGTTTTTTTTTTAATTTTTCTTTTTCCCTTTTCCAACCAACATCTTATCAATCCCTTTTTTAAAAAAAACATTTTTATTTTTCATTTTTAGAGTCATATTCTATCCCTTCATAGTAGTTACCTTTATTTTTGGCATATATATATATATAAGTTGTTCTCTCTTTAAAATTTTGAGATACAGTTTCTTCCAACATATCAAAATATACCCTAAATAGTGTATGGCTTTTTTCCAGTCTCCTGCCTGATCACATTCTCTCCCCTTTGTTTTCATTCTTTCTTTCCTTTTTTTTTTAATCCTCTTCTTTATTTTTTCAAACACCTTCTGATCAATTCCTTTTTAAAAATTTTTTATAATTTTCATTTTTACTGTCATATTCCATCCCTTCATCGTATCAACCCTTATTTTGTACATATATAAGTCTTTCTTTCTTTAAAATTTTAGGAGGCACTTTCTTCTAACAGATCAAAACACACCCAAAATCTACTATGTGGCACTGATCTATACACCAGCCTGATCATATTTGATCATATTCTGTTTGTTTTGTTTTGTTCTGTTTTTGTTTGTTTTTATCTTTTTCTTTTTCTTTTTCTTTTTTCTTTCTTTTCTCTATCTTTTTTCTTTCTTTCCTTTCTTTTCCCCCAGTTTCAGGTCTCTTCTGATTTGTTTAGACTATACTTTCTGGGGACGTTGTTAACCTCTTAGCATTTTGTTCTCTCATTCATCTATTCTTCTCTGGACAAAATGACAAGATGAAAAAAAATCACCTCAACAAAAAGAACAAAAAAAAAGAACAAGAGGTAGTACTGTCTGCCAGAGACCTACTCAATATGGACATTAGTGTGATGTCGGACCTACAGTTCAGAATCATGATTTTAAAGATACTAGCTGGGCTTGAAAAAAGCATGGAAGTTATTAGAGAAACCCTTTCTGGAGAAATAAAAGAACTAATATCTAACCAAGTCGAAATCAAAAAGGCTATTGATGAGGTGCAATCAAAAATGGGGGCACTAACTGCTAGGATAAATGAGGCAGAAGAGAGAATCAGTGATATAAAAGACCAAATGATGGAAAATAAAGACGCTGAGAAAAAGAGAGATAAACAACTACTGGATCACGAGGGCAGAATTCGAGGGATAAGCGATACAATAAGATGAAACAACATTAGAATAATTGGGATCCCAGAAGAAGAAGAGAGAGCGGGGCAGAAGGTATATTGGAGCAAATTATAGCAGAGAACTTCCCTAATGTGGGGAAGGGAACAGGCATTAAAATCCAGGGGGCACAGAGAACCCCTCTCAAAATCAATAAAAATAGGTCAACACTCCGACATCTAATAGTAAAACTTACGAGTCTCAGTGACAAAGAGAAAATCTTGAAAGCAGCTCGGGAGAAGAGATATGTAACCTATAATGGTAGAAACATTAGATTGGCAACAGACCTATCCACAGAGACCTGGCAGGCCAGAAAGGACTGGCATGATATCTTCAGAGCACTAAACGAGAAAATTATGCAGCCGAGAATACTATATCCAGCTAGGCTGTCATTGAAAATACAAGGAGAGATAAAAAGCTTCCAGGACAAACAAAAACTAAAGGAATTTGCAAACATGAAATCAGCCCTACAAGAAATATTGAAAGGGCTCCTCTAAGCAAAAAGAGAGCCTAAAAGCAGCATACACCAGAAAGGAACACAGACAATATACAGTAACAGTCACCTTACAGGCAATACCATGGCACTAAATTCATATCTTTCAATAGTTACCCTGAATGTAAATGGGCTAAATGCCCCAATCAAAAGGCATAGGCTATCAGAGGATTAAAAAACAAGACCCATCAATATGCTGTCTGCAAAAGACTCATTTTAGAACCAAAGACATCCCCAGATTGAAAGTGAGGGGGTGGAAAACCATTTACCATGCTAATGGACACCAAAAGAAAGCTGGGGTGGCAATCCTTATATCAGACAAATTAGATTTTAAAACAAAGACTGTAATAAGAGATGAGGAAGGACACTATATCCTACTTAAAGGGTCTATCCAAAAAGAAGATCTAACAATTGTAAATATCTATGCCCCTAACATGGGAGCAGCCAATTATATAAGGCAATTAATAACAAAAGCAAAGAAACACATTGACAAAATACAATAATAGTGGGGGACTTTAACACCCCCCTGGCTGAAATGGACAGATCATCTAAGCAAAAGATCAACAAGGAAATAAAGACTTTAAATGACACCCTGGACCAAATGGACTTCACAGATCTATTCAGAACATTCCATCCAAAAGCAGCGGAATACACATTCTTCTCTAGTCCCCATGGAACATTCTCCAGAATAGATCACATCCTAGGTCACAAATCAGGTCTCAACCGGTACCAAAAGATTGGGATCATTCCCTGCATATTTTCAGACCACAATGCTTTGAAACTAGAACTCATTCACAAGAGGAAACTCAGAAAGAACTCAAATATATGGAGGCTAAAGAGCATCCTACTAAAGAATGAATGGGTCAACCAGGAAATTAAAGAAGAATTTAAAAAAATTCATGGAAACAAATGAAAATGAAAACACAACTCTTCAAAATCTTTGCGATACAGCAAAGGCAGTCCTGAGAGGAAAGTACATAGCAATACAAGCCTTTCTCAAGAAACAAGAAAGGTCTCAGGTACACAACCTAACCCAACACCTAAAGGAGCTAGAGAAAAAACAGCAAATAAAGCCTAAACCCAGCAGGAGAAGAGAAATAATAAAGATTCAGAGCAGAAATCAATGAAATAGAAACCAAAAGAACAGTAGAACAGATCAATGAAACTAGGAGCTGGTTCTTTGAAAGAATTAACAAGACTGATAAACCCCGGCCAGATTTATCAAAAAGAAAAGAGAAATGACCCAAATCAACAAAATCATGAATGAAAGAGGAGAGATCACAACCAACACCAAAGAAATACAAACAATTATAAGAACATATTATGAGCAACTCTATGCCAGCAAATTAGATAACCTGGAAGAAATGCACGCATTCCTAGAGATGTATCAACTACCAAAATTGAACCAGGAAGAAATAGAAAACCTGAACAGACCAATAACCACTAAGGAAATGGAAGCAGTCATCAAAACTCTCCCAATAAACAAAAGCCCAGGGCCAGATGGCTTCCCAGGGGAATTCTACCAAACATTTAAAGAAGAATTAATACCTATTCTCCTGAAACTGTTCCAAAAAATAGAAATGGAAGGAAAACTTCCAAACTCATTTTATGAGGCCACCATTACCTTGATCCAAAAACCAGACAAAGACCCCAACAAAAAGGAGAATTATAGACCGATATCCTTGATGAACATGGATGCAAAAATTCTCACCAAAATACTAGCCAATAGGATCCAACAGTACATTAAAAGGATTATTCACCATGACCAAGTGGGATTTATCCCCGGGCTGCAAGGCTGGTTCAACATCCGCAAATCAATCAACGTGATACAATACATTAACAAAAGAAAGAACAAGAATCATATGATCCTCTCAATAGATGCAGAAAAAGCATTTGACAAAGTACAGCATCCTTTCTTGATCAAAACTCTTCAGAGTATAGGGAAAGAGGGTACATACCTCAATATCATAAAAGCCATCTATGAAAAACCTACAGCAAATATCATTCTCAATGGGGAAAGGCTGACAGCTTTCCCTAAGGTCAGGAACATGGCAGGGATGTCCACTATCACCACTGCTATTCAACATAGTATTAGAAGTCCTAGCCACAGCAATCAGACAACAAAAAGAAATCAAAGGCATCCAAATCAGCAAAGAGGAAGTCAAACTCTCACTCTTTGCAGATGATATGATACTTTATGTGGAAAACCCAAAAGACTCCACCCCAAAACTGCTAGAACTCATACAGGAAATCAGTAAAGTGGCAGGATATAAAATCAATGCACAGAAATTGGTGGCATTCCTATACACCAACAACAAGACAGAAGAGAGAGAAATTAAGGAGTCGATCCCATTTACAATTGCACCCCAAACCATAAGATACCTAGGAATAAATCTAACCAAAGAGGCAAAGGATCTGGACTCAGAAAACTATAAAATACTCATGAAAGAAATTGAGGAAGACACAAAGAAATGGAAAAACGTTCCATGCTCATGGATTGGAAGATCAAACATTGTGAAGATGTCAATGCTACCTAGAGCAATCTACACATTCAACACAATCCCCATCAAAATACCATCCACTTTTTTCAAAGAAATGGAACAAATAATCCTAAAATTTGTATGGAACCAGAAGAGACCCTGAATAGCCAGAGGAATGTTGAAAAAGGAAAGCAAAGCTGGCGGCATCCCAATTCCGGACTTCAAGCTCTATTACAAAGCTGTCATCATCAAGACAGTATGGTACTGGCACAAAAACAGACACATCGATCAATGGAACAGAATAGAGAGCCCAGAAATGGACCCTCAACTCTATGGTCAACTCATCTTCGACAAAGCAGGAAAGAATGTCCAATGGAAAAAAGACAGTCTCTTCAACAAATGGTGTTGGGAAAATTGGACAGACACATGCAGAAGAATGAAACTGGCCCATTTCCTTACACCACACACAAAAATAGACTCAAAATGGTTGAAAGACCTCAATGTGAGACAGGAGTTCATCAACATCCTAAAGGAGAACACAGGCAGCAACCTCTTCGACCTCAGCCGCAGCAACTTCTTCCTAGAAACATCGCCAAAGGCAAGGGAAGCCAGGGCAAAAATGAACTATTGGGATTTCATCAAGATAAAAAGCTTTTGCACAGCAAAAGAAACAGTCCACAAAACCAAAAGACAACCGACAGAATGGGAGAAAATATTTGCAAATGACATAGCAGATAAAGGGCTAGTATCCAAAATCTATAAAGAACTTACCAAACTCAACACTCAAAGAACAAATAATCCAATCAAGAAATGGGCAGAAGACATGAACAGACATTTTTCCAGAGAAGACATCCAAATGCCAACAGACACATGAAAAAGTGCTCAACATCGCTCGGCATCAGGGAAATCCAAATCAAAACCTCCATGAGATACCACCTCACACCAGTCAGAATGGCTAAAATTAACAAGTCAGGAAACAACAGATGTTGGCAGGGATGCGGAGAAAGGGGAACCCTCCTACACTGTTGGTGGGAATGCAAGCTGGTGCAACCCCTCTGGAAAACAGTATGGAGGTTCCTCAAAAAGTTGAAAATAGAGCTACCATACGATCCAGAAATTGCACTATTGGGTATTTACCCCAAAGATACAAATGCAGGGATCCGAAGGGGTACATGCACCCCAATGTTTATAGCAGCAATGTCCACAATAGCCAAACTGTGGAAAGAGCCAAGATGTCCATCGACAGATGAATGAATAAAGAAGATGTGGTATATATACACAATGGAATATTATGCAGCCATCAAAAGGAATGAGATCTTGCCATTTGCAACGACGTGGATGGAACTGGAGGGTGTTATGCTGAGTGAAATAAGTCAATCAGACAGTTATGTATCATATGACCTCACTGATATGAGGAATTCTTAATCTCAGGAAACAAACTGCAGGGTTGCTGGAGTGGGGGTGGGGTGGGAGGTATGGGGTGGCTGGGTGATAGACATTGGGGAGGGTATGTGCTATGGTGAGCGCTGTGAATTGTACAAGACTGTTGAATCACAGATCTGTACCTCTGAAACCAATAATGCAATATATGTTAAGAAAAAAAAAAAGAAGAAGAAAATAGCAGGAGGGGAAGAATGAAGGGGGGTAAATCGGAGGCGGAGATGAACCATGAGAGATGATGGACTCTGAAAAACAAACTGAGGGTTCTAGAGGGGAGGCGGTGGGGGAATGGGTTAGCCTGGTGATGGGTATTAAAGACGGCACGTTCTCTGTGGAGCACTGGGTGTTATGCACAAACAATGAATCATGGAACACTACATCAAAAATTAATGACGTAATGTATGGTGATTAACATAACAATAAAAAAATTTAAAAAAAACCCCAAAAACTCCCCATGAGCAAAGAGCAGACTGTTTTTGTGCTCCTTTCTACCACAGGATCTACTGTGTACCAAGGGCTGCTCCCCTAAGACCCTCTTTGGGGGCAAGAAGATGGAGGTGGGGCTCTGCCCCTAAGGCTCTGTCTCTGATTCTCAGCGATTAAGAGCACACCCCAAAGGAACTAGCCCAATGCCCTAGACTATTATGCCCTTACCCTATGCCCTAGACCTATTACAACCCCTCAGTAATTCACACAGGGGTATTGGCACAGGTCAAAGGAATAAGATACAGAATGGCAAAAACAACAATTCCAAAAAGGAAGAGCCAAGTTAAATGACTAACTCTACCTGATTTCAAGACTTATTCTAAATCTGTGATAAACCAGACCCTGCAGCTTCAGTAGGAAGGTAGAAAAACTGATGGTTGGAACAGAAGAGTTCAGAAATAGACCCACATGTATATAGTCAGTTGATTTTTGACAGCAGTACCAAGGCGACTCCATGGGGAAAGCATGACCTTTTCGACAGATGGTCCTAGAACGATTAGGTATCGATATGCAAGAAAATCAACCTGAACCCGTACTCAACATCACATATAAAAGTTAACTGAAATGGATAGAGACCTAAATGTGAGACTTGAAACTATAACATTTCTAGGAAAAACAGAGAAGAAAATCTTACTGACTTTAGTTTTGGAAATATTTCTTAAATACAATACAAAAAGCACAAAGTTTAAAAGGAAAGAAACAAATAAATTTAACGTTTCCAAATTTAAATTTTGCATTTCAAAAGGAAAGGAATATGAAAATAAAAGGTAAAACACAAATTGTGAGAAAACATATGGAACTTATATGCAACCAAAGACTTGTATTAGATTATATAAAGAACCCTTAAACACTCAACAATAAGAATTCAATGAAACCAGTTAAAAAAATAACTCTCAAGAAAAAAAAAATAAAAAAAAATAACTCCCAAGAAATCTGAACACACACGTTACCAATGGAGATACGCTGACAGCAAATAGATGTTTGTCATCAAAAGTCACTGCATAAATGCATATTGGAACTACAATAAGATACCACCACACTCCCACTAGAATGAATAAAATTTGAAAGACTGCCCATACCACATGCTGGGATACCACGTGGTGCTACTGGAGTGCTCATACGTGGCAGGTGAGAACATGCAATGGTACAGCCACTTTGGAAAACAGCTTTTCTTAAAAGGCCAAACATACACAATACCATACAATTCAGCCATTCAACTCCTAGGTGTTTACCCAAGAGAAATGAGTATATGTACATTACAAATGTATGTGCACAAATGTCCCTGAATGTTCATAGAAGCTTTATTTGTAATAATAGCCCAAATAAACCAAATGTTCACCAACAGGTGAATGGTACATTCATACAACAAATACTACCCACCAATAAAAAGGAATAAACTGTTGACACATACAAAAAAATAAGGCTGAATCTCAAAATCATATTGCTGAGTAAAAGATGTCAGATAAGAGAGGGTACATACCATATAATCCCACTTATGTAATATTCTAGAAAATGCAAATTCAACCGTAGTGACAGAAAGATCAACGGTTGCTTGGGGAGAAGAAAACCCCAAAGGGCCCAAGGAAACCTCTGGAGGGGATGCATATGTTTACAATCTTGATTGCGGTGATGCTTTTACAGGTGTTTACAGATATCCCAAACCATCCAACTGTACACTTTAAATGTATGCAATCTATTTTATGTCAACATAATATGTTTGTTTTTAAATGCTGTCTTGACCCAGTTGAGACCCTGGCTAGAGGCTGGTGGTGGGTCCCTTCGTGAGCAGCTGATTAAGCCCACAACCTCCTCCCTTAACACAGCCTCAGACTCCAGGCTACTATCCATGTGCCCCATCAGCCCAGAGCCCACTGAATTATCCAAACTGGCCAGTCCTAAGCCTGCTTACCCTGCCTCACCTGTTCCTACCTGCAGAAACCACAAGAGAAACTCTTGCTGACAGTTTCCCCTCCCCCTCTGCTCCTGACTGACCCTGCTGCTTCCTGTGTTGCTGTGTTGCCCGGCATGGCCTGGTGTGTTCCTCCCAGGGAGCTGGGAGCACCTCTAAACTGTAAAACTCTCTGATCGTCTTTCTCTTGATCTGCATCTGGTCTCCCCATAACTCACTCAAGGTAGTATGGTTCACAGTCCATCTTACATCAATAAGGATGTTTAAAAACACAAAGAGAGAGAACACAAAGATATTTAAATCCACCCCCATCATTTTACAGAGAAAGAAAAGGAAAGGAGGAAGACATCTTTCCCCCCAGGTGGGTATAAGGGGGTGGGGTGTGAGCCAACTCTGCGGCTGTGTAAATGCAAGAAGGTTTAACTAGAAGTCTCTGAGGTTTGTTTAATGGGAAGAGGAGTGAGTAGGAAAGGGTAGTCATCTCAGGAGTGCAAAGCATACCTTTGCAAAGATATGACAGCCCAAAGCCCAGGCCAAATCGAATGGCCCTGGTACAGCAGGGCAGAGCTAGCCGTGGAAGGTGCATGAACACACAGAATCGATGCTGAGGCTAACCAGAGGCAGCTGATGAGCGCGGGCAGCCATCACAGAGCCCGGGACACCTGACAGGCCCGCCTGACCAAAGGAGCCTTGTCCTTTCAGGGGAGCTTCGGGCAGCCAAACCGTCTCGGATAATGATAATTTTGGCAAGCAGAGGACAGCCGTTGCACAGAAATGAGCAAGCTACCCCCACACAGTCCACACAGCCGTGAAGACACAGAATGTTCTGTCTGATCCCTCCCACCCACAACGGCAGTAGAAAGCAGTCCTTCCTTTTTTTCTGGTTCCCAACACCTTTCACTTAATGTCATTTCCCAGAGACACTTCTCTTCTCCTGCACATTTTGCTAGCCGACTCCTACACAAGCCCAGCTCTGGAGGCGTGGAGGGCACAGGGAAAATTCTGCCCCACCTGCAACAAACGTATCCCTTTCAAGCTCTAACTCAACCTAGAAGCTGAGCTATCTAAACTTTCTGACCTAACTGTGTCTACGGAGACAGGCCCTGGAGGGTTCTCGTTCATTTCTCCAAAAATCAATTCTTCAAAATCTAATTCACCAAATGACCAAATTCACTGAAGGGCTGATTCACCAAAAGTCAATGTGCTGAGTTGTTGATTGAGGCTCACGAATTATTGATTGGGGCCCAATGATCCAGGCGGGGAGCTTCTCCCCAGGGCCAGGGGCCAGAGCTGTGGAGTAATAAACAGATTTTCCTTGGTGTCCCTTCATCTTCCCTGCACAGCTGTCCCCAAAGCCTGGAGACGCCACTGGCTGTGAGTCCAAGGATTTGGGGATCCTACGTTCCCACTATTGCTCTCTCAGCCTCTTGTCCTGGAGATGTTACCCCTGATGAGGGTTCCCCTTTGCTGGATATCTCATCCCCATGTTGTTACCACTCTCTACCGTCCACTCCTTTACATAAACTCAACGTTGCAAGAGATAAACCTGTACATAATTTATTTGGGGAGAGGTATTATAAAAACCCTTTTATAAAGCCATTTTTAAACAAAAGTTTACAAAAGAAAAAGAGATACAGAAAGAATAACTTGCTTCATGTGTCCCAAAAAGAGGGGAAAAAAGCAAAGGGGACAATGCCAACATGCTCAACAATAAAAGGTTTTCTCTCTCTCTCTCTTTTTTTTTTATTTATCTGAGAGAGAGAGAGAGCATGAACGGTGGGGAGGGGCAGAGGGAGAGGGAGAAGTATGCTCCCCACTGAGCACAGAGCCTGACTCCACTCAACTTGGGGCCTGATCCCAGGAGCCTGAGATCATGACCTGAGCTAAAGTGAGACACTTAACTGACTGAGCTACCCGGGTGCCCCTTTCTTATCTTTTTTAATACAAAATACAAGCAAAGGAGACACATACACAGAACAGAGCTCAGGAGCAGACACCCAATCCTGGAGACCCTTCAATAACAGAAAGCAAGAGTTTGTTTTTCTTCATCTATGCAGATACATACAGAGCCTGGGATATGTACAAATCAAGGAGCACAAAAGACCCAGGTCACCGGATGAATGTTGCATCTGTAACTCACAAACATGGTCAATGAAATCTCGTTTACCTCAACCTCCTTTCATTTAAATAAAAAAAAAAAATCTTGTAAATAAAGTGGTTACATTCATACTTTAACTTCCCTAGTACCAAGCAGCAGACTCAGCACCTTGAAGGTATGGCAAGAATGCCCAGCCCTCCGGTGTCTGATCATGTATCTAGCAACATGGTAGTAGTAAGAAAGGGCTGCCCCCTCTCAGCCCATGGGCTAATTAAATACATTGAAACAGGCTCCCCTGGGCTAATTAAATACATTGAAACAGGCTCCCCTCTGTAACCCTTCCTGCTCAGAAAGACTAAGAACTAAAATCAAGGAAGACTGGGAGTTTTAGAGCTGGAGCAAGGAAGCCTGAAAGGTGGATCAAGGCAAACTATTACTGAGAACTTGCCGCTGCTTCACCTGGCAAGTCTTAGTCTTTCCTTCAGTCCTTGGGTTTAATTTAAATAATAATTTTGAAATCTGCCTTTGCTTGCATGGGAACTAGTCCGCAGATTTTCTTGTGGCCTGCTTCCAACACTGCCCTTTTCCTTCGGAACTGAGAAGCCATTGGCCGGCGGGAGCCACATAGCCAGACTCCCGACAAGGGAGCAGCCACAGGCTTCCTGCAGTCTGAGCTGCACGGAGGCCCATTCCCTGTGACTCGGGGGCGGGCGTTAGCCCCTGGGGCAGGCGTTAGCCCCTGGGTGAGGGCAGCTCACTCTGCTTGGCTGAGCCACTCCTCTCTGAGCCTCCGCGGAGACTTTTGGAACCTGTTCTCCTGACTTCTTTCGTGGCAGGTCGTTCATCATTCAGCATTTTGCAAACTTTTGACAACGTATCGAACACCAATGTTTTATTAATTCAGGAGTCCATTCCTTCTGAGAACTTCCCAGGCTGTTCCATTTCCCTCCCGTGCCTCTTGGAGGCTGCCTCCCTCCACTGGCCCCAGGCCCCTGAAGGCTGTGACCCGCAGGGAGGCCACACAGCTGCCCCTGTCCTCCCTGCTCCCTGCTCACTTCAGTGAAGGGAGAGCTGACTCTCTATTTAAAAGGTATTTTAAATATCACCATATCTTGTGCCTGATCCCTCCTCCAGATGTCCTACAGCAGGAAGAGAATGAAGGGGGCAGGGTACCTGAGTCAGGTGGGAGCGCCTGCAGCCCCACAGCACTGAGGAAGATGCAGGGCACGTGGTGGGGTCCGTCTCTGTTATTCCTCACTTTCTCCACTAAGGTGCCTTTCCGGAACACCTTTCCCAGTGGCAAGAAAACTCTTTATATCTTGCCACGAGAGCCTAAATGGGCATTCATAGCGGCAGTATTTCCATCTAGGTGAATGTGACCATTGAAAACCTGTTCAGCATGGCACTTTGAGATGGAAGTATCTCAAAAGGCCTGCTGTTTTCCTGACCCTCAGTGCCTCAGGGAGGTTTAGAGTAGGAGACCAAAGTTCGAGGACAAACAGAATCGATACTGGTATTGAAAATTAGACTGATCTTCGTTCCCACCTATGAGGATTGGAGTCAGGGTCTTTGTGGAACTTTCTTGTCAACAGCTGAGACTCAGGGCTGAGCTCCTGAATTTGGGAATAAATGCTCTTCTGGAGATGCCTGGAAAAATCTCAAAATAAGAACCAATATAAGTCTGACTTATATTAAGTTTATATATCAATGACTTGGATGACGGTCCCACGAAGGTTTGGCTTCATTGCCCGTTATCCTTCCCACCCTCTGCTTGGAGACCCCAGATGTTTCTCCTTGTCACTATTTTTCGCTTTTCACTTCTCAGAGATTTCTTTATAATCCCGTTCTCTGGTCTTTTTCAACGGCAAGAAGGACTGCCTTAACTTATACTGGGTCTTCTAGCCAATGAGCCTCTGAGCAGACAGTGCAGAGGGTGGGCCTCTTTCTGGTTCAAAGCTCCCTTTAAGTCTTCAGCTTGGACATAAAAAACCAAAACTAAGAACAGACTCAGAGAATGGTCATAAGCTAAAACGAACAAACCAACCAACCAGAAAACAAGAAGTACGACATCAAAGGCGATGCTCTAAAGAAATAGGCTGATGTCAAGGACTGAGTTAATAGCAGGCAGCTCTAATCTGGATGCCGTGATCATCTAAGGCTAAGAGCAATCTGAGATCTGGGGTAATGAGGCTCAAGAAGAGGCAGAGAAAGAAAGGGGGGGGGGGTTGCACCTGCACGGAAGGCACGGGTCTCTGAACTGAGCATCTGATAATCCCTCCTTTGATGACCTTTAAGTAATCTAGCCTGGATGTGACTAAAGCCTCCAACATCGCTCTAGTAAATCAGATTTATAAAGCCATCTGCTTGGAAACCTCAAGCACTGTCGGAGTACAATACCCAGCACGCACATGAAACAATTCCGCCATAATGCGGGCCAGTTTTCTAAGTAGAGGGCAGGTCTTACAGTTCTCACTGACTTGTGGACATTGAGGGCCCTAGAGATTAGGGCACTGCATTTGTCAGTACTTTTTTTAGTAAGCTCTTTCTTAGGAATTTAGTGATTTATCATAAATTATTTATTAAGTAATTTTTTTCTCTTTTTAAAAATTTTATTATGTTAGTCACCATACAATACATCATTAGTTTTTGATGTAGTGATTCATGATGCATTGTTTTCATGTAACACCCAGTGCTCCATGAAGTACATGCCCTCCTTAATACCCATCACTGGGCTAACATATGCCCCCACCCCCCTCCCCTCTAAAACCCTCAGTTTGTTTCTCGGAGTCCAGAGTCTCTCATGGTTCATCTCTCCCTCCAATTTCCCCCCCTTCCTTTTTCCCTTCCTTCTCCTAATGTCCTCCCTGCTATTCCTTTTTTCCACAAATAAGTGAAACCATATGATAATTGTCTTTCTCTGCTTGACTTATTTCACTTAGCATAATCTCCTCCAGTCCCATCCATGTTGTTGCAAAAGTTGGGTATTCATCCTTTCTGATGGCTGAGTAATATTCCATTGTACATACGGACCACATCTTCTTTATCCATTCATCTGTTGAAGGGCATCTTGGCTCTTTCCACAGTTTGGCTCTTGCAGACATTGCTACTATGAACATTGGGGTGCATATGGCCCTTCTTTTCACTACATCTGTGTCTTTGGGGTAAATACCCAGGAGTGCAATTGCTGGGTCATAGGGTAGCTCTATTTTTAATTTTCTGAGGCACCTCCACACTGTTTTCCAAAGTGGCTGTAGCAACTTGCATTCCCACCAACAGTGTAAGAGGGTTCCTCTTTCTCCACAACCTCTCCAACATTTGTTGTTTCTTGCCTTGTCCATTTTTGCCGTTCTAACTGGTGTAAGGGGGTATCTCAATGTGGTTTTGATTTGAATTTCCCTGATGGCTAATGATGATGAACATTTTTTCATGTGTCTGTTAGCCATTTGTATGTCTTCTTCAGAGAAGTGTCTGTTCATGTCTTCTGCCCATTTTTTGACTGGATTATTTGTTTTTTGGGTGTTGAGTTTGAGAAGTTCTTTATAGATCTTGGATACCAGCCCTTTATCTGTAGTGTCATTTGCAAATATCTTCTCCTATTCCGTGAGTTGCCTCTCTGTTTTGTTGACTGTTTCCTTTGCTGTGCAGAAGCTTTTTAGCTTGATGAAGTCCCAAAAGTTCATTTTTGCTTTTCTTTCCCTTGCCTTTGGGGACATGTGTTGAAAAAAGTTGCTGTGGCCGATATCAAAAACGTTACTGTCTATGATCTCCTCTAGGATTTTGATGGATTCCTGTCTCACATTGAGATCTTTCATCCATTTTGAGTTTATCTTTGTGTATGGTGTAAGAGTATGATTGAGTTTCAGTCTTCTGTATATACCTGTCCAATTTTCCCAGCACCATTTATTGAAGAGATTGTCTTTTTTCCATTACATATTTTTTTCTTGCTTTGTCGAACATTATTTGACCATAGAGTTGAGGGTCCATATCTGGGCTCTCTATTCTGTTCCATTGGTCTATATGTCTGTTTTTGTGCCAGTACCATGCTGTCTTGGTGTCCACTGCTTTGTAATATAGTGATGCCCCCAGCTTTGTTTTTCTTTTTCAACATTTTCTTGGTGATTCAGGGTCTTTTCTGATTCCATACAAATTTTAGGATTGTTTGTTCCAGCACTTCGAAAAATGCCATTGGAATTTTGGTTGGGATGGCATTGAAGGTATAGGTTGCTTTGGGCAGCATAGACATTTTAACAATGTTTATTCTTCTGATCCATGAACATGGAATGTTTTTCCATCTTTTTGTGCCTTCTTCAATTTCTTTCATGAGCGTTCTGTAGTCCCTAGAGTATAGATCCTTTACCTCTTTGGTTAGGTTTATTCCAAGGTATCTTATGGTTTTTGGTGCTATTGTAAATGGAATCGTTTCTCTAATTTTTCTTTCCACAGTTGCATTGTTAGTGTATAAGAAAGCAACTAATTTCTGTGCATTGATTTTGTATCCCGCCACGTTACTGAATTGCTGTATGAGTTCTAGTAATTTGGGCGTGGAGTCTTTTAGGTTTTCCACATTAAGTATCCTGTCATCAGTGAAGATAGAGAGTTTGACTTCTTCCTTGCCAATTTGAATATATTTTATTTCTTTTTGTTGTCTGATTGCTGTTGCTAGGATTTCTAGTACTATGTTGAACAATAGTGGCAAGAGTGGGCATCCTTGTTGTGTTCCTGATCTTTAAGGGAAAGGCTTTCAGCTTTTCCCCATTGAGAATGGTATTCTCTGTGGGTTTTTTATAGATGGATTTTATGAGCTTGAGGAATGTTCCCTCTATCCCTATACTCTGAAGAGTTTTCATCAGGAAAGATGCTATATTTTGTCAAATGCTTTTTCTGCATCAATTGAGAGGACCATATGGCTCTTCCCTCTCCTCTTATTAATGTGTTCTATCACATTGGTTGATTTGCGAATGTTGAACCACCCTTGCATCCCAGGGATAAATCCCACTTGGTGGTGGTGGATGATCCTTTTAATGTACTGTTGGATCCCATTAGCTAGGATTTTGTTGAGAATTTTGGTGTCCATATTCATCAGGGATATTGATCCGAAATTCTTGTTTTTAATGGGGTCTTTGCCTGGTTTGGGAATCAAGGTAATGGTGGCCTCATAGAATGAGTTTAGAAGCTTTCCTTCTGTTCCTATTTTTTGAAACAGCTTCAGAAGAATAGGTATTATTTCTTCTTTAAATGTTTGGTAGAATTCCCCAGGAATCCATCAGGCCCTGGACTCTTGTTTTTTGGGGAGGTTTTTGATCACTGCTTCAATCTTGTTACTGGTTATTTGTCTATTCAGGTTATCTCTTTCTTCCTGTTTCAGTCTTGGTAGTGTATAGGTTTCCAGGAAGGCATCCATTTCTTCCAGGTTGCTTAATTTATTGGCATAGAGTTGTTGATAATAATTTCTGAAGGTTGTTTCTATTTCCTTGGTATTAGTCGTGATCTCTCCCCTTTCATTCATAATTTTATTAATTTGGGTCTTTTCTCTTTTCTTTTGGATAAGTCTGGCCACTGGTTTATCAATCTTATTAATTCTTTCAAATAACCAGCTTCCAGTTTCATTGATCTGCTGTACTGTATTTCTGGTTTCTACTTCATTGATCTCTGCTCTAATCTTAATTATTTCTCTTCTAATGTGTGGCTTAGGCATCATTTGTTGCTTTTTCTCCAGTTCTTTAAGGTGTAAAGTTAGTTGGAGAATTCGGGTTTTTTCTATTTTTTTGAGTGAGGCTTAGATGGCTATGTATTTCCCCCTTAGGACCTCCTTTGCAGTATCCCATTGGTTTTGGACAGATGTGTTTTCATTCTCATTGGTTTCCATGAATTGTTTAAGTTCTTCTTTGATTTCCTGGTTGACCCAAACATTCTTGAGCAGAGTGATCTTTAGTTTCCAAGTGCTTGAATTTCTTCCAAATTTTTTCTTGTGATTGAGTTCCAGTTTTAAAGCATTATGGTCTGAGAATACGCAGGGGATAATCTCAATCTTCTGGTATCGGTTGAGACCTGATTTGTGACCTAGTATGTGGTCTATTCTGGAGAAAGTTCCATGTGTGCTCGAGAAGAATGAGTATTCTGTTGTTTTAGGGTGGAATGTTCTATATATATCTAAGAGGTCCCTCTGGTCCAGTGTGTCATTCAAAGCTCTTATTTCTTTGTTGATTTTCTTCTTAGATGATCTGTCTATTGCTGAGAGTGGAGTATTGAGGTCTCCTACAATTAACGTATTATTATCAATATGACTATTTTGGTTATCAGTTGGCTTATGTAGTTGGCTGCTCCCATGTTGGGGGCATAGATATTTACAATTGTTAGATGTTCTTGTTGGATAGACCCTTTAAGAATGATGTAGTGTCCTTCTGTATCTCTAACTACAGTCTTTAGCTTAAAATCTATTTTGTCTGATACGAAAATTGCTATCCCAGCTTTCTTTTGAGGTCCATTGGCATGGAAGATGGATCTCCATCCCTTCATTTTCAGTCTGGATGTATCTTTAGGTTCAAAATGAGTCTCTTGTAGAGAGCATATGGATGGGTTCTGTCTTTTTATCCAATCTGCAACCCTATGCTGTTTAATGGAGCATTTAGGCTGTTCACATTGAGAGTGATTATTGAAAGATATGAATTTATTGTCATCATGTTGCCTGTGAAGTCCTTGTTTCTATAGATTGTCTTTGTAAATTTCTGTTCTATATCACTCTTGGGGTCTTTCTTCTTTTATAGAACCCCCCCCCTTAGTATTTCTTGCAAGGCCGGCTTAGTGGTCACATATTCTTTCAGTTTCTGCCAGTCCTGGAAGCTCTGCATCTCTCCATCCATTCTAAATGACAGCCTTTCCGGATAAAGTATTCTTGGCTGCATGTTCTTCTCGTTTAATACCCTGAATATGTCTTGCCAGGCCTTTCTGGCTTGCCAGGTCTCTGTGGACAGGTCTGATGTTATTCTGATGTTCCACTCTCTGTATGCTGTTCCCCCTAACTGCCCTTAAGATGGTTTCCTTGGTTCTAAGATTTGAGAGTTGTACTATTACATGCCGGGGCATTGGTCTGTTCTTCTTGATCTTGGGAGAGGTCCTCTCTGCCTCTAGGACACGAATGTTTGTTTTATTCCTCAGATTAGGGAATTTCTCAGCTACAATTTGCTCAAATATATCTTCTAGCCTTTTCTGTCTCTCCATCCCCTCAGGGATCCCAATAATTCTGACATTGGAACATTTCATGGTGTCACTTATTTCTCTAATTCTGTTTTCATGGATTTTAAGCTGTTTGTCCCAGGCCTCCTTTTTTTCCTTCTTTTCTACCAGTTTGTCTTCTAGATCACTAATTCTTTCTTCTGCCTCGCCTACCCTAGCTGTTCGAGTATCTAGATTAGATTGGATCTCACTGATAGCATTTTTAAGTTCTGCCAGTTCAGCTCTCATTTCTGCCCTTAGAGATTCTATGTTGCCATTAATTGATTTCTCCATTCTAGCTATCATCTTCATAACTGTTACCCTGAAGTCTATTTCCAACATCTTGGTTATATCTGTATCCATTTGTAAATCTGTGGCAGAAGTCACATTCTCTGAGTCTTTCCTATTTGGGGGTTCTTCCTCCTAGTCATTCTGTTGAGGGGTGGTTGAGGGAATGTATAGAGTCCAAATTATTAACCACAACCCAAGCAAGATACACTTGTTTTCTAGGGACCTTAGGGTTGCTGGCCTCAGGTTTTCCCAGCCTGTCTTCTGGGGGGAGGGGCCTGCTGCACTGTTACTCAGGCAACCCTGTTTGGGCAGAGTTACCCTGCCCCTGTGAGGGGGATGGGCTCAATGAAAACTGGTTTTTTGGGGCTTTCGTTCTCTGGCAGCTTTCCATGTCTCTTCCGAGAGTCAGAGCACAAGAGACCGTTTCCAACCCTCTGCCTCAGAGCAGAGAGATCGCAGTCTGTTCTTCAGTGAGCTCTCCAGGCCACACTATCTCTGTTTCTGTCCATGCTGCTATAAACTGCAGCATCCTGGGTTGTGCCCCCCTCCGCAGTGCTCCCAGTCCTCACCTCCAGGTCGGGGCACATCTCTGCCCTTTGTGCTTCTAAAACCACCAGCCACCCCCAGTTCACATGCATGGCCCTGCTGCTCCAGGTTTCCGTCTGGGGGGCTGCCCTAAAGTCCTTTCCCCACCACTACCGGTCTGCGAGTCTGTGCCCCATCACCAGCATGGGAGGCTATCACTCACCGGCGGTGTAGGATCCCCATGGCCAGGCTCCCTCCTGCTGCCACTTATCCTCGATATCTGTGGAATCATGGCTTCCTGCTTCATACCTCGAAACCAACCGCCTGCGATATTCTGTTTGTAGAGATCCAGATCTATCTTCTTACATCTCAGGCTGATTTTGGGGGTGTTCAGCTGGTAGATATCCAGCTCAATTCCAGGGACCAGTTGGAATAGGGTCCCCTACTCCTCTGCCATCTTTGCCCCTCCCCTATTTATTAAATAGTTAAGAATTTATTGGAAGGTATTAAAATGTATCATGTGATCCAGAGAAGGGTCAGCCAGCAAACCCTAAGTAGGGATGTGTTTGGGCCCCAGAAATAATTGGAGTCAGAGTCTGGATGTCCCCAGGACTCTTCATCTCTTTCTGTGCCTTCCTTCAGTGGCCTCCCCTCTCCCTCACTGCTGGATAGCGCTCTCCACAGGGCCAGCAACACAAAGGCCAACCCCCGAGTCCCCCATCTTGCTGCTCTTATTTCCACAAAGACTCTGTTTCATTGACAATTCAAAGCATTCCCGGGGAGGACTCTCAAAGCCTCAGTGAGGCAGCGCCCAACTGAGCAATCACTTATAGTCAAAGGGATGTGAGGCTCCACTTAGCTCACCCATAATACCAATTAACTGGAGGGGAGGGGGGATAGGGTAGAGCTCTCCATGAATATGGCAGCTCCCAGGAGAACCACAGAGATGGAGTAGAGTAGCAGTCATTCCCAGAGGAAGGGGAGAGGCTAAATGTCCCCCAACACAGATGTCTATTGCAAGTACAGAAAACCCCTCACCTGGATGTCTCCCATTTTCCCTCAAGGTTCACCTCAAGAAAACCTTCTCTGACCACCAGTGCTGCCTAGTGTCCTGCCTACGCACTTCCCAGCACCCAGAACATACATTTATCCCTCTACTGTGTTTCTGGTCAATTGCCTGGCCCTCTACCTGAGAGTATGCTCTCCTTGAAAGTACAATGGTGGCCATACCTCTTTGCATTTCTAACACCTAACCCAGGGCCTGGCACATGACATGCTTTTCATAAAAATTTGTTGATAGAAACAAAGAAACATTGAAAAATAAGGGCCAATACAAAGGTGATGGGAGAGAGGCTGCAGACCCACCAGCTACAAAGCAGCTCTTGGGCCACTGGTGCAGAAGATAAGACACTTCAGAAGATCCTGAGGGCAGCATCACATGCCAGCTTACAGCAACCAAGAGTATTCACAGAATCATCAAAAAAAGGCCCGATTATGTTTAGTTTATGTTGTTTAAAGCAGAGAATGTATATATTTTTAAGGATTTTATTTAAAATGATGAAAAAATAAATATCCATTTCCTTGATTTCTACGAAACTGTGCTTTCCCGATTCCCTTCTCTGTTTATTTTTAATGAAGGCACTTACCACTTGCCAATTATGGGATAAAGACAGTACTAGCTATCATAAAGTCATTCACAGCCTGCTGAGGCCAGGCAGCATCTTTAGGAGCAGAGGATAGAGTGTTCTTGGTCAGGGGGAGAGATCTGGAAGTTTCCAGGAGCTGCAATACGGAGAGCAAGAAGGTAGTGATTTGGGTTTTTTGGTCACAAGCACAGAATTCGACTCTGACCAACTCAAGCAAAATGAGATCATAGTAGAAATACCCTAATGAAGACAGACTCAGAAAGGGCAGGAGTCAGAGCAGACAGGACCCAGGGGTCCAGCCAGCAAGAGACTGCTGACCATCTGTCAGAGCTGGGTGAAAGAGCTCCTAGAATTTCTTGTCCTACCTTCGGTCATATTTCCAAATCCTGAGATGAGGATCCAGGGGCCTGGCCTAAGGCCTGTACCTTCCCCTTTACCAGGGGAGGCTAAAACCTATACCCGGCAGATCCACAATCTTGCACATAATGGTGGAGAGAAAATGTCCCCTAAAGAATAAGGAGGAAGAGAGGCTGATAATAAAACAGGAAAGGACAGTAAGTATGGCAGAAACTAAGCGAGGAGAAAGGGGAGATCCTGGCAATTTCATGGAGATGCAATTGCTTCTGTTATTGGAGCAAAAGGCCAATGTCAAGATTGAGCAAGAGGAATATGTGGGTACTGGCTGCAAAGAATTTTCTGGGCCAAGTTACAGTCTGGGTTTTCTCCCAACAGCCTGGAGAACCACTGGAAGGTTTGAGGCAGGGAAGTGACATGATGAGTGTGTACTTTAAAAAGATGGAACTTTCCCCTGGTAGAGATGGAACTGGCTGGAAGGGGGCCGCCTGGAAGGAGGCAGACCTATTTGGAAGCTATTACACGGTCTGGGTGAAGGGTGGGAAGGAGCAAAGCGGGAGGGGAGGGGTAGGGAGGAGGGGAACTAGGAACGACTGTTGGGATGGAATCCTAGAACTTGATGGCTGGACATGGGAAATGGGGGCAGGGAATCAAGGATGACAGGACTTCTGGCTTGATGACTCAATGTGTAGTGACCAGGGGACAAAGGCAGAGAAGTAGCTTGGGAAGAGGACAAAAAAAAGGTGAGTGCAGTTTGAGATATGTTGAGTCTGAGGTTCTTATGAGGCTTCCCAGGGTCTTAAAGCCACAAATCTACCCCAAGTCTAAATAAACAACAGCAAGAATGGTAACATTATTCCTTCATTCATTCATCAAACATTTACTGACCACCTATAGTGTGCAGGTGTTAGGAATATAGCACTTAACATAACCCCTATCTTTGACGACCCACCATCTAGTAGAGATAAGCTAACAAAGGAATACTGCACACTGAGATAATGTGCTATTACTTAAGTATACAGTAAGAGGACTACAGCAGTTTTCCTCATTTACTATTATGATTTGGTTCGAAAGCCAGACCTATGTGGAAGAAAGATTAGAGATGATTTTCAATATTCTCCTAACGTCATTTTCTTGTGATCCCTAAAGTTTATATTTTCAACTCTCCAGAGGTCTTCAATTTGCACGCTAAGACACGAAATTACCAAAAAAGTTCTTCTTCCATAAGTCATTTTAGTTTGTTTCAAGTAAATAAATCTATTTATTTTCATACATGACTATATATCACATTACTGGACACCCAGTAACTGAAGGGAGTTTGTAAACAGCTGCAATAAACAACAAATTGATGAAAACATAACTTGATAGAAAGCCAAGCTGTGAAATGAACCCCAGTCATCCGCACGACTGCCGTATGCCCTAACACCGGAGAAGCCCTGGGAGTGTATCGAAGGCGGAAATCTGGACATACCTGCTCCTTGCTATTCCCAGTCCTGGACCGAGAGGGTAATTTTTTGTGTCTTCAGAGATACACAGATCCCTGCAGTCACCCATTTTCAAAAAATGGTGGTGCCAAACTCATCCTGAGAAATATAGTCTGAAAATGTCTTTGAAAATATGAGGTGTGCTGTGAAGAGTAGAAAGCAGAGGTGAGGGGAAAGCCTTTCTAGCTGTGCTGGATTCAGCAGCGGGCCATGCTTTTCGTAGGCTGCTTGCTACTCTGTAACTGGAGGCACACAACTGTCTAACTGGTATCCAACTGTTGGTCACTAAACACATCTGCTAAATGTTTACCTGGTGCCCTACTGTAATGGTTAATTTTATGTCACCTTTGGTTGGGCCATGGTGTCCAGATATTTGGTCAAATATTATTTTGGATGTTTCTGTGAATGAGGTTTTTTTAAAAAAAAATTAGAGATTTATTTATGTGTTTTGGAGAGAGAGAGAGAAAGTGGGCAGAGGGACAGAGGGAGAGAATCTTCAAGCAGACTCCCAGCTGAGTGTGGAACCTGACAGGCGGCTCAATCTTACGACCCATGAGATCACGATTGGAGCCGAAACCAAGAGTCAAGACACGTAACCGACTGAGCCAGTCAGGAGCCCCTGTGAATGAATTTTTTGAATGAGATTAACATGTAAATCAGTAGACCTTTAGGTAAAGCAGATTATTCTTCATAATGTGGGTGGGCCTCATCCAAACAGTTGAAGACCTTAATAGAACAAAGACTAATTTCTCCCAAAGGAATTCTTCCCACACCTCTGTATTTGGACCACAACTCTTCCCTAGGCCTCCAGCTTCTGGTCCACCCTGCAGCCTCCACAATCACAGGAGCCAATTCTTCAAAATCCCCATCCCTCCCTTCTCTCCCCCCCACCCCCCCAAACACACACCCTGTTAGTTCGGTTTCTCTCGAGAAACCTGACTAATACACTTGGCTTGTCTTCAGCAGTGTTGTCCGGACTCTGCCCCCAGGACTGACGGTCAGTGCCTATTGCCCCAAATCCCGAGTGGTTTCTGGAACTTGCCACT
Organism: Eumetopias jubatus; assembly: GCF_037043125.1. NCBI lineage: Eukaryota > Metazoa > Chordata > Mammalia > Carnivora > Otariidae > Eumetopias > Eumetopias jubatus. The sequence goes on along the minus strand of NW_028274812.1, from coordinate 125,834,744 downwards.
TTGTGGAGCAGAAAGAAAGGTGGGAAGCAGTTGGGTGGCAACAGCAAGACCCTCCCTCAGGTTTTCTGTGAACTTTTTCTAACATCAGTGCCCCCATCTCAACTCACGTCTGAGAATTGGTGGCTTCCAACCCTGCTGGATTTCATAAGAGAGTGGCAGGAAGGGACTTAGCAAAAAGTTCCAGTCCAACCCAGGCCATCTCTAAGGGACCAATGAAGGCATCAGAACCTTGCCCCTCCCACATTTATAAACATTTATTGAGCACCTACTGTGACCCAGCTGGTGTTGGAACTAAAGGGACGCAAAGAGTAATAAAACACAGCCTGTTCCCCAGGGGATCAGAATCTCATGTCCAGTTTCTTTTATTTTTCTTCATAAAAGAAAACATCATCCAGACATTAGAATTTCAAGTACTTTTTTAATCCTTTCAGGAACCACTTAAAGGAGAAGCTATAGAAGGAAAAGCCATAGATCACCAACTGGGGGCCAAATTTTGCCAACCCAGTCAAAGTCTTCAGGTGACTATACCCAGGGGCATAAGGGAATTTAAGTGCTGAAGAACCAGAGGCACTTATATTCAGATAAATATAGAAACATGTTTAGAGACTGCTGTTAAATGCATCTTCTGTTTCTTCCCTGAATTGCTGGCAAAAGTGAGGATTAATCCCTCCTGGTTGCAGGGTTTTTAAACACGTGTAAGACTTTTGAAAAAAAAACTATTTTTAGGTTTAATCAAACCTATCTTAGTCAAAACACAGCATTAGGAGGGAATGCAGGCTTCATTTGGGAAGAAGTAACTTCGGTGCAAAACTGTTCCCAGAAGGCGCTGTACAAATGTGTAGTTGTACCCACTGTTGTCAGTAGGTGGCAGCAGAGGGACTTCTGTGATTTCTGTCCATTGACTGGAGCTCGAAGAAGAAGGGAGGGGAAACGCAGACCGTGTAGGTGACTGTGGTGCTTTTTCCTGTTGGCACTGAATATGTCAAACCCCCGTTGTGCCTACTTATATCAAAAACAAGTACCCCACGGTGTAGAACTGATTTGAATACAGCATTATCGAGTTAATACGGGGGCTGGAGTTGGGGTGGGGGTCCGGGGGACCAGCTAGATCCCAAATGCGCTTTGCCTCATGTGGCATTTCCTTGGCATTCCTGAATGGTAGTGATATCTCAGTTTACAGCTATTGGGTTTTCTGAAGGTGTCTTTTTCATAGCCCATTGTCCCCAGACACCCCTAGGTTCAAGGGTATCCGCTTCTCCCGAGACTGCTTTTTTACAGTGGAGTAGATTGTCCCCAGCTTCCTGACTTGTATCCCGAGAAGTCTTACTAAAGGGACAGCGACGCAGCGTTCTGTCCCCTAGGCCTGGAGGCGACTGCATAACCCCCTGCTAGGGATGCTGTAGAGATGGTTCCCGGGTGGAGAAGGCTCAGTCTAGCAGTCCCTGGCTCACACAAACACTTGCATCAGAGCACATGTCTCACCCAGTGCCTCACCATGAGCCTTCCTTTGGGATACACCCTCTTAGGGAAGGCTTAGGCCAAGCAGTAACTACAGTTTATACCACTCACCTCAGACTGGAGTCGCTGCTTCAGCTAGCCCCTTTCTCCCTGCATCCACACTTCCTCTAAAGCCTTTATGGTTGCCAGGATTTTACATTCATTTGTGTACTTTATCAATGTCTGCCTCCTTTCCTTTCCTGAAAGCTACAACAGGGCTGAGACCAGGTCTGGCTGTGCTTGGCATGATATCCCCAGGACTTTGCATACAGTAGGAGCCCAATGGTTCAGTGAATGACCACATGAATGTCCACCTTGGGCTCATCACTTTTCCTGGGTGAAAGCCATCTGCAGGCCTATTTCTTTGTGCCCAGTTCTCAGTTCAGTGAGACGGTCCCAGATTTCTGCAGCTCAGCTTAATACCCGTAGGAGAGATTGGGATCTCTGGCGCAGCCATGATCTCCTTGAGCAAACTTCCTACCTGCAAAGTTTACACTTTTTGACCTGCCAAGACAAAGGCTTCTCTTGGACCTGTTCCATCACACTGTGGCATCGGGGCCTCGGGCTGCCACCTGCATTCAGGAGGGAAATCTTTATGTCTACAATTAACACAAACCTCACCATCTTTTATCAAAATCCGCCACAGCACTACCATTCTGGTAATGCTTCCAAATTCCTGCAATGGGTACTCTTCCCTGAGAAACTGCATTTACCCTCATAGCTGCAGGTGACAGCAGGACGGAAAATATTTAGTAGGACACTGGACAGTGCGGAGGGGAGGGTGCTAGCCCAGTTAGGACATGACCTAAACGTAACTTTCAACTGATTCTTCATTCGTTGGTTTTAGTTTCCTCTTCAGTAAAAAGAGAAGGTTTGGACAGATAGTATCTCTACTGCTCCTAATAAATTTCTAATTATGCCAGGGACATATGCTCTGAGAGCAACCCCATTCCAGAGGAAGTTACTTGCTGAGCCCATTTTTGGAAATACCAGTTGGAGACCTACTTTAGTAGACATATCTTAATCTCCAAAGGTAATAGAAAATTCTAGGAGCTTTTGCCTAGATTCTTAAAGTTCTCCTTAAAATGCCCTTGGCTGAGTTTCATGGATGCACATTGACCGTGGCCAAGTTGAATTGCTTCTCCAAATGATTACAATCCAAAGGACCCTTGTCATTTCTCTATTTACCATCTGCATTTTGAATTTCCTGAAGCACTGCCAAAGGTCTTCATGATATGGAACAATGGGTAGTTTCTCTGGGGCCCCGTTTGAGGGGCAGCTGCTACGAAGCAAGACACTTGGCCAGTAAATAGGCCAGCCTGCCTCTGCCACCATAGAAAGGGGGGGCCTTGCTTTCCCTGCTCCCCGTTAACATACTTTGCAACCATCACAAAGTGATAAAGAGTTTGCTTCTTTGATAAACACAGGCTCAAAAGAGGACCAAGTGCTTGCACTAGTGGTAGAAGTTGAAAAAAAGAGGGACTGGGGTGAGAAAACAGTGACTCTTCCCGAAAGTGGAAGTTTTAGTTAATTATGGAATGGTCATGGCTGTGGTCTCTGAAGGGAATGGACCCACTAAAAGTTCTGCTCAGGAGTGACAGCATGGTGTAGGACACTCTTTCGATGAGAGCTCCAGCCAGGGCCAAACTGTTCATGGAAGGAGGAGGAAAACTTTGGTGGTTCCCTTCTGGAGTTGTGTTTTCATAGGAGAAATTACAGTATATAACAGATGTCAATACCACCCTTTTTCCATAAAGGACAAGATAGTAGATATTTTAGGCTTCGTGGCCATTTGGTTTATTATGGGTTGAATTCCACCCCTGGCCCCCGCCACCCCCAAATTCACTGAGTACTAGAGCCTACCACTACAAAGTCCCTGCCTGCTGGCCCCTGTGCTGTGGAATGTCCCTTGGATAGAGTTCAAGATCCTTGACACTGCAATCTTTGTCTGTACAACAGGTTGACTGGGGCAAATGCTCTCCTAGACAAATACTCTAACATTTTATGATTTTTTTTTTAAGATTTTATTTATTTATTTGACACACAGAGAGAGACAGCGAGAGAGGGAACACAAGCAGGGGGAGTGGGAGAGGGAGAAACAGGCTTCCTGCTGAGCAGGGACCCCAAAGCAGGGCTCAATCCCAGGACCCTGGCGTCATGACTTGAGCCGAAGGCAGATGCTTAAGGACTGAACCACCCAGTCACCCCTTATGATTCTTTTTATTGAGGTCCTAATCAACACATAGCACAACAAAAGGCACCGAGGAAAATATGAAAGAAACACAAACTTGGCTACTCAACTCAGATGAAACAACCCATGAAAAATTAAAAACAGTACATCAGTACAACAGTGCCTTGGTGGCTCAGTCCTTGAAGTGACCAACTCTTGGCTCAGGTCATGATCTCAGGGTCCTGAGATCGAACTCTGCACCGGGCTCTGCACTAGGCATGGAGTCTGCTTAAGATTCTCTCTCTCCCTCTCCTTCTGCCCCTTGCCCCCCCTAAAAAAAAAAAAAGTTTGAATATTAAAAAAAAAAAAAAAGATTAGAGCCCACATCAGAGAAAATATAAGGGTTTAGTTAGTGAAAGATGGCTGGAGCTTTGGCAGTGGAAGGACAGAAGCACTTTATTTTAGTTTAGTTTTTTTTTTTTTTTAGTGTTTCATCTGAGACTGAGATTTTAATTGTGTTTATAATGGAATACATTCATAAATAAATCCAGTAATATAGTAGTTCCTCCGTATCAGCAGTTTCACTTTGCCCGGTTTTATTTTTTTTTCCATTTTTTTAATTTAAATTTTGTTAGTTAACATCAGTGCAATAGTGGTTTCTGGAGTAGAATTCAGTGATTCATCACTTACACACAACACCCAGTGCTCATCACAAGTGCCCTCCTTAATACCCTTTACTCATCCAGCCCATCTCCCCACCCACCTCCCTCCATCAACCTTCAGTTTGTTCTCTATCGTTAAGAGTCTCTTATGACTTTTTCCCTCTCTCCTTTTTTTATTTTCCCCCTTCCCATATATTCATTTGTTTTCTTTCTTAACTTCCACATATGAATGAGATCATATGGTATTTGTCTTTCTCTGCCTGACTTATTTCACTTATCATAATACAATATAGCTCCATCCACATCATTGCAAATGGCAAGATTATATTCTTTTTCATGGTCGAATAATATTCCATTGTATATATACCACCTCTTCTTTATCCATTCATCAGTGGTTGGACATTTGGACCCCTCCCATAATTTGGCTTTTGCAGATAACACTGCTATAAACATTGGGGTGCATGTACCCCTTTGAATCTGTATTTTTGTATCTTTGGGTAAATATTTAACTAGATCATAGGGTAGCTTTATTTTTAACTTTTTGAGGAACTTCCAAGCTGTCCTTCAGAGTGGCTGTACCAGTTTGCATGCCCACCAACAGCCTAAGAGGGCTACCCTTTCTCCACATCCTCACCAATACCTGTTGTTCATTGTGTTGTTAACTTTAGCCATTCTGACAGGTGTGCGGTGGTATCTCATTGTGGTTTTGATTTGTATTTACCTGATGATGAGTGATGTTGAGCATCTTTTCATGTGTCTATTAGCCATCTGGATGTCTTCCTTGGAAAAGTGTCTATTCATGTCTTCTGCCCATTTCTTAACTGGATTATTTGGTTTTTGGGTGTTGAGTTTGGTGAGTTCTTTATAGATTTTGAATACCAACCCTTTATCATATATGTCATTTGCAAATATCTTCTCCCATTCCACAGGCTGCCTTTTAGTTTTGTTGATTGTTTCCTTCACTGTGCAGAAGCTTTTTATCTTGATGAAGTCCCAATAGTTCAGTTTGGCTTTTGTTTCCCTTGCCTCTGGTGACGTGTCTAATAAGAAGTTACTATAGACGAGGTCAAGGAGGTTACTGCCTTTGTTCTTCTCTAGGATTTTGATGGATTCCTTTCTCACATTAGGTCTTTCATCTATTTTGAATTTATTTTTGCAAACCGTGTAAGAAAGTGGTCCAGTTTCATTCTTCTGCGTGTGGCTGTCCAGTTTTCCCAACACCATTTGTTGAAGAGACTCTTTTTTCCATTGGATATTCTTTCCTGCTTTACCAAAGATTAGTTGACCATAGAGTTGAGGGTCCTTTTCCGGGTTCTCTATTCTGTTCCATTGATCTATGTGTCTGTTTTTGTGCCAGCATCATACTGTCTTGATGACTACAGCTTTGAAATATAGCTGAAATCTGGAATCGTGATGCCTCCAGTTTTGTTTTTCCTTTTTCAGTATTGTTTTGGCTGTTCGGGTTCTTTTGTGGTTCCATACAAATTTTAGGATTGTTTGTTCTAGCTCTGTGAAAAATGCTCATGGTATTTTGATAGGGATTACATTAAATGTGTAGATTCCTTTGGGTAGTATAGACATTTTAACAATGTTTGTTTTTCCAATCCATGAGCATGGAATGCTTTTTCATTTCTTTGTGTCCTCTTCAATTTCTTTCATAAGTGTTGTATAGTTTTCAAAATACAGATCTTTTACTTCTTTAGTCAGGTATAGGAATAAACCTAACTAAAGAAGTAAAAGATTTTTACTTCTTTAGTTAAGTTCCTTCCTAGGTATAGGAATAAATGCAAATGGGATCAATTCCTTGATTTCTTTTTCTGCTGCTTTGTTATTGGTGTATAGAAATGCAACAGATTTCTGCACATTGATTTTATATCCTGTGACTTCGCTGAATTCATGTATGAGCTCTAGCAATTTTTTGTTGAGTCTTTCTGGTTTCCACAGAGTATCATGTTATTTGCAAATAGTGAAAGTTTGACTTCTTCCTTGCCAATTTGGATGCTGAGAAAGGCATTTTAGCTGTGAGAAACTATGTGAATACAAGAATGAAGGCTTGTAGAGGTAGGTAACCATCTGAGTGGCAGAAGCTGTATCCAGAAAAACATGGAGACTTAAAACAGTGGTTCTCACTTGCAAGTGGGAGAAGAGGAGTGTGAGTAAAATGAGCTGGGAAGTTTTCTAAAATACGGATGCTACCTCTTCCAACCAGAGCATAACATAAGGAGATGGGTATTATTTGATAAACCTTCCCAAGTGATTCTAATGACCCCAACCCCGTTTTTATGGGTGAGAGGTCAGTGGTTTTCAAAGTGTAGCCCCTATGCATCAGCATCACCTGGTCACTTATTGGAAATACAAATGTGCATTTGCCATCTCCAATGAACTAAGATAGAAACGCAGCAATCTGTGCTTTAACAAGATGTCCAAGTACATCTGATGCATGGTAAAATCTGAGAACTCTGGGCAGGAGGCCAGTACTTTTTCACCCTGGCTGCACAGTAGAGTCACCTGGGGAGCTTTTAACAATTGTCCTGGGGAGAGATCTCAACATGTATTTTTTTTTTTTAAAGATTGTATTTATTTATTTTAGAAAGCGAGAGAGCAAGTGTGTGCAAGTGGAGGAAGGGGCAGAAGGAGAGAGAGAATCTAAAGCAGGCTCCATGCCCAGCATGGAGCCCAATGTGGGGCTCAATGTCACAATCGTGATATCATGACCTGAGCTGAAATCAAGAGTTGGATTGCCTAATCAACTGAACTGCCCAGGTGCCCCCTGCATGTATTTTTACAAAGGTCCCCATATGTGCACACAGGATTGAGAACCCCTGAACAAAATAGTTGAACCAAATCTACAACATGGGAAATAATCAAGGTAAATATAATGTCCCAACTTGAATTAAAAATAGGGACTAATTCTCAAATACTTGTACATGAATGTACACAGAAGCACTATTCATAATAACCAAAAGGTAGAAACAACTCAAATATCTAACAGGTGAGTGGATAAACAAACTGTGATATATACACATAATGGAATATTATTCAGCCATAAAAGGAAGAAAATATTGATAACTGCTACAATGTGGGTAAACCTTGAAAACATATGCTAAGTGAAGGAAGCCACTCACAAAAGGCCACATATTGTATGTCTACATTTATATGAAATACCCAGAATATGTAAATCCATAGAGATCAAAAGCAGATTGGTAGTTGCCTAATGGTGTTTTCTTTCAAGGTGATGAAATGTTTTGGAACTAGGTAATGTGGTGGTTACACAACATTGTGAGTGCACTAAATGCAATGGAACTGTACTCTTTAAAATGGTTAATTTTAGGGCGCCTGGGTGGCTCAGTCGTTAAGTATCTGCCTTCGGCTCAAGTCATGATCCCAGGGTCCTGGGATCAAGCCCCACTTCGGGCTCCCTGCTCCGTGGGAAGCCTTCTCTCACTCTCCCACTCCCCCTGCTTGTGTTCCCTCTTTCGCTGTGTCTCTCTCTATCAAATAAATAAAATAAAATAAAATAAAATGGTTAATTTTAGAGGATGCGTGTCTCAGTTAGAAGAACATGTGACTCTTGACCTCAGGGTTGTGAGTTCAAACCCCATATTGGGTGTAGAGACAAATAAATAAATAAATAAATAAATAAATAAATAAATAAATAAATAAATAAATAAAATTTTAGAATTTTTTATTTAAAAAAATTTTTTAAAGATTTTATTTATTTATTTGTCAGAGAGAGAGAGAGAGAGAAAGCATAAGCAGGGGGAGTGGCAGACAGAGAGGGAAGTAGGCTCCCCGCTGAGCATGGAGCCCGATGCAAGACTCAATCCCAGGACTCTGGGATCATGACCTGAGCCAAAACCAGATGCTTAACCGACTGAGCCACCCAGGCATCCCTAAAAATTTTTTTAAAAAATAAAATGGTTAATACATTTTGCAAATTTCACCTCCATGAAAAAATAGGAATTAAAAAATATATAAAAGTCCTTCTAAATAAGAGTCCTTCTAAATAAGACAGAATGAGCTTACATGTATGATTTTACTGCCAACATTGCACTACAGTCCTGAGTTGTTGGTTTTCTCCACGTGTGCCTGTTCCCACTCCACCATATCAAGCAGAAAGACTGGCATTGTCTCTCTTACTTGAGATTTGAGTTTGTGGCTTAAAGTCAAAGTCCTCTGTCAAAGTCCAAGGACTTTGCAATGGTCATCTCAAGGGTTGATGAGGAGGAGGAAGAACTGAAGAGGAATTTTAAGGGTGGCTGGAGGCATGCAATAGATATTTTCCCCTAGGCAAGTGGAAACAAGGGACTTTGGATCCAAGAGGACAGCCAGACCATATTCCCTGGTGGCCCCTGTGGGAAGGTGGCAGACCTACAAGGCACTGAAAGGTAGTCCCAGCTCTGCAATAACTATCCAGGACTTTGAACATCATGTAGGCTCGATCAATGCAGCTGCCAGCAGAAACTATGTTACCTTGTGGATCAAAGGATCCACCCTCATCTTCTCTCTATCACGTAAGCTTGTGACCCTAGAGACGGAAATAGTGTTGAAATTCTGCATCAGACAGGATGGGAGCTTTGAATGGAATTTAGGTTGAATTTAAGTTGATATTTAAAGATTAAGAAATGTGAGTCTTCTTAGAGCACAGCCGTGTAGACGGCATTAATAGAAGCACCCTGCAGAGAACAAGGGAGTGGAGCTAATAGTTCATTTTTACTTTGAGCTGTAGGACCACATCTGGAGTGTTGTGGCTAGGGACATTGACCAAGATAGCTAAAAATAACCCTTGTAATGATTATAATAGTAGCTACCATTTGCCATGTGCTAGGCACTCTCTTAAGCACTTGTGCCATTATCTTCCATTGTCTTACCTTATATTAGATTATCTTTAATGCCATCTTACAAATTTGGAAACCCATTTAACCAATATGGTAAGTGACAGAACTAAGGGCTTAAGGCTTCTGTCTGATCGCAGAGCCAAAACTTGAGGGCAGCCAAAATTCTGATGATACTCAAAAACTGCTGATTGAGGAAATGGCTGGAAAATAAAGTTTTATACAAATGAAGCCATCATCAAGTACTGGGAGGACTACCTGCCATATGGATCAAAGTCGAACCAAAGACTGGAATTGATAAGGAGGCAGATTTTGACTCTGGAAGATTTCTGCATGGAAAATTGAATTCTCTACCATCTTCACTAGATGAGAGTCCCAGTGCTGGTGATGAGGGGTAGCACTTGGTACTGCTTAGAAAGGCAATCTGCTGTTTTTGTCACGAGTTCAGTGTTGAGTGCTGTGAAGTTTACACATCATATCTCTTACAGGGAACAGCATAGTACTGCCACCTAAACCCCAAACAAGGTCAATAACACCATTTCTCCACTCTTCCAAAGCCAAAGCCACTGCCTCAGCTGTCTAGAAGTTTTGAAACAGGAGATTTTTGGCCTGTGGGGGAGTTTTGGTTGTGTTTCTTAGTTTTATTTCCACCAAACATGTGTTTTTTTTTTTTAAAGGACAAATAGTATATATATATTTTTCACACTTTAAGTGTAAATTTTCAATGTAGGCATTGATGTGTTTCCACAATGAACATCCAATTCAGACCTCATTCTCTCCCCACTTTCATCCGCCTCTTTTGTCTCTTTTCATACTCTTGTGTTGGTTCTAATGAATGGTTGCTTTAAAAAACAGAAAGTCTAAAAGACCTCTCTAACATTCATATTGGTACTGGTCAGACATGGAGGGAGTAATGCTGGAGAAGAGAAGCAAAGTGGGACCCCATTGTAATGGCCTTGGGCGCCAGGCAGAGGAAGAGAAGAGGTTAACACGTAACATTGAACTGAGCCCTGTGGGGAGACGATTGATGCGTATATGTAACCAAAATCCCCTTGATGTCAGTGCTGAGGAAGGGAATGCTCTTCCATTCATCAGTGGGCACCATCTTGTTCCTCTTCTCACCCACCAACGTCCGAGGGCAGGAGGAGGAGAGAAAAAAGAAACATAAGGAAGGAAAAAAGACAAAAGGAGAGGAAGAAGATAAGAAAGAAAAAAAGGAAAGGAAGATATTTGGTATCTAATAGACACTATTCCTATATTTCCAAGAGCAAAAAGCAATAATCATAAATTTTCAGTTCAAGGAATACACACACACACAAACACAGATCCACACATGTATCAACACATATTACAGATACATATTACAGATATGTATATCTATACATATAACCAATTGGGTGATGAAAGAAAAGTCAAAGAGCAGTGAGCATTCCATAATTATATTAAAGTAATACCTGGCTTACCCCTATAGATCATAAATGCGTTAGGGTGGGCATTACGTCTACTTTACTGACCATGGAATTTGCAGGTCTACTCTAGGACATGCACAGAGTAAGCTCCCTGGAATAAGTTGTTGAATTGTTTTGTTTTTGTTTTTTTAATTTTTTATTATTATGTTAATCACCATACATTACATCATTAGTTTTTGATGTAGTGTTCCATGATTCATTGTTTGCCTGTTGAATTGTTTGTTAAAGAAAAATAGTAACTCCAAGCCAGAGCCAAGCATTTTTTAGCATTCCAAAGAATCACTATTCCTGTAGGAAGGCTGCAGAGAGCTTCTGTTTGCCCCACAACCCTTGATCTCTGCCTCAAGAGCAGGAGGGGGTGATGGGCTCCTTTTTGGTGTTGAAGAACTTGATGTACCTGTAGTCACTCTGAGGTCAGATGTTCTTTCTGGAATTTCATGGTCTGGTGCATTCATGTACTGGCCAGTGATCAGAGAGATATGAAATGAAGCCTCCTTTCTCTGTTGTTTTATTTGCCTATCTTTGTATATGTTTCTAATTTGAAGGCCTACTGCCTTAATCCACTCAGTCTGCTATAACAAAAATACATTAGACTGGGAGACTTAAACATTTATTTCTCACAGCCCTGTAGGCTGGGACATCTAAGATCAAGGTGCTGGCAGATTCAGTGTCTAGTGAGAATCCGCTTGCTGATTCGTAGATAACTATCTTCTCCCTGAGCCCTCACATGGTAGAAAGGAATGAAGGAGCTCTCTGGAGTCTCTTTTCATAAGGACACTAATCCCATTCATGAAAGTTCTACTCTCGTGACCTAATCACCTCCCAAAGGCCCCACCTCCAAATACAAACACATTAGGTATTAAGTTCCAATATATGAATTTGGTGAGGACACAATCAGTCTATAGCACCTACTGAGACATTAAGAGCTATACACATTGTTTTTCCTTTAGAAACCAGATCATATATTTTCACACAGATATGAAGTATAATAATTACAGGGTTAAGCCTCAATGTTAAGGGGCTTGAAAAAATGTATATAGTTTTGTGTGTGTGTTTTATTTCTAAAATAAGTTGTCAAGCACATGTACCTAAACCTATTGTGGTCATGTCATTTCAGATTTGTTAGTTCATATTTTAAAGATTATTTTACTAATTTCTACCTGTCTCCTCTTCTCTACCTGCCTCCCCTTCCTGCTCAACACATACATACTCACACAGATGCTCACTCTGGTCAGCTGTTCCTGTTTTTTTTATTTAATTAAGGAAATAAGAAAGTCACTGGCTGAGTGGTCAGTCTACCTGATGAGATCCTGCTTCAGTCGTGGCTGGCTGTGTGTTTCTGGGCAAGGCCCTTCCTCCTCTTCTGGCTTTAAATTTCTCAACTGAAAAAGGACTAAGTGCTCACTTAGATTTCTTCTATCACCATGATGTTTTAATGTTCTTCAACATGTACATACAATGAGAAAGAACTTATTCAAGGCAAAGTAAATAAGCATTTTAGAAAGAATGACTTAGAGCAACATTGGGCATTTGAGCTATCATTAATTCTTCTGAACAGGCTAACCAGTTCACGGTGGAAATATAATATCAAGAGTCAAAAGGCCTGTTATGATAAGGCTCTCATTCTACCACATCTGACCCCTGATGCTCCTGGACTTTCCTACCTGATTCTTTTTTTTTTTTTAATTAATAGATAATGTACTATTTGTTTCAGGGTACAGGTCTGTGGCTCATCGGTCTTACATAATTCACAGCGCTCACCAGAGCACATACCCTCCCCAATGTCCATCACCCAGCCACCCCATCCCTCTCGCCTCCCTCCCCTCCAGCTACCCTCAGTTTTTTTCCTGAGATTAAGAGTCTCTTATGGTTTGTCTCCCTCTCTGGTTTCATCTTGTTTCCTTTTTCCCTCTCTTCCCCATGATCCTCTGCCTTGTTTTTCAAATTCCACATATCAGTGAGATCATATGATACTTGTCTTTCTCTGATTGACTTATTTCACTTAGCATAATATCATCTAGTTCCATCCACATTGTTGCAAATGGCAAGATTTCATTTTTGATGGCTGCATAATATTCCATTGTGTCTATATACCACATCTTCTTTATCCATTCATCTGTTGATAGACATCTAGGCTCTTTCCATAGTTTGGCTATTGTGGACATTGCTGCTGTAAACATTAGGGTGCACATGCCCCTTCGGATCACTACATTTGTATCTTTGGGCCTACCTGATTCTTTATACTGTGTGTCTGTCTCTAGAAATAATCTTAGGAGTAAAAATAAGAAACAAAACTTCCTAAAACAATTTCCACTGTTCTAACTGCAAATCTTATCTCAAATCTGGAGTCTCCATAGTTAAAAACATCTGAAGGAAATTCCTTCTGCTTCATTAATTGTGGCCCTTTATGTTAGGCTGATGTATAAATACCTCTGAGTACAAGGAGTTTCCTCTTATGAAAGATTATGCTGTATGTGTCATCTTGAGTCCCAGTTTGGTTTAATTCCTACTGAAAAGTATTGATGGAACAGGTCCATCCAAACTGGGGAGGCTAGAGGGAAAGAACTCATCCTAAAGCAAGAAGAGAGTTCTAAAATCTTAGTGTAATGACAATGCCTCATTAGTCAGGTATAATGTTTTATCTGTTGCTATATCTTTCTCCAGGCCTACTCATGGTAGAACTGAACCAACAGTGACTTCTGAGTGCTATGATTACTATAGGTAAGAGTAATGCAAAGCTTTGTGTTTTACAGTAGAAAAATATTTTTTGGTATAAGCAAGAATATGAGTACATATAAACCAAATTAATTGAAGAAGAATGTTATAGTATGGGGAGTGCTGAAGCTGAAAGAAGACCATATCAATTAAGACTAGTCTGGCCCACAGAATGGCCTAAATATTAATGTTTTCAGAGTGCCAGATGTGCCAATAATTCTGGAACTTGGGATGACGGAGGGTTCCATCAAAATAAGGAGATATGTACCAAAGAATATGACATAAAAGAGTCAAGAGAATAGGTGATTTTGAGGAAGACTTGACATCCAAAAAGTTACATGTGGGCAACATGCAAGTTGGCTCCTTCTCTCTGGAGCCCAACCTGGCAACACATAATGACTGACTGAGATGTGAGCCAGTGAGCCAGTATGTAGCCACACCCAAGCCAACTCTAAGCCAAGGGAGGGTGATGACCCAGCGAGACCCAACAAACAACTCAAAGCCAACAATCAAGACATAAGCTTATTGGGGGAACTTATGTACAGGGAGTCCAGGGGCAGCAGACTGGACAAAGCACCCCGTGCTGTAATCTACACACAGTAAGCTTTCATAGTGTAGCAACTAGCCTTGCAGCTATCTGTAACTTTGCCCCTCTTTGGGTGGCCAACATTCCAAGGAGATCAAAGTCTGGACATCCTGCTTTACTGAGGAGATGGCCCAGGTTGGCCACCTCTGGAACCTCTGACCTGGAATGCTGAACATTTCTGCATATCTTGCTTGTTGGAAATGAAGGTCGGAGGACAGGATCTATACACTCTCAAGATAATAATTAATAGTGGCATTTGGGGCAAACCAGCCATCTGGCCCTTACTGTACAGTCAGTCATCCATATCTAGAAATATATTGTAGGGAAATAAACTATGCAAGTCACAAATATGTGGCTGTTTATTAAACGGAAAACTAAATCTCAGCCCAAATGTCAAATAACAAGTTCCTTATTAAATGATTGGTGATAACACATCAGTACAATAAAATATTATTTAGTAATTACAAATAAACAACAAAGCCTTCTTAAATAAATTATAGTTCAGCCATCCAATTAAAAAATGATTTGTGGGAAGAATAAGAAGTTTTCTACTTTCAGACAAGATGAAGTGAAGGAGACCAGATTTACTCTCTCATCTGATACAACTGGAAAAAATGAACAAAATACATGAAACAATGGTTTTCAGACAATGGATAACAGCACAAGCTAGTCACCCCAGAGAGAAGAGAAACAAATACAGTGATGCTTACAGTTACCACCAACTTACTGCCTGGGAATATTCTAGACCATGGCACAGAAAGGAGGACCTTGCTCAGAGCCCATTGATTTTTCTGAGTTGAAGAGATGGATGGGGGGGGTGTCCAGGGAGGTCAAGACAGCTAAAGTTCACAGGGCTGAATATCAAAAGAGGGAGCTGAACAATGAGTCAATTCCAGAGACATGCAGATGGTCCTCCGCAGGTACATGATCATGAAAAAATTACCCAAGGGCAAGGAGAAAACTACCCAAAAGCATTAGAAGAAACTACCACCAGTGACACCCTGGGTCAGGAACAATGCGTTCTCCCACTAGTCAGAGTGGAGAACATTATAATTCACAGAAAATGGGTATGGTATTTAGAAGGGTTTTGCCTTAATAGTGAGGAAAATCAATGCTAGACTAAAGCCCGTTCTGATCATCCCCAACAAAGCCTGGAAACAACACCCAAAAGAAGCAAACTGTTTCTTTGATAACCACATTCCAGAACAAAGCTCAAGAATATTTATGGAATATAAAGATATCTAACACCCGTCCAGACAAAATTCACAAGGTTTAGCATCCAATTAATAATTACCAGGCATGCAAAGAAGCAAGAAAATGTAACTCATTATGAAGAAAAAAAGCAACCCATCCAAAGTGACTCAGAAAAGACACATACAATGAACTTAGTAGACAAAGATACCAAAACAATAATTATTACTGTATTCCATATGTTCATGGTACCAGAAAAAAGACTGAACATGGTAAGACCCAAATCAAACTTTTACAGATAACAATATAATATCTGAGATGAAAGATTCACCAGATGGAACTAACAGCAATTCAGACACTGCATAAGAAAACATAAGTGAAATTGAAGACAAAATAATATAAACTACCAAAAAATAAAACACATAGAGAGGAAAGAGGCTGAAGAAAATGTACAGAGCACCAGTAGGTTGTGGGACAACTTCAAGAGATTAATGTATATGAAATTGTGGTCTCCAAAGGAGAAAAGAGAGGATGACAGGAAAAAAAATTCAAAGAAATACTTGAAGATTAAAAAAAGTGTTGAAAACTATAAATCCACATATCCAAGAAGCTCAATAAACTTTGAGCATAAGAAACATGAAGAAAATTATACCACAATACATCATAGTCAGATTGCCTAATACCAGGGATAAAGTCAATATGTTAAAAGTAGCTGGAGGGACGCCTGAATGGTTCAGTCGGTTAAGCGTCTGCCTTCGGCTCAGATCATGATCCCAGGGTCCTGGGATCGAGTCCCGCATCGGGCTCCCTGCTCGGCGGGGAGCCTGCTTCTCCCTCTGCCTCTGCCTCTCTCTCTCTCTCTCTCTGTCTCTCCTGAATAAATAAATAAAATCTTTGAAAAAAAAAAGTAGCTGGAGAGAAAAAGACATATTACATACAGAAAAAAAAAGGAGGATGATAGCAGATTTCTCACAAGCTAGAAGTCAGTAAAATAATACCTTTAAGCTGGTGAAAGAAAAAACTGCTGTCAATCTATATATTTTTTTTCTTTTTCTTTTTTTCTTTTTTAGAGAGAGAGAGAAAATGCACACAAGCAATGGGGGAGGGGCAGAGGGAGAGAGAGGGAGAGAAAATCCCAAGCAGGTTCCATGCCCAGTACAGAGCCCAAATCGGAACTCAATCTCACGACCCTGAGATCATGACCTGAGCCGATATCAAGAGTCAGAGGCTCAACCGACTGAGCCAGCCAGGCGCCCCTCTATAATTCTTTGTGCAACAAAAATATTTTTCAAAAAGTGACCCAAAGTATAAAATAACTATATATGAGTCCATACTAATTGTATCTGTTTCCCATTGCTATTTTAACAATTGCCATACATTTAGCAGTTAAAATGACAGAAATTCATTATCTTATAGTTCTGGATGTTGGAAGTCTAAAACCAGTCTCACTGGGCTAAAATCAGGGTGTTGGTAAGGCTCTGTTCCCTCTGGAGGATAGGGGAAAATCCTCACCTTTGTCAGCCTTCTAGAAACTGTCTGTATCACTCCAGTCTCAGCTCTCATCATCTCTTTCTCTGACTCTAACCCTTCTGCCTCTCTCTTAAAGGGACACTTTTAATGACATTGGGCCCACCCAGATAATCCAGGATAATCTTTCATTTCAAGGTCCCCAAGTCACATCTGCAAAATCCCTTTTGCCATATAAAGTTACAGTTACAGGCTTTAGAGGTTAGGACATGGACATCTTTGGGAAGCTGCTTTCAGCCTACACATTGATATGAATAAATAATAGCATAAATTTAATTGGGGAGAATACACAAATCTTCCTGACAGAATTTCAAGTAATTTAAATAGATACTCCTTCTCCAGGATGTGGACCATAATCTACTGCTTTCTTTTCTTTTTATTTTATTTTATTTATTTATGTGAGAGAGCACACGAGTGAGCACATGAGCTGGGCGGGGGGGGGGGGGGTTGTGTAGAGGAAGAGGAAGAAGCATACTCCTTACTGAGCAGGAAGCCTGACATGGGGCTTGATTCCCTGACCCCGAGATCATGACCTGAGCAAAAGGCAGATGCTTAACTGACTGAGCCACCCAGGTGCCAAGATAACCGCCTGCTTTCTTGAGTGTGGGCTGGACTTAGTGACTTGCTTCAAAGGACAGAGCATGAAAAATGAAAAACAGTAACTTTACAGTCCAGAAGCCTGGCAACAAGACTAATTTAACAGTCGTGATCAGCACTAACATCCCCAGTGAGAATTCATGATGGTAGAATGTACCTCTGATATGATGTTAAGAAGGGCACTTCCTCTGTGGTATTCTTAGTCTCGTCAGAAAAAAAAAGACGATCTCAAACTGTCATAGACCAGGAGAGACTAAGGATAGGTGAGGACTAAGTGCCATGTAGTATCCAGGATGGGATCATGGAATAGGAAAAAAACCTGTTAGTGGAAAACAAGAGAAATCTGAATAAAATCTCAAGTTATTAGTAATGCATCGACGTTAGCTCCTTCGTTTGCCAAGTATACCATGACAATGTAAGATAGGAACATCAGGGGAAACAGTAAGGCGCATAAAGGAGATCTCTCTACTATTTTTATAACTTTTCTGTACATCTAAAATTATTCTAAAATTTAAAAATTCAAGGGAAATGAAGACTTTTCAAACATACAAAAGCTGAGAATACATCACCTGCAGACCTGCACCGCAGGAAGTTAACGAAGTCTTTCAGTGAGGAGCAACGTGATGCCACATGGACACCTGGGCCTAAACAGAGGAACTAAAGCACCAGAAATGGTAACTGTGTAAGTAAATATCATGACTCTTTTCCTATTACTTATATCTCTTTAAGAGATAATTAACAATAACAATGTATTGTTGAGTTTGTAACGCATGTAGAAGTAAAAAATAGGACACCAAAGCACAAAAGTCGGGGTGGGGGGAGAAAAATGGAAGAATACAGTTGCAAGGTTCTTTTTTTAATTTTTTTTAAAGATTTTATTTATTTGACAGAAAGAACACAAGCAGGGGGAGTGGCAGCAGAAGGAGAAGCAGACTCCCCACTGAGCAAGGAGCCCGATGTGGGGCTCCATCCCAGGACCCTGGGATCATGACCTGAGCTGAAGGCAGATGCTTACCCATCTGAGGCACTCAGGTGCCCCCCCCACATTTTAAAAAAATATTTATTTATTTATTTATTTATTTTAGAGAGAGTAGGGGGGAGGGCCAGTGCTGGGGGGGGACAAGTAGACTCCACATTGAGTGGGGAGCCCAATGTGGGGCTCGATCCCAGGACCCTGAGATCATGACCTGAGCCAAAAACAAGAGTTGGACACAGAGCTACCCAGGCACCCCTACAGTTGTGGGGTTCTGATGTTATACGTGAAGTGTACAATATCACTTGAATGTAGAGAATGATAAAAGTTAAAGAAGTATACTATCAACTCTAAAGCAGGCACTAAAATAACACAACAAAAAAGTTATAGCTAATAAAAGTCAATAAGCCAATAAAAGGGGAAATGTAATAAAAAGGTGAGATAAAATATAACCATAACTCCAAAAAGAAGAAAAAAAAGAGGAAGAAGGTAAATAGGTAATAACAGATGGGAAAAAAAGGAAAAAAATATCTAGGTGATCGATTTATGCCCACACATATCAATAATCACATTAAATGGCGGAGATTGGATTAAAGATGAATAATGTCATCCTGTGTGTTGCTTTCAAGAAACTCGCTAAGAGACACAAGTTAGGAGTAAAAGGATGGAAAAAAGATATCATGCTAACACTAATCAAAAGAAAGCTGAAGTGCTATAGGCACTTCACTGATGTTAATATAGTTAACATCAGATGAGGTAAATTTCAGAGCAATGAATATTATAGGAGATAAAGAGCATCATTGTGTGATAATAAAGGAGTCAAGATAATGATTAAGAGAATATAAGAATCCTGAATCTATCAGCAACAGCTGATAGAACTACAGAGATAAGTAGAAAAATTCCCAGCAATAGTGAGAGATGTCAATATCCTTCTCTCAGTAAGTGCTAGAACAAATAAACAGAAAAACAGTAAGGCCAGGGAAGACCTGAACAGTACTATCAGCTAAATCAACCTAACTGAATTCATTTATAGAACACTTCATGCAACAATTGTAAAATACACATTTTTTTTTTCAAGTGCACATAGAGCATTTACCAGACAGACCACATTCTGGGCCATAAAACAGGTCTCGACACATTCTAAAGGATTTAGGTCATACAAAGTACATTCTTTGACCACAATTAAAAAATAAAAAATGTTCATCATCATTAGCCATCAGGGAAATTCAAATCAAAACACACTGAGATAGCACCTTACACCAGTTAGAATGGCAAAAATTGACAAGGCAAGAAACAACAAATGTTGGAGAGGTTGTGGAGAAAGGGGAACCCTCTTACACTGTTGGTGGGAATGCAAGTTGCTACAGCCACTTTGGAAAACAGTGTGGAGGTGCCTCAGAAAATTAAAAATAGAGATACCTTATGACCCAGCAATTGCACTACTGGGTATTTACCCCAAAGACACAGATGTAGTGAAAAGAAGGGCCATATGCACCCCAATGTTCATAGCAGCAATGTCTGCAATAGCCAAACTGTGGAAAGAGCCGAGATGCCCTTCAACAGATGAATGGATAAAGAAGCTGTGGTCCATATATGCAATGGAATATTACTCAGCTATCAGAAAGGATGAATACCCAACTTTTACATCAACAGGGATGGGACTGGAGGAGATTATGCTCAGTGAAATAAGTCAAGCAGAGAAAGTCAATTATCATATGGTTTCACTTATTTGTGGAACATAAGGAACAGCATGGAGGACATTAGGAGAAGGAAGGGAAAAATGAAGGGAGGTGGAAATCGGAGGGAGAGACGAACCATGAGAGACTATGGACTCTGAGAAACAATCTGATGGTTTTAAAGGGGAGGGAGATGGGAAGGTGGGTTAGCCCGGTGATGGGTATTAAGGAGGGCATGTACTGCATGGGGTACTGGATGTTATTTTAAAACAATGGATCCTGGATCACCACATTAAAAACTAATGATGTATTGTATGGAGACTAACATAACATAATAAAATAAAATTTAAAAAAAGAAAGAACTCACATTGAAAAAAAAATCAACAGCAGAAAGATCTCTGAAAAAAAATCCTCAAATATTTGGAATCTAAATAATATACTTCTATCCTCATTTTAAAAGTATAGCAGTAATGGATAACTTGTACCTTTTTAAAATCAGTATATTTCGCCAGAGTACCTTGGAAAGCAGCGGTCATCAGTATTCAATATTTTATTCATCACTGAGGAGCAACTAATCTGGCTAAAACTATGGAGTTCCACTCAACCCTCACTCCATGTGTGTTCACCCCCAAGGAGGTGTCTGCTTTCTTGGGGGGAAGGAAGGCAATTTTCTGTCAAGAGTGTCTTCCTGCTGGAGACATCACATTTCCAAAAGGTAGTCTGTGCTTCTCCCCTTATTTCTTTTCAGCCAGAGCCGTTACTATGAATTACTGGCCTAGAATAAAACTGACTAGTGGTCCTGACCACTCGCAGCCTTGGTGGGAATAAGACCAAAGGGGTTCTATCATTTTATCCTTCATAGGGCCAGGGCCATAAGCAGAAATTGGTGTTCATCTCCAGGGCTAAAAAACTAGTGTTTTGTGTGGGAGCAAAACTGAAAATCCTATTGTTCAGGGGATCTGTCTTTACTCTTGCTTTTTATTTAACAAAAAAGTACTGAGCATTCCCCATGGGCTGAGCCCTGTACTAGGCATTTCAAAGCGAAAAGGCCATAGCCTCTGACCTCCAGTTGCTTATGGGGTGATGTGTGAAATCGGGTAGTTGAGAAACGTTAGGAAGCAATACATGTTACAGCAACATAAGTATGCTATAGGATGTTACACCTTACTAGGTACTTAGGATTGAAAGAAATAATATCATCAGGAACAAAAATGAAGCTTGAGATGTCTATGTGTTCAGTGCCCAGTACAGCGACAAGCACAGATTATTTAAATATTGAAAAGACTCGAAATGATATTACTCAACATAGGCTCTCTTCTGTTTTGTTGTTGTTGGTGGTGGTGGTGGTGGTTGGTGGAGTTTATTTCAATTCCTGAAATAAATCAGAACTTGTGTGGCTGAATCAAAAATCTGCACAGGTGAAAATTTTCAGATCCCAGTGAAAAATGCTCAGATCTCACTTCAGTTACAGTTTTAGAGATGGTTTTCCCCTAAAATAATGTTAAAAATGCATGAAGAGTATGCCTGAAAGGAGGTTCCTCACTGTGGAACGGAAAGTTATTTTTTCCTCACAAGAGATTCTTTTCTCACTTAAACCTGCATTTGGACCAATCACAAAAGACATCCCTGTTTGCAGTGGTGCACACTAGGGGCCTTTCTTTCCCTACTGATTGCTCCCATGCTGAAAAGATTCAGAAATATCATCATAGTACATAGGGTGGTTCAGCTGTGAACAAATTTTATATAATTACAACAATGACTGAATATTATTTAACAAAAAATGTGGTAAAACTCCACTGGGAGAATGGAGAAAAGGGAAAAGCGAATGAAGGGAGAGGAGAGAAAAAGGTAAAAATCTCTATTTTCTGTAGCACAAAATCAATCCCTAACCACTAAAATACAGATATCCAGAAATTTAAAAATAAGAGTATTATCTAGAAATAGATGAATTAATGGCTAAAAGGAATTAAAATCAGTTCCTTTGAGAAACTAGCCCGGTATGATAGAGATACATCAGGGGACAGCTAGTTTTCATTATAAGCTTTGCCATACTATTGACTTTCGAAATCTTGTGTATTACCTTAATGAAAAACATAAAGATTTTAGGTAAAAGAAATAAACATTTTGAAAAAGGAAACTGCCCAGTCTTGGCTGATCATAGCATTTTGTAGACTGAAACTTGGGAAAAGCGGTTCTTCTGTAATACTTTCCTAACTGGAAAGTGTTCTCAGTGCCACAGTGATCAGCAATAGCTCTGCTCCCAGAAGTCATCTGACCCTTATCTCCATTGCAAACTATGCAAAGTGACACAGAGAACACCAATTTTGTCGAGATCATATATTACACCTGGTTGATGTCTGAGAATTACTGAAGTCCCACCCATAGTTTCTGAGGTTTTAGGGGTATCTTGCAAGATTTCAGCAAGATATCATAGAAAGCCATTATTTGCAGAATCATTACCTAATACATATTTGTAGAAACACAAAATTACATGTCAAAAAAGTGAATTAAAAGATTTGTTTGGCCTAGCAGTGAGGTTCACTTTCATTACATCACTTGTTGAGCTTCAAGTCTGATCTTTTGCATTCTTCTGAAGCACTTAAATTTAATCACCACCACCCACCCCGCCCAGCTCTACCTTGAGTTAGTGATGTCTGCCCATAGAACTATGTAGACCACAGTCCAGGATTCCCAATCAGCCATTCTCTTTATAGGCTTCCAAACTTTGCAGTACCTTAGAATCACCTGGGGAGTTTTAAATGATCCCAATGCCCAGATTTCACACCGTAGCAATTAAATAAAAATGTTGGAGTGTGGGAACTAGGCATCAGTACATTTTAAAGATCCCAAGGTGATTCCAATGCACAACAAAATTTGAGAACCACTGCAGTACCATAATTACTTCTTGGGAGTCAATTTTGCAAATATTAAATGGTGCCAACATACACACAAGCTGCTGTTCTCTTTTTCCTTTGAGTGCCTGAGTTTAGGGAAACTTTCTTTTATAGGTTATATATAGCTGGTGGAAGACATTCACAACTACTTTTGGGATAGCTTGCATCATGCATGTTCTATTATGCATGTTGCATTATTCATGGAATTGATCTTCAGGGCCTCATGCTAGATGGGCCTAGAACTATTTTCTAAAGAAAATCTGGACAGGGGAAAATGTTCAGTTGGTCCACCATGGTAGTCCTTTATTGAGGTCCAACATAATAGTGAAGATTTACTCAGCAAAGGATGATGATTCATTGTGAAGTTTCAGAACACTGGACATAGAGAGGAGATCTTACAAGCTTTCAGAGAGGAAAGCAAGACAAAATAAACAGGTCACATATGAAAAGGTCAGTTATAAGAATATCCTTGCTCTCTTAATAGTAACACTGGTAGCCAGAAGATAATTGAGATGCCCACATCTCAAAAATTTAGTTTTGGGGCACCTGGGTGGCTCAGTCATTAAACATCTGCCTTTGGCTCTGGTCATGATCCCAGGGTCCTGGGATTGAGGCCTGCATCAGGCTTCCTGCTCTGCGGGAAGCCTGTTTTTCCCTTTCCCACTCCTCCTGCTTGTGTTCCATCTCTGGCTGTGTCTCTCTCTGTCAAATAAAAAAAAAAAAAAAAGAAAAGAAAATCTTTAAGAAAAAAATTTCCTTTCTATACACAATGTTCAGAAAGCCAGTGGAAGATATACTTTACAAAAACAAGTAAATAAATCAAGAAAGAGAATGACACATAACATAGGAAACAAGATTTCCAACACTAGAGATAGAGGCAAAGGGAGTATCTACCACAATGGTAAAGGGAGAATTTGGATGACATCTGGCACCAACAGAAAGCAACAGGTCAAGACTAAAACAGGTAAAAGGTTTCAGGAGAGACTTCTTTTGGAAGATAAAATGATAAACTACCTCATGCAGATGAATGTATTGAGGGGAGATTTAGACATACGGTGAAGAGTTTAGGGTTGAGTTAGTAGTAAGTACATGGAAAACTTATCAAGCAAACAACAAGAACCTCATAATCTCTAGGAAGAACAAAAAGCTGTCCAGGAGAGAAAAGTAATCACAATTACTACATAGTTTGGTTCTTAATAGCAAAAAGAGTCAGAATAATTAAACTCTGAATATTAATCTAATTGGAATTACAACATGACTATATTAAGATGAAGGGGCAGGATAAGTTGGTTGGAGGGGAAGGCAGGGGGAAGGAAGTAAGATAAATCCTCATCATCAAGAGTGGGAAGTCAATAGGCAAATACCTAAAACTCAAAAATTAAAAAACAAAAATAAGTATACCATTTAGAAATATGGAAGGCAATACCAAAATCAGCTAAAAGAGTTGAAAGTACCTGACATGGTAGGGGAGATATGTTGAAGATTGCTCTTTGCCTTGAAAAATCTTATAGTATCAGTGGGCTCCTTAAATCTTATGCATATAAAACTTGAATAAAAACTTAAAATTTAAAAAGTTCTGAGGATTTTTATTTATTTGCTTTCTTTATAATGCTAAGGAGAACCTCCTCCACTACTCCAAAGAAATGATCAGTATGATGCACATTTCTCATGAATATTTTGTGGAGTCGATTCCTGTGGTAGAATTCTTGCTACAAGGTTGACACTAGCAACCTAGCAACTTCCAATGAGAGGCCAACCACATATGGTTTGCTCTCAGTTGTATCTTTTATGAGGGTTCAACTTGAATACAGTTTTTATATATATTAAAATTCTAGCATAGAGTCTCAATAATTTAGCTAGTCAATGATTTTGAGGGTCTGCGCTGATTAGCTAACTTTTTAAATTGCCATATATTGACTAAAGGCCTATGTTATTAAGCCATACATACATAATATAACTACAGCAATATAAAATATCTTAATCTCACAACATTATTGGTTCTTTTATTATATTTATTAGATATTTCCAAAAGGAAGTATGTTTTCTATTTATAAACCTTGTTAAGTGGGGCACCTGGGTGGCTCAGTCAGTTAAGTGTCTACCTTCGGCTCAGGTTATGATCCCAGGGTCCTGGGATCAAGGCCCATGTCGGGCTCCCTGCTCAACGGGGAGTTTACTTCTCCCTCTCCCACCTCCCCTGCTTGTGCTTGCTCTCTCTCCCTGTCAAATAAATAAAATTTTTAAAAAATAAAATAAAAGCCTTATTAAAAATAAGCCATTACTGCCTATTGGGGAATACTCTGGTAAACAAATTTAAGGATCTAGTAACAGGAAAGGGAAGGTGGAGGGGAGAGGAAGCAAGAAGATGAAGGTAAGGTGAAAGGCTGGACAACTTTGACAAATCAGCCTGTGCAATTGGTGCATGAAAATGATCAATTTCACATGAAACACCAGTCTTTGTTCTCCTTATAATTTACATCTACTTATCCCCATTCTTGCTGTTACATTTATAAATCCTCTTTCCATTTTCAACCTTTGCATTTTCCCCATGTTCTGCTCTATCATAACATTAAAGTCAGTCATATTTCAGTTAAAAATTTACCTCATTCAGCCTCACTCATTCTTCAGAACATTAATTTTTTTCTCAGATTAATCTCCCTACTTGTTCTAATTTGCACACACACTCTTTTAAGAGGAAAAAACTGTAAGTGCCACTTTCCATTGCCTTCATTATGTACCTTTCTTTCTTACTACCTTTATGGCTCACTGAGCATCTCTCTCTAAATGTATAGGCTTCTTTCTTGTCAATTAAAATCAGCAGGAGTATCAGTGATCTGTCCTAGCCTATGCTGCAAAGTTATTTACTGAAAGGACACTGTTAACCAGAATTTATCTAATAAGAACAATTTCACAAAGGAGGTTATATAGATATTTATTTATACACACACACACACACACACACATGAATAAAAAATGAAGCATTCAAAATTTTCTCCTTAATCCAAGCAAAAAAAAAAAAAAAAAAAAAAAGGTGAACAAAAGTTCCAGCTAAATCATCAAACTTTTTTTCTGTGCTAACTTACCACAAAGGGGATTCAAGACTCTGAATTTCATCACAAATGTAGCTTTACATGGCTTCAGTTGTACTCAAAAGCTTATGAGATAAATGAAAAACAGGAACTCGATAAGCAAGAGACCAAAGTCCCTATTTCTTCACTGTGCTGAAGGGTACCCTTCAATCCCATGGAAAGGGCAGGCAAACTGTACATGTGAATGCATGCGTTATCTTTGGAAGGTGAATCATAGCCTTGAAGATTTTAGTAGGTTCTCATTTCATTACTCTACATAGATTTAGAATTATTGGCATAATATAAAAATAATTACACTGAGCATTGAAACTAATTTAAAATGAACATTAAGTTAAAATAGTCATCATAGAGATGATACTAAATTGACCACAAAATAGAGAACTATCCTTAAAAAATATTTTAATAACAAAAAATTGGTAATAAATATTTGATAGGTTATACATAGATTTTATGTACTTTTTTATAATTATGGTGTATTTCACCCCCCAAGAAAAGGTTTCTAAAAAACTATACTTCCAGACAGAATGAGAAACCTGTGTTTGCAGTCCCTGAATACATTTTAAAAAACTAGAAATTGAAAAAGAAAGGATTAGAGAAATAAAGCATGATAAATGTGTTTCCATGCATGGGGATGAGTTTAAAGTATGGTTTTATTCTTGATTTTTATAAATCAAGAAATACATGTTTAATTATATATTTAACAAACAAAAATAAACATCTATTATTGAAATCACCACACAAGGTGAAAAAAAAAATGTAGTGTGCATGCGAAAGAGAAGGACAAGGAGGAAGGTGGGGAAGGACCAAGGGAAAAGAGAACAACAGAAATGAGACTGTCCATGCTTACACACACACACACACACACACACACACACACACACACACACACAGCAAAACAACCACATGGAGATTAAAAGAACTCTCCTCTTGAGACAAAAGGGAATTTAAAATTACTATTTACAAACTATATTCAAAACATATGAAATATGATCAAAACTGTACTCAAAAGGGAAGTCTTACACTTAAATACTTTCAATTAGTTTAAAAGGAAGAAAATAAGTAATAACTCAAAAAGGCAAAAAAAAAAAAAAGGAAACACCAAGAGGATCTTCGAGAAAAGCAAAAGCAAAAAAAAAAAAAAAAAAGGCCAAAGTTGCAGTTAATGAATGAGAAAGTAGAACGTTTGTCTTAATTATTTGTGTTGTAAGAGGAAAATAAACAAAAAGCTAAACTGAGGGGAAAATGTGAATAAGAATGTAAGTTTTCTGTCACATATTTTTCTTCCATTTTCTTCTTTCTTTCTTTCTTTAAAAAAAAAAAGTTTAAAAATGTAAAAACCAATGCTTACCTCCAGGACACTACAAACACAGGCCCACTGGAGTGGCCCAGCAGCTGCATTTTGCCAATCTCTGGTTTGAACTATGAATTCAAAAACCGTTGAATATTAAGAAATATATTAGTTTTGGGGCTCCTGGGCAGCTCAGTTGTTAAGCGTCTGCCTTTGGCTCAGGTCATGGTCCCGTGGTCCTGGGATCAAGCCCCGCATCGGGCTCCCTGCTCCTCGGGAGGCCTGCTTCTCCCTCCCCCACTCCCCTTGCTTGTGTTCCCTCTCTCCCTGTGTCTCTTTCTGTCAAATAAGTGAATGAAATCTTAAAAAAAAAAAAGAAAAGAAATATATTAGTTTTACACAAGGCATCAGGAAAAAAGAGAATTCTTTCATTCATACCAAGAATATCTTCAATAAACTCCATCATCCATTTCTGTTGAACTCTTCATAAACTAGACCCAGAATGATAATTCATCAATATGAGAAAGATTCTGTCTCCTAAACCAAAAGCCAGCTTCATACATAAAACCTTCAAGGATGGCCTCTACAACCATTACCATTTTATAATATTTGGAAATGGTAGCAAACACAAAAAGGAAGATGAAACAGAAATAAGAATTCTATGAATAGGAGGGAAAAGAAAACATGTCATGATTTGTGGACAATATAATTATATTTCTAGTCATCTAAAACGTTTTTAAAAAATATTTTATTTATTTATTTGACAGGGAGAGAGACCAAGCAGGGGGAGAAGCAAGCAGAGGGAGAGGGAGAAGCAGGCTCCCTGCTGAGCAGGGAGCCTGATGTGGGGCTCAATTCCAGGACCCTGGGATCATGACATGAGCCGAAGGCAGACGTTTAACTGACTGAGCCACCCAGGCACACTAAAAGTTTATTTTAGGGTCTGTAGAGTTCCCTTCATTTTTGGAAACTTTTCCCCTTTTCTGGAAACTGCCCCTATGCTCTACCATTTTGTCCCTGTGGTCATTTAAAGAGTGTCCAGGTTAGTACAATGGGACTCCACCATCTGGCAACAGCTGACTGATGGAGAAAAACCCTTAGCCTGAGCTGGGCTAAGCAAAGCCCCTTCCCCAGATGTTTGGACTTGACCCTGCCTTAGTCTTTCTCTGAGTACCTAAATGGTGGTATGTGAAACTTTGAAGTAAAGTGGTAGCCATAGTTGACTGAGAAGTAGGAAAGAATGGTCTGCAGAGAGAAGAACAAAGGGGGTATACAGAGAGAAGTGAAGACAAAGAGTATTCCAATCACCTTCAGTCCCTGGTTCCAGTGCATACCTGAGACTCTCTCCAGTTCTTGGACTCCATGAAGCCTTCTTAAATCCTAATACATTTTCCTTTTGTTTATGATTTCTGTTACTTGCATCAGCAAATGTTTTAATTTGTGTACCTAGAAAGTGTAAGTGAATCAGCTGAAAAATATTCGTTTCTTTTTTGAATTCTGAAATAACATCAAACTTACAAAAAGGCTGCAAGCACAGTACAAAAAACGTTTTTCCTAAGCCATTTGAGAATAGCTGTAGTTGTGATAATCCTCACCTCTGAATACACTGGCAAATATTTCTTATAAACAAGGACATTCCCCAACATAAAAACAATATAATTGTAAAAACCTCCACCTCCCCACTCCCCACTATGCAGATATTGACCTTACTCTACCAGCCTAGTGGTTTGGGGATAGAATTTGTCAGCAACAGAAGAGCAAGAACTATTAAATATTTTTTAGATATTAGAAAGATATCTGGATACAAGACAAATTAGACTTTTCTATTTGAGTTTTTAATGGCATGTGATTTATCACTAGGGAATATAATTTGCAAGAATAAATTTCATAGAGATGGATGTCAGGAAAAAAATGCTATTGCATGTCGGAAACTTTCTGCTCTGGTGGTTTTTTCACTGAAATACTTTTATAATGTAATTTTTGATATTGCAAATTTTCTTGGAAATACATAAAAAATATTAAAACAGGGGACATCTGGGTGGCTCAACTGCTTAAGTGTCTGACTCTGGATTTCAGCTCAGGTCATGATCTCCGGGTCTGAGATCGAGCCCCGCATCTGGCTCTGTACTCAGTGTGGAGTCTGCTTGAGGTCCTCACTCTCCCTCTCCCTTTGCCCCTCCCCCCCAATTCGTGCTCTCTATCTAAATAAATAAAACTTAAAATATATATATATTAAAACAGGAGTCATTATGCATAAATATTGTTGCCTTTCCTAAATACCAGCAACAATCAGAAAACAACTCTAACTCAGATCTGACTTTTGAACTCCAAACCTATTTTTCCAACTCCCTACTTAATATAGTAATTTGTATTTCTTACAATCATTTTACACTTACTGCATTCAAAATTAAACTTTTGACTTATAATCCACCAAACATGTTTTCTGTTCTCTCAGAACACTCCCAACCTAGCCCTCAGTCTTCCTCAGCCCAGAAAAACTTAAAGCCAACCCTAACTCTTCCCCTTTCTTGACTTCTCCCAATAGCCCATCAGGAACATTTTACTCCCCCAATACACCCCAAATCTGCCCACTTCACTCCCCTCCACTATTCTACTAGCCAGGTGCTACCATCCCCAAGAATACCAAAATGGTGGCCACATTGGCTCTCCACCTCTATACCTTCTATCTCTCTGACCGATCCTCCACACCAGAGTGATTTTTGTAACACGTGAAGTAAATCAGGTTGTTCTCATTCATTAAATAAACAAAGAAACAGGAAGTTTTTTAATTTAAAAAAATAGATCAAAAGCTACCTATTTTTTTAAGAGAAAATATCTAAAAATCTTATTTGGGGTGCTTTCTAGAATACCTGAAGGAAGGATTCAGGCTATTCTTGCCACCACACCATCCCGTCACCAGACCAGAATATTTGCATGTTGACACCAACATGCATGAGATTCCCGTCTACTACAACCCGAGGGGCCGGACAGGGACCAAGGAAAAATTTAGAGACATAGTTATCTGCATGCAATTTATTCATATGAGGGGAAACACAGTCTGTAGTCCGGTCAACAAAGGTAAAGACAAGATTTACAGGAGAAGGAGGTGACAGGACAGAAGATAGCTGCAGTGGACAAGGTGAATCATACTTACACTTTCCAGCGAAAATAATTCGTTAGAAAATAATAGTCGTCAGTTTAAGTAATCTGTCCTTGAGCGAGTTGACTAGGGGATTTGAAAACAAATGTTAGTAGTTTCTGCGTTTTGCAAAAACCGTAGATATTGAACTCTGCAATGTAAGTGACAGGCTGCCAACGTCTTTCCTGAAGACCTCCATCTTGATTAGGTTGGTCTCACCCATTCTTTCCATACAACTTCTCTGATACAACGATAATCTTAAAAGTCACTTTAATATTCTGCAAAGAGCTGATTCAAACATGGGTCTCTTAAGGCTAACAGTTTTGTCCTCAGATTATGTTTGCAGTAATAATCTTTTCTTCGAATTCAACAAAGATCATACCATTCCTCGAATACACCCTACTCTCCTTCAGTTGAAAGTTTGGTTAAGCACTGACCTCCACCATGTCCGCACCTTACTCATCTCCACCTGTGAAAGTCTGCTCAACTCTGATCTGCTCTCAGAGCTTCTTAGAACCCCTCCTCAGTTTCGAGGGGATTCTCTGTCTTTCCCACTTTCTCCTTGATTGCACCACAATGATAGCACAAATAACTTCCTGGACCTTAGACAGAAGTCCACCTGAGCTCAGTGGAAACCTTAAAACCAGAAACACTGGCGAGATGCAGATGAGGTCTGAAGCAACTGGTTCCCGGGCAAAGCCAACGTGAGAGACTCCCAGCCACAGGCCAGTCCTGCAGCCCCTGTGACCAAAGTCAGCCATGGCTTTATGTCTTCACGGCAGCCCTGGAAAGGAGTCGTTACCTCTCTGACCCATTCCTACAAGACACAGAGCTTTGGGAGCTGCTTGCTAGGAGTTAAATCTATGACTACCAAGTTAATTTTCCAAGTGGACTTACCTAGTTATCCGAATCTCACAGTAGACGGGAAGCTGCTGAGGGCAAAAAGACTGGGTTGTTCTCTTTGGTCTTTCTTAGTTCCAACTACAAATGGGTGCTCAAGAACTGTGGTTGAATCTAATTGTCTTAACTGTGACTTAACACCTCCGTGTGGAAGTCTAATATGCATTTTTATAGCAGTCGCATCACATTATATTTTTATATAATTACTACATTATATTAAAAGGCATATTATCTGAGACAAAACACTCCTCATTCTCTTCATTCCCACCGCACTCAACTGTTCCTGTCCTAGGCTTTAGTGTTATCTGAATTGTACCACCATATCAAGCCAAATGCCTAGAATTTATCCATAATTCTTATCTTTCCTTCATCTCCCATATCCATCCATTCATCCTAAGGCCTTTTGGGCTCTCCCTCCAAAATACATGTCAAATTGAATTACTTCTCTTCATCTTTTCTGCTCCATTTGGTTCAGGTTTCTCTCTTATCTGAACTACTACATTGACCCCTTAACTACTCTTTCCCTCCTTGATCCATTTTCCAACAGTGCAGCTGGACTGGTTTTTATAAAACATCTTCCTATTTAAAATTTTCCAATGACTTCTCTTGAATTTTAGGATAAAATCTGAACTCTGAAAATAATCTACAAGGTCCTAAATGCTCTCGTCATTTCCTACCCTTCCTTCTTGACTTTGTTCTCCAGTCACTTGCCAGAGTCACACCACATGAGTCTTTCCTCTGTTCCTTGAATTTCCCAAGTTTCTTCCTGCTTCAGGGCCTTGTCACTTGTTTCCTCTGCTTGGAACATTCTTCCCCCAGATATTCACATGTGTAGCTTCTTGCCAGGGTTTCAACTCAAACCTGACCCCCTCTGAGAAGTCTTTTTTGGCAAAATCCTTCCTAGCACTTTTTTAAAATCATTACCCTGTTGGGGGCACCTGGCTAGGTCAGTCAGTAGAACATGTGATTCTTGATCTCAGGGTTGTGAGTTTGAGCCCCATGTTGAGTGTAGAGATTATTTAAAAAAAATAAAATAAAATCAGTACCCTGTTTTATTTCCTATACAATACCTGAAATTATTTTATTTTTCTACCTGTTATCCTTTGCTTCCCTCCACTAGAATATGAACTCTATGAAAGCAAGACTCTATATAGTTTACCATCATCTCCATGGTGCCTAGGACAGGCCTGGTACATGATAATTCTTCAGTAAGCATCTCTTGAAGATGTAAAGGAATAAACTCGAATTTTCAATATCTGTGATTTATCAAAAAAATTAACATATTTCTGTGGAAATTTTCAATAAAAAGAAATAAAGTTATCCACAACATATGTTTTTAAAAGGGCTTGAGATCAGCAAATTAGAAATTAATACGAATTTGGGGCACCTGGATGGCTCAGTCAGTTAAACATCTGCCTTCATCTCAGGTCATGATCCCAGGGTTCTGGGATCAAGCCCCACAGCAGGCTCCCTGCTCAGTGGGGAACCTGTTTCTCCCTCTCCCTCTCCCTGCTGCTGTCCCTGCTCATGCTCTCTCTCTGTCAAATGATTAATAAAATCTTAAAAAAAAAAAAACTTAATACAAATTCAAAATAGTAGCAAGAGACAAGTTGACCCCGGTTTCTAAAAATAAGGTGAGTACAAACTTGAATAAATCACTGCCTTGAAATCCACAATTAAGCAAATTAAAAAGGTACAATTAAAAAGATTTGTGACCTCAGGGCTTTGAAATTAAAACTCAATCACAAAAGGAAAGTTGGAAAGAACTCAAATACATGGAGGGTAAAGAGCATCCTACTAAAGAATGAATGGGTCAACCAGGAAATTAAAGAAGAATTAAAGAAATTCATGGAAACCAATGAAATGAAAACACAACTGTTCAAAATCTTTGGGATGCAGCAAAGGCAGTCCTGAGAGGAAATTATATAGCAATACAAGCCTTTCTCAAGAAACAAGAAAGGTCTCAAATACACAACCTAACCCTATACCTAAAGGACCTAGAGAAAAAACAGCAAGGGGCACCTGGGTGGCTCAGATGGTTAAGCGTATGCCTTAGGCTCAGGTCAGGATCCCAGGGTCTTGGGATCAAGCCCCACATCGGGCTCCTGGCTCAGCGGGGAGTCTCCTTCTCCCTCTCCCTTTGCCTCTCCCCCTGCTCATGCCCTCTCTCTCTCTCTCTCTGTGTGTGTGTCTCAAATGAATAAATAAAATCTTTAAAAAAAAAAAGGAGAAAAAACAGCAAATAAAGCCTAAACACAGCAGGAGAAGAGGAATAATAAAGATCAGAGCAGAAATCAATGAAATAGAAACCAAAAGAACAGTAGAAGAGATCAACAAAACTAGGAGCTGGTTCTTTGAAGGAATTCACAAGATTGATAAACTCCTGGCCAGACTTATCAAAAAGAAAAGAGAAATGACCCAAATCAACAAAATCATGAACGAAAGAGGAGAGATCACAACCAACACCAAAGAAATACAAACAATTATAAGAACATATTATGACCAACTATATGCCAGCAAATTGGATAATCTGGAAGAAATGGATGCATTCCTAGAGATGTATCAACTACCAAAATTGAACCAGGAAGAAATAGAAAACCTGAACAGACCTATAACCACTAAGGAAATTGAAGCAGTCATCAAAAAGCTCCAAAAAACAAAAGCCCAGGGCCAGATGGTTTCCCAGGGGAATTGTACCAAACATTTAAAGAAGAATTAATACCTATTCTTCTGAAACTGTTCCAAAAAATAGAAATGGAAGGAAAATTTCCAAACTCATTTTATGAGGCCACCATTACCTTGATCCCAAAACCAGACAAAGGAGAATTACATCAAAAAGGAGAGTTACAGACCAATACCCTTGATGAACATGGATGCAAAAATTCTCACCAAAATACTAGCCAATAGGATCCAACAGTACATTAAAAGGATTATTCACCACGACCAAGTGGATTTATCCCTGGGCTGCAAGTTTGGTTCAACATATGCAAATCAATCAATGTGATACAATACATTAATAAAAGAAAGAACAAGAACCATATGATCCTCTCAATAGATGCAGAAAAAGCAACTGACAAAGTACAGCATCCTTTCTTGATCAAAACTCTTCAGAGTATAGGGATAGAGGGTGCATACCTCAATATCATAAAAGCCATTTATGAAAGACCCACAGCAAATATCATTCTCAATGGGGAAAAACTGAGAGCTTTCCCCTTGAGGTCAGGAACATGGCAGGGATGTCCACTTTCACCACTGCTATTCAACATAGTATTAGAAGTCCTAGCCACAGCAATCAGACAACAAAAAGAAATCAAAGGCATCCAAATTGGCAAAGAAGAAGTCAAACTCTTCGCAGATGATATGATAATTTATGTGGAAAACCCAAAAGATTCCACCCCAAAACTGCTAGAACTCATACAGGAATTCAGTAAAGTGGCAGAATATAAAAATTAATGTACAGAAATCAGTGGCATTCCTATACACCAACAACAAGACAGAAGAGAGAGAAATTAAGGAGTCGATCCCATTCACAATTGCACCCAAAACCATAAGATACCTAGGAATAAATCTAAACAATGAGGCAAAGGATCTGTACTCAGAAAACTATCAAATACTCAGGAAAGAAATTGAGGAAGACACAAAGAAATGGAAAAACGTTCCATGTTCATGGATTGGAAGAACAAATATTGTGAAGATGTCAATATTACCTAGAGCAATCTACACACTCAATACAATCCCCAACAAAATACCATCCACTTTTTTCAAAGAAATGGAACAAATAATCTTAAAATTTGTATGGAACCAGAAAAGACGCTGAATAGCCAGAGGAATGTTGAAAAAGAAAAGCAAAGCTGGCGGCATCCCAATTCCGGACTTCCGGCTCTATTACAAAGCTGTCATCATCAAGACAGTATGGGACTGGCACAAAAACAGACACATCGATCAATGGAACAGAAGAGAGAGCCCAGAAATGGACCCTCAACTCTATGGTCAACTCATCTTTGACAAAGTAGGAAAGAATGTCCAATGGAAAAAAGACAGTCTCTTCAACAAATGGTGTTGGGAAAATTGGACAGCCACATGCAGAAGAATGAAACTGGCCCATTTCCTTACACCACACACAAAAATAGACTCCAAATGGTTGAAAGACCTCAATGTGAGACAGGAGTCCATCAACATCCTAGAGGAGAACACAGGCAGCAACCTCTTTGACCTCAGCCGCAGCAACTTCTTAGAAACATCGCCAAAGGCAAGGGAAGCAAGGGCAAAAATGAACTCTTGGGACTTCATCGAGATAAAAAGTTTTGCACAGCAAAAGAAACAGTCAACAAAACCAAAAGACAACCGACAGGTTGGGAGAAGATATTTGCAAATGACATAGCAGATAAAGGGCTAGTATCCAAAATCTATAAAGAACTTATCAAACTCAACACCCAAAGAACAAAGAATCCAATCAAGAAATGGGCAGAAGACATGAACAGACATTTTTCCAAAGAAGACATCCAAATGGCCAACAGACACATGAAAAAGTGCTCAACATCGCTCGGCATCAGGGAAATCCAAATCAAAACCTCAATGAGATACCACCTCACACCAGTCAGGATGGCTAAAATTAACAAGTCAGGGAACGACAGATGTTGGCGGGGATGCGGAGAAAGGGGAACCCTCCTACACTGTTGGTGGGAATGCAAGCTGGTGCAACCCCTCTGGAAAACAGTATGGAGGTTCCTCAAAAAGTTGAAAGTAGAGCTACCCTATGACCCAGCAATTGCACTACTGGGTATTTACCCCAAAGATACAAATGTAGGGATCCGAAGGGGTATGTGCACCCTAATGTTTATAGCAGCAATGTCCACAATATCCAAACTGTGGAAAGAGCCAAGAGGTCCATCGACAGACGAATGGATAAAGAAGGTGTGGTGTATATATATACGATAGAATATTATGCAGCCATCAAAAGGAATGAAATCTTGCCATTTGCAACGACATGGATGGAACTGGAGGGTGTTATGCTGAGTGAAATAAGTCAATCAGAGAAAGACATGTATCATATGACCTCACTGATGTGAGGCATTCTTAATCTCAAGAAACAAACTGAGGGTTGCTGGAGTGGTCGGGGGTGGGAGGGATGGGGTGGCTGGGTGATAGACATTGGGGAGGATATGTGCTATGGTTAGCACTGTGAATTGTGCAAGACTGTTGAATCACAGATCTGCAACTCTGAAACAAATAATACATTATATGTTAAAAATAAAGAAAGAAAGAAAGAAGATAGCAGGAAGGGAAAAATGAGGGGGGAGGAAATCGGAGGTGGAGACAAACATGAGAGACTATGGACTCTGAGAAACAAACTGAGGGTTCTAGAGGGGAGGGGGGTTGGAGGATGGGTAGCCTGGTGATGGGTATTAAAGAAGGCACATATTGCATGGAGCACTGAGTGTTATAGGCAAACAATGAATCATGGAACACTACATCAAAAACTAATGATGTAATGTATGGTGATTAATGTAACATAATAAAAAATACAAAAAACAAAAAACGATTTGTGGCCTTTGGTTTATCTGTCATTACCTTATTTGAGTTAAGAAGGAATTTATTGCCGTTAAATACCCAGCATCACCAATAGAAAACAGCCCATGAGTCATCTCATACCTTATGTACTCTTTTCCTTTAAATATATACCCTTTTACTGAGTCCTTATTCCCTTGAATATATTACATAGTAGAATTCCCTCAAAGATGCTTAACTTTAGACCTCTCTACCTTCTATGGAGTTCTTAAAAAAGATCAATAGTGCATACTGTAGTGTATATCCTACAACGTGCATACTACTGATCTAAAAGCCCGCTATTT
The DNA here is from genome assembly GCF_037043125.1 of Eumetopias jubatus. Lineage (NCBI taxonomy): Eukaryota > Metazoa > Chordata > Mammalia > Carnivora > Otariidae > Eumetopias > Eumetopias jubatus. The sequence goes on along the minus strand of NW_028274812.1, from coordinate 125,797,684 downwards.
GCCATGTAGTGTGGGCTTTGACTCCTAAATGAAAATAGATAAAATTCTTCTGAAGATAGAGCGTCTTTCCCCACTTCCCATATCCACATTTTTTCTACATTCCGAAGGCCTTCCCTGACCACACCACCCACAGCGGCTACTCCCACCACCAACTCTTCTGAGTCTGCCTGTTCAAATCGTTCCTTACTGCTTGCTGAGCCAAATAACAAGCACATTGTGTAAACAAATATTTACTCAGTCTCATGGTATAACTGGAAAATGGGGCCACCAGAAAGAGATTGGAACAAGCACAGTAGTGCAAGAAAGTTCATTATCTGTAGTGCCAGGGCAAAGAGACAAACAGGTACTGAAATCCAGCCAGCTCAATTTCCCAAGCCAGGTGCTACCTAAACCATGTGTTCATGGGACTGCATATGCCCAACTGACTTATCCCTTCTATTTCAAATAAAAATCTGCCATGTGGATTAATATTGACCTTGTTCTTCTTCTTTTTTTTTATTTTTTATCTTTTTTAAAAAATTTTTTATTGTTATGTTAATCACCATATATTACATCATTTGTTTTTGATGTAGTGTTCCATGATTCATTGTTTGTTCATAACACCCAGTGCTCCATGCAGAATGTGCCCTCTTTAATACCCATCACCAGGCTAACCCCTCCCCCTACCCTCCTCCCCTCTAGAAACCTCAGTTTGTTTTTCAGAGTCCATCATCTCTCCTGGTTCGTCTCCCCCTCTGAATTACTCCCCTTCATTCCTCCTCTCCTGCTATCTTCTTCTTTTTCTTTTTTCTTAAAATATGTTGCATTATTTGTTTCAGATCTGTGATTCAACAGTCTTACACAATTCACAGCGCTCACCATAGCACATATCTTCCCCAATGTCTATCACCCAGCCATCCCCTCCCTCCCACCCCCGACCACTCCAGCAACCCTCAGTTTGTTCCTGAGATTAAGAATTCCTCATATCAGTGAGGTCATATGATACATGTCTTTCTCTGATTGACTTATTTCACTCAGCATAACACCCTCCAGTTCCATCCACGTCGTTGCAAATGGCAAGATCTCATTCCTTTTGATGGCTGCATAATATTCCATTGTGTATATATACCACTTCTTCTTTATCCATTCATCTGTCAATGGACATCTTGGCTCTTTCCACAGTTTGGCTATGGTGGACATTGCTGCTATAAACATTGGGGTGCACGTACCCCTTCAGATCCCTACATTTGTATCTTTGGGGTAAATACCCAGTAGTGCAATTGCTGGATCGAATGGTAGCTCTAATTTCAACTGTTTGAGGAACCTCCATACTGTTTTCCAGAGGGGTTGCACCAGCTTGCATTCCCACCAACAGTGTAGGAGGGTTCCCCTTTCTCCACATCCCCGCCAACATCTGTCGTTCCCTGACTTGTTAATTTTAGCCATTCTGACGGGTGTGAGGTGGTATCTCATTGAGGTTTTGATTTGGTTTTCCCTGATGTCGAGCGATGTTGAGCACTTTTTCATGTGCCTGTTGGCCATTTGGATGTCTTCTTTGGAAAAATGTCTGTTCATGTCTTCTGCCCATTTCTTGATTGGATTATTTGTTCTTTGGGTGTTGAGTTTGATAAGTTCTTTATAGATTTTGGATACTAGCCCTTTATCTGATATGTCATTTGCAAATATTTTCTCCCATTCTGTCGGTTGTCTTTTGGTTTTGTGGACTGTTTCTTTTGCTGTGCAAAAGCTTTTTATCTTGATGAAATCCCAATAGTTCATTTTTGCCCTGGCTTCCTGTGCCTTTGGTGATGTTTCTAGGAAGAAGTTGCTGCGGCTGAGGTCGAAGAGGTTGCTACCTGTGTTCTCCTTTAGGATTTGGATGGACTCCTGTCTCACGTTTAAGTCTTTCAACCATTTGGAGTCTATTTTTGTGTGTGGTGTAAGGAAATGGGCCAGTTTCATTCTTCTGCATGTGGCTGTCCAATTTTCCCAACACCATTTGTTGAAGAGACTGTCTTTTTGCCACTGGACATTCTTTCCTGCTTTGTCAAAGATAAGTTGACCATAGAGTTGAGGGTCCATTTCTGGGCTCTCGATTCTGTTCCATTGATCTATGTGTCTGTTTTTGTGCCAGTCCCATACTGTCTTGATGATGACAGCTTTGTAATAGAGCTGGAAGTCCAGAATTGGGATGCCGCCAGCTTTGCTTTTCTTTTTCAAGATTCCCCTGGCTATTCGGGGTCTCTTCTGGTTCCATACAAACTTTAGGATTATTTGTTCCATTTCTTTGAAAAAGGTGGATGGTATTTTGATGGGGATTGCATTGTATGTGTAGATTGCTCTAGGTAGCATTGACATCTTCACAATGTTGCTTCTCCCAATCCATGAGCATGGAACATTTTTCCATTTCTTTGTGTCTTCTTCAATTTCTTTCCTGAGTATTTTATAGTTTTCTGAGTACAGATCCTTTGCCTCTTTGGTTAAATTTATTCCTAGGTATCTTATGGTTTTGGGTGCAATTGTGAATGGGATCGACTCCTTGATTTGTCTCTCTTCTGTCTTGTTGTTGGTGTATAGGAATGCCACTGATTTCTGTGCGTTGATTTTATAGCCTGCTACTTTACTGAATTCCTGTATGAGTTCTAGCAGTTTTGGGGTGGAGTCTTTTGGGTTTTCCACATAAAGTATCATATCATCTGCAAAGAGTGAGAGTTTGACTTCCTCTTTGCCGATTTGGATGCCTTTGATTTCTTTTTGTTGTCTGATTGCTGTGGCTAGGACTTCTAATACTATGTTGAATAACAGTGGTGATAGTGGACATCCCTGCCGCATTCCTGACCTTAGGGGAAAAGCTCTCAGCTTTTCCCCATTGAGAATGATATTCGCTGTAGGTTTTTCGTAGATGGCTTTTATGATATTGAGGTATGCACCCTCTATCCCTATACTCTGAAGAGTTTTGATCAAGAAAGGATGCTGTACTTTGTCAAATGCTTTTTCTGCATCTATTGAGAGGATCATATGATCCTTGTTCTTTCTTTTGTTAATGTATTGTATCAAGTTGATTGATTTGCATATGTTGAACCAGCCTTGCAGCCCGGGGATAAATCCCACTTGGTCGTGGTGAATAATCCTCTTAATGTACTGTTGGATCCTATTGGCTAGTATTTTGGTGAGAATTTTTGCATCCATGTTCATCAAGGATATTGGTCTGTAATTCTCCTTTTTGATGGGATCTTTGTCTGGTTTGGGGATCAAGGTAATGGTGGCCTCATAAAATGAATTTGGAAGTTTTCCTTCCATTTCTATTTTTTGGAACAGTTTCAGGAGAATAGGTACTAATTCTTTAAATGTCTGATAGAATTCCCCTGGGAAGCCATCTGACCCTGGGCTTTTGTTTCTTGGGAGATTTTTGATGACTGCTTCAATTTTCTTAGTGGTTATAGGTCTGTTCAGGTTTTCTATTTCTTCCTGGTTCAGTTTTGGTAGTTGATACTTCTCTAGAAATGCACCCATTTCTTCCAGGTTATCTAATTTGCTGGCATAGAGTTGCTCGTAATATGTTCTTATAATTGTTTGTATTTCTTTGGTGTTGGTTGTGATCTCTCCTCTTTCATTCATGATTTTGTTGATTTGGGTCATTTCTCTTTTCTTTTTGATCAGTCTGGCCAGGGGTTTATCAATCTTGTGAATTCTTTCAAAGAACCAGCTCCTAGTTTCATTGATCTGTTCTACTGTTCTTTTGGTTTCTATTTCATTGATTTCTGCTCTGATCTTTATTATTTCTCTTCTCCTGCTGGGTTTAGGCTTTATTTGCTGTTCTTTCTCCAGCTCCTTTAGGTGTAGGGTTAGATTGTGTATTTGAGACCTTTCATGTTTCTTGAGAAAGGCTTGTATTGCTATATACTTTCCTCTCAGGACTGCCTTTGCTGTATCCCAAAGATTTTGGACAGTTGTGTTTTCATTTTCATTGGTTTCCATGAAATTTTTTAATTCTTCTTTAATTTCCTGGTTGACCCATTCATTCTTTAGTAGGATGCTCTTTAGCCTCCATGTATTTGAGTTCCTTCCGACTTTCCTCTTGTGATTGAGTTCTAGTTTCAAGGCATTGTGGTCCGAAAATATGCAGGGAATGATCCCAATCTTTTGGTACCGGTTGAGACCTGATTTGTGACCTAGAATGTGATCAATTCTGGAGAATGTTCCATGGGCACTAGGGAAGAATGTGTATTCCGTTGCTTTGGGATGGCATGTTCTGAATATGTCTGTGAAGTCCATTTGGTCCAGTGTGTCATTTAAAGTCTTTATTTCCTTGTTGATCTTTTGCTTCGATGATCTGTCCATTTCAGTCAGGGGGGTGTTAAAGTCCCCCACTATTATTGTATGTTGTCAATGTGTTTCTTTGCTTTTGTTATTAATTGCCTTATATAATTGGCTGCTCCCATGTTCGGGGCATAGATATTTACAATTGTTAGATCTTCTTGTTGGATAGACCCTTTAAGTAGGATATAGTGTCCTTCCTCATCTCTTATTACAGTCTTTGTTTTAAAATCTAGTTTGTCTGATATAAGGATTGCCACCCCAGCTTTCTTTTGGTGTCCATTAGCATGGTAAATGGTTTCCCACCCCCTCACTTTCAATCTGGGGGTGTCTTTGGGTCTAAAATGAGTCTCCTGCAAACAGCATATGGATGGGTCTTGTTTTTTAATCCAATCTGATAGCCTGTGTCTTTTGATTGGGGCATTGAGCCCATTTACATTCAGGGTAACTATTGAAAGGTATGAATTTAGTGCCATTGTATTGCCTGTAAGGTGACTGTTACTGTATGTTGTCTGTGTTCCTTTCTGATCTTTGCTGCTTTTAGGCTCTCTCTTTGCTTAGAGGAGCCCTTTCAATATTTCTTGGAGGGCTGGTTTCGTGTTGGCAAATTCTTTTAGTTTTTGTTTGTCCTGGAAGCTTTTTATCTCTCCTTCTATTTTCAATGACAGCCTAGCTGGATATAGTATTCTTGGCTGCATATTTTTCTCCTTTAGTGCTCTGAAGATATCTTGCCAGTCCTTTCTGGCCTGCCAGGTCTCTGTGGATAGGTGTGTTGCCAATCTAATATTTTTACCATTGTAGGTTACATATGTCTTCTCCCGAGCTGCTTTCAGGATTTTCTCTTTGTCTCTGAGACTTGTAAGTTTTACTATTAGATGTCGGGGTGTTGACCTATTTTTATTGATTTTGAGAGGGGTTCTCTGTGCCTCCTGGATTTTGATGCCTGTTTCATTCCTCACATTAGGGAAGTTCTCTGCTATTATTTGCTCCAATATACCTTCTGCCCCTCTCTCTTTCTTCTTCTTCTGGGATCCCAATTATTCTAATGTTGTTTCGTCTTATCGAATCACTTATCTCTCGAATTCTGCCCTCGTGATCCTGTAGTTGTTTCTCCCTCTTTTTCTCAGCTTCTTGACTTTCCATCATTTGGTCTTCTATATCACTGATTCTCTCTTCTGCCTCATTTATCCTAGCTGTTAGTGCCCCCATTTTTGATTGCACCTCATCAATAGCCTTTTTGATTTCGACTTGGTTAGATTTTAGTCCTTTTATTTCTCCAGAAAGGCTTTCTCTAATAACTTCCACGCTTTTTTCAAGCCCAGCTAGTATCTTTAAAGTCATGATTCTGAACTCTAGGTCCGACATTGTACTAATGTCCGTATTGAGTAGGTCCCTGGCTGACGGTACTACCTCTTGTTCTTTTTGCTGAGGTGATTTTTTTCGTCTTGTCATTTTGTCCAGAGGAGAATAGATGAATGAGAGAACAAAATGCTACAACGTCCCCAGCAAATATACTGTATACAAATCAGAAAAGACATGAAACCAGGGGAAAAGAAAGGGAAAGAAAGAAAAAAGAAAGAGAAAAAAAAAAGAAAAAAGATAAAAACAAAAACAGAACAATACAAAAAAAGCAGAATGTGATCAAATATGATCAGGCTAATGCATAGATCAGTGCCACACACTAGATTTTGGGCGTATTTTGGTCTGTTAGAAAAAAGTACCTCCTAAAATTTTAAAGGAAGAAAGACATATATGTACAAAATAAGGGTTGATACAATGAAGGGATAGAAGATGACTGTAAAGATGAAAATGAGAAAAGATTTTATAAAAGGACTTGATATGAAGTTGTTTGAAAAAAGAAAGAAGATTAAAAAAAAAAAGAAAAAGGGAGATAATGTGATCAGGCAGGAGACTAGAACAGAACCATACACTAGCGATTTAGGGTATATTTTTATCTGTTAGAAGAAACTGTATCTCAAAATTTTAAAGAGAGAACAACTTATATATATATATGCCAAAAATAAGGGTAACTACTATGAAGGGATAAAATATGACTCTAAAAATGAAAAATAAAAAAGTTTTTTTTTAAAAAAAGAGATTGATAAGATGTTGGTTGAAAAAGGGAAAAAGAAAAATAAAAAAAAAAAACAGTTAACAAAAATTAACTTTGATGAACTAATGAATCATGGCAAAAAAAAGCCATGAATTCTATGTGCAGTATTCCCCAAGCGCTGGAGTTCTCCCGTTCTCCTTGATCGGTAAACTTGGTCTTGGCTTGCTGGCTGTTCGTGCTGATCTTCTGGGGGAGGGGCCTGTTGCTGTGGTTTCCAAATGTCTTTGCCGGAGGCTGAATTGCCCCGCCCTTGTTGGTCCGGGCTAAGCAAGCTGCTCGGGTTTGATCTCAGGAGCTTTTGTTCCCTGCAAGCTCTCCGTACAGGCTTGGAGGACCAGGGCAAAAATGGTGGCCTCCCAATCTCCACCCGGAGGACCTGAGAACTCGGGGCCCCGCTCCTCAGTGCGCCCCCAGAGAAAAGCATTCACTCCCATCTCCCCGGTCTCCGGCCGCTCTCCGCGCTCACCCGGCCTGTGACCGAGCGTTGCTATCTCTGGCACCCGACCCCGTGTGGAGTCTCCAAACCCAGCAGATCCCTGCGGTGCGTTTCCGCGCCGCTCCTCCCCGGGAAGGAAGGGGAGTCTCCCCGGCTCTGCCGCTTGTTGGGTCCCTGCTGGTGGAGCAGTGGCCCGATTGGGCTGAGGATCACAGTTTATGGCCACCCCGAGCTGAGAGCCCACGCCTCAGCTCCGTCTCTGCAGCCGGCTTCCCTGCTCCGATACCTGGGAGCTCTGCCGCACTCAGGCACCCCCGGTCTTTCTGTGACCCCGAGGGTCCTGAGACCACACTGTCCCGGGAGGATTCCAACCCCGCTTAGCCACTGGAGCGACGTCCCTCAGCGGAGCCGACTTCCAACAGTTCCGATTTTGTGCTCCGCGGCTCTAGCACTTGCCAGAAGCGGCCGGCGGAGGCCCCTCCCCCGCCGTCTATCCTCCCGAATATCGCCTCGGATTCACTTCTCCGCACGTCCTACCTTCCAGTAAGTGGTCGCTTCTCTGTTCAGTTGTTGCTACTCTCTTCTTTGGTCTCCTGTTGAGTTCGTAGGTGTTCAGAATGGTTTGATCCTATTCAGCTGAATTGCTGAGACCAGACGAAATCTAGGTCTCCTACTCCTCCGCCATCTTGCTCCGCCCCCGACCTTGTTCTTCTTCTTAAGAGAAGAAAAACAAGATTCTTCAACTCTCCTAAGACCTGTAAAACAAGGAGGTGATCTCTCCTCTCAGACCAAACTTTTATTTTTTTCACTGAAAAGAGATGGAAATCGCAGGATATGCATGGTCAGAGACTGGCGCAAAGGGTTTTTATGGTCCCTTCATTCCCAAACAGATGCAGTGCTGGGAAAAATTCAGATATTGCCTATACTGCTCCTTCAGTTGTCTGGGTGGTGCTCCTCATTTAACTGAAGGTTGATGACAAAGGGAGCATCATGTTTTCCAGGTGAATGTCTTTACTCTGTTGGAACATCCTCCAAAGCAGGAAGTTGTTCATGAGTCTTTTGACTTGCTCTGGGGCATAAATTATGGGCCGGTGGTGATCATTATCATAACTCAGTTGGCTCGACCAAACCTCTCTTAACTCATTTGGTTCAACAAAGTATACTTGCTTTCTAGTCTCATTTTTCTGTAGAAAATGGAAAGCTAACTCATACAACTTATAAACCAAGAGCGTTTGTTTTCCCAGAAAATTTGCAGAAATTACCTATTCTCCTCACTTACTACAACATAGAACTTATCTTCTAGGAAAGATAGTCACAAAATATTTGGAGATCCTTGGTTAAAAATAATTGACAACTGGGTATATACCCAGAAGAATTGAACACAGAGTACACCTGTGTTCATAACATTTTTCACAATAGCCAAAAGGTGGAAGCAACCCGAGTGTCCACTGACAGAGGAATGGATAATCAAAATGTGATGTACACACACGATGGAATATTGCTCAGCCTTAAAAAGGAAGGAAGCTCTGACACAAGCTACAACATGGATGAACCTTGAAGACATTATGCTGAGTGAATTAATCCTTTTGCAAAAAGACAAGCACTGTATGATTCCACTCATATGAGGTACCTAGAGTAGTCAAATTTAGAGATGGAAAGTAGAAGAGTGGTTGTCAGGGGCTGGGGGAAGGAAGGAATGAGAAGTTATTATTTAATGGGTATAGAGTTTCAGTTTTGCTACATAAAAAGGGTTTTGGAGACTGGATGCACAATAATGTAAATGTTCTTAACAATATTGAACTGTACACCTAAAATGGTTAAGATAAATTTTATGTTATGTGTATTTTACCACAATTTTAAAAAACAATCAACAATAATTGCAATCCATTAATTTCATGTGTCCTTTAAGAAAATAAAATCTGAGGGAGGCGGAGCAAGATGGCGGAGGAGTAGGAGACCTGGATTTCATCCGGTCCCAGGAATTCAGCTGGATAGGGATCAAACCATTCTGAACACCTACGAACTCAACAGGAAACCGAAGAAGAGAGTAGCAACAACTCTCTGAACAGAGAAGCGACCACTTACTGGAAGGTAGGACGTGCGGAGAAGTGAATCCGAGGCGATATTCGGGAGGATAGACGGTGGGGGAGGGGGCCTCCGTCGGCCGCTTCTGGCAAGTGATAGAGCCGCGGAGCACAAAATCGGAACATTTAGAAGTCGGCTCCGCTGAGGGACGTCCCTCCAGTGGCTAAGCGGGGGGTAGGACCCTCAGGGTCACAGAAAAACCGGGGGTGCCTGAGTGCAGCAGAGCTCCCAGGTGTTGGAGTAGGGAAGCCGGCTGCAGAGACGGAGCTGAGGCGTGGGCTCTCAGCTCGGGGTGGCCATAAACTGTGATCCGCGGCCCAGTCGGGCCACGGCTCCTCCAGCAGGGACCCAACAAGCGGCAGAGCTGGGGAGACTCCCCTTCCTCCCCAGGGAGGAGTGGCGCAGGAGTGCACCGCAGGCATCTGCTGGGTTTGGAGACTCCACACGGGGTCGGGTGCCAGAGATAGCAACGCTCGGTCACAGGCCGGGTGAGCACGGAGTGCGGCCGGAGACCAGGGAGACGGGACTGACTGCTTTTCTCTGGGGGCGCACTGAGGAGCGGGGCCCCGAGTTCTCGCCTCGTCGGGGCAGAGATTGGGAGGCCACCATTTTCACTCTCATCCTCCAACGCTGTATGGAAAGCTTGCAGGGAACAAAAGCTCCCAAGAGCAAACCCGAGCTGATAACTTAGCCCGGACCCGGTAAGGGCGGGGCAATTCCGCCTCCGGCAAAGACATTTAGGAACCATAGCAACAGGCCCCTCCCCCAGAAGATCAGCATGAACAGACAGCAAGCCAAGACCAAGTTTACCGATCAAGGAGAACGGGAGAACTCCAGCGCTTGGGGAATACTGCACATAGAATTCATGGCTTTTTTACCATGATTCATTAGTCTTTCAAAGTTAATTTTTTTAACTGTTTTTTTTTGAATTTTTCTTTTTCCCTTTTCCAACCAACATCAATTCCTTTTTTTAAAGAACATTTTTATTTTTAATTTTTAGAGTCCTATTCTATCCCTTCATAGTAGTTCCCTTTATTTTTGGCATATATATATATATATATATATAAGTTGTTCTCTCTTTAAAATTTTGAGATACAGTTTCTTCTAACATATAAAAATATACCCTAAATCTCTAGTGAATGGCTTTTTTCCAGTCTCCTACCTGATCACATTCTCTCCCCTTTGTTTCCTTTCTTTCTTTCCTTTTTTTTAATCCTCTTCTTTATTTTTTCAAGCACCTTCTGATCAATTCCTTTTTTAAATTTTTTTTATAATTTTCGTTTTTACAGTCATATTCCATCCCTTCAACGTCTCAACCCTTATTTTGTACATATATAAGTCTTTCTTTAAAATTTTAGGAAGCACTTTCTTCTAACAGACCAAAATATGCCCAAAATCTAGTGTGTAGCACTGATCTATGCACCAGTCTGATCATATTTGATCATATTCTGTTTGTTTTTGTTTTGTTCTGTTTTTGTTTGTTTTTATCTTTTTCTTTTTCTCTCTCTCTTTTTTCTTTCTTTCCCTTTCTTTTCCCCTGGTTTCAGGTCTTTTCTGATTTGTTTAGAGTATATTTTCTGGAGACGTTGTTGACCTGTTAGCATTTTGTTCTCTCATTCATCTATTCTCCTCTGGACAAAATGACAAGACGAAAAAAATAACCTCAACAAAAAGAACAAGAGGTAGTACCGTTGGCCAGGGACCTACTAAATACGGACATTAGTGCGATGTCGGACCTAGAGTTCAGAAACATGATTTTAAAGATGCTAGCTGGGCTTGAAAAAAGCATGGAAGTTATTAGAGAAACCCTTTCTGGAGAAATAAAAGAAGTAAAATCTAACCAAGTCAAAATCAAAAAGGCTATTAATGAGGTGCAATCAAAAATGGGGGCACTAACTGCTAGGATAAATGAGGCAGAAGAGAGAATCAGCGATATAGAAGACCAAATGATGGAAAATAAAGAGGCTGAGAAAAAGAGAGAGAAACAACTACAGGATCACGAGGGCAGAATTCGAGGGATAAGCAATATGGTAAGACGAAACAACATTAGAATAATTGGGATCCCAGAAGAAGAAGAAAGAGAGAGAGGGGCAGAAGGTATATTGGAGCAAATTATAGCAGAGAACTTCCCTATGTGGGGAAGGAAACAGGCATTAAAATCCAGGAGGCACAGAGAACCGCTCTCAAAATCAATAAAAATAGGTCAACACCCTGACATCTAATAGTTAAACTTACGAGTCTCAGAGACAAAGAGAAAATCCTGAAAGCAGCTCGGGAGAAGAGATATGTAACCTACAATGGTAGAAACATTAGATTGGCAACAGACCTATCCACAGAGACCTGGCAGGCCAGAAAGGACTGGCAAGATATCTTCAGAGCACTAAACGAGAAAAATACGCAGTCAAGAATACTATATCCAGCTAGGCTGTCATTGAAAATAGAAGGAGAGATAAAAAGCCTCCAGGACAAACAAAAACTAAAGGTATTTGCCAACACGAAAGCAGCCGTCCAAGAAATATTGAAAGGGCTCCTCTAAGCAAAAAGAGAGTCTAAAAGCAGCATAGACCAGAAAGGAACACAGACAATATACAGTAACAGTCACCTTACAGGCAATACCATGGACTAAATTCATATCTTTCAATAGTTACCCTGAACGTAAATGGGCTAAATGCCCCAATCAAAAGACATAGGCTATCAGATTCGATTAAAAAACAAGACCCATCCATATGCTGTCTGCAAGAGACTCATTTTAGACCCAAAGACATCCCCACATCGAAAGTGAGGGGGTGCAAAACCATTTACCATGCTAATGGACACCAAAAGAAAGCTGGGGTGGCAATCCTTATATCAGACAAACTAGATTTTAAAACAAAGACTGTAATAAGAGATGAGGAAGGACACTATATCCTACTTAAAGGGTTTATTCAACAAGAAGATCTAACAATTGTAAATATCTATGCCCCGAACATGGGAACAGCCAATTATATAAGGCAATTAATAACAAAAGCAAAGAAACAACATTGACAACAATACAATAATAGTGGGGGACTTTAACACCCCCCTGGCTGAAATGGACAGATCATCTAAGCATAAGATCAACAAGGAAATAAAGACTTTAAATGACACCCTGGACCAAATGGACTTCACAGACATATTCTGAACCTTCCATCCCAAAGCAACGGAATACACATTCTTCTCTAGTGCCCATGGAACATTCTCCAGAATTGATCACATCCTAGGTCACAAATCAGGTCTCAACCGGTACCAAAAGTTTGGGATCATTCCCTGCATATTTTCAGACCACAATGATTTGAAACTAGAACTCAATCACAAGAGGAAAATCGGAAAGAACTCAAATACATGGAGGCTAAAGAGCATCCTACTAAAGAATCAATGGGTCAACCAGGAAATTAAAGAAGAATTAAAGAAATTCATGGAAACCAATGAAAATGAAAACACAACTGTTCAAAATCTTTGGGATACAGCAAAGGCAGTCCTGAGAGGAAAGTATATAGCAATACAAGCCTTTCTTAAGAAACAAGAAAGGTCTCAAATACACAACCTAACCCTACACCTAAAGGAGCTACAGAAAAAACAGCAAATAAAGCCTAAACCCAGCAGGAGAAGAGAAATAATAAAGATCAGAGCAGAAATCAATGAACTAGAAACCAAAAGAACAGTAGAACAGATCAATGAAACCAGGAGCTGGTTCTTTGAAAGAATTAACAAGACTGATAATCCCCTGGCCAGACTTATCAAAAAGAAAAGAGAAATGACCCAAATCAACAAAACCATGAATGAAAGAGGAGAGATCACAACCAACACCAAAGAAATACAATTATAAGAACATATTATGAGCAACTCTATGCCAGCAAATTAGATAATCTGGAAGAAATGGATGCATTCCTAGAGATGTATCAACTACCAAAATTGAACCAGGAAGAAATAGAAAACCTGAACAGACCTATAACCACTAAGGAAATGGAAGCAGTCATCAAAACTCTCCCAACAAAAAAAGCCCAGGGCCACATGGCTTCCCAGGGGAATTCTACCAAACATTTAAAGAAGAATTAATACCTATTCTTCTGAAACTGTTCCAAAAAATAGAAATGGAAGGAAAACTTCCAAACTCATTTTATGAGGCCAAGATTACCTTGATCCCAAAACCAGACAAAGACCCCATCAAAAAGAATTATAAACCGATATCCTTCATTAACATGGATGCAAAAATTCTCACCAAAATACTAGCCGACAGGATCCAACAGTATATTAAAAGGATTATTCACCATGACCAAGTGGGATTTATCCCTGGGCTGCAAGGTTGGTTCAACAAACGCAGATCAATCAAAGTGATACAATACATTAACAAAAGAAAGAACAAGAATCATATGATTCTCTCAATAGATGCAGAAAAAGCATTTGACAAAGTACTGCATCCTTTCTTGATCAAAACTCTTCAGAGTATAGGGATAGAGGGTACATACCTCAATATCATAAAAGTCATCTATGAAAAACCCACAGTGAATATCATTCTCAATGGGGAAAAGCTGAGAGCTTTCCCCTTAAGGTCAGGAATGCGGCAGGGATGTCCACTATCACCACTGCTATTCAACATAGTATTAGAAGTCCTAGCCACAGCAATCAGACAACAAAAAGAAATCAAAGGCATCCAAATTGGCAAAGAGGAAGTCAAACTCTCACTCTTTGCAGATGATATGATACTGTATGTGGAAAACCCAAAAGACTCCACCCCAAAACTACTAGAACTCATACAGGAATTCAGTAAAGTGGCAGGATTGAAAATCAATGCACAGAAATCAGTGCATTCCTATACATCAACAACAAGACAGAAGAGAGAGAAATTAAGGAGTCGATCCCATTTATAATTGCACCCCAAACCATAAGATACCTGGGAATAAATCTAACCAAAGAGGCAAAGGATCTGTACTCAGAAAACTATCAAATACTCAGGAAAGAAATTGAGGAAGACACAAAGAAATGGAAAAACGTTCCATGTTCATGGATTGGAAGAACAAATATTGTGAAGATGTTAATATTACCTAGAGCAATCTACACATTCAATGCAATCCCCATCAAAATACCATCCAGTTTTTTCAAGGAAATGGAACAAATAATCTTAAAATTTGTATGGAACCAGAAAAGACGCTGAATAGCCAGAGGAATGTTGAAAAAGAAAAGCAAAGCTGGCGGCATCCCAATTCCGGACTTCCGGCTCTATTACAAAGCTGTCATCATCAAGACAGTATGGGACTGGCACAAAAACAGACACATCGATCAATGGAACAGAATAGAGAGCCCAGAAATGGACCCTCAACTCTATGGTCAACTCATCTTTGACAAAGTAGGAAAGAATGTCCAATGGAAAAAAGACAATCTCTTCAACAAATGGTGTTGGGAAAATTGGACAGCCACATGCAGAAGAATGAAACTGGCCCATTTCCTTACACCACACACAAAAATAGACTCCAAATGGTTGAAAGACCTCAATGTGAGACAGGAGTCCATCAACATCCTAGAGGAGAACACAGGCAGCAACCTCTTTGACCTCAGCCACAGCAACTTCTTAGAAACATCGCCAAAGTCAAGGGAAGCAAGGGCAAAAATGAACTCTTGGTACTTCATCGAGATAAAAAGTTTTGCACAGCAAAATAAACAGTCAACAAAACCAAAAGACAACCGACTGGTTGGGAGAAGATATTTGCAAATGACATAGCAGATAAAGGGCTAGTATCCAAAATCTATAAAGAACTTCTTAAAGTCAACACCCAAAGAACAAATGATCCAATCAAGAAATGAGCAGAAGATATGAACAGACATTTTTCCAAAGAATACATCCAAATGGCCAACAGACACATGATAAATTGCCAACATCGCTCGGCATCAGGGAAATCCAAATCAAAACCTCAATGAGATACCACCTCACACCAGTCAGAACGGCTAAAATTAACAAGTCAGGAAACGACAGATGTTGGCGGGGATGTGGAGAAAGGGGAACCCTCCTACACTGTTGGTGGGAATGCAAGCTGGTGCAACCCCTCTGGAAAACAGTATGGAGGTTCCTCAAAAAGTTGAAAATAGAGCTACCGTACAATCCAGCAATTGCACTACTGTGTATTTACCACAAAGATACAAATGTAGGGATCCGAAGGGGTACATGCACCCCGATGTTTATAACAGCAATGTCCACAATATCCAAACTGTGGAAAGAGCCAAGATGTCCATCGACAGATGAATGGATAAAGAAGAAGTGGTATATAGCCACAATGGAATATTATGCAGCCATCAAAAGGAATGAGATCTTGCCATTTGCAATGACGTGGATGGAACTGGAGGGTGTTATGCTGAGTGAAATAAGTCAATCAGAGAAAGACATGTATCATATGACCTCACTGATATGAGGAGTTCTTAATCTCAGGAAACAAACTGCGGGGTTGCTGGAGTGGGGGTGGGGTGGAATGGATGGGGTGTCTGGGTGATAGACATTGGGGAGAGTATGTGCTATGGTGAGCGCTGTGAATTGTGCAAGACTGTTGAATCAGAGATCTGTACCTCTGAAACAATGCAATATATGTTAAGAAAAAAAAAAGAAGATAGCAGGGGGGGAAGAATGAAGGGGGGTAAATCAGAGGGGGAGATGGACCATGAGAGATGTTGGACTCTGAAAAAGAAACTGAGGGTTCTAGAGGGGAGGAGGGTGGCGGAATGGGTTAGCCTGGTGATGGGTATTAAAGAGGGCACATTCTGCATGGAGCACTGGGTGTTATGCACAAACAATGAATCATGGAACACTACATCAAAAACTAATGATGTATGGTGATTAACATAACAATAAAAAAATTTTAAAAAAGAAAAAACCTGCACATATTAGTGTCAGATGGTCTCAGACCCTTAAATATATTTTCCTGAGTTTTCCTCACACCCCTCTAATCTGTATTCCTTTTCCATTCGTATCAATTCATTTATCTAAAATCAATTTAGCATAGATTAAATTTGTTAGATTAAATAGTAAGGTATTTGGTCTTTTTACACAATATTTGTATTTTCTGGCTTTTTAATAAAATTATTGCTCAGCGGACACTCTGTATGTTTGCACAACAGTCATTTCCTTGGTTCTCTGATCACTGTGGGAGTGATGAGCCGAGAGAGCACCGTGGTTCAGAGTTTGAGCTTCCAGTTCAGAAAGCTGCTTACTGACTCAGATTTGGGGCCAGCTATTTAGACTCTCTGTGCTTCAAAGTCTTTTCCTGTAAAACAACAAGATATTTGTAAAACAACAAGATAATTGTACTTATCCCTAAGGTAATTTTGGATAATACACATGGTACATTGTGGCTTATTAATATTGTTGAACTTAAGAGTTACTGAACTCTTCTTGTTGTTGTTATAGCAGATGGGGCCCTGAGATCATTCCTCTCTGGTGTGTGACTTCCTGGATTTGTTCTTCTGCAGGCTCACCCTCCCTTCTCTGTGTCAGCAGAAAGAGTGGAGATCCACCATTGCCTAGCTTCTCCTCAACAAACTTGTCACTCCACAGGTAACCAACATGAAAGCCTCAACCCCACTCCAACAGAGTTCTCTGCTACTGCCTGACACATAATAAATGTCTGCTAAAGGAAGGATTGAAGAATGAGTGAATGAATGAACCAATCAATCGATCAACTTTCAGTCTTGCTAAATGCTGCCAATATCTTAATGAAGCAGGTGAGCATGACAGATGAATGGCAGATTATGTTAATGAATGCTTTGTTTGAACTTCCTGTGATTGACAGCAATACTCAAAGACATGAATTCCATCTGGTCTGGGTACCTATGAAGTCTCTGTACAATATAGAATTAGATTTATAAGGGTTGCCTGCAATTATAATTGGGCTGAAAATGTTGAGAAGTGTGGAATATGCAGTACATTTCTGGTCCATGAAATTCCACAGATACTTGGAATGAAGAGCATTATTCAAGATAATAATCACATTGTAATGAAGTATTACACTGGCTGGCTTGGACCTATGAATTTTCTATCAATGAATCCACTCACTTCAATTTAATTCAAATTGTTCGGCATGATTGAAGACACCGCTGAGGGAAGAATTAATGGTCCTAATCTAATCATCAAAGATCTAATAGCCTAGCTGGGAGGGTCCAAGACATACCTTTGATGTGGCACTGTCAAACACAGGACTGCCCAGTGCAGCACTGAGCCATGAGGGTGGAGTTGCCCATCAGACAATCAAGCAGGAGTGCCAAGGTGTCAGAGACAGAGAAAATCCAAGAGGTCAAATGCAAGAGACCAAACCCTTAAGGCAGTGCAGAATAAAACCAACAGGAATAAATAATTTAAAGCAGTCACTATAACCTTCCTCCAGGAGGTAAAAGTGAACACTTTTGAAATGAAAATAAACATAGGTGTTGTCAGCAGAGAAAGAGAAACTAGTCAAATGAGCCAAATGGAAATTTGAGAATGAAAAAATAGAGTGTCTGGAGCACCTGGGTGGCAGTCAATTGAGAGTCCCACTCTTGATTTTGGCTCCGGTCATGATCTCAAGGTCCTGGGGTAGAGCCCTGCATGGGGCTCTGCATTCAGCAAGGCTTCTACCTTCCCTCTCCCTCTGCCCCTCCCCCCACTCATGTACTCTCTCTCAAACAAATAAATAAATCTTGAAAAAAAAAAGAAAAAATAGAATGTCTGAAAGAAAATAATTTACTAGGTAGGCTCAATAACAATGGAGATGACAGAGAGAAGAATCAGTAAATTTGAAAATATATCAACAGAAATGATCCAGGGGCGCCTGGGTGGCTTAATTGGCTAAGCGTCTGACTCTTAGTTTTGGCTAAGGTCATGATTTCATGGGTCGTGGGATCAAGCCCCAAGTTGGGCTCCATGTTCAGTGGTGAGTCTGCTTGAAGATTCTCTCTCTCTGCCCCTCCCCCCACTCGTGTGTGCCATCTCTCTCTAAAATAAATAAATAAATCTTTAAAAAAAATAGAGATGATCCAATCTGAAGAATAGACAAAAAAAAAGATTAAAAAATAAACAGTTAAAAAATAAATAGTCACAGGAACCTATGGGATAATATCAATATCACTGGAGTCCCTAAAGAAGAGGAGAGAGATATTGTGACAGACAAAATATCTGAAGAAATAATGACTAAAAACTCCTCAACTTTGGTAAAGATATAAATTTATAAATTCAAGAAGTTCAGTTAGCCCCAAACAAAATAAACTCATAGAACACCATGCTTATACACATCAAAACCAAACTGCTGAAAAACAAAGATAAAGAAAAGTCTTGAAAGCAGTCATAACAAAATGATGCATTACATAAAGAGGAACAACAATTTAAACACGACAGTCACTAGAGAATACTAAGGATTCCTCATCAGAGATTATAAAGGCAGTAGAGTAAAATCTTGAAAGTGCCAAAAGAAATGTCAACTCAAAATTCTATAATCAATGAAAATACCCTCCAGGAATGAAAGTAACATAAAGTTATTCTTGATGAAGAAAAACAGAGAATTCATTGCCAATATTTCTGCTATAAGAGAAATTGCTAAAGGAATTAAGGCTGAAGGAAAATGTTCCCAGAGGAAAACTTGGAACTTTAGGAAGGAAAGAAAAACAATAGAAGTGATAAATGTCTGGTTAAATGGTTTTTTTTCTTTTTTAAGTTCTCTAAAATATGTATAAAGGTTGAAAGCAAAAAATCAGCATTGTCTGAGAAGGTGCAAAGGTGATACATATAACAACCATAAGATAAAGGGGGAAGATAAAGGGACCTATATGTTTACAAATCCTGTATTTTACCTGAAGCCACAAAATATGATCTCTAAGTAGATTGAAAACTTAGTCATGTATATTATAATCTGTATAGCAACCACTGGGAAAAAAAACACAAACAGATATAGCCAAAATGCTAGCAAATAAATTAAAATGGAATACCAAAAAATATTCAAAGGAAGACAGGAAGAGATGACAGAAGAACAAAAAAACACAGGAGACAAATAGAAAAATAACAAAATGGTAGGCTTCATTCAACCATATCAGTTATCACATTAATTGTAAATGATTTTAAAAACACCTTTAAAAAAAAGATTGTCAGATTGGATTTCAATAAAAAACAACTATATTCCAAAAAAACCCCAACTATATTCTACTTAAAGAAACCTACTTTAATTATGATGATATACATATATTAAAAGGATGAAAATAAGCCACACAAACCCCAATCAAAAGAAAGCTGCATTGTCTATACTAATATCAAATAACTTATATTTCAGATCAAGGAAAATCAGTTATCAGGGATAAAAAGGGACAATACATAATGATGGTCAATTCATCAAGGAGACATACAATCATCAATTTGTATGCAACTAACAACAAAGCATGAAGCAAAAATTGATAGGACTAAGTGAAGAAATAGACAAGTTCACAAATATACTTTGTTACGTCAACATTCCTTTCTTAGTAATCTACAGAACAAGTAGATAGAAAATCAGTGTCGTTTAAAGAACATCTACCAGACAACGAATATACACTTTTCTAAGACACATGGAACATTCACCAAGATAGACCATAAGTTAGGCCTTAAGACAAACTTATTTAAAACGAATTTAAAAGAATTGAGTTCATACAAAGTATGCTCTTGGACCATAATGGAATTAAACTCCACGGCATGTGTTCTTCATTGGTTCTCAGAGTGCCTGGGTTGAGTTTCAGTTGCCCACAGAAGTCATTGGCTTGATTAACTCACCCTTTATTGGCTGCTTTTGTTTTTCTGTCTCACTTCCCTAATCCCACACCAATGTTTCCTGGGATCATTTCCAAATAAACTCCTTTCTGGAGGTCTGCTTCTGGAGGCCCAAGCTAACACAGCAGCATATACAGTCAATTCTCAATATTTGTGGAAGTGAGATTTTCTAAAGTCACTGCGAACACTGAATTAGCGAATAGTGAACCACATTGCTCCAAGGGAAAATACAGTTGGTTCCTGTGAGCCTCTGGTCATGACGTTTTCATCAACTAATCAATAAATAACCTTGTTTTAGGCATGTTTCTGTTTAAAGACAACTTATTTAATATACATTGAAAATTTCTTTAAGATGTAACTCATGCCAACAGCACTATTACTCATGTCTAAATGAAGCTTATCTAGCACACATATTTTCCCCATAAGACACATCACAGCCTTCTTGCAGTTAGATATGCTAGACAGCACTTCAACACTACATTTGGAGGCCATTTTAAACAGCAAATCAACACCACCAACAACAACAATAAACACACACACATATATGGAAAACGTGGTACTAAATAGACCATGAAAAAGACACTTGTTTACAGTATGAGAGCTGGAACAAGAAGGCAGAGCACCACCTTGTTCACCCTCAGCTGGGAACACGCATGTAGGGAAATTCCAATATTTTGATGCTCTGCACATGTCTGTGAATAACTGTGAAAGACCCAGGAGTATTGATTTTGAGGTTACAAATAAATTTTAGCAAGTAAATGAATTCTCAAGTACAGAGTCTGAGAATAATGAGGATTGACTGTGTCTTCTTAAAGTCTCAGTTTGGTCGTTTATGGATAGAACTTTTAATTTACTTCTTCCTTATACAGGAAGGAGCGGCCAGATAAACCTGTGCTAGTCTACAAGGATGTCATCTGCTTCCCCAACCGGGGATGCCATTCTCTGACCTCCTTCTGAGCTCTGGGATCATTGTAAATTATCTAACGTTGTGCTGAATACATCACTGATGATTCTTTTTGTCATTCCCCTTGGCTCATTTTTTTATTATAGCCATTGTTCTTGTTCTTTTTTATGCATTTGGACAGGTTGTAAGTTAAACTTTGGTGCGAACAAGAAAAACTGGGAATTACTCTGGAAACAACAGCCATTTCCTACATGTGTAATATCTATCAGTTCCAATCATTCTCAGAGCACAATACCTGAGGGAGGTTTCTTTGCATGAGAAAAGGGGTTGAAAGGTAATCCTCCAGCACAAGACTGGTTTAATGTTTGTGCCACACACACACACACACATACATAAATGTGGATAAAATATATGTGGGTGAATGAACAAATCATTCAAGCATAGGAAACTTAGGCAGAGGTGATACAGAGAGTCAAATGTTTACTTCTTTTTTTTTAAAGATTTTATTTATTTATTTGAGAGAGAGAATGAGAGAGAGAGAGCACATGAGAGGGGAGGGGACAGAGGGAGAAGCAGACTCCCTGCTGAGCAGGGAGCCCGATGCGGGACTCGATCCTGGGACTCCAGGATCATGACCTGAGCTGAAGGCGGTCGCTTAACCAACTGAGCCCCTCAGATGTTTACTTCTGAAATGTGTTTCTTCTCTATATCATAATGATTGAAAAGACAAAGAACATGCAAAAACAGACGATTCCAGAATATTATTTTTAATATCATATATTTATCATATATTTTAATAACATAGTACTGTACAGGAAGATGATACAAAGCCTACATAGAAAAAAAAGAGGATTAATTTGGTAAAGAAAACATAATAGCAACAGAGGCTTAACTGATCGCAAGCAATGTCGTAGAACTTAAGCAAGAAATGGTTATGATACAGAGCACAAAACATGGACTAATGATTTTTAATGACTAATTGAAAATATATTTCTGCTCCCCCAGAAATTTATAGATTTAAATAATACCACAGTTTCCTTGTTCCCACATTTTCTAGTTTATTTTAATGCAGGAACCCAGCAATAGTCAAATTCCTTCTCCTTGAGCTACCACTCAGTGAAAAAGAAATAGTTCAAAGCACAAAAACATTGATGTTAATTTCTTCTGACAACTTCATAAAAACATAGAAATTTCCTCACAACCTATTATCAAAGGTGGAAAATCATGGCCTAGAGAGACACTTTCAATAGCTCATCCATCATTCAACACACATTTACAGACTATCTTGTATCAAGCAGCATGTCAGGAAACAGGACCTGGGGTTTACTGTACGTGGAATTCTTCTGTGTGTGTGCCCTTGGGGGAGTAATGAGACAAACTACTAACCAGACACACAGGTGCTCTGAGAAAGAGAAGTAGGGGATTATAGGAGCTCAGAAGGAGAGAATATACCCAATGGAGGGTCAGAGGCAACTTCCTGGATAAGTTGGTAATATGAAGATTCAGAGAAACAGAACATCCCAAATTCATCTGAAATGGAAGTTTCAAGTGTGGGGCTGGTGAGAGATAAACTACACTGGGAGGCAAGGGCCAAATCTTGAGGGCCTTTAGGACAGGCGAAGAAGTTTGAATTTTTTCAGAAGACCAAGGGGACCCACCATAGGAGATTCAATCATGAGGGGAGATTGGGGAGAATTATGAGTGTAGCGTCAGGTTTACAATTTAGGGAGACCAGTGAGGAAGCAGATTGACAATGGGCTGCAGATGCGGCGCTGAAGTCAGCAAAACTGGTAAGTGGCTGGGATGGTAACTTTAGTAACGATAATCCAAATAACAGTAATCCAAACACAACAAGGGCCTGAGTTAAGGCACTGATAGATGGGAAAGAGAAAGAAGTGAAGAAATATTGAGGAGTCAGAGTCACTAGGGCTTGGCAACTGGTAGAAGTTAGGTGTCAGTGGGACAGAGGGATTCCGGGATGTTGCCAGGTTCCTAGCATGCAGTTAATGGGACAATGGTACCAAAAATCATTCCTCGTGACTGAATGTGACAGCCTTCTTGTATGTCATAACGGTATCTGACGTCTTCAAAATCAGAAATAAAAATAATCGTTATGACTGACAGAAGACTCACAATGGTAGATTGTACTCTGTGATCTTAGAGAAGAAACACGTTTAAGATAAAAATGCCCCACCACTGAGCACAACACTGTGCAGCAAACATCCTGGCTCCTAAGATTCATTATAGCAGGACACAGGTGCTCCTCCTAGGCACCTGTGATCTCCAGGGGGAGTCGGGGGTTCTCTGTACACAGAACAGCATCAAATTCGCCTCAGGCAGACCCCTCCCCTGCAAGCAATGCTCTAAAATAGGATCTGATCGGATAGGACATTCCCCTTCCACGGCCTTTTTCATTAGCACTAGGAGAACCTGATCATATAACAGTGGAGATTAGAACTTTGGATGCAGTCTTGCCTGAGTTTCTGCATTTCTTACTCTTACCTAGAAGCATTACACTGTGATCATAGGGTGGGAATATATGATTGTACTAACTGGATAACCACATAAACCAGTTATATCTTCAATGTCTCTCCCCTGCTCTCAACACAAAATCCAGACAACTTAGTGTGTCTACAGTGATCTTCATGCTCAGATGGAACATCTAACCAATGGTTCCGTTAGCTGAGAACCTGTTCTCTTTACCCGCAGGGCATCGTAATCATGTTTGAACAGCATTGCCTCAACTTCTGGTAACAATTTAACAGACCAAAGGTGGATCCAAGATGAACTCTCTGTCAGGAATGTCCACCTTCTCAGTCATTTCCCCTCACTCACTCATTCACTGGCATTTAATGGTCTTTAGTAAATACAACTAGCAGAGATGTAAATGATTTGTCCAACAGGAACAAAAAAGTCACCCAGGAGTTTATGGTTTTATTGCTCTGTAAGACATTAACGAGTTCTGTATATAACCTTGCAATCTATTCCAGCATTCTTCTCTTGTACTAACTATATAAACCAGCTCTTCAAATTGTTTTTTTACCATCCTGTTGGTTCCCTAATTAACGAGTTAAGTAAACCTTTGACAAATGCTCCTTCTACATTGTTTAAATTATACTTTGGCAAAGGCAGCTAATTTCCCAATCTTGCTTTTCCGTGTGAAATATAGTTAGCATAGTACGAGAAGTGTTCACTTTTATTATGAAAGGTTTCACAATCCAAATATGCTCACCATTAAGGGACTTCTTAAAAATATTAATATTTCTTTGAGAGGTGTTTCATCTTCTGGAGTCCAGAGAATTTCCCAGTATTTCTGCAATTTCTGACTAGTGTATTTCCATTGCCTTTGAGGGTCACCTAACTCAGCCCGGGAGAGGATCCAGGTCTTTGAGAGACAGCTCAGCCTACCAGCCACCACCTTGTACTCCCTGAAGTTTTAGAATAATTCCAAATTGTTCTACTCTGGCTTTCTGTCTTGCCCCCCACCTGCACTATTACCCAGCTCTGCCTGATGCGGCACAAATACTAATGGGCCATCAACATGAAATAGTAAAATTACTGAGGACTTCAACTCTGAGCTCTGAGTTGAAATAGGATTCTGACTACTTCCAAGTCTCAGGTCTTTGGGCAAGCCACCTAATGAATCTTTCTTGACCTCTGTTTCCACAAGGGCAAAATAGGGTGACACCATTTTTCCTATGGGATTACAGAAGCAATTACAATTAGTCTGGCTCACTATATATAAGTAATTCAGTGTCAGTTTCAAAATCTGACTGGCCCCAGGCCTACTTGGATGTTGCACCCTGAGCCCTGTAAATCACACAAATTTAAACTGAGTAAATTTGAAGAGCTAATTGGCTTTATTAAATGACTCATGAATCAGGTATCAAGCCATCTAACATATAGAAAAGAGCTCTGCGGGGCTGCAGAAAAGGAAATGTTTTTAAAGGCAGAAAGGGAGCAGAAAAAAGGAAATTATTAGCAAAGAATGCATTGTTTTTGGCAAGGTCACCCTCCAAAGAGAACAGAAGGGATTTATCAGTACATTTCCTATTGACTGGTTAAAGGTTACATGGGGGGGTAGGGAGGTACGAAACCAAAATTTGGTTAGGTATTAAGTCTTAGTTTGCTGACACAGGGTCTTACTATAAGCGACTCTATTTTGCACTTGTGGTTTTCTTTTGAGCCCAGTTTAAAGCAGTGATTTTTATTGTTCTTCAACTGGGGGAGGTGACGGCCAAAGGCCATTCCAACTCTTAAGGATTCTTTCCCAAAGAAAATACTTTGTTAAATGCTTTGGCAGAACTCAAAAATATCCACAGAAAGTTACTGACATGAAAAGACAGGTTTAAAAATATTCAGCAGACCATTTCTGATCCCCAGGTGTTCTACCAGGTCTGTAAACCTCTCATCTTTGGCGGTAAATTGTTTCCCTCCTTAACGCACAGCCCATTTTAGGTGGCTGGGGCACTGGGGGCGGGGGGTGCGCAGAAAGCAACCGCCCCAGCGCTGGCAGAGTTCCAGTGTTCCCATAACACACCTTCGCTGCTCCGAACGCACCCCGAGTAGCTCAGAAGTTCTGCGCCTCCAAGCTCTGTTTTTCCCGTTCCCGCCCGGAGTGGAGGCGCGTCCAAACAGCCCACCTTAATCCCTGCGATGCTCCCCATTCCTCCTCCTTCTCCTCCCTCCTCCCTTCCCCTCCTCCCCCTCCTCCCCTTCCCCCTCCTCCCCCTCCTCCCCTTCCCCCTCCTCCCCCTCCTCCCCTTCCCCCTCCTCCCCCTCCTCCCCTTCCCCCTCCTCCCCCTCCTCCCCTTCCCCCTCCTCCCCCTCCTCCTCCTCTCCCTCCCCCTTCTCTCCCCCTTCCCCCGACCCCGGTCCTGGCGTCACCCTCCGCGCTGGTACCGCCCCCGTCCCGCCCCGTCCTCTATTCTGACCTATCGTGTCCCGCTCCGCTCCCCGCCCCACCGCCTCCGGGCCATCCAGCTTCTAAGTACCGCCCCCGAATTCCGACCCCGCCCCCACTTTCGGGTTAGCGATGGCGCTGGTTGGGGTAAGCGGTCGACTGGCCGGGTGCTATTGCCTGAGAGCGGTCAGGAGGTAAGTGCTGAGCCAGGGGTTCAAGGTCGCCCTTGGGACCCCGGCGTCCAGAGGCGGTCGCCGCCCGTGGGAGCTGCCCTTTCTCTTATCTTGTCCCGGTAGCAACAGGGCTTTGCTTTTATGGTTTTCCAGGGAGAGAGTGAAGGCAAGTGTCCTTAAACGCGCGCCCTCTTCTTCGGCTGGGCCCGAAATGGTCCGGATGGACGCGCGGGGGTGCCGCAGCTGCCACTCTTCTCCGCACGCGTTGGCGCTCAGCCCTCACCTCCGGCCACAAGCCGCCCTGCCCTCGGGTGCACGCCGCCACCCTGGCTGCCGCGAGGTTGCCGCCGTAGTTCGCTAAAATGCGGTAGAACATCTAAGCACGCTTGGCTTCTCTGCTGAATGCTGTAGAAACGCAAGCCATTATCATCAGGATGGGGTTAAACTGCTTCCTGGGGAACAGTTCTGTAATGTTAAGTGACGGCATACACAATCTATGTAAAAATTGAGGTGGTGGAGTTATGAATGATTTTCCCGATTTTATATATTAAACGGTAGTGTTCTGTAATTTTTTTTAAAACTCACTTTACTTTTGTGAGAACTTGCACATTGAGGCCTTCTAATAGACATTTTGTTTTCCTTTCGTTTTCTGTTTGGAACTTCACATGCATCACGTAGGATGCAGTTTTTCCCTTTTTGGAAAGACACGAATTCAGTTATTTAATATAAAAATTATTGAAGACTTTATTGAATTACTAGTATTTCAGAGTTTCAACCTAGGGTTCTTTATAGTCTCTGAAAGGCATATTATTGCAGAGGGAGTGATACATCAGGTGTGGGCGTTATTAAAACTATTATTTTAATCATCTTTGATCCCATTAACTTTAACTTTATATGCCAGGGTCATCATTGTGAACATCAGTTTTTTGCTTGTGGCCCCAGTACTGTGCACTGAAATTTTCTCTTCCTCTGCCTACTAAACACTGTACCTGGTTGTGCTTGCTGTTTCTGCTCTCCTCCTAGCTGGCTGGTTCAGCTTCCTGGGGTGAGTATTTAGTTATGTCTGTTCAGGGCAGCTTCACAGATGAGCAGCCACAGGGGTTAGATTTCGCCTGGGTAGGTCCCCCATCTACTAAGAAGTGGCTCTTTGTCTGGAATGCCAATGACAGCTCATCCATCTTTTTGAACATTTCTTGTATCCTAACCCATTCTCCCCTCCTTCTGATGTGGGAAACAAAGGCAGAAGAAACATTAAATTTCCTTACCACTTACAACCCACTGACAAGTCCTTGAAACAGGCAGAGTGACATTCCTCTAGGCACTCATCTGCCTGGATGTTAATACTTTGCTAAGGGCAGAAGGCAATCTTAGCCCGACCCCCAGGCTCCTGTTAGTCTACTTTAACATATAAAAATTCCTTTGGAAACGTCCTTTATCTCTACCCCCCGAGATACGTGTTGACAATCACCCCCCAAGCTTATAACTCACAGATAAACATCTGAAGGGTCTCATGACTAAGGTTTTATTAGACAGTAATAAATGACCTTTTCCTAACAATAAATGACCTTTTCCTAACAATAGCTAGCCCCTTCAAGGTCCTGGAAACCTTGCTTCCAAAATTCCTTAGAGACTTAGGCTATCCCTAACCCCCTCCCAACTTGAAAGTGTATAATCAGCCGTCCTCACGGCCCCTGGGTCGTGTCCCCACGCTTTAATAAAACCACCGTTATGCACCAAAGACGTCTCAAGAATTCTTTCTTGGCTGTAGGCCCTGAATCCCACCTTCTTTCCTACATCACTTCCACCTGTATGTTGGGACACTCATTTTGCTGAACAGAAAGAATTGACCTGATAATAGCTTCATACTTCGTTAACAATCAGTGAGGGCAGACAGGATTTCTGGCCCTTAGGACACAAAAGACCAAATTCTGTGCAGTTGGCCTCTTCAGGCTCAGTCTCCTGCTCTCGTCCATTTTGCAGTGCCTTTCATTTACTTTCTTGCCTGTGGCAAAATTTACATGGCCATTCAGGTTCCCGCCGCTTTTATCCGTATTTAATTTGAATTGCTACAAATGTTGTGCTGGATTGTAACTTTCTTTTCCTTTATTTTAAGATTACTACAGTTAGCCTCTGTATTTATTTTTTCCGGGGGGGGGGGTCATTTTGAAAACCACTGTTGGGAGGGAAGGGAAGTATTCAGCCCTTCAAGGTCCTTCTAGCTGGATTAAAAATCAAATTGACAGAGACAGATTAACGGGAGAAAATCAAATTTAGTTTCATACATATGGGGAATCCACATAGACATGAAATTCCAAAGATGGGCAGCAGGTGGCTTACATGACTTATATTTTGAAGCTTATAGTCTGAGCTAAGGAGAAGGGTTAGGAGTCTGAGGATACAAACTGGAGCAAGACCATTAGCAGGAAGGTGAGAGGAGATCTTGGGAAAACAAAGATTGTTCCATTACACAAATAAGTTTCTTAGATAAAGAGGAATCTCTGTTAATGGCACTCTTCCTGGTACAGGCTCTTCTTTCCAATGTAAACCTAAGCAGTTGGTGGGGAGTCAGAGAGCTTTTCCTGCATCTGCTGGGCTTTGCTTGCTTTTAACTCAAAATATTGCTCATGCCAACATGGCCCATCTTGGGGCTGTTTGCCCTTGGCCCCTACACCACTAACCATTTGCAGCCAGCTTGTAAAGGGGGAGGTATAGAGAACATATTTCAGGAGAAACAGAGCATTTTGGTATGTAAGGACTGGCAGTAATTAGAAATCAGTCTGCCATTTTGCAGTCCCCTGCAGGTCCCAGCACTGCAGCTGCACATAAGCAAAACAGCAATGGGAGCCTGTCAGAAGGATTTTGAGAGTGCAGTGAATCAGGTGAAGCTGTTGAAGAAGGATCCAGGAAATGAAGTGAAGCTCAAACTCTATGCACTCTATAAGCAGGTATGTGCCTGAGGTCTGACGTAATTTAGAGACATTTTGAGCAGAAGGCTTCTCAAATAGATCTGCCGTGTGTTTTACTGAAATGCAGCTTTCATATTTTTAGGGTTTGTATTACTGCCTTTCCTCTGAAGAGTGTCTACATGAGAGTTTTTCTACATTAGTCTTTGTAGTACCGTTAAGGCAAAACGCATCAGGATCACTCTGGAGTCAGAGAGACTTTGAAAGAGATAACCACCAAAGGCATCTGATTAGAAAAAATCAACTGAAAAATTTTTTTTGAGACCACTGGGGAAATTTGAATGTGGATTGAGTATTAGGTGATACCTAGGAGTTATTATTAATGGCACCATTGTTATATAAGAAAATGTTGATGTTCTTTAGGAATGCACACTAAATATGTAGGGGTGAAATAGCATGCCGTTTGAGAATCACCAAAATGAGCAGAAGGAAGGAAGGAAGGAAGGAAGGGAGGGAGGGAGGGAGGGAGGGAGGAAGGAAGGAAGGAAGGAAGGAAGGAAGGAAGGAAGGGAGGAAGGAAGGGAGGGAAAGAGAAAGAAAGCAAGAAAGAGAAAGAAAGCAAGAAAAAGAAAGAAAGAAAGAAGAAAGAAAGAAAAAGAAAGAAAAAAGAATGGACAAAGAAAGTATGGCCAATAAATGATAGTTATTGAGTTAGGTCGAGTATTGGGAATTCATTATAATATTCTACTTTTCTACATGTTTGAAAATTTGTATAACAAAAATTTAAAACTAAAATTTTTAAGTTGTGATGTCTAAAGACAACCTTGGGAAGTCAGCTGATTTTGGGCTCCTGTGTGTGATCTATTTTCCTCTTCCCGTGATTGGTACCAGCCTCCCTTAGTGTCCTATGGGTGTGTATAGTGAAGAATTTGACATTGCTCAAAAAGAGACCAGGACTTTGCCCTTGACTTCTGGGAGGTAATCCCTAAGCCCTGAAAAGATCATGCCTGCTAAGGAGTGTCTCTGTCGGCCTGAGAGTCTTAACAATGTGATTTCGAGTCAGGGCTCCTGGCTGCGTATTCAAGTCATGCCTACGTCATGGAGCCCCATATGAAAACTCTGAACACCAGGGCTTGAGTGACCTTCCCCGGTGGGCAGTACTCCCTGTGCATTATCACACATCTATTGTGGGAGAAGTATTGTTTCCTGACTCCAGGCTGGGTTGGGGAGGGGGGCTTGTGGATCATGTTGCCTCTCACTTCCCTCTGGCAGGGTGACCGGTGTCTCTTTGTCTTTGGAAAGTCTAAGCCTCCTCCACTGCTTTTGTTTCTCAAAGGCTCTTCTTTCCTCTTTTAGCAAATTACAGGATTTGAAGTTTTTACATGTGGCCATGTAAGTGGCATGGGATACTCATCTCAAAACACTCCACCTACTCTCAAACAAGTAAAATTTAGTTGTTTTTATGGTTTCTATTTACATGGCCTTCATTTAAGTTTCCAGAAGGCCAGTGGCTTTGACACCCTCCCATCCCTGCTACCCCAAGTAGGAATCTGTTCAGTTGGCAGAAATCCACCACTGAATTAAGTGGTATTTTTTGTACCTTCGAGTGGGCTTTCAGAATATACGGTAGGTTTCCAAATGTTTGTTGTCTGGTTACTTTTGAAGATAGTTTGCTTGAATATTTTGATTGTGTGTGAAAAATGGGATCATCAGTATAAAACTAATGAACTATTGAAGTTTTTAAAAAGTACTTTGCCAAAACCGTTGTCTTGCATTGTTTTCATAAGCAGGCATTTAGAACTTACTTTAGGAACTGATAGCTGATGGCACATTTTGTTTCTCCAGTCTTTTTTCTGTTGTGTATTTTCACCTGCAGCATCAAAGACAGTGCAAGGGAAAGGTTAAGATGAATTTATGTATCTTCTAAAAGTGTTTGGGAGGGGAAGGTGCATTCACGCTGGTTGTGCATTTTATGGATCTTAAATATTTGACACTCCAATTTGCATGGACATTTGACTGATAATTGCCTCTCTCCTTTTCATAGGCCACTGAAGGGCCTTGTAATACACCTAAACCAGGTCTATTCGACTTGATCAATAAGGCCAAATGGGATGCATGGAATGCTCTTGGCAATCTGCCCAAGGTAAATTTACTTGCTACTTTGCTTTTATTTTAGTTACTACTTTGCTTTTATTTTACTTGCTATATTCCTGAAGGAAGATGGGTGCCTCTCATTATTAAACCATTGCAGATGGAACCTGTGAGATCTGGTTGGATTCTGTTGAATCAGACCTCTCTTCTTTCTTCATTGCAAGGTGCCATGTCTTAGCATCGTAAGTTTTCAAAGTGCTTATTTGTTGACCATGGGCTACAGTTATTTGTCATCTTCTCTTCAGGAAACTGCTAGGCAGAACTATGTGGATTTGGTGTCTGGTTTGAGGTCTTCGTCTGACTCCTCTAGCCAAGTGAAGCCTGAAGCAGACAAGAAACGAGCTGGATATGACACGCTGGTGATCACCTCTGAAGACTGCATCACAAAGATCATGTTGAACCGGCCCGCCAAAAAGAATGCACTGACCACACAGGTAACATGACCTGCCCTGGGAGTTTGTCCTGCTTTTCTTTCCTCCCTCTGTCTGTTTCACTGAACAGCTAGAATGTTTCAGCATCATTGCTATTTTTGTGATCTCTTGTTTGATTTATGCAAGAGGATTAGTAATGGTGCCCACTTCTTCATACAACTGAGTTGGGCATTTGTTAGTTAGAATTTGTTGGCTTTGGGTAGGTTCTGTGTGTCCCAAAAGCACTGCAACTTTCCTAGTGATGGAAGCACAAATAAATTAAATTAATACAAATGAAACATACATTGATATAAGAGAATAGGTATAGAGGTTCTCCAAGGTTGATATAGACCATCCCCAGACTTTGCTCACGTCACTTAGACTTGAGAGTGAGTACTGTTCAAGTTGCATGGGCCTTTATTTATACAAGTAGAGGGAGAAAGGAAAGAAGACGTTCATCTTAAATATAGCATAACCCAGCTCTGCTTCAAATGAGCCACCTGTCGAGAGCTCCTTTGACCTTTGAGTCTTTTATTGAATTACAATGATAATAAAAATAACCACTTCTACCTCTTCCCCTTGAAAAAAATGTAGGGAATTAATTGGATGCTTGGTGCTAAACTGCCAAGTAAAATTTGAGGGGCTAAAACCCTTTCCATTGGGTTTATCATCTACATTGTAGCAGAAAGAGCGTGATCACTTAAAATGGTGTTAAATAAGAATTCCATGAAGTTGGATATGTGCCATTGACTTAGTAAAACATTTGATCCTCAAAATTTCATTGCCTTTGCCTCATTTCTGTGTAATCATGGTGATGATGATGATGATGGTGATGATAGTGGTGATGATGGTGGTGGTGATGGTGATGATGGTCATGATGATGGTGATGGTGATGATGGTAGTGGTGATGATGGTGATGATGGTGGTGGTGATGGTGGTGGTGGTGATGATGGTGATGGTGGTGGTGATGATGGTGATGATGGTAATGATGGTGATGATGGTGGTGGTGATGGTGGTGATGGTGGTGGTGATGATGATGGTGATGGTGGTGGTGATGATGGTGATGATGGTGATGATGATGGTGGTGGTGGTGGTGATGGTGATGTTGGTGGTGGTGATGATGATGATGGTGATGATGGTGATGGTGATGATGGTGGTGGTGGTGATGATGGTGATGGTGGTTATGATGGTGGTGATGGTGGTGGTGATGATGGTGGTGGTGGTGATGATGGTGTTGGTGGTGATGATGGTGGTGATGGTGGTGATGATGGTGATGATGATGGTGGTGATGGTGATGATGATGGTGGTGGTGGTGATGATGGTGATGGTGGTGATGATGATGATGGTGATGATGGTGATGATGGTGATGATAAGGAGGTGGATAGTTATAGCATCTGCTCTTTACAGAGTACCTAGTGTGTGTCAGCCCTTTCCTCACAGAGGTTTCTTTAAATCCCACAAGGAGCCTAGTTTTAATACTAACAATAAAATAATTAGGTTAAGTAGTAACTTGCTCAAATTCACATAACTAATAAGCTGGAAAACCTAAATCACCCTAATATATCCATCTCCTAATCCCAGCTCTGGCCAGTTACCCTGTCTTGCTGCATCATCATAACCATAATAATAATGGAGTTATTTCCTCGTTCCCTCCCTCAGTGAATACGATTTCACCCTTACTCACATATTATGTCAAGTCCATATTTTTTTTTCAGTGTCTGTGTATCCGTAAATATCAACCCTCTTCATCATTCTCTCCCACACTGATGTCTTATCTGAGGTAGAAACGGGCACCAGTGCGTTAAAAGCCATAACAGCGACACCTCCAAGATTTTCAGAGACGTTGCTGATTTAAAATATTGGACCTATTGTCTTTGGCTACCATTAGAGTGTCTTGAAATCCCAACCTTTAACACTTTTCAGAGTGCCTGGGACACACGTGCTCTTTTTTGAGGTCCCAGCTGACAAACTGCTTCATGGAAATCTTCCTCTGGCCGCCTCCCATCCTACCCATGCTAGACATCAGTGCTTCCTCCAAGCTGCCTGCCGTGTCATACTTTCCACCCACTTTAGAGCTCCCCCTCTAGTAATTGCAAAAGCTCAAGGACTAGGTCTTATTTGTTCACTTTTGGGGAAAGGTGGATATATCCCCCAGTGTCCACAAGCGCACATGGCATATGATACACACCAAATAACTGTAAAACGAATGAAAATCCTTTCGACTTGGGCTGCCTTTTTGGTTATGTAAATACAACCAACATTAACAGTTGGCGCTTTGCAGAGGACAGGCTTACAGACAGACTTTTAGTGAATCCCACGCAATGGTTGTGATTTTCAGAGTTCCTTTCTTTTTCTCGTTTCCCCCATTCACATAGATGTATCGGGAAATCATGCTTGCACTTGAAGCTGCAAGCAAGGATGACTCTACCATAACTGTTTTTACAGGTAAGACATTCTCTTGGATTTCTTAATAATTAAATTTCTATTTGGGGGGATTTCCTACCAGATAGGAAACTGAGTAAATAGCTCTGAGATATTTTCCAGTACTGAGATACTCTACTCTTTTTAAAGATGTTTTAATTTTTATTTTTTTCTAAGCTTTCTTTGAACAAACCCAGTGAAGTTAGGCCCTATAATTACTCTTATTTTATAGATGGGAACACTGAAAGGTTAAGTTTTGATAAATAGTGCTTTTACTATAGTTATTTTCTATATATTCTTCACTTTTGGTTTCTATTTCCACTTTGATCCAAGCTTTACATGATAATGATAATTCCCCTTTTTCTTTTTTTTAAGATTTTGTGTATTTATTTGACAGAGACACAGCGAGAGAGGGAACACAAGCAGGCGGAGTGGGAGAGGGAGAGAAGGCTTCCTGCTGAGCAGGGAGCCCAATGTGGGGCTTGATCCCAGGACCTTGGGATCATGACCTGAGCCGAAGGCAGACGCTTAACTGAGCCGCCCGGGTGCCCCAATAATGATGGTTCCTTTAATTTCTAAAAAGGTTTTTGTTGTTGTTTACTTGGTTGGTTTTTGGTTTTCCATTTCTGTTACTGATTCCTGGCTTCACTGAATTATAATCAGAGAGTATCAGTTTTACTAGATTTACTGTTTATTTATTTATTTATT
Organism: Eumetopias jubatus; assembly: GCF_037043125.1. Classification (NCBI taxonomy): domain Eukaryota; kingdom Metazoa; phylum Chordata; class Mammalia; order Carnivora; family Otariidae; genus Eumetopias; species Eumetopias jubatus. The sequence continues at coordinate 125,763,419 of NW_028274812.1, read as the reverse complement.
TGGGGGGTGGGTAGAGGAGGGAAAGAGCGAATCTTAAGCAGGCTCCCAAACCAGCGTGGAGCTCGATGCAGGGCTTGATCTCAGGACCCTGAGATCATAACCTGAGCTGAAATCAAGAGTTGGACGCTTAACTGACTGAGCCACCCAGGCGCCCCACTAGATTTACTTTTTAAAAATCTATTAAGTTTTGTGGGGCGCCTGGGTGGCTCAGTCGTTAAGCGTCTGCCTTCGGCTCTGGTCATGATCCCAGGGTCCCGGGATCGAGCCCCGCATCGGGCTCCCTGCTCAGCAGGAAGCCTGCTTCTCCCTCTCCCATTCCCCCTGCTTGTGTTCCCTCTCTTGCTGTGTCTCTCTCTGTCAAATAAATAAATAAAAAATCTTTTAAAAAATCTATTAAGTTTTCTGTATATTGCTCCATATTGAACTCTCCACCTTGAAGATAAAGAACTGGAAAATGGCCAATTTTTTATAGCATCCAGAAACTATTCAAAAAATAAGTTCGTTCTTTTAAGGTATAGAGTTAAAAATATATCAGTTAGACTGCCTTTTTCTAATTTATGTTAAGATTCCCCATTTCTGTTTTTGTCTTCTAATTAATCTTAGACTGAAAAAAGTAACTTAAAGGCATTTATTGCTATTACATTTCTTTCAGTTTCTCCTTCATGTCAAAAAAACAAATTGCTTTAAAGCAAGTTTTTATCTTATTGACACTAAAAGACTTGTGAATAGTTATCCGTTATTATAAAATGGTCATCTTTTGTCTCACTTAATGCTTTTTTGCCTTGAAGTCAACCTTGTCAAATATTAATGCCATAACACCTGCCTCAGTACTCTTTGCACTTGCCTGGCAAACCTTTACCACCCTTTTAGCTTTCTGTCTTTCCGAATTACTTGTTACAGTCTGTGTCTCATAGAACACATTGTTAGATTTTCCCTCTTTGATCCGGTCTGAATTTTTTTTTTTTTTTTTTGTAAAGGCCCCTTCACCTGTTTAGATTTATGTATATGACAGATCTGTTACATTTTAGCTCTGGCATCTTATATGCTTACTACTTAGAATACTTCCTTTGTTTTTTACTTCATGGTCCGTTTTTTCCTTAGTGTGTGTTTTACTTCTCATGGTTTGAAAGATTTTTTCCCTGCTTTTAATAATTGCTTTTATAGCTTTGTGTGGTACCCATCAATAACTCTAGCTTGTATTTTTCCCCTTGGACAGGGTCTGTTGGTTGCCCTATGAGAGTCGAGGAAGGGAGCATGCATTTCCCGACACCCTACAGACCTCTTTTCCGAGTATATGGTCTGTTAAGTAGTGCTCCATTGTCTTCTAGCATAGAATGTTGCCCCAGAGAAGTTTGAGGCTACCATTAATTTTGTTTTTATAAGATCTTTTTTTCCCCCCTAGAAGACCAGGGGATACTTTCCCGTTCTTTATCACTTTTTCATAGAACATATGTATCCTGTTAAAACTGATTAGTAAGGCCTTGTTTTAAGTTTTCTTTGGTAATATCTCTGAATGTTTTTGTTTCAATTGGTCTGTTCTTTTTGAAAGAAATTCTAGTTATAGAAGAGAATGTCTGGACTGCTGGGACTATTATCTTTTATTTTCTCTGAATTCTTAACTCTTGTCTTCTGTCGTTTTGCTCACTAGTCTCAATCCTGTACTCTGGTTGCATTTTTAACAATGTCTGTCCTTTTTATGGCCTCTAATGACATTCTTTAGTGTTTGTGGTTTTCTCTCTCTACCTCTTTTCCTGAACGCTCCCAGGTACTTTTCTTTTCTTTCTCTCATCCGTCACTTCCATTTTGAGTCCACGGAAAAGCTCAGCTGTTAATTTTTTATATATACGTTGAGGACCAGCATAACAGTGTGTTTGGAAAAGAAGTTTTATTACTCATGAAATTATTGAAAATACTATTTATGATACCATTTGCTCCTGATAGTAAGAAAAAATTAAAGAATAAATTTATTATGTTAAAATACTGCCATAACAAATATAGCTCTTTGTTTCTCAGTTCCCTAGATATAACCGTCTAAAGCCCTACTACAAAACAAACATGTCTTCTGAATTTTTCCTTTAAAACTTGCCCTTGAGCCCATTCCAGTGTGGTCTCTACCTTTTGCTTAGATCCCCACCCTGACCTTTGTATCATTAAATCCAGGGACATTTCTTAGGCTTCATCTGACTCTTCCCGCATCTTAAACCTGTGTCTTCCCTGCCTTCCCTGCCTTCCCTTCCAGCCGGCCCCTCTGATCTGTGGTCTCTAATCTCCTTTGTAGATTCATCCTCTGCGTGGCCATCCAAAGGGAGGGTTCCTGAAGGCATAGTTGTGGGCACTGTTCTCTTTCCCTGGACCTGGCATCCGTGCCCACTCTCCAGCAAAAGTCCAGATGCTGGTGCTTCCTCCCTTGGTATCTTTGGTCAGGACACTCCCCGGGGCTCCTGACCCACGTACCCACCTGGCACTTCCTCATGGGTATCACCTCCCACATCTTTCTCTCTGGAGCTTTTTCAGTATTCCAGATGACAGTGGGTGGTTTCACATCTGCCCTGTTAATGTAGACCAGAATCCTAACATTCATGATTGACCTTGTCCCTCTCTCACCTCCCATGTCCCACCTCACTTCATCAGTAGCTCTGGAGTCAGCCATTTTTTTCTGTCTCCTTTGCACTAGTCCAAGCTGCCGTGGACTCTTGTCTGAAATGAAATAAACCCTTTCTCATCTTTCTGATTCCCTTTTGCCCTCCTCTCTCCCTTGCCTTATCCAGTCTCACTACATCCAATACAATCTTTTTCCAAATAAAAATCTTATTCCTCCTCCATTTAAAACTTCAGGGGCACCAAGACAATTCGGTGGAAGAAGAAAAATCTTGTGACAAATGATGCCAGAGCAACTAAATATTCATATGGGGGAAATGAACTTCAACCCCATCTTACACCCTATACAGAAATTAATTTAAAAGTTATGTAAGCATAAAACTCAGAAACATAAAGCTTCTAGAAGAAAACAATATCTTTGTGACCTGGAGGTGGGCAGAGATTTCTTGGACAGGACACAAAAAGCATTAACCATAAAAGAAACAATTTACAACTTGGACTTCATCAGAATTTAAAATATCTGCTTATCAAAGACAATAGTAAGAAAATGAATATACAGGTACTACAGGCTGGGGTAGGAGGAATATTTGTTATACATAAATCTGATTAAGGATTATTACTCAGAATATATAAAGAACTCCTTAGAAATTAACTTGGACACCTCATAAAAGAAGATAATACAGATTGCCAATAAGTACATGAAAAGGTGCTCAAAATTATTAGGCTTCAAAGAAATGCAGATTAAAATCACAATGAGATATTTCATCCAATGGAATGACTAAAATCTAAAAGACAGACAATACGAAATATTGGTGATGATGCAGAACAATTAGAATCTCTACACATTTCTGTTAGGAGATCGCTTCACAAAACTCTTTGGCAGCTTTTTATGGAATGAAACATATACCAGTTCAGTGGCACATCAAGCCACTCCTAAGCAATTACTTCGGATAAATTAAGCATGTATCCACAGAATGATTTGTACTCCCAATTCACAGGAGCCAAAACCAACTCGTGTCCACCAACAGGTGAATAAACAAATTGTTGACTAGTCATACAGTGGAATACTACTCAGCAATATAAAGGAATGAAGAACTGATACGAGAATATAGGTGAATCTTTAAGACACAGTTCAGCAAAGAGAATACAGACACAAGAGTACATACTATAGAATTCCGTTTATAAAATTTCTAAAATAGGCAAAAATATTCTGTGGTGATTGAAGTCAGAAAGTGGTTGTGTCAGGGCAGGGTGGGGTGGGATAGCTGGAAAGGAGCTTAAGGGAACTTTCTGGGATGGTAGAACGTTCCTATATCTTGTTTCAGATGGTGATCACGCAGGTACTTGCCATCATCAAAAATCATTGAACTGAGTGTTTAAAATTGGTGTTCTTGTATGTAAATTATGCTTTAACACAAAACACTTTCAGTGGCTCTTAGAATAAAAGTCAAAACTTCTTAATGGATCAGCAAAGCCCCGCATGGTCCATCCTGCCTGCCCTCATCCTACACCAGTTTCCCCTCTGGCTTTTTCTGCTCTGGCACAGTGGCCAGAGTTACCCCCTTTACAGGACCTTTGCACATGCTGTTCCCTCTGCGTGAATTCTTCTGCCCTTCTTCTTCTAGCTAACTTTGCCTGTCCTTCAGGTCTCAGTTCAGTTGTTCCTTCCTTAGAAACATCCCTCCCTAAACCTCCAAGTTAGAACAAATCCCCTGTTACACACTCTCATATCATCATCGAGTACTTCCCCTTTGTATCAGAGTTGCATTACCTACATTGGTTTGTATGTTTTTAAATCAATGTCCAGCTTACTCACCTGTCTGTAAATTAGGGCAAGAGCCATGGCTGGTTCACCAGTGTTTTCCAGTGCTTGCTATAGAGCCTGGCACATAGCAGATACTCAGTAATGGACAGAATGAACGAATGGTGAATCTGTTGATTTTATTTACAGGAAATGGTGATTATTTCTCTAGTGGGAATGATCTGACTAATTTCACTGATATTCCCCCTGGTGGAATAGAGGAGAAAGCTAAAAATAGTGCCATTTTACTGAGGTAAGAGTGACATTTGTCTGATCCCAGCAGACTCGTTCATATTCCTCGAAGTGGTATTTAGTACAGCAGAAGTAAGATAAATGGTTCTTTGTGTCAGTGTCATTAATGTGGCTTTGGACAAGCATATTTCTCCAGACCGCCTCTATCAATATGTGGGCCTTTATTCTATCACTTTAACTTCTGTTACCCATTCATCCTGCTGCTCTATATGAGATTCGATCAGAAAGCATAAAAGTCAACTACAGTTGAAAAAAAAAAAGTTCTCTCCTATTGAAGCAGAGAGATTTAGCCAATTCTCATTCGGCCAGAGGAATGCATGATTTCCATGATTGCTGGTAATGGGACATGTGAAGTAGTTTCAGCACAGAGGACATGAAGGCCTCTCTCCTCCTAACTCACGTATCGCTACCAGGTTGCTGATTCCCATGAAGCTGTAATATTGCGGCTCTTGTATATGCTCAGCCAGCCTTCCTAATCTCCAAGTCTGCAGCTGACATATAACCCTGACCCGGCTACCCAGAATACACGGTTGAACCAAGGTCTATGAGTTTCCATCACATGCCATCCAGATGGGTATCCAGGCTGGCCAGAGTTCATTTCAGACTCATGCTGTCTTCCTTATTGTACTTCAGTCATGCCACGTTGGGACATTTTTATTATTATTAATATTAATTATTATTATGTTCAACTAGCCAGCATGTTATTATCATCATTAGTTTTTGATGTAGCATTCAGTGATTCATTAGTTGCGTATAACACCCAGGGCACATCACCATACGTGCCCTCCTTAATACCCATCACCAGTTACCCCATCTCCCCACCCCCCTCCCTTCTGTGACCCTCAGTTTGTTTCCCAGAGTCCAGAGTCTCTCATGGTTCATCTCCCTCTCTGATTTCTCCCCCTTCAGTTTTCCGTTCCTTCCCCTGTGGTCCCCCGTGTTATTCCTTATGTTGCACATATGAGTGAAACTATTTGATAATTGTCTTTCTCTCCTTGATTTATTTCACTTAGCATGATCCCCTCCAGCTCATTTAACTATGCTTTTGTATTTCCATTTCTGTAGGGATTTTGTAGACTGTTTCATAGATTTTCCTAAGCCTCTGGTTGCAGTGGTCAATGGTCCAGCTGTAGGAATATCTGTCACCATTCTCGGGCTATTTGATCTTGTGTATGCATCCGACAGGGTAAGTCAGCCCCCAGAAACGTAGAAAGTCATGAAGTAAAAAATGAGGTCCTCTGAATTCTCTTTAATTGTTGGCTGGTAGTAAATGGATTGCACGATTTATGGTAGAATGGACTAAATTTCCCTTTTTCCCAAAGAATTACTCTTAATTTAATTCGACTTGTTTTATTTGTCCTTCATTATTAACTTTGGTTTTCCTAAATACCAGTATTGTTGTGAACATTGTCTCAACTATTATGGTTCTATATTCTAATCAAATTACGTAACAGTTACTCAAATTTTGATTTTCCAATTAATCTAAAATAGGAGATCTTGAAAGCTTGCTATCAGGGCGGGGGGGCAGGGGGAACAGCATTTTTGCATGTTCTGCAAGTGGATAATTTGATACTTTTTTCCAAGTAAACAAATTCTGGAGTTTAAAATTTTAGAATATTAGAATTTTTGAATAAGAAGGGACTTTGAAGCATTATCTACCCTAACTCCCTTTTTTGCAGATAAATAAAGTTCAGGTTACTTGCCAAAACAGTTTAGCCTTGTGTTTGCCGTTGCATTGCATTGATTTTTTAATTTCTGTCCTCACTACAGTATCAATATATATTTTAGTAGAATAAAATTTTGAAAAATCTGGAAAAGCATAAAGGGTTCAATTAAAAATCACTTCTTATCTTACCACTCACAGATAACCAGTCCCTGACTGCTGGAACCCTAGGCTGTCTCCAGTTCTGTCATTATGAACAAAGATGTGATGACCATTTGTTTTAGAACTTTTGTTGTAGAACTGATAACCACTTGTAAGGTTATCAGATTCTTAGAGTAATTTTTTCTTGTGCAGTGGTACAATTTCCTGCTCTGCAACCTTGTGGGAAACATTTGGTTTTTACCCCTGAAGAGATTCCTAGCTTTGTTTGGAGGTGTTTCCCGACTGATAGACATGACCATATTTTAAGATCCTTATCTCTTGAGTTCATTTTTTTTTTTTTTTTTACTGGATTCAGTTTGATTGGATTGGGCATGTTGTCAGACCTAAATGTTTTTAATAATTATCCCATGAAAATAGCAAATGGGATTCTAAGTGCTAGGCTGCCTAACCTTCATAGGTGGAAGCTTCTGCTCAAAGGCAGAAATCAATAGCCTGTGGTCACATCATGTGTGTTAGAGGACTGATTGATCAGCCAGTCTTGACCAGGGTCAGGAGTTCCTGACCTGAACTTAGGGATCTCATTCTTCAGTACTTAGAGGGCAAATATATCATCCTATTTGAATATTCTCCTGGTTCTCCCTCAGAATTCAAAACAGCTGTCACATCCATCATATTTTTAAGGTTTCTAAGATCTCCGTTCTATGATACAAATTGGAATTGAAATAGAAAGAAAACATACATAGATACTTCAAATGCTAAAACATTTGGCCCAGAGCAAAATATTTGACAAATAGTGACGACTACTAAGAGTTCACCCAACTGAATTAAACCAAGGTTCAATTTAAGATCAGAGAAAGACACAGAAGAAAGAGTCTGTGAAGAGGAATGCATTTTACAGGATTTATCATTATTGGCTTCATAAACAAATACCATATTAAATGTGGGTTTAACACTCATACAACCAAATTATTCTTTATTATGGGCAAGAGTTAACAATGCCCATTAGCTTCTTTGTCAGCAAATTATACATTTCCCCTATGAGGTACTCAAAGGGTAGAAGTCATAAAAATAATACTTGAATACTCACCACATCCTAGGCACTCTGTTGCTGCCCGTGATACATACTCACTTAATGCATGCAGCAGCCCTATGAGATAGGTATTTTTGTCTCCATTTTACAGAAGAGTTCACTGTGGCACAAAGAGGTTAAGAAGCTCCCAGAGTCACCAAGCAGTCGGATGCCAGAGCCTGACCCTTAATTACATTTACTGCTCTATTTCTGAAAATAAGTTAAATGCTGCTTACTGTCAGTTCTTCACATCCTGTCTGTGGCCCTTTAGCTACGGTTGGCGTTTTCTTTCGCTTTCCCACTTAATCCTCCTTAGGCTGTGACTTCTCAGTACATCTTCTTGAATAAGCTTGCTTTTGGGGGGAGGGGGTGATAGGTGACATTAGTAACTTTTTATTTTACTTTTCCCTTATATACTGCGTCTATTATATATTTATGTCTTCTAACAATATTCCTTAAGAAATAGCACCAAATCTGATTATGGGAAGTGAAGTCTAAATGTTCTGTATACATATTGTCAAGTATAAATTAATTTCCTTTCATAAGGACTTCTCATTCTCAAGAAATACACAAAAATATTTCTTAAATCAAAAAAAGGGGGGACACCTAAGTGGCATAATCGGTTGAGCTTCTGACTCTTGGTTTCAGCTTAGGTTATGATCCCAGGGTCGTGAGATCCATCCCTGCATCCGTGATCAGCAGGGAGTCTGCTTGAGATTCTCTCTTCCCCTGCCTCTGCCCCTCTCCCCTCCCTCCCTTTTTCTCTCTAATATAGGTGAATAAATCTTTAAAAAATAAAAAAAACAAGGGGTGCCTGGGTAGTTCAGTCAGTTAAGCATCCAGCCCTTGATCTCAGCTCAGGTCTTGATCTCAGGGTTATGAGTTCAAGCCCCTCACTGGGCTCCATGCTGGGCATGGAGTCTACTTAAAAACAAAAACAAAAACTGAAGATGGCTCTAGAGGTGTATCATGTACCACTCCCCGCAACCGTGTAGTGATAATAAGAACACAACCAATCTAACTTAAAAATAGTGGGCAAAGTATTATAATGGTTTCTTCACCAAAGAAGATATAAAAAGAGCTAGTAAGCACATGAAAAGATGCTCAACATCATTAGCCATTACAGTATATAAATTAAAACCACAAGACACTATTACGCACCTACCAGGATGGTTCGAGTTAAAACAACTGACAATAACAAGGTTTAGCGAGGGTTTGGAGCAACTGGGAGGGGAGTGTTATATGATACACCATGTTGGAAATTCTTTTGTTCTTAAGCCACAATTTACCACACAACCCAGTAATTCTACCACTACGTATTTACCCAAGAGAACTGAAAACACGTTCATGCAGAGACCTGTGTACAAATTTTCATTAACAGTCGTACTCATCATAGCCAAAATACTAGAAATATCACCAGTGGCTTCAGCTGGTGAGTGGATACAGGAACTGTGACATCCATACAATGGAATTCTACTCAGAAATGACAAGGAGCAAGCTACCAGTACAATAGCATGGTGACTCTCAAAAAGGCTTATGCTAAGGACCAAAGGCTACAGAATGTATGATTCCATTTATATTATATTCTAGAGAAGGCAAAACAAGGGACAGAAATCAGATCGGTGGTGGTTTGGTGGTGACAGGAGTGGACTGACTGCAGAGGGCACAAGGAGCCCTTTGGGGTGATGGAAATATTCTCTATCTTGACATGGTGATGGCTACATAACTGTGTACCTTCATTAAAACTCACCAAGCTGCCTATCTAAGAGCAAACTTGGTGTGTATATAATACCACAGCAATCCTAATTTTTAAAAAACTTAAGTATTGTGAGGGTATATACAAATAGTGACTTTTAAAAATCACATACAAAAAGTAATTGTCTTTTCTTTTTTTTCCAAATAGGCAACATTTCACACTCCTTTTAGTCACCTTGGCCAAACTCCAGAAGGATGTTCCTCTTACACTTTTCCGAAGATAATGGGCCCAGCCAAGGTAACTCTTGGAAACCTTAAGTTGTAATAAGTAACCTCTGGGGGCACCTCAGTCGGCATGACGAGACTGAACAGCGGGTAGCCGGGGTTAAGGGAAGCCTTAGCCAATTCTTGGAGGTCTGAACGTGGTGGGGTTGGAATGGAGCCTGTTTTCATTGACTGCTAGGTTTTTGTTGCAGATATATAGTTTATAAGGCTCATTATTCTGTTACATGCCCTGAATCATTATTATAGATTTTAACTTTGAAAAGTTGGGCAGAACCAACTCTAAGGCTTAGGGCATTTGACTATGAAATAATATTTTTCCAGAAGCACAACTGGAAATATAGAGGATATCCACTCAGTGAGCTCAGTTTTGTTAGAAGCTTCCTCCCTTTGTTAGTCCTTCCTCCCTTTCTTTTGGTCAGGTAGAACTAATTAGTAGTACCTGTGCTGGTAAAGAAAACTGTCAGAGCTGGACCACTGCGTAGAGTTTCCAGGGAAGGGAAGTTTGAAAGTTAGGGTGTCTAAAGTTTGGTTGGCATTCACGGTGACCTGGATTTTCCTTTTCTTTTTAGTTCTGTTTTCTTTTGCAATTGTTTATAGTGTATAAAACAGAAATTTCTAGCTGTGTGGGTTACGGGGTCAGCATCTGCTTCAGGTCCTTTCTGCGGATCTGTGGCTCCCTGCTCTTGCCTTCCCAGCACAGACACATAGAGAAGCAAAAATACTTGGCAAACCTTCCAGAGAGCCTGAGATGCTCTCAGCACAGTCTGCAAAACATTGCCCATTGAGGTCTTCACTTTCTCCCTTAACAAGAAATACTGGCAACCTCAAAAGACCGTAAGGGAACTTCCCTCTGTCTCCTGAAAGCAGTTAGTTCTGAGGTTAACTGACCTGTGTTTCATTAAGTTAAGGTCTTAATCTTGCTTTTCATTTCAGGCAGTAGAGATGCTCATTTTTGGGAAGAAGTTAACCGCCGGAGAAGCCTATGCTCAAGGACTTGTTACTGAAGTTTTTCCTGATAGCACCTTTCAGAAAGAAGTTTGGACCAGGCTGAAAGCATATTCAAAGCTCCCCCAGAATGTTAGTGTTGTCTTTTGTTTTTGGGGGTTTTTTTCCTAGTAGAAACCATGGAAATAATTTATTTGCCTTAAGAGATAATAAGCATTTAAAAAAACAAGAGATACCTTGGTTGGCTGTAAGCACATCTAAATTTGAGATTAAAAATAACCATAATAATGTTAGAAGTACTGTTTTTTTAAAAAACTTCTCAGATAGGCGTTTCATTGCTATGATACATATGAAGGCAGAGGGACAGTTCTTTCTGGGGATAACTTTGAGGAGGGGGATGGGCAGTATTTGCTGAGCACTTTTATTCTTGAATCCAGGTGAGAAGCCAGATAGGTTGACTTTTAGGAGATTCTTACTGTGTAGCACTTTGGTTTTTATATGTGATAACTCGTGACTGACTGCTCTTATATTCTTTCTGCTCAAAATGTGGTCGTGGAACCAGAAGCTTTAGTCTCTCTCTGGGGCTTTCTAGAAATGTGTGATCCCAGGCCCTCTCCCGTGTCTACCAAGATGAATCATATGCACATTCAAGTTTGAGAAGCACTGTCCTATGTTACACATACATCTGAAGACGTGACAGGATTCCGTGAACCGTGGAGAAACAAAAATCAGCACTACAGAATAGTCCCATTCCCTCTGGAATGCCCTTAACCTTATTGTTGGTTTTGTGTTTTCAGGCCATGCATATTTCGAAACAGATCATCAGAAATCACGAGAAGGAAAAGCTGCACGCTATTAATGCTGAAGAAAGCAGGATCCTCCAGGAAAGATGGCTGTCAGACGAATGCATGAATGCAGTCATGGACTTCTTTTCCCGAAAAGCCAAGCTGTGATGCTGTTACAGCAGAGTTATGCATTTCAAAGGAAGGGATGTGCTGTCATTTCTGATTTTCAGTACTCGGACTAAATAAACTGTGCCTTTTCTCAGTGCTAACATATCATTTATGGTTATCATATTTCACTAGAGCCCCAATGACAAACCAGTTACGTACCACAAGCTTTAAGAATTTACATAGGATTTGGGTCACAGGGAGTCTTACGTCTTTCCACATGAATCTCTTTTGCCAGGAGCAATGAAACATTGTGCCTGGGGTCATGCTTTGAAAAGCATTCACAGCATTGCAAGCTGAGGTCATGTTTTTGAACACCACGATAGCACTTTGCCGTCCACAGAGGGTGACGGACTTAATAGGCCCAAACACCGACAGCCTCTGGATCACTGACTGAAGGTCTTCGGTGGGTTGCATGTTCTTTTTCAACCACCTAGCAAGCAAGCAGATGGAGCAGTAGTAGTATTAAAAAAGAAACAAAAGAAAAGAAACAACAATCTTAATTCCACTAAACCCCATAAATTAATAAAAAATCCATGAAGGGAAAACTGGGTTATTTCACTGGAAATAAAAGCAGTGTTCCGGAATCAGTTATCTTAATTATTTACTACGTAGTCTTCACTCTTGTGTAATGTGGGATGTTATAAAAGGCATACCCACAAGCTACCTTAACCGTCCTTGGAACTTTCGGGTTTGATTAGTGCCATATCTAATGACAAGGACAAGGGCATAATTTCAGTGGCTACCAAACTGGCATGGAATAGTTTGCTGTTCTAAATACCCTCATTTCTCCATAGAAACATCAAACTACAGAAACTAAACATCTACAGCAAACAAGTCAATGTCCAACAAAGAAAAATCACATTGAAAGTTGTAGGAAATTGTGTGGCATTCTTAACCCTACCACGCTCCCCTCCCCACCCCAACCACCCCCCCGCCGCCCCACCACTTCCCTGCATGGTGGGGTGGGAAGAAATTCACCTAATTCCCAGCTCCCTCCCTTGGGATGGAAGGAGCAGAGTGGAACTTGTTTGTAAACTTCTGGCCTGTGTGCAGGCCACCTGAGGGACTGGTTGCTGTCTTGCCTGACTCACAGTTCAGGAGGGAGATGCTAGCATAGTTTGGATGTGAGACAAGAAACCCCAAGAGGCAGTGACACACAAACACTTGAAAGGTACAGGCTGACTACAGGCTCTCGGGTGCCAGGAAGGAGATCACAAAAAAGGAATCCAATAGAGCACTTAAGGCCCTGAGAAGAAGGTGGAGACTCTTCAGGAAACTAAGACATTTAAAAGCAGCTGAGGGAAAATTAAAAAGAAACATACAGGCCTAGACAGGAAGCATACCCAGAAAAGATCTGAGAAGTCTTGGGCTGATCCGAAGACTCACAGTGAGAGAGGGTCTTACCCATCAGTGTAAGAGAGGCTCGTTTTTGCAAAAGTGCTCAGTTTTCAACAAAGGGTCATAAGGACTGCAAAGAAACAGAAAAACATAGCAAGTCAGATTTACTAGACAAGGACTTTAAAACAAATGTCTAATACCTCAAAAGAGCTAAAGACAAAACATGGCCAAGAACTAAAGGATATCAGGAAAGCAGTATGTGAAGAAAATAAAGAGTATCGACAAAGAGGTGCACATTATTATTTTTTTAAACCAAACAAATCCTGGGGCTGAAAATTATAATAACTGAACGGAAAAATTCACTAGAGGGGTTCAACAGCAGACTCAAACAAGTAGAAAAAAAATCAGCAAACTTAAAGAGAAGTCATTTGAAATGATCAAGATCGAGGAGCAAAAAGAAGAAAGAATGAAGAAAGGTGAATGAGCCTAAAAGACGTACGGGACAGACTCCATCAAGCCAACCCCAGTGTACGTACAATGGGAGTCCTAGACAGAGAAGGAGGGGAGTGAGGTGAGAGAGGAGGAGAGAAAGGGACAGGGTGATTATATGAAAAAAAGAAGGGCTAAATTTGAGGGAAGATATGAATATACAAATCCAAGAAGTTCGATGAACTTTAAGTAGGATAAACACAAAGAGACCTACAGTGAGACACGTTATAATCAGACCTGTCAAAGACAAAGAGTGAATCTTGAAAGCAGCAAGAGAAAAGCCACTCATCACATAAAATGATCTCCGATAAGATTAGCAGATTTCTCACCAGAACGCTTGCAGTCCAGAAGGCAGTTAGAATGACATATTTAAAATGCTGAAAGGAAAAAAAACAGTTGTCAACTGATAACTCTACATGTGGCAAACTCTACATCTTCAAAGATGAGGAAGAAATTTAAGACATTCCTAGACGAAAACTGGGGATGTTCATTACCACTAGATCTGCCCCCACCAGAAATATTAAATGGTGTCCAAACTGAAATGAAAGGATGCTAGATAGTAACTCAAAGCCACATGAAAATATAAAGTTCTCCAGGAAAGGTAAATATATGCACAAATATAAAAATAGTGTTTTCATAATTTTGGTTTGCCTCTCTGCTTTTTATTTTCTATAGGATTTAGAAGGCAAATGCCTAAGATGTAATTGTATATCTATGTTAATGGGTATGCAATATATAAAAGTAATATGTGACATCAATAATGTAAGTGGAGGGACAGAGCAGCAACTGAAGTTAAGTTTGTAACAATTAAAGATATATTGTTATAGAGTGTTGTAACTACATATAAGATATAGTTAATAATCTATAGTATAGATTGTTATAACTTTAGGATGTTATTATGTAATCCCCATGGTAACCACACACACAAAAAAATACCCATAGAAGATACACAGAAAGAAATGAAAAGAGAATCAAAATGCGTCAGTACAAGAAATCAACTAAGGACAAAGGGAAGCAGTAATGGAGGAAACGAGGGATGAAAAAATAGGTAAAACATACAGAAAACAACATGGCAAAAGTAAGTGTTTCCTTATTAGTAATTACTTCAAATGTAAATGGATTAAACTCTCCAAAAACCATAGACTGATAGAATGGATAATAAAACCAGTCAGGATTCAATTATACACTGCCTACAAGAGTCTCACTTTAGATTTAGGGACATTCATGGGTTAGAAATGAAAGGATGAAAAAAAATATTCCTCGCAAATAGTAAGCAAAGGAGAACAGGGACGACTATACTAATTTCAAAGAAGAATAAAAAACTCTTAGATAAAGACATAATATAATGGTAAAAGGGTCAATACAGCAAGAAGATATAACAATCATAAACATTTACATGCCAAATATTAGACCTTTAATATGTAATAATAATACATAATTGTATATATATCCACACACACAATGTGTGGTATGACATAAGGGCAGACTTATAAACAATGGAATAGAATAGAGAACTCAGAATAAACCTTTGCATATGTGATCAAATGTTGTTGTTGTTTTTAATGATCAAATGATTTGACAAGGGTGCCAAGACCATTCAATAGGGAAGGGATGATCTTTTCAGTAAATGGTGGGGAATTTTTGTATGGATAAAACAAAATGTGTTATATACAGACAATGGAATGTTATTCAGCCTTTAGAAGGAAGGAATTCCTGACACAGGCTACAATATGGATGAACCTTGAAAACCTGCCCAGTGAAATGAGCCAGACACCAGAGGACAAATACTGTATGATTTCACTTATTTGAGGTGTCTAAATTAGGCAAATCCATAGAGACAGAAAGTAAAACAGTGTTTGCCAGGTGCTGGAGAGATGAGGGGAGAGGGAGTTAGTGTTCAATGGGGACAGAGTTTCAGTCTGGGAAGATGAAAACTTTCTGGAGATGGATGGTGATGATGGTATACACAGCAATGTGCATGTACTTAATGCCCCCAAATTTACACTTAAAAAAATGGGAAAAATAGGAAATTTTATGTTATGTACATTCTACCACGATAAAAATATTTTTAAAAATAATACAATTCACTATATTAATAGAAAAGATAAATATGATCAACTTGATGGATACATACAGAGAAAGCATTTGACAAAATTCAGTATCCATTATGATAAAAACTAAGCAAACCAGCCACAGTCATGAACTTCTTCAAACTCATAAAAGTAACCTGCAAAAACCAATAACCAACAAAATACTGAATTATTTTCCCCTGACAATAAGCACAAGTACAGGATGCCTGCTTTTACCAGTCCTAGCTTTTAAGGAAAGCAAATGAATGTTCATAGAAGAAAATGTGAATAAATAGATCATTTCTTATGTTCTAACAATTGAGCTATCTTTTCAGAAACCACACAAACTAAAATGTAAATTAAAATATATTAGTTCATGTCAAGACATTATGGCCTGAAATTGAGGTATACAAACTTTCCATGATTGTGAAATTGTTTTTTTCTTTTTTTTTTTTAATAGGCCTCCAGAGTATGGTCAAATAATTTTAACTCAAGTAATCAGGAATCATCACTTAAAATAACTTACACCCTTAATCTGGATGCAAATTTAGGGCCTTGTATTGTCCAAGAAGAAAATACCACCATTCTAATTCTTTTATAACATATCTTTGCCTTCTTCAAATATGGACTTTTAAGTCAAATTGTCAAGTTATGCCACTGAGGACACGGGGGGGGAAAAAGTAGACAAGGACATTACTTCCATAGAACAATGGTCCCAGTGGGAGCATCCCGTACAGGCAAATTCATGAGCTGGAAGTCTCTCCCTGTGTCTGCTACTTTCAAAGCAGAGAGAACTCTCTCTTTATAGCAAATTATATATTTCTCCTGTCAGCTTGGCAACATTTTTAGAATACCTACTAAGTACTGAGTAGAAATTCTTTATTAGGTATTGTACAGCAACATGCGGCAATACTAAAGAAACAATATGGAGACATCATCCGTCTGGCATAATTAGGGAAGGAAGCAGACCAACAAAGATAATTTGCCAAGGAACCAAAGCTTATAACTTGCTTTTTTTTTTTTTTTGGAGAGAGAGTGCGTGAGGGGGGAGAGGGGAGAGGGAGAGGATGCATGAATCCCAAGCAGGCTCCACAGCCAGCACGGAGCCAGACACGGGGCTCAATCCCAGGGCCCTGAGATCATGACCCCAGCCAAAGTCAAGAGTCAGACGCTTAACCAGCTGAGCCACCCAGGCACTCCCAAAGCTTACAACTTCAGGTGTCAGAATCCAGGCAATTCCGCATCCCCACTGTTACCACCTAGTCTGAGGCCCACCACCCCTCTCCTGAGTCCACCCTTGCCCCCCTACAGGCCAGGGAGGGTTCAGATCAGATTGCATCACCCCTCTCATTAAGACCCTGAAATGGCTCCCATTTCTGTCCAGGTAAAATCTGGCAGACTACAGATCAAGCCAAATTTCTACTGTTTATGCTGTTAGACCCTAGGCTGCTGGTCATGCTGGGGGTGAGCTGGTGTTTCCTGACTCATGCAGTGTAAAAGAGCTACAGTTCAGTGGTTGGCTCCCTCTCCAAGAATCCCGTTGCAGCCCTGCTAGATCTCTGCTCACCAGCTTGCAAGGCAATGGCTCCTGGGGGACCCACACACCTGCTCCTCTCTCCCCGAGTTTTCTCTCAGTGAGGGCTCCTCCAGACACTTGGGTGTGTGAAAATGGGGCTTATGTGCTTTAATACATAGCCATCCTTGTTTTCAGGCTTCCCATGTATCTCAAAGACCACATTAAATCATTTTTTAGCTGTCATAAAGAGAGTTTGTGGTCATCCTGGATATCTCTAAATATGTTGGCGGCAGACAAAAATCAGACACCTACCTGACAAGTATGGTTGACATCGGAGGTTCCTCCATGTTTTTATTCCACAAGAGGCATTTCTTCCACCCGTGATTTGCATTATTGATGGATTTTCTTTTCCACAGGGGCATGCTACTTGGCTTTGGGGTCATATTAATCTCTTTTGGAAACTCATGTCTTGCTAAGATCCTTTCTAAGCCAGAGAATTCAGAATTCTGACCTGGTAATAGAAGAAACATTAATGCAATTCGGCATGTGCCTTTTCATCTTTGCACAGCAAGAGTAACATGGCACTCACTTGAGAAAGAATATTTATGCCACTACATAATTGCTATTGAGCTCTGCCATCCCTTCTCTGCAAAAATATTACTGAGCAACACTGAGACACTAGCCTGGTCCTGGACATCTGATAGATGCACAGCAAATGAATGAGTGAATGAACCTACAAACCAATGTGCTGGCAGCACCATGAATACTGAAGTCTATTTAAGCAATCCGTGCCTGTTTCTCAAATTAATGGCAATTGAATGCACGATTATTTTTATCTTCGGAGATGTTAACCACACTCTGCATTTACATCACATGCACTGCTTCACGTTGGGTGTGTTTGGGGCCAAACACTCGTTTGGCCCCAAACCAAGTGGCTCATCTCAATGGGACAAAGAGCTTGGGTCAGAATGTAATTCAATACACTGCATCCTTCAACAAAACAGTCCTGCTACCAAAAGGAAGGAAGAGAGGGGCGGAGGGAGGGAAGGAAAGGGAGTCAGTAAAACTACATCGTGGATTTAGTGACATGACTGTCTTACACTGTGGTGTAAGCTTCTCTCTTTGCCAACTGGCAACAATTTGAGAATCAAAAGCCAGTGTGCAGGCTGCTCTGTGCGTGGCTCTGCAATCCACATGGGTGTATGAGAAACTAAGACACTGCCATCAACCTAATGCAGGAAGAGGAGCTGAGCCCCAGTGATTCAGGGTGACCCTGCATAGGAATTGGATCAGAACTCATCCAGCCTCCCTTGTTTCTCAGACTGAACCACTGATGGTCCCTCCCAGACGAGGTAATTGGCACAGACCCCAAAGAACCAAGAACTGGCCCAAGGGGCCATAGCTTGGCAATCTGATGAAATGATGTAATGATTAATAGATTGCTCCTTAGAGGCCTGAAAATCCTTCCAAGTGAGTCAAAAACAGGGCTGGAATCCGGGGCTTCTTCCCGGAGGTCTCAGGCCTGGCCCAAACAGCTTCCACATACTGCTCTTAGAGGCAGTTTATTAGCTCAGGATCCCGCAGTGGGGCATCCAGAAGCTCTCCCAGGCACTGGAATGATGGGAATAGCATATGGTTTGCTTTGGTTGTCAGAGGTCACAGCTAAAGTTAATATAATATTAAACCGAATTAATTACCCAATTCAGGTATTCGATGACATCCAGCTAAAATATATATATATATTTTTGCCTCAAATGAATTGTTTTTTATTGTCTTGTTGTATATACATACTTTGGAATTGTAAACTGCTTCAAATCCTTTATGTAAGTAAACAGGAATAAATTAGAGAGACTAGTATTTCATAAATATTACAAATTATCTTATCCTCCAGTATTTAGTACTGCACACCAAAATGAGATAAAAACTCAGAACTCACTTTCAATATTTAACTAGGTCTTATTGCTGGCCTTCTTTGAAATTATAAGCAAGTTTCCTGGTTTTGAAAGAAAGTACAAAAATTATAAGGATGCCTCAAGACATTATTGGAAGGAGAGGCACCTGGGTGGCTCAGTCAGAAGAGCACGTACGTGACTCTTGATCTCGGGGTCGTAAATTTGAGCCCCACGCTGGATGTAGAGATTACTTAAATAAATAAAACTTTTCAATTATGCAACCTCCCAAAGTATCTGGAGTGGGGGAGCAGGGAATTAGCCAAGAGAGGCATCTTCTTAAGCATTAAAAACAACATACAAAAGCTTTAAACTTCCTCCCATGTCCTACTTTTTGGTTTGGTGCCAGTCGTTGAAAGGACTGGTTTGGAGAACGTATTAAACATCATCAAACCAATCCTAACGTGATCTCAGGATAGCTCCTTACCCCGCTGTGCTGGGATGTAGGTGGGGTAGGAGGAAGAAGGTCACTCACAGAGGCTTGTGGTGTTTGGGGGACAGTTATGTGGGCACGGTAGGTCCAAGTGCATATAGTATAATGGATCCTCCTTCCTCATCTTATGTTGTTTGTATGATTTAAGTTCCTATTATTTAAAATCCAGAAAAAAAGACCCTGTGTTTCTAACTACAAATCTTCAGTTCTTTTTTTTTCTCTTTCTTTCTTCTTCTGATGGCTCTGGGTAACAAATATAGTTTAATACAAGTAAAGCTTCCCTGCAGGTGCAGATGGGGGTGGCACGAGAAGAAATAAAACCCATTTTTAAGGTAAGGTGAAATTTCAGCTAGATGGAAGGCTTTAGACATGTAGCAGTGAGCCATTGGCATCCATTATTGAATTCATAATCTGACAGATGAAAGTGTGAGAAATAGGGTAATCTCTTGCATATGTACCTTCAAGCCTTCACTGGAAATGGCATTCTGGAAATGAAGCAGCCTTTCAGTGAAGAATTCAGGGTCTCAGAGGCTAATGTCCCCTCAATGACTGGATTCTGCCTCAGACCCAGGACTCTGAGGAAACATTTCTTCCTCCGAATGCCATTCATGTCAGCTACGTCATGCACTTTCAACTGACTTCCAACCAGTGAAGAGACCCTGCAGCCCAACCCCTCTGAAACAGAGGGACCTCAGTGATCATGAGCAGAGGTTTTATCTGGCAGGAACACTACCAGTGGCTAGAGGGGTATCAATACCTATCAGTGTCTACATTGGGAGGCTAAGGGAACAAAATTGAAATCAACATATAACTAGACTATCACTAGAAAATCAAAACCCGCTTCTCCAACCTCACATAAACACTGAATGCATTTTCAATGGTAAAATTGCATTTTCATTACAAAAATACATGAAAAGATTTCCATTGGAATAAATAAAATCAGACAACTTAAAGTAGTATACATAGTTAAAGGGAACATCTTCATTCCTCTTTCTCTAGAGGTAGCCACCGGCCTGAATGTGATGTGTCTCCTTCCAGAACTCTTCCCTCTGCATGTACATACATGTCTATATGTAGAGGTATACAGTCTTCTTTTGGTATAAATGGAACCGGTGTTTCTTATTTTGCAGCATATTTTTTAATATTCTACAGGGCATTTTATAAATATTTTAACATCAGCTTCCTTTTTAATAGTATTCCACAATACGGATGTATCCGTTTATTTAATCGTTCTGCTATTGAATGACATGAGGCTGTTTACAATTTGTCATCATGATAAACAATGCTTCAGCGCACACACTCCTTCCTGCATCTGTGTGCACTGGTGCAAGAATTTCTCTAAGACACTAACTAGAAGGGGAATTGCTAAGTCAAAAAGCATGAGTATGTAATGGGATGTTAAAATGTGAGTTTTTCTGTTGTCTCAGTTTTGTCCTAAGGCCACACAGTCAGAAAAATCTGGTAGGTGGCTGTTACCCACCTATGCACAACATACCTATGTGTACAAGAAAAAGCTAAACATGGGACACCTGGGTGGCTCAGTAGGTTAAGTGTCTGCCTTCGGCTCTGGTCATGGTCCCAGGGTCCTGGGATCGAACCTCACATCAGGCTCCTTGCTCAGCGGGAGCCTGCTTTTCCCCCTGCTTGCCGCTCCCCCTGCTTGTGTGCGCGCACTCTCTCTGACAAATAAATAAAATCTTTTTAAAAAAACAAACAAACAAGAAAAAGCTAAACATTCTTTAAGGCATGTGGAGATTTCTTTAGATCGAGTTTTTGAAATGCTGTGCACTGTAGCATCTCTCCTCCCCCTGGCAACTGAAGGTACTTTAAGAGAACTACCTGGGATCCACAACTCTATGGTCAACTAATCTTCGACAAAGCAGGAAAGACTATCCAATGGAAAAAGACAGTCTCTTCAACAAATGGTGTTGGGAAAACTGGATGGCAACATGCAGAATGAAATTGGACCACTTTCTTACACCATACACAAAAATAAACTCAAAATGGATGAAAGATCTAAATGTAAGACAGGAACCCATTTTGATAATACTAGAGGTGAAAAACAGACAGCAACCTCTTTGACCTTGACCACAGCAACTTCTTGCTAGACACATCGCTGGAAGCAAGGGAAACAAAAGCAAAAATGAACTACTGGGATAAAAAGCTTTTGTACAGTGAAGGAAACAATCAGTAAAACTAAAAGGCAGCCTATCGAATGGGAAAAGATATTTGCAAATGACATGTCAGATAAAGCGCTAGTAAGCAGAATCTACAAAGAATTCATCAAAATCAACACCTAAAAAAACAAAAAGTCCAGTCAAGAAATGGGCAGAAGACATGAACAAATATGTCTCCAAAGAAGACATCCAAATGACCGACAGGCACATGAAAAAAAGCTCAACATCACTCGGCATCAGGGAAATCCAAATCAAAACTACAGTGAGATATCACCTCACATCAGTCAGAATGGGTAAAAATCAACAACACAAGAAACAACAGGTGTTGGCGAGAATGTGGAGAAAGGGGAACGCTCTTGCACAGTTTGTGGGGATGCAAACTGGTGCAGCCACTCTGGAGAACAGTATGGAGGTTCCTCAAAAAGTTACAAACAGAACTACTCTACAGCCCAGCAATTGCACTACTAGGTATTTACCCAAAGGATACAAAAGTGCTGATTTGTTTGTGTTTTTTTTTAAAGATTTTATTTATTTATTTGAGAGAGAGAGCACATGAGAGGAGGGAGGGTCAGAGGGAGAAGCAGACTCCCTGCTGAGCAGGGAGCCCGATGCGGGACTTGATCCCAGGACTCCAGGATCCTGACCTGAGCCGAAGGCAGTCGCTTAACCAACTGAGCCACCCAGGCGCCCACAAAAGTGCTGATTTGAAGGGGCACCTGCACCCCAATGTTTATAGCAGCACTATCAACAATGGATAAAGATGTGGCATATATTTACAATGGAAAAAGAATGAAATCTTACCATTAGCGATGACGTGGATGGAACTAGAGGGTATAATGCTAAGCGAAATAAGTCAGTCAGAGAAAGACAAATATATGGTTTCACTCTTATGTGGAATTTAAGAAACAAGACAGATGAACATAGGGGAAGGGAAGGAAAAATAAAATAAGATAAAAACAGAGAGGGAGGGGCACCTGGGTGGCTCAGTCAGTTGAGCACCCGACTCGTGATTTCAGTTCAGGTCACGATCTTGGGATCAAGCCTCGTGTCAGGCTCCCTGCTCAGCGTGGAGTCTGCTTGTCCCTGTCCCTCCCCCTCAGCCCCTCCACTTGCTTGCTTACTCTCAATCTCTCTCTATAAAATAAATAAAATCTTAAAAAATAAAAAAATCAGAGAGGGAGGCTCTCTAACTATAGGAGACTGTAGTTAAGAGAACAAACTGAGGGTTGCTGGGGGGGGGGATGGGCTAGATGGGGCTAGGCATTAAAGAAGGCACTTGTGTTGAGCCCTGGGTTTTATATGTAAGTGATGATTCACTAAATTCTACTCCTGAAACCAATACTACACTATATGTTAACTAATTTGAATTTAAATTAAAAAAAATAATAAGTAAATAAATAAGAGAACTACCTGAGGAACTGGGCTGTGTCCCCTAACACCTGATGTAGTCATTTCCTAGGACTGCCATAATAAAGTGCCACAGTCTGGGTGGATTAAAACAAAAAATGTATTATCTCCCAGTTCGGGAGGCTGGAAGTCCGAAACCAAGGTGTCATCAGGGCTGTGATCCCTCTGAAACCTCTAGGGGAAAGGTTTCTTCCTTACCTCTTCCTAGGTTTTAATATTTGCTGGCAATCCCTGGTGTTATCCTGACTTACAGATGCATCAGTCCAATCCTTGCGTTTGTTGTCATACGGCCATCTCCTCCCTCTGTGTCTCTGTCTTCTTACAAGGGGAGTCATATTGGTTTAGGAACCCACCCCACTCCAGTTGACCTCCTCTTAATTACATCTGCACCTCTCTCAAGACCCTATTTCCAAATAAGTTCACATCTTGGGATACTGGGGGGTTAAGACTTCAACGTATCATTTTGGGGGACATAGCTCAGCCCTAATACCTCAGAAAGTATAAGATAATTGGTTAGGACCACAGCTGCCTGTGGCCACAGAGACACAAGGTCAGTGTTGGGAGTCACTTGTATTTTCACCAGCTGGGTGAAGGTATGAAGGACAGGGGGTCAAGTTTTCTACATGTTATATGCGAAGCCCCTGGAAATGGATTAGTTTTGAGTCATCTTGAATAGGCTCTCAAGAGGGCTTCTGTCACCCAATGAGGCAGTCTCCACTGAAACACGTTGGGAGCACAGCCTACAGAAGCTGGGCCAGGGGTGGGGATGGAGGAGGGGAAATGTCAGCAGGAGGCTGAGTGAATGAGAGATCTCCAGCAAGGGAACCCACCAGACGCCCGGGAAAGAAGAGGCCAGCTTTGGAAAGCTGTCACCCCTAGAAGGCACGAATGACAGGTGACAATCTGATATTTCACATCAAGGAAGTCTTTTCAGTTCTTCCCACCCTCACCCTTGTCAACCCAACAGCAGCCAGTGAGCGGGGATGGAATGATAAAAAAAAAAAAAAAGCCCCACCACATCGCAGGTCAACTCCCAGTCTCTGAGTCTATGTCACGCCAGAGCGATGGGGAGCAGAGAGGTCTTTACTCTGGTTGAGGGTTTAGAATGTGGGCATTAGAGTGGACATTTTGTTATCTGAATGAATACGACCAGGAAAGCTCTGAGATCTGCTTGTAGTTTCACCCAAAGCTGATGAGCAAAGAACAACAGAATGGGCCAAAGGGGAAGTTGTGAGTAAAAAGAAAATTAGTTTCTACTTACTCTTTGCCCAGTTCAACTCATTTAAGAAGCCAGTAACAACATCAAGAACTAATGATGTAATATATGGTGATTAACATAACAATAAAAAATTAAAAAAAAAGAAGCCAGTAACATACATTTTAATTTTGACAAAGACTTTCAAATTATCTTCAAAAAAGCCTGAATCATGATTAACATAACAATAAAAAATTTAAAAAAAAAAGAAGCCAGTAACATACATTTTAATTTTGACAAAGACTTTCAAATTATCTTCAAAAAAGCCTGAATCAGTAAGCATGCTAATAATGATTGGGAGGGTATTAATTTCCCCACATGTTCATCATTATTGATCTTTCAAGATTTGACCAGTACGATGGCCTAAAAAATGCCACCTTGATTTATCTTCTGCTTCCTTGATTACCAGAGTGTTTGAACATCTCTCATGCTTATTGATAATTTGCATTTCATCTTGTAAATTGCCTATGACATATATCACTTGTAGTAGGTTCCTTATATTTTCCTTAACTATTTTTATGTAATTGTTAGTGTAATCTGGATGTTGGGGTCAATTCATAATACTGTGCATTCAGGGACCAGGGACTAACCAGAATACAAATGGACAAATTTGCCATCAAATCTTCCTACCCCTGACTTGTGTCTTAATCACTGTGGTAGCTCCTACTTTGTTTCTAAGTTCATGGGCACAAGTGGCTACCAGCTACCTTTGCCCTTCCCTGAAGCATAAACAATTCAGGAGGCAGGCTCCACCCAATTCTGCAAATCAGTTCAGTTATCAACTGCCCTGATGGAATTCCAGAATTGGAGGGCCACTCCAAACTCCAGAAAGGGAAAGTCATTTGTAATCTTCGGGGGGAATATCCGGCTTCTCTCTGGGGTGGTACAAATGGAGGAAGAAGCAGCGGGAAAGAGAGCAAAGGAATAAACATCAAAACCCCACCTTCAACTTGGAAGTTCTCTCACTCATCTCAAAATCACATCTACACCTGTAAATTTAGTGGTAATTTCCCACTTAGTCCGGTTTCCATCATTCCACAGGTAAGCTTTGCCGAAAGAGGAGTGACAGACCTATCTCCGTTCATAAAAGACCAGTGAAAGAAAAGGAATGTGAAGGAGTGATGGTGGAGTCCATCGCTGGGCACGCTATCCACGGGTCCATGGGTCTCAAGGACGGACCACACCCGCCATGTAGAGAGGCAGTTCTTGGGACACCTGGGTGGCTCAGTCAGTTGAGCATCTAACTCTTGATTTCAGCTCAGGTCATGATCTCAAGGTCATGAGATCAAGCCCCCTGTGGGGTTCTGTGTTCTGCGGGGAGTGTGCTTGGGATTCTCTCTCTCTCTCTCTCTCTCCCTCTGACCTTCCCCCAGCTCTCTCTCTCTCTCTAAAAAAAAAAAAAGAAAGCTAGTTCTTACTGGTGGCTAAAAGAAGAAGTTTGCGCCAAGATAAAGTGTGTGCTTGTTAAAAGAGCTCACACCACCCTCTACCCACGTACAATTTTGTTTGTCCTCTTCCCTCTTGTAGGAATAAAGTGTCTCCATCAGATGGTTTGGCAGCAGTCTGTGAAGGTTGGACAGAGTCTCAAAGGTGTGATGCAGAACCTCAGGCTGTGCGTAGTTTTTGGGTGTCTTCAGTTTGTCTAGGAGAGGAAGTTTCAGTGTGAAGTGGTTGTTCTTGGCCGTCCCCATGACCACCCGCCGGAGTTAGAAGCACAAATAAAGAATTGGAAGGGTGGAGCCCCTTGCCGTTGTTATTTCTCCATGCTTTTGTACACTCCTGAGGAGATGCCATGGAATCCCTTTTCTGGTCTCTGATCGCTTAGCGTTCTGAGAGTCACAATGGCCTGGACCTTCGCCTGGAACCCTGAGGGCTCATCTGATCTTCAAACCAGAAGAAATCAGCCAGTCAAAAACACCTTGCCAAGTCTTACAGGGATTTCAGGCAGAAACTCCGGTTTCCTGTCTGAACATGAGCAAGACCTGAGGAAAGCAGGTGCTTTCCTGAAGGGAAGAGGGGAAGCCAGGGTGCACACCTCCAGTGCTCTTTCTCCAGCTGGCGCTCCGCACGGGCCATGCACCCTGGGCACATGTAATTCAGACTCCACAGATCCTCGGGGCCCTGAGGGAGAGCGCTTACATCCACACAGTTCTTGAGCAGAACTGGGGAAAGAGCTCCATCGCCCAAAACTGTGGAAATGTCCAGATTAACACAGGTAAGAAGCCAACCTGCTGCGTGTTCTCTTATCCAAACTGACAAAGGAAACAAAATGTTCAATTCTAGCTTGAGCGGCAGAAGCCATTCTTCACTGTGGACCCTGAGCCGAAGTACTAAATCACCTTAAGCCACCACACTCAATGGCATAGCCCTGAGCCAGATAGAAGGTGCCAAGAGCTATTCCCAGATTTGGGGCAAACGTGCAAATCATAAGGGTTGTTCTAGCTACTCCTTAATCTCAGCATGCTCCACCCAAGGAGCCAGGTTCACTGTCATTGCCCTGTCCCGTGCACTGGCTGGGAATCATACCTCAAAGTGATCAGGGAGCGCCATGGAAGCCAGGCATGCCAGGGCAAGAGCTGGGAGTGTTTGCCAGCTTTTTACCGAACTTAAAAACCCTTGACCAAGACTATAAAAACTTCAGGATTATATCGTAGGGTACATTAGTGCCCAGAGCGGAAGATACCAACTTTCACTTCTTAACTTTCCAGTTCAGTTTCCATTTGCAAACTTTAAAAAGTAAGACTTTTAAACATACACAAAAAGGTATACTTTAAATAAACTTAAAATATGATATAGAATCAGAGCCACTCGAATAGAATGTGATTCTCATAATGTCGTAGGTGTTTTTGGAAAGAGAAGGGAGCTGGTGGAAGTGAGGGTGGTAGAATATTTTGATAGACCGAGACTTCTTTCTTCCAAGCAAACTTGAGTGTATTACTCTAAATATTTATATAAATCGAAAAGAACAAACCATATTTTAAGCCATTCAACAGGCCAAGGAAGTGATATATTAAAATTGATTCTTTATACTGCATGAAAAAATATATAGATATATCAATATATATAAATTGACACCTGTATGATATATATATAATGTTATTATAATACCACGGACTATATTCCCTATACCGTTCTCTTCATCCCCACCATATGTTCTTAATCATTGCTATAAATAGCAACTGATGGAATGTTTCTAGTTATCTGGTTTATTGACCTTGGCTGAAATCAGAAGTAGACCACAATTATGATATTTTATTTTTAAATAAACTTTATTTAATGGATGGATAAATGTCTTTTGCAATGGATAAGACTTCTCCAAGGAATCCACCTCCTTCATCTTCTCTGTCTCGTGCTGCAGGGGAAAGAACGCTGTTCAGGACCAGAGTTAGCACCCCCGCCGCTAACTAGCTGTGTGATCTTGATCTCAGCCAGCCAGGTCTCAGCCTACAGAACGAACGTGCTCTGACAAAACAGAGCCTTCTATTTTGTGCCGTGTTTGGGATTTGTCTTCTTCCTAATTCTGTTCTTCCATGATCAATACATTTCCATTTCCATAACCACAGCGGTAACGTATTATTATTTTCTCAAAGAAAAGATGAGAGAGAATCCTCCTAAGCCTGCACTCCGTTTCTGATTGTGACAGTGAGTTGCTAGGAAGGGCCAGCCGCGCCACTCAGGTAGTAGCTCTGTGTTATTAACTAAATTGATCCCACAGCACAGCACCTGCAGGACACTGGGTTGTTTTTCGAGTTAGGCTGATCTTTTATTCATGACTTTTAGGTAAATGGCAATTCCTTTTTTTGTTCCAAAGAGGGCTGTTGTGTCTCCTGAGCACCTTCCTCTTCCCCTCTGCCACAGTGGATGTGACAAGACCAGCTGGCTTCCAGAAGGCAAAGTATTCAGTAATGTTCAAAGGGAAAAGATCATCTCCAAGCTTCTTAAAGAAAGCGTTCTAAAGAGAGTGTTCCGTTCAAAGCAGATGAGGTGGGAGGCTTCCAGCCGCCAGAAGGAGGACCCAGGCTACACCTTTCCTGGCACCAGAAAGTAAGTCTTGATCCTGAAACTTAAAACTTCCAAGTACATTGGTGATGTAAGACTAAGAAAACACGACTGCAGAGCATAGGCATCTGAAGGACAGGAAGCCATAAAGCTATTCCCACTGCAGGCAGCAAGTCCTGAAGAAAAATCTAAATAGAGGTGGACATATACCATGGAGAATTTATCCAAAAGTACTGGCTACAACTTCTGCAGCCAATGTGTCTGTTTATCTTTTGGAAAGATATTCCTGGGCATCACTATCACATTCGTTCTAGGAATTAATAGATTTTATTTTATTTTTTTTTAAAGATTTTATTTATTTGTTTGACAGAGAGAGAGAGCAGGGAGAGTGTCAAGCAGAGGCAGAGGGAGAAGCAGACCCCCTGCTGAGCAGGGAGCCCGATGCGGGACTCGATCCCCGGACTCCAGGATCATGACCTGAGCCGAAGGCAGTCGCTTAACCAACTGAGCCACCCAGGCGCCCGGAATGAATAGATTTTAAACAAGATTTGTTACATTTTTGCAACAAAATGGTGGTCTCCCAAACAAGGGAGTAAAGGGGTCAAGGTTAGTTTTTAAAAGAGAAACACAACTTCTAAGTAAAAAAATATTTTTATACATATTTCCTAAAAAGAAACTGTACACACCCAAGCAAGTTAGGACATTTCAGGTAAATGCTCACAGAAATGGAGACCTAAGTCGGGGATTTAGGTAATTGGCCATGAGAGAAAGAGAAAGCTGAGGCTGCAAACAGGAGAAGCGTAGGACTAGTTACCTAACCACACACAAATTGAACTGAAATCACCCAGAATTGAACTGAAATATTTCCCACTGAATAGCATCTTATTTACTTGAGAACAAAAATGCATGCTATTAATTAGAAAATATGACCTTGACTTTCTGAAGATATTTACATAATTACACCGAACAAGATTCCATTGCAGTAAATAGCCAGCCGTGACGCTGACAATACAGCAGGGACAAATAAAGGGAAGTGGGGACAAACACGTGGGTAATATAAAAGATATGAAAGGTTTTGAAAGAGGTGGACTGAACTAGAAGGATTTCCCTGCAGGATAATTAGAAGCTAAGTAATGTCGTCACTGACATTTCTTTGCATCACCCTGGGCTAAAAAAAAAAGGAATGTCTATCAAAGTGCTTTCCAAAAGAGCTTTCTGTGGGCCCAAATTGTCACCTCTCTCAGAGTAGGAGAAACTGAGGTGAGCAGCAAGGCATGCTTACCTACCAAGGGATTGGCCCAAGGCTTTCCTTCTTTCCACCAATCCAGACCACCTCCATGGTAATGAATGTAAGAGCTTGTAAATGCCACAAGACAGAACATCTGTCTCACCTTACCTCACCAGATTAGCTAAGAGGTACAGGTTTAAAGTAAGGCAAGCCTGATGCTACCCCTAAAACCTGAATTCCCAGAGGGGTCTTGGGGTGGACTGAAAGGAAGGTGCGTTCTGTTGGGCTAAGGATTGACGTTAGGGCTGCCCCCGAGCTACTGTGGAGAACAGTCCACTGTCTAATGATTGCCTTCAGGCTGGATGACAGCCAACCCAGAGTCAAAGCTGTGGAGAGGGTATGATTCTCTTCGTTGTTGCCCTTAGATTGTCCACGACCACAACGTCTCACGCTTACTTTTCTTCCCTCTCAGCCTTGTCTCCTCACAGCCTAGACTGAATGCTCTCCTGCCGAACTCTCTACAGGGACTAGGCTGTCACTATCGTTTTAAACCTGTAATACTAACAACTTTATCAATTCAACAAGTGGGGGGGGGGCATGATTTTTATGCTGACGTCAAAGCATTCAAAGAGTCTCCAGAGAAAGTGAGGAGAGTCAAATTGATAAAGAAGGGTTTTAGGAATATGTTCTGTCAAGGAAAAAAAAAAGAGAGAGAGAGAATCTTAGAGGATGTATTTATGGATGACAAATCTCAGAGGGACTTTAAGGGATCAGGGATCAGTTCATGTTCTGAAACAAAAGGAAAACGCGGAAACCAACATGGTAACCATACCACAGCAAATGTTATTTTTTGGAGTAATTAAATTAACTCAAACATTTATTGAATGCCTACTATACACCAGGTACCAGGCCAGATAGAATAAGGTCAGGCCTTGCCTTTAAGGCATTGGAAAAGATGGTGAGTGGGATATTGTAAATGAGTAATTATAACGTAACAGTGAGAAAGGAATTGTAAGCAAATAAATCATAATAACCTGACAGGGATTTTGGAAGAGGAAGAGGTAGCAATGTGTTCTTCCCTGAGGGGTCAGGGAAGATGATTTGTGAGCTAGATTTCTATGGATATGACTTAACTGGGTGGATCAAAGTCGGGAGGAGGAAAAAAAGGAGGAGCTATTACAGGAAAAGAAAAATGATGTATGTCCTGGAGGAGACAGAGTGTTTAGAAAAATTGCAAAATATCTGAGGTGTTGAACATGTAGGCCCTGAAAATGATAAGCAGATACTTAAA
Organism: Eumetopias jubatus; assembly: GCF_037043125.1. Taxonomy (NCBI): domain Eukaryota; kingdom Metazoa; phylum Chordata; class Mammalia; order Carnivora; family Otariidae; genus Eumetopias; species Eumetopias jubatus. The sequence goes on along the minus strand of NW_028274812.1, from coordinate 125,732,845 downwards.
GCCTGGCTCATTCTTTGGGATTAGGAAGGTATTAGAGCAGATCCGTGCTTTTTATCAGCAGAATGGAAAACAGTCTGAAGGAGGAGAGAACCCAGGGGGGAGACTGCCAAGGAGGCCTATACTAATCTTATATTCATTCTCCTATATTTGTCAGAGAGAGAGCACAAGCAGGGAGAGAAGCAGGCTCCCCACTGAGCAGGGAACCCGATGCGGGACTCGATCCCAGGACCCTGGGATCACGACCTGAGCCGAAGGCAGATGCTTGAGTGACTGAGCCACCCAGGCGTCCCATGCCTAGCACAGTTTTAGCCCGGTTATGGTTATTAAGGAGGGCACGTACTGCACGGAGCACTGGGTGTTATACGCAAACAATGAATCGTGGAACACTACATCAAAAACTAATCATGTACTGTATGGTGATTAACATAACATGCTAAAATAAAATTAAAAAGAAAAGAGTTAAAGTGACAGGGTGTATCAATGAACTAGACAGGCAAGGCCTCTCTGCCTCATTCTCTACTGGGAAGAGGCGATAGAAAAGCACACGTGATTAACAAGACTGTGAGGAGTACAGAGAAGAAAATAGGGTGTTATGAAATAGAGTAATGTGGGTGGAAAGGTGTCTTTGAAGTTGAGTCAGAGCCGGCCTTTCTGAGAGGAAAACGGACATGCCGAGGAAGGAGACAGACACCTCTGGGCAGGGGACAGAGGTGGGAGATCCAAGGGCAGACACACCCTTGGAGTTGGGTTGGACATCTGGTTTATACGTGCATTTTCCTGGGAAGATTCTCAGAAGAGAATCTGAGATGGCCTCTCTTTCCCCCAAATGTTAAGAACCAGTGCATTTAGATGCTTAATGAAACATTCTGGGGCTTGAATCTACAGTTGGATGTTCAACCCCACAGAATGCAATAGTATCATCAGCAAAGGATTGCAAAAATATCTTCCTCAAATGTCAATGCTTTATATAAAGAATATCTCTGACATTTTTAGTATTCGTTTACTTACTTATACACATATATCAGTCAGAAATATGTAAGTGTTCACTCACATATTTGTTATATATGCATGTACATAATGCATATATAATAATATATCCATATTATATACGTGTATATATATTCCTTCCTCTGTCACCCCACGCACTTATTTCAGGGAACTGAAGTAAGAGATAGGCATTTGCAGGGCAAAACTGGCCTATCATCTCCATGTATCCCAGGTAGGAAAAAAAAAATCATCTTTTGTTCTTCTTATTGTAACACCAATGACTGATCTGGAACGACCAGAGGTGGGCTTGCTCTCAGCTGGGATACCTTCCTTCTTCCATTTTAATTATTTAAATATTATATACTATAAGCCTAGATAGAACTGTACATATATCCATGCAATACATTACAGCTTGCTCGGTCTAGCGCACTACGCCTGAGCTCCTGGCTCTATTCGAACAGGGGCCAGGGACCCACTGGGCGCCACGCAGAGCTCTCGGCTTGGGGTCAGGGTCAGCGCCAGGGCGGGAGAAGGCCGGGGAAGGCCCGGCGGCCGTGACCTCAGCCCGCGCGGAGCCCCCGGGCGGCCCCCTCCACCCGCTATGGCCGAGTGAGGCGCGGAGGGGCGCAGGGGCCCGGGCTCCGGCTCAGCGCCCTCCCGCGGTGGCGTCGCCCGTCCCGCGGGCCTGGCGGCCTGGTGACCCCCGAATACCGGTGGCCCCGGTGGAACGCGGAGCCGTCGCGGGCGCGGGCGCTCGATGGTAGTTGCCCGGCGACCTGGCCGCGGGGGAGGCCTGCGGAGCCGCAGCCCCGGCCGAGGTTGGCCTCGCGGGGCCCCGCCTGGCTCCCCGGCGGCCCACAGGCAGTCCAGCGCCGAGGGGGCCGTGGTCCCGGCAGGCCGCCGCCCGCTGCCATCCCTGTCCTCCCGCCGCAGGAAGGCCGAGTCCGAGGGGGCGCCCGTCAAGCCGCTCGCCCCGCACGCGGACGGGCCGGGGCCTCGGGGCGGCAGCGCCCTCGTAGACGACGCTGAGGACGACGCGTGGGCCTGCGGCGCCGTGGGGTAAGAGGCCGGGGCCCGGGGAGCCCCCGCGAGCCCCACCTGCTGTCCCCCCGCTCTGCGCTCCGCCCCCCCCCCGACGGAGGGCGGGAGGGGGTGCTCGCCCGCGGGCTTTGGGCCTCCCACCTGCACCTGCACCACCTGCTCTCCTACCCCGTAGCTCCTTTCCCGACGGCCCCCTTGTCCTCGGGCCCCTCCTCCAGGCGCGGTGGCCTCGTCCAGGCGCCCAGTGCCCTACTCCGTGGCACACACGTGGGTGTCCCCACGCAGCGCCACCTCTTCAGCAAATTCCCTCCTCCTTCATTGTTCCATCCCAGGGCCCGGCACAGAGCAGGTGGATCAATACTTACTGATTCAAAACTTACCCGAACTGTATTTTCTATTTCTTCAGGCTACACCTTTCCCTCTAGGAGACAATAAATTGTAAACGATTCGCAAATATACTGATCACCGCGGTGGCTTTAATTTGTGATTCTTTCCGGATAGTCCTACCTTAACCCAATGATTGTTTTACCTGTTATCTGATAGTTTTCTGATCCTTCTACCTTAAACAGTAGTGGGCTTAGATACCATGATAGTTGGGCTTGGAAAATAGTGCTTGGCCCTGTGGGCCTTTTAGTGTCCCTGAAACACGCATGGGGTGACTGTTCTGCCTGCGAGGTTAATCCTGCTTTCAAACGTAGCACCTGCTTTGAATAATTAAAAGCAGAGTTCATGGCCCTGCTTTATAAGTTCCAGATAATTCATCATGTTTTTTTCTGATTTGTGTTTTATCTTTCTGTCTGATAATGTCTCTGTTCTCACCTAAGACTTTAATTTCCTAATCTTCTGTCAGTTAGATCTTACAATTTGCTTTCTCTGTGGGTTTTTGGGGGGGGGGTCTGGTCCCCCTTGTTTCTGGCTGATTCCATATTGTTAGCCCTCCTCTGCTCTCATAGTCCCGTTCTCCTGCACTCGAAGCATTGTTGGACCTCCTCTAGACAAGGAGCCAAAGGCTCAAGGTTTTAAAACAATCGGTGTTGTAACTTACCCATAAATGTGCCTGTCACAACCTGTGTAGGATTTTAAGGAAACAGAGGACCAAAATGGGGAGAAGAAATGGTGAGAACAGTGGTACCAACCCACGTGGGTCCAACATCTCCCATGAGGTAAGGCTAATGGCTTAACTTGAGCATCTGGGCACCTCCCTTGGTCAAGACCTCACTCCTGCTGAATCTGACTGCCCACATCCCTGCTGCTTTCTCTCTTTGTGAGCATTTTGTACCGAGTTTTCCTCTTGGCACATTTGGAATATCAAATGGGAAATTTCTTTCTTTTAACAAAGGAAAAATTAACCAGCTTCTCTCCAAATCTCAAACCGGTTCTTATTGCAGCTGGATTTCCTGAAAGATGCTACCTTGCTCCCTCAGGCTGTGCTCACCTTTTTTTTATTCTCTCACACATATTCTGTGAGAAACGTTGGTAAGGCAGGAGGCAATATCAGAAAGCATAATCAATTCCCAACCTGTAAGGAGTTTGCAATCTAGCGGACCTCGTGTGTAGTTGATAGCTTCCCTTACCAGTTGACAAATTTGGTTATATTAATCTTATATGATCTCAACTGCAGTTTTCATCAGCTTCCCTTTACGTGTCACTGTACGGGTATTTCTGTCACATGTTATTTTGTACATTAGTGGACCAGGATCAGAGAGCTGAAAGAAGCCTGATAATCTGTCAGGGAGGTTTTAAAAATACAAACAACTGAGACTTACCTTCATCCTACTGAGTCAGACCTTGCAGTAATTTTTTTCAAGCATTTTTATTTTTTAAAGATGTACTTATTTTATTTTAGAGAGAGCGCAAGCAGGGGGAGGGGAAGAGGGAGAGAGAAAATCTTAAGCAGATTCCACAACCAGCATGGAGCCCAACCCGGGGTTCGATCCCACGACCCTGAAGATCATGACCCAAGCTGAAATTAAGAGTCAGATGCTTAACCGACTGAGCCACCCAGGTGCCCCTCAGGTATCATTTTTAAAACGCTCCCCAGGTGATTCTCACGTAGAGACTAGACCTAATTACGTGTCATCTTGGGGAGCAGGGAATTAACCTCCAGAGAAAGGTAATCTGCAGCCTACCTTCCAATGTTCAACTACCCTACCCAGCAGGAGATAATTTTCTTGTGGGCCAATTAAATCCTCATACTGTATTTAAGCTTATTCTCCCTGTTTCTCCTTTAGTTTGGGGATGATACCTAACATTTTGTGTAATTTACAAAGGATTTTCTCTCTCTTTTTTTTTAAAGATTTATTTATTTATTTATTTGAGAGAGAGAGAATGAGAGATAGAGAGCACGAAAGGGAAGAGGGTCAGAGGGAGAAGCAGACTCCCTGCTGAGCAGGGAGCCCGATGCGGGACTCGATCCCCGGACTCCAGGATCATGACCTGAGCCGAAGGCAGTCGCTTAACCAACTGAGCCACCCAGGCGCCCAGGATTTTCTCTTTTGAGATAGAAAACAACTGAGTTCATGCTCTCAAAAAATTACTTTTTCTTTTTTCTTTAATAAACTCCTCACCTCTTTACTTTCCCTATTCCAGGATAAATTGTTATAATCCTCTCCTGCACACACCCCACATTTTTCCCCCACAGCATTCAGCACAATGTCTGGAACATAAATACTCAGTACATATTAGTGCCTTTCCCTCTTCATTTTTTGGCTTGCTTTTGAATATTTCCTGAGTGTGGTTCAGTGTCTGGAGTCTAGAATGAGTAGCGGGCTGGTCAGTGTTGAGTACAATGTGAAGATTAGATAATTTTCTTTGGTGGTTGGAAAGATTAAGAGTATCAGATCTGGTGTTCAGATACAGAAAATTTGGTGAATGTGCCATTGTGTACCAGGGACACACTGAACTGGATATTTTATTATATTTTTAAGATTGATTTTGAAAACCTGTGTGTCATTATTTTTAACAAAATGAGAACAAAACCATAAATTATTGTAAAGGCCTATCTCCTAATAGGTGTTATCAAGCTGATAATAAGTTTGATAAGAGAACACTGCATGCTTCTCAAAAATGCTGGTAGTGTCCTTATAGGAAGGAGAATGGGTCATGAAACTTTATGCCTTTCTCATACTTTAGCCACAGACATGAAAAATTATGTACTTGAGCTTTTAAAGTGTTCTTAATGTTAAGTTTATTCTAAAACAAATATTGTTTTAGAACTTGTCTCACTGGAATTTGGAATCAGAAGTACCTGCTCCTGAAAATAAAAATCTCCCACCTGGAAAGTACAGTGCAGCAGGTGGTAAGAAATCCTAGATGTGTGTATTTATATTTATAAATACTGCACATTTATGTTCATCTATATTTATAATATGAATAACCACTCATATTAAAGGGGGTTTGTTTTTAATACAACCAGTTTTATGTAACTATTAATTGTCATTTTGTCCATACACATTCTTTCAGGCAAAATTAACAAGGTAAGGATAAATGTTTGGTTTTAAATAATTCACAAAACATTATTTTAAAATTATACGTATGTTCATTAAAAAATTTCTTTCTTTAAAAATTTCCATCTCATTTCTGTAGAGTTCTTCAAACAAGTCAAAGCCTTTTCTGTTCTGCAGGGCTGCAAACTGGACATTAAGTTAATACTTTATTATATATTTTTTCAATATAAGAATACCAGAAATGGAAATTAACATTGTAGTGACTATAGTGTTTTGTAGTCATTTCCAAAAGAGAAGTAGTCTCAGCTCTTAAGATATATTGAGGCAGTTAAAATGGTTAATATTTTGTTTTGAAGTAGTGAGGAAATTCATCTTTCATCTTTTTTGGATCAAAATATAAGATATAACAAATTTGGTTATATTAATAGTTTAATATACTATATATTTTAATATATAGTTTTTTAAAATAATAGTTTAATATAATATATTAACAATTAATATTAACAGTTAAGTAACTGTTAGTAAAATAAAGATAATCTTAATGATATTCGAGGCTCATTAGTTAACACTGTTGGTATTTGTAACTAGTTCCTGCTGAAGTCAGTAAAAACAAATGATATCTGTATGTATAAAAGGGAGTATTTTATGACTTTACAATATATTTACAATATATTTGTTGGTTAGAACAAGAACTATACATTCTTAGAACAATAACAGGGAATAGAGATGTATTGTGTTTAAAAGTCTTCTGCTGCTTTATAGAACCATTTGGAAATTCCAATAGAGCAAATGATGCTAGAACTAAATTTGTCAGAGCATGCTCACAAAAGAACACAGGTGAGATGTTATTCATCATAATCAAAGTATTTATTTTTCAATGCATGCAGTTACTAAAATGTTGCCCATGGTTTTTCTGTTTCCAGAATAATAAACAAGGGATATTTCAGTTATGGAGTTATCCTCTTAACGAAGGAAGTACCATGGAGAACAGGTGAGAGAATATCTATTTTCGTAAACCCCTAAATTAGTGAGATACATTTAAATGCAAATGAGTTAACTACTCATCTGAAAGACAAGGAGAAAAACAACCAGAAGAAAAAGTATTGTGTGCCACTTGTGGGAAGTTATGGAAACTCACCCTAAAATAGGAAGTGGCTGGCGTACACCACAGAGATCATCAGTATAAGAAGAATTCAGTTTCCTGTGCCCTTACAATGAGAGTTTCCATGGATAGGGTTGGGGCTTCTTGTTGAAGGGAAAAGGAACTGTAATAGAAACAGTGATAGAAAAATAATAGTCCATGGGGCAGGAATGATTTCTGTCCCTTGTGTATATTAATTCATTTAACCATCACAGTAATCCTATAAGGCACTATTGTCAGCATCCCTATCTTTCAGATGAGGACATTGAGTCAGGGTGACAAGGTATGTTACTTGCCCAAAGTCATACAATGAATGAATGGCAGAACCAGATTCATGCTCTCAAGCACTACAGTATATTGCTTCTCAGACCTTACTTGGGTTTGAATTCTTATGTTTTGGTCCTTAAACTTACTGTGTTAGAACCAGCTGGAATGCTTCTCACAAACACAGATTACTACTGTGTGGCGATTCCATTTATTGAACACCAGGTCACTTTTACATACAGTGTGTTGTTTAATGGAGATCTTGAGTTCTGGATCAGAACTAGAATTAGTTCCTCAGTTTTGTCCCCACTTTTGACAGTAGGGTGGCTCATTGGTAGCAGTCTCCCAGTCAGAGGACTTTACCTCAGTGAGGCTCAGGATAAAACTCAACCTAATGCTGAAATTCGAGGCATGAGTCCAAGAAGTGCTGAAGGGACTATAGTGACTAATGTCCCAAGGGAACGTCAGTGTGAGGGGCATGGGAAAGGCTACTTTTACTAGAACGAACTCTGCTGGGAACAAGGATTTCAAGATAAGAGGTCAAATGAAATGAATTGAATTTCATCATACTAACATACAGCAAACATAAACTGAGTCAGTAGAGGGCAGTGGCTAGGATTGCCAACATGGGGTGCCACCACTCAGGCTTAAATCCCAGCTCCACCACTTACCGGATGTGGGACCTGAGCCACTCTGTGCCTCAGTTCCCTTGCCCATAAAAGGTAGAAAATAAAAGCGCTTATCCTATAGGGTTGTTGTGAGGACTAAACAGAATCATGTGTTTGATAAGTATTTGTTATTAATCCTGGGGAAGCCTAAGTATGTTGCAGTGTTAGAAGTCCAGGATCAGTGAAATATTCTATCACATTTAATTTTTCTCCTCAGTATGCCATCAAGAATAAAATGCCTTTCATTTAGTGTTTAACATTTTGCAAAGTACGTTCATGTAATTGTTTTGCTTCTCAGACAACCCCAAGGTCGGTACTGTCATTACCATTCTGCTCACTGGTGGCAAAGGGGTTCAAACCTAGGTCCTCACCCCCAGATTCCGTGCTCTTTTCACTAAACAACATGGATTGTGTCTCTTATCAATTGTAGATTTAAAGTGACTTCCCCATGGTTTTACAAAAGCAAGTGAGTTTAACTAATATTTAACTAAATCAATAAATTTTTACATTTTCTATAGAAATAGAAGTATTTTTCAAAGCCCTTCAAGAACACTGGCATTAAAGGAAGCAAGAAGATAATGAGACTATATATGTCAATTAATGCTTCAACTCTTCCAATGTCAGAATTTCTAATAAGCTTTTAAAAAAAACAAACTATAAACTCAGTATTCTATGGCATGGCTCTTTTGCAGTTTTCATTCTAGTATAGTACTAGAAGCATTACTCATAAAATAAAAGACCCTCAGATGAAAATTACTATGGGATAATTTTTTAAATTGTATAGTTTCTTTCTTTTTTTTTTTTTTACTATGGGATAAGATTTGGTAAACATTGTTTTGCTTTCTTTTATGTTAGCATAACTTTTTAAAACCACAATGGCCAAAGTAGAAGGCTTTATTGAGTAACCTAATTACATTCTTTGAGTTTCCTTTTATCTAATCATGTGTCCGTAAATGTTTCACTATAATTTCAGTTTGAGTTGGAGAGCTCCCTTCTCAGACATCATCACTGCATGTACAGTATGTTCATAGGCAAATAGATAGAATTAGCCATTTTTAACCTAGTGGCCATTCATAGACACAGCTAGACATTTGTGGGTAGAATGATCTAGTCACCTGTGCATGCACAAAGGGGTGTCCAGTTAATATTCTAATCTATACTCTAAAAAATACAGTTTTATATAATTGAGCATATTTGGAAATGAACATACCTCTGTTACAGATAGGTACACATAGGCCATTAGAAACTAAACATTATCCAGTCTTTGATAATTTTGCTTATTGATTATCATTTTAACAGCATTTTAATTCTAGTCAACAAACCATTCACTATTTAAATCATTTTGTTAAAGGGATTTCAAGAAGTCTGCGGTGGAAACTGGCTTTAATGTAGCCAATAATCCCGTGAGGCTCCTCACTCTGAACCCCTCCCTGACAAGTGCTTCAGTCACTAAGCAAGTTGGTTCTTACCCTGGCCTCCAGATACCATCGGGTCTCTGCTGGCCCTATGCTGATGGAGACTTTTTTAAGGACAGAAATGAGCCTTATATTAATTTATGTTCAGCCGTGGAAAACAGTAATGGTGAAAGCTTATCTGCCCCAAATTGGAATCTGAAATATGGAAACAGCAGTGTGGAAGAAAACTTAACAGACGAAAGTGATTTATCAGAAAATGAAAAAGCAAATGATAGTTTGCTCAGCTATTTTAAAAAGATGGACCTAAACTTAAAGCCAGAAACAATAGAAAATGTTGAGGAATCTGTCACAGAGGAACCAAATGAAGTATTTCCATATCCTGATTTTCTCCCTTCTCCTTTCAATACTCTGGACTTGCGCAAATTAGCCCTCTCAAAATCTGAGAATTGGAAAGCAACAGTGGAACCTCCCGAAAGCTCTCTTGAACATTTGATAACTCGTTTACTGGAAATGGAAAGGTTACAACACATGACTATACAAAAAGAGAGGCCCAGACTTCAAACTACCTTCTGCGCTCCAGCGGCTCCTGAGCGACCCTTTTCCTCCAAAGCTATCCCCAAAGTGAGACAACCAAAACTTTCGGACTCTTTGAGTCTTCAGACAACTTGTGTAGATAAAAGTCGCGAAAAAAGAAAAAGCAGTTCTGGATCTTGCAAGCTTGAACAAAATGCTTCCAAATGGAATTGGAGCAATGCCAGCAATACATACAAATGGACTTCTAGACCACCGTCTCTAAAAAGTTCATCTGCCACCAAACAATTGATGGCAACTTGTGATGACATTAGGAATCTCAGAAGCTCCATTTTGAATCCATGCCAAGAACTCTCAACCAAGCTCACTACTTCCCAAACAACTCAATCGTTGGTTAAAATGGTCTCCACAAGATGTCTGCCACCAAGGTCTCCAATACCAGTTTCATCTATACCTCTCTCTTTTCCTGAAAATCACAGAGAAGACATTAAGGCACCAAGGACCAAAAAGAAACCTTATCAAAAAAACATAGAATTGAACAAACCATTCTGTATTCAGAAGTTAAACTGTTTATCGCCTTCCTTTGTAGGTAAGGATAAGTGTTCACCCATTGACCAAAAATAACTTTTCTCTCCTGCATCTCCATGTGAGCAAATCTATTTCCAAGAAGCTTGGCTAAAATACGGTTCATCATGCCGAGATACAGGTATTACACACATGAATAACTTGATGTGATGTGGAGTGGAACTTGTGAAAAGCACTGCTGAAATGTCTATATATAAATCCAAGGGCTTCCATCCTGACATATTTGACAATCTTTTGCATGTCATGTTTCAAAGGAATGTTTCACTTTGTAAACTATTCAAAAGATTATTCTTTTGTTGTGTTTCCCAGAATTCTGTAAACGCTGTAATCGACTGATTGCTGGTGTATTTTGTGTTCCATTATAGTCTTAAGAGTACATTACCTCTATTAGCAAATTAATTTTTTTAGTTCTTCCCGCTCTGGTATGTTTTTTTCTTTCCTTTGCTAGCTCTAAAATCTCCTTTGTCTATCATCTTGACCTATCTTTTGAGTTGTTTTTTTTTTTTTGCCATTAAAAGCTAAGATACTTGTGATTTTGTTGAATTAATATGCAAGATCCTCTAGATCCTCCAGTGAATCTTAAAAAGTTTTCCTTTCCCAGGTCCTTTGTCATATACATGAAAGCGAAATCAGTTTTTTGGGGCCGAATGGTAGTTGTAGGCATGAAACAACCCTCTTCCACTCAGACCTAACAGTTTTAGAATGTCAAAGGGAAAATGAGAAAAGGTTGCAGTCCACAGAGCAGCCAAAAATCTGTTAATGGAACTTTTCCCCAAAGTTCTTTGTTAAGTCTTAACCCCGGTTAGTTGAAAAGCAAACAGCTAAAGCTTCTTATCTCATTAATAGAAAGTGTGTGTGTGTAGGGGGGACTATGTGACTGACACACCTTACTGCACCTAATCAGGGAAACAAAAAAGTTGAGTCCAGGGTTCTGTCCCAAGCCCAAGGACACGGCACCTGAGAGTGGGGCTTGGGGACCTGCATTGTAAACAAACATCCCAGGTGATTTTAATGCGGGTGGTTCTTGGATCACACTTTGAAAACCACTGTAAAGGAAAAAGTTGGTGTAAAATGCATAGCTCAGAGTCTGGATGTTTGGGCGGGCGGGGGGGAGGGTGGGAATAGTGTGCTTTGGTTTCAGTGGATGGTTGAATTCAAGAGTTTTTCTTAAACATTAAAAAAATAACACGATGAAAACTTCAAGCGTTGCCCAAAGGAAACAGAAGTAAAAGGCGCCCTACTCCCCAGCCCCCTGCCAAGGCGTGGTCAATATCCTGTATCGTCTTCCCTGCCCCACCCACCCCCTCCACACCAAGCCAGATGAAATATTCGAGATAGGGATGGGGGAGATGAATTAAAAGACAATTCAAATACATATTGAAGAGAGCAACTGTGGCTTCAGTTTCCTCTATTTTTAGTAAAAGAATAAGGCTCAAAGAATTAGAAGCAGAGGTCAAAGAGTAGGCTGTTTTTAGATTAATTTCAAAGAATTTTCTGGAACTGTATCAACATGGCAAGAGAAAAATAAACTTAACTGTTCTTATTGTAGAACAGAACTTTACCTAAATCCCGTGGTTGGTGTCATTATCCAAAGAGGTAGAACATCTCTCTCACAGAACAGAATGTAAAAACGGACTCATGCTTTCACTCCATCCCAGCTTGCAATGGTCTTTCTTGTTTCCCGTCAACCCCCTTTCCTCTCATTGTTACAACGCTAACTTGAGTCCCGAGCCTTAGTTGGCAGACTTCTTACCCATTCTCATTTCTACCTTCTTTACTTGCTTGGATTTCATCCCCTCACCTTTAGGTTCGTAATGATGTAATTTTTATCTGTAAAAGCGCCAGGAAAGGGACCTGCCTGTTCTGTTCACCACTCTTAGCCTGAACAACCATCGCCTGGTCCGTAGATACCTTCCAAGTATTGGATTAAGGAAAGAACTTGGCCCAGCCTTGACGCCGGTTATGTGACACAGCAGTTACAAGCACCGCTCCACAGCCAGGTGCTGCCACTTAACAGATCTGCACCTCAGGCAGGTTCCTTAACCTCGGCTCGGACCTCTTCTCTCATATAATCACGGGAGGATTGGATCACGTGCCTGACAAATTAAAAAACAGATCGGGGGAAAAACCGGAATGACACAGGAGGGCACACCGGATGGAATGAGCTGCCTTGGCACTGAATTAACTGTCACTGGAGGAACAACTCCCGATTATTCACATCCTGCTTCTTGCAAGGCATGTGCCCGGCGTCAGGAACATGCTGTGGAGTGTGAAGACGCAAGCCCTGGTTTCCAGGAAGACCAGGAGTGGGAGTGGACATGGGAGACAGGAAACAGGAGGTAGGGAGGAGTATTATAGAGGTGGAGCGAATAGGTCACTGTGTCAGCAGTTCCAAAAAATACATTCCTGCACTGAAGGATTGCTTTGGGGGGCGGGAGATGGATTCTGGGCTTTGGTATCTTAAGAGATAGGTAGGGCAAATTTCTCACTGGAAACATAACCAGGCTACTTTATTTAGGATGCCTTTAGACCTAAAAAAGGAGTTAAGTTACTGAAACACCTATCAGTTTTCAATTAGTCCCAAACTGCTTCAAATATAACTATGTAAAAAATGCATTAGCAGCAACGCTGACTTCAATTATGAAGCAAAGGTACTTATTTTAACGTTATGATCATTAGTAAAAATAGTTGAAATTTTTTAAATGGAGTCCCTAAAATGAGGCTAGAAGAGGCATATACACAGGAAGTAGATGTAGCCATCTTCGGTTTATCTTGTGAATTGATGGGAGTAAAACAGGAAATACTTGGCTAAGAGAAAAACTTACTGTTGGGGGTGGGAGCACCGTAGTTACCAACAAACTTGAAAGACTTGGCTATTTTTCAAACCTGTTGGAAACCAACTTCTACCACTATTTTTGAAGAAACACTTGGCAGCTTCTAACAGACACATATAAACTGAAATATTTCTGTTCAGGAAATTTGAGTTGAATTTGGCTTTCTGGCTTGCTTATACATTCCCCATGTTTTGGCTGTCCAGTTGGACACCTTTTCTTAGCTTTTTGGATCTTACCCAAGGCAGATTCTGACTTTCTCGTCAATGAAGGCACATGTAGAAAAGTTCTCTTCAAAGTTTGCCATAACCGCCTCCCAAACCCAATGCACCTTCCCTAATAAAAAACAGGATCTCATGACCCTTGTCAGTTGCTTTAGACAGAGGAGTATGTAGTTTTTAATCCTTTGCCAGCCCAAGTAGAAAACTACAACTGGGGCCTTTGCAAGGCGGCTGTCCAGGGCCACTGCCTTTATGGCCCATCTCTTACAAAAACCAGGACTCGACAACTAGGTAGAGAAGGTGGCACCTGCTAGGTCAGGTGTACTCCACACAGCCAGACATTTGACCCTGCCTCCTCCAGTCCTGCTTTGCATTGAAGATTCACTCAGTCTCCCCATTCCTCTTAGGTATTTTACAGTTTTTTGCTTGTTCTAAGCTGAGAACGTTTCCTTAAAAGAAAATGAGGAGCAGACAGACTAAGGATACAGTCCAATTATTTGTCAGGCTTCCCCATCTACAATGAACCAATTGATTTAAATCATTACAGAAAAGGGTGTGATCTCATTACTTATGATGTTTTCTCATTATTAGGATAACCAAATCAGAAATATATGTAACAAGAACACGAATACCAAACCCCTTTGGCCTGTGTTCTGCACTTAGTTGCTAGGAAAGATTTTGATGTTTGTAAGAAAGATCACACTAAATTGGCCGTTTCCATGCAGCAGGTTCTGCCAAGTGGTTTGGTCAACTTCTCTCCACACCTTCCTCCTTCACTGAGGTTCACAATGCACACAGTGTCTTCTGAGAAGTTTTAACATAAGTATCTAATTGTAATCTGGCAGTTGCCAATCATATTTGGGCACAGAATACCCTTCAAAGCACATCTATGAACACCAGTGAAATAGCATCTAAGAAACCTTAGGTAGGAAATGGTGTTTTAACTTAAAACTAAACGTAAAATAGCAAATTCCAGCAAAGGAAAAATCAGGAAACAATATGGTAACAAGAGGCACATTTTATTAAGTTTTCCCAATAATTGGAAACATTGCTGCTAAAATGCAGGTTACAATTCAAATGATACCATGAGTAACTGGGATACATATTGAGTATTTTCAGAGACCAGCTTCCATATCTTGATCACTAAATGGAAAGATTCTTCAGAATAGTCCCTTACCCTACATACAGAAGGAGAAAAAAAAAATTAAGGATGCCATGATGATATCTATCAAATAACTGGAAAACATTCTAAAAGTCAATTTAGTGTACACTACTGACATGTAAAAAAACACAAATGAATTTGTAGTGAACATTTCCATAAGGAAGATATTCCATCTAGGAGGATGATAAAACTCATGTTGAATATATGCTTGAACTAGGATACTACAAGGAAATAAACACTTTTTATGAAGCCCAATTTCTAATGATGTCATTATAACTAATGAAAGGAAATTACTTGAGTTATCTCCAACATTTAAAAGGGCATTCTTTAACTACTTGGCCTAAATTTGAAGATTTGTGATTCCTCTGTTTCACTCCAGAGATTTATTTCTACCTAGCAGGCTAGCGTTACAAAATGATAAAGAACAGGTAAAGCATAGTAGAAGGAATGCAAATATGAAACAGTTCTGAGAACACTACACATTTCTCTGCCTCTACCACATACCATAAAACATACATCTTTCTGTACTGTAGAAATGTCCTGAGTATTTGTTTTGGAGAAAAAAGGTGGTTATTATAATGGGAAAAAAATTACAGTATCTTAAAAACAAACTTATTTTGAAAGTAGTAGAGTGGAATGAGTTATACACTGGAGAATCAACAGGATGCAACTAACAAGGACTAAGGGGTGAATGTGAATACTGGGAAGGTCTTTAAAATTAAGATGTTCCCTTCCTTCAAAACCTCAATACTCCAACCTGATACTCGAAACTCGATACTCTAAACCATGACTTTGAAAATAAGGTTCACATAGAGAACAGGGTCCACAGTGTATCTGCTTTCTGGATCTCACCTACCCACTGACTACAGAAAGAACTATGATCTTTTTGAGGGTTAGACCCTAAGACTTAGGAACCCTGACATCTGACAATCACGGGATATTTTTGCTGTGAAGTATAATAAAACAAATGCTTCATCAGAGATTAACTTATCTGAAAACTATACAGCTTCTCTGAAATATGAATGCAGGCTAAAATAATTCACTAAATTATGACCATCATCTAATAGAGGTCTTACAAAGTTCCAAATCTCTGCCTCAGCAAAATTATTAATTCTAATAAAATCATGTACATGTACATAAAGAATGTTTATGGGTTTTTAGAATAGACAAATCTAGGAATGCTAAATTTGGGAACAAAGATCTACTTCTCTCACTTAAGAAGAAAAACGGACAGTGGTTCTAAATATTTTGTCTATCTTAAGACCATGACTGGAGCACTCGCAAAAACAGTTACTAAAAGGGAAAGTCGGGGACTAGAGTATTAAAGGAGTTGAGTAACAGTGTTCTTAAAGTTCTGCTTTCTATTCTTTTGCATCTGCCAAGGAGATAAGATACCTAAAGACTACTTTCTGATATATGTGATTTTGGTGGCTTCTATTTTTCTAATAACCCCTAGGAACCAATTTTGATGGCCATGTATTATGTAGAATCTCTCTTTCATAAAGAGTCACTAAATTTGACTACCGTTTTTATTGGGGGGGGAGGGGAAGGAGGCAGGAAGCATGATAAAACAAGCACTTTACAGATGAACACAACAGCACTACTATTCTAAGTGCCAAACATTAACGAAACCCAAATCATAATGCTGAAAACTAAAAAATTAGACAAAAATTAAATGGAGAACTCCTTTTTTTTTTTCTTTCTTTTTTTTTTTTAAATCTTTTATAGGACAGAAACCTTAGCTCATGTCTTCTGGCTGTCATCATCTTCCACTGAACTGCACCTAAAACACAAAGAACAAGTAACAAGCAACTTTGTTTTTTAAAGAATAGGTAATAGTTTTGAAGGCATAAGATGAACTGTTTCTAGTGGAAGTTAACTTATTAAATAATTATATAAAATGAAGTCATGAAAATCACCAGAAGCATCAAAATGTTAACTATTTCGAGTGAAAATAACTACCAAAGACTTGAATATGCAGCATATTATCACCAAAATAAAGTAAGTCATGGTGGGAAAATCACTACCCATTTTGGTAAGGTAGACAAGCTGCACCTGTGATGCCTTATTTAAAAGGCTTCACTACCTGAAGATGGAAACCACCTTTTATTTATTTTTAGTAAGTCTAAACCATGAAGAGACGGGGTGTAGATTCAAAGTTGGCTTATTATATCATCTATCACCTTCCTGGCTGTAGTTCATGTCTTTAAATGGAGCAAAACCCACCAGAAGAATGCTGCTATTCTGATTTTCCATTCTTGAATGCACCAAAATGTGCATGCTTGTTGTAATTAGGTGCCTGGGTGAATAAAAAAATCCCATTTACAATTTAAAAATATTATTTAAACCCCCAAAATCTGGTTATTTTCCACAATGCTCAGGAAGACAAGCATTAATGTTACCACCCAAACAGAAAAGATGTACATACATTTCTGAAAATGCTCTCCTACCATGTTAAAAATACAAATTCCTTTGTGTTGCAAAACCAAGCTGATTTACAGGATTTTGTTTTAAATCGTTGCTAAATGTTTAACTACACATGCTGTCAGAAATAACCTTGTTAAGAAGGTGAAGCTGGTGTCTCAGCAAATCAGACCCCTTGGAGAAGGCGGTGAGTGGCCTGTGCCCCGTTTTCCTTTTCTCTTTCCGCACCATCAAAAGGAAAAGTGAGAAAATAGCAGAAACATTAGTTAAATCCTGAATTATACCCTGTAACCTACAGGAATTATCTCACTACACTGAAAGCTGACAATATCTGTAGGATTTTTTTTTTTTTGATGAAATAGTTAGGATCCTGATTATTAATAAAATGATCAACTTGTGGCTAAGCTTACATCTTTAACAAATAAATCTTTTAAAGACTTAAAGGAAGAAATGAAAGATTGCTTTTTAACTATGTATGGTTTACCTGACTTACCAGCACTGAAGACAAAAACTTTTAAAAATGGCTACAAATGCCTTGTTCACAAAAGACTTTATTATCTAGTGATGCATACTGAGAACATACAGAAATCTGCATGGTCCACTTCACATGCAGGAGAACAATCTTCACTTTACAATAAGTGAGTGTCAACTGTTTTATGCAATAGACAACACTTTAAAGTCACATTCTTAAAGAAAAGCTTCATTTACAAAAGAAATAAAAGGTAAAGAAGCAATTACCGCTTTTAAAAAGCAGCTGCTTTGTTCAAGAGTGGAAGGTTTATGCCTGTATTGAAAGACAACATGATCACAAATAATGAAAACAATGAACAAATGAAAAACACTTTTACCATAAAGCAGTACACTTTCAAAATGACATACAAATAGTTAAAAATTTCATTATGTTGTCTAACTTTTAAATATGAGGACTTTCAGAATTAGGCCTCAACATGTGTAATTAGTAAAGGAAAACTATGCCTTGTTTCTACGTCACTACGAACTGTATTTAACAAAATGTATATAAAGTCTATAGCAAGTTGATTTAAAAAAATTAAAGTTAATAAGAAACAGTACACTGAAGGCGCTCTATCCATCAAGCGCATACTCTTCCAATTTTAAATGTGATGAACAGAACAGAAACTGTAACTATGCCACAGTTGCAATGCCAAAAAATAAAACAAGATCAGTTATCACACATGCAGGGAATTCCGCCACAAAGCTAATATCCCTCATTTGTCAACTGTTCCAATAAAATAACATCTTAAAACACCAGTGATGTTGATGGTTTAGCTTACCTTCAGTGTACTGAATGTTGTACACAACCTGCTTTAAAAGAGGAGACCATCCCTGCAGGCAGGCTCAAGAAGGAACAGACCCCTTTCGGCACTGACTACACCAAGGGCATGCTGCTGTGGCCTGCACACACACACCTAGGAAAACGTGAATATAAACAGCATTTATGCTGGCCATTTTATCCGAAGACCAATATGAAGCCAAGTTTGCTAAAAATAAATCAACCACCCAGTATTACTACTCATTTTATAACAGATGCTTTTGTCTTTTATGTGAACTGCAACCATATACATTAGCACTGTAATTCTGTGCAGTCTTGGCAATTAAAACAGTTCTACAGTGAAATTTCACATAAGACACAAAACAGATTAACTAACATTTCTAAAAGAAATATCACCCTTGGTGTTAATTCAAATATATCATGCTTCCTCAAATTTGCTGGAGAAATATTTATAAGTTTATATACATTAATAAACTGCTGTGAAATTTCTTCAGTCTTTGTATTTAATTACTCAAACCCTTGGAGCTTCTTTCATCTCGTTTAAATTTTTTCCTGGATGAAGGCATGCTGTAGGGCCTGGTTGATGCTAATTCGTTTAGCGGGGTCCAACATTAGGATCTGGTCCAACAAGTCCTTTAGCTGGTGTACTTTTTTACGTTGGTCTTCAGGAAGTCGCTGGCACCCAATCAAGTCAGCCAACAGGTCCTTGGTTGGATTAATGGTGCTCATGACAGTAACTTTCTCCTAAAAATAATTTTTAAAAATGTGTATGTCTACATGAGTTACTAAGCATATGTACCTTAATTTAAATCAGACTGCTTGGTGTATCAGAACTTCTAATATATATACATATGTGTGTGTATATATATATATATATATTTGATATATATATATATATATGTATTATCTACTCATTTAAAACTTCTATGTGACTTCCTCTATTCCCTACATCTTTTTAAGAAGTAACCGAAAAACCTGAATGAAAAAAATCAACCCCAAGTTAGCTATGATAGTTTTTAAAAAACATACTCCTCGTTTGTAAAAAGATCAAACTGCTAACAGAAAGAAGTCTACGAAAATCCCCACACCGTTAAGTAATTAATAATTAACAGTAAGCACTTCCTGTCTGAACTGTCCTCTCCCTACCCCGAAGTGGTGCCAGACAGACATGGAAGTGTTTGTTGTTAAGGGCTCTGACAAAGTTAGGAACAGACAATATAATGGGGCAAAAACAGAGAAGTCCTTACTTCAACCTGGAGGATTTGGAAAGGCTCATAGAGAATGTGTATTTCCCCTGAGGCTTGAAGTTGGATAAATTATTTTTAGGGGATGAGGAAGGAGAGGAGGCAAGTAAGGTCAGGATGGTCTGTGAACAAAGGCAGAGAGGTATGACACAGCATGCCCTTCAGCTGACTGCCAAGTGTGGAATGGGGGGGTTTACAGAGTACCATGAGGGGGTATGCAAACTGCTCAAAACAGCAGAGGCAGAGTTCATCAGAGAGGAACCCAATGAAGGGATTTTAAGCATGGAGAATAACATGATCAGATTTGTTTTCAAAAAGATCACTCTGGTAAGTAGTCCAGAAGCTGGATGGGAGGCCAGAGAAAGAAAATGATCCAAAGAACAGAGGAAGAGGGCCTAATTATGACCTACGATAAAAATAGACTCATTATACTAGACAAACATTTTTAAATCCTTCCTCTTTCTCATAACCTCATTGTGTTTTATTCAGGAAATGGCCACCAGCAAAAAGGAATTATTTTTAGTGTTTTAAATATTCACAGCTCCTACTACCACCCAGTATTCAGCTCGTTCACAATAAGACAATCATTTACTGTAGCACAGTTAAGAGACACTTACCCTCTCTGTTACTTTATCAACTTCTATATACATGAAGTTGAGGTTCTGATCAAAATGTTGGTCTTTGAATACACCTTTCCGAATCATCTGGCAATAAAGCAAAATAAAACTTGGATTTTGAACTATTATGAAACAGTCTGGCCTACCAACAATTTGATACATAACAAGTCAAAAATAGGACTTATTTAGTCTCATTTAAGGATTCACTTAGATTCCTTGCTCTGGAGAGTCTAACATCTTTGAAAAAGCTAATATAAATGCTCTGTGCCTGAAACTACTTAATAACTTGAAATTATATTTTCCCAGGCAGTGACTTAAACCAATTATAATATCACGTTGTGCTTTCACTATTCAAAACTGAGACTCAAACAAAGACAAAATCATTTGTTCCTAGGAAAATTATTACACAGTTGGGGCCTTTTTTCTTGGCAGCTTAGGAAACCCGATGACGTTTTACAAATTATGTTCCAATAGCCCTGAAATGATACAGGTTAGACCTCATTAAAACAAATACCAACATAACTAATTTCTGTGTAACTTATTCTAAACAAGTCCAACATGAATTTGGACAGTACCTAAAAAACATAATGGCTTCTGACCTATATGGGGAAAAATCTGTATAATCTCTCAGAAATTCACCAAATAAGCTGAAATCATCAAAGTTTTAAGATATGGCCCTCAGACAGGTTTATAAATGCCTGAAGTTTCTGCTTCATTTCTGAAACTAATTATTGTGGCTGAAGCATTAAGGGTGAGTTTTATGTTAGAAAGATGTCAATTTTAAGTGAGTTTTTCTTGGTACCATCCTTTCCCAAATAACTTCCAATCTTTAATAAACTGATTGCCATCAAGTTCCTTTTCCAATATTCACCCGTCATTCTCTGACAACTGAGCCCTTCTTCACATCTGAACTAACCTGACCTGCATCTTTTTTCATTCCACCTCTCAAGCATGTTTGGTGCTGTTACCAATAACGGTGTGCTCCCAAGGCTGCTTCTCTGCCCATCATTAAAGGATAATAAATGGAACAAGGGAAGAACAAAGATATGAAACAGTCATATATACATGTATGGTGCTTAACAAATTTATGCTCATCAATCTCTCTTCCTCAATTCCAACTCTACTCTAAACTATAGCCCCCTACCCTCCTGCTTAATTTAAGAGAGTAAAGAAAAGCAAAGAGAGACATTAGAGGGGAACAGGAAAATGGAGTTCTCTTACTCACTTTTGATACCTCTTGGCTGATTAGACCCACTATTTTTTAAACAACAGAAATTAAAAAAAAAAAAAAGCTAAGGAATTACAGTAGCCATACACCTGCCTTTCTGAAATGGTTTTACAGGCACTAGTGATGAGTAAAGTGTCAGCAATCCACTGGTCTACAGTAAACTATTGCTAAAACCTTGGGGAAAAAAAAAAATAACAGCTCGCATTAATGTCCTACCTTATTCGGCATCTTTCCTTTGAGATCCATGGCGAGCTTCAACATATGGTTATTGGTTTTGCCAGGAAATAAAATTTTTCCAGTGTAGAGTTCATATAAGGTACAACCTACAGACCACATATCTATACCATAATCATAGCTTTTGCCTATAACTGAAAACAAAATGGAAGTTTAATACATGATGAAAGAAACAATCAACTATTTATTTTCATTAATAGGGGATTAATTTAGCTTGGCCTACATAACTGCAATCTTAATACCTCGCTCTGGCATTAGCCTCATGTTTTTTCCCCACTAATTCTTAACAGACTCTTAAACTTAAAAAACCTTAAAAAATGAGGGAATACGGAAGGAACAGGGGGAGGGGCAGAAGGAAATGTGTATTTCTTTTCTCATTTCACCTTTGGTGGAGGTGCTAACCAGCCTCAACCAAGGCAACAGGAAGAGCAAAAACAAAGGTCCCATACAATCCATAAATTTGATAATCAGACCTTGAGTAATCAAGAGCAGTCTTCTAAAGCCGAGGATTTTCCACAATTGTTTTGCTACTCTTGTCAGACATGATCAAGACTCCTGTCACAACTACCACCATTCCACCTGAGGAGGATGAACTTGCTACGGTTCCCTTCCTCATCAATGACCTCGTGCAGCTGCTGAAGTGCGATGGAAAACAGTACTTAGACATTAAATATGCTGTTTCCACTGCATATGATGGCCCAGGTCAAAGAACATTTGAAGAAACTTACTGATTTCAGGAGCACGATAAAATCTACTGACAAGATAAGGTGTTATGTCATTATCCGCAACATGTGAAGCCGACCCAAAATCGCAGAGCTTTAAAATAGTTTTTGATTCATTAACCTGCAAAACATTTTATCATGGAAGTTTAATTCATGCCAGAAATAATTAAGACAAGTAATCAGATAAAAATAATTGGCTTTGAGAAGTTACTTCCAATACTGAAAACAAAGTTACCCGTTTATAATTCCTCTTCTAATTATAACTCAATTCCCTAATTATAAAAAATTAAGAGCTATCAAATATTTGATTATAATTAGTAAAGTAACTTTTTTCAGTGAGGAAATATGGGGTAATACCAAGTACATTTAATTTTAACCAATGCTACTTTGAAAAGGGAGGGGTAGTAAGAGAAAAATCTCATTGAAGTAAAGCATCTTCTAAAAATCCCCAGAATACCTGAATAAAGTCAAGTTACTATTTAAAGGAACATGAAGACAATTTATTAATAAGGGACAGACTTAGATCAACTTTCAATTGATTGAAGGTAACTTTCAGTTGCCAGAAAATTACGATAGCAATGAAAGCAGAGAATGATTCAGATTAAATCTGGACAAAAACAGAATAAAAACATTCTTCATCCGAAGCCGCTAGACCATCCCAAATTTAGCAATCACTTCAAGTCTAAAAAATATTAAATCCCTTAAATATAAAGAAGGTATTAGTCAAGAAAATGTTAAATATATTTGCCACAACTGATAAATATGAACTCTATATTAGTTATTTGTTTCTTTTTTTCCTTTGTAAATACTTCAACATACACAGTAACAGTGACATCTGCTGAGAAAGGCTGGAGTTGCTCCCATGGCTGCTGCCACTCATGAGTCAGAAGCATGTTCAGGATTAACAAGTGAAGGTAATTCATATTCCAGAGTCCCTTCCCCCCTTCAAAAGAGACACACACAAATTCCGAGTTGGGACTTGAACTTGGCCTACAGTTCCCACCCCAAAGAAACTTAACACTTTAAATAAATAAGTCCTGGCCACTTTCTACTGGGATATCATAAAGCTTGGTCAGAGTTACGGATTGGCCCATTACAGACGATATCCACAGAATTAAGCTATTAATAGAAATGATTATTTTTCACTGCCATATTCATAACCATTCTCTTCACCTGGGGAATCAAGAAAATCAGTATCTTCAAATGCACAAGTACTTCTGAAACTTTTTAAAGTCTAAACTGCATTCAGCTACTTAAGGATGCAGTTTAAAACCCAGAGAAATCCCAGGACAATTTTAAAATTAAAACCTGTCAGTAGGACTCTTGGGCTGGCTAGAATGCCTTCAACAACCCGCAGGGTATCCACACTCATACGCACTCCTCCTAGACAACATTTATCCTCCCTGAGGAACATGGTACTCCTACCACTGATGGTTGAAATCCTGGGCTGAAAGCTTTGGATTTTCATTCACAAACAGCTCCCTCTAGTTTCTGATGTCTACTTCCTCCTTTCTCAGGAAGGAGACAACATTCAATGTCTGAAGTCCATGTGTAAACTTATACTAGAGTAGCAGTAACTCAAGGAAAATAAAGTTTTAAAAACAAGAGCTCCTAAGATACTGGCAAATGTCTTACTCTTTAACTTCTACAGTGGTTACACAGATGTTCACTGCATAGTTACCTTTAAATTTTATGTATTTTACACATTCTGATACAGATGGTATACTTCACAATTTAAAACAGAGAAACAAAACTGAGGTAAAAATTAACTATGAAGTTGAAAAGTCTACAATTCAATCCTAACATGAAGTCTACAATTCATTTATTTCGCTGTAATTACTTAGCTCCTCTAACCCCAGGTTATATTAGATGTATAACACACTGTAAAGTCAAACAAAACCTATTAAGATGGAATGCATTATTAACATGGTAGTCTGGAAGGATGTATTTTAAGATATTAAAAAAGAAGAAAAATCTGAACTAAGAGCTAAGCTATTGATGAGGAGTCCTTAACAAACTTTAATGGGATCATAATCTTCTGAAAGTGTAGAATACGGGGTACCTGGGTGGCCCAAGTCAGTAAGCATCTGCCTTTGGCTCAGGTCATGATCCTAGGGTCCTGGGATTGAGCCCCGCCTTGGGCTCCCTGCTCAGCGGGGAGCCTGCTTCTCCCTCTCCCGCTGTCCCTCCCCCACTGCTTGTGCTGTCTTAAATAAATATCTTAAAAAAAAAAAGTGTGGAATGTTATTAGCAGACAAGGTAGGAATTCCCCAAGTTGTGAACACACCCCGAACTCTGAATACCTCAGAAAAGGGGTGAAGAAATGGGGCCAGGGAAGGAAGAGGTATGTGTGCATTCATCGCTCCCCTATGATAATGTATTACTTCTAAATTTAAAAAACATAAACCCTGTGAAAGCTGCGTATTACCAACCCAGAAGTCTTTAGTTAAGGGGTGAAGAATGTAAAAGGAACGCCTTTCAACGTAACATCTAATCACAACCGAGCTCTGCTGTCTTTGGGCCCCTCCTGGGCACCTATAAAACACTACTCCATACATCTATTTAAGAGATAATTCTTTAAATGTCTCTAAGCCTGTCAGACCACAAATTAGAGAACAAAGAGCTGTGAACACCATTTCAAAACAGCAACATGTGCATTTTTGTGTTTAGATACCAGAGGAAGCCCATCATTACTACATTAAGGCACTTTTGGGATTTGTGTGTACTCTAAATCCATCAATATAAAGGGAAAAATTGAGACAATAGCCTATTTCCTCTTTCTTTATACTTTAGTATAAAATTTCATGGACCAATTTCCAAAAAAGTAAACACTGGTTAAGTCCTTTGTCATAAGTAATTAATATGCTGAGTTATTCTTTTAAGACATCATTTCTAAAATAATACAGTGGTTATCACATTACTGGTTAAGAACCTATATGGATATACAAGGTAACCTGATTGTTTGACTTACCAGGATATTGTCTGGCTTGATATCTGCATGTAGGATATTGCATCTTTTAAGGAGTTTTAATGCCAAGAACAACTGCTGACTGTAGGATCTTACAGCTTTAATATGAAGACCAACATCCTTACCATATTTTTTTAACACCTCTCGTAAATTCATACTTTTAGGAGAGAAAAAAAAAACCCACAAAATTAGGGCTTAAAATGCAAAATGGAAATAAAAAAGGCAAAACCATGTTCAAGCATAAAGTAAAATCAAATCCAAAACATTAACTAAAATGAAAGTATCTGTTCATGAGCCCTCCCAGATGTTTAATAAATTATTCTACACTAAAATGAGAGCACATGAACCTGTGTATAAATGAGACAGTTTTCCAATAAAAATTTTCAAAATAAATGGAAGGGAAGACATACAATGGTAAAATTCCTATTGATTTTAGAATGGGTTTACATTTGAAAGGCCAAAACTGAAGCCATACTTTTGAAGATCAAAATTGTATTTCTACTTCACTACTCCCATTTCTTTTTATTACATTGTGATCCTTCCTTGGAAGTATTTAACTTTCAGAGAATCTCTGTTGAGCTGAAGGCTACATAAGGTTAGTGTCTGACACATAGTATGTGGTCAATTATGGTCTTTACATTAATGACTGTCATGAACCTAGTTCCTAACCAAAAGTAAAAAAACAAAACCAGAGCTAACTGGAAAAAATAAACATACAGCAATCTGTCATGGTGTTTATCTAAATTTTTAGTAATGTACAGGTTTGACAGTGTACCTTAGAGGCTCAAATACGAGACAGAGATGCTGTTTGTGATAAAAGTGTCTGAAGAGTCGCAAACAATGAAATTTGTCATCAGGATCAGCATCATTAAGTTTTTTCAGGAATTCTAGTTCTTTTAAGCCAGTTTTTTGCCTGAAAAGAAAATTAGTTCAAAACTGAATACAGAATTTAAGAAAAATAAATATTTACTAGTTCCAGTCTGATTTACCATAGGTGATAAGTAGTTTGGATTTTTAAGTACTAATAGTAAATCTGTTGAGGAATAACAAGTCTGTATGTTACTCACACAATACTTTATACTTAGTCAAATATGGTTTCCATGGAGCTTATTTCCACAATAATTAACAGAAAAAAACACTGGAGGAACAAACCCACCTTGCCTGAAGAGAATTCAATCTTCCACATTTTCTTTTTTCTCTGAGGGGTGGGGGGGTGTGGGTGGAGGGAGAGGGAGAATCCTAAGCAGGTTCCACGCCCAGCTCAGAGCCAGATGTGGGGCTCAATCTCACAACCCTGAGATCATGACCTGAGCTGAAATCAAGAGTTGGGACGCTCAAGTGACTGAGCTATGCAGGTGCCCCCAATCTTGCATATTTTTATTTAAAAAAATGTCTTGATGTAAATGCTATTTTAACAAAAATGGAACCACACTATATAAGAGACTAAGAATGGATGTCTTACCAAATATTAACATTTGGTTTTCCTCTAAAATTCTAGTTATAATTTGTCAATAGGCCATATTTTTAAAATGGCTTTAAAATACTTTCTAAGCCTAGGGCAGCTGAAGATGTTAATATACATCTGTAAGTTATTCCCAGTGTTTTAAAGCTGATGGCAAGTTGACTTTAACATCAGCTCAGTGTGTGGTACAGACTGTGCTTATCAAAGCCTATGGGTATGGCAATTACCTCTATTATATAAAAGAAAAAAAGGCAGCAGATTCACTACCAGACTTCTGTTATTTTATAACTTCAATACTTTTACAGATTGTGTTACTTTTTAAAAATGTTCATTTGTGAATACCTGTGTTTTTAAGTTTCATTACATAGGTCTTCTGAACTTACATGAGCTCATTGTTTCTGATGATTTTTACAGCCACTTCTTGGTTGGCTCTTGCATTATCTCTGGCTCGTACAACATTACTGAAGACACCCTGGCCAGTGTAGCCATACACATTGTAACGCTTATCTAGGACTTCACCTATGTTCACACCTGAAAAAGTAAATTAAGAAACGGGAATTTTGACCATAGTAAATACTTACTTAACAAAACTATGAGATATACGTAATAAAGCAAACAGAAACACAGCACAGTCACTTAAAAAAAAAATGTGTCAAATCTCTGTGTGCCTGGTTTCCTAGACACCATGGAGAATCAAAGACGAGCCTCCATCGGTCACTCTTTCATAATGTGGTTCAAGCTGCATGCCCACTTCCTATCAACTGCTAAGGATTTTAACATTGAGTAGGAAGAAATGTGCTCACTGAAATGTTTCCAACTGTAGTCCTGCATGACAAATACTGCATGACTGGCATCCCAAGTTCCTGTATGTCGTTTTTCTTGGTTTCAGATCAAGACGAGCAAGTGACGTTCCCCCTTCCTCCTGGAGGATTATCTCATGGCTGAAAACAACTTTGAATAGATTTAAGTTGCACATCAAGTCTTCACCTCACTTCTATTCATGAAGCTCCTGAGCTGCTTACTAGAATACAACATGGGTTCACGCAGCTATTAGATGTGCCACACATTTTAAGTGATGACACTGTGACGTGACTTTCAGAGTTCTCCAACATGTGACTTCATCAAGCAACATACTTCTACAAAATGTTGTAACGAACCCTAAAATTAATCAGAACTGTGAACTTACGATAATAGCCTTCTGCATCTGTCCAGTTATCCCTGAGGTTGGGATTCTCTTTGAAATCTTTTCCAATGCCAGCAGCCCGAAGACGAGCACTCTGAAATGGAGGAGGCAAGAAGAGAGCCATTTATCTAACGGCTACTACTCATCAGGCAGATACTTAAAGCACTTCCTTTAAAACCAAAATGGGGAAAACCAGCTATAATTTAATAAAAACATTTTAGCCAAATTAAGTCAACTCCTACCGTCACCTACGTAAATGCAATACAGCTGGAAACATGACTGATTACCAAAGTCTCACATCACAATAATGCTCAGGAAAAAAATTAAGTTATCTTCAAAAACTCTTAGGAATATGACTAGGGGATTATAAATGAAAAAAAGAACTCAAAACCAGATCTGGTTTTTTATAGTTATTAATAGACAGAGAACAAAAATTATAGATGGGCACTCAGTTAACAGTGTTCAACTCTCTCTCCTACCAATTTTCACATTTCTTTTACTGCTTTGTCCACGAAACACCCCTTGATTTCTCTTCCCATATATGCTGCACTAACAGTTGGTGTGAGAAATTAAGAGTATGTGGAACTTCTGAAGACTATGACACATCACTTTCCATGATACCCGGAAGACCCTTCACTATCGTCCAAATAAATGATGGGTGGGGATACTTTCACCGGCTTAATCATTTCATCCTCTCTTAACCTAGCTTTGTTTTGGTGTTCCCATTGCAAAATATAGATACGTTACTTAAGCCAATGACCAATGTCTTCAGGGTCCTGGACACTGACTGTTTAATCTTACTCTATTTTTAATTTCTCTATTTTATGTTTAGCCCTCCACTTTCCCTTGCCAAAGCCTCCTTATTTCTCATGTTCTCTTGAATATATAATGAAAATGATCTCATACTTTTAAATATGTTAAGACTTTTTCAAGAAAAGTCATTAATAGCTAAAAAAACAAAATTTCTTAACCCATTCCTTGTAATAACATTCCCAACTCTTCAGTGAATGTATTAGGATCCAAATCCTAAGTTCTCATTCACCCACAATATAGAAGCCCAAAGTGGACTCTGTTTTAATACAGGCCTGGAAATTACTGACATCATCTTGTCTCAGCTAACTATGTACCCCCGCCCCCCTGCCCTGGTTTGTAAATCCAAAAAAAAGTTGTTTCAAAAAAATAACTACAGGTTTAAGTCATTTGGTATTTAACTTTTCGGAAGCTCTCAAACTGTTCTGCCACTTTTTAAAATCTTAACCTACTTTTAGACTTAGAGAAATGTTGCAGCACTAGTACAAAGAGTCTCCAGATACCCTTCATTCAGACTGTCCAAGTATTAACATTTATTAATTTGCTTTATCCTTTTCTCTCTCTGTATACAACACACATACTTATTATATATATATAGTTTTTTAATAAAGATTTTATTTGACACACACGGGGGGGAGGGGGAGAGCAAGCAGAAGCAGGGGGCAGCAGCAGGCAGGGAGAAGCAGGCTCCCCACTGAGCAATGAGCCCCATGTGGGGCTCGATCCCAGGACCCTAGGATCACGACCTGAGCCAAAGGCAGCCGGTTAACCGACTGAGCCACCCAGGCATCCCTATATATATTTTGTTTAATAGTTATGTTTTATGACTTAAAATTACTTACATCAAAGTAGGCAGCAAACATATCATCAGATTCGGTAAACATATCAGGTGCCAAGAGCTTTTTCTGAGATGAACCTTAATGGAAATTAACAGTAATATTTGAAAAATGAAGGGATACATATTAAAACACAAATAAGTCATCAATGTAATATCACTAGCAATTCAAACTGAATTGCACATCAGTTTTTCACTAATACCCAACTTAAAGTCACTTTGTAACACTTAAGATCTAGAAAGCTATCCATTTTTTACTAAAAGGATGCATTTTAGAAAGTTGAAAGACTTAATGTCAGTATTTTCTCCACTGTTAGTTAAATTAATATGCTAATAGCTAAATAATGATTATGTATTAAAATCAAAGTTCCTCTTTAAAAAATTCCATTTCCAAATTGCAACTTAAAATCTCAAAAGGTTAATACCCCACTATAGATCTAGATCTCTATGTATCTCTCCCCTAAAAAGTCCAATAATCCCCTAGAAAAACTGGGCAAAATAAAAGGAGTTCCTTAAAAAAAGAAAGAAAAAAAGAATGCAAGGGCTTGAAGCATATGAACACACACCCAATCTCACTTATAGTAAGGGAAATGCAAATTAAAATTATAAAGAAATACCCTTTCTCTTTTGAGATAGGCTAATAAACCTGAAAGTATGACAACATCCCAGTAATAAGGCCCTGATAAGCAAGTACTCAAACATTACTTGCAGGAGGCAAAACTGTGCAAGCCTTACAGAGTGAAATATGGAAACATAGCACATTATACTCTTTTGACCCAGCAACCCCACTTCTAGGAAATTATTTCAAAGATACAGTTTTAGCATTAAAAAATGACTTAATGCGCAATGACATTATAATTAATGCTCCAATGAATAATCAACAACTGGATACAACCCAAACATCCACCATTAGAAGACATAGTGAATAAGCCTTGGCACATTGATTATGCTGGAATAGCACAGAGCTGTAAAAAGGAATGAAGATCTTTTCATACTGATGAGTGTGTATATTTTTGTGTGTGCTTATGTAGGCAAAAATACAAATACACATGTGAAAGACATTTTAATAATCAAACCGAAAATTCCTGAAAATCAAAAGCAATTAAAATAAACCCAAATCTATCAAATGGGTGGTATAACCATACCAAAGTATTTCAAATGACTTTACACCTTGGAATGTATCCCAAGGATAAAAAGAATCATTAAATTTTCAATTTGCATTCGCTACATTAAATATTGGTGATCATACTGATAACTATGCAAATAAAAGCTTCAAAATAACATAAATAATCATGTTATCAGGAATCAGGTTTTTCACTATAAAAGAAACAAGTCGAAAATCAAAGATGTTAATAAAAACCCTGTAATCTCAAGTTTGAATTGGCAATTTTTCAGTATGAACCTCCCCTTTCCAAAAATGCAGAAATGCACGTCCTAGCTTGGTCCATTAAAAAACCCATGAATAATGGGCACTCCTAAGTGCTTTGTGAAGTCTAAATGGCATTTCCTATTAAATGGAACCAGGGTTCCTTGGAGCAATAGCTGCTTCGGTTCTGGGACAAGATATGTACAAGGTGAGCCTGTGATATCTTACAATGTGGTAGAACAGGAGTTTGTAAACTACAGAGTGGGGCAAATTTGGTCCCCTGCTTGTTTTTATGTGGCCCATTTTTACATTTTTAAAGGTTTTAGGGAAAAACATAAGAATATTTTGTGACATGTGAGAATTATATGAAATTTAAGTTTTAGTGTCCACATAGTTTTTTTCCAAACATAGCTGCTTTGGCATTACAACAGCAGAGTTCAGTGGTTGGAACAGAGAAAAAAACGCATAAATTACAAAAGCCTAAAATATTAACTATCTGACCTTAAACAAACAGTTGCCAGCCCGTCCTAGAAAGAAACATAATATATTAATACCAATAAATCCTGTAGGGTTTGGATCAAAAAGACATTGGAAACCAACTTAAAAATGCTCCCTTCCTCCCCCCCACCTCAGTTGGAGAGAATTTTAGTACATAATGATACCAAATAATAAAAACCTGACAAAAACAACCCAAACCTCACTGGTCATCTCTGGAGGTTGTTAATGTACCAAATCTATTCTACCCTAAGTATCAGTCAATAAAAGAAAATAACCAAGCATTTAACCTGACACTCCTGTACAAA
This sequence comes from Eumetopias jubatus, assembly GCF_037043125.1. Classification (NCBI taxonomy): domain Eukaryota; kingdom Metazoa; phylum Chordata; class Mammalia; order Carnivora; family Otariidae; genus Eumetopias; species Eumetopias jubatus. The sequence goes on along the minus strand of NW_028274812.1, from coordinate 125,701,366 downwards.
CTATATTTCTTGGTTAACGAAAGAATGGAAACCTCTTCTCTGACGGAATTACAGCTAATAATTCAAAAGGAATTATGGAAATTTGAGAATCACAGCTTTGGAGTGTGCCCACCTGCCCCCACCCCTCATGAAATAGTGGATCTAAGGAATGATGACCAATGGCTGCTGAAACTGCCAGGTGAACAGCTGAAGGGCAACTTCATGTTGGACAGATGTGATCATCTTATCTAAACACACAATCTCAAGATCAATAAAAACAGGACAAGCACACACCACATGCCACTTGATGCGATGCAAGTACACACCACCACTTAGGCAGTATTCTTGCCAAAAAAAAATTAACATAAATCTACTCAGGTCTCTAACACTTATACTAGTTTATAAGAAACATGGAGGATAGAAGAAATAAAGATAAATGAAACAAGAGTGTGGCAATATCACAACGGAAAGAAAAGTTTATAGGACACATGGCCTCAGCATCCTCACAAATAAATGGAAAGGGGGGAGGGAAGGATGAGAGTGAGTACTAAAGACTTGGAGATTAAGAGATGTGCATCTTATTTGGATTTTGATTCAAACCAACCAACTGTAATTAGAAAGATTTAAAAATGATCAATTCTTTAGGTATAATGTTTTTTATTTTTAAAAGATTTTGTTTACTTAGGAAGTGTGAGAAGGGGGAGAGGGGGAAGAAGAGAGAGAAGCTTCAAGCAGACTCCCTGCTCAGCATGGAGCCCAAAATGGGACTCAATCCCAGGACCAAGATCATGACCTGAGCCGAAATCATGAGTTGAACAGTTAACTGATTGAGCCACCCAGGTACCCAAGTAATGTTTTTTTTTTAAAAGTCCTTACCTAGAAGAGATACACAATTTCATTTATGAAATGAAATCATGGCTGGGATTTGCTTTAAACTACTCTAGCAAGCAAAATAGAAGGTAATGACAACATTTTATTTTTAAGTAAGCTCTATGCCCAACACTGGGCTTGAACTCACAAATCCGAGATCAAGAGTCACATGCTCTACTCACTGAACCAGCCAGGTGCCCCAAACAGAAGGTAATGAATACATGAGATTCAGTATAATACTGTTTAGGTTACGTGAACTAATCAAAACATTTATAAAGGACATTCACTGGGACACATTTAATATTGTATGACCCTAAGATTCAGGAGGGGCAACATTTCTAATCCCTTTCACTTTTACCCATCTCAAAACAATCTTTTTCATTATTTACAGAGCTAAAAATTCAGAGAAAAGCATGTCAAAACAAAAATCTAACTTACCATTATTCTGTTCAACAGTCATTAGATTATGCTTGGCTTTTACTGAAGCCTCAAATGTATCAACGTTTTCCCGTTCATACTCTTTCACATCAGCAGCTACCCTTTCCAGAATGTCATCCGGAGAAGGTGACCGTGTACAGGTACTGCTCTGAGGGCTGCTTGGTTCAGATGGCACAGACATATTGCTATCTTCAGCAAGATATTTGTATTTCTGTAACAATAATACAACATACTATTTTCATAAAATCTGATGCATATCTGCTAAGAGCTATCGCACTGAAAAGACTGTCAATGTTAAAAACTTTAAAAAGGTATTGATGTCTTGATTGAATCAGATCCACAATCCCTTACATATATTTCCAAAATCCACAAAACTCTGAAAAAGTTTTTCTATGTTTGGTGCACATTCATTAGGTGACAAAACCTCACCTGAACAGATGTGATACTATTTGTAGTCTTTTTTTTATATCCCCCAGTGTGAACACAGTATGTCTCATTGCAGAAATGCTAATGTGTTTGATAGTGGGGTGCTGTTCTAGACCCCACTGATGGGGCTAAATAATATACACAGATGCACCATATTACCTTTCTAAAATTCAAATAGTTCTGAGTTCTGAAGCACATCTGGCCCCAGGGGCTGGAGATAAGGGATTGTGGACCTGGGCAAGAACAAAAAAAGATTCAACCAAGTCTCTAGGGATATCAGTTTAATAACAACAATTTCATCAGTGTCCCAGAAAAGCAAGTTTCTCTGGAATTCCAGTTTTGCCCTACATCCTCTGGTGATTCAAGTTCTTTCCTTTGCTCTGACCTCCAGTGCTAGATTTATGATTTGCTATGTATGTGTAGGTAGGCTGGCAGGCACAACTATTCTTTCCTTTTGCCTGATATCTTCCTTATAGTATCTAAACATTTTTCACTTCTTCCAGAATGTGTTCTTTACTCCATCACTCACCTTCCCATGATCAAGAGAAAGCATTACACTTTACAGGCACTGCCACCCACAAAGGATCTAGTAGCCATGGCTCTATCTCAGGATGCCCAAGGCATAACGGACAATCTTCCAAGGAAGGTAATCTTAAATGACTACACAAAGACTTATATACAACACCCTCTCCCCACCCCATTTTCTTAATCACCTACCTCTAAACTACTTTTAAAATTATTTTTGAGATGTCCCATTTAAGCAATCACAGTTACACAAGAAAATCTATTTTTTTAGACATTAAAATGGTTTTCCCCCCCGATATAGAAACAGGTATAATTACATAACTTTTTGCTAAATGAAATTCCAAAAACCAAAAACAAACAAAAACAAAAAACACTTCAAATTTTGCCTTATAGTTTATATCCAAATCCTATATATAACAAAAAAGGGCAACCATTTCAACATAAGAAATTATCTTTTCAAATCTCATAAAGATAATTTCACATATACATTTCCTTAAGACTTAATTGCTACCACCATCGATTCTTTATTAAAGTAAAAACCCTTTTACTAAGAGAGTAATTATTTAAAAAGGATTGCTCAAAACTTTACTAATATCACATACCTGAACAATCGCCTGCCTCTGTATTCTTCTCTGTTCTATTAGGGCTTCTTCATCTTCTTCCTCTACATCAAAATCTTCAAGGCTTTAAAAAAAAAAAATTGCACATATATACACACAATTTCAAACATCCTTAGACAGTCACAAACCATAACTATTACACAGTTTAAAAATAAAAGCTAGAAAACACAGGTTATCCGGAAGTTCCAGCAAAGTCTTAAGCCACCTTATTCTCTTTATCCTGTTTCTAAACTCTCTCAGTTGCCTGGTTTGGAATCCTGGCAAGTAATTTAACCCTCTGTATATCATTTTTCTCCTGACTTGTTTCATGGCACCAAATTAGGAACAAAAGATCCTTAAGTTCAAAAAAGTAACCCCTGGCTCTACCATGACCTTGCTATTACTAAAGTCATTTCACCTAGCCAGCCTCAGTTTTAACCCCTAACAGAGTAAGAGTGAGACATGTAAGAAAACTAGTACCTTCTCTGGGTCACAGAAAGCTATAGATCCTTGGCAAGCTATGGATCTTTTCCCTATCAAAGATGCGTATGTAAATATTCGCCTACAATCTGACGAGGAATGTGGCTCTATCCCCAGACACTGCCCAACTGGTCCCAATTTCCTCCCAAAGAACTCTGAATCTTTACAATCCCTCCCCGCACAGCCTCTTTTATGATCTGCTGAATGTTCACTGCACACCAGTAAGCAAACTGCATTCTCAAGATATCAGGATCCATGTTTAACACCCTTCCCTTAACTTGCATATCACCTAGCTCTGATTGGGCTTTCTTGACCTTAGCACTACTGATATTTTGACAATTCTTTGTTATGGAAGAGGGCATTGTCCTGTGCATTAGCAGATATTGAACAGTATCTCTGGTCTCTAGCCACAAGATGACAACCAAAAATACCTTTGGATATTGACAAAATGTCCTCAGAAAGGCAAATTACCCCCAGCTGAGGACCACTGCTCTAAATTATTTTTTGAGATGTTCTATCTAGACAACTAAATTCACATTAAAAAAATTTTATCCACTAGACAGTGAAATGTTTCTGTATTTTCCACACTGTAACAGGCATACTTAACACCAGATAGCTTCAACCGCAAAGTATGTATCATTTCACACGAACTGAAAAGTTTAAAAATCACTATAGCCCCCACCCCCAACCACTGTAAAACTGGTAATCAAGATTGGTAGGGCTGTTATCTCTAACAAAATGAAAAAGGGAAGGCTCATGATATTCACTCCAGTCAAAACTGGCAAAACTGGAACCTCTAAAATCAGAAAACCATGACCTCTGCCACATAATTTTAACCTATAAAATATACAGAAAAAATTAACTTGTAAATTCAGGATCTAATTAATAGATTCACTTACAATATCCAGGTGGAAATTAAAAGATTTCCAGGTCAAACAGTACTTGTCTAAATTGGAAAAAGGCAATTATGAGAAATTCCATCCTTACTTATCATCAGATGAAGATTCTTGTTCAACTTTCATTCCTTCAGAAAGACTTCCTTTAAATTTATCTTCCTTTATTTTGCTTCTGCTCCTACGTCTACGACCACCCCGTGATCGAGACCGCCTTCTCAAGCGTGACCGGCTCCTCCGACCTCTGTCCCTATTGGGGGGGGGGGCATCATACATACACACATTTTAAAGGTCAATTAAAGGTAGAGAAGCTGTGGGTGTGTTGGGGGCAGTAGTATAAAGAACTCTTTGTACTTTTCAAAAGCTCTATTTTGCTGTGAACCTAAAACTGTTCTAAAAATGGAATCTTTTAAAAAGGGGTTAATTAAAAATTTAAAGTAAAATAACAGATCAGAAAGATTGGGTTAATCAGCTTAATTGAAGATAACTAAAATACAGCTATTGTTCTTACTGGACTGCAAAGGGGCACAAAAGAACTCTGGGGGCAATAGAAATGTTCTTGATTTTGGTGATTATGTGTTTGTCAAAACTCCTATAACTTTACACCAAAAAAGGTGAATCTATTTTATGTGAATATGTTTCAATAAAACCGAGTTTAAAAAGAGATCACTGCTAATAAGGTATAAAAAGACAAATGTGACAAAAATTCCAAGTCTAATTAACATGCCCCTCAGACATTTTTATAAGTGCAAAAAGGTCTTGCCTCATGTGTAACAGAAACTGATATTATAGTTCAAGCATTAAAGGTGAAGTTTATGTTGGAAAGATGCTATGGAACTCCAAACAAAAGGTTGCTAAGTCTACAGAGAATTGGCAAACTCCCAGTTACTATCACATCTGACTACCATGCTTATGTCACATTTCTCAAGAAACCTTACTAAAATAACATGAAAGGAACAACTGAAAAGAAAACCCTCAGGCAAAGAGAATGAGAAGAATTATGACAACAAAATCTTGATGTGCAAATTGGATAGAATAGTAATAAATCAAATTTAAATATTAGTCCAACAGGAACAGACAAGGTAAATAAGAAACAAGTAAATGCATGCTACAAAACCCAAGAAAGCCTCACAAACTGGAGACACCATATTCTGTTAGATGTGGTGTAAGGTAAAAGCTAAAAAGAACTGGTTGAAAGCCTTAGCAACAGCTTGCCTCTGAATAGTTCCCTTCCTGACTCAGTAGAAAATGCCAAAAATCCCCCTTCACATTCTGGCATAATACTTAAAATTTATTTTATAGAGAGGTGTTGGTTGTTATAAAAACTGACCCAAGGTAGCAGGGAGGCACAGTACTGTACTGAACATTAAAGGAATAAGGGGAAGTCTACATTATGAAGAACCACAACTCTCCTTGCAAACATGACAATATTCTCCAGCAGATGAGAGGATTCTGGAAAACTGCTAGCCCAAAAGAAGAGGGCTACAGTCATGGATATGCTAAAGAGATTGATACACTGAAGTGATACCCACTAAGCCACAAATTCTACATTCTCAGAATGGAAGAAAGCTTCCATTCAGCTTTCACAGTGGCTTAAGTTTTAAATGAGAATAGGCAACAAGAAGGATCCAGCTGTTTATGAGTAAAGTCCTCAAATGAAAAAAGGTAAGGAACAACAACAGGAATCTGGGAAGAAAAGTTTAAAATGAAAAAGTATAGGTAAGAAAAAACTCCATAAAATAAACTCATTATCATCTTTGACCTAAGAGATGCTATTTCTATAAAACATGAGTAAAATGTCACAATAAAAATTAAACAGCCAACAAGTCTTAGAAATAAAAATAAATATACATGAGCACAGGGGGAAAAAAATCAATAGAAAGGTAAGAAGGGTGAATGGGAAAATCTCCTAGATTGAAAGTAGAACAAAAGGACAAACATCAAAGATGACTGTGTGTGTGGGGAAATCAGTGGAACAATACAGAAGGTCCAGTGGGGCGGGGGGGGGGGGGGGGGGGGGGGGACAATGGGCAAGAAGGCAAACCAAAACAAAAACAAAAGAGAGAAAATTTCCCAGAATAGGCAGTCATAATATTTCTGCTTTAAAGGGCCTATTTAGTGCCCAGCAAAATCAATGGAAAGAGACATGCACCAAGGCACATTATAGTGGAATTCCAGAATGCAGGACATTTATTATAAAAACAGAGGGAGAGAGACAAAGCAAGTCCTCTTAGAAATGCCCAGGCATCAGAACAGGACTTCTCAATAGCAATACTGGAAACCAGAAATCTGTGGAATAACAATTTCAAAATTCTTAAGAAAAAAATTATTTCAACTTGCAATTCTACTCCTTGACAAATCAAATCAGCAATGGGAATTTAAAAAAAGTGGCAGGGGGGTGCCCTGGGTGGCTCAGTCGTTAAGCGTCTGCCTTCGGCTCAGGTCATGATCCCAGGGTCCTGGGATCAAGCCCCGCATCGGGCTCCCCGCTCCGCGGGAAGCCTGCTTCTCCCTCTCCCACTCCCCCTGCTTGTGTTCCCTCTCTCACTGTGTGTCTCACTGTTGGATAAATAAAATCTAAAAGAAAAGAAAAGAAGAAGAAAAGAAAAGAAAGAAAAGAGAAGACAAGACAAGACAAGAAAAAAGAAAAGAAAAAGAAAGAAAATAAAAAAGGGGGGAATTTTAAGAAACAAAAGTCCCCCAAAATGTCCTTTTCATAGGAAGTTGTTGGAGATGCATTAACAAAGCAAGGAAGTAAAACCTGAAAATGCTGGATACAGGAAAGGGAAACACAAAATAAGACAGAAACAAGGGAATATCCAGAGGACAGAAAAGGGAAAACAAATTCTACAATAACTGTACAAGCAGGCCTATTAGTCAGTTTGGAGACAGAAGGCTAGAAACATTAGGAGGAAGGTCTTTCCTTGCCCCCTTCCCCTGACTACTTGCTCAGCAATGAGCAACAGGCACAAGAGCATAATGACTATAAAAACATAGAGAAATGTGATACAATTAGGTAGAAAAGAAAGTGTGATGGGTGGAATTAAAAAAAGTAATTGCTGGGGTGCATGTGTGGCTCAGTTTGTTAAGTGTCCAACTCTTGATTTCAGCTCAGGTATTGATCTCAGGGTTTTGAGTTTAAACCCCATACTGGGCTCCACTATGAGCACGGAGTCTACTTAAGAAAGGAAAAGAAAAGAAATTGTCCAAAGTAAGAAATCAATAAATAACATGGCAATAACTTCAAAAATTTAAACATACACAACCTCAGACAAAGCACTTCTACTTCAAGAAATCTAGTATACAAAAATACTCAGAGATAATGTAAAGATGTATCCACTGGTTGGAATATAAGCCATTGGCATGCTGTCTTTTTAAACTACATTCATGTATTAGTTCAATTAAAAATGTTAAAAAATTGGCAAATGAAAGTCCACTTATGTTTGAGTTAAAATGTTTAACACACAGGGCTGCGTGAGTGGCTCAGTCGGTTAAGTGGTAGACTTAGTTTCAGCTTAGGTCATGATTTCAGGGCTGTGAGATGAAGCCTGAGGCTGGCTCTGTGCTCAGCAGGGAGTCTGCTTGAGATTCTTTCCCTCTGCCCTTGCCCCCACTTGCATGCTGTAAAATAGATACACCTTTAAAAAAATATTTAGTGCATATACTTTAAAATGATTCCTGCTTTACAAACCAACATTTTGATTAACCAATTCACTACATGTGCTTTACATAAAATGGTTTCTACTACTGTGAGTTAAAGAGTTTTTGCCAAGAGAGTCTTTAACAACTACTGAGGCTATCATCTTGAGGTCATGTTCTAAGGGGACCAAATAAAAGTTAATAGAAAAATAGAGACCTGCAATTACATAATGACTGGAAACTGGGCTATTTATTACCTTATAATCTATCCTGCTTAAAACAAAACAAAACAAACCAGTAAACATAGCTCATGTAGTATTTCTTTCTTAAGAAGTAGGAAAAAAAAAGTGTTCCCCTTTCAAAAGACTGAGTTTTTAATGAACCACTAACTTAAATTTGAAAAAAAGATAAAGAAAAATCAGTGTGTGTGAAATATCACATTGGTAAAAAGGAAACTACATGGGATCGCAGCTTCAATTTTTCACAGAGAAAAATGGTCTTTAAGAAAACCCACCTAATGAGCTAATATGAAGCTTCAGAAGCATACAGAGTTTAATGAATGAAAAAGGTCAACATATGTAACATATCTCTACCTCCTCCGAGGAGACCTGCTTCTTCTCCTGGGTGACCTACTACGTCTGAGTGGGGAACGAGACCGTCTTCTAATTGGAGATCTACTTGCTCTTCTTCGGGTTGGAGACCACCTATTGATCGGGCTGGCATCTTTTGATCTTTCACGTCTACTGAGGATATCATCTCGAGGTCGTGTTCTTAAGGGGACCAAATACAGGTTAATAGAAAAATACATTAATGAATTTGTTTTGCACATAAAAGACATCTTTAGAAAGGGCACACTAACCTGAAGACAGAACACACAGATTAACATGTTTTGCAACAAAACTTGAATTCAGAAAATCACAATTACATTTTGGGGTTATGGTACGCACACAGTAAAAGGTCTATTCCCTCTGGTCTCACAATTTGAAAAACTATAAAGGTTATTAATGTTGTTAAACCACTGATTCTAATTCCAGATAAACAACTCAAATAAAACTTGTCTAAGTAACAGTATTCCATTTCCTCCAGTTTGAAGACTGTTTTCTTCCTAAATTTTGACATTTTGTAATGTAGTCTTATTCTTAATGTATTACATACAACAGCATCTTACAATCACTGTTAACCTTAGAACAAAGAAAATCTAAGTAAGGGTTTAGAGAAAGGGACAGTCCATCTAGTCAAGGAAATACATATTGGTATAACTTTCCTGTTAAGACATTCAACAATACTTCATAAAATGTAAATGTACATTACCTTAGACTTTGCAATTTCACTTCTATGAATCTATGCTACAAAAAACTTCACACATAAACAATGGACATCTTTGCATAGAATCCTGGAAAACTGGAACCAACCAAAATTTTCATGTTTCAGTAAGGGAATGATTAGAGGTGACCCTTGAACATGGGTTTGAACGGCACAGGTTCACTCACATGCAGACTGTTTTTACAGTACAGTACTGTAAATGTATTTAGTCTTCCTTAGGATTTTCTTACCTCTAACTTACTTCAACAATACAGTATATATGATACTAGAGCATACAAAATACGTGGTAAGTTATTGGTAAGGATTCCAGTTAGCAGTAAGCTATTAGTAATTGAGTTTTGGAGGAGTCCAAAGTTATATGCCCATTTCTGACTGTGTGAGCAACTGGTGCCCATAACCCCTGTGTTGTTCAAAGCTCAACTTTGTATATATATATATACTGTGAAATATGGTGCTGCTATATAAAGAGCTAAAAAAAAAGATCTTTGCTGTCACAGAAATGTTTCATGAAAAAAGCAAATCACATTTTAATATGTAAGACTCCATTTCCGTATGAAAGAATATTCATATAATTGTATGTGCATAAAAAAAGAACTAGGACATATTCTTATGACTGGTAGTGAAGGATGAAAAGGTAAAAACTACAGGCTTTTGCCTTATCTGAATTTCTCTTTAATTAGTATCTTTTCTGTAATTAAAAAAAATTATTTCAAATATTCAACTCTAGTCCTTAATAAACCGCTCTGAATTTCCTTTTCAAAGGGAAGACAAACTGAAAGAAACAAAGATCACTTAGAAACACTTTAGAGAACATAATCAGCAACAATAACTGTCTCAATTTAGAAAGCTAAAGGAAGAAGGGGCCATTTAATTACAATGCTACTTAGAAGAATTAAGAGTATCTAAGATACAGCACTTTGTGAAAACAGCATTCTTGAAATTTTTCAGAAAAAACGATTTAAACTTTAAGGTCAACTTTATTTATACTCAGACACAATACGTGGCTAGGAATTCGTATCTTTACATAGTATAAGCCAACCTTCTTTTAAGCTAAACCTGGCTGATAATTTCACATGTCCAATTATTCAACATAAGGATACTAAAAAAAAATCAAGTTTCTAAAGTAGTTTAGACTAGTCTAAACAATCCCCACCCACTCTGCTAAAATCCTTCATGTGCCTTAATTACCTATTAGTTCTATGATGCTAGGTAAATGGAATAATCTCTCAATTTTCTCATTTATAAAATGAATATGAGAGTCACTCTACTTTATGAGGAGAGATAATGAGGAGAATTTGAGGAAAAAACCGATGGGCTAAAAGCATTATACAAATATGAATCATTTTCATTATTATTGGTAAAAAAATAAAATCATTTCTTACACTATTCTTCTTCCTAAACTTAAGACATAACTATTTTTTTAAACAATGCGATTACAGGTATATGAATTAGTAACAAAAAAAATGTCCACTTTCAATTTAATTTTGTTTTGGGGGCAAAAAAAAATTTGGTAGTTCCAATTTACATTGTTGGAATTCAAAATCATGCCAGTTCAAAAGAATGGATACATCACAATCCTTAAATTGACACCTCCTTTTTTAAAGTTAAAAATTTCAGCCTATACTGTTCAATGAAAAATCCTTGCTCTAGAAATTCCCCTCACTTCCCATAAATGGGAATATACAAATGGGTATACCTATATAGATTTTTTTATCAGCCAAATTACTTGGATTTAAAACAGTGATTCTGCAAATTTGATACTAAATTAAGAACCTGGGGGGAAAAAACTGATTCTGTCAACCAAGTTCAGTATTTGTAAATCTTTTAGTCAAGATACTCACTGAAAAAAGTACAAATATTAATTTAGTTAGTGGACAGGATCTATTTAAAACTGTAAGACTGATTACACTACCTCATTTTTTATTGTGTACAAGCTCTAGTTTCTCCTTTTTAAAATCCGGTGCATTGGTAAAAAGCATTAACATTTTGAAAACAAGTTACCTTGGAGAAGAAAGTCGTCTCCTTTCTGGTTCTCTTCGTTTTCTTTCCAAGGATCGGCTCTTGGCTCTTCTACCAGGAGACAGAGTTCGGGAAGGTGATTTGCTTTGTTTAGACCTTCTGTCATTTACAAGTGGAGATCTACTTCTCCTTGATTTATCCCGCTGTTTTGGAGACAAACTTCTTCTTTTAGGACTTCGACCAGGTCTTCTACTGGGTGACCGATTTTCTTTCCCAGAAGAAGCATCTTTAGAGGGAGATTTAATTGGCTTCTTTTCTTTATCCGCGTCAGACCGTTTTGATTTTCTCTCTTTGGACCGTGATCTTCTGTCTTTGGATTTACCTCTTAAGTCAACTGGGGATCTGGATTTTTTGCCTCGATCACGACTTCTACTTTCATTTATAATTGGGGATTTTTTTCTATCTTTTGACCTACTTTTATCTTCAATTTTAACCTTGTCATCAGTAGGAGATCTGGCCTTCCCAATTTTCTCTTGAGATCGCCTTCTAAGGGTAGGAGATTTTGATTTCCTTGCTTGATCTTGAGACTTACTTCTCTTGGATGGACTTTTGGACTTTTTCCTCTCCTTTGACTTGCTCCTAGTTGTCTTCTCTTTAACTATTTCAACACCTCCCTTACTTTTCTTTTTATCACTCCTATGTCTAGTCCGTTCTTTGGATCTGCTTTTACTTCGCTTTTTCGTACTATTTTTATTGTCCATTAGTTCAAGTTTCCCCTTTGTACTTGATGATCTGGTACTAGACCTATTTCCATTTCTTGCTTTCTCATGAATCTCCCCCTCTTCTTCAGAGCCAGACTCATAGCCTTGCAATATGAGCCCCATCCCAGATTGGACCTTTCCTTCCATTAACTCATTATCAAGTTCAGCTTTAATCAAGGCTCTCTGTTTTTCCAAGTCTTCCAGCAAAGCTAAATCATCAAGTTTAGTTCTTTTTGCTGGAGACATACCTTCTTTGTCAGAAGCATCAATAACCTCTTTTCTTTTGTGTTTCTTATGTTTATGCTTATGTTTATGTTTTTTATCCTTGTCTTCTTCTGAGGAATGTTTATGTTTCTTATGTTTACTTCTGTGTTTATGCTTCTTTTTTTTGTGACGACTGTGCTTATTTTGAGACTGGTCTTCTGATACTTCTCCATTTTCTTCATTTACACTCTTTTCGGAATTATCAGCATCTTCCATCCTATAAATTTATCAAACACATTTTAAAATTTCATCATTTATCAAGCATTTAGTCATTAACAAAATAATGATAAAATACATCTCAATGTAGCACATGAAGTTAGTCACTGAAATATTTTCAGAACAGCTTCAGACGTTTAATTGCAAAGATATATGGCAAAAACTAACTTAGTGATTTAACTTCAATTTGTTTCTAATGGTTGAACTCAAATACAAAGAATACATACATAATGAGGGAAGTTAAAATAATCACACTTAATAAAAAGAAAATCCAAAACCAGTACAGTAAAATGTTAATATTGATTTAAAGTCACTAACTTTTTAAATCATAATTTCCCACACAGACTTAACACCAAAGGCATGCCCCACCCCCTATTTTCTTTTTCCAGAAAACATACTGCCATATATTGGGAGACTAATCTCTTTCTCCACTTTATATTGAGAAGTATACTTTTGCTTTTTAAAATCTTTACAACCAATATTCAGCTTTATCCAAAACAAACACTCTCTAAATGTGCACTGATGGCTGATGTTTTAACCCCCCAAAGGTTAAAATTTCAAAATGAGCTGACAAGGAGTTAGGACGCTCAGTCTGTAGTGGCCACAGAGCAACCATGTGGTATTAGACTGAATCACATCAAAGGGTCTCCTGTAGGTCAACAATAGTCCAGTATCAGCAAAAGCCTACCAATATTTGTTCAACGGGCTATTTAATCTCTTTAAATTTCAAATGAAAGATTAGTTTCCCAAAATACGCTCATATTGATTGGTGCCATGCAAAAAAAATAATATTAATAAAATTAATTACATCAAAGGGGTAGCTTTTGTGCTTAAATGTTTAGACTATGCTGAAAGAGTTTATGATTCTAAATTATTTTGCTAAATCCTTGCTGTTCATTAATCCCAGGTTAAACGCAGATTACAACAGTATTATTTAACCTTCTCCTTTAAAATCATTCCATACTAAAACATTGCATCCCAGAATATGAGACTAACACTAGACTTTAAATCATTAATCATTCAGACACACTATTATTGGAGGAAGATATGGATTATTTTGTCCAAGTCCTTCAAGTTATATACTCCTGTACTTTTACTAAATTTATTATTTGTGCCAAAATTAAGAACTAAGGAATTCTTTTTTTTTTTTTAAGAGAAGGAAGGGGAGAAATGGGAGGGGAGAGAGAGAATCTTAAGCAGGTTCTACACCCAGCGCGAAGCCAGATGCGGGGCTCAATCTCACGACTCTGAGATCATGACCTGAGCCAAAATCAGGAGTCAGATCCTTAACTGACTGAGCCACCCAGGCGCCTCAGAATTCAATTTCTTTTAACATTTTTTTAAAATCACTACACTTAATGCAGACATTAAGAAAGGCAGCAGGAAAACAAGATGTATAAGAACTGTACCTGCCACCTCAAGGAAATTATAGTTCAGGGGAAAAGAAAGTCACATGAAACACTGGAAGAATGCAATGATAAAGACACAAATAAGGGCATTATGGGAACACTGAAGGATCAACTAAAATCATTCTGAAAATGGTCAAGGAGATCACAGAAAAACCCCAGCTACTTGTTAAGCAGAGACTTTGAAAGGAGAGAAGGAATGTTTATTGAGAAGGTACATAGATTATAAAATAAAGGTTGAGTAAAAATGTCCTAGAGAATGAGTAAGAAATTAACGAGAAGGGAAAAGAGTACTTTAGATGGGGGAAAAAAAAGTGACAAAAGGTACAGTTATAAATAGCAAACTATAAGCAGATCAGTGTTGCCAGGGCATCAAACTTGTGAAGAAACTAGTCTAATGGTTAAGATCTCAACTGGACCAATTCCAGGAGATGAAAAGATATTGCAGGAGATTATGGGAGTGAGTGGTTGAGATAGAGTTAGAGGCTCACTGGGGTCAGAGGCCCAGGAACTGCAAGATTAGGTTGCTGGAGAGTGGTCTGTAAAGACACTGTCATTATGGCAGAAGTCAGAGGAGAATTTGGTCCTCCAGTCAGGTCTCAGTCTTCAGCAAAGTTGGAAGGGCTGAGGAGGGAGGTGACATACTAGAGATATTTTTGAAAAGTTCTTAGTTGATAACAATGAGGTGGTGTGGAGAACATGAACATACAACTACCACATGGCAAAAAATTAAAATTTTTGCCAGACTGCCAATCTCCACTTTGGTACTGTGGACTGTGAGAAAGAAGAAAGTACTGAAGACAGCTGCAGAGAAAGCTGTATCTTCTGGTTGAGAGGTTTTAGTTTGGACTGACTTCTCTCTAATGGGGAACAAAGACGACAGAATAAATAAGCAAACAAAAAAAATATATAACAAAGATGACAGAATAAAAATATATATTTGCATCTTCCAGTGGACTTTAATCAAAATTCTGTCATCAAAAGAGTTCTTGTAGCATACAATGTTAAGATGGGCATGTCAACTTGGTCCTACAAATGGAATTTCCACAGATTTGCACTTCAAACACGTATGAAAAATAAAATATATAATATTTAGCTTTATAAATTTCCCCACTTCATCACTTTGTCCTTAAAATAAATTACTACCTCTGTCCAATAAATTAAGCAACCTGGAGTCACAAAGCAAGTATCAGCCAAATGACTTCCATTTCCTGAAAAAGTTCTGGGGGAAATACTTGAGACAGTCAAATGCTTACAGGAATCAACATGAATTAAAACTAACACATTCCTCACAGTGGGGCGAGACATCAAAAATAGAAGGCTGCTAATGGCTGTTCTTCTCTGTTGGGAAAAAATAAATTCCCCCTGACCATACCGAATGGTTGTAGAAGCTGCAACTGAACTTTTGGCACCGGTGGAGAAAAGAGGCTTTGCAAAGAGGCTTTCCAGGGTTCTCTGGATCATCAAATTTTCTCAAAGACTTAGAAAAAGAAAGTGTAGTATCTTTACGTGAAAAAAAAACGAAAACAAAAACAAACAACATGGTTCTATTATGGTGGGGAGAGAGGGGAAACCACAGGTTTAAGTAGAAAACACAAAGACATTTCTTTTTCTTCCTTTTTTTTTAAGGTTTTTATTTGACAGAGAGTGTGCGCGCACCCACAGGGAGAGGCAGCAGGAGGGAGAGAGAGAGAATCCTTAAGCAGACTCCCCGCTGAGCATGGGGACTTACATGGGGCTCGTTCCAGGACCCTGAGATCACCACCCGAGCTAAAACCAAGAGTCGGACGCTTAAAAGACTGAACCACCCAGGCGCTCCGGTACAAAGACTTTTCAACTTTGTTCCTTATATAGGCTATATCCTCATATAAGTAACCACTTCCCTTACCCTGAAATCTCCCATCACACAACCTAGAAAGTGGTAGTATAGTTTTGTTTTGTTTTTTTCCCAAAACTCAACTTATAGGGGAAAACGTGTGAGAAAAACTCAATTAGGCTAATTCAAGATATGGAGACAAGTATGGAGAACCTTTTTAAAGGCTGACAATGATTTTCAGGCATATAAAATCTCAGTGCCCAAAGTACAAAATTCTAGTCAATAAGCTAAAACTCAAACTATCTGAAGATCCTCTAATGTGTCTTTAGGAACCAGTCTCCATAGCCAGACTATCTGGTTTCAAATCCTGATTCCAATACTAGTTGTGTGGCCTCAAGTCTACAGGCACCTCATCTACAAACTGCAGAAAATAGTACCTACCTCAAAGCAAGCTGTGAGGATCACATGGTTGTTAATAGATGTTATTAAGGCTCGTAATAGTGCCTAGCACAAACCAAGTGCCTCAAAAGTAAGAGATTATTCTTCCTCAGAAACTGGATAAATATTTCTCACCATGACACTGTGGAGCTGTCAGGGCTGATACTAAGAATGTTATTTTCAGTAATATGGTCAAAGAGCATGGATTGAGTCAAACTACCTTGTTCAAATGGTGTTTCCAACATGACACACCTAGTCTAACCTTAGGCAAGTCGCTCCTCCATGCCTCAGTTTTCTCAATGGTACAAACTGGGGAAATAACAGTACTGATAAATCACAGACTTGTTGTAGCAGTAAGTTCATATATAAAAGGCTACCACACAAAGTATTGAAGAAATACCGTCTAAGTCTCCAGGACAGAGGAGACTAAGTTTCAAGGAAGTTTAAGGGTCCTGCCTTCGGTCAAACACACATCAAGCTAGTGAGAAGGCTAGTATTACATTCCAAGTCAGTCAAGAACTCTTCCATTTGACTGAAGATACTTTTAAAATGTCAGATCATATCACTACTCTGTGTGAAACTTGATTATTGCTTCCTAGCACATTCAGAATAAAAACCAAAATTGTTTACAAGGCCCCATACTATCTGCCCAACCTCCCCAACACATTGATCTTACTACTTTCCTCCCACCCTCACTATGCTTTAGCCACACCGCTCCCCTTAAACAATAGGTAAACCCTACTTCAGGGCCTTGGTACTTGTACTTGCTGTTTCTCCACCTGGAATGCTTTTCCCAGACATATACATTGCTGGTTCCTTTGCCTAGCCTCAGGTCTTTGCTTAAATTACTTTCTCAGTCAAGTTTTCCTCACCAAGTCATTTTAATCACAATCCTCACCCTACCACACACATATCCCCTTTCTCTGCTTATTTTTTTCTCTAAAGTAACTGCCACCACCTAATTCTTGTTTGTCTCTCCGTATTGTAACACATGCCCTATGAGAGCAGAATTTTAATTTATTTAGTTCACTGCTCTATCCCTAAGGCCTAGTAAACTTTCTAACCTATAGTAAGCAGGTACTCAATAAGTAATCTGTTGTGTCAATAAATGATTTATATAGAAGAACAAATAAAAACTGTATTCATTAGACTACAGCTGTGCTTACTGGCTATACTATACTCATCTCTTGACAGGAACCATTTTGTTTTTGCTCAGTTGTATCTCCAGTGCCTCACACAGTGCATACACCTATCTGGTGAATGCAGTGCCCCAAAATGATTTAAATTTAATTACCTCCCTCCCCAAGAAAAATCTACTCTTTGAACCCTTTTCTAGTGCTTTCTACAATTTACAAGTCTTCAAGGAGTTGCAAATCAAAATTCTTAAGAGTTTACCCACAGAGGAAGTAATTTCCTTCAAAAGAAAATCTAGCTCCTAAAGCTTCTGAGAATTAGAAGCTACATCATTATGTCCCGTGTCACTTGAGTTATTTCCATGAGTATCCCTAGTTTCTAATGTAACTTAATGAATGTTATCTAAAGAAATGACTACACTACTGATAAAGATGCTATAAGCACTTAGGGCCTATTAGTTTATTCTCCTACACTGGGGTTAGTAGACCTTCACCCTCCTCAAGTTGCTCTCTCAATGCAAATTCCATAGAAAATACCAACTGAGGTCTGACTAGGTACATCAGGAAATCGTGAACTCAATGAATCGATGGCATGTTACACATAACAAGCTTGTGCGAAAACAGCTAATTTAGGTTCATCATCAACAACTTTCTTCTAAAACTTTACGGAAAGGTACCCTGATAAGAAACTTCATAGTCTTCTTGCATAGTTCATGTTTATAATAAATACAGGTAATTAAGTTCCATATATGTAAATTTACATTTTAACACTTACGTTCTGCAATTGAACACTTTACAATTTACACATTTAGCAGGTCAATGTTTAAACCAACATTTAAAATGGTCTACAAGACTGTCATAAAACAGTACTTACTGAGAATTGAGTAATATCCTTCAAATCACATTATTTGGAAACGAAGCTGATTTGAAGTGCAGACTATATGGAAGTGTTAGGAGTGTTTTTATCATTTATTTTGTTAAATGCAACGTATACGTTTCATCCTTCAAACAAAGGTCTCTGGGCATCTAGCACAACGAAACAACTTTAAAATGAAGACTGATTATGAACCACTAGTGTTATTTTAACTTCGTCTTTTAAATTTTTAAAAAGAATACTCTTAATGACATTTTATTTGGGAGGCATTCAATTTATGCTCTGGAAACAGAATACTGAGCATTCTCTTCTTTACAAAGAAAGTAATTAAGCCTGTTTCTCTGACAACTTCAACTACTTTAATACAGAATTAATGTAGATGTAAAAGTAAGAATGGATTCAAAAGACTAACTAGTCTTAAAATGAACTCCTCCATCCCTCCTTTTCCAAATCAGGTATGGAAAATTAAGCTTCAAAGAATTAGAACTGTCACATCAAAAAAAAAAAATGGACCTTTCTGGGACACTGGAAGTCAATAAAAAGGATTTCAAACCTTAAAGGCTATTTTTAAAAGGAGCCACAATGTATAGTGGGCGACTACACAGTACAATAGTCAGGAGCAGGGCTCTAGAATTAGACTACCTGGGTTTAAACCCTGGGTTTGTCACTTAGTGTGACCTTGGGTAAGTTAACTTAATTTCTCTGTGCTTCAGTTTAACCATCCATTTGTAAAATATAGAAAATAAGTTATCTACCCCCATAGGGTCGTTATAAGGATAAAATATTTGTTCAGTGCTTTGAACAGTATCTGGTACTTGATAAGTGCAAATAAGTAAATGCAGATAAAAATTTAAATGCTTAAAACCATCAAAGAGGCTGAACTAAAGAGAGCTAAAGGACAAACCTAAAAGCCACTAAAAAGCCTTCAGGGAACTTAACTTTTTATTTTGTCCCAAATGTTCCACTTCAAATAGAGCTCATACAATTGTAAACTACTCAGTGTCCTCTAAAGAACTGTTCAGACACTATATTCCAGCATTCACTATGAGGAGCACACAGTACTTGCTTTCATACAAAATTTATTTTCTTTGTTAAACATTTTAAGTGGGACACTTACAGACCAAATACTCCATTTATACCAAGAGTCCTGTGAGGAAGCGAGGTAGAATTAAAGACTATTTATTTCAGGGGCATTCTTATTGCAGAGGCATAAATAAATGCTAATTATTGTCTAGTATTGAATATGCATATAAAATATGATCCAAGCACTCCTCAAAATTAATCTGAACGGTCCCTGAAATCAAATAAATGGACATGATACTACAGAACTTTGAAGAGATTGCTAGAAAAAACAGCTGCATAACATTTGTATTGTACTGGCATAAATACTGGAACGTGCCACACTGTGAACTCAATGAGAAACAAAAGGAGGTGAAGTCTAGTTAAAACTTTAGAATCCATCTGCTCTCTTCTAAGTCAATTTGTGAAGATAACAGAGCAATCTTCAAAAGCCCTCAATTTCAACTTAGTTTAATTTTGAGTAAAGCAAAAGACTGAGGAGTCTAGAACTGAATGCATAGCAATGAAGTGTAGGGGCGCCTGGTAGTAAAAATTTCTCCTCTCAGTCCCTAGTTGCTGGGAGACTGTATCCCTTTCCTAAAACGGATTTTTAAAAAAAAATCAGATAATGCTGATGCACAAAAAGATCGCTCTATGAATGCTGTTTTAAAATTCACTCTCTATTTTGGGTTCTTGTTTGAGTTTTCCCAACATGAACAGGAGAACAAAATACTGCTTTTAAGCAACGGTTAGACTTTGCAGCACATACAAGTTAATGTTTTCACTTGGCCGCATCGATTCTTACGTTAGCTTAATTATAGACATAAACTGCTTGGGTTTGGAAGCAGCTACTACGTCTTCCCCTTGTACTCCCAAAGAAGCCCTACAAACTCAGGCCAAAAATGTCAGGCCTCAAAACCAAGAACTTGATCTTACTTTGCCTCAAGTTTGCAAGTTGGCAAATAAGCTGCCAACAGGCAGAGGGGAAAAAAAAATAGATCGAATGATGCTGGAGTAAGAGCACAGGGATGGGGAAATGAAATACCCCGTTAGCGACAAACTATTATATAGCTCTGGGATGGTCAAAGAGGGTACCCTAGCATCCCTTCTCCTCCCTGCTTTCAGGTCCTAAAACTGACACCAACAGCAGGACGACGGCAGAAAGTCTTATTGCTTGCCCCTCTCCCGCCACTGCTCCTCGGGTGCCCAAAACCGATGCCTCTGAGTGCTGCAGCCAGGGAGCTCGGCTCGGTCCCAGAGGGAGAAATACTAAGGCGCGACCGCACAGTCGCGGCAGTCGCCTCGCGCTCGGGACCTGTAGAGGCCGCTCGCGCGTACGCCTCCCAGGGCAACGACGCGCGGCAGGCCGCGGCCGCCTTCGACCCAACAGCCGCGGCCTCCGCGGGAGTGAAACTCGAAGGCCGCCCGTCCGCCAGGCCCCCACGCCTCCCGCCCAACAACGTATCGCGCGGGGAAAGACAAAGTTTGGCTCTCGCCCTTAGGCCTGAACTTTCCCGCCCGCCCGTGCAGGTCTCCCCGGTTTCCCACTTGGCGGTCTTCAGGGCGCCGGCCTTCCGCACCGCTCACAGAGACTACTTACTCTGGCTGTTCCCGCAGCGACAGAGTCTCCGCGGCGGCCATCTTGAACTTCCTGACTCCTCGGCGGCGGTAGCGGCGGCTTCCCGGACGGTAGAGGCTAGTGGAAGTGGAGGAAAAGGGAGCAGAACCCTCGCGCATGTGCTAACCGCGTAGGGAACCGTGGAGCTCTGAGTCCGCTCTAAGAATCCGGATATAGAAGTGCATCCGGGGACATGGCGCACGAGCGCCATGACGCAACTTCCGGGGCGGGGGTTGGGCGTGAGGAGGTATAGACGGCACCTGCTAAGGGTTTAGGGGGTGAGTGATTTAGGCTTACCTGCTAGTGAATGTTGGCACCGAACATTTGGTTCTGAAAACTTGCTAAAGAAGTCCCAGAGGGAGTCAGATACCGGTATTTTGTGTGCGGTTCCGAGAACTAGTTTCACTGAGGGGCCCACAAGTTAATTCTCAAACTAGGACAAGATGATGATTTTGCTGCCGGGCTGAGTGGGAGGCATAGTAAATGCCTTATTACTGGATAGATAACCCAATCTGAAGTGGCATTAAGGGAAAGTTTGTAGAAAGACATTTTGAGAATATTGGGAGGTTAGGACTGTATCTAGAACGTAAATGTCTTTTAATACGGAATTATTATTAATACATTTATTTGAAACTTTTGCATTTCCTTTAAGCTTTTGCTTAATTTAGGGGTAACGAATCGGGAGTCGTTAGGTTTGCTGGTTCAGTAATATTTTTGGTCCAAATCACTTTATGTGATTTTGTTTTTCTATAATGAATTCTACATAATCGATTAAATGAAATATTTTATGAGAAAATATTTACTGGTTCTTGGAGAGCTTTTAACACCACGTAGGTCGTTCTCTTTCGAAAATATCTTTCTTTATACTCTGGAATCTGAAAGGGTGACGATCGCTTTCCTTCTTGTAATGAACTGCGTTTGGTTTCACCATAGAAATTTGACCTCAGAATATCTGGGCTTGTTATATATCTTGGTTTTCAGAGGGGAAGATATACATTTATTCTTACAAAATGAGTCCCTCGTCGGCTTAACCTAAACGTGTTTAAAATGTTAAACGTTTGGGGCGCCTGGGTGGCTCAGTTGGTTAAGCGACTGCCTTCGGCTCAGGTCCTGATCTTGGAGTCCCGCATGGAGTCCCGCATGGAGTCCCGCATCGGGCTCCCTGCTGAGCAGGGAGTCGGCTTCTCCCTCTGACCCTGCCCCCTCTCATATGCTCTCTCTTTCAAATAACTAAATCTTTAAAAAAAATGTTAAACGTTTTACCTTCGTGGACTCTATTAATATGGAACACTAACACTGATTTTTGTGGATTCCCTCTCCTCCCCCGACTCCACTGTAGCATTTCTTTATATGGTCCTTAATTGCATTGCTTTCTTTGTGAAGGATTTTTCTCTCCTTAACAATGAGATTCAGGTATAATAACTTGGAAGACTTTTTTCATAGGAAAAAGTTTTCAGAAGTATGTTAAAGATGGTTTATATCTTCAACCATATATCTATTATTTATTAATAGTGTGTAGGTTGGGATTTCAGAGTTCTAATTGTTTTCTGCCTCTAGATTCTCATCTCTATGTATCTTTTCAAAGTATGAATTCATGAATTCATTATTATATTTATGGTTTATTATATTCTCTGCCCCAGCCCCCATGAAGGCAAGGCCATGTGTCATTGTATCCAGATTGGCTCAAATGTTATTAAAATAACAAAAAAATATTTAAAATAAAATTTAAAATTAAAATAGATGAATAGTGTATGTATGTACAAACCTACTTCAGATTTATTCTTGGAAATAAGTGCAAACCTGCAAGAGATCTCATCTTGGATATAAAGTAGAATATACGTTAGGGCAAAAGAAGCCTAGCACACTGGCACCAGGAGGTAAAGTAACTTATGATGACTTAGTTCCCAAGTGCCAAGCCAGGATATGAAATGAAATCTAACTCCCATCTGTGCTCTTTCCTTACCCTGCTGCTTCCCACAGAAATGTCATTTGTTTAGCATCTACTTATTGAGCACCCACCTACACAGCTCTTTGATATTCAAATGTGTTTTGAGTTAAAGGTAATGGAAAGAGGAATGAATGGGCATCCAGATATACCTTATTTTCCCTGGGTCTCTGCCTTAATGCTGAAAGCTCATAGGCAAATCTCAATTTCCTCAACCACAGTATTATCTCCTTTGTCACCTCTGCTGTTTTGAGTCTAAAAAATTCTTAATTGAAGTGTAATTGACATGTAATGTTTTATTAGTTTCAAATGTATACATAGTGATTTGACAGTGATGACCATGCTGTATGAGTGTGGTCAAGGGAGGATAGGTGGGGAGAATAGAGGCTGAGTTGTTCAGGTTTGAAGCCACATTATGACTGGCTCAAATTTAGACTTGGACAAACCCTTCAGATTTTTTAAAAATTAAAAAGCACAGTAAAAACAAAAAACATTTCAGAAAATGATGCTGGCCAATTTCCTTTAAGATTTTCTCACCTATTCGCTTTCCCTTGCACGGTTACTACCACTTCGGAGCGCCCTAGGAGGGATTTGTTAAGGATTCACCCAAAACTGTTGTAGTTTTGGAAGAATGGGGTTTAGGGAAGGCAGAGTTAAAATTAAACATCATTTACTACTTTAAATAAGTCAGCAAACTCAAGTTCAGGTTTTCACTCTTCTGCTTTTCCTCCCAGAGTTCGGAAACCGCTGCACCGAAAAGGTGCAGACACAGCCAGACCCGCCCCGCGCAGGAGGGACAACATAGCGGCTGAACCCGCTGACCGGAAGTCCCTGAAGAGGCGGGGCCTCGGCAAGCACGCGCTTCCCGACCGTGGGCACTCCGTCCGCGCGCCCAGTGAAGCGCGCGCGTGCGTGCATACGTGCGTGCATGCGTGCGTCTGGCGAAAGGGGTGGGCGTGCCTGAGGGAGGCAGCGGCCCGTCGTTCCCTGCAGTACCCTCCCTGTAGGTTGAGAGCTGGTTTTCTCCGGTCGGTACATTTCCGTCGCGCCTGGCGGAGCCGCCCAGCCTCTGCGTTTCCTTCTTCGGGCGGTGAGCCCGCGCTCTTTTGCCCCTGTCAGTCTCGCCGCTCTTGCCACCTTTAGAGCCGAGGCGGTTTTCCGGAGCCGCGGGGCCGGCCCGACTAGTAGTAAGTAGATTCAAGATCCGCGGCCTGCGGCCCGGGGGACCTGGCACGCTTTGCTGACCGCCGTGAAAAGCCGAATGCAAAAAAAGCGGACGTTGACTCTCTTTTGCAGACAGGGAGCGTAAAACCCGCAACGCTTGGAGCCTCACTACCAAACAATACCAAAAAAGTGTTCTGGCCCGGAGACAAGGTTTTGAGAACAAGAATGCATTTTTGACTTTTTTTTTTTTTTTACCATCTTTGCTTCCTTTTAAAAATTATTACTTTAGTGCAGTACACACTCCAGGGGTAGTTTGAAAGTGCTTTTGAATTATGTTCCTCCTATGGAAAGAGATTATTAGCGTTCGGACCACCTAAGCTACATAGTTACCAATCCCGATAAGCTCTTACTTGGCTCATCTTAACGTGGGCTACAAACAAAATAAAGAGTATCATAAAATCCTTTGAAAAAAAACCCCTGGTCCATGGAGAGTTCTCAGATGTCAGTTAAAAGAATGTAGATCGCTTTTTGCATAATACTTAAGGTTTTATCTAGTTTAGATCTAGATTTCGAATCCGTAGCTGGAAGACACTGAGGCTGAATTTTCTTTTATTACTAATAAAACTTTGACTTTTGTTCCATGAAATTTAGTTTTTTGTTGTTTTTAAAAGCAGTTCTGAAGCATTCACGAAAATCTGGAAAATACAAAAAGCAAAAGAAAACAAACAAAACCACCTAGAGTTCTATTGTCCAAACTGAACCAACATTAATGTATTGGCTTGAATTATTTCCATATGAAATACTAAGTTTTCTTGTACTCATGAGTAAATGCGATAGTTGGCTTTTTCATGTAACACACTCATCTATTTAAACATAATTCTAGTTTCAGTAAACATTTTTATATCCAGGTGATGTCTCTTTTTTCCTTTGTTGGTGGATGTGTATGTCATTTCAGTTTTGCACTATTGTATATGACTATGATGAAGCGATATTTAGAATAGTATTTAGAACGTGACTATTCAAGGGGCGTTGACTTGGGCTTCACCACTCTGCCACTTCAAGCAACTTATTTAACCTTTCTGAGCCTCATTTTACACATCAGTAACATGAGGATAATAGTTCTCATCACAAGGATTATTATGGGAATTAATTGAAATAATGAAAATGCCTGGATCATATATTAGTAAATACCAACTATTTCTACATGTAAAGTTTTTTTCGATTTTTGTATTTTTAAATTTCTTTTGTTCTGATTTTTTTGATAACATGCATGGTTTATTCCCAGATTTTGTATATGGTTAAATACTATCACCACACTGGGTATAAGGGGTTTTATACGTAGGCTTTTTATATATTTTACTATATAAATTATTCGTAAAAACATAAGTTAGAAATACTTTTTTTGCAATAAAAGTTATAGTTAGCTATAATTTATAAATAATTATTCATGTTTTATGGTAGGGCCTATTCTTTCTCACCTTTTATACATATATACATACATTGTTATTTTTAAGAATTGCTTCATAAAGTGTTCAGTGTGAATTTTTAAGAATTGCATTATAAAGTGTTCAGTGTGAAGAGAGTACGGTGATTAAGGAGTAGGAAAAAAGCTGGAAAGGGAGGTAGTAGAATTTAGATTTCATTTCGAATTTATA
The DNA here is from genome assembly GCF_037043125.1 of Eumetopias jubatus. NCBI lineage: Eukaryota > Metazoa > Chordata > Mammalia > Carnivora > Otariidae > Eumetopias > Eumetopias jubatus. The sequence continues at coordinate 125,675,886 of NW_028274812.1, read as the reverse complement.
GAATAAGTTCAGGGTTGAGGAATAACCTGATTTAATTTGTTTTGGAGGGTTCATTTGGCTGATGTATGGAGATAGCACGGCACCAGAAAAGGAAAGATGGAATCCAGTTAGGAGTGTAATTCAGTAATCTTCGTGAGTGATGGTGGTGGTTTCAACCAGGGTGGAAATGGAAAAAGTGGCTGGATTCTGAATATATTTTGAAAGGACAAGCTATAGAATTCAATGATTCATTGGATGTGGGGTGCAAGAGACAGCAACTTATAGGTTTGTGGCTTGAGCAATTGGATGGATGCAGTTGCTGCTTACAGAGATAGAGACTGAAGGAGGAACAGATTTTAAGTGGGGGGAAAGAAGAGTTCTGTTTTAGTCAGATCATACTTTGGAGTCTGTTAGATGTCTAATTGGAAGTGAGGTCTTAAAAACTTCAATTATTGTTGAGTTACTTGTTTCTCCTTTCACTTCTCTCATTGCATTCATGTTTACAAACCTTTTCCATTTGGATTGATACCTTTATCATTACCAAATGTCCCTCTAGTAACTTTTTTATAAAAAACTTTACTTTGTCTCTTATTATACAGCAATTCCAGCTGTCCAGTGGTTCCTGCTTGCATGATAGATCATTGTAGTATCTCCTATAGACAGCACATAGTTGGATCTTACTTTTTAGTCTAGTCTAATGACCTCTGCCTTTTGATTAGAATGCTTAATTCATTTAAATCCAATGTTATTGGTAAAGATGAATTTATGTCTGCCATGTTACTTTGTTTCCTATATGTCTAATGTGTTTTTTGTTCCTCTATCCCTCTCTTACTGCTTCATTTTGCATCAGGTGACTATTTCCTAATGGAGCCGTTACTTTTTTAATGATTTTTGTTCCCATTTTCTCCTCCTTTTTTTTAAATTGAAGCATAATTAACATACAGTGTTATATTTGTTTCAGACATACTATATAATGATTCAGCAATTCTCTACATTACTCAATGTTCATCATGATAGGTGTACTCTTAACCTCCTTGATCTATTTCACCCATCCATCCACATCCCTTCTGGCAACCACCAGTTTTTCTCTGTATTTAAGGGTCTATTTCTTTGTCTCTTTTTTTTTCTTTATTTGTTTTGTTTCTTATATTTCGTATATGAATGAAATCATATGGTATTTGTCTTTGTCTGTCTGACTTATTTCACTTAACATTATACCCTCTAGGTCCATTCATGTTGTTGAAGTGGCAAGATCTCATCCTTTTATATGGCTGAATAATATTCCATTGTATATGTGTACCACATAGTCTTTATCTATTCATCTATGGATGGACACTTGTGTTGCTTCCGTATCTTGGCTACTGTAAATAATGATAGGGGTGCATGTATCTTTTTTTTTAAAGATGTATTTATTTTAGAGAGAGAGAGAGAAAGAGAAAGCATACATGTGTGGGAGGGGCAGAGGGAGAGAATCTTCAAGCAGACTCCCTGCTGAGTGTAGAGCCTGGTGCTAGGCTTGATCTCAGCACCCATGAGATCATGACCTGAGCAGAAACCAAGAGTTGGATGCTTAACTGACTGAGCCACCCAGGCGTCCCTGCATGTATCTTTTTTAAATTAGTGTTTTAATTTTCTTTGGATAAATACTCAGTAGCGGAATTACTGGATCATTCTATTTGTAATTTTTAATCTTAAGAGGAACCTCCGTAATGTTTTCTACAGTGGCTGCAACAATATACATTCTCACCAGCAGTGTGCAAAGGTTTCTTTTTCTCTACATCCTTGCCAACATTTATTATTTCTTGTCTATTTGATTCAAGCCATTCTAACAGGTGTAAGGTGATATCTCATTGTGGTTTTGATTTGCATTTTCCTAGTGATTAGTAATTTTGAGTATCTTTTCGTCTGTCTATTGGCCATTTGTGTGTCTTTTTTTGGAAAAATATCCATTTAGGTGCTCTGCCCGTTTTTAATCAGATTATTTGTTCATTTGTTTTGGTGTTGAGTTGTTAGAGTTCTTTATATATTTTGGATATTAACTCCTTATCAGACATATCATTTGCAAATATCTTTTCCCATTCACTAGGTTGCCTTGTGATTTTGTTGATGGTTTCCTTTGCTGTGCAAAAGCTGTTTCTTTTGGTATAGTCTCAGTAGTTTAATTTTGCTTTTATTTCTGTTGCCTAAAGAGACATATTTAGCAAAATTTTGTGAGGGCTGATGTCAAAGAAATTACTGCCTGTGTTTTCTTCTAGGAGTTTTATGGCTTCACGTCCCACATTTAGATCTTTAATCCATTTTGAGTTTATTTTTGTGTATGGTGTAAGATAGTGGTCCAGTTTCATTCTTTTCCCAGAACCATTTGTTAAAAAGACTGTCTTTTCTCTGCTGTATATTCTTGTCCCCTTTGTCATAGATTAATTTACCATATAAGCATGGGTTTATTCCTGGGCTCTCTAATATGTTTTACTGATCTATTTGTCTATTTTTGTGATAGTACCATACTGTTTTGATTACACAGCTTTGTAGTATAACTTGAAATCTGGAATTATGTTACCTCCAGCTTTGTTCTTTCTCAAGGTTGCTCTGGTTATTCAGGAACATTTGTGTTTCCACACAAGTTTTAGTATTATTCTAGTTCTGTGAAAAATGCTGTTGGTATTTTGGTAGGGATTGCATTGAATCTATAGATTGCTTTGGGTGTTATGGACATTTTAACAATATTGGTTCTTATAATCCATCAGCATAGAATACCTTTCTTTTTATTTGTGTCATCTTTAATTTCTTTCATCAATGTTTTTTAGTTTTCAGAGTACAAGTCTTTCACCTTCTTGGTTAAGTTTATTCATAGTTTTTTTTTTTCTCACTTTTTTAAAGCATTATTTTAGTGGTTGCTTTAGGGCTTACCATAAACATCTTAATTTACTAGACTTAGCTTTAGATTTATGCTAACTTAATTGCAACGAGATTAAAAACCTCACTCTAATATAGTTTTATTCCATTTCTGTGCTTTTTTGTGGTATAATTGTTATATATATTGTATATATAGATGTTACAAACCCAACAATACATTGTTATAGTGATTACTTTATATCTTTTAAAGAAGCTGAAAGAAAGAAAGCAAGTACATACATATTTATAGCTTTTGTTATATTGACCTTGACTTTTTCTTTTTTAAGATTTTACTTTTAAGTAACCTCTACACCCAACATGGTGCTCAAACTTACAACCCCAAGATCAAGAGTCACATGCTCTACCAACTGAGGGAGCCAGGCACCCCTGACCTTGACCTTCTTATTTATGATTTCTGGTTCTCTTCATTTCTTGTCTTTGTGAGTTCATGTTACTGTTTAGAGTAATTTCTTTAGCCCAGTACAGCTTTGCTCCTACCCACCTCCTTTAGCAAATATGTTATATTTCCATGTGTTAGAGGCTCAACAATACATTGTGATTTAATTATTCATTAAATTCATTTCATTCATTCATTAAATTTCATTTCACTAAAATTTTTAAAATTTAATAAATCTGCCTTGAATTTAAAGCACTTTGTATTTAAAAAAAATTTAGTTGTAGCCATTTGTGATAGACATCTGTATGTACTGTATGCTATGCTCTTCAATAGGCTATGTTCTTCTTTGGCTATGTTCTTAAGTAGGTAAATGGATAAACTGTGGTACATCCGTACAATGGAATGTGATAGTATTGGAATACTATTCAGTGATAGAAAGAAATGAACTATCAGGCCATGAAAAGACATGGAGGAATCTATGTGCACGTTGCTAAGTGAAAGAAATCTTAGTATATGAAAGAATTCATAGCACTGTATGATACTATAATGATGGATACATGTCATTATACGTTTGTCCATACCTATAGAATGTACAACACTGAGAGTGAAGCCTAATGTAAACTGGGGACCTTAGTTAATAATAATTCATCAATTTTGGTTCATTAATTATAAAGATTGTACCACACCAATGCAAGATGTTAATTATAGGGGAAACTGAGTGCGGGAGGGAGCGAGAGTACAGTAGTCCTCCCCACCCCTTCATTCATGGTTTCACTTTCTACAGTTTCAGTTACCTATGGTCAACCACGGTTTAGAAACAGATGATCCTCCTTCTGATGTATCTTCAGAAGGTCAGTAGCAGCCTAGCAGTACCTCACAGTGCCAGCATCATTCACCTCACTTCATCTCATCACATGGATATTTTATCATCAAACATCATCACAAGAAGAAGGGTGAGTACAGTACAATAAGATATTTTGAGAAAGAGACCACATTCACATAGCTTTTATTACAATATATTGTATTGTTAATTTCTTACTGTGTCTAATTTATGAATTAAGTTTTATCATGGGGTGTATGTATGTATAGGAAAAAACAGTATATACAGGGTTCAGTACTATCTGAGGGTACAGGCATCCACTCTTGGTCTTGGAACGCATTCTTGGCAGGTAAGGAGAAACTACTGTATATATTGATACTGTACTTTCTGTTCAGTTTCTCTGTAACCCTAAAATACTCTAAAAAATAAATCTATAAAAAAAAACCTCTCAGCTAGCAAATTTGTGAGATAGACCTGTATATGTTCTAAGTGTATCATTGTGTTGGTGGAAGAAGAGATAACTAGATGTCATTTCAGCAACATTATTCCCTCCACATTCATAATAGATTATTTTTAAGAGATTTTTATTTATTTATCTATTTATTTATTTATTTTTTATCTATGAAAGAGTGAGAGAGAACACACGAGCAGGGGAGGGGCAGAGGGAGAAGGAGAGAACCTCAAGCAGACTCTGCATGGAGTGCGGAGTACAGCAGGGGGCTCAATCTCATGACTCTGAGATCGTGACCTGAGCTGAAATCTAGAGTTGGACACTTAACCGACTGAGCCACCCAGGCACCTCACACGATAGATTATTTTTAAAATTTTATGCCTTGTAGTAAAGATTTAACATTAGCCCTTTGGTATGTTAATTATATCTCAACAAAACTGTGAGAACAAAAGAATTTAACACCAGTCATTTAAAATGCCTTCTCATACATTCATTTCTGTTTTTTTTTTCTATTTGTAGGTCTGTGTTGTTAATGAATTCAAATTTAAATTCAAGTAAATTTCATGTGATCCTGACAATTATCAGAGGAAAGCATAATGCCCAATCCTTTTTCTTCCCTAGGGAAGAACTTTGAAGCTCAAGTTGCAACTGGTTGAAATACTTTCATTAGATATAAGGTGCAAGATTTGCTAGTTTACCAGCAGCACAAAGAAAAACCTCAAGATAAAAGTTAAAAAAAAAACCTCAAGAACCACATTTTAATTTTCTTCTAAAGGAGAGGTGGCATTATAGTTTTGAACTAGAAATAAATTTTGACTCAGATGAAACATGAACAATTTTAGTGTAGGTTAGTCAGAAAACAAAGAAAATTTGAGAAAGATGCCTTTTCTCTTATCAATGTAGAGTACGCCCAAACCTCAATTCTGTGTGCTGATTCTAACCCCAGGTGGTCAAAACAACAGTCCTCATGTACCCCACACACGTGAAGCAAGCACACTATTTGAAGAAGCTGGACAATTCCTGCTAAAGGGCTTTTCTTTCTGTGGCTAATATCCTCTGAGCTAAAATCAGGTTGGAAAGATGAAAGACCTAGTCTGAGTGCTTTACAACTGTTGGTTTATAAAGAGTTTATAGTATATAATCTCAAAACCTTGGTACAATTAAGTGTCCAAAGTAGTTTCCAAACAGAGAATTGATAAAAGGCAGAAAAGAAGGAAGAAATGACAAGAATTCACCTGTTAAAATGTTATGATGAAAGAAGCCTTCTATATAGCCTGATATCTGAGACCAAAGTCGTACTTACACTGTGAATGTCAAAAGAGACTTTTTGGATTTGTCCGTTTCGATTGTAATTGACAAATGACTGAATAGAACTCAAAGGGAGGACACATAAGTGCTTGATATGGAAAAGGTTTTCTTGACACAAAATGATTTGGGGGGCTGCATAGGAATCAGTCACCAAGAAAAGGAATCAATCATCATAGTATTCTTTAGTGTCTAGAATGTTTAGCTTTCTGTGAAGCTGAACATGTAAGTAATCACAGGAGACTTCTCATAATGATAACTTATTTAAATCTGCACAGTAATTTCACTGGTAAGTTTAGAGCGTTTCTCTTGGTTGTTATTGCTGTTCTTATTCATTCATCTTCAGTGATATTCGGCAAATTGTATTTTAGACACGAACAGTAATGGCACCTGCATGTCTTAGTGCAACCGTATGATTAGCCTCTTGTTGTTTGCATAATTTCAGGCAGTTTGATACAATTAGGTATCATCAAAGTGTGTGGGAGTAAGAAATGATTTCCTAGTGTATGTATTACATTGTCTCCTTTTAATTTATGTTTGAATATATGTCCCTAATTTTGTAGAGTTAAAGACATATCTCAATAGAGTTACAGTCTGTTTACTGTGAATTAAAACTGGTGAAGAATACAAGAATTGCTTGTACAGTTTGGTGCCACTTCCTTGATTTGCACTAAGGTGCCAGCAGTTTACCACCTTTGATTTTGTGCCATCAGTACAATGTCAGCACAGCCAAAAGCAGACAGCATCTTGATATTACAGGTATGCCCTGATTTTTGAAAGTTTGCATTATGCCACCTTGCATTTATGAAAGACTATGTTATATTCTTTCCTCACTAACTGAAAGAAAGCCATAGAGGATTTCCACTTTTACGTAAAGCAAAACTAGTGTTCAGCATCTGTTTTGCAGTGAGCAGCTGTACTCCCCAAGTAGGGAGGGCGGCACTGCCAAGCGCTTTCCCCAGGAACTATACTCTCCATCTCAGTGCGGAGCCGCTATAGCTTTGAACTGTGTCTGTGAGCATTTGTGCCTTGTCTCTATTTTGTGCATCCATTAGCAAGATGTGTTGCAAGGTATCAGAAAAGCCTAAGAGGGTTTTACTGGGTCTGGGAATGCTTAAAACCTTTGTTGTATAAATTAATGGTAATCATTTCTTCGCTTTACTCCATTTTGCCTAAGGGAAGGTTTCATAGGAACGCTCTGCTTTCAGATAATGAGGGATACCTGTATTATGAAAGTAGTTTTGACATTGTCGACCCCACAGAAAAGTTTTGGGAACCCCTAATGATTCATGGACCATACTTAGAGAACTACAATGATACTTAGAAAAGTTAATCAAATAGACAAAAGAGGGAGGGATGACTTTTGCCATTACCGTTAAGCCGAACACCTGTGCACCGGTTACCAATGCCAGAAGACTCCAACTATATGGAGGATAGCAAAGCTCATCATTGTGCCAGCCCCCAGGAATAGAAGTCCAAACACTTGTGCCTACAGCATCTTCATGTCAGAGTCACCAAGGAAAACAGAACACAGTCAAGCACTAGATGAAACAATGCTTTTACTCAAGTATAGAAGAGGCAGAACAAGATCAGCTCTAACAGTGGGCTTTGGTCCCCCCTGGCCAGCAGGTCCTCTGGCAGCCAGTGCAGGTCAAATGGCCTGCACCAACCCCACGTGTGCTGTGGGAGAAGGGCACCGGCACCTCCCCTGTGGAGACTGAAATACTGAACGCTAGGGGCATGTCTGAGGGCCTTTGAGGCGCCCACTTCAGCAGAACAAAGGAGCACACAATGAGCCTGAAACAGGGATACATCTTCCTACGCAAGGTGATAAGATCAACACAGGCTGTGTGGACTCCTTACCTTGGTAAGGAAGTGTCCCCGCCCAAGGCCTGTTTTATGTGGCTGAGTGGGGTAGAAGGACTGTGGGCATGAGACTGCCTTCCCAACGGTCATGTCTTCCCTGCTGCTTGTCTTGAGCTAGTCTACGCTCTGTGCTTTACTTTCTTTTCTGTTAAATCATTTTGTTTTAATGTATTCTGTAATGTTCTTGTTGAAATTATTATAAAATGTAATCATATAGGTGTTTGCTTTTAAACTTTTTAAATTGGTAGGGAACTAGGCATAATTTAAAATTTATAACCTAATAGCCATGAATCCAAAGTAGTGAGGAAATGCTAGATTGCTATGTACTATGAATGTCCTCGAGACCAAAGAAAGCATACAATCAAAGCTTTCGGAACACATGCCATTTTTATACACTGGGGAAGCATGTTGTCAGTTTCTGTCACTGCTTCCTCAGTTATTGTCCATCTGTTTATAGTCTTCTGCCATTTCAACAAATTTGGAATAGATACTGCCTCCTTTTGGTGCTTATTAAACTGATGACTGACATCCTGTTGTAGATTATTAGTAGAAAATCTGATTCTTATTAGTAGAGAATCTGATCGATTATCGGTGAAGAGATCTGCTACAGAGTTGAATTAGTCCTACAAGGGAACTATTTCTGTACTTTCCCTGTATCTTGAAAGAGATCCTGGCTACCTGACTCTGCTTTTTCAATTGAGAGCTCCTTCCTCTTTTGGTAGCAACTTTGGTGTTCTCTGTGGAAGGAAGTCCACTGTTTCTTTTGGTTGGTTGATTGGCACTGCCCCGTTTTAAGTCCTAGGTAGTATTTTGGGGGGAAATTGGAATTGCTTTGTATTAAATGTCCTAATGTGTACAGAGATTAACCCAAAGATTGGGATGACACCAAAATAAAAAGCTTTTGCACAGTAAAGGAAACTATCAACAAAACGAGAATGCATCCTACTGAATAAGAGAAGATACTTGCAAATGATATATTCAATAAGGGGTTAATATTCAAAATATATAAATAACTGCTATAACTCAACATCAAATAATCCCATTAAAAGTAGTAAGAGAACATGGATAGACATTTTTCCAAAGAAGACATACAGATGGCCAAGAGACACATGAAAACATGCTCAACATCACTAATCATCAAGGAAATGCAAATCAAAACCACTATGAGATATCACCTCGCATCAGTCAAAACAGGTATTATAAAAAAGACAAGAAATAAGTTTTGGCAAGGATGTGGAAACAAAGGAACCCTTGTGCACTGCTTATGGGAGTGTAAATTGGTGCAACCACTGTGGAAAACAATATGAAGATTCCTTAAAAATTAAAAATAGAAATATCATATGATCTAATAATTCCACTACTGGGTATTTACCCAAAGGAAAAAAAAAACACTAATTCAAAAAGATATATGCACCCTTATGTTCAATGCAGGATTATTTACAATAGATAAGATATGGAAGCAACCCAAGTGTCCATTAATAGATGAATGGCTGAAGATGGTATGGTATCTATATACACAATGGAATATTACTCAACCATAAAAAGTGAGATATGCCATTGTGACAAGATGGGTAGACCTAGAAGTTATTATGCAAGTGAAATAAGTCAGACAGAGAGAAACATATACCATATGATTTCCCTTATACGTAGAATCTAAAAAACAAATGAACAATCAAATGGAAATAGACTCATAAATGCAGAGAACAAACTAGTGGTTGCCAGAGGGGAGGGGACTGGAGGCAAGGGCTAAATAGGTAAATGGGATTAAGAGGTACAAACTTTCAGTTATAAATAAGTCACAGAGATGAAAAGTACAGCATTGGGAATATAGCTAATATTATTGTAATAACGTTGTATGGTGACAGATGGTAACTATACTTACTGTGGTGAGCATTGTGTTAATGTATACAATTGTTGAATCACTATGTTGTGCATCTGAAATGAACATTGTATGTCAACTACACTTCAATACTACAAACTTTTTTAAAAGTATATAGTGTATAAGAATGGCTTGTAAACTCTAAAATGATACATACCGGAAGGTGCCAGTGAGATCACTTCTAAGTTTTAGGTACACGTAAGGTCATTCATTTTTCCAGGAACAAAATTTATAAATGTCAGTTTTACTTTTACTATTCTGAGTGGTTCCTCTTAATTACATAATACATTGAAAAGTACATTGTAATCTATAAGGGCATATACAAATACTAGTTACTGAAAGTTACCAAAGTAAAAGAGAAAGAGATGAGAGCAGGGATAAAACACTTGGATGAAGAGGAGGCTACCTTAAACAGAAATATGAGGTCAGTATGAATATTAAAGGATGATTTTTATATTTGAGGCTGGATTTCCATCTTTCAGTGTTACACCCTTTTATAAATTATAACTTTATTCTTGTGCTTTTTTCATCTATAAAGGACTTAGTTTGATATATCGATCTTATTATCGTCAGCATATATTGATCTGTAAGTATATAGATGCAGGTTTAAATGGTATCTGTAGTCACTAAAATTCATAGAATTAAAATAACATTTCAGATTAGTCTTCACAAACATTTTGAAGATTATAGATAATCTGTATACGCCTGTGATTTTTTTAGACAGATAAAATTTTGCCTGAGATTCTCAAGCATTTCAGGGCTCATGCCTACAATTTCTAATCACATTTGCACACTGAATGTAAGGAAACAAAATAACAGCAACATATGTAAGTGGCTTGCTATTAGGAGATAAGCTAGGAAATATGGAACACTATAAAGTGAAAAATTGGTTATCTATATTTCTCCCACCAAGACATTGTCCTACTAACATTTTGGTACATTTCCTTCCAGTTCCATTTTTTTGGCATTTTCCTTAATTTTTTTTCTTTTTTTTTAAGATCTAATGTGACACTTTTGTAGGTTATTTTTCATCATTTAAAATTTAGGCAGAACCTGGGGAGCCTGGGTGGCTCAGTCAGTTAAGCATCTGACACTTGATTTTGGCTCAGGTCATGATCTCAGGGTCATGAGATCAAGCCCCACATCCAACTGTGGGCTCAGCGGGGAATATGCTTGAGATTCTCTCTCCTTATCCCTCTGACCCTCCCCCCACTCACACGTGGGCACATGCTCTCTCTTTATAAATCTTTAAAAATAAATAAAGACTTATTTATTTTAGAGAGAGAGCATGAGAGGGGAGGAGCAGAGAGAGAGAATTTTCAAGCAGACTCTCCACTGAGCGTGGAGCTAGATGCAGGACTAGATCTCATGACCCATGCGATCATGACCTGAGCTGAAACCAAGAGTTGGACGTCCAACCAACTGTCTTGGACGTCCAACCAACTGAGCCACCCAGGAGCCCCTAAAATAAATCTTAAAAACAAAATAAAACAAACAAAAACTTAGGTAGAACCAATGAAGGAGGGCAAAACTTGATGGATGAAATTAAAAAAATTTTTTTTAATTAAAATATTCTTTATTACTGTTTTAAAAATGGAACTTGAATTTGGAAAAAAAAAGGAAATGTACCAAAATGTTAGTAGGACAATGTCTTGGTGGGAGAAATATAGATAACCTATTTTTCACTTTATAGTATAGAGCCCCTCCCCAATTATATATTCTCTTGCCTTTTAATCAGTATATTTTATGAATAATTTGAGACCTGTGAAAATGATGAGACCCAGGGCCTGTTGTTTTTCACTTTATTGATACTAACATATTTTAGAAGGTTTTGAAATTCTTATTATAATAGTTACTTTGTAGATACTCATATATACATTTGACACCATAATATGTGTCTCTCAGAATCTTTTAGTTGACTTCTTGGCTTTCTCATAACATTCTTCAATCCTTTTTATATAATTAATTTTTGTTTGGATTAGTTCTTCTCTCTTTGGAAAACCTTGCATAGAAGGAAGATAGACCCCTCCCCCAGAATTTGGTTCTGATGTTGAGATTGAGGACACCAAAAATACGCCAAGCAGGTATGAAAAAGTTTATGGACACAATGAGGCTTTGTGGGAAGTTTGTTACTTTTAGCTCTGTGATTTAAGACATAATATTTGATAAGAAAAGGGGCTGATAATAGATAGCTTTTAGGTAAATATCTAACAGAGACTTTTAAAATTATAACTTCTCTAGCTGGCTCCTAACCTGGTTTGAAAGTGGCTTGAGAGAGCAGGGAAAGAAGACAGGTTTGGGGCTCTCCTGGTGGTTAAGGGCTAGAGTTCCCATGCCAGGGTCCAGGCTGGTGTGGTCTGAATTTACACCAAAGTAGGGGACATTTGGACTTGACCATCTTGCTCAGATGTGGGACAAAGAGGATCGGGGAATGTCGGGCTTGAAAGCTATTAATAGTCAAACATCAAAATTGGCATCAGACTCTATATGCTGAATTGATCTTCCTAATCACTTTTTGTAAATAATTTTGAAAAATCTTTTTCAAGCATTGTCCAGAATAATAATGATGTAATAATGATGATAACAAACATACATACTATGTACTAGACACTGTAATGAGGGCTTTAAACATATTAGTTCATTTAACCTTCTTAATGAATCTATGTAGTAGGCAATATTATCTTCATTCTACAGATTAAAAATCTGCAGAGCAGAGAGGTTAGGTAATTTTTCCAAGTTCACATAGCCAGTAAGTTGGCAGAGACAGAATTTAAGAACAAGTTATTTAAGACATACTGTCTTTAATTCTCTTTTCTTTCTGCTCCTTTGCAGTGGCTGCTGATATTCCATGGTAATTAAAAGGGTTTTGAGAATATTGAGGTGTTTTGAATCACTTCCAGTTTTTCTGTATGAATTAGAGCAACTTCTGGGTCCTAGGAAATGCTCTTCCAAGGGAACCTGTATTCTACTATGTAATTGAAAAACTTAGCAGTGTACCATTCCTATTGAATGGTCTAGGACAGCTATAATTTTGTCACTTTTCCACAGTGTGTTAGGATTTTATACATATCTCTCTAAATTTTAAAAATATATTTAGGGGTGTTTGGGTGACACAGTCAGTTAGCATCTGACTCTTGATTTTTGCTCAGGTCATGATCTCAGGGTTGTGAGATCGAGCACCATGTCTGGCTCCACACTCAGTGCAGAGTGTGCTTAGGACTCTCTCTCCCTCTCCCTCTGCCCCTCCTCCCTTCTCTCCCTAATAAATAAATCAATCTTTAAAAAAGAAACATGGAAGAGTCAACACAACTACCCACTTCTTTAATTAATTTGCACTATCCTTGAGTTGGTAATTTATGGAAGAAAAAACTGGTATGATCGTTTATCTTCTTAGTTATGTGATTTTCTTAACTGATCCTTTCTGTTCTTTGAAATGTTTAGCTAACTGCTGTCTAAGTATCACTCTTGGGAAGTTTGTTACTTTTAGCTCTGTGATTTAAGACATAATATTTGATAAGAAAAGGGGCTGATAATAGATAGCTTTTAGGTAAATATCTAACAGAGACTTTTAAAATTATAACTTCTCTAAACTTATTATAAAAATGAATCTAATATGAAGTGCTTTGAGAACTTAGAAAGCATTACTGAAAACAGGTGACTGCTTTTGGGGGAGTATTTTATTTTAGCTTTTTGGGCTGCCTTGAAACAGCTTTTGTTTCAGTGCTCTTCTAAAGTCATATTAACTATATGTGACTAATTCCATTTTTTTGATCTGTTACAACACATACAGTTTCTTACACAAGAAATGTATTTTCAGTGAAGGAAACTGCTTTTTTCTTTGATGTTTTGTTTTGGGCATAGTGTAATTTTAGCTTGTCCAGGTAATTTTTTTGTTACAGTGCGAGATAAGATTCTTTTTATTTTTTTCTGTCATGACTATCCAGTTGTTCCAACACTATTAAATTACCTTGGTCCTTGTGCTGAGAAATCAAATGGATATATATGTATGGGTATGTTTTTGGACTATCCATTCTGTTCCAGTGATCAATGTGTCTGTTCTTACACCAAAACTTCACAGTCTTAATTACTGTAGCTTTATGGCAAGTTTTTTTTAAAGATGTATTTTTATTTTAGAGATGGAGTGGGGGAGGGGCAGAGGGTGTGGAGGATAGATCACGGCCCTGAGATCATGACCTGACCTGAAACCAGGAGTCGGATGCTTAACCAACTATGCCACTCAGGCGCCTCACTTTATAGCAAGTTTTGAAATCAGGTAGTATAAGTCCTTCAACTTTGTATTTTTTCCAAATTGCTTGGCTATTCTGGGTCCTTTCCATTTCCATTTCCATATGAATTTTAGAATTTGTCGATTTTTAGTTTTCTGAGTAACTATTTCTCCTTTATTTTTTTAACAGTTTTTAAAATTGTGGTAATATATACATACCATGATATCTATCATCTTAACCATTTGTAAATGTACAACTCAGTGGCATTAATTGCATCCATAGTGCTGTGTACTCATCACTACCAATTATACACAAATGCTTTTCATCATCTCCAACCTTTTGTTGTCAACATAAACTGTATTCCCATGAAACAATAACTCCTCCTTTTCTCTTTCCCCATGCCTTAGTGTAACCTTTATTCTGCTGTTTGTCTCTATGATTTGCTTATTCTAGCTATCTCAAATAAGTAGAATCATACAATATTTGTCCTTCTGGGTCTTGTTTATTTTAGTTAGCATAGTATCTTTGAGGTCTGTCCATGTTTTCATTCACCTTTATGGACAAAGAGTATTCCTTTGTGTGTATATACGCCATAGTTTCTTTATCCATTTATTCATTGATGGATGCTTGGGCTGCTTCCATAATTTGACTATTGTAAATAATGCTGCAATAAACATAGGGGCACATATATCCTTTCAAATTAGTGTTTTTTGTATTCTTTGAATAATTACCCAGTACTGAAATTACTGGATCATGTGGTAGTTCTATTTTTAATTTTTTAAAGAGCCTCCATAATATCTTCCACAGTGGCTGCACCAATTTTCATTCCCACCAAAAGTGCAAGAGGGGTCCTTTTTCTCCACATCCTCGCCAACACTTGTTTCTTGTGTTTTTGATTTTAGTTATTCTGACAGGTGTGAGGTGATATCTCATTGTGGTCTTCATTTGCATTTCCCTGATGATGAGTGATGTTGAGCATCTTTTCATGTGTCAGTCATCTGGATATCTTCTTTGGAGAAATATCTGTTTATGTCTTCTGCCCATTTTTAAACTGGATTTTTTTTTTCTCTTTTGGTCTTAAGCTGTTTAAGTTCTTTGTATATTTTGGACACTAACTCTTTCTCAGGTATGTCATTTGCAAATATTTTCTCCCATTCAGAAGGTTGTCTTTTTGTTTCGTTGATGGTTCCCTTTGCTGTGCAGGAGCTTTTTATTTTGATGTAGTTCCAATGGTTTATTTTTGCTTTTGTTTCCCTTGCCTTGGGAGACTTATCTAGAAAGATGTTATGGCCAGTGTCGGAGAAATTACTGCATGTGTTCTCCTCTAGGATTTTTATGACTTCAGGTCTCACATTTAGGTCTTTAATCCATTTTGAGTTTATGTTTGTGTATGGTGTAAGAAAGTGGTCCAGTTTCATTCTTTTGAATGTAGTTATCCAGTTTTCCCAACACCATTTGTTGAAGAGACTGTCTTTTTCCCACTATAAATTCTTTCCTTCTTTGTCAAAGATGAATTGACCATATAACTGTGGGTTTGTTTCTAGGCTTTTTATTCTGTTCCATTGAACTATGTGTCTATTTTTGTTCCAGTACAATACTGTTTTGATTGCTACCATTTTTTTAAATATTTTATTTATTTATTTGACAGAAACACAGCAGGAGAGGGAACACAAGCAGGGGGAGTGGGAGAGGGAGAAGCAGGCTTCCCACTGAGCGAAGAGCCCAATGCAGGGCTCAATCCCAAGACCTGGGAACATGACCCGAGCTGAAGGCAGACGCTTAACGACTGAGCCACCCAGGCATCCCTGATTGCTACAGTTTTGTAATATGACTTGAAACCTGGAACGGTGATGCCTCCAGCTTTGTTTTTCTTTTTCAAGATTGCTTTGGCTATGAGGGATCTTCTGTAGTTCCATACAAATTTTAGATTATTTGTTCTTGTTCTGTGAAAAATGCTGTTAGTATTTTGATAAAGACTGCATTAAATGAATAGATTGCTTTGGGTAGTATGGACCTGTGAACAATGTTTGTTGTTCCAATCCATGAGTATGGCATATCTTTCCATTTGTCTGTGCTGTCTTCAGTTTCTTTCATCTGTGTTTTATAGCCTTCAGAACACAGGTCTTTCACCTCCTTGGTTAAGTTTATTCCTAGGTATTTGACTATTTTTGGTGCAGTTGTAAATGGAATTGTTTTCTTAATTTCTCTTTCTTCTGCTTTGTAGTGTATAGAAATGCAACAGCTTTCTGCACATTGATTTTGTATCATGCGACCTTACTGAATTCATTTATCAGTTCTAGTAGTTTTTTGGTGGAATCTTTCTGGTTTTCTATATATGGAATCATCTCATCTGCAAATAGTGAGTTTTACGTCTTCTTTACCAATTTGGATGCCTTTTGTTCCTTTTTCCTTTCTGATTACTATGGTTAGGACTTCCTGTACTATGTTGAATAAAAGGTGAGAGTGGACATCCTTGTCTCATTCCTGACCTTAGGGGAAAAGCTCTTAGTTTTTCACCATTGATTATGATGTTTAGCTGTCCAATTGAGAATTTCAATCTCATTGTGATCCCTAAACTCATTGACCCTTCCATGTTCTCTTTTCTTTTTGCTCTTCTCTCTGCCTAGTTTAGATTCCATGTTACATTATTTCACTTATTCTTTCTTGATTATGAGCTTAACTCCCTTGTCTATCTGCTTTTCATAGCTTCTCCCTCCTAAAATCCTCACCCTGAGTAAACTCTGCTACCTACCTTCCCTGTTTGGACATAGGAGGATAAGCCTTCTCACTTTTGTTTATTTGTTTGTTTTTTAATGTTTTTATTAAATTTATTTATTTAGGTAATCTCTACACCCAACATGGGGCTTGAACTCAGGATCAAGAGTCACATGCTCTTCCAAATGAGTCAGCCAGGCACCCCAAGCCTTCTCATTTTTGAAGGATAATTTCACTTGACATGGAATTCTGGGTTGGTGTTTTTATTTTTGTTTCTCCCAACATTTAAAGTATGTCACTCCACTCTTCTTCATTCTTGCATGTTTTTTGGTGAAAAATCCGATATAACTAATATCCTTGTTTTGCTATAGGTAAGGTATTCTTTTTCTCTGGCTTCTTCTGCAGTTTGAATATGACATGCATAGATATATATTTTTTTAGTATTTATCCTGCTTCTAATTCTCTGCATTTCCTGTCATTAATTTTGGAAAATTCTCAGCCATTATTACTTAAAATATTTCTTCTGTTCTTTTTTTTCTCTTCTTAGCAGTTCTAATACACGTATATTATATGTATATATTATACCTTCTGTAATTGTCTCATAGTTTTTGGACATTCTGTTTCATTTTTTTAATCATTTTTTCTCTTTGCATTTTAGTTGTAAGTTTCTATTGATATCTTTTCAAGCTCCTGGTTCTTTCCTTGGCCTTGTCCATTCTATTGACAAGCCCATTCATTCTTCTTTTCTTTTTTTTAAGATTTTATTTTTTATTATTTATGAGAGAGAGATAGCAAGGGAGAGTATGAGCAGGGCCAGGAGAAGGAGAAGCAGGCTCCCCTTTGAGCAGGGAGCCCAATGCGGAGCTCGATCCCAGGACCCTGGGACCATGACCTAAGTGGAAGGCAGACACTTAACCAACTGAGCCACCCAGGCGCCCCTTTTCTTCATTTCTTTCACAGTGTTTTTGATTTCTAGAATTTTAAAAAATTCTTTCTTAGCATTTCCATCTACCTACTTACATTATCTATCCTTGCATGTTATCTACTTTTTCCATTATGGCTCTTAGCATATTAATTATAGTTATTTAAAATTTCTGATCTAATTATCCCCAAATCCCTGGCATATCTGACTCAAGTTCTGATGCTTGCTTTATCTCTTCAGACTGTGCTTTTTTGCCTTTTAGCATGACTTGAAATTTTTTGTTGAAATTCATAAGTTTTTGAAATGAGATAGATAAGCCTTTATAATGAGGCTTTATGTTTATTTGGCAGAGAGTTAGGCTGTGTTTGCTGTAGCAGTGGTGTCAGAGGTTAAAATTTCCTTTAGTATTTTTGTTTTTGTGTTCCCTATTGTCTTTGGGTATCCTTAGAGATTCCCTAAATAAGTCCTGAGAGTTGCAGTTATTTTAGCTGTAATATCCTGTGATTGTACAGGAGCTCAATTGATATGGTGGTAAAGTATGGGGGGAGGGTAGAGGGAAAGCATTCTATAGTCCTATGATTAGGTCTCAGTCTTTTAGTGATCCTGATTTGGGTATTTCTCTTCCCCCACACTGAAGACTATAGGAGGATGGAGTTATTTCCCTCCCCTTAGGAGTCTGAGGTAAACCTCCCCCCCTCCCCACCAAGTCAATTATGCTCTGATAAAATAGTTTCCCTTGAGGGCAGAACTTGTTAAGAACAAAATGCTCTGGGCACATTTTTTATATGGTTCCTTTTCTAGTACCACTAATATAAACGCAGGGGAATTTTTCTCTGACCTTCACAGTGCTAGGACTCCTGGAGGAGGTAAACCTCTTTTAAATGTGGAACTCCCCCCAAAACAATTGGACCTTTTAGGTATTTTAACATTCAAGTTTCCCCACACTAAGCCTCCAGCAATTCATCAGTTACAGTTTAAAGTAACTGTAACTTCTTGTAACTTGTAATGTTGACTCTAGCTGCCAGCTTCTGCTAGGGCTTTGTTCCCAGTAAGCTGTGATTCTTTGTATCTGTTTGTTTCTTCAGTTTTCCGGGCCAGCAGTTTACCCTGTGATCTCAATTCTCAGATGTATCAAAGAAGAGTTCTTGATTTTCAGTTTAGTGTTTTTCTTGTGAGGATGGGAGTGAACTTCAAAGCACTTTATATGTCTGACTAGAAACTACAGAAGTGTACTTGTTGATTTTTCAAAATATCTTGCTGTGATTTTGATTGGAATTGTGCTGAATCTATAGCTCAAATTGGAAAGAATTGACCTGTTAACAATATTGAGTCTTTTGGTCCATGAACATTGTATAGATTTCCATTTATTTAGATCTTTTAAAATTTCTCTGACCAGTATTTTCTAGTTTACAGTATACAAGTCTTACATATACTTTGTTAATTTTATCCTTACATTTTTCACATTTATTGGTGCCATGGTATTTGTTAAATATCAATTTTTATTTGTTTACTGTTGTATATAGAATATAAATGATTTTTGTATATAGACTGTTTTGCAACTTTCTAAAATCATTATTTCTAGTAGTTTTACTTTAGATATATTAGGATTTTGTATATATAAACATCTTGTTTTCCAAATAAAAACTTTTACTTCTTCCTTTCCAAGTCATATGGTTTTTAAATTAACAGATGTTATTGCTTAGAACAGTTTTAAATTTATAGAAAAATAGACAGTACAGAGTTCCCATATTCTTCCCCCACCTGCACAACTTCTGCTATTAACATTTTGCAGTAATGTGTTACGCCTGTTACAATCAATGAATCAATATTGGTACATTATTATTAACTGAAATACATAGTTTACATTAGGGTTCACAATTTGCATCATATAGTTCTAAGGGTTTTGACAAATGTTTAATGTCATGTATCTACTATACAGACTAGTTTCACTTTCCTAGAAATCTCCTCTGCTCCTCCTATTCATCCTTTCTTTCCTTCCACTGAACCCCTGGCAGCCATTGATCTTTTTATTGTCTGCATAGTTTTGTATTTTCTAGAATATCATATACTTAGAATCATACAGTCTTTGCAGATTTGCTGCTTTTATTTAGCAATACATATTTAAGTTTTTTACATGTCTTTTTGTATGTGTGTGGGGGGCTTAATATAGTTCATTATTTTTATTGCTAAATAATATTTCTTTGGGTATACCACAGTTTATCCTTTCACCTATTGAGTGAGTTCTGAATAAAGCTGCTCTGAGATATCCATGTGCAGATTTTTGTATGATCTATAACTTTTCAACTGGGTGAATATGTAGGAAAACAATCACTGGATCATGCAGTATCTTAATCTACTCAGCTGCCATAGCAAGATACTACAGACTGGGTGACTTAAACAACAGAAGTGTATCTTCTCAGAGTTCAGGGAGGCCAGAAGTCCAAGATCAAAGTGTGGGAAAATTTAGTTTTTGGTGAGGCCTCTCCTCCTGGTTTGGCTTTGTTGATGTGTCCTCACTTATTCCAGAGAGAGATCTCTGGTGTCTCTTCCTCTTTTTATAAAGACAGTCCTACCAGATTAGAGCCCAACACTTCTGACCTCAATTAACCTTAATTACCCCCCCTCCCCACCAAGGCCCTATCTCCAAATGCTGTCAAACTGGGGGATAAGGCTTCAACATATGAATTTTTGGAGGACACAGTTCAGTCTATAACATACAGTAAGATTTTGTTGGGGTGGGGGGTAGGAGGTGGGGAAAATGGGCAGAGGTGGTCAAGAGTGCAAACTTCCAGTTACAAGATGAATAAGTTTTGGGATGTAATGTACAGCATGGTGACTATAGTTAACAACACTGTATTGTACATTTGAAAGTTGCTAATAGAGTAGATTTTTTTGTTGTTGTATTTTTTTTTTTTTTAATTTCTCACTACACAAAAAATTTTGTAACTATATGAGGTAATGGTTGCATTAACTAACCTTATTGTGGTGATCATTTTGCAATATATATCAAATCATTATGTTGTACACCTTTAACTTACACAATGTTATATTTACTTATATCTCACTAAACCTGGAGGGGAAAAAAAGACAATGTTTAGCTTTGTAAGAAACTCCCAAACTGTCTTTCAAAGTGGCTGTTCTATTTTGCATTTCTACCAGCAATGAATGAGAGTACCTGTTGCTCCACATCATCACCAGATTTAGTTATTACTAGTTTTTGGATTTTAGCCATCTTAACAGATGTGTAGTGGTATCTCATTGTTGTTTCAATTTGCAATTACCTAATGACATATGATAGTAAGCATCTTTCCATGTGATTATTTGCCACCTGTGTGCCTTCTTTGGTAAGGTGTCTGTTCAGATCTTTTGATCAATCTTCGATATGATTTTTTTTCTTTACCTAGGTGATGTGGTGGATAACATTAACTGATTTTTAAATGTTGAATCAGCTTTGCATTCCTGGTATAAATTCTACTTGGTCATGGTTTATAATTCTTTTTACACATTGTTGGGTTAGATTTGCTAATATTTTGTTTTAGAATTTTACATCTATGTTCATGAGTCATATTAGTCTCTAATTTCCCCTTCTTGTAAATTGTATAACTAGTTTTGGTATAAGGGTAATAATGTATAATAGAATGAGGTAGGACCTATTCCCTCTGAAACATGTTTAGAGTCTGTCAAAGCAAGGGTACCAGTTTACAAGGTGAACAAAAGATTTTGTTACTTGAAACTTTAAAAAGATCATTGAAATAACAGGTGAGACTATCTTTTCAACATTCTATATTCTTGGAGCCCTTCTCAGAGATGAGTTGATTGTTAAGCATGTTTTATTTCTGGGATGTAGATGCCTTTCTGGATACCTTTTATTTATTTTTCTTGCCTAATTGCTTTGGCTAGGACTTCCTAGCCAAATGTTGAATCAAATGGTGAAAGTGGGCATCCCTGTTTTGTTCCTGATCTTAGAGGAAACACTTTCAGCTTTCACCATCAATAGGTGAATGGATAAAGAAAATGTGTGTGTGTGTGTGTGTGTGTGTGTGTGTGTGTGTGTGTGTGTGTGTGTGTAGTAGAATATTATTCATCCATAAAAGAAGGAAGTCTTGTCATTTGTGACAACATGGATGAACCTGGAGGATATTATGCCTAAGTGAAATAAGCTAGACACAGAAGGACAAGTTTGAGCTCACTTATATGTGAAATCTAAAACAGTCACATTCATAGAACCAAAGTAGAGTGGTGGTTGCCGGGGACTGAGGACTGAGGAAGGGTGGTCAAAGGATACAAACTTCCAGTTAAAAGATGAATAAGTTCTGCAGCTCTAATGTATAGCATTGTGATTATTATTAATAGTACTGTATTTGCTAAGACAGTAGATCTTAATTTTTCTTACACCAACACCACCACCACAAAAAAGAAAAAAAAAGCTGACTAAGATGATGGATGTGTTTGTTAACTTGATTGTGGTAACCATCTCACAGTGTATGCGTATATTAACTCATCACATTGTATGTCTTTTAAAAAGTCCAGTTGTATAACTGAAATATATAACATTTTTATTTGCCAACCATACCTCAATAAAGCTGGGAAAAAAATACAAGGAAATCTCAGATATTTGTTTGAATTCCTTACATTCATTCTATGCATTAATATTGTTTTATTTTGATATGGTGAGGGAAGCACCATCAGTCTTTAGGATTTTAGGGCTGCTAGTGTTCTTAATCCATATTATATCAGATTTTATTCTTTCTCTTTATAGTCACACTAAATCAGGCATTCATGCTCACAAAACCATTCTTTTGGTCTTCTTTCCTGTTTTTAGTCTCTTCCTGAACCTACAATAGTGGATCTCAAACATTTTGTTCTTTGGAACCCTTTATATCCCTAAAAATTAATGGAAAACTTTTATTTATGCAGGTTATACCTATTGATATTTGCTGTAATAGATATTAAAATAGAGAAATTTAAAAATACTGATTAATTAATTTAAAATGTCAATTTTAAGCCCATTATATGTTAATATAACTTGCAATTTTTAATGAAAAGTACTTTGTTTCCCACTATGCACTTCCGCATTCTGAAAATACATGGTTCACCATCTAGAATGTATTTAGGAAATGTTTTCTGAATAAATGCCTACCAATTTTTAAAAATTAGAAATATATAGTTTACATGATTTTTGCTAACAATATATATACAGTTACAAATTTCACTTCTAGTAGAACTTGCTTTGGGAAACAGGTTGTTTATCTCTAAGTGATATTTCAATTAGTAAGTCACCTAATACAAAACTTCTTTGATGAAAATGAGCCCTCAGCCTTTGGCATCAGAAGGATTGGAGAGTCCAGGGTTCTTTGGCACAGTATTGGCTGTGATTTTGGATAAAGAGGTGGTGGCTTAGTTTCATGTTTAAGTGTCATAAGTAGGCTAGACTTGGGCCCCAGGAAATGCCAGACATACTCATCAGGAGGGAAAGTGAATTGCCAAGTGTGACCTCAGAGAAGGAAGTAGGAGGAGTGCAGTATGAAGGTTTAGTGGAGTCCTTGTTGATTAGAAGAAAGATGAAGACTCCAA
The DNA here is from genome assembly GCF_037043125.1 of Eumetopias jubatus. NCBI lineage: Eukaryota > Metazoa > Chordata > Mammalia > Carnivora > Otariidae > Eumetopias > Eumetopias jubatus. The sequence goes on along the minus strand of NW_028274812.1, from coordinate 125,652,860 downwards.
TAATAGATTCACAATTCTAGATATACATATTACTTTTATCTAATGCAGGTCTATCTTGAGTATTATATTTTCCAAACCATGAATAACAATGATCTTCTATACTTATTGGAAAATATTATATATTTTAATTTTATTTACTTCATACATTTATGGAGTGCCTACTCTGTTTTAAGCACTGTTTAGGCATTGGGAAAATTATGGTGAACTCAAGATATATGAGATCCTTGCTCTCATGTAGCTTATATTCTAGGTGGTAGGAAACATGCAATAGGAGGTGCTGTGAAAAGATGAAGCAGGAGAAAGCCATTTTAGAGGATGGTTCTCTGAAGCTTCTCTAAGGAAGTGACATTTGAACTGAGTTTTGAATAATACAAATGGGGAGTCATTAGGGAGAAGGATATTCCAAACATCAGCAAGTATAAAAACCCTGAGAAGGGGATACATTTGATGTGTTCCCAGAAGACAGGAAGAAGGGGGGAGCCATTAGAGAGAAGGATCTTCCAAACATGAGCAAGTGTAAAAACCCTGAAAAAGGGATATATTTGATGAGGAAGAAGGCTTGTGTTCCCACTGAAAACAGTTTATTTCATTTTATGAGATCATAATGCTAGCAGACAAACCACTAAAACATTCCAGTTTTGTGCATTCAATTCTTTTATAAGATCTCTGTAAGAAATGGTCAGATGGACTAACCTGCTGTTCGTGTATTCATTTAGCAGCTCTAATTTCTAAGTATAAATTTATGTGGCATAATACTCTCCTGACTTTCCTCCTGTCTGGGTCTTTGGAGCTCTTACTCCTTTATACTCATTCCCCTTACAGCTTAGTCTTGAGTCTCTTTTATTCTCACTCTATGATCTTTTTAAGTGATTTCATCCTTTGCCATCATTTGTCATTTATGTACTAACTACTTGACATATTTACTTGGATATGTCACAGAAATCTGAACATGAACATGCCTAAAACTGAATTCTCATTCCCTTCCCTACTAAACGTAGGCTCCTTTTGTCTTTTTTATCTCAATATATGAGATACCTCCATTCATGAGTTGCTCAAACCAATCAACATCTAGTCCATCATCAATGTTCTATTAATTTTACCTTTAAAACATATTAAATTCAGCTATTTTCTTTCTATTCCATTGTTACTTTCTTAACCCAAGCCTCCATCTTGTTGGAATGCCCGCACTTGCCTCCATTATGATTTCTCTACTTTTGCCTTTGCTGTGCTCCAAACCATTCTCTACCCAGAAACTGAAGTAAGCTTTTAAAAGCATGAATTAGATCATGTCACTTTACTGCTTAAAACCATCTAATGGTACCCTGGTTGTTTGAAGTAAAACTTCTTCACATGGCCTGTAAAGCCCTGATAATTTAGGCTGTATTGTCTAGTCTCATTTTTCAGCCACACTGGCCTTATATACATCCTAAAACATGCCATGCTTTTTCTTATCTTAAGGCTTAAGCTTTTTGCTATTTTTTTTTACCTGGATTTCTCTTTTCTCTTTTTTTTTACCTTCATTACTACAACCTATTCTTCAGGTGTTGACTTAAATGTCCGTTCTATAGAGAGGGGCCTTTCCCTGAATGACAGCTTGGTCTGAATAGAAATATAATAGGAACTACCTTCCTTTTAACTCTTCTTAAAACATTCTGTTATTTTCCTTAATCAAACCTTATCAAACTATCAGTATATTTATTTGTATGTTTATTTGCTTGGTGTCTGTTTTCTCTTTCTAGACTGTAAGTTACATGATAGCAGACCATGTATCTTTGGCTTATTATTCTGTACCTAGCTCCAAGCACAATGTTTGTACATAGTGCTCAAGAAATATAGTATTTGGTGAGTGGGTGTTAAGATAAGAGCCTGTACTAGTGTGATACCATTGAGAATGGGAAGGGAAATATGAGTAGGAAAGCTCCTGATGAACTCATAATAAGTTGTTTTGATAGAGCTACTGGAAGGATCCAGGAAATATTTCTGGTGAGTACACTGGCAGCTGTTGTTATGTGTGTGTGTGTGTGTGTGTGTTTTAATTTGTAGTAGCTGCCCAGTATGTAGGAATGATGTATATCACACATCTCAGTGATGTGTATGGCCTTTCCCAGTACCTGTGAAGAAAGCCACGTGAAGTCAATTCTAAGGATTTAAACACCCCATTCTAGTAGAAAGCCTGGAGAGGTTTCCTTGTAGAAAATCATCCATGACTTTGGAAGGCCACTTATCCATGAATTAGTGAAATAATTACCTTTACCATTGAGCTACAAAAATCTCTTATTGTTTTGAAGTCATAAGATTATGGGCTTTAATGTTTAGTGTAATCATTAATAGCCTTATCAGTTTGAGGAAGTAGCTAGGGATATAACTATTTATCTACATTAAAACTTTTTTTTAAGGGAGAAAAAAAAGCAGGGAGGAGGGTCGGAGAGAGGGAGAAGCAGAGAAGCAGACTCTCTGCTGAGCAGGGAACACAGTGTGGGGCTCCATCCCAGGACCCTGAGATCATGACCCGAACCGAAGGCAGACGCTTAACCAACTGAGCCACCCAGGTGCCTCTACCTACATTAAAACTTAAAGCACTGCTGTTCTTCATACATTTTGTTGAAGTTTGATCAGGCCTGTCTATTGCAGAGTTCAAAACCCTTTGTTTCTTCTGAGATAGACTGTGGTCACAACCAACAGAGACAAAACCAAGAGCAGGAAATGAGAAGAAACTTGAACTATTTGCTTTGAATCTGGGTTCTAAAAAGAAGCAAAAGTACTGGAAACAAGTGATTGAACTGAAAATTTTCAATTATAATTTTAATTTATTTTGTAAATTTTAGGATTTAATTTATTATGCATAAATTGGTTACATGATGCAATTTTATAATTTTAAATAAGCGTGATATAAGCCAATCTGTATACCCCAAAGATTAAATTGGAAGGTGTGTAGTCATTTGACCAAATAAGTTATTTTTTATAGGATTCTTATAAATCAACCTCCTAGTACATATTAAAGATTCTGTGGATAAACTTTCTGTTCAATTCAACAAACACTCATTGAGTCCCTTTTATGTACTGGTTGCTTTGTTCTAGAAGCTGAACAATATCACTTAAAGCTAGATATATCTGAAATAGTTGTGACAAAGTGAGACTGTAGTTATTGGCTGGGGACTTTTATGTATCTGTGTACGTCTCCCATAAGGGGGCAGCAAAGGACCAGCATGATTTTGTTATGTAGCCCTGCAAGAGATTGATTGGCTCACAGAAAAAACTTAAGTAATGGAAATCTTCCAAGAGCAAGGGAAAACAGAGGGCATCGTTACAGTTTTACTTAGTTTCTAGGTTATCTTTTCTATGGTGTAATAGGGTTTTTGTACAACACAGAAGATTATCTCACAAGGACTGTGGTATCAGTGATAGTCTAGTCATCGAATGTTGGCCATGGGGTCAGTTGTTGGGAGTTTGAGTGCTAACAGGATGACATACCAGCAGCGTAACCTGGAAAGACTACTTCACCTTTCTAAGCCTCAACTTCCTCATCTGTTACAAAAAGAGGGGAAATTTTAGGGAATAGCAGCGTCTACTTCAAATGGTTTTAATAAATACAGTTGAATTTCTGTATCCCGGAGAGGCTGAAAGATGGAGCTAGAAAAAACTAACCTGATAACCTACCAGTCTCAAATGTATGCTATTTGCTTAAAATCCTGTTTAGGGTCAGATGAAGGGAAGTATAGGCCATTACTGTGGTAGTTACTTCTATATTTTTAAATCAACATATATTTATGTATCAATTATCATTTATTCATATAATTTCTAAAGCCAATTAAATACATTTAATTTTTTACAAACTGTCAGTTATAAAATAAATCACAAGGATGAAAAGTACAGTATAGGGAACATAGTCAATAATACTGAAATAACCTTGTATGGTGGCAGATATGTAACGCTACTTATCGTGGTGAGCACTGCATAGTGTGTGTAATTGCTGAATCACTGTGTTGTACACCTGAAACTAATATAGTCAACCTATACCTCAATTAAAGATAAAAAAATAAATTAAAAATCTTGTACTATTTCAATAGCATATCTTAATTTGGCTACTCCAATTATTTTCTAAGTGAATAAATAAGTGAGCTTGTTTCATCCTCATTTAATTCTCACAAATTTATCGTGATAATTATGTTTCTTATTTCTGACTTTTTTATGTTTTTCATTTGTTAAGCATTCTTGCTTATTTTTTTCCCCTTTGCCTGTGAAACTTCACTAATTATGGTTCTCTTTTTATCTCGTACTTAAATTTTTACTAGCCATATTTGACATACATCTTTTTATCAATGTTGGGAATTACTGAGTATCTAACTTCCAACTCTCGAGTCAGACGGTTAGACTACTTTTTTTTTTATCTCCCCTGTGACATGCCTATATTTTGAGAAATAATCAAAAATTTTAGCCTGAGGTGATTGTTTTTATTTGTTTTTTGTGTATTTTTAAAATGGACCTCAAGTGGTACACAGAAATAGATCATTAATGTCTGGTTCTTGACACATTCTCACCCGTTGGCCCATGCAAGGCCCTCATTTATTTTTTATTTATTTTTAATACCAATTAAGCATCCATGAAGTTGCCATCCAATTCAACAGCCTGGATCTTAATATTAACCCATACCTAGCAATATGGTGCAGTCCCCTCTCATTCTTTGCCTACCTGAATTTGGGGCCTCTTCATTCCTTAAATTTTGCCCATTTTCCCTCTGCTTTACAAGGCTGTATTTTATCTCTGTGCTTCCTAAAACATAATTTTAAATAGTTGTTTCTAATTTTATTTTTAAAAAAAGAATTGTGTCATATGTAATCTTCCAGGACTATATGGAATCTTCTGACACGATTCCATTGTATGGATATGCCATAGTTTATTTTCCATTCTTCTATTTATAGACATTTAGGTGGTTTTTTTTCCAAAGTTTTTTCTACTTTTTGTTGTACTTAAACAGTAATTTCTTTGGGCCAAAGAGTAAAATTGCTGTGAATGTTCAACTCTACAAATAGCACCAAATATTTTCCAAAGTGGTGGTATGCAATGGACTAAATGTTTGTGTCCTTCTAAAATTCTTTTGTTGAAATCCTAGTCCCTCATTGTGATGGTGTTAGGAGGTGGGGCCTGTAGGAGACGGTCATGTCATGAGACTGGAGCCCTCAAGAATGGAATTAGTGCCCTTATAAAAGAGACTCTAGAGAGCTCTTTCTTCCTATCTCTGCCATGTGAGGGGTCAAGAAAACAACCCTCTCCATTCTGGAGCTTGAACTTGACCATGCTGACTCCATGATCTTGGACTTCCAGCTTCTAAAACTATAAGAAATAAATTTCTGTTTTTAATAAGCCACCCAGTCCATTGTATTTTGTGATAGCAGTCTGAATCAACTGAGACACCTTCACAATCTATTTTAGCATATTTCCATCACCCCACAAAGAAACCTTGGACTCATTAGCAATCACCCCCCCATTTGTCCCCAGCCCTGTTGTCCCTGCCATGCAGCCACAAATCTACTTTTTATCTATATATTTGTCTATTCTAGACGTTTCATATGAATGGAATCATGAAATATGTGACCCTTTGTGACTGGCATCTTTCACTTGGTGTAATGTTTTCAAGGTTCATCCACGTTGTAGCAGGTGTCTATACGTCATTCCTTTTTATTGCAGAATACTATACTATTTCATTGTATAGACACACCACACTTTGTTCATCAGCTAATGAACATTTAAGTTGTTTACACTTTTTGTCTATTATGAATAATGTTGCCATGAACATCGATGTAAAATTTTTTGGTGGGCATATGTTTTCATTTCTCTTGGGAACCTAGGAGTGGAATTGCTGAATCATATAGCAATTCTATGTTTAATATTTTGAGGAATTGCCAGACTGTTTTCCAAAGTGGCTGCACTATTTTACATTCCCGCCAGCAGTATATGAGGGTTCCACATTCTCCACATCTTTTAATATTGGTAGAATACACATAACATAAAATTTACCATTTTAAGTGTGTAATTAGTGGCATTTTGTACATTCACAATGTTGTTGTACAACCATCACCTCTATTCATTGCCAGAACTTTTTTTTTTCACCCCAGAGAGAAACTCCATACTCATTAAACAATGACTCCATATTTCTCCTTCCCCCTGAGCTCCTGGGAACTTCTATTCTACTTTTTGTCTCTAGTTACCTCATGTAAGTGGAATCCTATATTTGTCCTTTGGGGTCTAGCTTATTTCACTTAGCATATGTCTTCAAGGTTCTTCCCTATTGTAACATGGATAAAAATTTCATTACTTTTTAAGGCCAAATAATATTCCATTGTGTGTGTATATTACATTTTGTTTATCCTTTCATCCATCAGTGGACATTTGGTTTGTTCCCACCTTTTGGCTATTGTGAATAATATTGCTATGAGCATTGGCTTACAAATACCTGACAGTCCCTGCTTTCAACATTTTGGGTATTGTGATAATATAGTTGACCTTTGAACAATATGGGTTTGAACTGCATCAGTCCACTTATACATGGATTTTTTTTCCATATAATACAGTATTATAAATGTATTTTCTCTTCTTTATGATTTTCTTAATAACATTTTCTTTTCTCTAACCTACTTTATTGTAAGAATATAGTATGTAATACATATAACATACAAAATAAGTGTTAATTGACCATGTTAGGGGTAAGGTTTCTAATCAATAGTAGGCAATTAGTAGTTAAGTTTTGGGGGAGTCAAAAGTTGTTTGTCATTTTTCACCTAAGGGGTGGGGACTCTCTAAACCTCCACTTCGTTGAAGGGCAGTTGTATTAAAAAGGAAGTATTTGGTCTTTGTCCTCAGTTTCTGGCATACAGCTCCTAAAACTCTTGGAATCTGCTGAGTGATAAGAGTGTCTTTGTATGGTAATGGGGCAACTGGTGGCTGAGAGCCCCTAGAAAGCTTCAGGATTGGGACTGGTCACTGGAAAGAACTAGCCATGATTAAAGGTTGGAACTTTCAGTCCCACTCCTTATCCTTCAGGCAGGGGTAGGAATTGGAGATTGAGTCAGTCACCAATGATTTAATCAGTCATGTTTACATAATGAAACCTCCATAAAAACTCCTATATGACAGGGTTCAGAGAGCTTCCCGTTGGCGGATGCATACATCCAGGTACTGGGAGGGTGATGCACTCAGAAAGGGCATGGAAGCTCTGCTTCTCTCCCCCCATACCTTGCCTATGCATCCCTTTATAATGAACTGGTAATAGTAAATAAACTGCTTTCCAGTTCAGGTATATACCTGGAAATGGGACTGCTGTATCATATGGCTTAACTTTTTGAGGCACCACCAAACTGTTTCTTACAGCAATTGAACCATTTACATTCCCAATGGCGATAGAAGGTTCCAATTTGTCTACATCCTCACCAACACTTGCTATTTTTCCTTGTATTGATAATAGCCATCCTGTTGGGTGTGAGGTGTCATGTCATTGTGGTTTTGATTTACATTTCCCTAATGGGTAGTTGATGTTGAGCATCTTTTCGTGTGCTTATTGGTCATTTATATATCTTCTTTAGAGAAATATCTATTCAGGTCCTTTGCCCAGTTTTGAGTTGAGTTGTTTGGGTTTTTGTTGTTATTGAGTTGTAGGGATTCTTTACATATTTTGGATATTAACCCCTTATCCAATATGTGCTTTGCAAATATTTTCTCGCATTTTATTGATTGTCTTTTTACTATCTTGATAGTGTCCTCTGATGTACAAAAGTTTTTAATTTTAATGAAGTTCAGTTTATCCATTTTTTCCTTTGGTTGCTTGTGCTTTCAGTATCATATCTAAAACCATTACCTAATTTGAAGTCATAAAGATTTATTCCTACACTTTTTTAGGAGTTAAAAAATTCATAAAACACAAAGTTAGGAAATATATAAAGTTTAGCTATTAAATTTAAGTCTGATTCACTTTGAATTTTTTATATACATCCAACTTTACTTGTTTGTATGTGAATATCCAGTTTTCCAAGCACCATTTATTAAAAGGATTATTCTTTCTCCCATTGTATGAGTTTATTTCTGGACTCTTTTTTTTTTTTTAAGATTTATTTATTTATTTGAGAGAGCAAGAATGAGAGAGAGAGAGAGTACATGGTGGGGGAGGGTTAGAGGGAGAAGCAGGCTCCTCGCTGAGCAGGGAGCCCAATGCAGGACTCCATCCCAGGACTCCAGGATCATGACCTGAGCTGAAAGCAGTCGCTTAACCAACTGAGCCACCCAGGCGCCCCTATTTCTGGACTCTTAATTCTATTTCATTGATCTATGCATCTATCCTTTTGCTAGTATCACACAGCCTTGATTACTGTAGCTTTGTAGTACTTTTGAAACCAGGAAGTATGAGTCCTCCAACTTTGTTCTTCCTTTTCAACACTGTTTTGGCTATTCTAGGTTCCTTGCTTTTCTATATGAATTCTAAGATCAGTTTCTCAGTTTCTACAAGGAAGCCAGATGGAATTTTGTTTGCATTGAATCTATAGATCAATTTGGGAGTGTTACCATCTTAACAATATTAAGTTGTCTAATCTATGAAACAGAATGTCTTTTCATTTATTTATGTCTTTTTTTCACAAGCATACCTCATTTTATTGCACTTCACAGATACTGTGTTTTATAAATTAAAGGTTTGTGGCAATCCTACATTAAGCAAGGCTATTGTTACCATTTTCTTCTCTTCTCTTTCATCTCATCTCTTCTCTTCTACTTTTCTTTACTTCTCTTCTCCTTTTCTTTTCTTTTCCTCTGTTTTCTTTTCTTTTCTCCTCCAGAGTAGCAGGGAACACTTGGTTATTTTCAGCACTGTACTTGGGCCTGCCAAAGCACTTGGTGTAGGGTCAGAGCTCAAGGCATAGTTGCTGAATGATATTGGCACAATTTTTCCAATAGCATTTGCTCATTTTGCATCTCTGTGTCACATTTTGGTAATTCTCACAAGATTTCAAACATTTTCTTTATTATGTTGAATTACTGCAATCTTATAATAAAACTAATGGATAAAGAGTTGCTTGTTAGGTATGATCAATGAAAGTAGTTTCTTGAGATGGAATCTATTCCTGGTGAGGATGTTGTGAAGACTGTTGAAATGACAACAAAGGCTTTAGAATGTTACCTAAACTTAGTTTATAAAGCAGCAGCAGGATTTGAGAAGACTGACTACAATTTTGGAAGAAGTTCTAGTGTGGGTAAAATGCTATCAAACATCACTGAAAAATCATTTTTGAAAGGAAGAGTCAATCAATGTGGCAAACTTCATTGTTGTCTTATTTTAAGAAATTGCCGCAGCCACCCCAGCCTTCAGCAACTACCACCCTGATCAGTCAGCAGTCATCAACATGGAGGCAGGACTCTCCACCAACAAAAGGATTATAACTTGCTGAAAGCAAGTTGGTTGATTGTTAGCATTTGGTTAACATTTCTTAACCATGGTTAAGAAATGATGGTTAGCATTTCTTATCAATAAAGTATTTTTAAGTTAATGTATGCACATTGTTTTTTTTAGACATAATGTTATTGCACAGTTAATAGACTACAGTATAGTATAAACATAGATTTATATGTACTGGGAAACCAAAACATTCATTTGACTTGCTTTATTGTGATATTCACATTTTGCAATGATCTAGAACTGAAGCCTCAGTATCTCTGGGCTATGCTTGTATTTACACCTTTGCTTAGGTCTTCAATAATGTTTTGTAGTTTTCAGTGTACAAGTCTTCTACTTATTTTGTTAAATTTTTCCCTAAGTATTTTATTCTTTTTGATGCTACTGTAAGTAGAATAGTATCTAAATTTCATTTTTGGATTGTTCATTGCTTGTGTATAGAAATACAATTAATTTCTGTATATTGATCATGTATCCTGTAATCTTGCTGGAGTTGCTTATTAGCTCTAATAATTCTCTTGTGGGTTCATCAGAATTTTCTACATACAAGATCATATTATCTACAAATACAGTTTCAATTCTTTCTTTCCTATCTGGATTTTATTCATTCATTCATTCATTCAATCATTCATTTATTTTTCTTGCTTAAATGCCCTGGCCAGAACCTCCAGTAGCATGTTGAATAGAAGTGGTGGCAGCATCCTTGTCTCGCTCTTGATGTTTGAGGCAAAGCTTTCAGTATTACACCATTAACTATTTTTACTTGATTTGTTAGCTTTGGATTTTCCATATGTGACCTTTGTTAGGTGGAGAAATTTCCTTCTGTTCCTAGTTTGTTAAGTGTCTTTATCATGAAAGTTTGTAAAATATTTTATTCTTGGGACTTATAGCACTATTTTCAGCAAAAGGGGCTTAGACACAGCCAAACAGGCTGTGTCTCTAATAAGAAATATTATCAAAGATTCAGGACTTCTGTAGTTTTCAAGCCATATTCAGAATAGAAAGGCCATTTCTTAATCAAAGAAAGAAGGAGAATCATTGCTCAGGTGTTGCCAAACAGTACCTCTGTCTCCAGTTTGTCAGTACCCTGGAAAGCCAATTTTTTTTTAGCTTGTCTGCCTGCCTATATCTATCCTGCCCTTCATGGATGGGAGGGATTTATCTTTTTTGTTTATTTATGTATTTCCAGGGCCTTCAAGAGTATCTGGCACATAGTAGATACTTAGTAAATATTTGTGAAGTGAATAAATTATAAAATACATACTTATAAAAGTTTTTAAATTAAGAAATGCAAATAATAATAAATACTTGATATTTATTATATGATAGGCACTTACATTTTTGAAAAGCAACAGAATATAAATAACTATAGGCAATGCATTTGCAGATAATCTTCAGATTCGTTTCAGAACTTCCTTGTAGTGGTGGTGGTGAGGTGGCAGCATGAAGATTCACAGTACACATAGATAAAAACAAGTCACTCAGGGAAAGTGCTGAAAATGGAGAGTTGATTTATTCCTCCCTCCTCACTTTTCCTTTCTTCCTTCCTTTCTTGCCCAGCTTATGTCAGGGGCCTCCTGGAACCCTGCTCTAGTTCTATGGCCAGCCTGCTTTCTGAGTGGTCAGTGCCCATACCAGGGGTTTTGGATATCATCCCTGAATTAATCATAATTTACCATGTTTTTGGTGAAATTTCATCTGTTTATTGAAAAGTATTTTTCTATTGAATATATATTTAAAAGTCTCTTCTGGCTTCTCTGAAATTTTATATCTTGAGGAATCCATGTATTTTCACGGAAAATTGTTCTCTGAAAGTATCACCACCTTTAGCATAATAATATATAACTTTTTGGAGCAGTGGTTTGAACATATAAAATCCAGCTTATACTGGATTTTAAATTCTAAACATAGAATTTATTTCCTTCTCAGTAGAGCAGAAATTGTGGCATTTGGGTGGAATTGACTGTTTTTATGTCACTTTATATTTCAGACATTCAATGAATTTCTCTTTAAATATGATTTTTTTTGGGGCGCCTGGGTGGCTCAGTTGGTTAAGTGACTGCCTTCGGCTCAGGTCATGATCCTGGAGTCCCTGGATCGAGTCCCACATCAGGCTCCCTGCTCAGCAGGAAGTCTGCTTCTCTTAAAATAAATAAATAAATAAATAAATAAATAAATAAATAAATAAATAAATATGATTTTTTTTGCTGTAATAGTAATTACAGATCACCATCCCCCAGTACAGCTTTATCTCATACTTCTTTATTTTCTTTCCTCACTTACCTCTTCCTAATACACCCACATGTGTTTTTCTGCTATGTCTTTCATATTTTCCCAGTCTCAACTAGAATTTCATATTTCACATTATATGGTTAATTTTGTAAAATCTAACCTTTTACATTTGTCTTCATTCTAGCTACCAGCTTTCATCTGTTTTAAGTAAGCAGCTTAGCTCTAAGGCTTATTAAGGAAAGAAAGAAAGAAACCTGCAAAATTTTATTAACCTAAATCTTCAGAATGTGTTCTTGGTTTCTTTGTTTGGTTGCTTTTAACATATTCATGAAATGGCTGTGAACTTTTTTTTTTTAATATTTTATTTATTTATTTGACATAGAGAGAGAGAGAGAGACAGAGTGAGCACAAGCAGGGGGAGTGGCAGGCAGAGGCAGAGGGAGAAGCAGGCTCCCCACAGAGAAGGGGGAGCCCGATGCGGGACTCGATCCTGGGACTCTGGGATCATGACCTGAGCCGAAGGCAGTGGCTTAACCAACTGAGCCACCCAGGCACCCAACTTTTTTTTTTTTTAAGTAGGCTCCGTGCCCTGCGTGGAGCCCAATGTGGGGCTTGAACTTACCACCCTGAGATCAAGACCTGAGCTGAAATCAAGAGTTGAACACTCAGGTGCCCCTGGCTGTGAACTTTTTATTGCAAATTTCCAAGTTGCATCTTTTTGGCCCCAAGAGGGGCCTTGTAGTGAGATCTATTGCCACCACAGTTTAAAATAACTCTAGGGTCTAGGTCAACCTACTCCTGCTACCGCAATGATGTTCTTTCCCTCCGTTAATTAACTTAGATAAGAGGAAGGCAAGTGCCTGCCTATTGACTTTACCATAAAATATGTTTATACTGCATGATTTCCTCTTATCTTCATTTCCATTTCTATCACTCTAGTCTAAGCCACCAAAATATCTTACCTAGTCTCTCTGCTTCTATTCCGTTTCCCCAAAGCAGCAGAGCAATGTTTTAGAACATTAACCAGAGCCAAAATCCACCAGTCTGGTCTGTAAGGCACTACATGATCTGGCCTTCCCTAAATTCTTTCTTACGCTCTTTAAGCTCCAGCAACACCCTCTTTTCTTTTATGATAATCCTCCAAGTTTCTTCCTGTCTCAAAACCATTCTGTGTGCTATTCCTCTGCTTCTAACTCTGTTTTCTACATCTGTGCATGGTCAGTCTTCCTGGCTTTCAAGTCTTAGCTCAAAGGTCACATCTTCGAAGACTTGTCAGTTTCAAGTAGCCTCCCACCCCTAACCCAGAAATCCTCTTCATCAAATTGCCCTGTTTTATTCTCTTCTCACTGCTTAAGACTATATTACAATTACGCTTTTGCTTTATTTAATAATGGTTTACTAAATTAGATGTAAGTTCTATAAAATTAGAGATATTGTCTACTTTTCTTGGCAGCTGTTTGCCTAGCATTTGACTGTGTTTACTATACAATAGGTGTATAATAAATATTTGTTGAATTAATGAATTAATTTCAGTGTTGTTAGTTTATGCTCCAGCCACTTTGGCAAGCAAGTGTTTATTGTCTTTATACAAATTTGTACAAATTTAAGTTGCTTCCAATTAAGTTTAGGCCAAGAAGTATCCATGTCCCCCCAGAGACTAGCCCCATTTCAAGCAGGATGTGAGGAATATCCTGCTTTACTTTAGGATTAAGATGCTGCACTACAATTATCTAAGGGAAGTGGCTGAGTCTAGCTACTGAATAAATAGTTCTTCTTAGGAAAATTTTAGACACGTATTTTATTTCTGTAGTTGCTGACAAGTGTTTTGTTTTACAGAATAAAAGGCATCTTGCCTGGAGTAAAAGCAAAGGGACTTGTCTTTGTAGCGTTTTCTTTCTGTTTTTGGAAAGCATTTCTTTTTAGCTACTCTGTGTCATGGTAATGTTGAATTCTCTGTTGAAAAGTCTAGGGCTCTTGGTTTCCTTGATGTTCCTAGGCTTTGAGGTTTTGTCTAAGATATGTGTTTGGAAGGAACATTTCCATGGTTACACCCGTTCCTTCTACCATTCTTGAAAAAAAAAATGATGACAAGTAGAGTAATCTGATTCCTGGATTACTACACAGATGTCTTTTGTATCTGCTTGCATATGAAACTCTTGGGCAAGTTCCATTTCCGTGCATTTATTCCCTTGAATGCTTTTATAAAATGAAGCATGTTTTAAGATTAGGAATAAAGGACTTGGATTGGCAAATTAAACAGGGTATGGCCTATGTTATGTTAATGGTTTGGACTCAATGTCAGCTGAGTTTGGAGGTACAGTATATGAAGGGAGAGACTGGGTCAGGGGCCAGACTAAATAGGAGCTTTGGGCAGTAATCACACACATGTGTGAAGATGCAATACTACAGTCGGAAAGACTGTTGTGTTCAAACATAGGGTTTGGTTCTTTAAATGTAAAGCTTCGTGTCGGAGTTATTATAATAAACATATGCAGTTTTACTGATACGGAGCAGTAACACTCCCTTTTCCTGGGAACAATTTGTATGCTTACTGCCACTCCACTGAAGCCTCGTCTAATGACATGTACAATCTAGCACTTTTCAGAGCACTGCAAAGCATTTGCACAGACTTGTTTGAATTTACACTCATGAGATAATTTCGAGTAAGATGGGGGAGCAAGAGAAGGACCTCCTCCTCCAAATGAAAGCAAATTTAAATTACAAAAAAGTTGTGCAGCTTTTTTTTTAAGTGAAAGTACTGATTAATTTATACTATATTTCTCAATGAGTATATGAAAAATTTAATTTGAATATTAACTATTGGTATACAGACAGCTTGGCGGGAGGTTTATTTTCAAGTATTTAAAATGACTTTTCGGGGTGCCTGGGTGGCTGTCGGTTAAGCATTTGCCTTTGATCAGGTCATGATCCCAGGGTCCTGGGATGGAGCCCTGTGTTGGGCTCCCTGCTCAGTGGGAGTCAGTGGGGAGTCTGCTTCTCCCTCTGCCCCTTCCCCCCCCTCCCTCCCCCCTGCTCCACTTGTGCTCTCTCTCTCCTCTCTCAAATGAATAAATAAAATCTTTAAAAAAATTTTTTTAAATGACTTTTATAACCTGGTATCTCTCCATTTTGCTTGAACTTTAGATCCTATCTCTTTTCCTCCTGAGGGATCACCTCTTGTATTTTGGTATCTCCTGTATTTTGGTATCTCCTCTCCTCCCCCATCTTAATTCAATTACAAATTATCACTAGTGTATAATTATTATAGGTTTATAAATGATTGTAGTTTAGACACAAAATCATACTAAAAGGGGAAAAACTCTATAATTTTAACATCTAGAGATATTTTATGAGCATATTAGCATATATGTTATAATTTCTTTTTTTTTCCAAAAGGAGATCACATTATGCAGATTAGCGTACAACTTGCTTTTGTATATATCTTGAATTTCAATTATAGTATTTATATAATAGTCTTCGTTATTTGCAATTTTGGTTTTATCTATAGCCATCTTTATAGCTACAATATGTTGTGCTTCCTTGAATAAATATTTCAGTAGAAAATTTCTAGAATTAAGGGGCACCTTGGTGGCTCAGTCGTTAAGCATCCGCTTTCAGCTCAGGTCATGATCTCAGGGTCCTGGGATAGAGCCCCGCATCGGGCTCTCTGCTCAGCAGGAGGCCGGCTTCTCCCTCTCCCAATCCCCCTGCTTGTATTCCCTCGCTCACTGTTGTCTCTCTCTGTCAAATAAATAAATAAAAATCAAAAAAAAAAAGAAAATTTCTAGAATTGAAACTGTGAGATCAAACAGGTATGAACATTTAAATTTAATAAATACCAATAATTATCTTGAAAAGTACACCAATTTATATTCCCAACAAAATGTAAGAGAGTGTTTTTTTTTCTATATATTCTTACTAGCTCAGGGCATTATCAATTTTTTTTTTTAATCTTTGCCACTCTGATGGGTTCAGGACACACAACCTTGGCACATTGATTAAGCTGAAGGAGTTTGAGAAAATGGCAGAGCAGGAAGGTCACGCTGACATCCTCCTACCCTCCCCTCCTGAAGCAATCATAAAACCCTCATGTGAGAAATGCCCTTGCCTTACCTGGAGGAAAGAAGCATCTTCATCTCTGAAGACAAGGGACTGTCGAGAACAAACAGGCTTTGCTAAGTTTACCCCAGTTTACTATACTTATAATCTTTACCCTATCACATCTTCCCACGACTCTCCACTCTTCATCAAACCTAGCATAAAAACACACAGGCTTACCCATTCCTTTGGGGCTTCATTTCCTTTTGTGGCTCCCAAGTCACATGGAATTTATATTAAATAAATTTACATGTTTTTCTCCTGTTAATCTGTCTTTGCCAATTTAATTTTCAGACCCAGCTAGGGACCATAATAAGGTCAAAGAAAACATTATTTTCCCGTGCAAACAGTATAATCATATATCTTATTGTTCTTTTATTTTGCTTTTCTATTAGTAGTTTATTCATTTTTTCATGTAATTATTTACTAATGTCATTTCTACTTATTCAAGCTTCCTGTTCACATACTTTGCCCTTTTTAAAACATGCTTTGTTTTTTCTTATTAATTTGTAATAACTGCTTTTGCAAATATTCCAGATCTTTCCCCTTGCATTTATTGAATGCTTATGCTAGGCTCTGTGCTAAATACTTTACATACATTATCCCATTTAAGCCTCACATCAGTCTTGTGAAATATTGGTATTATTCTCACTTTTCACACAAGGAAGACTGGAGTTCAGAGAGATTAAGTAATTTACCCAAATTCATACAGTTAGTTTTAGAGCTGGCATTCAAACAGGCTTCATTGACAACCAAAAGCACACCACAAGCTATGATAATATATTACTTTCCCAATTGTCTTTTATCTTTTAACTTTATGAAGAGTTTTTGTTTGTTGTGCTATGAGGAAGCTTCAAATTATTTAGTCAAATTCCCTTGTGGCTTCTGGGTTTCCTGCTGTGCCTATAAAACATTTCCCTGCTCCAACATATATATAAAAACATTTAACAGTTTATTTCTTGTAATACTTTTATATTTCAGGTTTTTAAAAAAGATTTTATTTTTCTATTGGGGGAAGAGAGAGAGAGCACTTGTGTGTGAGCGGAGAGGGGAGGGGAAAAGGGGGAGGGAGAGAATCTCAAGCAGACTCTGCGTTGAACACAGAGCCTGATGCGGGACTTGATCTCACAACCCTGAGATCATGAGCTGAGCTGAAACCAAGGAGTCAGGCACTCAATTTTTTTAAAAGTGTTTGGTCCCAATGAATGATAGAGGCTGTATAGCTGTTACTGTCATCAATGGTGCTCAATATGAAAAAGCCAGAAAAAAAAAAAAAGAACCAGTTTTTGGGTTGTGGCCTGTCTTGTCCTATGGAAAATCCTGACTTTAGGTTCTCATATCTGTGCCAGAGTTTATAGTATTAAGCTGGCACTTTGTAGATCAGGTACTTGGAAAATGTCTGATGTGCCAGGAGGAAAAAGGACAAGTCTCTCTAAGGGAGTCATTCGGGCTCTTGAGTTGGCTAAAGCAGAAAAGAAAGGTAGAAGAAAGGCAAAGCTAAGCATCGAGCATAGGGTTTTCTACACACATTCTCCAGAGTGAAGACTGCATAGAAAAGACAGGCAGAAGGGAAGGAGGTAAGGAATGTTGGTCCCAGGAGAGAATGATGACCAGCATCAAGTTTAATCAAGGTTGAATTCAAGGACAAGTCACTAATAAAATAAGTCAATTGGGGCAGCAAGGTGACCAGAAGGGACCAGAAGATACCATGAACCTGAAAGAGGTCATCCTGCCCATCTCTGGGCAGGAATCACATCTCTCGATTGCATCTTCTTTTTTTTTTTTTTTTTTTTGTGGAAGCTCTCCATGGAAGTAAACAACCTCTTAATTTTCTTCACAAAGCAAACTTGCTGTCACTCCAGTTATGTGACTTACACTTGCATCAGCTTAAATAGCACTAATTCTTTAAAAATACAGAAATTGGTTTTGTTAGAGCAATTTGTTCTCAAGGACAAAGGCCACTGCAGGCTAACATTATCTCAATTTTTTCCATGGCCCTTTCATCAAAAATAATGATAACATTTCAAAATTGATTACAGTGTGCTCAATGAGATATTCACAGTGCAGATTATCAAACGTGGAGAGGCCTAGATTATAAACTAGTTGATGGGCAAGATGAACTGGATGCACTTTGACCCACCTTTTAAAAGAAAAAGACCTCTCTACATTTCAAAGAAAAGGGCATCATTTGTTTGCATCCTAATGGCACTTTTAAATTCAGAACGCTGAACTCAGCCATATACACAGGACCCAGACAATCATTGGGAAGAGAAGAAGATAGGCTCGACTTATATTTATAAATGCCCATGGTGACAGTAAGTGAACAAAGATCCACATGGGTGAAGGAGGAGATCTAACCATGCTACATTTGTGAGGTTTTCATTTGAATAAGGAATCAATCTATGTCTTTGTAATATTGAGTCAACTGTCTTTAGGACTGAAGTCTTGCTTCCATGGCCCAGTCACCAGAAAGTGAGGCAAGAGACGACTAACAAAAGAAGTGGGAAAATGTACCAGATACAGCAACTGCTCTGCTAAAGTGGCATCTATCTCATGGCTCATTCTGCAGTTTCCTGGAACTATTTTGAGAGACTGGGAAGATGGACCAGGAAAGTAAGATTCTGTGAAGAACTGTGGAAGAGAGTGAGGATGCAGGAAGGGCCGATCTGGGTCTAGAGTTTACACCGTTCTACTCCTAAATTTCCTCCAATGGTCAGTCTTCAAGTAAATGCATTGCAGTTCTCAAGATATGAACCTATTCCATCCATTAACATTCCCACTCCTTTCTAGCTTTCCAGCATGTGCACTAATGACCCAAACAAGAAAGAGTTTATGATGGATGGTACTCATTTAATTGACTGAAATTGTTGTGCACTTTCTGAATCCTGTTAGTTCTTGAGACTAATCTACATAGTGGTAACTTTTGATAGGAGATGATTTGCAAATACTGAATCAAAACTTTTCAGGGCTTGGCAGTAGTAAAATGGCAATGTTTAACAGGGCATCTGGTGGCTCAGTCTGTTAAGTGTCTGCCTTTGGCTCAGGTCATGATCCCGGGGTCCTGAGATTGAGCTCTGAGTGGGGCTCCCTGCTCAGCCAGGAGTCTACTTCTCTCTCCCCCTCTCTCTACCCCCCCTCATTCTCTCTCTCTCTCTCAAATAAATAAATAAAATCTTTAAAAAATGCTCTCTTAGGAGACTAACTGGAAACCTTTGTATAAGTGTGATGCAATAATGGTAAAGTAATGGATTAAATTACTTTCTTTAAAAAAAAAAATCTTTGGTATATCTGAAAATGGTTTATGTTATGTTTTTTCCTGAACAACTAACCATTGTCTTAACACCTTCATTGAATAATATTTCTCCCATGATTTGAGATTCCACCTTTATCGTATATTACATGCCCTGTTTATCTGAGTCTATCTGGACTCTCTTCTGGTATAAAGTACAGATAACTGTTTTAAAGCTATCTTATACCTATCCATCTTGTTAAACTCTCATTATTTCTAATATCCTGTCTGTAGATTCTCTGTGATTTTCTGTTAAAATGATAATATCCTCTAATTTAAATCATCTTCAATCCTTTCTAATACTTTTGATTCCATTTATTCTTAGTTTATGTGCTGTAGGGCCTTCAATGTTATCTTTTGATTTCTAAAAACACAACAACAGAAAATCCTTTAATACTGCAAACCTAATGCTAAAGTAGCTGAAAACTAAACTCAAATTTTGAAATTTAGGGTTGCCAAATTACTCTATCAGTTAAAGCCACCAAGTCACGTAAGTAAAAGTTAGAACATAGAATTAGGAAAAATCCAGACTGTGAATTAAAATGAGTACACTTGAAATGATTTAGAGAGCTCCATAGAGTACTCTGAACTCTAACACCATAAGCCTCCCCTAGTTGTCACAGAAGCCCTTCCTTCCTTCTAATTCTCCTGACACCAGATTCATAGTCTCTTTATTAATACCAACCAATTTCCCAAGTCTCCCAACACCAACTGGCTATCCAGCAATTCAGTTCACTTCTGACCCTATCTACCTGGGGTTAGCTTCAGATTCCACAAGTTAAAGGCTCAGTCTCACAAGACTGCCCCCACTTCAGAAGCCAGCCATGTATGGGGTGTCTAGGCTACACACATCTCTGCCCAGCTGACCACAAATCTAGGGGTTCCTACAATCCCACTTCCTCAGGTTCAATAATTCACTAGAATGACTCACAGAACTCAGGGAAAGGCTTTAATTACTATTATTAGTTTATTATAAAGGATACAACTCAGGAATAGCCAATTGGAAGAGATGCGTAGGGCCAGGTTAGGGGGAGGAGTGTCGACTTTCCATGTCCTTTCTGGGCATACCAGCTTCCTAGCACATGGATATACTTCAAACTCCCATCATTTAGGGGATTTTATAGAGCTCTCACTGTGTTTGATAAAATTGATTAAATCATTGGCCACTGGTGATTGAACTCAATCTCTAGCTTCTCTCCCTTCCCTAGAGATTGGAGAATAGGTTTGGATCCAACCCTCTAATCATGCCTTGGTCTTTCTGGCAACCAAACCCTATCCTGAAACTATCTGGGGGGCTCTACCCACCCCCACACACCCCCACACACCCCTCCGCCACCAATCATCTCAGTAGCATACAAAAGATACTCTTATTACTCAGGAGATTTCAAGGGTTTTAGGAATTTTGTGCTGGGACCCAAGGACAAAGACCAACCAAATCACACTTTCCTTTTTAAAAGCTATTGTATCTCCTTATTATGGGTTGAATTGTGTTTCTCTCACCCCCTAAATTTATAGTTGAAGTTCTAACCCCAAGTACCTCAGTGTGACTTTATTTTGAGATAAGGACTTTAAAGAGGTAGTGAAGTTAAAATGAGGTCGTTAGGGTTCATAGTAATCCAATATGACCAGTGTTCATACAAAAAGGGAAAATTTGGACACACAGATATGCATAAATGAGAAGAGACATAGGGAGAAAAATGGTAATCTACAAGCCAGGGAAAGAGGCCTAGAACAGCTCCTTCCCTCACAACCCTCAGAAGGAACCAACCCTGATGACACCTTGATTTTTGACTTTTTAGCCTCCAGAACTGTGAGACAATAAATATCTGTATTTAGTTCACCTGTTCTGTGGTCCTTTGTTATGTCCACCGTATGAAAATAATGCATTTCTTTATCTAAGGAAATTACTTTGCAAGATGAAGTAAATTTTCCTCAGTACTCTCCCAACCACTTCCATTGTATATGGACCAATAACTAGAGTTAGATCCCAGTATACCCCAGGAGACAGTTACAAATTTAATGCAGGAGAAGCCTTATGCACCAAAAAACTTACAACTCTGCTAATTTATATTTTCTCTTTCTTGAGGTAATTCTTCTAAAGCCTAGCATTCACTGGCTTTTTAAGAATTATTATTATGGTCCCTTCCATTCCCTTTTTTGATGTCCTTAATTCATAGATCCCTTGTTAGATCTTTTGTACTTGTTATTAATTTGAAACCTTCTGGACTGCAGTAAAGCCATCTATTAGATCTTCCTATAGCACCCTGCACTTCTCTTTTATTTCATTCAGTATTCTTGTATAACTTTAATATATATTTTCCCCAGTAGGACCTGTTTTGTGTGAGGATTCTTAGTGCCTAACACAATGCCTAGTACAAACTAGGTGTTTAATGATCTTAAGAGAAGAAGGGAAAGAAAAAGAGGAACGAAATTCCATTCAAGACTACTACCCAGGAATGTGGATTTTTCTTTCTCACCATTTACTTAGGAGCTGTATTAGTAGTACCCTTAGAACTTGAGCTGGAGAGATAAATATTGGGAACTTGTGATTTCTTCACCCTTCAAATATGGCATGTAGGATAAGGGACTGTGAATAGCCTTATATGTTCTCTCCAAATACTCTCTCACTAAATCTGAGGCATATCCTCTTAAACATTGGTCTTCCCTGCCCCCCTGCCCCCCTCCCCCCATTAGGGAC
This sequence comes from Eumetopias jubatus, assembly GCF_037043125.1. NCBI lineage: Eukaryota > Metazoa > Chordata > Mammalia > Carnivora > Otariidae > Eumetopias > Eumetopias jubatus. Next base: position 125,631,110 of record NW_028274812.1, on the reverse strand, counting down.
AATAATCCTGATGAGTGTTGCTGATTAGAACTCTGGGTCGGAAAGCTTAAAGATGACTCAGTCTTATGGTCCCGCTTTCTGTTCTCTCTCCTAATAATGTTAGTGTGTAGTAACTCATAGTTCCTATGCTGGGTGTTTTCCACTTTTTTGGGGGGCTTCAGTCTTTTCCCCAAGGTGGTATGATGCTGCCCAGCCCTCTCATTTATGTTTTGAAATTAACATTCTATTCAATATTAGAATAGATGGCTGCCAACTTGCAGTTCTTTTGCTTGGCTTAAATTCCCTTATATTTTGGAGATATTTTTCAGAATCTTCAATACAAGATTATGTTCATTTCCTAGATTCAGTATAGATTTCTTCTTCTTTTGGTTAATATTCATGCATTTTGAGAAAAGGAGATAGACAAATGTGCACTATTTAGCTACCTTTGTGGAAAATATTAGCATTTCCCCTTCTATCTCTGACTATGCTTTGGACTCTCTTCCATTGGAAAAAAGAGGAGAGTTGTAGATGATTGTTTTAATAGAAAGCCAAAAGAATCTATAGGCAAGTTGTTGGAAATAATGAGAGAGTTTAAAAAGATGAATATATTTTTTTAAGATTGTATTTATTTATTTGACAGGGAGAGCCACAGCAAGAGAGGGAACACAAGCAGGGGGAGTGGGAGAGGGAGAAGCAGGCTTCCCACGGAGCAGAGAGCCTGATGCGGGGTTCAATCCCAGCACCCTGGGATCACGACCTAAGCAGAAGGCAGATGCTTAAGGACTGAGCCACCCAGGCACCCCAAAAAGAGGACTATTATAACACCTCTATCTTTACCCATATACTCTTTCTAGGTTCTAACCGTTTCTCCTGTTTCTCCCAATGGATGAGTTCTTAATGTCAGTCTCCACCATTTCCCTACTAATTACTTTTTTTTTAATCCCTGCATTCTGACATATATCCCCATCATATTGTAGAAGCTAATCTCTACCAAAACATTTTGTGATTTTCTTGATATCTGAAATAATCTCTTTTTTGTATGTTTATTTTCCTTACACTTGGGACCATATTTGATGCTGTTGATTAGCTTTTTCTTAAAAGCTCGTCCTTCCTTTACTTCAATGATTCTGCATTGTACTGTTTTCTCTAAGCCAGTGCTTTTCTCTCTCAAGCATCTTTCTGGCCTTTTCCCAGCTTTAGCTTTTTTTTTTTTTTGTATGCCAAAGGTATGAAGATTTAGCTTTACAAACTTCTTTTTGATCCGGGCTTCACATGTCTTTTTTTTTTTTTCTTTTAAGAGAGGGAGAGAGAGAAGTTGAGGAGGGGCAGAGGGAGAGGGAGAAGAGAATCCCAAGCAGGGTCCATGCCCAGCATGGAGCCCAATGTGGGGCTTGATCTCACAACCCTGAGATCATGACCCAAGCCAAAATCAAGAGTTGGACACTCAACTGACTGAGCCACCCAGGAGGCCCTCCACTTTTCTATTTTTAATAGCATACTGGATGCTATTGTGAGAGAATAAAAGGCAGAGGGACTTGGGGACAAATGTGAGGGAAAAGTTGAGGCTAATGTCTGGCTCGAAAAATGGCAAGGACACCAGTGCTATTTCATATAGACAAGAAATGTAAGGTAAAATAGGGTTCAAGAGGATCATTTTAGTTATAAGAAATAGGAACAATTCAAACCATAGGACTCTTAATTCCAAACCACTGGTGACATTAGTCCAACCACTTCAAGGGATTCTGAAGTAAGCAGAAAGACAAACTGACAAATAACTTAGTTAAACACATTTATTATATTTTTATTTGAATCATGTATCCCTGTGCATAAGGTTGTTTTGTTGTTGTTGTTGTTTAATAAAAGCTATCAGTGTTCCTTCTTAAGTGTTAAGAATTATACTTGATGCAAATACTACAATTGAAGAAGAGGAGTTTAAAATTTTGAGTACATTTAGGTTACCCTAAAATAATTGCAAGGAAAAGAGTGACAGATAAAATAATTGCTTCTTAAAAATGAAGCTATCTGTGTGAAGGAGAAGTATATATTCCTCAAAACAAAGACAAATATAAAAAATGTCACATTTGTTGTGTTAGAAACTATCTGAAAAATGACTGTGTTGTAAATATTGTCAACAACTTTAACATTCTAATTTTTACTTAAGGTTCTCAATGGAATTTAAAATTGTGACTCTGATGGAAAAATTTCTTGCCTTTGCATTGTGGTTAAAGCTTGCTTGTTATCAAAATATTAGACTCTTGAACATAAATAGGAATCAATGTGTGTCTTATGCTCTGTATATGGGTGGAAACTATCCTGTATACACATAGTTATTGTAAAACCCTAAAGAAAAGAGGATGTCACAAGTAAGCTCTTTATCATTCTCTCTTAGAAAATCTGATATTATGTCCTTGAACTAGTAAATAAGACAGATATTTAGCTGGAAAATTATGTGTAGACCTTTGGGCTTTAAAAATACCTAGGTTTAGGGATGCCTGGGTGGCTCAGTCATTAAGCGTCTGCCTTTGGCTCAGGTCATGCTCTCAGGGTCCTGGGATTGAGCCCCGCATCAGGCTCCCTGCTCAGCAGAAAGCCTGCTTCTCTCTCCCCCACTCCCCCTGCTTGTGTTCCCTCTCCTGTTGTGTCTCTCTCTGTCAAATAAATAAATAAAATCTTTAGAAAAAAAAATACCTCCATTTATAAACTGAGTTGGGCATGTTTATAATTCTATAATGTCAATAATGTCAACTTTGTAGTTTTTTTGGTCACATTTGTACTTTCATGAATATAAAATCTTTAATTAGCTTTCTTTGAGAGGCAAGATAATATTTCAGGTAAGCAGAACAAATTTCGCTTCATCTGAATCAATTAGTGAAGGAAAATATGGCTTTTTTTTTTATAAAGACACTAGTGATAAATTTATTGGCTAATGGAATGCATCATTCAGCTTCTTACTTGCAGTCTCAAGGTTAGATTATTGGAGTATTAGGAAGAATTACACATAACATGTTCTATTATTATTATTAATTTTTTTTGACAGAACTCAAATAAAATTTATTGGTTTTCTTTGACTGCCTCTGGTCCAGTTTTGGAAGGGCTCTCTGGGTTCTTCTGGCCCTGTTTCTGGGCTGCTGCTGCTTTAGCTTTTAAGGCCCTTTTTTGCTTCTTGAGCTTTTGTACCTCCTGGAAGACCCGAATGCACAGCGCCTTCTGGGCTGCCCAGCGTCAGTGGCCTTTCCGGTGGTACAGAGAAGGAGAGATGTACTCAATCCCCAGCTCCTTGCATATCTTCTCGAAGACACTGTAGTTGGTCTTCCGGAGGTTTTTGAGCATCTTTTTCCTCTGATCGATGCTCATCAGCAGATAGTGCTTGTGGGCTTTGTCCTTTCGATGTTTCTGCATGTGTTCTTCATAATTGCAGATCTTGACAGTCAAGGCAACAATTCGAGCCTCCAGGGAGCTGTTGTCCTCAGGGTTTGCCACAATCTTGTTCATCAGCTGCTCTTGCTTGATTTTTAGCTTCTCCATCTGGTTTGCCATTTCTAAAGACAAGAGTCTTCTCACGACATCGTCAAACTTCTCAATTCCAGGAATGTTCTGGTAGTCCTTGAGCAGCATGGAAGGGGGCGGGTCATCTTCTTGGCTGGGCTGGACTGGTTTCTGGGTGGCATATCCGCGAATGGCCGGGAGGATGACACCGCGAGGAGAGGGAAGGCCCCACTGGAGGGAGGGAGGCCTGGCACACGCTCCGCCCGGCAGCCCAAGGACTGGGGCCTGGGCCACTGCCTGGGTCCGAAGCGACCTCAGCGCCCTCCACGCCGTCCTCAGCATGGTGACGTGACCACGCGGGGCCAGCGCCATGGCCGCCGTTCCTTTAGCGGCACAAACCGGGTTACATGGGTGCCGCCATGCTGGCTCAGCTGTTCTAATTATTATTAACTAGAGTTTAATGGTCCCCTGATAAACGTATCAAATAATGTAGGTTTCTAAGCTGTATGCAATGAAAACATATTTGTTTCATGACTAACATCTACATACATTGATGTTATCCAGTCAGTGAAATACAGGTCAGCTGCACACAAAGCTCTTCTTTTGTATTCCTGTTTCCTCTTCTCCAGTTCTTTTATCCTGTTATTTTGTTCTCTTTTAGGTTTTTTTTTTTTTTTTTTTTTTTTTTTTACTCTCAGGAAAGAACATCTATGCAGGACTTAATCCAACAAAGCATAGCACCAGCCGGGCTGGCACAAAATCAAGGGGAGAGTTTGAAAACAGAGAACTGCCTGGATTAAATGTTTAATGCTTTACTCATTGACGACCTTGGATTGTACAGAGTGGTACTACCCTGCTGACCCTTATGCTTTGTCCACATCTGGATGATTTCCTTATAAGCTGAATTATGCATCTGTACTCATTTTGGCTTCACTTTAGAACCAAAAGATGAGTAACATATAACTTTTAAATTTACTTTTAGTCACATTTTATAAAATAATGAGTCTCATTTTTAAATGAATCAAATAACACTTCTATATCTGGAATGAGCCATGTGCCTCAGGAAGACATTGGCCAACATAGTAATAATAAATGTCAACTGAAGATTAATTTTTTCTAACAATTCTGAAGTCTCTTGAAACATTTTAGTGCTTTTGGCTTAGGAATTGCCTTTGGAACCTTAAGTGTATTTTTACAAATATTGTCAATGGTGATAAATCTTCATCCACTAACACTGAATTTGATTTGTGTGGATAGTCAAAAAGTCAGAGTTAATTCTTTTGTATAATGCAAGTGATAAATCTGCGTATGTAATGCCAAATTTTTATTTTCAGAAAGAGATATGGCTATAACATAAATCACTAGGTTTTTGTATATGATGGATAAGTTCAGTTGTAATCTGCTCCAGTAGAGGAATTTTAAAACAATATTTTATGTAGAAGTATTGTCATTCTAAGGATTATTGAACTATGAATATAAGAAGATATTTGCACATGACATATATGATAAAGGGTTAGTATCCAAAATATATAAAGAACTTTTAAAACTCAACACCCAAAAAATGAATAATCCAATTTAAAAATGGGCAGAAGACATGAATAGATATGATATTATTCCAAAGAAAATATACAAATGACCAATGGACACATGAAAAGACACTCAATATCACTGGTCATCAGAGAAATGCAAATCAAAACTACAACGAGATACCACCTCAAACCTGTCAGAATGGTTAAAATCAACAACACAAGACATAGCAGGTGTTGGTGAGGGTGTGGGAAAAAAGGAAACCTTTTGCACTGTTGATGGGAATGCAAACTGGTGCAGCCACTCTGGAAAACAGTATGGAGTTTCCTCAAAAAGTTAAAAATAAAACTACTCTATGACCCAGTAAGTGCACTACTGGATATTTACCCAAAGAATACAAAAATATAGGGGCACCTGGGTGGCTCAGTTGGTTAAGCATCTGACTCTTGGTTTCAGCTCAGGTCAGGATCTCATGGTCATGGGATCAAGCCCCACATCAGGCTCTATGCTCAGTGTGGAGTCTGCTTCAGATTCTTTCTCCATCCCACCCTGCCCCTCCCTGCTTGCATGGTCTCTCTCTCTCAACTAAATAAAAATCTTAAAAAAAAAAAAAATACAAAAATACTAATTCAAAGGGAAACATGCACCCTGTAAAATATAAATAAATAAAATTTATTTATTTATTTATTTATTTATGATGTTTATAGCAGCATTATCTACAATAGCCAAATTATGGAAACAGCCTATGTCCATTGACTGATGGGTGGATAAAGAAGATGTATTATATATATATATATATACAGTGGGATATTACTCAGCCATGAGAAGGAATGAAATCTTACCATTAGCGACAATGTGGTTGGAGCTAGAAGGTATTGTCCTAAGTGAAGTAAGTCAGAGAAAGACAAATACCATGATTTCACTCATACGTGGAATTTAGGAAACAAAACAAATGAGCAAAGGGAAAAGAAAAAAAGAGTGAGAGGGACAAGCCAAGAAACAGACTCTTAACTATGGAGAACAAACTGATAGTTGCCAGGAGGGAAGAGGGTGATGACATGGGTTAAATGGGTGATGGGGATTAAGGGAGTGCACTTGCAGTGAGCAGCAGGTGTTGTAGGGAACTGTTGAATCACTGTATTGTACACCTGAAGCTAATATTACACTGTATGTTAGCTAACTGGAATTTAAATAAAAACTTAAAAAAATAAAAAATAAAATTCTTATTTTAGTCAAATTTATAGAAACATGTTATCGTTTTTAAATAACATAAAGGAAAAAATTCCCCAAACTACTTCTTTAATAATAAAATTTATTTTAAAAAATAACATCTGTTATGCTATTTTTCATATCTGGTGTTTTTTATAACAAGCAAAGAAAATAGGTCCATTATCATTATCTCCATTTGAAGAGGAGACTTCTTTCATAGAAATAATCATCTTGTTCAAGATAATACAGCAGTAAGTATTGAAACTGGGCTAAGATCCTGAATGCTCTGTCTCTAAATGCTACGTTTTTATTTATTTTTATTATTTATTTATTTATTTATTTGACAGAGAGAGACACAGTGAGAGAGGGAACACAAGCAGGGTGAGTGGGAGAGGGAGAAGCAGGCTCCCCGCTGAGCTGGGAGCCCGATGTGGGACTCGATCCCAGGACCCTGGAATCAGGGCCTGAGCTGAAGGCAGACGCTTAATGACTGAGCCACCCAGGCACCCCGAAATGAAGAATGTTTAAAAGCACATGAGCCACTATGGAATCATGAAAGCTAGTAAAATATATTTATGATTGTTTTACTAACTTAATTCAACTTGAGCACCCTGTGCATGTGTTTGTTTATTACAAGACCAGCTCATAGAATATGCAGATGTGGAAATATCTGTAATTTAAGGGAAGAATAGAGACACAATAGAGGAAGAAAACAGAGTTGCTGCTGTTAGTATATCCCAAACTCTATTTCTAGGATTCACATCTGTGTGACTTAAGGCCAAAGGGCAGAAAAATGATGTATGTGATTGTGAATGAAGTTATACAATTCAACTAAATGGTGTCTCAGTTTGGGTTTCCCAAGAAGTACACTCTGAAGGGGAGAGTAGTACCTAGGAAGTTTATTGACAGAGTACACTTTAGATCACTGAACAGAAAGGAGCAGATTGGGCGCGTGGAGAAGTTCAGTTGCAAAGCAGCCTCAGCAAACCCTGTTGGGGGACTTTGAAGACACGATGCCCCTTCAGACCTGTCCCAGTTAGGATACAAAGGCTGGGTCTTTATGCCTCCACTTAGATCAGTCACTGGATATGGACTATCATGGCTTTAAATTTAGAGAAAAAATGCAGGTCCTGAGTCATAGTGTTTATTTTTTAAATTTTATTTTATTATATTATGTTAATAACCATAAAATTCTTAATCTCAGGAAACAAACTGAGGGTTGCTGGAGTGGTGAGGGTTGGGAGGGGTGGGGTGGCTGGGTGATAGACATTGGGGAGGGTATGTGCTATGGTGAGCGCTGTGAATTGTGTAAGACTGTTGAATCACAGACCTGTACCTCTGAAACAAATAATACGTTATAAGTCATATTGTTTATTAATCATGTTATTTATTGTTATTAATAATTATGTCATTTATCATTATAGGAATCAAGTGTACAGGTTCAGCTTTACCCTGTAATGAGTATTGCTCATCCTACAGGTTCAAAACTACCACCTAATTGTGACCCTGGCTTCCTACCAAAGTAGAGCTAACTAGACCACAAGTTGTATTACCTCTAGATACCATTTGCTTTATTTGCATGCGATTTTTCTCACTACAATTTTTTTTAAAGATTTTATTTATCTATTTAAAGAGAGAGACACAGCGAGAGAGGGAACACAAGCAGGGGGAGTGGGAGAGGGAGAAGCAGGCTTCCTGTGGAACAGGGAGCCCGATGCAGGGCTCGATCCCAGGACCCTGGGATCATGACCTGAGCTGAAGGCAGGCGCTCAACGACTGAGCCACCCAGGTGCCCCTCACTACAATGTCTTTACAAAAAATGGAGGTACCATTGCTACAGCAACAAGGAATGGTGTACATGAAGCTGAACCTTTACTAAAATTTTAATTCTCCCTGTCTGAACTCCCACTGACTCCTGGCTTATACTCGTCTTGTGGCCAGATGACAAACATCGCGGAGTTCACACTTCTGTTTCTCTGTTTCCTCTGTTTCCTCCCACAGTCATGGTAACCTATACACTTTCTCCTAAGTTGACTAACAATGAATTTATTTCTTCTAACTAATCTTGATACTTTTTCCTTGTCCAATTCAACAATTCCCCTTTGTGTTGAACACTACCTGCTCAGCATAGTTCATGGTAGGCTATGCCATATTTACCTTATCTTCCACTACTGTTAACATTTAGTTATTTACCATTTTTTCCATTACAAGTGTTGTTTCTGGAACATTTTTTATGGGCTAAGTTTTTCTGAAGTGCAAGTTTTAAAAATAAGTATATAATGTTAACTTTCCTTTCAAAAAGGCTATTCCCAGTCCATACCATCACTGAACCTCAATTAGGTCATTTATTTCCTTATACTTTTGCTAACTGATGTATTATTCATCTTTTAAATATTATAAGTCTGGGAAAAGTTAAAACTATAACTCATTAATTCACTCCACTGTCAGCAATGGATAGATCATCCAGATAAATAATCAATAAGGCAACATTGATATTAACTCTACTTATGACCAAATGGACCTAATAGACATATATAGAACATTCCATTCAACAGCAGTAGAATACACATTCTTCTCAAGTACACATGGAACATTCTCCGAGGTAAGTCATACAATAGTACACAAAATAACTCAGCAAATTTAAGAAATTGAAACCATCCCAAGTATCTGTTCTGACTAAAATGTTTTGAAACTAGAATTTATCAGGGGAAAGCTGGAAAATCTACAAATAGGTAGAAACTAAACAATACACTTCTGAACAACCAATGGGCCAAAGAAGAAATCAAAGGGAAATAAAAAAATATCTCCAAACAAATAAAAATGAAAACATAACATACCAAAACCTCTGGAAAGCTGCAAAAGCCATCATTAGAGGGATGTTTATAGCAATAAATGCATATATTAAGCAATTAGAAAGATCTCATCTAAAAAACCTAACTTTACACCTCAAGGAACTAGAAAAAGAAGAGCAAATTCAGTCCTATGTTAGGAGAAGAAAGCAATAATAAGGATTAGAGCAGAAATAAATGAAATAAACACCAGAAAAACAGTAGGAAATTATCAACAAAACTAAAAGCTGGTCTTCAAAAAGATAAACAAAATTGGCAAACCTTTAGCTAGGCTAATCACACACACAAAAAAAGAATACTCAAATGACATCATAAATGAAAGAGGATTACAACAGATAATAAAAATACATAGAATTGTAAGAGACTACTATGAACAATTATATGTCAAAAAATATATAATCTAGAAAAAAACATAAATTACTAGAAACATATGACCTACTAAGACTGAATATGAAAAAAATAAAAAATCCAAACAGACCAATAATAAGTAAAGAGATTTTAATAAAGAGTAAGTTGAATCAATAATCAAAAACCTCCCAATGTAAGGGCACCTGGGTGGCTAGGTCAGTTGACCATCTGCCTTTGGCTCAGGTCATGATCCCAGAGTCCTGGGATCAAGCCCCACATCAGCCTCTCTGCACTGTGGGGAGTCTGCTTCTCCCTCTCACTCTCCCTCTGTGCTTTCTCTCTCTCTCTCTCTCAAATGAGTAAATGAAATCTTAAAAAAAAAACCAAAACAACCTCCCAATGTAGAAAACTTCAGGACCAGGTGGCTTCACTGGCTAATTCTACCAAACATTTAAAGAATTAACACCATCCTTCTCAAACTCTTTTTAAAAATAGAAGAAGAAACACTTCCATATCATTCTACAAGGCTAGCATTACCTGTTACTAAAGCCAGATAAGGACCCTACAAAAAAAAGAAAACTATAGATCGGTATCCCTGACAAATAGATATAAAAATTCTCAATAAAATACTAGCAAACCAAATTCAAGAACACAATAAAAGGATTATACAGCATGATCAAGTGGGATTTATCTGGTATGCAAGGATCATTCAATATTCACAAATCAATGAATGTTATATATTACATTAGTAGAATGAAAGATAAAAATCATATGATCATCTCAATAAATGTAGAAAAAGCATTTTACAAAATACATTTCATGATAAAAATCCTCAACAGATTGGGTAATAGAAGGAATATACCTCAACATAATAAAGGTCATATACAACAAACCCACAGCTAACGTTATACTCAACAGGCAAAAATAAAGCTTTTCCCTCTGAGATTAGGAAGAACACAAGGATGCCCATGTCTACTTCTTTTATTCAATATAGTACTGGAAATTCTAGCTGGAGCAATCAGGCAAGACAAAGAAATAAAAGGCATCCATATCAGAAAGAAGTAAAACTGTCATTTTTGCAGATGATATGATCTTATGTACAGAAAATTCCAAAGGCTCAACAACAACAAAAATTGTACTTACTCAAATTCTTTTGGGGACGCCTGGGTGGCTCAGTTGTTAAGTGTCTGCCTTTGGCTCAGGTCACGATCCCAGGGTCCTGGGATCAAGCCCCGCATCGGGCTCCCTGCTCAGCAGGAGGCCTGCTTCTCCCTCTCCCCCTCCCCCTGCTCGTGTTCCCTCTCTCTGTCAAATAAGTAAATAAATAAATCTTTAAAAAAATTATTTTGAAAATGATGCCTGCTTGATGTAAAACTACACAGTGCATCCTGAAGAACCTGAGGCCATGGCATAGAAACCTGCTGTCTTCTAGGAGTCTTCAACATCTTTACAGGAACATAGACATTATCCCAACCGCTAATCCTGACAACATCACTGCAGTTGCCCTCACCTGTCTTACTTCTACTTTTGCTTTAGTTCTGAACCCTGAGGGCTCTGTGGAGATTTGACAATGACATAAACTTCCAGACTTTACACAATCTCCTGTGTTCTTTCTTCTGCTTCTGTGGAAGCCACATTGGACTGTGACGTTAGTGAGAAGTAAACTTTTATTGTGCTAAGCCACTAAGATCTGGGTGTTGTTTGTTACCACAACATACCTTAATTTATTGTAACTAGTAAACTGCCCAATTCCTCACCAGTGAAGCTAACTAGTCAAGAAGCCCTTCCAATAAATTTTGTAGTACCTCACTTTTAAATATAAATTTTTAACCAACATTGATCATATAATGAGGAAAATGTTCACATGAGAAACAGCCTTTGCAAAAAAAAGAAACAGAGGAACTCCTAGGGAACAGAGACAATGCAAAGAATAGTAGAAAACATTTGTTGTAAATTATAATTAATATCTGCAAATAAGAGAGAAAATCTTTTACCAAAAAAGCAAAAAGAAAGTGCTATAAAAAGAAACAAAGAACAAGAAAGAACTTTTGGCAATTAATAATACAGTAGAAACTAAGATAAAGAAATAGATATACAAATGTTCATGGCAGCTTTATTTGTAATAGCTCCAAACTGGAAAATACCCAAATATCCTTCAATGGATGAATGGTTAAAGAAATTGTCATACACCTATACCAACAATAAGAAGGAATGCCCTATTAATACATACAACAGCTTGGATGAAATTATGTTGAATGAAGAGAAGCCAATTTTAAAAGGATGCATGTTGTGTAGTTCCATTTATGTAACCTTCATGAAATAACAGCACAATGGCCCCTGTGGAGTGCCCGATCTGCCAATAGCAAAGACCAACATTGAGCCCATGATGCAGCGCTATTATTTGGGGGGAACCAACCAGCCACCTGGTGGTAGTTCAAGTAAGTACATTGGATCATTTCTTTCCTTTCAGGAACAATGATTTTTTTTCTCACTGGATATGGATTTTGTCTTCACTGCCCATAATGACTCTGCCGTAGTGATTATCCCTGGACTTATAGAGTGTGTTATTTATGATCATGGTACTCTTCTTAGCATTACTTCTGACAGGGAACTCTTAAAAAAGCAAATGAAGGGGCACCTGGGTGGCTCAGTTGGTTAAGCAACTGCCTTCGGCTCAGATCATGATCCTGGAGTCCCTGGATGGAGTCCTGCATCGGGCTCCCTGCTCGGCAGGGAGTCTGCTTCTCTGACCCTCCCCCCTCTCATGTGTTCTCTCTCTCTCATTCTCTCTGTCTCAAATAAATAAATAAAATCTTAAAAAATAAATAAATAAAAGCAAATGAAGTGCAGCGATTGTCTCATGGAAGCATGATGTTGTTAATACTGTTATTTGGAATTCACTGTCTACCATGTTCCCCATCATCCTGAAGTTGGCGTGACAGAATGGACTCTGGAAATTCAGTCATGGTGTCAGCTGGGTGAAGTCACTTTGTGGAGCTGGCAATGCCTGAGATACAGGACGTGCTAACCAGCGATTCATTTATAAAGCAGTTTCCCCCACAGTAGATATGCAATTTCAGGAATCAAAGGGTATAAACAGGTGCTTTTTAAATTGTTACACCTAACGATATACTAGCAAAGTTTTGGCTTTCCATCTCCATGGTATTGAGCTCTGCTGGTCTTAGAGATCTTGGTTTATAGGGTAGGGAATGCTTCTACCAGGGGCACAACAATGGTTTCATTAAATAGGAAGCTGAGATTGCCTTTTGGCCACATTGTCAGGTAAAAACAAAAGCTTACTGTACTGGATGTGACAATTGATCTTGATTATCAATAGTAAATTGGTTTGCGGGGCGCCTGGGTGGCCCTCTCTCACTGCCCCCTGCTTGTATTCCCTCTCTCACTGTCTCTCTCTCTGTCAAATAAATAAATAAATCTTTTTAAAAATAGTAAATTGGTTGCTACTACACAATGAGGGCAAGGAGGAATACCTGGGGTCCAGGAGATTCTCTTGGTAATCTCTTAGTGCTCTCATGTTCTGTAGTAGAAATAATAGAAAACTATAGCAACCAGAACAGGTAGGGCCTTTATGGCATAAAGAGTTCAAGAATAAGATTTAGGTCACCTTACCAGACTGAAAAAAAAAAAAAAACGAACTGGTTTGGGCACTTGCTGGGGAAAAGTGGAAAAGGGAATGTATGGTAAAAGAAGGGGATTATAAATACCACCTATGGCCATATGGCCCTTTACAGAAATACGCACAGTGGTAGTTAAATATATTTCCTGTCTTGTTCCTACATTTGGACATTTGTATATATACTGACATTTTTCTCTTTCTCCTCTCCCATTCCGATGCCACCTAAGAGTATTAATGTGTAAATCATGCTTATTTCCATATCTCAGTTTTAGGTTATATGATTGCAAAAGAGGATTGTATTTCGGAGGATAAAGAAACATTTAAAGATGGAAAAGTGGAACTTTGGATTTCTTCTTCTGGGATTGGTTGTATGACGAAGAGTTAAATCATATAATGGGGAAGTAATATCTTCATTTGGAAGTTAAATGTTGAAAATGAGGGTCTTTGGAGGCTGAGCTGACAGAGGTGTATCCACAGTGTGTTGTTAACTCCGTGCTACTATCATTCATCTTTAAGGATGAACTACATTTTCCAGAATCCCCTTTCCTACATAGTTTTTGGTTAGAATATGCTGGTGAGAGAAACTTCCAAATGTGTGGGTAGAGAAGAGATTCACAGTGGTTTCCTGGCAAACTGTTGAGAACTACCCTCTTCGTTACTGAATTCTGAGATGATTGGTGGATGCTTCTCAGAAATTTTTGAGACTTTCAATATGTTTTTGAGAACTACTTGCCTTATGCTTAAGCTGAGATCTTTAACATGAGTTCCTCTGATTTTTGGTGATGGCTCCCATGACCTCTGCTCCTTCAGCTCTTCCAACAGCCATGAAAATTCCCCGTTCTGTATTAAATTTGTCATATACAGAATACATAAGATGACTTTTTTTCTTGACAGTACCCTGACTGATACAAGATTCTAATAGCTTTCAGAGAGAAAAAAACAGATTGCATACAAAGAATAAGAAATCAGTATGGCATTGAACATTTATTTTTATTATTTTTTATTTCTTATTTTTTACTTTTTTTTGGCATTGAACATTTCAACAGCAACATTGTAAGCTAGAAGAAAATGGAACAAAGCCTTCATAATTCTGAAGGAAATTAATTTCCAGGCCAGAATTCTATATCCAACTACACTGTTAATCAATAGTGAGGGCAAAATAAAGACATTTTCAGACATTCAAAGTTTCCAAATTTTTCCTTTTGTCTCCTTTTCTCAGGATGTTACGGAGGGATATACAACATTACAATTAGGAAATGAGGGTGAAAACCCAAGAAACAGATATGAGATCTGGAAAAGAAGGACGCCAACCCAGGAGAGAGGTGAAGAGAATTTAGAAGATAATAGCAGAGTGAATTCCAAGTATTGCAGTTGTGTGATAGACCTGCAGAGAGGATAGGTTAGATTGGGCAGGAAGATAGAAAGCTATAGGAGAGATGTGGCCAAGGGATAAATAAGTGAAATCAATAGATTACCTGATGATTTTGGCCACATGGAGAAGAGTTTATTGATGTTCAGTAAGTTAGGTGTTTAAATGCATTTTTGACTTATGGTATTTTCACCTTACAATGGGGTTATTGGGACATAATCCCATAATAAGTTGAGGAAGGTATGTACACTGTACTATAAAGGTCACTGGTAAACAGTATTTATATAGTAATAACAATATAAATATTAAACTTCAATTTAATCAAGAATTATGATACAACTGTACTGGGAAAAGGATTCATGTATGTGGGTGAGGTGGGCAAGTGTTTTATAAGAGTACTAAATTCTTATGCTAAACCAGAAGAAGTCAGTATATAATATTTAAAATAATAAGAAATGAGGGGCGCCTGGGTGGCTCAGTTGGTTAAGCGGCTGCCTTCAGCTCAGTTCAGGATCCCAGGGTCCTGGGATCGAGCCCCACGTTGGGCTCCCTGCTCAGCGGGGACCCGGCTTCTCCCTCTCCCTCTGCCTGCCTCTCTGCCTACTTGTGCTCTCTCTCCATGCCTCTGTCAAACAAATAAATAAAATCTTAAAAAAAAAGAAACGAGTAGAAACTAAAGAATATTATTTAGAAATATAGAGTAAATAGCAAAAGAAATACCTAAAAGAATTGAAAGAATTGCCTCTAGGAAGCAGATATGAAGTTGGGAGAAGAGTAAGGTGAGGAACTGCTTTTTACCCCTATAAAGCCTAGAATATTATTTGACTTTAAAAAATAGATATATTTATTACTCTAATAAAAATAATGATTAAACAGAGAAAAGTATAAGAGAAATTAGCTCTTTAATAGAAAAATATGGGCAAGGATATTAACAGGCAATTCACAAAACACAAAGGACCAGTTGACATGAAGAGAAGCCTACTCTCACTAAAAAATCAGTGAAATGAAAATATACATAATAATAACATATTTTCTGATAAAGTCCCAATAGTTTATTTTTGCTTTTGTTTCTCTTGCCTTGAGGACATACCTAGAAAAATGTTGTAATGGCTGATGTAGGAGCAAATACTGCCTGTGCTCTCTTCTAGGATTTTTATGATTTTGGGTCACACAGTTAGGTCCTTAATCCATTTTGAGTTTATTTTGTGTATGGTGTAAGAAAGAAAGTGACCCAGTTTCTTTCTTTTGCATGTAGCTGTCCAGTTTTCCCAACACCATTTGTTGAAGAGACTGTCTGTTCCCCTTTGCATATTCTTGCCTCTTTTGTTGAAGATTAATTTACCATATACTTTTGGGTTTATTTCTGGGCTTTCTATTCTGTTCCATTGATCTATATGTCTGTTTTTGTGCCAGTACCATACCGTTTTCATTACTACAGCCCTAAGTCTGGGATTGTGATATGTCCAGCTCTGTTTTTCTTTTCCAAGATTGCTTCAGCTATTTGGGGTCTTCTGTGGGTCCATACAAATTTTAAGATTATTTGTCTTAGTTCTGTGAAAAATGCTATTGGTATTTTGATAGGGACTGCATTAAATCTGTAGATTGCTTTGTCCAGTGTAGATGTTTTAAGAATATTGTTTTTTCCAATCCATGAGCATGGAATATCTTTCCATTTGTTTGTGTGGTCTTCAATTTCTTTTGTCAACATTTTATCGTTTTCAGAGCACAGGTCTTTCACCTCCTTGGCTAATTTTATTCCTAGGTATTTTATTATTTGGTACAATTGTAAATGGAATTGTTTTCTTAATTTCTCTTTCTGCTGTTTCATTATTAGTGTATAGAGATACAACAGATTTTTGTACATTGACTTTGTATCCTATCACATTATTGAATTTGTAGCAGTTCTAATAGTTTTTGGGTGGAGTCTTTGGGGTTTTCTATATATAGTATCATGTCATCTGCAAATAGTGAAAACTTTACTTCTTTCTTACCAATTTGGATGATTTTGTTCCTTTTTCTTATCTGATTGCTGTGGCTAGGACTTCCAGTTCTATGTTATATAAAAGGGGTGAGAATGGACATCTTTGACTTGTTCTTGATCTTAGGGGAAAGCTCTCAGTTTTTCACTATTAAGTATGATGTTAGTTGTGGGTTTTTCATATTTGGCCTTTATTATGTTGAAGTATGTTCCCTCTAAACCTACTTTGTTGAGGGTTTTTATCATGAATGGATATTGTACTTTGTCAAATGTTTTTTCTGTGTCTTGATCATAAGGTTCTTGATCTTGATCATAAGGTTATTCTTTCTCCTACTGATGTGATGTATCACATTTATTGATTTGTGAATATTGAACCACCCTTGCACCTTAGGAATAAATCCCACTTGATCATGGGACTCCCACTTGAATTCAATTTGCTAATATTTTGTTCAGGATTTTTGTATCTAATGTTCATCAGAGATATTGGCCTATAGTTCTCTTTTTTTGTAGTGTCTTTATCTGGTCTTGATATCAGGGTAATGCTGGTCTCATAGAATGAAATTTCAAGTTTTCTGTTTTTTGGAATAGTTTGAGAAGAATAGGTACACCAAAATAAAAAGCTTCTGTACCTGAATGGGAGAAGATACTTGCAAATAACATATTCAGTAAAGAGCTAGTATCCAAAATATATTAAAAATCTTACAAAACTCAACATCACAAAACAAAAGAATCTGATTTAAAGATGGGCAGAAGACATGAACAAACGTTTCTCCAAAGAAGACATCCAGATGGTCAACAAACACATGAAAAGATATTCAACATCACTCATCATCAGGGAAATGCAAATGAAAACCACAATGAGATATTATGTCACACCTGTCAGAATGGCTAAAATAAAAAATATAAGAAACAAGAAGTGTTGATGAGGATGTGGAGAAAAAGGAACCCTAGTGCACTGTTGGTTGGAATGCAAACCAGTGCAGCCACTATGGAAAGCAGTATGGTGGTTCCTCAAAAAAATTAAAAATAGAATTACCATATGATTCAGTAATTGCACTACTGGGTATTTACACAAAGAATATGAAAACACTAATTCAAAAGGATATATGCACCCCTATGTTTATTGCAGCATTATTTACAATAGTCAAATTATGGAGGAGGCCCAAGTGCCCATTGATAGATGAATGGATAAAGATGCGGTATGTGTATATATTATATATATGTATATATATATATAAACATACAGAATGGAATATTATTCAGTCATAAAAAAGAATGAAATCTTGCCATTTGCAATGATATGGGTTAATGTTAAGTGAGATAAGCCAGTCAGAAAAAGACAAATACCATGTGATTTCACTCATATGTGGAATATAAGAAACAAAACAATGAACAAAAGAAAAAAGAGACAAATCAAAAAACAGACTCTTAACTATAGGGATCCAACAGATGGTTTCCAGAAGGTGGGTGGGAGGATTGGTGAAATAGGTGAAGGTGATTAAGAGTACATTTATCATTTTTTAAAAGTTTTTATTTTAATTCCTTTTAGTTAACATACAGTGTTATATTAGTTTCAAATATATAATACAGTAATTTAACAATTCCATATATCACCCGGTGCTCATCACAAGTGCAACAGTACACTTAATGTGATGAGCACTGAGTAATATACAGAATTATTGAATTACTATGTTGTACACCTGAAACTAATTTAACACTGTATGTTAACTATACTGGAATTAAAATATATATATATATATTTTCTTATTAGATTATAAAATAACCTTACTTCTCTGAATATTGTTTTCCTTTTTTAGTAAATTGAATATGTAATACCACTTGCCTTGATTAATTTATTTCAAGGATGCAATGAGGTAATGCACAGGAACTTTATGCTCTTAATATGACTACAAAGGAATGAAAGTTAAGAAAGCTGCCTCCATGTTGCAACACTCAGATAATGCTAAAAAAGATAGTGTCAGTTTTCCCATTTGACATTCTTTTATTTAAATAAGTAGATTATTCAAATTGTAAAAATATTCCCCCTATAATTCAGAAGTAGAAGTTGAAGGGAATTTTCATGTTTCCTGATTTGCTGTCCATTAATCTGCCTAATTACACTGGTGGAAAGGGGACTGGGAAGAATGAATATGTAATATACACATTAGACTCTTATTAGATGTTTGAAAAGGGTGCTGGGTTATGCTTAGGGTCATCATACATTCTGGTTCGTCTGAAACAGTCTCAGTTTATTCCGGTTTCTGGAAGTAATTATCAATAGCCCCTACTTTTGTTCTCAAAGTGTTTCTATTTAGATGACAAATTATATGGTTACCCTAGTCATAGTCCCCTCGAGTGCAGGTATTAATTTATACTAAAAAATACAGGTAAAATGCTTTTGATACCATGGGGCAGAGGGTAAGTTTGTTGCATTTGTACAAGTATTGTAAGAGATTGAATTATATTCCTGATGACACAAAAGACTTTTACATGTGTGGCTAATGCAGTTAGAATGAATTTTCTTTTTCTCTCAAAAGATAACTTGCATCTGCTCTAACAATTGTACAAATTCTTCATTGTGAGCCTACTGCAGCCTATTGATGTGGAATAAACAGTTTTAGCCTGAAAATTATTAAAGTCAAATGTTGTAAAGAAACTTTGACCATAAGAGAATGTCAGTGTAGCTCCTGTGGAACTTGCTATTTTTACACTTGATCTTAGTCAAAAGGCCGAGAACATTTTCTTGACGGCGCCACCCGATTTACTGCGGAGTGCACCACTCTCCGTAACTGAGCTTCACAATGTGACCCTGAGTATTCACAACATTCTAGATTTCTTTTGTACACCATGAAGGGAAACAAAATTATATTGATTATGATATCTACCTTCCCCACCAATCAAAATTTTTTTGGCATGGCTTGAAAAAGGAGTGTACTTGAATAACTTAGTGCATTGGAAAGTGTGAAAGAGTGCCATCAGTAAGCTGAAACTGTGAGAAACTCCTGAAAGAGGGAAAACAGACGGAGTCACATTTGTCAAGAACCAAGTCTACAGGAAATTTTATCCAAAATAAGGGCAAGAGAGAACTTCTTTAAAAGTCTAGGGCATGTCCTCGGGATATGAAATTACAAGGAGGGGCCCTGGGCACAATCATTGAGATGATTCATCAGAGAACTGCCCTTGGAGCAGCTTGGCCAGTTTCTCCTTAGACTGAGCAACAAACAACAGTGATATTTGCTATCAGTATATAGCAGACACTGTGGGTTCTGGGGATGGAGAGACACGGAAGATTCCTGGTAGTTAACCTCTTAACTGTAAACTACCAACACACTTTTTCCAATAATATTGGAATATTTCCTTCTCCTCCATATATGTTGTCAGAAGCTGTATCCACAAACAAGTAAGGATCCTCAAAAGCACAGAAAAGCAGAACAGAAAAACACCATATATTTGAAAAAAATACATCATGGGAGAAGAAAGAAATGTAATAAAAAGAACACCTAATTAACAGAGAAAACAGGAAAACCCCCCCAAATAAGTACATTATCTTCAAAAGTATTCATAAGGCCATTTGTGTTCATAACAAAAAAATAACAAAAGTTCTTAGAAATTAAAAGCAGTTTACCTTCCTCCACCACAGCCTTCTGCTGTTGCCCCTGGTACTGCTTTGGTGCTCATTTGTTGCATATCATGCATTTACCTGTAATGGAGCCGCTGAGATGCTGGTGTGCACCTTGGCCAGCAAAAGGCCCCAGGAAGGAATTAAAAGGCGGAGTGATCTTGTCACAAAGTGACGCCTGACTGAATTAAACCCTTTTGTGTAAAACTATTTAAACAGCTTCCTGATACTCTGAAGATAAATACAAAATTGTTAACATGGGCTTTAAAGTGCAGCATAAACCCATTTCTCTCTTCGTTTTAGCTTGCCCCATGCTTCCTTGCATTTTCTCTGCCCCTCTTGGGACTTTTTGTGTTGTTTCTTATACTTGAAACACTTTTCTCCCCTCTCTTCAGTGAAATGAGTTTCTACTCTTCCTTCAGACCTCAGATTAGTCATATTTAAGAAAAAAAACAGAGTTCCCTGACCTCCATAGTTGGGTCAAATCTTCCTGCTATTTACTCCGGTGTACCTATTTTTGGAACATTTATTAAACATGCCAGGTCCTTTAGGTGATGTGCAGTCATCAAGTCTGATGGAATTTCTTTTGGTCCAAAGACATAGGAATTGTGCCCCTTCCTCCAACCCTGCACACACCCAATATATAGGATAACTACAGTGAAGATTGGAAAACAGGCAATCCCCTGGTCCATACATTGATGGACCTGCTGGGTCCCCAGCTTTGGCAATGGAGGAAGTTTCTTCATGTGAACCTGTATCTTCCCTCTTGGAGGAACTGCCCATTGCCTTCCACAGCTCCTGCTCTGGAATGTTTTAACTCTGAGAATGTTCAGATTATTTTATAGTATAGGAATTTTGGAATATTATTTCTTACCTCATCCAACAAATATCTAGGTACCCTATTGAGTACTAAGATACAATAGTAAACAAAACCAGACCCAGAATCTGGCCTCTGGAGTTTATAGTCAAATTGACAAACATAAAAAACAGCTACACAGGAATAAATAACTCACACCTTAGCATGTGTCAGTACTTTATGGTCAAATAATATTCCATTGTATAGATGACACATTTTGTTTATCTGTTAATCAATTGGTAGACATTTCAGTTCCACTTTGGAGCTATGAACATTTGTGTGAATTTTTGTATGGGCATACATTTCCAGTTCTCTTCGTTATATACCTAGGAGAAGAATTGCTGGGTGATACAGTAACTCTGTTTTTAACTTTTTGAGGAATTGCCAAAAACTGTTGCACCATTTTACATTCCTGCCAGCGATGTGTGGGGGTTCCAGTGCCTTTACATGTTACTAACGTTTGTCATTGTATATCTTTTTGATTATAACTAACCCAGTGGTTGTTGACAGGTATCTTATAGTGGTTTCAATTTGTATTTCCCTCATGATTAGTGACGTTGAACATGTTTTCATGTGTTTATTGGCCATTGGTATATTTTCTTTAGAGAGGATACTCAAGATATTCACATGCTTTGACATTTTAAAATCGGGATGATGTTTTATTGTTGAGTTGTATAAATTCTTTATATATTCCAGATACAGGTGTCTTGTCTAATACATGATTTG
The DNA here is from genome assembly GCF_037043125.1 of Eumetopias jubatus. Lineage (NCBI taxonomy): Eukaryota > Metazoa > Chordata > Mammalia > Carnivora > Otariidae > Eumetopias > Eumetopias jubatus. The sequence goes on along the minus strand of NW_028274812.1, from coordinate 125,609,524 downwards.
CAAATATTTTCTTCCATTCTGTAGGTTGACTTTTCACTGTCCTGATGATACCATTTGCAGTCTAAGATTTTTTTAATTTTGATAAAGTCCCAATTTATCTCATTTTGTACTTTTGGAGTCATATCTAAGAAACTATTGCCTGATGCAAGGTCTCAAGTGTTTACTACTGTGTTTTTCTTCTAACAGTTTTATAGTTTTAGCTTTTACGCTTTAGTCTATGATCTATATTGAGTTATTTTTTAAGAATGATGTGAAACAGGGGTCCAACTGCATTCTTTTGCATGTTGCCCCACCTGGCATCATTTTGAAAGGACTGTTCTTTCCCAATTGAATTGCCTTGGCCCCTTTGTCAAAAAGCAATTGACCATAAATATATGGGTTTATTTCTGAACTCTCAATTTTATTCCACCGATATATCTGTCCTTATGTTGGCACCGTAATTTTTATATATACTTAATTTCACTTAATATATTTCTAGTGAAATTGTCACAATTTGAAATTGTTGATTTTTTTCAAAATAAAATGCAGGTTATTTTTTTAAATTTTTATTTATTTATTTATGTGAGAGAGAGAGAGAAACAGCATGAGAGGGGAGAGGGTCAGAGGGAGAAGCAGGCTCCCCGCAGAGCCAGGAGCCCGGTGGGACTGGATCCCAGGACTTTGGGGTCATGACCTGAGCTGAAGGCAGTCGCTTAACCTGACTGAGCCTTGCAGGCACCCAAAATGCAGGTCATTTAAAAACATTTAACTTACAACCTGTCATTGATGGTTCTTTCTATTCACATAAGTTTTAAAGATGAAATAAATTCATTTGGCAACTAATTCATTCCACAGGGACATTAAACAATTTCAAGGGGTGCCTTGGTGGGTCAGTCAGTTTAAGCATCTGCCTTCAGTTCAGGTCATGACCTTGGGATCCTGGGATTGAGACCCCCATCCACCTGGCTCTCTGCTCAGTGGGGAGTCTGCTGCTCCTCCCTCCCCCTTTCCCTCTGTGGTCTCTCTCTCTCTCTCTCTCAAATAAATTTAAAAAAATATTTAAAAAAACAATTTCAAAATTATATATAATAAATGCTTGACAAATGAGATCCTAATGAAGTGACGAGGCAAAACAATGTTTCCTTATATGTAATTATAAACTTGGATGGGAAACCGTTGTTAAGTTAATTCAATAAGGAGACCATTAGACTGAGATGGCTTTAATGCCCTATGTAAGCAAACCAAAACCTAAAAGCCTCAAGGTTAAGAATTTGAATCCTAATGACAACCAATCACAAACAGCCAAGTGGGCTTTCCCAAGTAATGCAACCACTTAAGCTACAGGCAATTTCCTTGCTTTACCTCTGCCTCTTCTCTGTAAAAGTCTTTCCTTTAGCTCCTGTCAGTGGAGTGCTTCTAACAACTTCCAGTTTGGCGCTTACCTGATTTGAATCAATTTTTGCTCAATAAACTCTTAATTGTAATAGACCTCAGTTTATCTTTTAATACCCTGATGGGTCTAACTGCAATATAAAGTGATTATGCCGAGCGTATTTGTTGCCTAGAGCTACCATAACTAAGTACCACAAACTAGGTGGCTAAAAACAACAGAAATTTATTGTTTCACAGTTCTAGAAGCCGGAAGTCCAAATTCAAGCTGTTGGCAAGATCATGTGTCCTCTGAAACCTGTAGGAGAAAAGTACCTTCTTGACTCTTCCAGCTTTTTAGAGTCTTAGATGTTCTTTGGCTTGTGGGACCATAACTCCCTTTGTCACATGCTATTTTTCCTGGGTCTCTTTACACAGTCTTCTTTTGGTGCATGTCTGTCTCTGTATCCCAATTTCCCATTTTTGTTAAGGACACCAGTCAGTTTGGATTAGGGCCCACCCAAATGACCTCATTTTAACTTAACTACCTCTATAAAGACTCTTTTCAAATAAGGTCACATTCTGGGCTACTATGTGTTAGGACCTCAACATATCTTTTCTGGGAGAAACAAATCAACCCATAACACTGAGCTTCTGAGAATGGTGTTTCACTAGACCAATATTTCAATTTTAGAATTTTGAGTTATTTTATTATTATCTTGTTTCTGCTGACCTTAGAAGTGATGGACAGTTTTTGATTATTATTTCTCTGTTACAGATGTGTTCTTAAAAGTGACTATAGTTACATGGGATCAGGTACAGTCATCACCATTGCTATGTACATCAGTAATCTCTCTTCCCATTTGCATTTTTCCCATATTTATTTACTAATTCATTTATTTATTAAAAAATAGTTATTAACTACCTATTATGTGCCAGACATTGCACTGGGCATTGGATTCTATCAGCCTTATTTCCATCTGACTTAGGGGAAATTCCTGACAGAATATATACTAACCCTGGAACATTAGAACACTATTCAACAAATTTTGTCACTCAGCTTGCTAAATTGTATTCTTAATATAGTGAAACACTTTTATTATGGCTTTCTGAGCTCTCTGACTTAAAAGTATGGAGGAATGCTGTTAGATGGGTCATTTCCAAAGCAGATTGTATTTTCCCCAATGATTTTTGTTCAACATTTATAATTTAGATGGTTTTTTCAACTCCTCAAAAAGTCAAAGAAAGAAAATGTACAGAACAACTTTGCAGAAGATGATGTATGAGTCCATATGAAATACTCATACAGGAATGTGGAATCTTTCATATTTTATAATTAACACTAAGATTGAAAAACAAACAAAATATAAATTTAATAACCATTCTCAGGGCTTAAGGAATGGAGTAGGCACTCCAGAACTTCTGCTCAAAAAGATTTTAAAAGGTGTTCCAGCTCCCAGACCACAGCTTGGTGCTCAAGCTCCAGTTTAGTTTTCTTTCTGCAAGCAACAAATGGGCCATTACTTTTGAAAGGTAGCAAATTAACCACCAAGAGCCAGAGAAAAGAGTCAGCAAAGAATTGCAACGCCAAGAAACGAGGTAAAGAGAGTCAATAGGAAGCTATTATTTGTAGGAAAGTCTTCCTTATTCTCCAGTTAATATTGATTTCTATTTATAAAAGCTAGGGGAAAAGTTTCAAATATTGAATTTCTTTTGAAAAGTTGGGAATATATTTGTTTGCAGTGGTGAGGTGATGATTTCCATTGTAGGACATCTGTGAGTGGCCCCTGATGTATTACATACTTGTGCAGCATCATTATGCTGATGTGTTTACTCTGATCATGCCAGCCAACACCTTGATCACGCCGGCCAACACCTCCTTCCACCTCTGTCGGTCTTCGTGTTCCTCCCCCAACTACTGCCCATGAAAGAATAGGACTTCTTGGCTATGAGAGCAAAGTCAGCAGCCAGAGCATATCACTTGCTTGCCCCTCCCCCTTATCTTCCTTTTCTAGTTTTATAAAATAATATTTTTTTGAGAAACTGAAAGAAAACAGAATAGTAAAGGATCAATTTGACAAAGAACCACACTCACATCATTCAGAATTAACAATCTTTAATATTCAGTCACTTTATTTCCAGTCTTTTTTATTATTATTTAAGAAATAAATCTTAAGTTAATAATCCTTTAGTTATTACCATGGGTCCCAATTACTCCTCTCTCCAAAGACAATCATATCAAGAGTTTAATGAATGCTCTTCTATTGATGTTTTAATGCATACATATATCTATACATAGTATTGTTTTCTGTGTAGTTTTTTTAATATATAGAACATTTTCATATATGTAACATTCAACTTCTAGCTTTTTTCATATCCTGTTTATATTTATTGTGACCACTCAAGTTTAGACCTGTATTTGGCATCTCATTTTGTTCTTGTTATTTACAATACTTTCCCTTTACTTTTTTCTCTTTTCTTGATTTCTGGTTTTTATTGCATTTAGTTTGCTTTGTTCAATTTTTTTACCTCCACTGACTTAAAACTTATACATTCTATTCCTGAGTTATTTTTAAAATAATCATGCATATGCTTAAATTTACTTTTTTCTAACCTCTAGAGTTAGCAAAACAGGAACCCAAGCACACTTTTGTTTTACTCCATTCTCCATGGAATTCCCCCCCAAAACCTTTCTCCATTTTGATATCTTTGGGATTATTAATCCTAATTGAAAAACTGTATTTATTTAGGCAACACTACATTTTACTAAGTTTTAAACTCACCATTGATTGTTTTATATCATTGCTGTCTATTGGATTAGTTGTTCTTCATGCTGGGGCATACCTTTTAGAGAAAGTATGTAGGTAGTAAACTTCCTGAGTTCTTAGATGCTTAGTAATGTCTTGATTGTGCCTTTAAATTTGACCAATGTTTTCCCTGAATATAGAATTTTGGATTCCATTGTTTTTCCTTCAGTTTGTGAAGATAGTGCTCCATCATTTTCTTGCCTTTAGTGTTCCTGAGGAGAAGTCACGTGTTGATTTGACTCCGGTTCTTTTCAGGTTATCTGCTTCTTCACTAGTTACTTTTGGAAATTCATCACTGATATTCTAAAATTTCAATACTCTATTCCTGAGTATTTGTTTGTTTTTCTTCTTATTTACCCTCTCATATTTAATGCGGCCTTTCTTTTTATTTTATTTTATTTATTTATTTTATTGCAGTAGGTCCTTTCAGTCTGAGGATTTATGATTCTTTGTTCCTGGGCGATTCTCAGCCATCGTTCCTTCACATGTTGCTCACTTCCACTTACCCTATTTTGCCCTTTTATAAAACCTATGAGACAGATATATCTTATATGTTTCTCAACTTTTAAATTTTCATCAGTGGACTCTGGAAGAATTCCTTCCCGGGCCTTCTTGCCCTCTAATTCACTCTTCATTTATGTCCATTTTGCTTTTCAAACCATCCATTAAATTATTTTTAAATTTCAGCAATTATAATTATCACATTCAAGACCTCTACTCTGTTGTTTTTCATAATGACCTATACTTGCACCATGGATATGACACTCCTCATCTCTCTGATATGGGGTCATCTAAGTCTTGTGGGTTCCGAAGCTTCTCCAATTTGGAATACTTCCTCTAAGGACAAGAATACAAAATTGTTTATGAAAATGAGTAGTTATTTAGAATGTAAAAATACATCACAACAGATTTCAGGAGTCTTGGAGCTTCAGTTTGCTTTCTTCAGAGATCCTTTAAAGATGACCAGAAACGCTTACCTAAAAATGGATTTCTCCTCTTTATCTAGAATTCTCTATAACCCCTCGCAACTCCCAGCCTTCACATGGGGCCCTTTAGCTCAAGCTTAAGAATATCCACAGGGGCGCCTAAGTGGCTTAGTCAGTTAAGCATGACTCTTGATCTCAGCTCAGGTCTTGATCTCAGGGTTGTGAGCTCAAACCCCATATTAAAAAAAAATTCATACACACACACACACATATATCGTCTTTTCTGTTATTTCTGTGTCTGATGTGAGGGAGAGAGCTGGAATATGGGCTCAACTGTTTGTTAACTTGAAACCAGAATTCTGTTTTTTCCAAGGTGAATGGAAATAATTTTCTTTTTTTTCTTTTTTTTTTAAGATTTTATTTATTTATTTGAGAGAGAATGAGAGAGAGAGAGCACATGAGAGGAGGGAGGGTCAGAGGGAGAGGCAGACTCCCTGCTGAGCAGGGAGCCGGATGCGGGACTTGATCCTGGAATTCCAGGATCATGACCTGAGCCGAATGCAGTCGCTTAACCAACTGAGCCACCCAGGCAGAATGGAAATAATTTTCACCTCTCTTTTTCTTTCATTACTTTTCTTTGCTTTCATTTCTTTTTTTTTTAAAGATTTTTTATTTATTTATTTGAGAGAGAGAGAGAATGAGAGATAGAGAGCACGAGAGGGAAGAGGGTCAGAGGGAGAAGCAGACTCCCTGCTGAGCGGGGAGCCCAATGTGGGACTCGATCCCGGGACTCCAGGATCATGACCTGAGCCGAAGGCAGTCACTTAACCAACTGAGCCACCCAGGCGCCCTCTTTGCTTTCATTTCTTGTTGAAGATTAATAGTTTATCATTTTAGCGTGGTTATATTCTTATCGTAATAGATATTAAACTCCTTTTGAAATCAGAGAATAGATACATTGCACAGGAGGAAAATGTTTTCCTTGACCCCATTAGGGTTTCTGGATGGGTCTGAGAATTAAGCTGACAAAGATTAACAGCAGAAAAGCATACAAATTTATTTAATATAAGCTCTATGTGACATGGGAATCTTCAGGAGGAAATAAAGATCTAAAGAAACAGACCTGTATATTTTTATGCTAGGTTTGATGAATAGTGGACAGCTGTGGAGGAATATGATAGGTTAAGGATTATAAAGTATTTGTAATACTGGGGGAAATGTAGCAAGGCTTATTTTTTAGGATTCTTCTTGGTGTCCTCTTTGGACATAAAGATGTTCCTTTCCTCCGGGTATACGAAGGTCACCTCTCACATGAGAATTTTATGATCTGTTTCAGGGAAAAGGGTGAGGGGGTGAGAGCAAGGTGACCTTCCTGCTTAAAATATTCAATATGCTAGGGTGCCATATTTTGGGGTAGTGTGCCCTGAACCCATCAATATATATACACACATAGATACAATGTGAGAAAAAAAAATTGATTCTGTTTCTAATTAAATTTCTTACCCAGGAACACAGTAAAATACAGAAATGTTTTAAGATGTCATTTATGCCAGGAAAATCAACTGCTTTTGGGGAATAAAAATACAATCTAATATGCTGGTAGTTAAAAAAGAAACACAACTTTTTTGTTGTTTGCTAATCCCTGAATTTACTAATGCTGTTTTTTGAAAATTTTGCACCCTCTAGAGGGTAAAATATAAGTAAATTAAAATATTTTTATTGTTCGGGCGCCTGGGTGGCTCAGATGGTTAAGCATCTGCCTTCGGCTCAGGTCATGATCCCAGGGTCCTGGGATCGAGTCCCACATCGGGCTCCCTGCTCAGCGGGAAGCCTGCTTCTCCCTCTGCCTCTGCCTGCCACTCCCCCTGCTGTGCTGTCTGTCTCTGTGTCAAATAAATAAATAAAATGTTTAAAAAAAATTTTTATTGTTCAAATGAAAAACAAACAAAAACCAGAAACAGACTTATAAATACAGAAAAAAACTGGGGTTGGTGGGGGGGGCGGGGAGGAGGAGAAAACAGATGAAGAAGATTAAGAGGTACAAACAATTCACAGAGATGAAAAGTACAGCATACGGAAGATAGTCAATAGCATTTTAATAATAATTCTATGGTGACGGATGGTAACTACACTTAAGGGGTGAGCATCCTATAATGTTTAGAACTGTTGAATTACTATGTTGTGTACCTGAAACTAACATAACATGGTATGTTAACTCTACTTCAGTAACAAAAATTTTTAAAAAAAGAATCACAAAAAATGTTTATTGTTCAAAACTGCTCAAAATTGTTCAAAGAGTCTTATGTTAGGATTTAAATTAATAAAAATAACTTGATTCTTAAAATGGCCAATTATTTTTCTTTTCAATGATGATAAATTCTTATTTTCTTCTCTTTGAAGTGAAATTTCTAAAATTGCCACACTTAGCTCATGCAAAGCCCATGCAGAGCTCATGCCTTTGTGCAAATGAGAGAAAGCTGACCTTCCTTCGAAGGTAGAAGCATGCCTGGGAGGGCTCCCCTTCCTGGCAGGCACAACTTTGCCCTGAGGCACCAGTTCTGATGAGAAGGGCTCAGCTGATTTTGGAGCTGCTTTGTCCCCTTGTGTCCTTGCTCATCACCAGCACATCTGTATGTGGCACCACTGAATACATGTAGTAATCACTTGTAAATTATCCCTTTTTATAAAATACCTTCCCGTTTGTTAGAATTTTAGTACCTACTCTGTGAGCACAATAAAGATTTTTTTTTTTTTTAGTACATATATATTCTCTACAGCCTTGGTCCTCACCTTGAAGTCTGGACAACTGTAGCATCACGTGGTCGCTTATTCGAAACGCAGACCAGACCTACTGATCAGAATCAGACAAGATCTCCAGGGGATTACACACACATGGAAGTTTGACATGTGCTACCCTTTACTTTTAGACATGAAGAGTGGAACACAGGAGAGAATGTAGCAAAATCAAATATAAGAAGTTCAAAACTTCAAAACGATAGGGATTCTTAAGATAATTACTATTAATAGCCCCTGTTGTGCAATATTCCTGTTCAGCAGATGAAGGTTTTTGAGTTTACAGATACTAACTCACGTTCAACTCACTGTTGTAGATTTTTAAAAAGCAGGATAGAAAAGCAAAAAATAAGCCACATAGTCTAGAAAGAGATTTTGCTTAGGGTACGGCAGAAGTTGCCACTGTATACGCACAGTGCTTTAAGAGAAATTTGGACCATTCACCTTTGATCGCTAACTTCACAGGCAGGTGCCCAGAGCAGGCAGCTCATTGTTGGCCTGTCCCCTAGGGCTGCACGGCCTGTACCCTAGGGCTGCCATCGTACTTTTGCCTCCCTCTGCCTCCTTCAGGCTTGGCATGCTGCAGAATGGGGAGTGACTGAAGCCAAAGGGAGAACAGGGCTAACTATTTAGCCCCATTTGTGTTCTAGTTTCTCCTGTTATCCATAGTAACTGTGCCTTGTTCATTCCGACTAGCATTATCCATTTTCTGTTAGTTAATACTGTTTTGCACTTTCTCGGAACGGCTGCCATGACTTGCAGACAATGAAACCTGCCTGTTGGTTAGTCTTCAAAGTGCCTCAGGAAGGTGCGCTTTTCACCTCTGTAGCAGTTCCTGGGAAAGAGCTCTCAATTGCTCACACTTGTGTCTGCTTTCTGGTGTTCAGGGCTTATGAGTTTTGTAAATTTTTTTTAAGATTTATTTGAGAGAGAGAACGAGTACACACTGGGAGAGGAGCAGAGGGAGGGAGAGAGAGAGAATCTGAAGCAGGCTCCCCACTGAGTGCAGAGCCTGACGAGGGGCTGGATCTCATAACCCTGAGATCACAACCTGAGCCCAAATCAAGAGTCGGAAGCTTAACCAACTCAACCACCCAGGCACCCGGTGATTTTTAAAAATATATTTTTAAAGATTTTTATTTATTTATTTGACAGAGAGCGAGCGAGCGAGCAAGAGAGTGAGCAAGAGAGCGCAAGCAGGCAGAGGGAAAGGGAGAAGTAGATTCCCCACAGAGCAAGGAGCCCGATGCAGGGCTTGATCCCAAGACCCAGGGATCATGACCTGAGCTGAAGGCAGACGCTTAACTGACTGAGTCTCCCAGGCGCCCGGGTGATTCCTTTTTAAAGGAGAAGATGTGAAGCATTTTGTTGTTGTTGCTGTTGTTGTTACCCAGAGAAGGCTATGAGTCATGCTTAGCCAACAGTTCCTTGGAATTAACATATATATTGCCAGTAATGTGTTACTTCGATGACCACAATTCTTCTATTATTCTCTTTTAGAAGCTTAACTCTAAAACCCTGTATAAATACAACACCTGTCAAGGTTTGACATTTATATTGAAATATTTTCTAACGACGTTCTCCCAGTCTGTTCTTGTAAAGTTAGGGCACCAAAAGAAAATAGGATTAATACCAAACATCAACAAGTAGACAAAAAGAACATCTCCAGTTGCTACGAGGTTCCATTGACATGTAGAAGCCCAGAGTCCTGCATCTGGAATTCTGAACCCCTTCTACCCTTGGAATAGGGTGGGGGGATCACCTGAAATGACCTGGAGAAACAAATCTCACTTTCTGGGTTGATTTACGGTAGCTCACCACCCCCATGTTACACAGCCATGTTCCCTTCCCTCCCTGTTAGTGCACCAACCTGAATGGTGTCCTAAAATGGCTAGAAGCATCTGTTGTCCAGGAATGGCTGTGGAATGGCCCATAATACCTCTATCATCTTCCAGCAGGCTGAAGCTGAATTTATTGGCAGTCTGAGTTCAGAACAAATTTGCAGTCTAGCTTTCCCTACCTGAGAGCATGGGCACTAAGTTCTGGCTTCGTTTTTTATGTTAATGGTCCCGCTTTTATCTGTCTGATATGACCCTGATCTATTTTAATACATTACATTTGCTCAGAGGTTAAGTTTCCTCTGTTAAAAAAATAACTAGAGAATGTTCTTTTTGTTTGAGATAATAAGCGCTCCCCTGAGATTACTTTACTAGTCAGTTTTACATGTACGTTATTTGAATAGAGCCTTATTCATTGCCAGGACTCGTTTCCCCTTCTATTAACTGAAAATATCCAAAACTGAAGTCATCATCTTTGCTTCTGGCAGGCGGCCCCTCTAGACCTCCATTTCCAGGAATGCTGGCACTCTGCTATCTACCAGGCTATAGGACCTGTGAATCTTCTAACTTTCTTTCTTTCTTTCTTTTTTAAAAAAAGATTTATTTATTTATTTGAGGTGGGGAGGGGCAGAGGGAAAGGGAGACAGAACCCTCAAGAAGACTCTGTGCTGGGCGCCTGGGTGGCTCAGTTGGTTAAGCGACTGCCTTCGGCTCAGGTCATGATCCTGGAGTCCCGGGATCGAGTCCCACATCGGGCTCCCTGCTCAGCAGGGAGTCTGCCTCTCCCTCTGACCCTCTTCCCTCTCGTGCTCTCTATTTCTCATTCTCTCTCTCTCAAATAAATAAATAAAATCTTTAAAAAAAAAAAAAGAAGACTTTGTGCTGCGCTGGGAGCCTGATGTAGGGCTCGATCTCACGACCCTGAGATCATGACCTGAGCGGAAATCAAGAGTCAGACGCTTAACTGATTGTGCCACTCAGGTGCCCTTAGTCTTCTAACTTTCTGAATTCACCAGGAAGTATCACTTTGTTTTTCAAATTTCTTCTCAAAGTTTTCTGGTCCTGTCTCTAGTCCAGATCTTCACCCCTTCACACATGTATTTATTCTTATTATATCTCCTAATTATATCCATGGGCTTAACAGTTGTCTCCTCAGTCAGCAAACACTAATTGTCCACAGGGTGCTAAGTCTTTCTCCTCCAAATCCATCCTACATACTTCAGCAGACCAATCTTCCTCATGGGTGCTTTTATTATTGGACACTGTCAGTGAGTTGTTCCCAGGATGCATTCTTCCCTTCAAACATAGAAACAGAATTTTTAGTTGAGCACATGGTCACCTAGTTAAAGATTTCCTCCCATCCATTTTTCTCCTGTGCCCCCTTCCAGAGCTCTACGATTGAAGACTGACCTCTAGTCTACATTGGGGCTATTCATTTCTTATCTTTTATCTTCTATTTCCTATCTCTTTTTGCTCTATTTTATGGGAAATTTTTTCAAATTTATCTTGTAGCTCTAGTACTGAGTTTTGATTTTTTTCTGTCATATTTTTGGTTTCTAAGAGCTCTTTTATGTTCTGTGTTTAATTTTTGTAACATACTATTTTTTTTCATGTACTCAATATCCTCTTGTTTATAAGAAGATATAAATGACAGGCTTTTTAGAGGTTCTCCTCCTTGCATTGTCTTTTAACATGTGCGTGTGTGTGTGTGTGTGTGTGTGTGTGTCTGCACGCGTGCACATCTTTTATTTTAGATTCATATTAGATTACCTCATACATCTGGTGTTTCTTGGCTACTTGTTCATATTTAAGAGTGGACCCCATAATGCTGGGTGAGTGTCCTGTGTGCCTGCAGCACAGGCAGGTTCGTCAACTACGGTCTTCACTGCAGGGGCAGGGGTGCTGACAGGATAATTTCACTGGAGAACTTCCAAAGTCAGTATTTTTAGATCTTCTGACTCAAGCTGATCATCTTTCCACAGGGAAGAATCTTCTAGCTCCCACCTGGAGATAATAGGCATAGTTATAAGTGCTCTGAGAAGATGGTGAGGGTATAGATGTCAATTACATATCCTTGCAGTCACTCCTCTTGTTTTCCACCCTAGTGCACGTGTGTGACACCGTTTCTTTCTTTCCGGAGACTCACCCTCCAGTCTGCTGCCAAAGTAGGAGACGGCATCTGAGTAGGTTTGACAGACTTAGCAAATATGGGATGCCTAGTTAAAATTAAATTTCAGATACGTAGCAGGTAATTTTAAATGCAAATATGTCTAATGTAGTATTTGGGATATATTTATACTAAAAATCATTCATTCTTTTTTTTAAGATTTTATTTATTTGAGAGAGAGCAAGAGAGCGAGAACAAAAGAGAGGGAGCGCGAGCAGGGGGGAGAGGGGGAGGGAAAGGGAGATGCAGGCTCCCCACTGAACAGGGAGCCTGATTTGGGCCTAAATCCCAGGACCCTGGGATCATGACCTGAGTTGAAGGCAGACACAACAGACTGAGCCACCCAGGCGTCCCTCATTCTTTATCTGGAATTCCAGTAGGATTGGGCATCCTATATTATCTGATAATCCTTCATCCAGGCTCTAGTTGCTTCTCAAACTTTGAATCACACTTCCTGTTTCAGCCCCATTCCCCCATTCTCTTTCTCAATATGTAGAATATTTCTGCCTCCTCAAAAAGTTTTCTTCTGCTGCTTTGCCCTCAATCCCCTCCTCCAAGCCCTGGGTTTTGGCAACCACTGATCTTTCCGTCATTCGAGTTGTAATTTTTATAACATTTCATAATATGGTATTATGCAGTATTTAGTCTTTTGGGTCTGGTTGCTATCATTTAGCATAATGCTCTCGAGATTCATTATGCATCATGCATTGTTGCATGTATCAGTAGTTTGCTCTGTTCTATTGCTGAGTAGTAACAACATTTGAGTTGTCAAAGAATGGATAGAAGGGAAAAAAAAGAACATTTGAGTCATTTCCAGGTTTTGACAATTTGAATAAAGCTGCTATGAACTTTGGTATACAAGTCATTGTGTGGTCATGTAAATTTGGGTAAATACCTAGGGGTGGGATTTCTGAGTCACATGGTAAGTGTATTTTTAACCATGTAAGAAATTGACAAACTGTTTTCCAGAGCAGATGCACCACTTTACATTCCAGCGGTGCCTGAAGGTTCCAGTAGTTTTGCATCCTTGCCAATCCTTGGTTTTGTCAGTCTAATTAAGCCATTTTATGAGTTTGTTGTGCTAATTTATTGTGGTTTTAATTTGCATTTCCCTAATGGTTTTAAGTATCTTATTTGCCATTCATATGTTATCTTTGGTCAAGTGTCCAAATCTTTTGCCCAATTTTTTTATTGGTTTATTTATCTTTTTATTGGACTTGTTAGAGTTCTTTATATATTCTGGACACAGTCCCTTTCCAGATAAATGATTTGCAAATACTGTTGATCCCCATTATTTGTGAAATTGCATACTCACTAAATTTTTTTGTAACCCCCAAAATCAATCCTTGCAGTGCTTCTAGGACATTCACATACGTACCCAAAGTGGTGAGAAATTTGAGTTGCCCAATGTGCATATTCCCAGCTGAGGTCAAACAAGGCAACACTGCCTTCTCGTTTCAGCTCATACTGTAAACCAGTATCCTTTATAAGGTCTATTAAGTGCCAGGTTTTAAAATTTTTGTGCATTTTTTTTGGTAATTTCACTGTTTAAAATGGCCTCCAGGCATAGCACTGAAGTGATTTCTGGTGTTCCTAAGTGCAAGAAGGCTGTGATGTGGCTTATGGAGAAAATGTGTGTGTTAGGTGAGCTTCATTTAAGAGTGAGTTATAGCACTTTTGTTGACGTGTTCAATGTTAATGAAGCAATAATACAGTACCTCCAGAAAAAGGAAGAGGAAATTAGCCAATCTGTCTAAGAGGCTGCTCTGGACAGCGCGAAAGTAACATCTATAATGCTTGATGAAGCTATGGGAGAGATGGAAGAGGGGCTAACTGTGGATTCGTGAGATGATGACTGATTTAAAAAATCAAAGAAAGCATTATTGCTGTGAGCAAAGCCAAAGAAATTTATGGCCAGGAAAATGTTAAACCCTTCTCAGCTAGGGCTGGCTCACTTGCCTGTTTCAAAGGTGATATGGTGTGAGAAGCATTAAACCTGCACATGAGGCGGATCAAGAGGCTCTGGAAGAACTTTAAAAAACACCTGTTACACATCATGCAGGAAAGGTTAACTGTGGAAGAGCAGGTTTTCCATGCTGATGAAACAGGCTTCTTTTGCAAGGATGTTGGCACACAAACCTACATAACATGAATGGGGTTTTGATTGACAAAACTGTACCTGGAGGCTCCCAGGAACCTAACCCTGTGTTTCCCTAGGAGCAGTGTTCCACTGTTCACTAATTCAGTATTTGCACTCAGTTCACACAACACAACTACCGTGGATGGTGAGAACTGACTGTCCTTCCCGCTCTGCCTGCCATGTGGCTCCACTGTTTGTTGTTGCCTGAGGTGCCTTCTTTTCTCTCTCCGTCTGGTCACCCGATCCATCCTCAAACCTCCTTACCAGCTGTCCCCAGGAAGTCTCTCTGGACCCCAGCCCTAGGGTGACCGAGATGCCCCTCTTCTGTGCTAACATACTGGGTGTATATCTGTCTCGGCGATGCAATGGCTCATACATTTCTCTGTCTCCCCAACTGGTCTCTAAGCTGCTTGAGGCCAAGGTTCTCCCTTCCTCCCTCCCTCCCTCCCTCCTTCCTATCCCTTCATCCATCCATCCATCTATCCATCCACACACACACACACACACTCACATATATATATGTATATTTGTATACATGTACACATATAAATACATATTTTGTGGGTGGCAAAACCCAACACTCAAAGATATTTCTTCAGTTGTACTTCTATTTTATTTTTTAAACTAACATACAGTACCATCCCACATTTGATTGATCTGTGTTTCTGAGTTCTGGTACTTAGCACAAAGCCTGGCCCATAGATAGGAGCAGTAAATATTTGTTGAAAATAAAAGCATAAATGTTAAGAATATTTATTCATTCTACCCCATTGAAATGTTTTGAGTCATAAATTTTTAATAAATAGATAAAATAGTTTGAAATTAACAAATTAAATTAACAGCTGCTTCCCTTCAATATCCTAAACAATTGTTCTGCCTGCCCTCTCTTTAATTTGAGCTATCTATAAGAAAATTTTGCAGAGCAAAATAAACTTAAGCTTCATCCAAAAGGAATAATTAGAAGCTTGGAACATGTGGGCTGCATTAATGATTTCTTACTGTGCTCAGTGTAATTCCAGAATTTTAGAACCAGGGAGTTCTTATTTATATGCGTGTTGATTAGGCTCTTCCAGGTTAGCTGAGGCGACAGGAGGGGCAAGAACAGAGACTGCCCTCCTCATGGAGGTCTGGGGCCTGGCAGGAAGGTCATTTGTGGACAGCTCTGCCCCGGCCCTCGGGCAGCTGCCAGGGACTCCACCACCTGCTGTCTTTTCGAAATTGGACCTTAGCTCCTTCTGGAGCTGGGGCTGCTATTAGGAAGACTCAGCTGCTCCAGACAATGCTTGGTCGTGGCTTGTCTGGACTTGTCCCTTCTGCCACTTTTCTCTCTGCCTGCCTTAGGCTTCTGCCCAGATTAGCAAGTGCTGATGGTCTCTACAGGTCTTTGGAGGGATGGAAAAACTTCTTCCTCTTCTTTCTTAGGCTTGGTGACTGGGGCCCTGAAAACTAAACTGACAAAAGGTTAACTGGAGAAAAGGCATACAAGTTTTATTTGATGTTAATATTTTAATTTTTGTGTGTACATGTGGTCTCACAGAAAAGGAAGTGAAAACCCACGGAAGTAATTAGGCCTGAGATTTTGCATACCATTTTAATGAAGAGCAATAAAGTTGTGGAGAGGTCACAAGACAAAGGAAAAGGCTTTGGGCTTGAAGGGTTGGCAAATTCTAAGAAGGTAAATATGTGGGGGAAACTAATGGAGGATAAGGGTTATTCCTGTAAGGTTTGTTATGCAGATTCAAGCTGATAGTCATCTCCTCTTCCTGGTATGGGGAGGGGAAGGGGGACACCTTCACAAAAAGAAATGTATGCTCCACCTTTGGGGAGGGTAGAGAGCTTGTCCTGAATCTTCTGTTTCTCATTTGCCTTCTCCTAAAAACAATCCTTTGTCAAAGTTGTGTAGTTTGGAATAGCATTCTCTGATCCCCTCATTTCAAATTCAAATCACCATAAAGAAAGATAGTTACTCTCCTTCCTGCAGAGAAGAGATCTCATACCAATCTGCCTCCTAAGACCACTCCATAAATTAGCTGCCCTTGAGGCCAGCCCCCTTTTTTTTGAACCAGGGTGATGAGAAGCACAGCTGCTTCCTCAGAAGGCCTGTGGGCAGGGGATGCACTCAAGTCACACCACTGGGAGCTCCTCTCTGAGTCAAAAAGGCAGACATAGAAGCCTGGAAAGTCAGGTGGATCATTCCAAGGAGGGTCCTTTCAGTCCACTGTGATCTAGGTCTCTGAAGGATGTCATCTCCCAGATTTTGAGAAGACTTGCCTATTTGGCTAATTTCTTTTGATCTGCTCTAAATATTTGGGTTAAGCCTGCAGGCATCGACAGGCACCTCTCATTTTGTTTCCTCCGGTTTTATTGGGATATCGTTGACATAACACTGTACAAGTTTAAGGTATACAACATAATAATCAATATATATATATATATTGCTAAATGATTACTGCACTAAGTTTAGTTAACATCCATCACATGTAGTTACAATTTTTTTGTGTGATGAGAACTTTGAAGGTATTCTCTTAGCAACTTTCAAATACACAATATAGTATTATTAACTGTAGTCACTATGCTGTGCATTGTATCCCCAGAAATTATTGATGTTATAATTGGAAGTTTTGTACTTTTTGACCACCTTCACTTATTTCTCCCACTCCTCCACCCCCCACCTCTGGTAACCACCGATCTGTTCTCTCTATGGGTTTGGGTTTTTTAGATTCCACATATAAGTGAGACCATACAATATTTCATTTCTATATGCCTTATTCTCTGTCTGACATATTTCATTTAGAATAATGCCCTTAAGTTTCATCTATGTTGTTGCACATGGTAGGATTTCCTTCTTTTGTTATGGCTGAATATAGTAAACACCTAAGTACATACATACATGTATACACGTTCTCTTTCCCCATTCATTCTTCGATGGCCAATTAGGTTGCTCCCATGTCTTGGCTGTTGTAAATAATGCTGCAGGAACATAGGAGTGCAGATATCATTTTGAGATAGTGATTTCATTTCCTTTGGATATATACCCAAAAGTGGGATTGCTGGATCATATGTTAGTTCTATTTTTAATTCTATGAGGAACCTCCATACTATTTTCCACAGAGACTAAACCAATTTACAGTCCCCCCAACAGTGCACAGGCTCCTCTTTTCTCCACATCCTCACCAGTACTTGTTCTCTCGTCTTTTTTTTTTTAAATTTATTTATTTATTTGTCAGAGAGAGAGAGAGAGAGAGAGAGCACAAGCAGGGGGAGTGGCAGAGGGAGAAACAGGCTCCCTGCTGGGCAAGGAGCCCCGATGCCAGGACCCCGGGATCGGGACCTGAGCCGAAGGGAGACACTTAACCGACTGAGCCACCCAGGTGTCCCTCTCTTGTCTTTTTGGTCATAGCCATTCTAACAGGTGTGAGGTAATATCTCATTGTGGCTTTGATGTGCGTTTCCTGATAATAAGTGATGTTGAATACCTTTTCCTGTACCTGTTGGAAATTTGGATAATTTTTTTTTGAAAAATGTCTATTAATTTCCTTTCCTCTTTTAATTGGATGGTTATATTGTTATTGAGTTGTATGAGTTCTTTATATATTTTGGATATTAACCCCTTATTATATGTGATTTGCAAATACTGTCTTTCATTCTGTAGGTTACCTTTTCATTGTATTGATCAGGTACATCTTGTTTATGGATTGTCTAAATATATGCCAGTGGATCTTTTATCAGAATTACTTCTGGGTGAAAATGAAGGATGTCTGATATGACTGGAACACAGAATAAGTGGGCCGACAACATATTGCTTATTTTCATTTGTTTTCCCTAATCTACATAAAGGAGTTGCTGCTTTAAAAATAAATGTGGAACACTGCAAGGGAAAACTAGTATGAAGCTTACCAGAAGTTGCTGTAACTTAGAAGCTATTAGTATTGTTTCAGAAGTTTGAAGCAAGGCAGTGTGGAAAGTAGTATTTAGTTAGTTGATATTTATTGAGAATGAACTATGGGCCAGACATTGTACTAAGCCCTGGGAATACAGCAGTGACCATGACAGATGTATTCCCTGCTCTCATGGAACTTAAACAGCATATATTCAATCAACCTGTTTTTCCATTTTTTTTTATTTTTTTTTTAAAGATTTTATTTATTTATTTGAGAGAGAGAGAATGAGAGATAGAGAGCACGAGAGGGAAGAGGGTCAGAGGGAGAAGCAGACTCCCCGCTGAGCAGGAAGCCCGATATGGGACTCGATCCCGGGACTCCAGGATCATGACCTGAGCCGAAGGCAGTCGCTCAACCAACTGAGCCACCCAGGCGCCCTCCATTTTTTTTTTTTTTTTTCAGGACAATGGAGAGTAGGGCAAGGAGTGGAGTAAGGGTTGAAAGTAAGTCCTAACGTCCTGCACCAAAATTTTCTACTTAAAGTGTGAATGAAAGACCGTAAGCAACCAAATGAGAAATCTGAACATTGAAAACAGCAATATAACTCCAAGCTGAAGCAAGCTGTGAGTCCGAATAATGCCACAATGATATTGTTAATCATCGGTGGGCTTGTCGCCCATTGGGGTTTCTTCCTTTTCCTCCTCCCCCATTCCCATTTCCCATTTCCCCTGACTAAAAGGAAAAAAAAAAAACCCTCAACAAATAATTAGCAGTAGACATGTTAATTATTGGACTGGTTATAGACTTCCATAAACCCAGTGATGTTTGATGAGACCCTCAGGCAGTCACCAGTTTCCATCATGGAAGACTCATTCCTGGCTCAGCCGGTGTCCATCTGAGTTACTCTGCCCCAGGCCAGCATGGAAGGCCCTGTCCTACTTCCAGCCCTGATTTACTTGATCTGCAGCAGATTCATCACTGCTCACCAAGCAGTTCCCTTAAAACAGATCCATTAGAACCCCCAAAACACAGACCTGTGAATGGGGCACTCTTTTCTATTGTTACTCTCTGCACCAGGAAGGGCTCGCTTACTCCTGCCTGTGGAGTCTTAGCTGCAGATTTCTGGAAAGCATGTCGAATATAACTTGACATCTACAGCTCATCCCCTAGAACTGATAAAGGCCTACATTCTTGTGGGGGGGACCCTTTTGCCCAGAGCATCGAACCCCTGATCAGGGCCAATAGATGACGACCTCCTCATTCCCCAAGACAAAGGATACTGAGCCCAAAAATCAAAACTTGCCATGTGCCTGAATATTTTCCTCACACTTTTCATATCACTTAAAATGGGACATGGATTTATACCTTTGAGCTGAAAAAGCACCCCACTATGCTTCTGTATTTGACACCTTCTGTATACTCTGCTTCCTCAACCAAAGGCTCTCCCTGCCCTTGACCCCTGGATCATTTCTGTACATAATGAGTAGATACACCCCCTCCTCAGTCCCACCCTAGCTGCCCCCAATTTAGACAGTACTATAAACCCAAACAGCAAAGGTAAGCACCCCAGGATATTGAACCACAGGGCAGTTTCCCTGTAGAAAGATGTGCCTGACCCCCTGTGCCTCTGGGAAATGAACCAGCAGTCAGATTCACCTGGAAGCCACTCTTACATTCAAATGCCTGATGGATAGTCCAATTTTGGACACTGACTGACTCACACATAGAGTGAAGTGTCCGGGCAGCTTCATGCCTGCTCTGATAGGTGGGTTGCTGGAGTCAGTCTTAGGACAACACATTTATAATGAATGAAATTAAAATATTTGTCACACTAGTAAATTTGTAACACTGGAATAGATTCTCCTGAAGGCATATTCACTATTATTTTGAAAATCTATATTTGTATTTAAAAATAATAATAATGTCAATTGTTATTAAAGTTTATAACTTTCTGATAGGTAAAACACTGGGCAGCTTAAAGCCCTCATCCAGTACTTATTTCATATCAACCATGTGAAGTGAGGTTTATAGGTTTTTGGTGAATCTGTGACACATATGGAAACATAAAGAAATTTACATATTGCTCTCTGGCTTACCTTGTTATAATTTTGGGCATAGAAATGACATGATTTTGTTATAAAAATAAAGTTCATCTAAAGATCAAGAATATGCTATTTCAATTTTTTTTAAAGATTATTAGTTAAAATAAAAAATCAAAAAATATTTTTGAGAAGTCTGAACTCATTGAGAATATGTCCTGAGACCTCTGGAAGTTTGAGAATTAGCCATAGTTTGATTTTGTGGAAATGATTAAGAGCTCCATTTGTCCCTCCTGGGATTTGGAGATTCCCACAAAATGCCAGATTGACCCACCAATCTTGACTGGATGGTTATGCTAACAAATCTGTTCTAACGACCAGTTATAAACTCTAACTGAAAGAATTTTCTTCTTGCAGGATATATTTAACACTTAAAGATTATGTAAAATACTGTCACTGCTTTCTGATAGTTTGTAATCCTGCTCTCATTACCTATTAAATACCATCATCATCATCATCATCAGAAACAGAAAAATACCATTCTGAAAAAATATAATCTGATGAACAATTAACACTAAATAAAAAAAATTCCAGCAGGGCTTTAAAAATGCAAATTGACAATCTAATTCTAAAATGTACATAAGATACAAAGGGCCAAGAAAAGCTAAGACATTCTCTAAAAAGAATAAAAAAACAAAAGTAAATATAGACACAAGACTTATTATAAATTTATAGGAATTAAGACAGTGTTGTTGAATGAAGAACAGAAACTAGACCAATAGAAATGATAAGAGTCCCAAAAGTCACCCCACACATGTCACACTATGACAAAAGAAGTACTCTAGATTATTGATAAAAATACATTTAAAAAATATAATGGTGCTAGGTCATTTGGATAGCCATATGTAGAAAACCAAATCTTCAACCTCTCTTACACCATTCACAAAAATTGACTACAGAAGGTATCTTAAATATGAATGTGAAAAAGAAAGCTTTTGTAAGATAATTTATTTCTATGACTATGAGTTAGGGAAAGATTTCTTAAACAAATTACAAAAAGCACTAGCTTTAAGGAAGAGACTGGTAAATTGGCTACATTCAAATTAAGCACTTCTGTTTATTAAAAGACACTATTAAGAGCATGAAGAGGAAATTACTGCGTGGGAACAGATGTATGCATGCTACACACAAAACTGACAAAGGGCTCATATCCAGAATATATAAAGAATTCCTACACATCAATAAGAAAAAGACAATCTGATAGAAATACGGATAGAAGACCTGAACAGGAAATTTTTGAAAGAAGATACCCAGGTGGTGTTCAGATGCATTAATAGTCATGCAAATGCAAATTAAAATCACAATGAAATACCACCACACACTCTCCAGAATAGCTAAAATTTAAAAGGCTGGCAATACCAAGTGTTGGTGAGGATGTAGAACAATGAGACATTTAGGGCTAGAAGGAGTATATTGTCTTTAGCATTATATGTTAGATGTAAAAATTAGCATACTCTAGGACCCAGGTATTTCACTCCTATAGTAACAGAAATGCACACATATTAAAAGACATGTACAGGAATGTGAATAGCATCATTATTTGTAATAGAAAAAGAAACCTTAAAAAAATAACTAGACTTCTGGTTTCCAGCATAGAAGTTGTTACTACCATCTTCACAAGAAAAAAAAAAGCTAAACAAAGTAAAGTAAACAACTTTTTTTTTGAGACATAATTGATATATAACATTGTGTATGTTTGAGGTGGACAATGTGTTATTTCATATATTTATTTATTGCAATATGATTACCACTATAGTGTTAGCTAACACACTTATAACATCACATAATTATTTATTTTTTATAGTGAGAGCATTTAAAATCTAGTCTTTTAGCAACTTTGAAGTGTGTAATATAGTATTATTGGCTATAGTCACTATATTGTTCATTAGCTCTCCAGAACTTATTCATCTTCCAGTTGCAAGTTTGTACACTTAAATGACATGTCCGCAATTCTCCCACCCCTGAGCCCCTACTAACCACTTTTCTACTCTGTTTTTATGAGTTCAGCTTTTTTAGGTTCCACATATAAGTGATATACAGTATTCGTCTTCCTCTGTTTGATTGATCTC
Source organism: Eumetopias jubatus (assembly GCF_037043125.1). NCBI lineage: Eukaryota > Metazoa > Chordata > Mammalia > Carnivora > Otariidae > Eumetopias > Eumetopias jubatus. The sequence continues at coordinate 125,587,457 of NW_028274812.1, read as the reverse complement.
ACTTAGCCTAATGTCCTCAAGGTCCATCCATGTTGTTGTAAATGGCAGGTTTCCTTTTTTCTCACGGCTGAATAATATTTAATTATATGTGCCACATCTTCTTTATCCACTCATCTCTCTCTTTTTTTTTAAGATTTTATTTATTTATTTGAGAGACACACAGTGAGAGAGGGAACACAAGCAGGGGGAGTGGGAGAGGGAGAAGCAGGCTTCCCGCTGAGTGGGGAGCCTGATGTGGGGCTCGATCCCAGGACCCTGGGATCATGACCTGAGCCGAAGGCAGATGCTTAATGGGTGAGCCACCCAGGCGCCCCTATCCACTCATCTCTTGATGGATATTTAGGTTGTTTCTACATCTTGGTAATTGTGAATAATGGTCATTTGGATAGCCATATGTAAAAAAACCAAATTATGGTTGAGGGCAGATATCTTTTTCATATTCTATTTTTATTCCTTTGTGTATATAGCCAGAAATGGGATTGCTGGATCATATGGTAGGTTTATTTTGAATTTTATGAGGAAACTCCATACTATTTTATGCAGTGGCTGCACCATTTTACATTTGCCCTAACAGTGCACATAGGTTCCCTTTTCTCACATCCTCACCAGTACTTGTTGTCTCTCATCTTTTCGATGATAGTTATCCTAACAGGTGTGAGGTGATATATCATTGTGCTTTTAATTTGCATTTCCCTGATGAAAAGTGATATTGAGCATCTTTTTATGACCTGTTGGCGAGATGGATGTCTTCTCTGGAAAAATTCAGTTCCTCTGCCCATTTTTTTTAAAACTGAATTTTTGTTTCATTGTTATTGAGTTGTACGAATTGTTTACATATTTTGGATATTTTTTGGCTTGTTTTTATTTTTTTAAGTTTTAATTTTAATTCTACTTAGTTATCATACAGTGTATTTTTAGTTTCAGGTGTGTAATATAGTAATTCAACAATTCCATATATCACCTGGTGCTCATCATGACAAGTTCACTCCTTTATCTCCATCACCTATTTAACCCATCCCTCCACCCCCAGCCCCTCTGGTAACCATCAGTTTGTTCTATATAATTAAGAGTGTGTTTCTTGGTTTGTCTTGCTCTCTCTTTTTTTCCCTTTGCTCTTTTGTGTTGTTTCTTAAATTCCACATACAAGTGAAATTATATGGTATTTGTCTTTCTCTGACTGACCTATTTCCTTAGCATTATACTCTCTAGCTCCATCCATGTCATTACAAATGGCAAGATTTCATTCTTTTTAATGGCTGAGTAATATTCCGTTCTATATGTATACCATCTCTTCTTTATCCATTCATCTATGAATGGACACTTAGGCTGCTTCCATAGCTTGGCTATTGTAAATAATGTTGCTGTAAACATAAGGGTTTGTGCATTCTTTTGAATTAGTGTTTTTGTATTCTTTGGGCAAATACCCAGTAGTGTGATTGCTGGATCATGGGGTAGTTCTATTTTTAACTTTTTGAGGAACCTCCATATTGTTTTCCACAGTGGCTGCACCGGTTTGCATTCCCACCAACAGTGCATGAGCGTTCCTTTTTCTAGATATCCTTGCCAACACCTGTTGTTTCTTGTGCTGTTGATTTTAGTCATTCTGACAGGTATGAGGTGATATCTCCTTGTAGTTTTGACTTGTATTTCCCTCATGGCAAGTGATGATGAGATCTTTTCATGTGCCTGTTAGCCATCTGGATGTCTTCTTTGGAGAAATGGCTGTCCATGTCTTCTGCCCATTTTTAAATTGGATTATTTATTTTTGGGGTGTTGAGTTTTATAAGTTCTTTACATATTTTGGATACTAATCCTTTACTGGATATGTTATTTGCAAATATCTTCTCCCATTCCATATGTTGTCTTTTGGTTTTGTAAATTGTTTCCTTCACTGTGCAGAAGTTTTTTATTTTGATGTTGCAGCGTGGTTTAGTATTCACAAATCAATCAACATGATACATCACATCAATAAGAGAAAGGATAAGAACCATATGATCATTTCAATAGATGTAGAAAAATCATTTGACAAAGTACAAACATCCATTCATGATAAAAACCCTCAACAAAGTAGGTTTAGAGGGAACATGCCTCAACATAATAAAAGCCATATATGATGTTTTTGTGAATGAATAGGATAGTTTTCTTTATTTCTTTTTCAAATATTTCATTGTTAGCATATAAAAACACAACAGATTTCAGTATATTGATCTTATATCCTGCAACTTTACTGAATTTGTCAATTAATTCCAACAGTGTCCTTAGGATTTTCTCTATATAAGATCATATCATCTGCAAATAATGACAATTTTACTTCTGATTTGGATGTCTTTTATTTCTTTATTTTGCCTGCTTGCTCTATCTAGGACTTGTAGTACTATGTTGAATAAGGGTCAGAGTGGCCATCTGTTGGTTCACAACCTCCTCAGGAGCTTCCCAGTATAATCTGAAACTGGGCCCTGTATGTGGATGGCAGGGAGAGACTAAAGGAAGAGGTAGACCATTCTAGATTGATAGGTTGCAGGTTTAAGAAGCAAGAGAACTTACACACAGGGCTTGTCTTATGTAGGTTCAAGATGAGTGGATCTCCGCATCTGCCCACCAGGTTTCAAAAGTTTATATAGAGGCCTTACCTGGGTTTAGTCACATATACCAGTCTCCATACCATATCATTATCTCAAGGCTGTGTCCTTGGGGAAGCTTCTGGGAGGTGGGAAGGGAAGTGGAATGCACACTCCAAGGATAAGGGAGCCTTCAATTGCCTGGGTCTAGTTCATGGGTCAACAAGAAGTCATGTTTTCTTGGTGACCTTCCTCAAAACTCAACCCCTTGTGCCTGGCTCTTAAAATCTCACATGCCTCCCCTCTCTTACAGTGTGCCCTGAGCCGCATATGGAGGCAGCTCCTTTGGCTGCTATCTGGCGCATTAGAGGCAGATGCCACAGCAACAGTACAAGCACATGGAGAGAAAGCACATGTTAAGAAAATGATTCCCCAAATTAGTGACAACTTTTTCTACAAAGAGCCCCATAATCTGAACCACTGATTTATTGAGTCCTTATGCTCAGATCACTCAGAGCATTAGCTTGTATCCTCATGTGATTTCCTAAAGATGACTCATTAACAGACTCATCAGTTATGAACATATGACCTTCTGTTTGGGTAATGACATAGGTGACTTCTTGCAAAGCAGTAATAATGTTCAAGGCTATCTTATTTTGGAAGACAGCTTTTCTTAGTAGAGACATTTCAGTGTTCAGTGAGGACAGGTTTTCTTGGGTGTCACTTAAGCTTGCTGGGTAAGTTTTTTAAGGGTTTCCACATGTGCTGTAATAAGCTCTAAGCAGATGGAGGAAAAAGACAGCAGTCAAATGATCCTACTGGTGGAAAACAGAAGGGTTCCCTCTTTCTCTTTCTTCAGTCTCTGTGGGAAGTGTTTTGATGATCTCTTGGGTTGTTTACATTTCAAAGACAAGATAAGACTTTACAACCTCAAGGGATAGAGAAAGAACGCAAATTTTCTGCTAGGAGTTTTTTTTTGCGTGATTGCTATTTAAAATTTTCCTTTGTGTTAGGGATTCGATGGCATGAGACATTCTATACTTTTCCCCATCAATCACCACAATATCCTCTCCTCCTCTTCACCCTCTTCACTTTTCCAGGGATTCCACCTCTTAGTGTTTTAATTAAGCTTTGCCTCAAGAGCTCAGATCTTAACCCAGCAGCTTGCACCCTCCTGGCTTTGCAAAAGAACACGCTAAGGTCTCCAACTGATTATCCTGTCTTCCCAAGTTATCCCCCAACCCCAAAGCCAGCAGAATAGTGGATAACCACATGTCCTTATCTAATATCAGCTCTTCTTCCAACTTTCTAACTCAATCTTCAGTCTCTAGTTGGGCTGGTGTCCAGCTGAACTATGCAAAGTAGAAGCCAGCCTACTGCAGCAACCATTTGTTTTTCTTTTCTGCCATGTGCAACTGTGCACAGTTCCTCAAACAAAGGCATTAAAGCAGCCAGCATTTTTGGGGCATCCCCACACTCATGTGGCAGTCCATAAGCATCTGACATATGGGCCGCCTCTCCATTCATAGACATTGATGGCCAATTCAGGATTTCCCCTGCAGATGCCTCATTCTCAACGACCATTTCTCTCCTGCCTGGTTCACCAGTTATTGGTTCACAACTTCAGATGCTTCCCAGGTGTAATCTGAAACTGGCCCCCAAACACAGAGAGGCCAAAGAGAGACCAAAGAAAGAGGCAGACTACTCCAGATTGGTAGGTGACAAGTTTAATAAGCAAGGGAACTTAAATGAGACGTTGTCTTGGATGGCTGCAAAATGAGATGATCTCTGCACCTGCCCAGCGAGCCTTAAAAATTTATATAGAGGTCTTAACTGGGTTCAGTCACATCTGGTTCAGATGGTCTCAGTACCACATCACTATCTCAAAGCTATATATTTGATGTAGCTTCTGGGAGTAGAGATATCAAGTGGAATGCACATTGTAAGAACAGGAAAGGGAGGTGGTTAGGAGCCTCTAGTTGCCTGGATCCAGTCCACAGGTCATTTGGTGGTCAAGTCCTATTGATGACCTCTCTCAACAGCACCTATGTGTTCTTCCCGGTCTTCAAGAAAAACTTTTAACCATTTACCGTTGATTATGATGTTAGCTGTGAGTTTGTCATATATGGCCTTTATTATGTTGAGGTATTTTTTTTTAGGGTTTTCATCATGAAAAGATGTATTTTTGTCAAATCCTTTTTCTACATCATCAAAATGTAAATATTATTTTTCTCACAATCTATTAATGTGGTGCATCATATTTATTGATTTGTGTATGTTGAACTATCCTTGCATCCTAGGGATAAATCCCATTTGATCATAGTGTATAATCCTTTTAATGTGTTGTTAAATCTGGTTTGCTAATATTTTGTTGAGAATTTTTGCATCTATATTCATCAAGGATATTGGTCTATAGTTTTCTTGTAGTTTCTTTTTTTATTAAAAAAATTTTTTTGAGTGAGAGCGTGAGTGAGTAGGGGAGGGGCGGAGGGAGAGAAAGAGAATCCCAAGCAGGAGTCATGCTCTGCATGGAGCCAAACACAGAGCTTGATCTCATGACCTGAGCTGAAATCAAGTGTTGGATGCTTAACTGACTGAGTCACCCAGGTGCCCTTGCAATGTTCTTATCTATCTTTGGTATCAGGATAATGTTGACCACATAAAAGAATTTTGAAAGTGTTCCCTCCTCTTCAATTTTTTGGAAAAGTTTGAGAAGGATTGGTATTAATTCTTCTTTAAATGTTTGGTACAATTCACCAGTGAATCTATCCAGTCCTGAGCTTTTCTGTTTTGGAAGGTTTGGGATTACATATTTAATCTCTTTACTTGTTGTTGGTCTGTCCAGATTTTCTATTTCTTTCTGATTCAGTCTTGGTGTGTTTATGTTTTTAGGAATTTACCTATTTCTTCTAGAGTATCTTGTCTGTTGGCATATAATTGTTTATAGTTATTTCTTATGATTCTATGTATTTTCTGTGTGTCTTATGCCACTACAATGCTGACATCATTCTCAACAACTGTCCTTAGGTTCATCAGAGAACTAAGGTCACAGGGCAAACTGTTGCCCCTAAAATTGGAGAAACAAGTGACTACAGAGAATTATAGCTTACCAGGAGCAGAAGGCTAGGAACAGAGACTAATTATTGGATCTAGTATTGGAATAAGGAAACTTAAACTTTAATTGGCAAATTGCTGGAGGCTCAGTGTTCATAAGCTTGATAATTAAAAATTAAGAGGGGCCCAATCCTACTTAAGGGGCTTCACACTTTCGTGAGCCTACTCCCAGGAGCCCCACCAGGTGTTCAGAGTGGAAATCAGAGAAAAACTCCCTCTTGTCTTCTTGTCTTCCAAAGGGGAGGGGAGAAGTAGCCATTTTGAAATATGCACAGAGCCAGAGCATTCTATCCTTCCTAACAAAAGCCTGCCCTCAAGGGATACTATTTTGCTAGAGCCTAACCACCTTGGGATTTACCAGAGTCTAACAGACCTGAAGCATGGGAAATACCCAACTGCAGCCCCCCAAAGCTCCCCTGTCTTACCTAAGGGTACGGGAGTGTGGTGGTTGCCTGAGAAGCACCTTGTGAAAGTCATAGCCTAGGGCACAGGCTCATTAAAAACTGAGATCTAATCAACTAGTTCTGAGAACACTCCCCCTCCCTCCACAGCAGCATGGCTCCTGCACAATAACAGATTACAACTGAAAGGACCACAAGCCTCAGAGCTTATTGAAGAAGTCTCTAGGAAAACCCAGAGATAACAGAGGAGAAGAAAAGCAAGGACACAGGGGAAATTTTAGCTTCTAACACCTACAGCTGCAGCAAAGAGTAAACACAGATAAACTCCTAGCCAGATAAACAAAACTTCACACCAAAAGCATATTTACTTCAGTCCTTTTACCTAGTACATCATGTCCATCTTTCAACAAAAAATTACAAGGCATGCTAAAAAGGAAAAACCACAGCTTGAAGAACCAGAACAAGCATCAGAACCAGACTCAGATATGGCAGAAATCTTGGAATTATTAGACCAGGAATTTAAAACAACTATTATTAATATGCTAAGGGCTGTGATAGAAAAAATGGACAAAATGTAAGAACAGATGGGTAATGTAAGCAGAGAGATGGAAACTTGAAGAAAGAATCAAAAAGAAATGCTAGAATCAAAAACACTGTAACAGAAATGAAGAATGCCTTTGATGGGCTCATCAGTGGCCTGGACATGCCAAGAAAAGAATGGGTTTGAAGATGTGTCAATAGAAACATTCCAAATTGAAAAGCAAAGTGAAAAAAAAAAAAGAATGAAAGAAACAGAAGAAAATATCCTAGAACTGTGGGACAATTTTGAAAAGTATAACATGCATATAATGGGAATACCAGAAAAAAGAAGAAAATAACAGAAATATTTGAAGGAATAAGGGCTGAGAATTTTACAAAAATAATGATAAACATCAAACCACAGATCTAGGAAGCTCGGCGAACTATAAGCAGAAAAATTCAAAAACAACAACAACAAAAAATACTTAGGAATTCAACTGCAGAAAGAGCAAAAGAAAAAGAGAAAATCTTGAGAGAAGCCAGAGGGGAGAAAACAACTTATCTGTACAAGGACAAGGTTAAAAATTATTTCAGACTTATCTTCAGAAACTATGCAAGAGACCAAAACAGCAAAAAAGTAAATACCCATGAACCTGCAATTTTGTATCTAGCAAAATCTTCAAAAATGAAGGAGAAATAGACTTTCTAGACAACAAAAAAATGTGTCACTGATAGATCTGTCAAGAAATGTGAAAAGAAGCCTTTTATAGAGAAAGAAAATTATATACATCAGACACTTGGATCTACATAAAGAAAGAATCAGTGTTAGAGAAGGAATAAATGAATGGACTTTTTGGTTCCCTCTCCTGAGGCACTGGCACCATGTCTAGAACCTGGACCCCCACCTATGCTGAATAATACAGAGCACAATGGATTGTTATTTTAAAAAAGAAATAGAAGATTTGGCGCGTGCCGGCCGCTGTCTAGGAAGCCTGGAAATGAGACTGCCGTTGGAAGGGAAGAACAAACGGAAGAAAAAGGGAGGTGCGGAGGAAAGAGACGACCCAGACGACAGCGTTCGCGGGAATCTGACAGGAGACTATGTGGTTGGACAAGTCGCCAGCAGTTTGTTCCAGGGCAAGCGGCCCTCCAGAGACAGCACAGCTCGGCTGGCGTCCCTCTTCAGCTCTTTAGAGCCGCAGCCTCAACCCGTGTATGTGCCTGTGCCGAAAGAGACCACCAAAAAAAGGAAACGGGATGAGGAGGAAGAAAGTACATCCCAAATTCAGAGACCACTCTTGCAAGAACCTTTAAAAAAAACGAAAGCGAAGAAGAAACTTTCTGATGCAGACAAAAAGTTGGCACACAGGGAAAACGCTCTAGCAAGTGCTGATTTAGAAGAAGAAATTCATCAAAAACAGGAACAAAAAAGGAGTAATTCTCAATCTGGTATTAAAGTAGCAGATAAAAAAGTACCTGATGATGGAGATCACACAGTTGTAAATCAAAGAAAGAAAATTGAAATCAACCAAGAAGAGGAGAGATTAAAGAACGAGAGAACTGTGTTTGTTGGGAATTTGCCTGTCACATGTAACAAGAAGAAGCTGAAGTCATTTTTCAGAGAGTATGGACAAATAGAATCTGTACCATTTCGTTCTCTGATTCCAGCAGAGGGAACTTTGTCCAAAAAGTTGGCAGCAATAAAACGTAAAATTCATCCTGATCAGAAAAATATTAATGCTTATGTTGTGTTTAAGGATGAGAGCGCTGCTACAAAAGCATTGAAAAGAAATGGTGCCCAAATTGCAGATGGATTTCGTATTAGAGTTGATCTTGCATCTGAGACTTCATCTAGGGACAAGAGATCAGTATTTGTGGGGAATCTCCCGTACAAAGTTGAAGAATCTGTGGTTGAGGAGCACTTTTTGGACTGTGGGAGTATTGTAGCAGTAAGGATTGTGAGAGACCGAGCTACTGGAATCGGCAGAGGGTTTGGCTATGTGCTCTTTGAGAATACAGATGCTGTTCATCTTGCTCTGAAATTAAATAATTCTGAACTGATGGGAAGAAAACTCAGAGTCATGCGTTCTGTTAATAAAGAAAAATTAAAACCAAACTCAAATCCCAGTTTGAAGAATGTCAGTAAACCTAAGCAGGACTTAATTTTGCTTCAAAAAATGTAGGACCTTCTAAAAGTTTGTTTATTGGAGAAAAAGCTGTTATCATTAAGAAGAAAAAGAAAGGACAAAAGAAAATTGGACAAGCTAAGAAACAGAAAAAACAGAAGTAACCACCCGAAGATTATTTCGTTCCCACTGAGTACTGGTAATAAAAATATGGTAAACCCACAAAAAAAAAAAAAAAGAAATAGAAGATTTGCTTTTTCAGTCCACAGCTACAAGCTCTATATTTAAAGATATCAAAATGGACGTAGTGAGTTCTCTGTTTCATGGGAGAGAAGAATCTCCTCCAAATATTCTCAACAAAACTGCAACTAAGAAATGAAAATATGATGGTAGTGATCTCCCTCTCAGCCGTATATTAATGTATTGCATGTACTATGCCATATTAATGAAGCTGCATATTAATATTAATAATGTATTTATTGTGTATTATGCTACAGAACATTTTTTATAGCATTGTGATGCCATTATATTGTGGTTCCATTTTGAGACCAATTTTTCAGTTTTTTTAGGAAAAGAAATTGAATTATTTAAATATAGACATAAGCTCTTTAAAAAACAAGAATGGTTAGCTTTTCAAATTAGAAATGAAAAGGTCACTGAAGCATCCTACAGGTTTTAATTTCTAATAAAGTAAATATTGATGGGTATTACCCACAAAAACAAAAAAATCACTGGGGTCCCCATCCCCTTTTTTGAAAGAGTATAGTGTTCTTGAAACCAAGAGGTGAGGAAACCGCTGTGGATTATTCCCAGCTGTGACTGGTTCATTTTTTTGCTATGATCTCATAAGCAACAACTATTAGAGAATTCCAACCACCTGTTCAAGTACCTGGTTGGCCTAGGTTTTTTGTCCTTTTAACCTACAAAGCTCATTTTGGTGACCTGAGGAATCTGGACCACAGTTAGCTTTATCCCTCTTTGACTTTTGTCCATTTTATTTTTCTCTACTCTTGTTTTTCCTTTTCTGATTTTTTTCTCATTCTTTTTTTCTTTTCTTTTTATTTTTGTTTACTTTTTCTTTTTATTCTAATTTTTCTTTATTTTTGTTTTTTACTTTTTTATTCTTTGATTTTTATTTTTCTTACCTTTTTATCTTTCTCATCTCATTTTTTTCATTTTTTTCTTTATTATTTTGATTTTTTATATAGTTGGTTAGTATTTTGGTATTGCTATGTAGTTAGTATTGTTAGTATTCTTAATGTAGTTATCAGGTCACCATGCTGCAAGGCCTCTTGGCCACCTCTGCTGAAAAGGAAACCTATATTGACAACTATTGTCTCCTCTAGACCATCAGCCAGATCAGCTGTACTGAGATGAGGTTGATCTGGAGCATCCTGCCTGGAACAGGTGTCCATGAAGGTCATTAATAAGATCAGCAGAGGTCCTCCAGTGACTTTTCCTTGAAGTCCAGAGCACAATGGCCTTGAATCACCCCAATATCGTGAAACTATTTGAGGTGATTGATACCCAGGAAAGACTCCAGCTGGTCATGAAATATGCTAGTGAAGGAGAGATGGTTGATTACCCACTGTACCACAGCCACATGAAAGAAAGAGGCTTATAACAAATTCCTCCAGATAGTGTCTGCTGTGCATTGCTGCCACCAGGAGGGCATTGGCCACAGGCATCAAAGCCAGAGAACCTGCTTTTGGATGCTGACCTTAATGTCAAGGTCATGGACTTCGGCTTTGGCAACAAGTTTACCTGTGGTAACAAGGAAGATACCGTCTGTGGCAGTTCCCCTGATGCTTCCCCAGAGCTCTTTTGATGGCCCCACAGTGCGTATGTGGAGAGGTGTCATTTTCTATACAATGGTCACTGGGTCCCTGCCTTTTAATGGACAGAACTTCGGAGAGCTGTGGCAATGGATACTGAGAGAAATATGCCACATTCCCATTTACATGTTTGTGGAGTGTGAAAAATATGTTTAAGAAATTCTTATCTTTAACCCCAGTGACAGAGGCATGTTAGAGGAAATCATGAGGGACCCATGGATAAACATTGGTCATGAATAGGGACTGAGCCATTCTCTGACTATAAGGACACCCCACAGACTGAGTCAATGCTGTCCATGGACTACAAATAGGAAGAAATCCAGGACTCACTGATGGGCCTGAAGTATGACAAAATGATGACGACCTGTCACCTCCTGGGCTATAAGACACACCAGCTTGAGGGCTACACCATCACCATGAAGCCCTTGCTTCAGCTGATCCCACCAACAGCTGAGTCCCTCCTCCTCCTGTGAGGTAGAGCCTAAGATCTCTATTACCTCAAGGCCCCGGAGTTTCAGGAACCTGCTATTCCCATTTTGACTTTGTTCTCTAACACAGAAAATAAGTGCCATGAGGACTGGGAGTCAGGTGGAAGGCCAGCAGAACAGCCTCTGTGCCTGTCAGTCCCCTACCTGGCCTGGAGACCACCACCTGCTGCCCAGCCTCCCAGGTGGCCCCTCCTGTGACCTCATCCTCCACCCACAACACCGGCAGCAGTGGGAGAGCCCCCCAGAAAGAACCAACTGTCCCCAAAAGGAAACTCCCTCCACACCCGGCAGCATGGTCAGGACCCGCAGAATTTTCCTGAAGGTATGACCCCAGCCTCTCCCTCTGGCAAGAGCCAGGGCCAGCAGGGGGCCACTGGGAGTTTCCTTACCTTCATAGACAACTGTTTTTCAGGTCATCTGGAAGGACCCAGCCTGCCGCTCAAGACAGAGTGGAGCCCATCAAACATCCCGTGGTGGATGACAGAGGTGATAAAGAATGTCAGGTCAGGCTGTGCTCCCTGCACTTTACATGGAACACGAAGATCCTGAGCTCTATGGGGCCCAAAGATGAGGTGCAGGACATGGCCAGGTGCTGGACACATACAGCTACGGGTATAGGCTGTGCAATGTGTACGTGCTGCTGTGTGTGGGATCAGGAATGTTTTGTGGATGAGGCTGATTGGAGCTAAGGACTGAAGGATAGTTTCACCAGATACTGTAGTCTTACCCATTGTATTTCAGGTACTGATATGGAATGAGACTGTAATGACCAAAACAAATACAAGGGTTTACAGTCTGGAGCAAACATTCATCAAATAATCACATAAATAAATATAAATTTACATGGAAAGCTACCCAAATAACCTATAAGAAAATGGTGAGGTAAATTATAACCAGTTCTTTTAATTTAATGTTATGCAGTCATTGAAATTTATAGTTAAAGAATTGTATGATGATTTCAATAACACTGGGTGCATAAAAAGTAGGGTATAGTCCCTCCTTTATAAAAACAAATGGAAGTTTCCCTGTGCATAGGAAAGTTGATTATATAGCACATTGAACAATGGTTATCCCTGCTGGTGAGATTGTGGAGCATAGAGCATGTTCTCATGTACTGGTTTTGCCAGCTAGCAAGTAGATTTGTTTTTCAACTGTTGAATTTATAATTAGATGCTTTACGTGCTTCAAATGAAGAACTAACATTTTAATGTATTCTTCCTCTTTTAGTTGTTTCTGATTTTAATGAAGGAAGCTAAATGTCCCTGAGGGCTCTTGTTGAGTGGGAGAATGGTTCTTGTGGAAGCCCTCATCCAGTGGGGCTCCTGGAGATGTGACACCCAGGCACCGAGTCCCTCTCCATGCTGCTCCAGCAGAGACTCCTCTTCCTCTGTCTGCTGTGGGTCTTGGTTTGTTTTGGGTTTTGTCTATATTGGAAGATAAAAACTTGTGTCCAGATGGAAAGTTCCGGAAATGCTTCTAGGGATGATGATGGGAGTTTGATTTCCAAGTCAGTATTCCTGGGCATTTGATTTAATCCCTTTGTTATAAATCAGTATTTGGATTGTTCTGGATTAGTTCCATCATTCACAGTGATAACTGCCATCTTCTACCATCCTCACCATACATGATTGTTTAGTTTGAGAGCTTTTCTCTTGGAAGTCACTGATGTGTTATTACTTTTGTTGGCTTTAAAAAGCAATAATTCTGAAAAAAAAATTCTGTTTCCAAATTTTTCATTTTGTTCTTTTGGGACTTTTAAACAGCTGGACATTTTCAAGCTGAAAATTAAAAGTATTTATTATGAAGGAACGGCTAGTATACCCATAGGGATAGCGTAGGGCATATAATTTGTTATAAGGTGTGAAAATTCTAGAGGCTGTTCCTCTGATCTGTAATATTCCCCCTACCCCAAGGAAGTTTTTCTTTACATTCTATAACTGATTATAAACACTCAGTGATGGGGAGATAGGGCAAGATGGAAAAGAGTAGGGGACCTCGGTTCATCTGGCCCCTTGAATTTAGCTAGGTAACTATCAAATCCTTCTGAACACCCATGAATTCAACCTGAGATGTAAGAAAAGAATTGCTGTCCTTCAGGGAACAAAAGCCACCTAGTACAACTAGAAGCAGCTCACACTGAGCCTGGCCTCCTGACAAGGGGTGGTGCAACCCTGAACAGACAAAGTCACCTGAAAATCAGCACAGCAAACCCCTCCCCCATGGGACCAGCTGGAACATCAGGGGAATACCAAGTTTCCAGAGCATACAGGACCGTAAAACTTCAGCAGTAGGGGAAAATAGTATATAGAAGTTGAGGTTTTTTTCCTCACAATTCATTCATCTTTCAGTTTAAAATTTTCCTTTTCTTTTTTTTCTTTTCACTAGTTTCTTACTTTATCAACTCTTTGTTTTAAGTCTTTTTTTAACTTTCATTTTTTACATTTATATTTAATAGATATATTCTTCATTTTTAGCTTCCTTTCATTGTATTCAATTTTATTTTTGTGTGTATATAAGTTTTGCTTTCTTTATAATTTTGGGATTTAGTGTCTTCTAACACACAGACCAAAATACACTCATGACCTAGTGGATCATCCTGTTTTGTCCACCTGGGCGACTATATTCTCTCCCCTTGCCTTTCTCTTTTTTTCCCCCTTTTTCTTTTTCTCTTCTTTTTGGTTCCTAACCTCTTCAGATTTGTCTAGTGTGTATTTCACTTGGGTTGTGGTTGATATTATTGATTTTATTCTCTTGTTCATCCATTTTTCTCTGGACAAAATGACTAGAAGGAGGAATTCATAACAAAAGAAAGAACCAGAGGTAATATTTTCTGCCACAGATCTAATCAATATGGATATAAGTAAAATGTCAGAGCTGGAATTCAGGATAACAATTATAAAGTTACTAGCTGGGCTTGAAAAAAGCATAAAAGACACTAGAGAATCTCTTAGTGCAGAAATAAAATCTAATCAGGCCAAAATTAAAAATGCTTTAACTGAGATGCATTCTAAATTGGATGCTCTACACCCTAGGGTAAAGGAGGCAGAAGAGAGAGTAAGTGACTTGGAGACAAATTGATGGAAAGGAAGGAAGCTGAGGAAAAGAGAGAAAAACAACTAATGGATTATAAGGGGAGGCTTTGAGAAATCAGCGATACCACAAAATGAAACAATATTAGAATTATTTGGGTTCCCAAGGAAGGAGAAAGAGAGAGGGACAGAAGGTATATTTGAGCAAATCATAGCTGAGAACTTTCTTAATCTGGGAAGGAAACAGCAAGTCCAAGAGATAGAGAGGACCCGTCCCAAAATCAATAAAAATAGATCAATACCCAAACATACACAGGGTATCAGATTGGATAAAAAAAAAAAAAAACCATCCATATGCTGTCTACAGGAGGCTCATTTTAGACCTAAAGACACCTCCAGATTGAAAGTGAAGGGGTGGAGAGTTATTTATCAGGCTAATGGACCTCAAAAGAAACCTAGTATAGCAATCCTCATATCAGACACATTAGATTTTATTTTTTTTAAAGATTTTATTTATTTGACAGAGAGAGAGATAGTGAGAGCAGGAACACAAGCCAGGGGAGCAGGAGAGGGAGAAGCAGGCTTCCCGCCAAGCAGGGAGCCCGATGCGGGGCTGGATCCCAGGACCCTGGGATCATGACTTGAGCTGAAGGCAGAAGCTTAAAGACTGAGCCACCCAGGTGTCCCCCAAATTAGATTTTAAACCAAAGGCTGTAGTAAGGGATGAAGAGGGACACTATATCATACTTAAAGGGTCTTTCCAACAAGAAGATCTAACAATTATAAATGTTTATGCTAAGATACAGCCAATTACATAAACCAGTTAATAACCAAATTAAAGAAACACGTTGATAATAATACAATAATAGTGGGGGACTTCAACACACCACTCATAGCAGTAGACAGATCATCTAAGCAGAAGATCAACAAGGAAACAAGGGTTTTGAATGACACACTGGACCAGATGGACTTCAGAGATACATACAGAGTACTCCATCCTAAAGCAACAGAATACACATTCTTCTCACATAGTACTAGAAGTCCTCGCCTCAGCAATCAGAAAACAAAAAGAAATAAAGGTATTCAAATTGGCAAAGAAGTCAAACTCTCACTCCTCACAGATGACATGATACTTTATGGAACATTCTTCAGAATAGGTCACATGCTAGGTCACAAGTCAGGTCTCAACCAATACCAAAAGATTGGGATTATTCTCTGCATATTTTCAGGCCACAATGCTTTGAAATTTGAACTCAATCACAAGAGGAAATTTGGTAGGAATTCAAAAAATGGATGTGAAAGAGTATCGTACTAAAGAATGAACGCGTCAGCTAGGAAATTAAAGAAGAATTTTTAAAAATTCATGGAAACAAATGAAAATGAAAACACAACTGTTCAAAACCTTTGGGTTACAGCAAAGGCGGTCGGTCCTAAGACGGAAGTATGTAGCAATACAAGCCTCTTAAAAAATTAGAAAATTCTCAAATACACAAGTTAACCTTACACCTAAAGGAGCTGGAGAAAGAACAGTAAATAAAGCCTAAACCAAGCAGAAGAAGAAAAATAATAATGATTAGAGCAGAAATCAATGAAATAGAAACCAGAAGAACCGTAGAACAGATCCATGAAAGTAGAAGCTGTTTCTTTGAAAGAATAAGATTAATCAACCCCTAGCCAGACTGATCAAAAAGAAAAGAGAAAGGACCCAAATTAATAAAGTCATGAATGAAAGAGGAGAGATCACGACCAACATCAAGGAAACACAAATAGTTTTAAGAACATATTATAAGCAACTATATGCCAACAAATTAGGCAATCTGGAAGGAATGGATCCATTCCTAGAAATCTATAAACTATCAAAACTGAAACAGGAAAAAATAGAAAACCTGAACAGACCCATAACCAGAAAGGAAATTGAAGCAGTAATAAAAAACTTCCCAACAACAGTCCAGGGCCAGATAGCTTTCCAGGGGAATTCTACCAAACATTTAAAGAAGAACTTTTTCTGAAGCTGTTTCAAAAAATAGAAAGGGAAGGAAAACTTCCAAATTCTTTCTGTGAGGCCAGCATTACCTTGACCCCAAAACCAGACAAAGACCCCATCAAAAAGAATTACAGAGTAATATCCCTGATGAACATGGATGCCTAAATACTCACCAAGATACTAGCCAATAGGATTCAACAGTATATTAAAAGGATTATTCACCACAACCAAGTGGGATTTATACCTGAGCTGCAAGCATGATTCAACATTCACAAATCAATCAATGTGATACATCACATTAATAAAAGAAAGGACAAGAATGATCCTATCAAGTGATGCAGAAAAAGCATTTGACAAAATACAGCATCCTTTCTTAATTAAAACTCTCCACAGTGTAGGGATAGAGAGAACATACCTCAATGTCATAAAGCCATCTACAAAAAATCTGCAGCGAATATCATTCTCAATGGGGAAAAAACTGACAGCTTTTCTCCTAAGGTCAGGAACACAACAGGATGCCCACTCTCACTACTGTTGTTCAACATAGTACTAGAAGTCCTAGCCTCAGCAATCAGAGAACAAAAAGAAATCAAAGGAATTCAAATTTGCCAAGAAGAAGTCAAACTCTCACTCTTATCAGATGACATGATACTTTATGTGGAAAACCCAAAAGACTCCACCCCAAAATTGCTAGAACTCATATAGGAATTCAGCAACGTGGCAGGATATAAAATCAATGCACAGAAGTCAGTTGCATTTCTATACACTAACAATGAGACAGAAGAAAGAGAAATTAAGGAATAAATCCCATTTACAATTGCACCAAAAATCATCAGATACCTAGGAATAAACCTAACCAAAGAGGTAAAGGATCTGTACTCCAAAAACTACAGAGCATTTATGAAAGAAATTAAGGAAGACAGAAAGAAATGGAAAAACATTCCATGCTCATGAATTAGAAGAATAAATATTGTTAAAATGTCTATGCTACCCGGAGCAATCTACACATTCAAAGCAATCCCTATCAAAATATCATCAACTTTTTTCACAGAACTGGAACAAATAATCTTAAAATTTGTATGGAAACAGAAAAGACCCCAAATAGCCAAAGGACTATTGAAAAAGAAAACCAAAGCTGGCGGCATCACAATGCTGGACTTCAATCTATATTACAAAGCTGTAATCATCAAGTAATGGTACTGGCACAAAGACAGACACATAGATCAATGGAACAGAATAGAGAGCCCAGAAATGGACCCTCAACTCTATGGTCAAATAATCTTCGACAAAGCAGGAAAGAATATCCAATGGAAAAAAAACAGTCTTCAATAAATGGTGCTGGGAAAATTGGATGGCCACATGTAGAAGAATGAAAATGGACCATTTTCTTAGCCATACACAAAGATAAACTCAAAATGGATGAAAGACCTAAATGTGAGATAGGAATCCATCAAAATCCTTGAGGAGAACACAGGCAGCAACCTCTTCAACCTCAGCCACAGCAACTTCTTGTTAGACACGTCTCCAAAGGCAAGGGAAACAAAAGCAAAAATGAACTAATGGGACTTCATGAAGACCAAAAGCTTCTGCACAGAAAAGGAAACAGTCAACAAAACTAAAAGGCAACTTATGGAATGGGAGAAGATATTTTAAAATGACATATCAGATAAAGGGCTAGTATCCAAGATCTATAAAGAACTTATTAAACTCAACATCCAAAACACAAATAATCCAGTCAAGAAATGTGCAGAAGACATGACCAGACATTTCTCCAAAGAAGACATACAAATGGCCAACAGACACATGAAAAAAATGTCCCACATCATTTGGTATCAAGGAAATACAAATCAAAACCACAATGAGATACCACCTTACACCAGTTAGAATGGCTAAAATTAACAAGTCAGGAAACAACAAATGTTGGCAAGGATGCAGAGAAAAGGGAACCCTCTTACACTGTTGGTGGGAATGCAAGCTGGTACAGCCACTCTGGAAAATAGTATGGAGTTTCCTTAATAAGTTAAAAATAAAGCTACCCTATGACCCATCAATATTTACCCCAAAGGTACAAATGTAGTGAACCGAAGGGGCACCTGCACCCCAATGGTCATAACAGCAATGTCCATAATAGCCAGACTGTGGAAAGAGCTGAGATGTCCTTCAGCAAATGAATGGATAAAGAAAATATGGTATATATATATATATATATATATGGAATATAACTCAACCGCCAGAAAGGATGAATACTTACCATTTGCATAGATATGGATGGAATTGGAGGGTATTATGCTGATTGAGATAAGTCAATCAGAGAAAGACAATTATATGGCTTCACTCATGTAGAATATAGGAAATAGCACAGAGGATCATAGGGGAAGGGAGGGAAAACTGAATGGGAGGGGAGGGAGAAAAACCATGAGAGACTCTTAACAATAGGAAACAAACTGAGGGTTACTGGAGGGGAGTCGGGTGAGGGAATGGGGTAACTGGGTGATGGGCATTAAAGAGGGCACGTGATGTGATGAGCACTGGCTGTTACATGCAACTGATAAACTGTTGAACACTACAAATGAGACTAATGATGTATTATACATTGGTTAATTGAATTTAAATTAAAAAAAGCAAACACCCAGTGGTTCGTTTAAAGTGACATAGTTCTGATGGACAGGATGATATTGTACACACCCTGTCTTTTGTGCCACCTAGGACTTATCCTGCTTTGCACAATAGATACCACGGGCTGACCTTATGAAGACAGGGTTATTTTTTCATTACAATTTGAGAGATGTTGGAAAGACCTTCTACTGCTTTCCTTACACCCCAAATTACACAAGTAGTGAGTTAGGCTTTTAAGTCTTGAAGACTTTCCATCATGAGTTTCTGTTGAAATATGAACATCTAGGATGGAGAGCAGTGATCATCCAGAGTCTTACCAGGGTTTCCTGCCAGCCACCTGGAGGCCAGAGGAGAATGGCCAGGGTAGTAAAGGGCTCCTTACTGCTGGGCTGTAGGGAAGAGCTGGAGGAAACTGGCTTTGCCAAGGTTTAGCACGGCTGATCAGGGTTCTGCAGTGATAGCGTACCGGGCTGTAAAATTATTCAGAGAAGAGTGAAGATAATGCAAACACATTATGCCTGCTTAAAACTGGTTGGCAATTTACTTCTGGGATTTATTCTCTATACCAGGGTATTTATAATTGATTCCACTTTCTCTTCCCTTACCTGCCAATCACTACTCTTTTTAGTAATAATTGCAGAGAAGAGACTATGATTTTCTACCAAGGTGCTTGCTATAATTTAATTCTACTATAATGTGAAAATGTGGCCCCTCTTACCTCTTAACTATCACCTTTTCCCTTTCTCAGCTCTTGTTTGGCGACTTGCACGTGTTTTGAACATACTGGTGAAGGAGCAGTTGAGCCGTTTTGAGCCTTTCCTCTGCCTTCCCGGCTTGGCTCGCAGCCCCTGAGCTGCAGTCCTGCTTCCGGGAAGACGTGTTCAGTTGAAGGGGCGTCACACTGGCTTTCCACTGAGAACCGACCACATACTTCCTTTGTCACTTCCCTGCCTCTTAGACTGTCACGTGGGGAGACCTGCCATCTTGCTGCGGGGAGGGGGTTGTTAGCAAGCACCTGCAAACATCTGGCTCCCTGTACTTCCCATGCACCTCGTGGGTGCAAAGCCCCAGAAATCTGAGCATTTTTCAAAAATGGCTTTAACTTTTAAAATGTTTCTTTCTAATTCTGGTTAGTCTTTTTAGATTAAAAAAAAAAAAATGTGTCTATGTTGCTTGGCTTACTCCGGAGATAACAAAGCATATCGGTTCCTTTGGGTATCTCAACCCCTTATAAACTGGCAGCTCTGGTAGATGTTTTAAAATCTGGCATTTTTGTTTTTGTTTTTTCCCTCCGTAGTAGAAAGGGAGGGGAATTGCTGATGTAATGTGTGCCAGAGCACCTGAGGCAAATCTATTTTCGGCTTGAATACCAGAGCTAAAAAAAATTGCCAGAATGGTGCATTGATTTTCCCTCCCTGATGCTGAGTGCACCTAATGGGTCTACTGAGTGATGCCTGCTCCGCCAATTTCAGCAGGGTCCAGCTTCTTCCAAGTGTCAGGAGTACAAAGGATCACTCAGTTGCTGAAAAGCAGGGACCACAAGCATTTCTGGTGGTTTATCGTAGGGTGTGTTATCTTTCTACAGCTAAAGCAAGTTTCTGAGAAAATAAGTATCAGGTAGAACTATTTTGCATACATTTTTAGGCTAGTCATGAAAAAACAATGTCCACTTGCTTAGGAAGGTGCCATGATTAATGCTCTGTGACAAAAATTTTTAAATGATCCACTTAATTATTAAACACCATAAGCAAGGACAAAAGACAAATGGCCAAATATTTCCAACAAATGCAATATACCTGATGGACAAATCAGTAAGAAAACAATCAATAGCTTGCTAATAAACGGTCAGGAATAGGTGGTTTAAAAGAAATACAAAAATCTAATAAAAATATGAAAAGATTTTAAATATCACCAATAAGAAATGAATATAAAAGCACACATTTTTAAGCATCAGAGTGGCAGAGATGAAATAAACCCAAACCCTGTGTCAGAGAGGAGCTGCAAATGTGCCTTCTCACCCGCTTTCTGTGGGAGATTCACAAGTACTATGTCTTTGTAAGGGTGTTTACCAATATATCATGCAATTTAGAAGCTGCACGCACACCTTTTGACATGGAGGTTACCTTCGTCCAGGACAGTTCAGTACAGCACTTTTTATTTCATGTGACCGTCTGTGGAGAGCTTATTCTGCCCCTCCTCCGCTGCCCCCTTCCCTCTGATGTGTAAGTCACTGGACTCAGGACTTCTGCTTGGTCTCAGTGCAAGCCCACTTTGCTGGGCTGGTGACTGAAAGGACATCTCTCTTGCCCTGGGCAGAGTGATCACAGATTCTAGAGCAGGGACCCTGACATGTTGTCAGGAGAAACACTTTTCATTTCCCTCAATCATTAGCCTCCTGCACGGGACTATCCTGGCAAGTCTGTGGAGGGAGACTTGCGCACATGGCTGATGTCCCCAGGGCTCCAGTGGCCGCTGTGAGATCCTCCTGAAGGTCCTTATCCGTGACAGGTCAGGCTTCTCCCCCTCTAGCTGGCACCAGCAGGGACTAGAGATTGGCTCGGCCCGGGGCTCCTTTTTCTCACTCCTCTGCCACCTTTGTTAAGGCTTTGTGTTCTGGGGACAATGGCCTTATCACTCTGCTCCCTCTGAAACCTGGGCCCGGAGCGTACCAGCCACATGGGAGACCCCGAGTGAGCCCTCCCAGCAGCGCTGTCTCTGTCAGATGCTCGGAGTAGTGAGTGTGGGGAGCACGCCATTGGGGTGTGGACTCTTCTTTCCCAAGAGGCAGCATTTTGAATTTGAGACCTATTTACATATACTTTGCATTAATTTACATACCAGCCTCTGCTAACTAGCCCTACCCTTCCATGAATTTCAACTAATAGTACAGCTAACCACTGTGGTATCCAGACCTGATATTTAGGGCATTACACACATGAAAAACTGAAAAGATCTGTGAAAACATAATCATGAGCATGGTAAATCCGCCCAGGCTCCTCACGGATGCACCTGCTCCTTAGCCTGATTCCTTATGCTGGGGTGATAGCGCATTTAACACTCGTGAGGGAGATCGTGCCTTTCGAGCACTCAGCTGAGTTAACCCCCACCCTGGAAAAATAAGGAAGGGAAAGAAATTTTATTTCTCTTTTACTTAAGAATAATAATAATAATAAAGAAATAAACATTTATCTTTTACTTAAATAAATTTATTTATAGTCTTTCATTTAAATTGGCACTAATGCTACCAGTTATTATTTCACACTCTTTCTGTTATTTGACATGACATCTAGTTTGTGAAGTTGGTGAAGAGAACAAAGAAAAGGTGATGTTGTAGATGATGAAGATTGCCCGTAGGGTTTACAGTGTCCAACCTGCGTCCTTGCACACCATTCAGCTCTGAGATGAACTTTTCCTCCTTTTCTCCTTTCCCAGCCTTAATCCTGGAGTGACTAGATTGCAATCTGCCTCACTTGAGAATGGAAAGTTGGCGGGGAGAGTGGGCAAGGGACAGCTACACCTTCACTGCCCCTTGCCTTGTGTTGATTCCCACTTTGTGGGTTCCACTGGGTGTTAACGTTATCCTTTATTGAAATAACATACTGACTACTTGTTTGTAGAGCTGGACTTTTAATAACATTTTGGGAAATTTACTCCTTTCAGAAATCAGGCAGGTTATAGGAGACATCAGTTCTTAAACAGTGACAGAGTCCTTCAAATTCGTGCTATTCTTTGCAGATCACCTAAAAATATTGAGCTTAATAGATCCTGAAATAAGTAAATGTATACTTTTTATTTTTGTTGCTATTAAATCAGACATCCATTTATACTAGATGTCAAGCTAGGCCAGCATTAATAAGTGCCCATCTCCCCTCTCCCCAAGTTGTAGGAGAATAAGTTGGCAAGAGTCTACCTATTAGCTTTTTCTGTAAGAATACAGAAAAAAAGTTTTTAACAGGAACTCCTGAAGACTCCCTCTCTCTCACCACCTCCCACGCCAATTCACTGTGAGCATAGTTATTTAAGAATGACATTCTAGGGAACAAGGTGTAATCTTGAAGAGCAGTATTGCCACCGCACGAGTTTTTAAGCATGAATGATATAAAAGAAAATTTTTTTCTTTAACGTCAGGGAAATTGAATTATCTTTTTCATTGGCAATGTCATATCATGAAAGATTAACAGCTTGAGACTCAAAAGATCCAAGTCCTGGCTGTGCCCTATCCCCAAAACTCCCATACAACAATGGGCAACCTCTGCCTCAATTTCCTAAGCTGACCCCTGTGTTTCATTACACCTCTGAAATATACTGTCTATATCTTTTTATTAGTGTTAATTTGTAGTTTTAAGTAACAACTAATGGAGATGTATTTATGATGCCCTGATGTCTTATATTTTATCTCTGTTGTCTTCCAAGAAATGGCATATATTGAATATTGCATTAGGAATTCTTTTGTCGTAGGAACAACTTCTGAACCGTTCTCTTGGTGAACACCTTTTCCACAGCAGCTCCAAGGCTGCAGACAAACACAAGAAAGGAAAACTACATATCTCTTGTGAACATAGACACAAAAATCTTCAACAAAATATTAACAAATAAGATCCAAATATGTATTAAAATTATACACCACAACCCAGGGGGATTTATTCCAGGCATGCAAGTCTGACCTACCATTTGAAAATCGAATCCATTATACCAATAGGCTAAAGAATAAAAATCATATGAATCAATAGATGCAAAGCATCCAATACCCATTCATGATAAAAAAAAAAAAAAAAACCCTCAGCAAACTAGAAACAGAGTTCCCAAGTTGATGATCACTTAAGTTTGAACTCATTGTTTATTTTTCCTCCTCCTAGGTTTTAGGTATATGATGTCATATTTTATGTCCTTTTATTTGGTGACTCCCTGGACTGATTCTTAAAGTTATACTCAATTTTACTGCTCTTATGCATCTTACTTTTTTTGCTCCTGCTGATGGTCTTTCCTTTCTACTCAAAGAGCCCTTTTAACATTTCTTGTAGGGGTGGTTTAGTGGTCATGTACTCCTTTTTATTGTCTGGGAAACTATTTATCTCTCCTTCTATTCTGAATTATAGCCTTGCTGGATACAGTTTTCTTGGCTGCATGTTTTTTTCTTTCTGCACTATGAATATATCATTCCACTCTCTTCTGGCCTGCAAAATTTCTGCTGAAAATTTAGCTGGTAGCCTTATGGGGTTTCCCTCATATGTAACCATTTTCTTTTTTCTTGCTGCTTCTAAAATTCTCTTTTTATCACTACTTTTTGCCACTTTAATTACTGTTTGTCTTGGTGTGGACCTCCTTGGGTTGATTTGGAGGGGGGCAATCTGTGCCTCCTGGATCTAGATTTGAGAAGTTTTGAACTATTATTTCTTCAAATAAATTTTCTTCCCCTTTTTTTCTCTCTTCTCCTTCTGGGATCCCTATAATATGAATGTTATTATACTTTATTGTGTCTTTGAGTTTCCTAAGTCTATTTTCACTTTTCATTAGTATTTTTTCTCTCTCCTTTTCAGCTCAGTTGCTTTCCATTACTCTGTGTCCAGGTCACAGATCCATTCTTCTGCTTCCTCTATTCTACTGTTTTTAATTTCAGCTACTAAGTTCTTCTTCTTCTCTGATTCATTCTTTTTTTATGTTTCCTATCTCTTTGTTAAGGGTCTCACTGAGGTTCTCCACTCTTTTATCAAGTCTTTATGACCATTACTTTAAATTCTCTATCAGGCATATTACTTATCTCTGTTTTGTTTAGCTCTCTTGCTGTGATTTTTTTTCCTGTTCTTTCATTTGGGACATTTTCCTCTGTTTTCTCATTTTATCTAACTCTGTGTCTGTTTCTCTGTGTTAGGAAAATCAGCTATGTCTCCTGCTTTTTTTTTTAAGATTTTATTTATTTATTTGAGAGACAGAGCATGAGCAGTGGGGAGGGGCAGAGGGAGAGGGAGAAGCAGGTTCCCGGCTGAGCAGGGAGACCCATGTGGGGCTCAATCCCAGGACCTTGGGATCATGACCTGAGCAGAAGGCAGAACTTAACCAACTGAGCCACCCAGGCACCCTCCACATTTTTTTTCTCTTAGATTTTATTTATGTCTCCTGCTCTTGAAAGTAGTGATCTTATGAAGAAGAGGCCCTGTAGTGTCCTGCAGTGCAGTGTCCCCTGTTCACCAGAAACTGGTGCTTAAGGGATGTCTTCTAGAGCACTGTGTGTGCCTTACTCTTTTGCCTTTAAGCCAGTCATCTAAAATGGCTGTACTTGCCTGTTGTGGACAGGGTTTGGTCCCTTTTTTGTTAGTAGGCCAGTCTAGGGCTGCCTTGGGCTTGAGTTGAGTCAGACCAGGTGTTTGCCAGAGACACAGTAGCACCAAGCTGCAGGGCACTTTCCCTGTGTTATTCCCTGAGAAGTTTTCATTGGTGGGTGGGGCCTGCACTCAGACCAGTTGTCTGCCCCCAGCTCACTGCAGTGGAACCGGTGTGTGTGTGGTTCATTATCTTCCCCTCTCTTTGGGTCAGGAGTCACTTTGGAGTGGTGCTTGTCCACGTTGGGGCTGCTTGCACACTGCCAGGCTTGTGGCACACTTCAGAGTGACTCCAGGTAAAGGCATACTGGAGGGGGCAATCTGCAGGAGAACATGGGGGTGGGGTACCCAGTGTTAGCAAGGTTTAAGCAGGTCTGCTGTGGGAGGGGTCCTGGAGCGGAGGCCTGGCTGGAGGGGGCATGTCTATAGGAGAACACAGTGACAGTGCATGCTGTTAGCAAGTTAGGTAGCAAGTGTTGGTGTTTTGCTGGTTCCTGCAGGTGTTCCTGTGTCTAGTTTGGGGGATGGGGGAAGGAAATGGTGCCTGACAGTTCTTGAAGTCTTTCAATGATCCCTGCCCCTCCAGTACCTGTTCTGAGATTAGTAAACAAATCTGCCTCTCATATATCCCAGGCATTTTTCAAACTGCTGCTCCTACACTGTATCTCCATGGGGCTGTTTGTTGTGCTGTCTCTTTAAGAGCAGGGACTCAGTTTCCTCTGGCCCTCCTGGCTCTCCCTGAGCCAAGCCCACTGATTTCTAAAGTTCCAGGTGTTAAACTCTGTTGATTATAAGAACTTGTGAAATTTGGTTCCTCTGGTTTTCAAAGCCAAATGTTCTGGGGATTCATTTTCTCAAGCAGATTCCCTGATGGATGTGAGAGTCTATTTCTCTCCCATCTCTGCATTCCCTGCATCCCTTCCTCCCACAGACAGTCCTCTGGGTACATTTAGGGCCTGACCTTATCTCTGTCCTTCCTACCCTCTTCAATGTGGCCCCTTCTCCACATTTAGCTGTGGAGTGTTTTCTGCCAGTCTTTGGGTCATTTTCTGGTTTATTTACACTGATGTGGGTATTATCTAGTTGTATCCATGGGACAATGTGAGCTTAGGTCCTCCTACTCCTCTATCTTCTCAGAAGTCTCTCCAAATCAACATCTTTACAGCGCAGAAAGAAAAACCTAATGTCAACATATGATTCTATATTTGCAGAACTCTTTTTCAAAAATGAGGCCAAAGCCAAAATGAGATGCCACACACTTATTAGAATGGCTAAAACAAAAACAGTATTATAAATACAAAGTACTGGTTAGGATTTGGAGCAGCTAGAACTGGAAATACAAAATAGTACAGTGACTTCGGAAAAGAGTGTAGCAGTTTTTTTTATAAAATTAAACATACATTTATTATATGACCCAAATATCCTTTTAGGTATTTCAATTTTCAAGCAAATTAAAAGGTAATATTTAAACAAAAATCTTGTGTGAAAGTTTATGTCTACTACAGTCATATTGGCCAAAAGCTAGATGAATAAGTAGACAGACTGGCACATCCATACAATAAAATAATACTTGGCAATAAAAAGGAGCAAGTTATTGATTCACACAAGAGCATGGATGCATCTTAAAGACAGCCCTCTAGGGGCACCTGGGTGGCTCAGTCAGTTAAGCCTCTGACTCTTGATTTCAACTCAAGTCATGATCTCAGGGTCCTGGGATCTCGAGTCCCACATTGGGCTCTGTGCTGAGTTTGGAGTCTGCTTGCCCCTCTCCCTGCCCCCCACTTATTCTCTCTCTCTCTCTCTCTCTAAAATAAGTAAATAAAATCTTTAAGTACCTTCCTGTAAGCGAAGGAAGTCATATCCAAAAGGTTGTATATATTATGTAATTGCATTTATAGGACATTCTAGAAAAGGCAAAATTATAGGGCTGGAAAATGATCAGTGGTTGTCAAGGCATGATGTGGGGGAAGGGGCAGAATGAGAGAATTTGGAGGGTGATGAAATAGTTTTGTATGTGTAAAAAAAACCTCAGTATTCCTTCTAAGGTTTCTCATTCTCTATTCTCACACTACCACACAACACTTCTGGCACCAGATGTGTGGAGTTTTCCTCCACAACAAGCAATTTTCTGTGACACCAGCTGGGTATCCTATAATTTGGCTCAGTTCTGACACTATCAGCCTAGAGATAGCATTAGATGCCACAGGTTAGGACTCAGTCCCACAAGACTGCCCCATTCCCCCAACTTCAGATGTAATTACAAGTCCAGGTTGTTACCTGTGCTGTTGATCTTGGAGCTTGTATTGGAGGTCCCCAGGACCCTGTCCTAGAGTTTGATTAATTTGCTAGAGTGTTTCACAGAACTCAGGAAAACAGTATACTTACTGTTTACCAATTTACTATGAAGGGATATGATAAATGATACAGATTAACATTCAGGTGGAAGAGATGCATAGGGCAAGGTATGTACATGGGAATGGCCAGACATATCACTCTGCCACACTTCCTTGTTCAACCTGTAGGCTCTCTGAACATTGTACTTTGGGGATTTTTTATGGAGGCTTTATCACATAGGCATGATTGATCATTAACTCTATTTCCAGACCTTCTCCTCTCTCTAGAAATTGGGGATGGGTAGGACTGAAAATCCAAAGCTTCTCGTCTTAGCTTGGTGTTTCTGTTGACCAGCCTTTTTCAAGGGGCCCATCGTTAGTCACTTCGTTAGAACAAAAGATACTGCTATCACCCAGGAAATTCCAAGTTATTTAGTAGCTTTATGCCAGGAACTGGGGTCAAAAGACCAGCTATTAGAAAAGCTGCTCCTACAGTTATTATTATTTAGGAAATTACAAGGTATTTAGGAGGTCTGTGCCAGGAAGTAGAAGCAGAGATCAATATATATTTTTTTAATTATCTCACAGTATGTTACTGTGGAAGTAGATATGTAACTATACAGATATAATTATATATAAAATCTACCATCTACCACAAAGAGTACATTTTATCCTATGCAAATTTTAAAAAATCAACCAGAAGTCCTTTCCCATGGAAACCACAGTAAAGGTTTTGCCCACCGTTCCCCCCTCCTTCTGCTTTGTGATCGACCTTGGTGCTTCCCCTTGTGAGCCCCCTGACTTGGTGTGCCCCTGACTCTTGGGATTATGACTCTTGGGAGTAATGAATTATCTTTTCCAATGGCAATCATCTCCTAATCTGTTGGCCTTATTATACCTCAAATTTTTCTATTAATATCCTATATTTTAAAACAATTAACACAGTGAACAGAGTAGTTTAGCCTTAAACTGGAATGATATGCCATTAGACTGCTCTTTGCTTACTGACTTGGTTCTACCAGACAGCAGCGACAGCCTGGGGAGGTATCACTACTTGCTGGTACGTGCTTCTGCTGTGGCAAGACTACTGTTTGTTGCATGCGCTAGGTGTTGCCATTGATTCCCACCCTAAATTCAGAATTTGAAAACAAAGCTCTCTAGTTCCTATTTGAATTACTTGCTGAGATTCTGGAATACTCTCCTGGGGGCACCTTGCTAAGTTTACAAAACACTCCCCTGAAGGGAATAAGGTGTGACTTTCTTCGGAGTGCTGGAGGATGGGCGTGGCTGATTCACCAGGCAGCACTGACAAGTTGTGGGGCAAGGTGAGTTGCTATTTTTTCATACGTCTTAGCCTAACCCATTGAGGAGGGGGAGAATGTGCTTTGGAGGTGCTGCGGTATTGGGAGCCATGCACAGAGTCAGTGTGAGGGTATTGCTTCAGGAAACATGGCGCTCCACAAAAGGTGCTGTTCTAGACCTGACCTCTTGTGTTGTTGCTCAAGGGATCTTACCCTTGGAGGCCAGGGGCATCATGCTTAATTTAAAAAAAAGAGAGAGAGAACATTTTGTTCCTATCCTGCCTAGGACCCTTGAGGAGGTTGTACAATTGATTGAAGAATGTAAACAGCCCAGATAATGTACGTGGGCCTTATTGAGCATTTCTGATTACCAGCCAAGGGCCTTATACTCAAAATCCAGGGCCTTAGGCTACCATTACTCTCCTAAAGTGGACCAAGGCCCTCAGAGGTCAATTGTGGCACCCAGAGAGGGAGGCCACTCCCTATGGACAGAACTTATTCAGGACTACTATGAGTTTATCCAGTAAGCCCCCAAAGGGTAAAAACAGTCTGAGATAGACAGGAAACTTAAAAAAAAAAAAAAAAAAAAGCCAGTGGAAATGGACTGAGCCTTCAGACAACAGAGCTAACTGCATTGTTCCAGGAAGAGGCTTCCATAGCTGTAAGTGTAAATCCCAATCTCTGGTTGATGAATTGAGCAGCCTTGGAATGAAAACTGGCTGCCTTTGAGGTTCCCACCAGGGCCCTTATCTTTTTTCCTATAATTGCCTATAAGTTCCACACTATGAGTTATCAACCAGAAACTAAAAATCATGGCTGGGGTGCCTGGGTGGCTCAGTCATTAAGCGTCTGCCTTCGGCTCGGGTCATGATCCTGGGGTCCTTGGATCGAGCCCCAAGTAGGGCTCCCTGTTCAGCGGGAAGCCTGCTTCTCCCTCTCCCACTCCCCCTGCTTGTGTTCCCTCTCTCGCTGTGTCTCTCTCTGTCAAATAAATAAATAAAATCTTTAAGAAAAAAAAAAATCATGGCTTCCAGGGCTAACAGCCTAAAGCAAAACCCAGAAGACAATGGCAGCAGAAAAAAAAAAAGGTAAAAGAGAAAAGAAAAAAAAAAAAGCCACCTAAATGCAGAGGGAGAAAATACAGGTAAATAAGCAAAGTATTTTTAAAAATATATAATATTTTAACATATAGAATAAATGATATATGCGTACATACATTAAAACTAAATTAAAACAAAGTTTCATAATTTGATCCAAGTGGAAAACCAAAATTTATATATTAAAATAATTTAT
The DNA here is from genome assembly GCF_037043125.1 of Eumetopias jubatus. NCBI lineage: Eukaryota > Metazoa > Chordata > Mammalia > Carnivora > Otariidae > Eumetopias > Eumetopias jubatus. Next base: position 125,557,543 of record NW_028274812.1, on the reverse strand, counting down.
GTAACAACCACAAAAAATGAAAGCACCAATTGGCTTTTCTGCCTCTAACAGCATAGGTCCTAAATCAACTTTAGCATTGGCTAAAATAAAACAACTGACAAAACTTAACATGCTTAATCAGTATGGGGGCTGAAATTATACGTGGAGTGCATGGGAACCCCAATAAATTTAAACATTGTACCCCCTATAATCTTAGAAAAATAACTATAAATCAGAGGAAAAATAGGCATGCTTCACTGTAGTTGTAGCCTTGCCTAAATTTCTTGTACTCTTAGTACCCATTGCCCTAAAATATTTTATACAGACATAGATGTTCGAACAAAATGAATAATAAAGTAACATTAGATGAAGTATTTAGCACTTCAAATCAGCTTGATAAAATGGGACCCACGAACCCCAGCAAAAATAGATAATATGACCCAATGTAAATTAACACAGGGCCTTCAGGGATTAAAACTTACTATATAACACCTAATGAATAAACAGATTATTATCCTCACTGTTTACCCATTTGACAGCCCTGTTCTAAGCTTTGCCTGTTCTTCAACCTGGAAAAAATCAATGTCTCCTGCAACCTTAATGCTGTGGTCCCAGCAGTTAAGACCACCATACTCAATATCCAATATTTTAAAAATTACTGATATAGATTTGACTAATACGTGCTGTTCAATGCCTATTTCAACCGCCTCTCATTCACGGTTAGCCTTCTCTCTGAGCAGACCCGATCCGTCTTACCAGGCTATCAGTTCCTCAACAGCTTTGCCATCCCACATTATCTTTGCACAAGATCCTTAACTGCATCCATCTTCATCTAGGAGCACAGGTATAACATTATATCAATGCCACCCTCTTCCCAGGAGATTGATGCACTAAGGATATACAAGTCCAATATCTTCTAGTCCTGCCTGGGGTTCTGATGACAGTATATTCCTCATTTATAGATTTTGCTTATCTCACTGATGCTGCTAATTGTGAGTCAACCCAGCTTAAAGGAACATCCCTACAAACTGAGGGTTCTAGAGGGGAGGGGGCTGGGGGGGTGGGTTAGCCCGGTGATAGGTATTAAGGAGGGCACGTACTGCATGGAGCACTGGGTGTTATATGCAAACAATGAATCATGGAACACTACATCAAAAACTAATGTGTAATGTATGGTGATTAACATAACATAATAAAAAAAAAGGAGAAAAAAAGGCTCTAGAATCCATCCACATTCAAGTCAGCAGGCACTCTCATTAGTACCTCAGAGGCTCCATCAGGATAGAGGCTTTGACAGCCTCTTCTCAGGCCTCCTGGAATCTCTGGACCGTCTATTATGGCTGTGAATTCCTAAAGGTCTTCTGATGCAAGGAAATGCCCCTTCTAGCTCGGTGCTATACACCATTAAAACAAACGAAAAGCTGGATGCATACTGGGCTTTCTTGGAAATGGAGGCTCTTATAGACCCCGAGCCTTTGACCCTTCATACTAAGTTGCTCATTACACTTTGGATCACAGAAACAGCGTCCCAGAAGCTTGGCACACCTACCAAAACTTCCTTAATACAGGATGGAGCCAAACCTTGGCCCTATGGCATATCTCACTTGTAGAAGGGGGTAGCCTCTTTTGACCTCAGTCCTTTGCCAGAGATGGCATCCCTCCTCCAGACCCCTTGGCTACTGAAGAACCCCTTGGGTTTATTTTTATTTATTTATTTATTTATTTATTTTTAAGATTTTATTTATTTGTTTGACAGAGACACAGTGAGAGAGGGAACACAAGCAGAGGGTGTGGGAGAGGGAGAAGCAGGCTTCCCACAGAACAGGGAGCCCGATGCGGGGCTCCACCCCAGGACCCTGGGATCATGACCTGAGCTGAAGGCAGACGCTTAACGACTGAGCCATCCGGGTGCCCCAGAACCCCTTGGGTTTACTGAGTGAACAGCAATAGGAATTTGAAGACTCTAAGAATGCCACTACCACTCTCATAAAAATGATGAAGTTCAATAGAATATTGCTGCTTGCCATCCCTTAACCAAGATGTCTCTGATCAGAGATGGAACACCTTCAGGCAATCATCTTAGCGCTGGATGCTCTGGCCAACAAATGGCCCCATCTTCATATTTATTAAAAATTGTTGGGTCATCACCCAAGAGCTGTACCCTTAAGGAAGTCTCTTGCCCCACAGATGCTCAGAATGTCTCTACCTACACTAAGGCCACAATACAAGGTCTTACCAGGATACTCTTTAACCCTTTAGTATTTACAGACATTACTAATAATAACCAAGGCACACATTTCACTTCTCAAAATATACAGTGTCAGGCTCTTGGAAAAGATTTTCAATAGAAATTTCATGTCCCTGAGGTGTCCCAACCGCTTTAATTAGAGACGTTAATAGTCTCCTCAAACAACTCCTTTTCAAATTCCAGTCCAGTAGGTCTCTGTCTTGCTCCAAACCTTAATTTCTCTTAATCTACTGCCTCCTGACCAACTCACACCTTACACTAAATTAAAAAAAAAAAAAAAGCTAAACTTTTTCCATCACCTTTTCTTATCTTTAAAGGTGGATATATCTCTCTTCCATGTATATAAGGACTCATTATATGAGGCTTTTTAATTATGTCTCTCATCTGTATAAATTTTTAATCTTTTCTCCATTCCATAAGGGCTGCAGGTCAGGGACATCTACATTCCTTAGACTCATTCACCATAGAATGTCCCATGGGCCAGGTAGCTGCTCCTCTGATATGGGTCCATTTGAGCCTAAAAATTCCACCACCCCCCAAAACAAAAACAAAAACAAACAAAAACAAAAACACCTATTATGTGCAACTGTACACGATGCCATTGGCTATTTATCTCATTACAGTTGGTCTGGCTGCTTTCATTGGTTTGCAGTGTGGAGTCCCAAACCCTCCAAGTAAGCCATTGTTTCAACCAGACATGACAAGTGCTGAATGAAGCCCACATGTGATCAAGTTTGACTAGTACAAGCCCCCCCACCCTCACTGGCTTGCTCATCTACAACCATACCAAAAACTGAGGTAAAGGGCTTATAGTAATTGGCCAATCCAAAGGCCTACCTACAGGCTAATGTTAAACTTCCAACCTTAGCTACATTTTAATTGGCAAACAATCTTACACCTTATTAACAACATGCACCCAAATTAGGCCATATATATTTTTCAGGTATAACTGACATATAGCATTATATCAGTTTTAGTTGTACAACATAATGATTCAATATTTGTATATATTGAAAAATGGTCACCACAATGTCTAGTTAATTATCTATCACACACATAGAATTTTTTTTCTTATGATAAGAACTTTGAAGATTTGCTTTCAATAACGTTCAAATATACAGTGCAGTATTATTAACTAGTAACCAGGCTGTAACTTATGTACCCAGGGCCTACTTATTTTACAAATGGAAGTTTGTAACTTTTGACCACCTTTACCCATTTGCCCACTTCCCACCCCACCCATATTAGATTCCACATACAAATGATGGTATTTGTATTCCTGTGGTATTTGTCTTTCTCTGTCTGACTTATTTCATTTAGCACAATGCCCTCAAGGTCCATGCATGTTGTCTCAAATGGCAAGATTTTCTTCTTTTTCATGGGTGAATAATATCCCATTGTCTATATATGCCAGAACTTCTTTACCCATTCATTCATTGATAGACACTTAGGTCACTTCCATGATTTGGTTATTGTAAATAATGCTGCAATGTACATAGGAGTGCACATAGCTTTCCAAGTCAGGTATTTTGTTTACTTCAAATAAATACCCAAAGCTGGAATTGCTGGATCATATGGTAGTTTTATTTTTAATTTTCTGAGGAACCTCATAATATTTTCCATGATGGATGCAGCAATTTACATTTCCACCAACAGTGCATAAATAATTCTTCACATTCTTACCAACATTAGTTATTTTTTGTCTTTTTTGATAATAACCATTCTAACAGTCGTGAGGTGATATATCATTGTGGTTTTGATTTGCATTTACCTGGTAATTAGTGATGTTGTGTACCTTTTCATGTATCTGTCAGCCATCTCTATGTCTTCTTTGGAAAAATGTCTATTCAGACCCTCTGCCTATTTTCTAATTAGATTGTTATTGAGTTGTATGAGTTCTTTATATAGTTTGGATATTAATCCTTTGTCAGATTATGATTTGCAAATATTTTCATTTGGTATTGCCTTGTCTTTTTCTTTTTCTTTTTCCTTTTACTGCCTTTTTTTTTTTTTTTTTTTTTTTTTGGTGCAGAAGCTTTTTACTTTGATGTAGTCCCATCTGTTTATTTTTGTTTTTATGGCCTTTGGTTTTGATGTCAAATCCAAAAAATCATTACCACAGCCAATCTCAAAGAGCTTATTGCTTATGATTTCTTGTAGGAATTTTATGGTCTCAGGTCTTATGTTTAAGTCTTTATCCAATTTGAGTTAATTTTTGTGTATAATGTCAGATAGTGGTCCAGTTTCATTCTTTTGCGTGTGACTATCTAGTTTTTCCAGCACCATTTACTAAAGAGACTGTTCTTTCCCCATTGTATATTTTTGCCTCCTTTGTTGTAAATTAATTTGTCAAGTATGTGTGGGTTTATTTCTAGGCTATCTATTCTGTTTTATTGACTCAGTGTTTATTTTTATGCCAATACCATACTATTTTTATTACTATAGCTTTGTGATATAGTTTGAAATCAGGAAGTATGATGCCTCCTGCTTTGTTCTTTCTAAAGATTGCTTTGGCTATTTGGGGTCTTCTCTTGTTCCATACAAATTTTAGGATTATTTGTTCTATGTCTGTGAAAAATGCCATTGGAATTTTGATAGCAGGCCATATGATTTAAAACCTATTTGCAACAGAACCCCCTCTCATCACCAATCTGGGGAAAACCTTGGATTGTTGGAAACTAAGATTTAACCCCCCTAATTGGGGCTTGAGTCAAGCTAGTTGGGCTGTAGGATGGGTGCCAATATCACCTTTGCTAGCTTTTCACCTGTGAGCCGCTTGACATGTAAGATATTTACAAGTTAAGTTCCTAAGCCCAGCATGACATTCAAATCACACAAGTGGGTCAGCCTTGTTATAATACCACAAAGCACCACAAAAACAAGACCCACATCTACTCAAGTCATAGCTACTTGGAAAGGATACACCAGTTCTACATCTCAATTGACATCACTGTGGCCCAGATGCCTGCTTTGGAGATGACATTTTTTCAGAAGACTTCATCCTAGCCCAAGATCTCACTGTTGGAGATGACTTAGCCCTCTTCACCAAAGACAACTTTACTCCAAACACTAAAACATCCACCCCAGAATTAAAAGTGTAAATCTCCACCCCAGAATTAAAAGTGTAAAGCTTATTGAAGTTGTTATCAGTTTAAAATAGCGTGCTATAAATTAAAGATATTTTATGTAATACTCCTGGTAACAACAAGGGAAAATCTGGTAGGAATTGCACAAAAGAATGTGATAAAGAGGTCAAAGCATACTCATACCAAAAGACATCAAAACACACACACAGAAGAACAGAATAAAAAACAAGGAACAATGAAGGTACAAACAAAACCATAAAGCAATTAGCAAAATTGCAATAGTAAGTCTTTACCTATCAATAATTACTTTAAATGTAAAAGTATTAAATTCTTTGATTAAATGATATAAAATGGATGAATGGATCAAAAACAAAATCCAGCAATATGTTTTCTACAAGAGACTCACTTTAGTCTTAAAGACACAGATTGATTGAGAGTGAAGGGATGGAAAAGTCATTTCAAGCAAATGGTAACAACAACAACAACAAAAAAGCAGGGGTACCTATACTCCCATCAACTTATATCAGACAAAATAAACTTTAAACAAAAAATGGTAAAAAGAGACAAAGAAGGTCATTATATAATGATAAAGGATAATAGAGAACATATAAAAATAGAGAACATATAAAAATTATAAATATTTATGCACCCAACTTGGAACACCCACGTATATAAAAGAAAAACTGACAGAACTAAAGGGAGAAATAAACAGTAATACAATAATAGTTTGGGACTTTAATACCTCACTCTCAACAATGGATAGATTATCCAGATAGAGAATCAATAAGGAAACAGTGAATTTGAACAACCCTATAGACCAAATGGGCCTAATAGGCGTGTACAGAACATTCTATCCAACCACAGAAGAATACACATTCTTCTCAAGTGCACAAGGAGAATTTCTAGGGTAGACCACATGTTAGGCCAAAAAACAAGTTTTAGCAAAGTTGAGAAAACTGAAATCATACCATGTATCTTCTCTGACCACAATGGCATGAAACCAGAAATCAACACCAAGAGGACAACTGGAAAATTCACAAATACATGGAAATTAAATAACCCTCTCCTGAACAACCAATAGATCATAGAAAAAATTAAAAGTTTCTTTAAAAAAAAGATTTATTTATTTATTTATTTATTTGAGAGAGAGACAGAAGCCGGGGGAGAGGCAGAGGGAGAAGCAGACTCCTTGCTGAGCCAGGAGCCCAAAGTGGGGCTTGATCCCAGGAACTGGAGATCACGACCTGAGCTGAAGGCAGACACTTAACCATCTGAGCCACCCAGGAGCCTTGGAAATAAAAAGTTTCTTAAGACAAATGAAAATGGAAACACAGCATACTATAACTTGTGGAATCCAGCAAAAGCAGATTTAAGAGGGAAGTTCATAACAATAAACAGCTATATTGAGAAAAAGAAAGATCCCAAATAAATAACCTAACTCTACATCTTAAGGGACTAGGAAAATAAGAACAAACTGAGCCTAGAGTTAGCAGAAGAAAGGAAATAATAAAGATTAGAGCAGAAATAAATGAAATAGAGAACAGAAAAACTCAACCAAACTCAGAGATGGTTATTTGAAAAGATACACAAAACTGACAAACTCTTAGCTAGACTTGCTAAGGAAAAAAAGAGAAAGGACCCAAGTCAACAAAATTATAAATGAAAAAGGATACATTAAAACTGATAACACAGAAAATAAAAGGATCATAAGAGGCTACTAAGAACAACTATATGCCAACAAATCAGACAACCTAGAAGAAATAGATAAATTGCTAGAAACATACATACTACCAAGACTGAATCAGGAAGAATTACAAAATCTGAAGAGACCTATTACTAGTAAGAAGCTTACGGCAGTAATCAAAAATTTTCCAATGAGCCCAGGATGACTTTACTGATGAATTTTACCAAATATTTAAAAAAGAATTAACACCAATCTTTCTCAAACTCTTCCAAAAAATTGAAGAGGTGTAACTCTCCCAAACTCCATTTTACAAAGCCAGCATTATCCTGATACTAAAACCATGAAAGAAAACTATAGGCCAATATCTCTGATTTATATGGAAACAAAAATTCTCAATAAAATACTAGCAAACTGAATTTAGCAGCAAATTAAAAAGATCATTCACCATAATCAAGTGGGCTTTATCCCTGGGATGCAAGGATGGTTCAACATCACATCAATAGAATGAAAGAAAAGAATCGTGATTATCTCAATAGGCACAGTAAAAGCATTTGACAAAAATGCGACATCCATTCATGATAAAAACTCTTAACAAGTTAGTCATAGAAAGAACATATCTCAACATAATAAAGGCCATGTATGACAAACTCATAGCTAACATATTCAATGGTAAAAAGATTAAAATTTTTCCTCTAAGATTAGGAATAAGACAAGAGTGCCCACTCTCACTGCTCCTATTCAACATAGTACTAGAAGTCATAGCTAGGGCAATCAGGCAAGAAAAATAAATAAATGATATCAGAATTGGAAAGAAAGAAGTAAAATTGTCTCTATTTACAGATGACATGATTTTATACATAGAAAATCCTAAAGACTCAACCAAAATACTGTTATATCTAATCAATGAATTCAGTAAATTTGCCAGATTGAAATTAACATACAAAAATCAGTAGCATTTCTTTACACTAATAATGAATTTTCTGAAAAAGAAATAAATTAATCCCATATGTAATAGTGTCAAAAACAATAAAATACTTATGAATAAATTATCTAAGAAAGTGAAAGATCTCTACTCTGAAAACTGCAAGATACTGATGAAAAAATAGGAGACACAAATAAGTGGAAAAGTATCCTGTGTTCATGGATCAGAAGTATTAATGTTAAAATGTGAATGCTACCAAAGCCATCTATAATTCAATGTAATGTTTGTTAAGATTCCAATGGCATTTTTTAGAAAAGCAAAAAAACAAAAACAAAAAAACACTCTTAAAATTTATGTGGAATCACAAAAGATCCTGAGGAGCCAAAGAAATCCTGAGAAAGCAGAATAAAGCAGGGGGCATCATTCTTCCTGATTTAAAGCTATACTGTAAAGCTATAGTCATCTAAACAGTATAGTGCTGACATAAAAACAGACAAATAGACCAATAGAACAGAATCAAAAGCCTAGAAATAAACCTAAGCATATATAGTCCACTAATATTTGACAAGGGAGGAGAAAAGAATACTCAATGGAGAAAAGACAGTAGCTTCAAAAAATGGTGCTGGAATAGTTGAATATGTAAAAGAATGAAACTGGACCCATATCTTACACCACTCACAAAAATTAACTCAAAATGGATTAAAGACTTAAATTTAAGGCCTCAAGACATAAAACTACTAGAAGAAAATGTAGGAATAAATCTCCTTGACATGGGTTTTAGAAATGATTGTTTGGATATGACACCTACAGCAAAAGCAACAAAATAAAAAATAAACAGGTAAGGCTCATCGAACTAAAAAGCTTTGCACAGCAAAAGAAACCATCGGCAAATGAAAAGAAAACCAATAGGATGGGAAAAAATATTTGCAAGCCCTATATCTGATAAGGGGTTAATATCCAAAACATATAAAGAACTCATACAACTCAATAACAAAAAAACAAATACCCCAATTAAAAAATGGGCAAAGGACCTGAGTAGATATTTCTCTAAACAAGATATAGGAAGGGTCAACAGATACATGAAAAGATCCTCAACATCACTGTTGAGGGCAATGCAAATTAAAACCACTGTGAGATACCATCTCATGCCTGTGACAATGGCCATCATCAAAAAGACAATAGATAACAGATGGATTGGAGAAAGGGGAACCCTTGTGCCTGTCCTGTTGGTGGGATTGTAAATTGGTGCAGAGATTATGGAAAACATTATGGAAGATACTCAAAAAATTTCAAAATAGAGCTACATGTGATCCAGCAATTCCACTCTGAGAATATGGCCAAAGGACACAAAACAGTAACTTGAGAAGATATCTGCACCCCCACGTTCATTGCAGCATTATTTAAAATAGACAAGACATGTAAACAACTTAAGTGTCCATCAATAGATGAATGGATGAAAAGTTGTGGTATATACATACACACACACACACACACAAAATGGACTACTATTCAGCCATAAAAGATGAGGAAATTCTACCATTTGTGACAACATGGATGGAACTCGAAGGCATTTTGCTAAGTGAAAAATGTCGGACAGAGAAAGACAAGTAGTGTATGATCTCACTTATATCTGGAATCTAAAACAAACAAATACCACACTCATCAAAAAAAGAGCTCAGTCTTGAGGTTACCAGAGGCAGGAGATGTGGGGAGGGGGAATGGGAGAAAGGTGGTTGAAAGGTATAAAGTTTCCAGGTAGGAGATAAAAAAGTACTAGGGATGTAATGTACAATGTTATGACTGTAGCAAACACTGCTGTGTGGTAGGAAAGTTGTTAAGAGTTAATCCTAAGAATTCTCATCACAAGGAGATTTTTTTTTTCCTTTATCTTTTCCTCTTCCTTTTCTATTTATCTGTATGAGAAGATGGATGTTGGCTAAACCTACTGTGGTAATCATTTCACAATATATGTAAGTCAAACCATCACACCATACACCTCAAACTTATACATACAGTGATGTATGTAAATTATTTCTTAATAAAACTGGGGGAGGGGAGAAACCCCTCCATCCCAGCAAATGCCTGTGGACTGCCTGTCTTAAGTGGCTAACAATTTGGACATAGGACATTTAATTGCCATTCTTCCTTTGATATTAGGGATTCCATTATGTTTCTTGATCTACTTTCTGCTTAGCCCATGATCCTGGTATATTTCTCGCTCTCTGCCAAAACATACACCCTATTCTCCCATAGTAAAGGGAAATGTGGTAGTGTTACTATGATTAGTGTCATTCTAAAGAGATCATTGTTCTCCCCAGCAGATACCTGCCTCATATTAATCAACTCCTCGAACCCTTGAGGAGAGGACCGCCCACTCCCTAGTGCCTGTTTCTGCTCTCTTCCCCCATCTTCCACCAAGGCCTCATATGATGTCAAAGCATCACAAAGCCAATTGTATTAATCACAGCTTTTATTTTCTGTATTCCGATGCTTTGACATCTGAGGGCTTGCTGACCCTGAAGTGACTGCCTCTTCCAAGAGTTAGCCATTTTTTAGAGATAAAAAACAACCCACCCCATAAGCATGCCTTTCAAATGCAAACCAACCTACACCCAACCCCACCTCCTTTATCAGGGTCTCACATTCTAGGCAACTAGCTACTGACCCTAATCTCCTAGGAACAAGGTACCAGACAATTAGACAGATACCGGATAGTCCCTATGCCCCAGGGCCTCTTGAAATTATTCAATCCTAAACGGGCTTATGCTATTCCACCCATTTCTTCCCATGGAAACCACAATAAGGGCTCTTAGCTGTTTTCCCCTCTCCCTCTGCCTCCTGACCAACCCCAGGGCTTCCCTGTGTGGCCCCTTGTGGTGTGGCATGCTTCTTTCTTGTGATTTTTGTGATTCTAATAAGCTTCCTTTTAAATATTAGTTGTCTCCTTATCTCTTGGCCTTACTCTTAATAATAATGCCTATATTTTAAAACAATCTTGTGTTTTTCTTTATCTTTGTTCTGACTACATGGTATAGAAAGTAAATGGTTTGCAGTCTGTATCCCCAGCTAGGACACGGATTGTATCCAAAGCTAAGTTCCTAGTACATGGCAGGTATGTAACATATGGTTATTGAATTTGACTCAAATTTTATTTACAGTTGGTCCGTCCTCTTAATTATTTGGAATTGTTTTTCCCACTTCTGACACCCATTTTTTTAATGTTACATTAGTTTCAGGAATACAACACAGTGATTCAACAACTATATACATTGTGCTATGTTCACCATTAATGTAGCTACCATCTGTCTACGTATATTGCTATTGTAATATCATTGACTATATTCTCTATGTGTGCCTTTTATTCTTGTGATTTATTCATTCCATAACTGGAATTCTGTATCTCCCACTGCTCTTCACCCATTTTGCCCAAACTCCTGCCCCTTCTTCTCTGGCAGCCATCAGTTTGTTCTGTGTATCTATAGGTTTAGTTTTGCTTTTTGTTTGTTTTTTCATTTGTTTTTTGGTTTTGGGTTGTTTTTAGAGTCAATTTATGAGTGAAATTGCATGGTATTTGTCTTTCTCAGTATGACTTTCTTTCTTTCTTTCTTTCTTCCTTCCTTCCTTCCTTCCTTCCTTTCTTTCTTTCTTTCTTTCTTTCTTTCTTTCTTTCTTTCTTTCTTTCTTTCTTTCTTTCTTTCTTTCTTTCTTTTCTTTTCTTTTTTATTTCTTCTTTTTTAAAATTCCAGTATCATTAACTACAGTGCTATATTAGCTTCAGGTATACAACATAGTGATTCAACAATTCTATACATTGTTCAGTGCTCATCACTCAGTCTGATTGGATTGGATTTCATTTAGCATAATACCCTCTAGGTTCATCCATGTTGTCTCAAATGTCATGATCTTACCCTTTTCTATGGCTGTGTAATATTCCAGTGTGTGTGTGTGTGTGTGTGTGTGTGTGTGTGTGTGTGTGTGTGTGTGTATACCACACTTTCCTTATCCATTTGTCCAACATCCATTTTTACACTACAATGTCCAGACCTCCCTGTGGCGTTCCAAGCTTGGACCTACTGTGAGGTAGTGTGTGGGAGAAAGAGCACAGGAATAGAATTAACTAGTCAGGTTTTCAGTCTTGGTTCTGCCACAAGCTTGCTGTTTCTCTTAGCTGGATTATTTTATACAACTTCTAGGACTTAGTTACTAATCTATAAAGTAAGGCCTGTGACCTAGGTACTGTCTGAGACAGTGCCACCTGCAAGAAATTGCATGGTGCCAGGAGTGTTCCATGTGTGGCAGCCATCAGCCACCTGTAGCAACTGAGACCTTGAAATGTGGCAGGTGTGACTGTGTTGGAAGCTCAGTTCTAAGACCCCTCCCGGATTTAAGATACCACTTTCTTTATGTGTTTCTGCACGTTCTTTCCTCTAGTCTTGTTTTCAAGTTCTAATGTATGAAAATAGAAAACTCAAAGATCTCTTTTATTTTTGTTTGTACAAAATATCAACATGTTTATGACATAATTAATGATAAAGGAAACTTTTTAGGTAATTATTTTGGAGAACTGAGGAAAAACCAAAAGGATGCCCTAGCTGCAGAGTGTAGGGAGAGAGTCATGAGCCCTGGGAGGACATGGGCAGTGCTGTGAGCAAAGACTTGCCCGTAAACCCCAACTCCTCCCAGGTGCCATGCAGACAGCCCCTGTTTTGCCTCTACTCCTGCCTGGGGGTGAGAAGTGGGGGCATCCAAGCATCTGGAAGCTGCTGTATCTGCCCAACCAATGGGAAATGACAGTTTGGAACACAAAGACCTACTGCCACCTGTGGACCTCTGTCCTCAGTGCATGTAGCAGGGGCCCAACTTGTGCACAGAAATGCTGTTGTAGGAATGGTCCTCAAGTGGTTCTCAAAGGTCTCCTGGGGACATTTAGCAAGGTCTGCAGTTTTGGTTGTCACACATTGGGGTAGGAGGTGCTATTGGTATCTAGTGGATAGAGACAGGGATGCTGCTAAGCATCTTACAATGCACAGAAGATTCCCCCCAACAACAAAGAACCATCCAGCTGTCCTAAATCTCAATAGTGCTGAGACTGAGAAACCCTGATTTATAGTGATATTCTATCATTGTGTACTCCTGGATTTCTAAATATTTTATTATATTGATCAACCCAAATATTCAGTCTTATGTGAAGGAGATATTTTTCCACTTTGTTCTTTAATAATTTTGGCTTTCTTTTTCTTTTGATGTATATATGCATGCATATATTTGTATATATTTTCACATGGGCTATAATTTGTAACTCCAAGTTGGCTGTAAAAATGCAACTTCATGTTTATAAGTGCAATTAAGTAATACTTTCCAGACAATATTTATCAAGTATTTAATATTTATGTTCAACAGTTTCACACATATTAATTAACTATGAGCAGTCTTGCAAGATGATGTTTTCATTTCATTCTTTTTTTAAATTTAATTTAATTTTATTATGTTATGTTAGTCACCATACATTACATCATTAGTTTTTAACGTAGCATTCCACGATCCATTGTTTTTGTATAACACCCAATGCTCCAAGCAGTACGTGCCCTCCTTAATACCCACCAAGATGGAATAAGGAGTAAATGGTTTCCTCAAGGCTGTAAGAAGGATCAAGTTTCAAATATTCAAATGTTTCTATTTCTTGGATCTCTATATACAAAATAATTTAGCAAATGATTACTTTTTTACTTTAAATAGCTAAACTTTTTCTTTGCTGTTTTTAAAAACTAAGTTTTATTGAGGTATATGTTACATACATTAAAATTTAAATGTACAGTCTGATAAGCTATGACTCTTATTGTTTCTAAACTTATTATTTAGAGCAAAATTTGTTAAGGTTACAAAATAAATAGATTTAAGATCCATTGCACAGATTGTCTATATGGCATCTTAGTACATGGGAAGGTTAACAGTTCTGATATATCAATAAAATCTCACTAATTTATCACTTGGGAAAAAGTCCAGTGTGACTGAAGAGGAACAATTTTGAGTTTCAGAATATTTCCTAGAAAAAGTGTTTTATTTCTCCTTAGGCATCAGGGATCCTGCTATGAAATCACAGTGTGACCTCAAGCAACTCACTTCACCTCTTTGAATCTTGATCTCTTCATTAGAAGAGCTAAGGGGATTAGATTAAAAGATCTCTTGGGTCCCTTCTGGCACAAAATTTCTATGACTTTAGGTTTATGCTTTCAGAACACTAACTGAACTCACTCCCTGCTGGGAACTCTCCTTCCCTGCCCTCTGTTATCCCACGCTTTCCTGGTTTTCCTCCTTCTCCTGCTGCTCGTTCTTGAGCTCCTTTCCAGCCTCTTCCTCTGTGCTGGAATTCCCCAGACTTGGTCTTCAGACCTTTGATGCTGGAACTACCCATCCTCTGTGGTTTTTGCAGCCACCTGCCTGCTTATCACAGGTCTGTATGTCTCTCCCCAACCTCTCTGCTCCTGGCCTCCTGGGAACATATCACATAGCTTTTGTACATGGATGCCCACAGGCACGTCCAACTTATGTGTCCAGTGGGACTCCTCTCCTTCTCCTCCCAACCCCACATGCTGCTGCTTTTCCTGTTTTCCTTATTTAAGTGAAAACACCAGCACTTATTTCAATCTCAAAATAACTCTGAGATGTTATTTTCTCATTATATAGAATCTGTATATAGAGAAGAAAACACTGAAGCTCAGAGAAGTGGAGGAGAATGTCTATTGGCTACACAGCTAGTGAGTTGGTGAAATTTGGATTTAAACTCAAGCATCTCTGACTCGGAGACTAGAGCTCTCACCCATGGCCCTACCCCACTTGTTTGCCCAAGCCTGAACCCTGGGAGTTGTCCTCAATTCCTCCCTCACCACACACACCCAACCCAATGCTGACACCAGGATTCCAATGGTTCTCAGACCAGATCCCCAAACCTCTGCCCTGGCTGAGTTCATTCACTCTCACCCTCCCCCAGCACAGCCATCCCTGACCTGTCTCCAGTCTTCCCCTCTTCAAACCACACTTTACATTTAGAGAAAAGTGCTTTTTCTACAGCAAAGATCATGTCACTGTCTTGTTTAAAACCCTTCGGTGGCAGTGCACGACGTTCAGACAGGAACAAGCCTCCCCACTTACAGCAGCCTCCATCCACTTCACTAGCAGGGCAGCACATCTGCTTTATTTGCGGATTCTGTATTTGCCAGTTGCCTACTCCCTACAATGTATTTGTAATTCCAAAATCAATACTCCTGACACTTTTGCAGTTATTCACAGACATGTATAGAGTGGCAAAAAATTCGAGTTGTCTGACATGCATCTTGCCAAATGAGAGTGAACAAGGTGATGCTCTGCCATCTGTTTCAACTATCATGCTATAAACAAACATCCTTTCCACAGTCTATTCAGTATCATGTTTTTCACATTTTGGACCTTTTTGTTGGTGATTCACTGTTTAAAATGGCCTCCAAGCAGAGTGCTGAAGAGCTATCTCATGTTCCTAAGTGCAAGAAGGTGCTGACATGCCTTATGGAGAAAGTACATGTATTAGATTAGTTTTGGTCAGGCATGAGCTATAGTGCTGTCAGTCATGATTTCAATGTTAATAAATTAACAACATATATTACATAAGGTGTCTTCAAACAGAAACAAACATAAAACGAGGCTATTTGTTGACTGGTTAATGATAATGTGACCACAGGCCCACCCACAGGAGCCTAACCCTGTATCTTCCCTAGTTCAGCATTTGCTACTTCAGTGTTCGTGGCAACTTCATGTAAGAATGTAACTACAGCAGGGGCGCCTGGGTGGCTCAGTCGTTAAGCGGCTGCCTTCGGCTCAGGTCATGATCCCAGGGTCCTGGGATCGAGCCCCGCCTCGGGCTCCCTGCTCAGCAGGAAGCCTGCTTCTCCCTCTCCTACTCCCCCTGCTTGTGTTCCCTCTCTCACTGTGTCTCTTTGTCAAATAAATAAATAAAATCTTAAAAAAAGAAAAAAAAAGAATGTAACTACAGCAAAGAAGGAGAATCAATTGTACTTTTCCCTAGTCTGTGGCTTGTCTGTTCATTTTCCTAACAGTAGCTTTTGAAGAGCAGAATTTTTTAATTTTGATATAATCCACTTAAATTTTTAAAGAATTTTATGCCTTGTGAATCTATAGATTTAATGCAATCCCTGTCAAAATACCAACAGCATTTTTCACAGAACTAGAACAATCAATCCTAAAATTTGTATGAAACTACAAAAAAAACCCTCATAGCCAAAGCAATCTTGAAAAAAGAAAAACAAAACCGGAGGAATCACAATTCCAGACTTCAAGTTATACTACAAAACCATTGTAATCAAAATAGTATGGTACTGGCACAGAAATGGACACATAGATTAATGGAACAGAATAGAAAACCCAGAAATAAACCCAAAATTGTATGGTCAATTAATCTTCCACAAAGTAGGAAAGAATATACAATGGAAAAAGACAGTCTCTTCAACAAATGGTGTTCGGAAAACCAGACAGCCACATGCAAAAGAAAGAATCTGAACCACTTTCTTTCTTACACCATACACAAAAATAAACTCAAAATGGATTAAGGACCTATGTGTGAAACCTAAAACTATAGAAATCCTTGAAGAGAGTACAGGCAGTAATTTCTCTGACATTGGCTGTAGCAACATTTTTCAGATATGTCTCCTGAGGCAAGGGAAATAAAAGCAAAAATAAACTATTAGAACTACATCAAAATAAAAAGTTCCTGCACAGCAAAGGAAATAATCAACAAAACTAAAAGACAATCTACTGAACAGGAGAAGATATTTGCAAATGACATATCCAATAAAGGGTTAGTATCCAAAATATATACAGAACTTATAAAACTTAACACCCCCAAACCAAATAATCCAATTAAAAATGAATGAATAAACATGAATAGACATTTCTCCAAAGAATACAACAGACACATGAAAAGATGCTCAACATCATTGATCATCAGGGAAATGCTAAATCAAAACCACAAAGAGATATCACCTCACATCTGTCAGAATGGCTAAAATCAACAACACAAGAAATTACAGGTGTTGGCGAGGATGTGGAGAAAGGGGAACCCTCTTACACTGTTGGTGGGATTGCAAACTGGTTCAGCAACTGTGGAAAACAGTAGGGAGCTTCCTCAAAAAGTTAAAAATAGAACTACCCTGCAATCCAGTAACCACACTGCTGGGTATTTACCCAAAAAATACAAAAACACTAATTCAAAGGGGTACATGTAGCCCAACGTTTATTACAGTATTATTCACCTTTAAAAAAAAAAAGATTTATTTATTGATTTCAGAGAGAGAGAGCATGGGGGAAGGGCAGAGTGAGAGAAAGAGAGAAGAATCTCAGGGAGATTCCTTGTTGACTGTGGAGCCAGATGTGGGGCTTGATCCCACGACCCTGAGATCATGATCTGAGCCAAAACCAAGAGTTGGACACTTAACTGACTGTGCCACCCAGGCGCCCTGTGGTGAATGATTTTTTTTTTTAATGTATTGTTGGATTCAATTTGCTAGTATTTTATTGGGAAATTTTGCAACCATGTTCATCAGGAATATTGGCCTGAACTTCTCTTTTTTAGTGGAGTCTTTGTCTGGTTTTGTATCAGGATAATGCTGGCCTCATAAAACGAACTTGGAAGTTTTCCTTCCTTATTTAGTTTTTGGAATAGGTTGAGAATTATAGGTACTATGTCTTTTTTAAATGTTTGGTAGAATTTACCTGTGAAATCATCAGGTCCTGGACTTTTGTTTGCTGGGAGTTTTTTGATTACTGACTCAGTTTATTTGCTGGTTATCAATCTGTTCAAGTTTTCTATTTCTTCCTGTTTCCATTTTGGTAGGTTTTACGTTTCTATGAATTTATTCTAGGTTTCTCCATTTCTTCTAAGTTGTTCACTTTGTTGGCAGATAATTTTTTACAATACTCTCTTATAATCCTTTGTATTTCTGTTGTGTTGGTTGTTATTTCTCCTCTCCCTTTTGTGATTATATTTTTGGGTCTTTTTTCTGTTTGATAAGTCTGCCTGGAGGTTCATAAATTTTATTACTTTCTTTCAAAGAAGTCACACTTGCAACCCAGGAATAAATTCCACTTTATAATGGTGAGTGATATGGTTCCATTAATATATTCTATTGTTTTTTTGTATCTATATCATTTCTTTCTGCTCTAGTGTTTATTATTTCCTTCCCTCTGCTGGCTTTAGGCTTCATTTGTTGTTCTTTTTCTAATTCCTTTAGGTGTAAAGTTAGGTTGTTTATTTGAGACTTTTCTTGCTTCTTGAGGTAGCCCTGTATTGCTATATGCTTCCTTCTTAGGGCCATTTTTGCTGCATCCCAAGGTTTTGGACTGTTGTGTTTTCATTTTCATTTGTTTCCTTTTAGTTTTTATTTGTTCTTTGATTTCCTCGTGACTAATTCATTCTTTAGCAGGATATTCTTTAACCTCCATGTATTTGTGGTCTTTCCAAATTTTTGCTTGTGGTTGACTTCTAGTTTCATAGTGTTCTGGTCAGAAAAGACACATGGTATAACTTCAGTCTTTTTATATTTGTTGAGGCCTGTTTTGTAACTTAATATGTAATTTATTCTGGAGAATGTGCCATGTGCACTTGAAAAGAATGTGTATTCTGCTATTTTAGGATGGAATGCTCTGAATATGTCTGTTAGGTCCATCTGGTCCAGTGTGTCATTCAAAGCCATTGTTTCCTTGTTAATCTTCTGCTTAGATGTTCTGTCCATTGATGTAAGTGGGGTGATAAAGTCCCCTACTATTACTGTAAAATTATCAATTATTTCCTTTATATTTGTTATTGGTTGTTTTCTATATGTGGGTGCTCTGATGTTTAGTGCATAAATATTTATAGTTATATATCCACATTTTTGACATCCATTTGGATGATAAATGTTTCTCCATTTCCTCACTTTCAAACTGCAGGTGTCTTTAGGTCTAAAATGAGTCTCTTGTAGGCAGTATATAGATGGGTCTTATTTTTTTATCCATTCTAACATCTTATATCTTTTTATTGGAGGGTGTAGTCCATTTACACTCAAAATAATAATAATAATTTTTAAAAAAGATTTATGTATCTATTTTTCTTTAGAGAAAGAGAGGGAATAGGGAGGGAGGGGCAAAGGGAGAGGGAGGGAGAGAATCTCCGGCAGACTCCAAACTGAGGGCAGACCCTAACGTGGAGCTCTATCTCAAGACCCTGAGATCACGACCCGAGCTGAAACCGAGTTGAATGCTTAACCAACTGAGGCACCAAGGCGCGCCTCAAAATAGTTATTGATAGATATGTATTTAATCCCATTTTATTACCTGTTTTGTCATTGTTTCTGGAGATTTTCCCTGATCCTTTCTTGTCTTTGTCACGTTTGGTCTTTCCTTTCCACTCAAAGTGTCCCTTCTAACATTTCTTGCAGGTTTGGTTTAGTAGTCACGAACTCCTTTAGCTTTTGTTTGTCTGGGAAACTCTTTATCTCTCCTTCTATTCTGAATGATAGCTTTGCTGGATAGAGTATTCTTGGCTGCAGATTTTTCCTATTTAGCATTTTGAATATATCATGCCACTTTCTTCTGGCTTCCCAAATTTCTGTGGAGAAATCTGCAGTAGCCTTATGGGTCGTCCTTTGTAATCTAGGGACTTCTTTTGTCTTGTTATTTTTAATTTTTTTCTTTATCACTATGTTTTGCAAATTTAATTACAATATGTCTTGGTGTTGACCTGCTTTTGTTGATTTTGATGGGCGTTCTCTGTGCCTCCTGGATCTGGATGTCTGTGTCCTTACCCAAATCAGGGAAGTTTTCTGCTATTTCTTTTTTTTTTTTTTAATTTTTTTATTGTTATGTTAATCACCATATATTACACCATTAGTTTTTGATGCAGTGTTCCATGATTCATTGTTTGTTTATAACACCCAGTGCTCCATGCAGAACGTGCCCTCCTCAATACCCATCACCAGGCTAACCCATCCCCCTACCCCCCTCCCCTCTAGAACCCTCAGTTTGTTTTTCAGAGTCCATCATCTCTCATGGTTCGTCATCCCCTCTGACATACTCCCCTTTTCTTCCTCTCCTGTTATCTTCTTCTTTTTCTTTTTTCTTAAAATATGTTGTGTTATTTGTTTCAGAAGTACAGATCTGTGATTCAACAGTCTTGCACAATTCACAGCGCTCACCGTAGCACATACCCTCCCCAATGTCTATCACCCAACCACCCCATCCCTCCCACCCCCAACCACTCCAGTAACACTCAGTTTGTTTCCTGAGATTAAGAATTCCTCATATCAGTGAGGTCATGTGATACATGTCTTTCTCTGATTGACTTATTTCACTCAGCATAACACCCTCCAGTTCCATCCACGTCGTTGCAAATGGCAAGATCTCATTCCTTTTGATGGCTGCATAATATTCCATTGTGTATATATACCACATCTTCTTTATCCATTCATCTGTCGAGGGGCATCTTGGCTCTTTCCACAGTTTGGCTATGGTGGACATTGCTGCTATAAACATTGGGGTACACGTACCCCTTCGGGTCCCTATATTTGTATCTTTGTGGTAAATACCCAGGAGTGCAATTGCTGGATCGAACGGTAACTCTAATTTCAACTGTTTGAGGAACCTCCATACTGTTTTCCAGAGGGGTTGCACCAGCTTGCATTCCCACCAACAGTGTAGGAGGGTTCCCCTTTCTCCACATCCCCGCCAACATCTGTCGTTCCCTGACTTGTTAATTTTAGCCGTTCTGACGGGTGTGAGGTGGTATCTCATTGAGGTTTTGATTTGGATTTCCCTGATGCCGAGCGATGTTGAGCACTTTTTCATGTGCCTGTTGGCCATTTGGATGTCTTCTTTGGAGAAATGTCTGTTCATGTCTTCTGCCCATTTCTTGATTGGATTATTTGTTCTTTGGGTGTTGAGTTTGATAAGTTCTTTATAGATTTTGGATACTAGCCCTTTATCTGATATGTCATTTGCAAATATTTTCTCCCATTCTGTCGGTTGTCTTTTGGTTTTGTGGACTGTTTCTTTTGCTGTGCAAAAGCTTTTTATCTTGATGAAATCCCAATAGTTCATTTTTGCCCTGGCTTCCCGTGCCTTTGGCAATGTTTCTAGGAAGAAGTTGCTGCGGCTAAGGTCGAAAAGGTTGCTACCTGTGTTCTCCTTTAGGATTTGGATGGACTCCTGTCTCACGTTTAGGTCTTTCAACCATTTGGAGTCTATTTTTGTGTGTGGTGTAAGGAAATGGTCCAGTTTCATTCTTCTGCATGTGGCTGTCCAATTTTCCCAACACCATTTGTTGAAGAGACTGTCTTTTTGCCATTGGACATTCTTTCCTGCTTTGTCAAAAATAAGTTGACCATAGAGATGAGGGTCCATTTCTGGGCTCTCGATTCTGTTCCATTGATCTATGTGTCTGTTTTTGTGCCAGTACCATACTGTCTTGATGATGACAGCTTTGTAATAGAGCTGGAAGTCCGGAATTGTGATGCCGCCAGCTTTGCTTTTCTTTTTTCAGGATTCCTCTGGCTATTCTGGGTCTCTTCTGGTTCCATACAAATTTTAGGATTATTTGTTCCATTTCTTTGAAAAAAGTGGATGGTATTTTGATGGGGATTGCATTGAATGTGTAGATTGCTCTTGGTAGCATTGACATCTTCACAATGTTGATTCTCCCAATCCATGAGCATGGAACGTTTTTCCATTTCTTTGTGTCTTCTTCAATTTCTTTCCTGAGTATTTTATAGTTTTCTGAGTACAGATCCTTTGCCTCTTTGGTTAGATTTATTCCTAGGTATCTAATGGTTTTGGGTGCAATTGTAAATGGGATAGACTCCTTGATTTGTCTCTCTTCTGTCTTGTTGTTGGTGTATAGGAATGCCACTGATTTCTGTGCATTGATTTTCTATCCTGCTACTTTACTGAATTCCTGTATGAGTTCTAGCAGTTTTGGGGTGGAGACTTTTGGGTTTTCCACATACAGTATCATGTCATCTGCAAAGAGTGAGAGTTTGACTTCCTCTTTGCCGATTTGGATGCCTTTGATTTCTTTTTGTTGTCTGATTGCTGTGGCTAGGACTTCTAATACTATGTTGAATAGCAGTGGTGAGAGTGGACATCCCTGCCGCGTTCCTGACCTTAGGGGAAAGGCTCTCAGCCTTTCCCCATTGAGAATGATATTCGCTGTAGGTTTTTCATAGATGGCTTTTATGATATTGAGGTATGTACCCTCTAGCCCTATACTCTGAAGAGTTTTGATCAAGAAAGGATGTTGTACTTTGTCAAATGCTTTTTCTGCATCTATTGAGAGGATCATATGATTCTTGTTCTTTCTTTTGTTAATGTATTGTATCACGTTGATTGATTTGCGGATGTTGAACCAGCCTTGCAGCCCAGGGATAAATCCCACTTGGTCATGGTGAATAATCCTTTTAATGGACTGTTGGATCCTATTGGCTAGTATTTTGGTGAGAATTTTTGCATCCATGTTCATCAAGGATATTGGTCTGTAATTCTCTTTTTTGATGGGGTCTTTGTCTGGTTTTGGGATCAAGGTAATGCTGGCCTCATAAAATGAGTTTGGAAGTTTCCCTTCCATTTCTATTTTTTGGAACAGTTTCAGGAGAATAGGTATTAATTCTTCTTTAAATGTCTGATAGAATTCCCCTGGGAAGCCATCTGGCCCTGGGCTTTTGTTTCTTGGGAGATTTTTGATGACTGTTTCAATTTCCTTAGTGGTTATAGGTCTGTTCAGGTTTTCTATTTCTTCCTGGTTCAATTTTGGTAGTTGATACATCTCTAGGAATGCACCCATTTCTTCCAGGTTATCTAATTTGCTGGCATAGAGTTGCTCATAATATGTTCTTATGATTGTTTGTATTTCTTTGGTGTTGGTTGTGATCTCTCCTCTTTCATTCATGATTTTGTTGATTTGGGTCATTTCTCTTTTCTTTTTGATTAGTCTGGCCAGGGGTTTATCAATCTTGTTAATTCTTTCAAAGAACCAGCTCCTAGTTTCGTTGATCTGTTCTACTGTTCTTTTGGTTTCTAGTTCATTGATTTGTGCTCTGATCTTTATGATTTCTCTTCTCCTGCTGGGTTTAGGCTTTATTTGCTGTTCTTTCTCCAGCTCCTTTAGGTGTAGGGTTAGGTTGTGTATTTGAGACCTTTCTTGTTTCTTGAGAAAGGCTTGTATTGCTATATACTTTCCTCTCAGGACTGCCTTTAATGTATCCCAAAGATTTTGAACAGTTGTGTTTTCATTTTCATTGGTTTCCATGAATTGTTTTAATTCTTCTTTAATTTCTTGGTTGACCCATTCATTCTTTAGTAGGATGCTCTTTAGCCTCCATGTATTTGAGTTCTTTCCGACTTTCCTCTTGTGGTTGAGTTCTAGTTTCAAAGCATTGTGGTCTGAAAATATGCAGGGAATGATCCCAATCTTTTGGTACCGATTGAGACCTGATTTGTGACCTAGGATGTGATCAATTCTGGAGAATGTTCCATGGGCACTAGAGAAGAATGTGTATTCCGTTGCTTTGGGATGGAATGTTCTGAATATGTCTGTGAAGTCCATTTGGTCCAGTGTGTCATTTAAAGTCTTTATTTCCTTGTTGATCTTTTGCTTAGATGATCTGTCCATTTCAGTCAGGGGGGTGTTAAAGTCCCCCACTATTATTGTATTGTTGTCAATATGTTTCTTTGCTTTTGTTATTAATTGCCTTATATAATTGGCTGCTCCCATGTTCGGGGCATAGATATTTACAATTGTTAGATCTTCTTGTTGGATAGACCCTTTCAGTAGGATATAGTGTCCTTCCTCATCTCTTATTACAGTCTTTGTTTTAAAAATCTAGTTTGTCTGATATAAGGATTGCCACCCCAGCTTTCTTTTGGTGTCCATTAGCATGGTAAATGGTTTTCCACCCCCTCACTTTCAATCTGGGGGTGTCTTTGGGTCTAAAATGAGTCTCTTGCAGACAGCATATGGATGGGTCTTGTTTTTTAATCCAATCTGATAGCCTGTGTCTTTTGATTGGGGCATTTAGCCCATTTACATTCAGGGTAACTATTGAAAGGTATGAATTTAGTGCCATTGTATTACCTGTAAGGTGACTGTTAACTGTCTGTTGTCTGTGTTCGTTTCTGCTCTTTGCTGCTTTTAGGTTCTCTCTTTGCTTAGAGGACCCCTCTCAATATTTCTTGGAGGGCTGGTTTCGTGTTTGCAAATTCCTTTAGTTTTTGTTTGTTCTGGAAGCTTTTTATCTCTCCTTCTATTTTCAATGATAGCCTAGCTGGATATAGTATTCTTGGCTGCATATTTTTCTCGTTTAGTGCTCTGAAGATATCTTGCCAGTCCTTTCTGGCCTGCCAGGTCTCTGTGGATAGGTCTGTTGCCAATCTAATGTTTCTACCATTGTAGGTTACATATCTCTTCTCCCGAGCTGCTTTCAGGATTTTCTCTTTGTCTCTGAGACTCGTAAGTTTTACTATTAGATGTCGGGGTGTTGACCTATTATTATTGATTTTGAGAGGGGTTCTCTGTGCCTCCTGGATTTTAATGCCTGTTTCCTTCCTCACATTAGGGAAGTTCTCTGCTATAATTTGCTCCAATATACCTTCTGCCCCTCTCTCTCTCTCTCTTCTTCTTCTGGGATCCCAATTATTCTAATGTTGTTTTGTCTTATCGTATCACTTATCTCTCGAATTCTGCCCTCGTGATCCTGTAGTTGTTTCTCTCTCTTTTTCTCAGCCTCTTTATTTTCCATCATTTGGTCTTCTATATCGCTGATTCTCTCTTCTGCCTCATTTATCCTAGCATTTAGTGCCTCCATTTTTGATTGCACCTCATCAATAGCCTTTTTGGTTTCGATTTGGTTAGATTTTAGTTCTTTTATTTCTCCAGAAAGGGTTTCTCTAATAACTTCCACGCTTTTTTCAAGCCCAGCTAGTATCTTTAAAGTCATGATTCTGAACTCTAGGTCCGACATCGTACTAATGTCCGTATTGAGTAGGTCCCTGGCTGACGGTACTACCTCTTGTTCTTTTTGCTGAGGTGATTTCTTTCGTCTTGTCATTTTGTCCAGAGGAGAATAGATGAATGAGAGAACAAAATGCTAACAGGTTTACAACGTCCCCAGCAAATATACTGTATACAAATCAGAAAAGACCTGAAACCAGGGGAAAAGAAAGGGAAAGAAAGAAAAAAGAAAGAGAAAAGAAAAAAAAAAGATAAAAACAAAAACAAAACAATACAAAAAAAGCAGAATATGATCAAATATGATCAGGCTAGTGCATAGATCAGTGCCACACACTAGATTTTGGGTGTATTTTGGTCTGTTAGAAAAAAGTGCCTCCTAAAATTTTAAAGGAAGAAAGACATATATGTACAAAATAAGGGTTGATACAATGAAGGGATGGAAGATGACTGTAAAGATGAAAATTATAAAAGATTTTATAAAAGAACTTGGTAAGATAAGTTGTTTGAAAAAAGAAAGAAGATTTAAGAAAAAAAAAAGGAAAAAGGGAGAGAATGTGATCAGGCAGGAGACTAGAACAAAGCCATACACTAGTGATTTAGGGTATATTTTGATCTGTTAGAAGAAACTGTACCTCAAAATTTTAAAGAGAGAACAACTTATATATATATGCCAAAAATAAGGGTAACTACTATGAAGGGATAAAATATGACTCTAAAAATGAAAAATAAAAAATGTTTTTTTTTTTTTAAAAAGGGATTGATAAGATGTTGGTTGAAAAAGGGAAAAAGAAAAATTAAAAAAAAAAACAGTCAACAAAAATTAACTTTGATGAAATAATGAATCATGGTAAAAAAAAAAAAAAAGCCATGAATCTATGTGCAGTATTCCCCTAGCGCTGGAGTTCTCCCATTCTCCTTGATCGATCAACTTGGTCTTGGCTTGCTGGCTGTTCGTGCTGATCTTCTGGGGGAGGGGCCTGTTGCCATGGTTCCCAAATGTGTTTGCCGGAGGCGGAATTGCCTCGCCCTTGTCCGTCCGGGCTAAGGAAGCTGCTCCGGTTTGCTCTCAGGAGCTTTTGTTCCCTGCAAGCTCTCGGTACAGCCTTGGAGGACCAGGGCAGAAATGGTGGCCTCCCAATCTCCACCCGGAGGAGCTGAGAACTCGGGGCCCCACTCCTCAGTGTGCCCCCAGAGAAAAGCAGTCACTTCCGTGTCCCCGGTCTCCGGCCGCACTCCGTGCTCACCCGGCCTGTGATCGAGCGTTGTTATCTCTGGCACCCGACCCCGCGTGGAGTCTCCAAACCCAGCAGATCCCTGCAGTGCGTTCCCGCACCGCTCCACCCCGGGAAGGAAGGGGAGTCTCCCCGGATCTGCCGCCTGCTGGGTCCCTGCTGGAGGAGCCGTGCCCCGACTGGGCCGCAGATCACAGTTTATGGCAACCCCGAGCTGAGAGCCCGCGACTCTGCTCCGTCTCTGCAGCCGGCTTCCCCGCTCTGATACCTGGGAGCTCTGGCGCACTCAGGCACCCCCGGTCTCTCTGTGACCCCAAGGGTCCTGAGACCCCACTGTCCCGGGAGGATTCCACCCCCCGCTTAGCCACTGCAGCGACGTCCCTCCGCCAAGCCAACTTCTAAAAGGTCCGATTTTGTGCTCCGCGGCTCTATCACTTGCTAGAAGCGGCCGGCGGAGGCCCCTCCCCCGCCGTCTATCCTCCCGAATATCGCCTCGGATTCACTTCTCCGCACGCCCTACCTTCCAGTAAGTGGTCGCTTCTCTGTTCAGAGAGTTGTTGCTACTCTCCTGTTCGATCTCCTGTTGAGTTCATAGGTGTTCAGAATGGTTTGATCCCTATTCAGCTGAATTCCTGAGACCAGACGAAATCTAGGTCTCCTACTCCTCCGCCATCTTGCTCCGCCCCTTCTGCTATTTCTTAAAATAAATTTTCTGCCTCCTTTTCTCTCTCTTCTTTTGTGATTCCAATAATACGAATGTTATTACATTTGATAGAGTCACTGAATTCCCTAAATCTATTCTCATGTTGTACAATTCGTTCTCTTGTTCAGCTGCATTACTTTCCATTATTTTGTCTTCTATGTCACTAATTCATCCCTTTGGTCCTCTAGCCTGCCATTCATTGTATCAAGTCTGTTTCCAATTTCGTTTACTGCACTCTTCATCTCTGATTGATTCTTTATTAATTCTTTTATCTCTGTGGTTACGGTCTCACTGATGTCTTCTATTCTTTTCTCAAGCCCAGTGAATATCCTTGCAATTGTTGCTTTAAATTCTCCATCAGGCATGTTACTTATATGTGTTTCACTTAGATATGGCTGTGGCCTTATCTTGTTCCTTAATTTGGGATAAATTCCTCCATCTTTCCATTTGTCTAAGTCTCTGCCTTCTTCTCTGTGTTAGAAAAGCCAGTTATGTCTCCTGCTCCTGAAAGTAATGGCCTTATGAAGAAGAGATCATGTGGTGCCCAGGGCCTGGTGCTTCAGGGAGTATCTCTGTTGTGTGCTGTGTGTACGCTACAGTTGTGTTTTGGCTGCTCTGTCCTTCAAGCCGGTCATCTACAGAGGCTCTTCTTGCCTGCATGGGCAGTGTTTGGTCCCTTGCCCGAACCTGGGAGTTTTAACCACGTATTCTCTGTTCTGCTTGTAAAATGAGACCTGAAACTACCTCCACCAGAACTGAGGCCCTGTAGAGCTCTCTGGTCTGGAGACATGGTGTGGACAGGCGTTTGTGTTGGTTTTCTGGGGGAAAGGCCCATCATATTGGGACTGAGGCAAGCTTGACTGAGAAGGACAGTCCTTTCAGAGTGCAGGGGGTGGGACTTGCTGTAAGCAAGTTAGGCAGCCAGTGTTGGTGGTGCACTACTTCCCACAGGTGGGTCTGTATTTATGCCGAGTTGTGGGGATAGAAATGGCTCAGGCCAGCTCCTTTGTTCCCAGAGAGACATTTTTTGTGAATGCTGCCTCTCAGGAATGTGCTCTGAGAAAAACAAATAACCTCCTCTCCGTGTGCTTCAGGTGTTCTTCAGATCACCGTTTCCATGCTGTCTCCCCACCACTCCCCTGGTTGTTTGCCTGCCTTCTCTCCAGGAGCAATGCAGTGCTCTCTAGGTTCCAGCCAAGCCTGCTGACCTTTAAAACTCCAGGCTTTAAGACCTGCTGGTTGCAAGAACTTATGATTTTCAGCCCCTCTCATTTTCCAAGACAATAACTTGGGGAGAGATTCCCCTTGTGCATTCTCCTGTGTGCTTCTCTCTCAGGTGCCCATCTTTATGATCATGACTCCCTCCCCTCTGCAGCACCCCCAAACCACATCTCTGCACTTCCTACCTTCCTTGATGTGGCCTCTTCTCTCCCATTAGTTGTGGAGATTGTGATGCCAGACTTCAGGTCTATTTCTGGGATATTTAGGATGATTAGTTATCTCGTTGTATTCCTGGGAGAAGGGGAGCCTACGGTTCTCCTACTCCACAGCCATCTCCTACCAGACCTCTCATAAAAACTTTAGAATCTGTTGCTATCCATAAAATAACTTTCTGGGATTTTGATTGGAATTACATTGAATCTACAGATCATGTTGGGAAGAACTGACATCTTGACAATATTGCGTCTCTCTATTCTTGAACACGGAATATCTCTCTGTTTATTTAGTTCTTTGATTTCATTCATCAGAATTTTGTAGTTTTCTTCATATAGGTTTTTCTACATATTTTGTTAGATTTATACTACGTATTTCATTTTGGGGGTGCTAATGTAAATGGTTTGTGCTTTTAATTTAAATGCCACTTGCTCATTATTATTATATAGAAAGCAATTGAGTTTTGTATATCAACTTTGTATCCTTAGTTCCAACAGGGTTTTTAGTCAGTTCTACATAGATGATCATGTCATCTGTGAACAAAGACAGCTTTATGTCTTTCTTTCCTAATCTGTGTAACTTTTCTTTCCTTATTGCATTAGCAAGGACCTCCAGTGCTAGGAGCTGGATATCTACCAGACCACCCTGAACACCCACAAAATCAGCCTGAGATGTTAGAAGATAGATCTGGATCTCTACAAACAGAATATTGCAGGTAGTTGGTTTTGAGGTATGAAGCGGGGACCCGTGATTCTGTGGGCATGTATCTGAAGATAAATGGAAGGGGGAGGGAGCCATGGGGATCCTACACCTCCAGTGAGCGATAGCCCCCCGCACTGGGGATAGGTCACAGACTTGCAGACCAGTAGTGGCGGGGAAAGCACTTTAGGGCAGCCCCCCAGACTGAAACCTGGAACAGCTGGGGGGGCGCGGCTGGTGGTTTTAGAAGCACAAAAGGCAAAGACATGCCCCCGTGCTCTGACCTGGAGGCGAGGACTGGGAGTACTGCTGAGGGGCGCACAACCCAGGACACTGCAGTTTATAGCAGCACAGACAGAAACAGAAATAGTGAGGCTTAGAGAGCTCACTGAAGAACAGACTGCGATCTCTCTGCTCTGAGGCAGAGAGTTGGAAATGGTCTCTTCTGCTCTGACTCTCAGAAGAGATGTGGAAAGCTGCCAGGAAAAGCCGCCAGAGAACAAAAGCCCCCCAGAAAAACAGTTTTCACTGAACCCATCACTCCCCCACAGGGGGCAGGGCAACTCTGCCCAAACAGGGTTGCCTGAGTAACGACAGAGCAGGCATCTCCCCCAGAAGACAGGCTGGGAAAACAAGAGGTCAGCAACCCTAAGGTCCCTAGAAAACAGGTGCATCTTGCTTGGGTTGTGGTCAATAATTTGGACTCTGTACGTTCCCTCAACCACCCCTCAACAGAATGACGAGGAGGAGCAACCCCTAAAATAGGAAAGACTTAGAGACTGTGACTTCTACCACAGATTTACAAATGGATACAGATATAACCAAGATGTCAGAAATGGAATGCAGGGTAGCAGTTGCAAAGACAGTAGCTAGAATGGAGAAATTGATTAATGGCAACATAGAGTCTCTAAGGGCAGAAATGAAAGCTGAACTGGCAGAACTTAAATGCT
The DNA here is from genome assembly GCF_037043125.1 of Eumetopias jubatus. Taxonomy (NCBI): domain Eukaryota; kingdom Metazoa; phylum Chordata; class Mammalia; order Carnivora; family Otariidae; genus Eumetopias; species Eumetopias jubatus. Next base: position 125,527,583 of record NW_028274812.1, on the reverse strand, counting down.
CTCAATGAGATCCAATCTAATCTAGATAATCTAACAGGTAGGGTAAGCGAGGTAGACGAATGAATTAGTGATCTAGAAGACCAATTGATAGAAAAGAAGGATAAAGAGGAGGTCAGGGAGAAACAACTCAAAATCCATGAAAACAGAATTAGAGAAATAAGTGACACCATGAAACGTTCCAGTTCCAGAATTATTAGGATCCCTGAGGCGGTGGAGAGAGAGAGAGGACTAGAAGATATATTTGAGCAAATTGTAGCTAAGAACCTCCCTAATCTTGGGAATGAAACAAACATTCATGTCCTAGGGTCAGAGAGGACCCCTCCCAAGATCAAGGAAAACAGGCCAACGCCCCCGGTAATAATAAAACTTGCAAACCTTAGAACCAAGGAAACCATCTTAAGGGCAGTTAGGGGGAAGAGATTCCTTACCTACAGAGGGAGGAACATCAGAATAATGTGAGACCTGGCAAGCCAGAAAGGGCTGGCAAGACATATTCAGGGTACTAAATGAGAAGAACATGCAGCCAAGAATACTTTATCCAGCAAGGCTGTCATTTGGAATGGATGGAGAGAGGCAGAGCTTCCAAGACTGGCAGAAACTGAAAGAATATGTGACCACTAAGCCGGCCCTGCAAAATATATTAAGGGGGGTTCTATAAAAGGAGAAAGACCCCAAGAGTGACATAAAACAGGACTTTACAGAGACAATCTATAGATACAAGGTCTTCACAGGCAACATGATGACAATAAATTCATATCTTTCAATAATCACTGTCAACATGAAGGCCTAAATGCTCCCATAAAATGGCACAGGGTTGCAGATTGGATAAAAAGACAGAACCCATCCATATGCTGTCTACAAGAGGCTCATTTTGAACCTAAAGATACATCCAGACTGAAAGTGAAGGGATGGAGAGCCATCTTCCATGCCAACGGACCTCAAAAGGAAGGTGGGGTAGCAATTTTTATATCAGACAAATTAGATTTTAAGCTAAAAACTCTAGTTAGAGACACAGAAGGACACTATATCATTCTTCCAACAAGAACATCTAACAATTGTAAATGTCTACACCCCAAACGTGGGAGCAGCTATCTACACAAGCCAACTGTTAACCAAAATAGAGTCATATTGATAACAATGCGTTAGTTGTAGGAGACCGCAATACTCCACTCTCAGCAACACACAGATCATCTAAGCAGAAAATCAACAAAGAAACAAAGCTTTGAATGACACACTGGACCAGATGGACCTCATAGATATATACAGAACATCCCACCCTAAAACAGCAGAATACTTATTCTTCTTGAGCACACATGGAACTTTCTCCAGAATACATACTAAGTCACAAATCAGGTCTCAGCCAATGCCAAAAGATTGAGATTATTCCCTGCATATTCTCAGACCATAATGCTTTAAAACTGGAACTCAATCACAAGAAAAAAATTGGGAGACATTCAAACATTTGGAAACTAAAGACCACTCCGCTCAAGAATGTTTAGGTCAACCAGGAAATCAAAGAAGAACTTAAACAATTCATGGAAACCAATGACAATGAAAACACATTGGTCCAAAAACCATGGGATACTGCAAAGGCAGTCCTAAGGGGGAAATACATAGCCATCCAAGCCTCACTCAAAAAAATAGAAAAATCCCGAATTCACCAGCTAACTTTACACCTTAAAGAACTAGAGACAAAGCAACAAACGATGCCTAAGCCACGCATTAGAAGAGAAATAATTAAGATTAGAGCAGAGATCATTGAATTAGATACCAGAAACACAGTAGATCAGATCAATGAAACTAGAAGCTGGTTCTTTGAAATAATTAATAAGATGGATAAACCACTGGGCAGACTTATCCAAAAGAAAAGAGAAAGGACACAAATTAATAAAATTATGAATGAAAGGGGAGAGATCATGACTAACACCAAAGAAATAGAAATAATTATTAGAAATTATTATCAGCAATTATGTGCTAATAAACTAAGCAACCTGGAAGAAATGGATGCCTTCCTGGAAACTTATAAACTGCCAAGTCTGAAACAGGAAGAAATTGACAACCTGCATATGGCAATAACCAGTAATGAGATTGAAGCAGTGATCAAAAACCTCCCAAAAAAACAAGAGTCCAGTGCCTGATGGATTCCCTGGGGAATTCTACCAAACATTCAAAGAAGAAATAGTACCCATTCTCCTGAAGCTGTTTCAAAAAATAGAAACAGAAGGAAAGCTTCCAGACTCATTCTATGAAGCCAGCAAAATGGAAAATTTCAGACCAATATCCCTGATGAATATGGATTCCAAAATTCTCAACAAAATCCTAGCTAATAGGATCCAACAATACATTAAAAGGATCATCCACCACGATCAAGTGGGATTTATCCCTGGGATGCAGTGTCGTTCAACATTTGCAAATCAATCTATGTGATAGAACACATTAATAAGAGGAAAGAGAAGAACCATATGGTCCTCTCAAATGATGCGGAAAAAGCATTTGACAAAATATAGCATCCTTTCCTGATTAAAACTCTTCAGAGTATAGGGATAGAGGGAACATTCCTCAAGTTCATAAAATCCATCTATGAAAAACCCATAGTGAATATCATCCTCAATGGGGAAAAGCTGAGAGCCTTTCCCTTAAGATCAGAAACACGTCAAAGATGCCCACTCTCGCCACTATTGTTCAACATAGTACTAGAAGTCTTAGCAACAGCAATCAGACAACAAAAAGAAATAAAAGGTATTCAAATTGGCAAAGAAGAAGTCAAACTCTCTCTTCACAAATGACATGATACTTTATGTGGAAAATCCAAAAGACTCTACCCCCAAATTAATAGAACTCATACAGCAATTCAGTAATGTGGCAGGATACAAAATCAATGCACAGAAATCAGTTGCTTTCTTAGACACTAACAATGCAACTGTAGAAAGAGAAATTAGAGAAATGATTCCATTTACAATAACACCAAAAACCATAAGATACCTCAGAATAAACCTAACCAAAGAGGTAAAGTATCTATATTCTAGGAACTACAGAACACTCATGAAAGAAATTGAAGAAAACACAAAAAGATGGAAAAATATTCCATGCTCATGGATCAGAAGAATAAACATTGTTAAAATGTCCATGCTACCCAGAGCAATCTATACCTTTAACGCCATCCCAATCAAAATTCCAATGACATTTTTCAAAGTGCTGGAACAAACCATCCTAAAATTTGTATGGAATCAGGAGACCCCGAATCACCAAGGAAATGTTGAAAAAGAAAAACAAAGCTGGGGGCATCACGTTGCCTGATTTCAAGCTATATTACAAAGCTGTGATCACCAAGACTGCATGGTACTGGCACAAAAAACAGACATATAGACCAATGAAACAGAATAGAGAGCCCAGATATGGACCCTCAACTCTATGGTCAAATAATCTTCGACAAAGCAGGAAAAAATATGCAATGGAAAAAATACAGTCTCTTCAATAAATGGTGCTGGGAAAATTGGACAGCTATATACAGAAGAATGAAACTCGACCATTCTTTAACACCATTCACAAAGATAAACTCAAAGTGGATGAAAGACCTCAATGTGAGACAGGAGTACATCAAAATCCTAGAGGAGAACATAGGCAGTAACCTGTTTGACATCGGCCACAGCAACTTGTTTCAAGATACATCTCCAAAGGCCAGTGAAACAAAAGCAAAAGTGAACTTTTGGGACTTCATCAAGATAAAAAGCTTCTGCACAGCAAGGGAGACAGTCAACAAAACAAAGAGGCAACCCAGAGAGTGGGAAAAGATATTTGCAAATGACACTACAGACAAAGGGCTGATATCCAAGATTTATAAAGAACTTCTCAAACTCAACACTCAAAAAACAAATAAGCAAGTCAAAAAATGGGCAGAAGACATGAACAGACACTTCTCCAAAGAAGTCATACAAATGGCTAACAGACACATGAAAAAAATGTTCATCATTAGCCGTCAGGGAAATTCAAATCAAAACCACATTGAGATACCACCTTACACCAGTTAGAATGGCAAAAATGGACAAGGCAAGAAACAACAAATGTTGGAGAAGTTGTGGAGAAAGGGGAACCCTCTTACACTCTTGTTGGGAATGCAAGTTGCTACAGCCACTTTGGAAAACAGTGTGGAGGTTCCTCAAAAAGTTAAAAATAGAGCTACCTATGACCCAGCAATTGTACTCCTGGGTATTTACCCCAAAGACACAGATATAGTGAAAACAAAGGCCATATGCACCCCAATGTTCATAGCAGCAATGTCCACAATAGCCAAACTGTGGAATGAGCCGAGATGCCCTTCAACAGATGAAAGGATGAAGAAGACGTGGTCCATATATACAATGGAATATTACTCAACCATCAGAAAGGATGAATACCCAACTTTTACATCAACATGGATGGGACTGGAGGAGATGATGCTAAGTGAAATAAGTCAAGCAGAGAAAGTCAATTATCATATGGTTTCACTTATTTGTGGAACATAAGGAACAGCATGGAGGACATTAGGAGAAGGAAGGGAAAAATGAGGGGGGGGGAATCGGAGGGAGAGATGAACCATGAGAGACTATGGACTCAGAGAAACAAACTGAAGGTTTTAGAGGGGAGAGGTGTGGGGGGATGGGTTAGCCCAGTGATGGGTATGAAGGAGGGCACATACTGCACGGAGCACTGGGTCTTATATGAAAACAATGCATCATGAATCACTACATCAAAAACTAATGATGTATTGTATGGTGACTAACATAACATAATAAAATAAAATAAAATTTAAAAAAATAAAATAAAATACGAGGTTGTGATTGCAAAAAAGAAGTTGTGGTACATTTATGCAATGGTATATTATTCAGCTGTAAAAAAAAATGAGATCTTGACATTTGCAGTGACACGGAAGGAACTAGAGAGTATAATGCTAAGTGAAATAAGTCAGAGAAAGGCAAATAGCATATGATTTCACTCACATACGGAATTTCAGAAAAAAACAAATGAGAAAAGAAAAGAGAGAGAGGGAGAGAGAGAGAACCAAGAAACAGACTCTTTTTTCTTTTTTTTTTATTATGTCCAGTTAGCCACAGTATAGTACATAATTAGTTTTTGATGTAGTGTTCAATGATTCATTAGTTAAGTATAACACCCAGTGCTCATCACAGCACGTGCCCTCAATACCCGTCACCCTGTTACCCCCTCCTCCTCCCCTCTTCCCCTCAGAATCCCTCCGATTGTTTCCCAGCGTCCATAGTCTCTCATGGTTCATCTCCCTCTCTGATTTCCCCCCCTTTGGATTTCCCTCCCTCCCCTATGGTCCTCTGTGCTATTGGTTATGTTCCACATATGAGTGAAACCGTATGATAATTGTCTTTCTCTGCTTGACTCACTTCACTTAACATAATCCCCTCCACTTCCATCCATGTCGTCACAAATGGTGGGTATTCATCCTTTCTGATGGCTGAGTAATATTCCATTGTATATATGGGCCACATCTTTATCCATTCATCTGTTGAAGGGTATCTAAGCTCCTTCCACAGTTTGGCTATTGTGGACGTTGCTGCTATGAACATTGGGGTGCATGTGCCCCTTTTTGTCACTACTTCTGTATCTTTGGGGTAAATACCTAGTAGTGCAATTGCTGGGTTGTAAGGTAGCTCTATTCTTAACATCTTGAGGAACCTCCATAGTGTTTTCCACAGTGGATGCACCAGCTTGCATTCCCACCAACAGTATAAGAGGGTTCCCCTTTCTCCACATCCTTGCCAACATTTGTTGTTTCCTGTTTTGTTCATTTTTGCCATTCTAACTGGTGTAAGGTGGTATCTCATTGTGGTTTTGATTTGTGTTTCCCTGATGGCTAATAGTGTTGATCATTTTTTCATGTGTCTGTTAAGCCATTTGTATGTGCAGATGGCATTACAGATAAAGGGCTGATATCCAAGATCTATAAGGAACTTACCAAACTTAACACTCAAAAAACTAATAACCCAGTCGAAAAACAGGCAGAAGACAAGAACAGACATTTCTTCAAAGAAGGCATACAAGAAACAGATTCTTACCTACAGAGAACAAACTGATCATTACCAGAGGGGTGGTGGTGGGGGGATGGATGAAATAGGGAATGGGAATTAAGGAGTGCACTTGTCCCGATGAGTATGTGTATGGAAGTGTTGAATCATTATATTGTACACCTGAAACTAATATAACACTGGATTTTAACATACTAGAATTAAAATAAAATTTAAAAAGAAAAAGAAAATAATTTTATTTCTCCTCTAATTCTTATAATTTCTTCGGTTAATTCTGCATTTTATTTTCTCTTCTTTTCCTAGTTTCTTAGGTAGAAATTTATGTTATTGTTTTTAGATCTTTCTTCATTTCTAAAATATGCATACAGCACTATAAATTTCCCTCTAAGTACTGTTTTCACTGCATCCTACAAATTTTGATAAATTGTGTTTTCACTTTCATTTAGTTCAAAATATTTTAAAATTTGCCTTGAGATTTCTTCTTTGGCCCATGTGTTATTTAGAAGCATGTTGTTTAACCTCCACATATTTGGGGGCTTTCCAGTTCACTTTCTGTTATAGATTTCTAGTTTGATTCCACTGTGGTCTGAGAGCAGAGATTGTATGATTTCTACTCTTTTAAAATTATTAAGGTGTATTTTATGGCTCAGAATGTGGTCTGCCTTAATGAATATTCCATGTGAACTTGAGGAAAGTGTGTGTTCTCCTGTTGTTGGATAAAGTAGTCTGTAAATGTCAATTATATCTAATTGACTGATGGTGTTGTAAAGTTCAATTGTGTCTTTACTGATCTCTTGTTAGCTGGATCTGTCCATTTCTGAGAGGAGGGTGTTAAAGGTTCTAACTATCATAGTGGATTTATCTATTTCTCCTTGCAGTTCCACCAGTTTTTGCCTCACATAGTTTGTTAGATACATACACATTAGTAATTGTTATGTTTTTCCGGAAAATTGGCCTCCTTATCATTATGTAATGCTTTACTGCATTCCTGATAACTTTCTTTATCTTTGAAGTCTGTTTTTTCTGAAATTAGGGTAGCTACTCCTGCTCTCTTTTGATGAGTGCTAGCATGGTATATTTTCTCCATTCGTTTAATTTAAATCTACATGTGTTTTTATATTTAAAGTGGGTTCCACCATAGCCAAAACATGGAAAGAACCCAAATGTCCATCAAGTGATGAATGGTTAAAGAAGATGTGGCATATCCATATCTATCTATATCTATAATGGAATTTTACTCAGCCATCAAAAAGAATGAAATCTTGCCATTTACAGTGACGTGGCAGTGACGTGGATGGAACTAGATATTATTATGCTAAGTGAAATAAGTCGGTCAGAGGAAGATAAATATCATATGATTTCACTCATATGTGGAATTTAAGAAACAAAACAGATGGACATAGGGGAAGGGAAGGAAAAATAAAATAAGATAAAGATGGAGAGGAAGGCAAACCATAAGAGACTCTTAACTAGAGGGAACAAACTGCAGGTTGCTGGAGGGAAGGTGGGTGGAGGGATGGGGTAACTGGGTGATGGGCATTAAGGATGGCACATGATGGAATGAGCACTGGGTGTTATATGCAACTGATGAATCACTAAATTCTACCCCTGAAACTAATACTACATTATATGTGAGTTAACTTGAATTTAAATAAAATCTTGAATGAAAAAAAATAAAGTGGGTTTCTTGCAGACAAAGTATAGTTGGGTCATGTTTTTGATCCACTCTGGCAATCTCTGTTATTATTTATTTATTTATTTACTTACTTATTTATTTATTTATTTCTGTGTTTGTTTATTTGGCAATCTCTTTTAGTTGATGCATTTAGATCATTGACATGGACCTGTGATTTTGATGAAGCCCTGGCAGGTCTCAATAGCAAACAGTCCTTCTTGCATATGTTTTAATGGTAGATGAGATAAGGCAACTAATGCATTTAGTACATAGCAAATGCTCAATAAACATTAGGCATGATTGTTGGGATTATGATTTTTACTTGTTAGCTTCAAAATTTACCCCTTGGGTGTTCTTCGTGGTGCCTTAGTGGGACTAAAGAAATTGCTGTTTATTACCCTGTCTTGTTCTATTCATATATTGTCACTTCTAACACTGTTTCAAATTACATCAAAGTAAGCATTCATTTAGCTGACAACCTATCACAGGGCATCTTTCCATGTAAAATGAACCAATTTATAGTCATTGCTGACAGCTGGTTTTTGAAGGAAAGGCCATTTTCCTTAGTTGATTGTGAAGAACAGTGATTAATTCAGCTCATCAGACTGCAGCAGCAAATGCTAAAAAGGGCCTCATTGTGTGAAGCCCCCCCTCCCCAAGTCTCTTAAAACCTACATTTCCAAATTTGTCAGAATTTCCTGAGCCTAGGCTGGACTTCAGAGGTCACTTCGTCCACCCTCCCACCTCCTACACTATTTTTAAAGATTTCTAAATAAAAATAGGCCCTGTTTTTCCTTGGCAATGGGCCATCAGGAGAGGCGAATTTGGCAGCATCCATATTTTAGGATTCCATAGACTTAAGAAAGGGGGCCCTGACTCAAAAAGTGACTTGCCAGTGCCTGAAAGGGGACAAAGTCTGATGCTACAGTCACAAGAAATGTTTAAGGAAAAATGCCGAGCGGTGAGATTGGTTTCTCCCACCTCTTTGCATCGAGTGGGAGAGGAGGTACACAGTAAGACGGAGTTGAGACAGAAATGTGTTACTCTGACACCCAAAGGACTTTTGCTACAGGAGGGCATCACCGTAGCAGGAACACATTCTGTGCTCCTCCTGATGGTTTCCTGTGAGGAGAAATTTTGAAGATCTTATTCAAAGCGACCTCCAGGTGGAGCCAGGAATCTTGAGGAGAACTGTGGGGGCAGCAAAGCCCAGGAGAATGTAGGGAAAAGAAAGAGAGAGTAAGAGTAGCAAGAGAAGGGACCTCCAAACACAAATCCTTGTGGAATGGATGCCAACTAGATGGGATAAGACACAGAGTGAACTGCCTTCTGGACTCTGTGATCAGCTGATCCTGAGGGCATTTTCTTTCTCCAAGTGGCCAGACCTGCTCCCTGGACCAGACATCATCATTGTGGGCCCCCCTGCTTCCCTCTGCAGACTCAACCTGGATTGAAGCATCTGAACCGATCTGCAGAGCAGAGACCACAAGCAAGGGACGGGTGGGTTGTCTGAGGGTGACCTCGAGTGTGTCCTGTAGTTCTTTCAGCAGCTGGTCACACAAGTCCCCGGTTACGGAAGGCTGGCTTCTGCTCACTGTGGACCCAGGCATTGGGCCCCAGTGTTGAGAAAATTCTTGCCTTCAAGCCCGTGTTGTCCGTAAGGGGGGGGGGGATAGTGAAAATATAGACACCTGAGTCCCTCCACAGTGGCCCAGAGAAGAATTTAGGAAGTGAACTTGCTTCCCATCATTCATTTGCTTCTCACACTGTTCACTGAAGGAGGGAAGAGTTCCGCTGTGTTGGGAGGCATGTTAAAGTCATGTGGGTGGAACGTGGATGTTCCAAACTGCTGCCCTTTTTGCAAACCTGGTCCAAAAGTCGACTTTAAGTTTTGGGCCGCCTGTGGTAAGAGGGCGAGATTTAAGGCATATCTGTTCTCCTTTATGAAGCAGCGGCGTCCCCGTGTTCCATGGGGCACATCTGCACATCCATGAGCATTGCAGAGGGTCAGATTTCCAGAACAGTTGGCAAGAGCGGTGCTCTGTATTTCTCAGAGAACACACACTGCTCTGAAAGTAAGAAATAGTTGGTTTTCTTCCAACTGCCTAGCCAGGAAGAAGCAAGAAGCTGTATCTCAAAAGCAGCCGCAGTCTGCTCTGCAGTCTCCTAGGCAGAGAGAGTAGGACCCTTCCTCAGAATGAGGGAGAAACTCACACGGCTGCCCTGGTCCTGGTCGTTCTGCGGCACCATTGCCTCGAGGAACCACAGGCTCCCCACAGAAGATGGCATCATGGGGGCAGGGACATGCTCTGCACTGGGGATGTGTGCCCAGGAGTACAGATCTATCTGAGCAGGGTCAAAGGGGACCGCATTCTGCAACACAGAGAACAAAACATCTTCCAATTAGTGCTGAACTCAACGTGCTGGGAATGAGCAGTGTCACACCTTTTTCTTGGTTTGGCAAGACATTTTAAAAAATGCTAATGTGGGGCCCCTGGGTGGCTCAGTCGTTAAGTGTCTGCCTTCGGCTCAGGTTCATGATCCCAGCATTGGGGGATTGAGTCCCCGAATCAGGCTCCCTCCTCAGTGGGGAGTCTGTTTCTCCCTCCCCCTGTTCTTGTGAGCTCTCTCTCTCCCTCTCAAATAAATTTTAAAAAAATCTGTAAAAATCAAATAAATAAAAATGTTTAAAATTTAAGAAAATGCTAATGTGACTGGAAGTCATTTTCCAAAACCCATGGATGAGGTAGATGTCAGTAACTCATTGTCATGTTGTTATTTACAGGACTGTTTGTTGCCTCTAGGGTCACCGTGCTTCCTAAGTAGCGCAAAGTTGTTTGGGAACCCAGCCCAGTACTACACAAAAAGCACTATCCTGCAGTTTACCAAGTGAGTGTGTGAGAGTTGAGCCTTGAATCATTTGCTTGATAGATATTTTTCTTTCTTTCCCTTGGAAACAGGAAAAAAGACTTTCTCCCTAAGCTTCAGGCCATTGGGCTTGTGCAGGAAGTCCCTTTCCTTTCCTTACGCAGAACACAAAGGTGCATACATGTTCCCAGAGCACTGCAAACACAGTTCTGCTTTTAGCAGCTGCTGGCTGGGTCCCCGGATCACCTTTCCCCTCCCCGGGCTGCACCCAGTGTAAACCATCACCTCTCGGGGTTCGTTCTTTTTTACACAGGTTGCTTTGTAAGTGGGAGACACAATCCACAAGACTTTTTAAAATATTTTTATTTATTTATTTCAGACAGAGAGAGAGAGAGAGAGTGAGTGAGAGAGAGAGAACGAATGCGGGGAGCCAGAAGGAGAAGCAGACTCCCCGCTGAGCAGGGAGCCCCACAGGAGACTCAATCCCAGGACCCTGGAATCATGACCTGAGCCGAAGGCAGACGCTTAACCGACTGAGCCATCCAGGCGCCCCTCCACAACACTTCATAATAAATCTCCACAGGAACCCAGTGGGTCAGTGTGTGTTGGCATGCACACCTGTACATAACACAAACCGACCCAGAAATATAGTGACCTAGCTGATTCATAAAGATTCTTACCAGCAATGCGGTCAGCATCGTAAGGCTTCAGTCCCTTACCCCGACAGTCGGAAATGGCTTCCTTATGCCCGGAGCTAGCCCAGGGCCAGACATGGAGAGCTTCCAGGGTAAGTCACAGCACAGCGGTGCCCTGCTCCTTTGGTAGACCGGGTGGGCTCCCTAAAATGCCTTCCTAAGCCCCTGGTCCTAGCCAGGACCCCTCTGATTGCTCAGCCGGCCAACCGGTGAAAGACTCCCGGCCGCGGCGGAGGGTGGGTGCCTCCACGGATGACCCTTCCTGCACCTTCAGCTTCTCTGCTTGTGGAGCTCCGATGCCAGGAGAGAAGCCACCAGGAGTTGTTTTTGGATGTGGCCAGCCTGGTTTCCCACTGAGTGTTTGCTAAAAGAGCATCTTAGCAGTGTCTTAAGAACTCTGCTCTCATAGCTGCGGTTTACTGGAGCGTGGACACTGTTTTAAAGTAAGAAAGTCGAGGTGGGGCTCTGTCTGGGGGCCCCCGCTGGCCATCTGACTCCCAGCAGCCCCACCAGCCTGTAGGATTCAAATCACCTCCTCTCTTCTGTAATCTTCCCCACTCTCTTCCTCCCTTTATGAGTCTTTTTCTCTTAGGAGTACTCTCCAAACACCTCAGCCAAGTTTTCAGGGTGTTTTTGATTTTCTATTTTTTTTTAAATGAACCTTTTTAAATTAAGCATAACGTGCATACAGAAAACCACACATGCCCTGGGGGTTCAGTTCAAAGAATGTTCACAAAGCGAACAGATGAGTGTAGCAAGCACTCAGATGAGGAAACAGAATACGGGCAGCATCCCAGAAACCCCCTCTGTGTCCCTTCTAGTCACTCCACTCCCACAAGGGTAACCCTCAAATGACCTCTGTTACTGTACATTGATTTTGCTTAGTTTTTGGATTGACTGAAATGGACTCATGCAACAGAATCTTTGTGGGACTCACATATGTCGAGTGTGGAATTGCTGAAGAGCACTCAAATTTGTGGTTTTCTCTGAAAGAACCCTCAAAGAACACCAAGCACAAAGGACTTTTACAACCAGCATGAGTGTGGTTGGGAGATCTGAGGGCCTCTGGCCTTGTGAGCTGAGCGGAGCTCGAGGTGGAAGGTGAAGAGCTACCCAGTCCCTGCTCTGCTCTGAGATGTGCTCCCAGGACAGTCCCAACTTCTGCTCTCTCTTAATCCCTGGTTCGATGATTGGAATGATGACAGATTAAATATCAGTTGTTTGCTTAAGTGAGTTTACATATCAAGCTATGTGTACCTCATTGAAAGGCTGCTTACCTGAGATTTGGATTCAGAGTAAAGTGGCTTGATGGAGAATCTAACTCCAAGAGATGTAGGATCAGAAGCAATCAACCAGTGAATTAACCAACAGGCATTTGTAAATGCCTCTTGTACTTTTCATTCACACATCTCTGTCCACAGGCTCTGAACTAATTCCTTCATTCTTTAAATATGTGAATGGGATTACTGTATCGTAGAGATAAGGTGCAAGCCATTATTTTATATAGCATCGTTATTTTTAAAAGATTTTATTTATTTATTTATCAAAGAGAGAGTGCACAAGCAGGGGAAGCAGCAGGCAGAGGGAGAAGCAGGCTCTCCAATGAGCAAGGAGCCCCGTGTGGGGCTGCATCCCAGGACCCTGAGATCATGACCTGAGCCGAGGCAGATGCTTAACCAACTGAACCACCCAGGCATCCCTATAGCATTGTTTTATACACAACTAAGAAATAAAAAATGCCGGAGATGGATTGTCTAACAGGAGACCTCCCATAAAACTGGGACATCAAAGTTATTCTCTATGTAAGAGTAAAGAGAAATAACTCTGCCACGCAGAAAGGTCGCTGAGGAAACATGCCTGCCTCCATCTGGGGACATGAGGGAGAGAGAAAAAGAAAACTTCCATGAGGATTTGGACCACAAAACAGTATTCAGATCAGTTGGTGGATTGAATTCACACCAGCAAGCCTAGGATTCATTTTAAAGTAACCTCTGCGTGGTAGTGCCCCGGGTTCTGACAGAATTAAGTGCAGGTATTCTCCAGAAGACATCAGACTTCCACTGCGGTAACTGCAGTTATAAGATGCCATCCATTGTTAAGATGCTTCAAATTTCAGAGATCTTAGAATGTGAATCCCTCACATACTGTAATAGCATGTACTTCTTGGATTTGTGGTAGAGATCCAAGTGGAAACAGATACACTCTCTAGTACATAAAAAGCTCAGTTGGTTAAGCGACTGCCTTCGGCTCAGGTCATGATCCTGGAGTCCCGGGATCGAGTCCTGCGTCGGGCTCCCTGCTCAGCAGGGAGTCTGCCTCTCCCTCTGACCTTCTTCCCTCTCATGTTCTCTCTCTACCATTCTCTATCTCTCAATAAATAAATAAAAATCTTTAAAAAAAAAAGTTCAGTAAATTGTAGTCACCACAGAGTAGAGTGTTCAGTGTCTCTGGATTTAAGAATAGCTAACCTGGAGACCACCTGTACCTCTGGCCAGAAAGCAAAGTAAATGTAGCAGTTGGAGAAGCCTGGAATGGTGAGGGAAGGTTTCATGGACAAGAGAGATCTTGAGACCGGTTGTGAGAGATTGAACAGGTCAAGGGAAGGGAATATTCCAGGCTGTAGAAACAGTACGATCAAAGGTTTGGAGGTGGATACGAATGAGGCATGTGAAGGAGAAGGAAGGAGATAGGCTGCAAGAGATGAGCCCAGTGGGTCCAGGCGCGAGAAGGACCGCACTAGGGCATCTTGAGCTGTGATGTGATTCAGTAAGTGTGCTTTAGTGAGCTGCATTAGGACAGTGTGCGGGATGACCGGATTGGACAAGCCGTCTAGGAGACAACTGCACTGATCCATCCAAGTGCACATAGAGAGCCCCCCGGCCAATAGGGTGGCTATAGGACGGAGAGGAGAAAGAGTGCCTAAGACTGACAGGAGAAAGGTGAGCAGGATTTCAGTCCATTGATTTGATAAATGAAAGAGATGAGTACAAGGGAGGAGTTAGCAATGAAAAGCCTTCCCCTTCTCCCAGCATGGACCTGACCTCAAGGACCATGCGGGTCGGACAGAAGCTACGCGATGACAGCCCCCCTGGGGAGTGTCTCAGGTCTGCTCTTCCTGTGTCTTGGACTACCTGAGTCCTTTTCTGCTCATGGTCCTACTCTCTACTCCCCCAACCCCCCAGCGAATTAACTTATAACCTTCTTCATTTTCTCCAACTCCCCAAAGTCAGCTTGGACCTCACTCACCCAGACCTCACCTTGGTTGAGTTTTTGACAAAAATGGCACAGAAGCCCCCAACAGAGGACTGGTTCCCTTTCTCTTTCCTTTCCCTTTCAGCCTCTCCACTGCTTCTCTCCTTTCTGGGATGGTTTGTACCAGTGGGGATTGGCAGGGGACACCCCCCCCCCGACAGAAACAACTAAAAGCACAGGTCTCCCACTGGTGTACCAGCACAGCAACCACCCCCACAAAGAACCGAGAATGTTTTGAATGCTTCTAGAACCTTCCAAATTCATCCTCATTACCCATACAGATAATCCACCACGAGACAAACAATCCCATGGAAAGTAATATGAACCTGAACAGAAGGAAGCTGACAGGGGCGCCCGGGTGGCTCAGTCAGTTAAGCATCTGCCTTTGGCTCAGGTCACGATCCCGGGGTCACAGGATCGAGCCCCACGTCTGGCTCCCTGCTCGGCAGGGAAGCCTGCTTCTCCCTCTCCCACTCCCCCTGCTCATGTTCCCTCTCTTGCTGTGTCTCTCTCTGTCAAATTAATAAATAAAATCTTAAAAAATATATATATATAAAAGGAAGCTGACAGGTCAATATAAAAAAAAAGACACAACCTCATCATAATTGAAAAAATAAATGTCTGTTATTCCCAAGTGTTGGCGAGAATAAGGCAGATGGAACTTATAAAAATGGGAGTGCACATTATGCAAAATTTTGGGGGGGGAGTCTGTCACTTTCTACTAAAAGTGAAGACAGATATGTGGTAGGCTCCAGTAATTCATCTATATGCAAGGAGGCACAGGAAAGAATCTGTGCAAAATGTTTGCAAGAGCAACAAAATGGCAACAAGCTAACCTCCCTCAGCAGGGGAATGAATCAGCTAGACTGTAGTCAATATAGCAGTGGAAAGGAGTGAATTAGGTCTGGGCCAGCTTCAACAGTACAATGTTGAAAGGAAAAATAAAGAGCCAAAAGATACAATAGGTTATCCTTTATGTACATGCAAAAACTCTCAAAACAGCAGGAGGTGTTTATGGATACAAGTAATATGCCGTACAAAGTACAAAGTCAGACCTCGGACCAAGGCCCGCTGCCTGCAGCACAATGCGGCCTCAGCATGTGCGTGTTGGGGGGCCGATATGATCCCAGGGTGGGAGCTCTTGCTATCTATCATGATTTACCTATTTAAAAAGAGAGATGTCTGCAATTACATAGTAAAATGATCACATATTTTTTTTTGTTAGTGGTCAGTATATAGATGTCTGTTATGTTATCTTCTGTGTGTTTAAAATGTTTCATAATTTTCGAAGAAAATGAAACAATGAAGAATTGCAAAGAATTATATCAAAGTGTTCATAGGAATAAATTACAATGTTCACAGTTGCTCGTGTCAGCAGGAAAGGGTTGTGATTCTTTTCTCCCCTTGGTTTTCCAAGTTTTGTGACTATAGTATATTTACAATACAAAAAAATCACAGATGATTATTTTAATTTCTTTAAAAAGTGATTATATGGGAAAGAAAAAGTGAAGAGAAATCTGTGGTAAAGTTCTCGAGGACTGCCTCTTTGTGTCATTCTCTTAGCAAATAGGGGCCCCTTTGTAAAGTTGGGATTAACAAAATCCGCGAGGGAGGGCATTATTGGGTTCTCTCTGAGAGGGCTCACGTCATACAAAGACCACAGTGTTGCTAATTCTGACACCAATATTTCCGCAGGGCTAAATTGATGGAATCTTTCTGAATGTGTTATTTATGGTGCCAAATGAAAAAGATCTTGTTCATCAGCCAGACTCCAGCCTGGAAAGGGACAGACAGATGTGTATTCAGGTTCTTATTGCCCAATTTAAGACCAGTATCTTCATGGTAACCCAAATTAGTTCAGCACACATTTTGCTGAGTTAGATCCTGGCCCTACAGGAGAAGGTGCATCCAATCCACAGCTGCATAGATTGCCCCAGTCTAGCTGCTGGTGTCATTACCCCATTTGAAATGTAAATAAAGTTCCTCAAACCCCTGTTTCACCAATGCTGGGAAAACCAGCATCCTTCTCATATTTGCAGGGAAGTGGAGGCATTTTAAGATTCCTCCCAGTCACCTCTACCTTCTTGTTCTGGAATCCTCTCTCTCCAAATTATTGATTGTCTCACTGTGTTGTTCCTCCTGAATTTGCAGCATCCCCACTGGAGGATCCATCTCCCCTCAAGGTTTGAGGAAATGGGGTATGTGTGGGTGGGTCATCCAGGTGGCTAGTTACTACCCCACAAAACCTCCCCCAAATGACCATATATTGCGATAATTAAAATCCTTGTTATTACAAGTCCTTCTGCTCTCTTTTCCCCCTTGAAACTTCTCACTGGTTCTTCCTTCAAGCAGAACCTTGTGCACCTCTCTGTGTTTTTACTCCTCTCTGTCTACCTTTTAAAATTTTTTTCCTGGTCTAGGGTCTCCTGGCTTTTCACTCTTGGGCTACCCTGAAGACATGTATTAAATGGAAACTTTTGTTCATGTTGTCTCTCTGCCATCCTTCTTGGCTGGGCCCCAGGGGCTATTTTTTTTTTTTTCACAACAAAACGATACCCCGAAGGGTATGTCAAAAAGGAATTCTCCATGCTAAGTGAAATTCTGCCACAGAAGTTGTCACCACCCCGTCCCACAGTGCTGCCAACTGACCTCACCCCTTAATAATATCATTTGGGAACCAGAAAATATCCAGAACAAAATTGACCCATATTGTGCTAAGTGTGAAATAAGTGACAAAGTCGTAACTTTTGCAGGCATTGGTGGGGCATGGGTGAGAAATATAGGCATTCTGTGACCTATAAGAAATTATTTAAATTACCGAGGGCGCCTGGGTGGCTCAGTGGGTTAAGCCGGCTGCCTTCGGCTCAGGTCATGATCCTGGGGTCCTGAGACTGAGCCCCTCATCGGGCTCCCTGCTCAGTGCGGAGACTGCCTCTTGGTCTCCCCTTGCTCCTCTGCCCTGCTCATGCTCTCTTTGTCTCTGTCAAATAAATAAATAAAATCTTAAAAAAAATAATAATAAATTATCAAAATGTTGGACACAGAGGCAGAATTTTCAATAACCACATCTCTGAAACTGGCTTTTTGTCTCCTCAGGCTGATTTCACAGGCTGGGGGCAGTTTCCACTTGTCTAGAAGACACGGGGGGCTCAGAGTAATCAGCTGCTTCTGGAGGCGAGTGGTGGGTGGGTCTCAACCTTATTTCCGTCTGATTGCCACGGACAGAGGGAGGGCTGTGTTTTCTTGCCTGAAGATGGGAGTAAAAGAACATTTAAAACAGGAAAAACCCTGGCGTCCTGGTCCAGCTGAGCAGGGAGCTGATTTCTGAAGGAGAAGCTCGCACAAGAAGCACCTGTGTTGTGCATGGCCTCCTTTATCAAAAAAAAAAAAAAAAAAGGTTGAAAAATCATAACTGGAAGATGCAGAGGCCTTCCCACAGGGCCGAGGCAGCCTGAAGTCTGTTTTGGAAGAGATCCAGCTGTGAGCAAATGTTGCCTAGCACGGTGCTTGGTCCATAGCAATTACTCAGCCTGTTGAGAGGAACAAGGATAACCCAACTCAGGAATCTAAGGCATAAATTATGATATATTTGATTACAGCTCTGAGTTCCAGATTTCCTCGGGCTTCACTCAGGGCTGAGATGACATGTGGCTCCCACGTGAACCTAGAGGCATCCCCTGGGCTGCATCAGAGAGTCCCTCTTGCCTCCTAGAGCCCTGACCTGAGCTGAGACCATTCTCAAGGGGTCAGGATGAGAGGGGCCCGTGGCTTTGGCTGAGGACGAGTGAACTCCCAGGGCCTGTGGGAGGAAGGGGACATGCACGTGATCATTGCACTGAGGGTGGCCAGGGTTGGAGCCTCCTTGCTCTGTTTCTCTCCATGCATTTGTCTCATTATGACAAGGAACTAGTTTTTCCTCAATCTCCTCTCTACTCGTAGGTTCAGGACAACCCTGGGGTGGCTGTAGCCAGGGTCCGGTGGGGAACAAGGGACCACTTCTGGGAATGCGGGTCTTCTCATCTTTGAAATACTCTCTTGACAGCAGTTAAAAGTGCCCTGGTGCTTGGAAGAGGTGTCTTAAGAGAGGAAATAAATGAGGGTGGCAGGGAGAAAGTACTATCAAGTCCTCAGAATTTGGTCCTCCCAACAACTCCAAGACCCAGTACAGAAGTGGATCCTTGTGCGGCAGCCTTCCCTCCAAATGGGAGCAGTGGGGGGTCTGTTGCTTTCCAGTTGGGTTGAACACCATTCCAAGCACTAATTACCCAGTATAGGAAAGCATAATGCTTGAGGAGAGAACCTTTATTCAAGGACACAGAATATCTTTTTTTTTTTTTTAAGATTTATTCATCTATTGGTGGGGGAGAGGCAGAGTGTGAGGGAGAGAGAATCTTAAGCAGACTTGGAGCTTGATCTTACGACTCTGAGATCATGACCTGAGCTAAAACCAAGAGTCAGCCATTTAACTGACTGAGCCACCCAGGTGCCCCAAGGACACAGAATTTCTATTGAATTTTACTTTTCAGAACTCTCCAGTGGTGCATTTTCACTGCCTGCTTTTCTTCTGTGGCCGCCACTTTAGCTCTTATTTACATCCTTTTCTCATTAAACAAGGTGAAGCAGATGTGGGGCTTGAAAGAATTAATCATTTGGCATCGGACATGCCATTTTACGGCAAAGGCGCCATTCCCCACAGGTCGGCCACTGACACAACTGTAATTGGACAAAATGCCTGCCACTGTGCACTGACTCCTTCCTGTGAGTTGTCTGCATCCATTTTGTGTCTGCTGACCCCGGAAGGAGACAGGGAGAACAGGGAAATAACCATTGATGCATACCGTGGGAATAAGATGTGTGTTCCTGCATCCCAATTGAACTCATCATTTTCTAGTCAATCTGCAATGAGATGTAACCTAAACCAAGCCTGCTATCAGAATCAACTAGATAGAAAGGGGGAGTATGACAGGGAAGATGGCCCATTTGATCAGGAGAGCTTCTTATGACCTGCTTATGATGATAAGGTGTCATCCTCGAGTGACAGAGATGACTCCTGAGTGGTATTGTATAAAACCACTAGTTAATGCAATGCGGGTGAATATCACCACTCACATGCATGCAGACCTGCTGTCTCTTGCCTACAAACTGGTTAAAAATCTCTTCTTTCATCCTTAACAGAGTATTGAATTGAAATTTCCTTATTTCATGGACACTCCCCACATCTACTCTAGCAGGAGCTAGTGAGTCACTGACCCAGGATTGGAAACAGAGCCCAGAGGGGTTGACTAGTCTTATCGTCATCCCAGGTACAGGTTTGCACCCAATAAAATATTTGCTGAGTGGAATATATACACTAATTATCCTAGAGATAACAAAATTTAGGAGATAAACTTTATTATGGAAAATTTCAGAAAATTTTCATAAAGATTGACAAGAAAAATAGTATAGCATAATAGATCCCCATGTATCCAATAGCCAACCTAACGGTTGTCAACTCATGCCCAATCTTTTTTCATCTAGACATTCTCTCTGGGTTATTTTGAAGCAAATTTCATATATCACATTATTTTGTCCATATGTATTTCAGTATGGCTCTCTAAAATAGTTAAACTCTCTAAAAAATAACTATACTATCAATATCTTACCCAAAATAATTAACATCTATCACTTAATATCATCAAATGCACAATGATTTAAAAATTTTGCTGTCTCATATATATATCTTTTTTATAGTTTGTTCAAATCAGGAGCCAAAGAAGTTCAAATCATTCCAATTAGTTGATGTGCCTCTTACATCTTTTCTAATCTGTATTTGCTCCTCTTCTTTTCTTGACCCCTTTGGAATATATTTGTGGAAGAAGCCAAATTACTCATCCTGTAGGACCTGGATTTTGCTAATTGCATGCACATGGTGTCTTTCAGCCTGTGTCTCTGTCCTCCGGCTTTCTAATAGTTAGATTTGAGTTCTTTGGGGGGTGTTTTTTGTTTGTTTGTTTGTTTGTTTGTTTGTTGTTTTGGGGGTCCAGAATATTTCACAGATAGTGTTGTGTATCTCAACTGGGAACCACGGAATGCCTGGTTATTCATGCCTAGATTGTGATTAAAGATTGCAAAATGGTGATTTTCTAATTTTTAAATCATTTTTCCCTTCATTTTGTTTGCTGGGATGCTTCCACGAGGGAAACTTTTCCTCATCAACTATTTGATTATCTTAGCTACAGTTAATACAGAAAAGACCAGATAAATGCTTCATACTTTCCTCTTACTTACCAGTTTTTAAAATATTAAGTTGGTCTCCTAGTGTAGGAATAACCAGCAAATTGGTGTAGTTTTTGTTGCTGAAAGAACAGACAGATTTGAACATAGACATGTGTCTCAGTCCATTACTGCTTTTGTTCTTGCTGATGCCCAAAAGTTTACAGCTTCAGCAAGTGGCAGTCTTAGAGATACAGCTTTTTTGTTTGTTTTTAAAGATTTTATTTATTTGTTTGACAGAGAGAGAGAGCACAAGCATGGTAAGGGTCAGAGGGAGAAGCAGACTCTCCGTTGAATGGGAGCCCGATTCGGGGCTCAAGGCCAAGACTCCAGGATCATGACCTGAACTGAAGGTGGATGCTTAGCCAACTGAGCCACCCAGGCGCCCCTAAAGATACAGTTTTAATGATGTCTTCCATCTGTGCAGTTGTGTAGATGTTATTCATATTATGGGGACGTAGCTGTGGTTCGTTAAGTCTCACTGCTATGTAATTTTCCATTGTATGAATATACCACAATCTATTTAACCAATTAACATTCAAACGGTTTCTACTTTTTTGCTGTTATAAATAACACTGCTATGAACATCTTTTCTCCTAAAGCGTATGAACAGGAGCCTCTAGAACATAGCTTTTTCATGTCATGGCACACGTAGAAAATGTGTCACACATGTGGGTAAACTGAGGTGATATGGGGTTATCTGATATGGGGCTTGGTGAAAAAAATTCATTACATTTTTCATATATTTTCTAATTACAATGCATAATTCTCTCTTCTGAATTTTTCCTTCTTGTTACCCTTTCCCTATCTTCACTAATAACATTTCAACTCCCAGAAATTTTTTCTTTTATATTTTGTTTTATTTTTAAAATTTTTTATTTAAGTTCAATTTAATTAACATACAGTGTATTATTAGTTTCAGAGGTAGAATTTAGTGATTCATCAGTTGTATATGACACCCAGTGCTCATTCCATCAAGTGCCCTCCTTAATGCCCACCACCCAGTTACCCCATCCCCCCACCCACCACCCCTCCAGCAATCCTCAGTTTTTCCTAGAGTTAAGAGTCTCTTATGGTTTTTCTTCCTCTCTGTTTCTGTTTTACTTTATTTTTCCTTCCCTTCTACTATGTTCATCAGTTTTGTTTATTAAATTCCACATGTGAGACAAATCATATGATATTTATCTTTCTCTGATTTATTTCACTTAGCATAATACCCTTTAGTTCCATCCACATCATTGCAAATGGCAAAATTTCATTCTTTTTGATGGCTGAGTAATATTCCACGATATATATATATACCACATCTTTTCTTTATCCATTCATCTCTTGATGGACATTTGGGCTCTTTCCATATTTTAGCTATTGTTCAATTCCCAGAATTTCTGATTACAGGTGGGATGTTAGTACAAAGCATTCTAAGCCAGTGTTTCTTAAAATGTAGTCTGTGAGCATCAAGTAACACTCCACTACATGCTCACTGGCTCACGGGAAAGGGACAGATGTAGACCTTGTTCATGCCAGTTGTAAGCTAAGTGGCATCAGTTTCAAGGCTGAACAGAACTCTACAGTGGTGCGAGTGAAGGGACAGTGGAGAGAGGACTGGGTTATTGTACAACACAGGCTTCTGTAGCAGCTTATTCAGGTGGGGAGTGGCTACTGGCTTCAGTAAAACGATGTCATTTGCCTGCCATCTTAAATTAATGTCGACAATTAACTTCCTTGGTTTTGTACCTCTGTACTGAATTTATAGATTGGCTTTAGCTTTATAGCTATGGGACTATATGAAGAACATTATAATAAAGATAACAAAGTCCACATCCATTTAGGAATCCTTTTTTTTTTTTTTCCATTTAGGAGAAGTTGATCATTCCTCAAGTTTGAGAGAAAGTGACCATAGTGGTCTACCCAGCAGCCATTACCTCTCTCTTTCTGCTTCCTAACAGAACCTTGAGTTTGTTTAGTATTCCACCCTCCCACGCAGCCATGTGTTTAGGGAGGACGGGTACCTTCACCACCCCAAGGTCCTGCTGGGTCTGAGACAATCATGGGGGTACCACGTCCCTTGCCAGTGACTGGTTTAAACACAAGTGTGGGATGATGCAAGTTTGTCCAAGAAGACCCAAGGGATAATTTGGTGGGGGGCTTTCAGGAATGATTTCTTCACTCTTAGC
Organism: Eumetopias jubatus; assembly: GCF_037043125.1. Classification (NCBI taxonomy): domain Eukaryota; kingdom Metazoa; phylum Chordata; class Mammalia; order Carnivora; family Otariidae; genus Eumetopias; species Eumetopias jubatus. The sequence continues at coordinate 125,504,635 of NW_028274812.1, read as the reverse complement.
AAAAGACAACAGGAAGAGAAAGCCCTTTTCCTCTTCCTGTGAAGGAGTCATGACCGGAAGTGTCCCTAGAAAGTGCTGCAGCCATCCGGTGAGCACATGGGGATAGTCAGCCCTAGGAGGAAGCCAGCATGCTGAGGGGGAGGGCGAGGAAGATGAAAATGACCCAGGTCACAGTGACCCTCTAACACTATTGTGTCATGACCCCTGTCTCCTGACTTCTTGTTTTAAGAGATGATGTTTTCCCTGCTGCTGATCCCTTGAGAGTGGGTTTCTGTGACCCGCACCTGAAAGTGTCCTTTCGGGGGGCCTGAGGGCACCCCAGGGGGATGGGCTCCTGGGCTGTGGTCAATGGCTTTGCTGGCCCTCTATCCTCACCAGGCTGGGAGCATGGGCAGGCCTATTATCAAAGCGCCTGGCATCGACCTAGCTGCCAATGGGTGCTCAATAAATAATGGCAGGATGAGGGAATGAGTAATGGCTAGAGGAGAAGCGACCTAACTGCGGGCCACCTAAGATGCAGACACGTGAGGCCTCTACCACGTCCTCTTCGGCAGCAGAAGAGATGCTGAGGGTCTGAGTTTCCCTCGCGCTGCACCCGTCCAAAGAGGCCACATCGAGGCATAAGTTACTAAACACTGGAAGCCAGCTGAGCAGAGGCCGGGCGCTGAATGGCAAGTAGTCGACACAATGAAGGGCAAATTAGAATGATTAATAAGAATGCAATCAGGAACTCTGCAGGAATAATGGGGAATAATAGATCATAAATGAAGTATGGGGTTGGCTCTATGGGTGTATTTCCAGCCCAGCAGGCAGCATGCTATATTCACGCTTCACATCAATAATAGTCGGAGAAAATAGATGTGATTTTACAAAACAATAGACCTAACTAAGCAGGCATATTTAGTTCTCTTCCAAAAGGAAGGAGGAAGCCACAGCTGACTAAAATAATTTGACACACTCCATTTCCAGCTGAAGATTTCAGAACGAGGCGAAAACGAATTTTTATCATCTTCATGTTAACTCGGTAAAATTGGCTTTTATTCCTTCAGTTGGGTGAGAATTGTAATAGAAGGTGTTACAACTCTAAAGGTGTACAATTAGGCCTTATAAGTACTGCTTAATAAGTTTCAAAAAGTAGTAAGCAGGCAATTGCTATTAGAATTTTCTTTTTAGATAAAATATGTAAAGAGAATGTGTGAAGGCCGTAATTATAGGCCTACAGCCTTGCAACTATACATAACTCTAGTAGGGCACAGAGAAAATAATCAAACACAGAGTCTTGGCCTTCACGTGGGCTATGGAATGAAGCATGCCAAGAAGAAAACTCAAGCACTTCCTCTTCAAAATAACTAGGTTTTTAAAAAAATCAGTGATGTAAGCAAGTTTGTACAAGAAACATTACAAGATGTGCAGACAAGACTTTGGCAGGAAACCTGGATGAGACGGGCCCTGGAGCCCCGTAGAGAGCATTTGTCCCCACGCTCTGTCCTCTGTGAGGAGGCAGGGTCCTCCATGTTGAGATAGTGCAGCAGCTGAGGACCTGAGGTAGAACACCACAGAATCCAGGGCCCTGGGAACTTGATGCTCAGAAATTGTACCCCGGAAACACTGATTTTGAGAGTTGCCTGGGGGTTGGAAAAAAATTACTTGACTCTGGTTAACAGAGAGCATCATGATTAAGAATCCAGGGTCTGGAGCCGTGAGCCTGGGACCGAGCTTGGCTCTGCCAATGACCAGCTGTGTGACTTTAGACAAGTTGCTTAAACTCTCTGTGCTTTGGTATCCCCAGGCCATGAGCTCATCTAAGAGCAGAGTTTAGGAAGCAGGTTCTGGAAGGTACTGCAGATTTTAGCAGGCCCCGGAGCCAGTCAGCCTCAGCATGGCCTTGCAGTCCTGGAGACACATGTGAAGTGAAGGAGCCAGAAGCTGTTCCCCCCAAACCAGTCTGCACCAAAGTTGAGGTGCCTGCCATTGGTGACAGGCACCTTCCCTCAGCAAGCTGTTTCTTTTTCTTTTTTCTTTTCTTTTTTTTTGCTTTTGTTTTTTCCTTTAGTTGCCTAGTAAACATTTCTACTGGAAAATTCCAACCTTGCTTTGGATGAGCTAAGAGGAAAGGCAACGTGTCCACACCCAGGCCAGCCTAGCCAGGGAGGGCAGAAGGCCCCAGAGGACAGGCTTGTCTGCGTGGCCCGAGCTGCAGCTCCAGATGGCACGGAGGAGTCTGGAGAGGGGCATCGAGGGAGGGGGGGCCCTGGGGGCATTGACAGCATCCATGGCCTCTCTTCTTTCTCCAACTCCTTTGTATTTACTGCTTTTTGTGCACAGTCATAGCACTTATCACGGAGATGCATTGGCCCGGCTCCCTGATGCACAGTGTCTCAAAGCCAAAGCCTATCCCTATTCATTTGAGTATCCCCAGTGCCTTTGGGCTCTTTAGTTTATAACAAATATTTGTTTCCTGCATGAACCCAAATGGTGTGACACTGAAGTGGGGGAGGGGCCGCACGAGCAAAAGAACTGTCACTCCCTTCCTCCCAACTGGGAACCCCAACAAACTGAGAACCCCAACAAACTGAGGAGAAAGGTGTTTGGGGGGAAGACAGGTGCCATAGAGCAACCTTCCTGGGGAGCGGATTGGCGCACAGCCTCTGGGAGACCTTAGCAGGGCAGATTAGAGGTATTAGCTTTTAATGACTATTATTTTGGAAAAGTTGAAACAATGTTGTCCCATATATGTTCCTAACGCGTTTGGGTCAGAAGATGGTGAAGGGGCGGTGAGTTTGGCAGATGCTCTGGCTGGGAAGAGAGGTTAGGGGCCGGCAGGAGACCACGAGCACCTGCGGGTCTCTCCACAAGATGGCGCTCACCTCTTTTCTTCATTCCCCTCCATGAGAAACTTGGCATTTTTAAATTGCTGCAGAACAGTTAGGATGAGGGCTTATGTTTCCCAGGTCTGCTTTCCTGCACCATCTTATCACCTGTTCTATAACTTTTTTTTTTTTGACACTCACATGTTTTATTTCCCAGGGAACCTGGGACATCACATGGGTTGCCACGTATGATACTGAAGTTGTCTGCTGTGCCCTCAGAAGCACAGTGCTATTCCACCACACACGGAGCCTGGACCCTTAGTTAGCTTAAGCACAGGTGTTTGTAGGTGCTGACAAGGGTGACTGGTTAGAGAGACTAGCTTTATTGGATACTGTGGCCTCCGCTGGTGGGACACTCATTACTCTCTAGTTCTGCCAACATGACCTCTCATACTGACCTGGTCTCTGGAAACATGCCTGTTTTTCCTGCTCAAGAGTGTCCATTTACGAGAGAAAGATCCTTGGTCTCTGAACGTCATGGGAGGAGTTTTTAAAAATGCAGACTGAACAACCTAGCATAACCAATGAGGAGAATCCTTTTACTACCTCTTAAAACTGTTATACCCCCCCGCTTTGGATATAAGGGGTGCACGGATAGAATTGTTTCGTTATCCGAGAGAACGTATATCATCAGGTTTCTTCCCTTCATACGGGTTTTCAAAACTCCCCGAGAGAACCTTGTCTAGGCCTTTCATAGACCAATGAGACAAATCCCAAAGATGCTACTCCGACCTCGATAGAGCTCTAGAATCTTCAGGTCAACCCCGGTTTTTACTGGTTCTGAGAAAATGTGGACCATCCTTGCTTACATCATGCTGCAGGGCACGCGTGGTGGTGCTGGGGGTGGATGTCATACTGGACTGAGCAATCTTACTCCGGACCAATGTTACAGGGAAAATAATTCCCAGTTTGAAAACATTCTAAACAGTGTGAGCGGAGGCAATTTTCCCAAAAGTCACCAACTAGTGATAATAATCTGTCATGTTTCTGTGCCCCCTTGCAGTAAATGTGCCCACACACCTCGATTAATCCTGTAGCGACCCCACCAAGTGGTCAGCAGACGGATTGCTGTGCCCACTGCTGACAGGAGGCAATGAAGAGTCCGGAATGCCAAGTGAATTGTACAAGGTCACAGGACAGGTGAGTCTCAGAATTGGAATAAAAACCTATATTGTCTGAATCCTGGCCCCCGCTTTTCTTTACTTGCTCTGCTATTTCTGGGTGCCGGGCACTGTTCTAGATGTGAGGAACACAGCAGCAAACCACATCGACAAAATCTCTGCTTTCGTTTATATCTGGGGGGGGGGACCTGAACACACAGACCAGTGATGGCAATAGATGTCCTATGAAATGGGGAGAAGGGCTTTGGAGAAAAAGAAAGTGAGGAAAGGGGGCATACAGGGGTGGGAGGGGTGGGGTATGCTTCTAAACAGGGGGCTCAGGTGACATTGGAACAGAAGCCCGAAAGTGGGAGGGGGTGGGTCATGCAGAGCTCTGGAGGAGAAGCTTTCAGGCGGGGAGGTGGCCAGGCATGTCCTGGGAACAGCCCAGAAGGGGAGGCAGGGGAGTGGTGGCTGGTGAAGCCAAATGGGCAATGGAGATGAGGTAGAGCCATGGGAGGGCTTCAAGCCAGCCAGTGATGAATTTCTGACACATTACCAGGGTCACTCTGCAAGTTTCCCCTACCACATAAATTTCCAATAAAATCCAAGCAAACAAGTGACCCAGGAAAAGAATATTACATTTACTATTATCCTCGGTCTCCTGAAGGAGAGAACTGTATCAAGTATCGTTTGCTGGGTGTCGGCTATGAGTAGTAGGTGCTTGGCAAGGAGCTTGTTTATCCACATTTCATTCTATCCTTGCAAATGGCTGCATGGCGTAATTGTTATTATGCCATTTTACAGGTGAAAATAAACAAGGCTCAGTTTCACAGGCTAACCAAGCCTAAACCACACCCTCGATTACCTCTCTCGTGAGCATGTGCCCACCATTAGTGGCTGAGATGATTTTTCTCAGTGGAAGAAAACAAAGTGCTTTTTAAGAAATCCTCTTATAATAAAAATTGGTGACTATTTTTTAATTCTTTTTAAGATTTATTTATTTATTTCAGGGGTGGGGGCAGAGGAGAGGAGAGGAGACTCTCCAGCAGACTCCCTGCTGAGTGCGGAGCTTGATCTCAGGACCCTGAGGTCATGACCTGAGCCAAAACCAGAGTTGGATACTTGACAAACCGCTCCACCCAGGTGCCCCAAAATTGGTGAATATTTTAAATGTTGTTTAACACAATGGCATTTGTACATGTTATTCAACCTGAAAATCTTATTTTTAAACAATGAATCTAGTGATATTTAGTAACTTTTAAAAGGAGGCCTTTGATTAATCCTTGGTTCTATTAACAAAAACTAAATAACCTTTTAAACAGTACTTAAAATCATTTGACTTCCTTAATTGCCTCATTAACAAACAGATCTTCCCAAACACTTAAGTAATTATTCCTAGAAAGATAACAAAGAAAATCTGCACTGAGGATGAATGTTGTATTCTCTTAAAATGTCAACATAAAAATCATAATCTAAGTCAACTATTTAACTGCACATTTTAAATTAGAATTGCAAGTTTGGCCTGACACTCCAGCACACAGCATCCTCTTAAACATAACATAAAGAAAAATACCAAATAGCCACAAATTATTTCTCAACTTTAATATATTAAAACTAGATTTGATTTACCTTTCTCATGTTTATACTTAATTCTGTATCTTTTTAGTATTAAAAGTCATGTGTCCACTAAGGAAAAAATTATATCATTCCAAATACATTTGGGATTGAATTATTCAGTGAATTTTGGAGGACTCCTTACCAGCCCACTGAGGTTTTATCACGTGCAGGGTTATTAGGGAGGAAGTGTGAGCTAGAGGTCAAATTGTCCAGGATGATTTTTCTCGATGCCATGCTGAGCCTGGTCCCATACGTGCTCTGTCAATGTCTTGCAATGAGTTGGGTGCACAGCCTGGCCTCCCGTATTCGGTTCCATGTTACCTACTTCTTCCTGCCAGGTCTCTGTACCACATGACTGGACGTCACAATGCTGTTTCTGGCTGACTTCTATTCTAAATTCTTTTCATATTCTACAGATGTGCCGCAACCATAACTTATAGTTATTTATATGATGTTGGATCGTATTCCCTGTCTCTGCAAGGCTCTGTCTGACCCTAATCACAGTTTTGAAGTCAGGCCAGTGGAGAGACGTGGGTTTGTGTGGAAGACAAAGGAGGAAGTGAATCAGAAGGACCTGGAGGGAGGCAGAGTGGGAAGTCTTGGAGACTATTTGGTTTTGGGCGGGGAGGGAAGAAGGGCATGGAAACTGTTAAGTGGAGCCTCCAGCTCAGAGACAGATCCATCCTCGAGGGCAAGGATCAATGCTGCAGGGGCTGCTGATGCAGTTCTGCGGTGGAGTGTGAAGAGAGGAGCCAGCCATGGGTGGGTGATGGCGAGCTCCTCTGAGACCAGGCTCCTTGGCACTTTGGAAAGCAGGAGTGAGGTCACAGCCGGAACCTCAGAAAGAACCAGTGAGAGGAAATGCAGGCGGGAGGTTGAGAAGCAGCCGAGGCACTTCTGCACATGAAAACGAGGAGGCTGCAGCACTTTTTCAAACAGGGTGTAGGGGAGCCAAGAGGAAGCTCCGGGACAAAAATGAGGCTCAAAGCTAGACAGTGGAGGGAGGCCAGGCAGGGTCAGAAGTGCACAAATAACTGTGTGTGTGTGTGTGTGTGTGTGTGTGTGTGTGTGTGCAAGCATGTGCCTCAGGAGAGTTCTGGGTCAGACACAGCTTGCTGAATGTCACCATGGCTCGTTCATCTCCCATGCCTTTGGGATACACAAGAGGACATCGTACAAACAGAACGTGTGCACATTTGGGTAGCTGTGTCCTTCAGAAAGATTGGCTGATGCCGGGACGTCATGGAACTGGAATTCCTTTCCCTCTGGAGGAGGTGGGAATCGCTGCAAAAGAATCTTTAGGAGCTGGTACTTGTTAATTGTCTACTCTATGGAGTTTTCTTGCACCCTCAAGTACGTTAAAAATATTGATGTGGCAATGTAAATGAACCCAATTTTTTTTTTTTTTTTTTTTTTTTTAAGCAAGAGGGCTCTTGCATTGGTGTTTGCTTTGCTATTTAAAACCAAGTCCCCGAAGGAAACCAATGCAAATACAAGTTCTGCGATACTCAACACATTTCTGTGGTGGTGCAACAGAGACACCAAGGCTTCCCATTGATGGTTCCCAGCGAGGGGGGCCGGACGCCACTTAACTCCTCTTGCCAGGTGTGCAGAGGGCCCGAGCAACTGAAACCTGCAGCTGTGGTTCTTCAGTGTGTCAGGACTCACAGCTGCTTGCACCCGGCTGTTTCACACTCACCTGTGGGGCTGACCATGCGAACGGGCCACTGATGTTCCATCTTTGGCTCCGGGCACAGGCATATTTCAAAAGCAGAAGCCATCGGCATGATCCCTCTCCTTCTGTTAGTAGAAGAGAGCTGCCATCCACACAGAAAATTATAGTTTCTGCACATGTGGGTTCGGAATTCAAACACTAAGTTATTTTGTTCTGGAAACACTTTATCATAGCTTGAAATTATGACCTCTTGTGTAGTTATGATTTCTCTCTGCCACGTTACCAGGATGCACAGAAGGGACAGTGAAGGAAAGCCCTGAGTTTGCGGCTTGCAAAACTCAAAAGCCACATTAGGAATGAGGCAGTCAATCTGAGCCAGCATCTTGTCTGGAAATAATTATGCCTTGTGAACAAAGCTGTGGAAGTCTACAGTGTACAAAATATAACATCCATACCTAAATGAAGGGGATAAAATTCCCCTATGTTTTGGACACAGGTGTGCCTAAGACTCCCGGGGTGTAAAAAGCAGGTTTTTTACCCATGATGCATTGCTTCAATGAGAAACCTTAGACTCAAAGTCATGTTTGTTACCCTATTAAATATTGACAGATTTATGAGTAGGGAAGCTTCACACACAAAAAAAAAACAACTGAAGAATTATCTTTCATTGTGTAATTTAAGACCATAATTCTCATAGTATTAAAAGCATTTTAGGTTATTCTAGTATGTTACTTCTGTCTCTACAGGGAGCATGTGATTTAAAAAAAGTTGACTTTGCAGACCCCATTAGTTAGCTGGAAAACGGAGACACAAAAGAGGCATGAGCTTCCTCATTTGGTCTGGACTCAGTTCCTTTTCCAAATCAAAGAAAATGGACCACACTGCTGACTCGGGGAGAAGTTTTGATTTTAATGCATGCTGTGTTTGAGGTTGTGGGCAGTATGGGATCAGGCAGTGGGTCCTATTTCTGTCATCTGACTCCTCTCTTCCTTTCTCTTCTGCCCAGCAAAGGGACCAGAGATTACAGTCCCAGCCCTGGGGCCGAGGACACAAGGCTTTCAAAGAACAAGCCCAGGGGCATCTTTAATTTCAGTTGCACAAGAAACGAGGCTCTGATGAAATTGCAAGCCTTTGAAGTGAGACAGGCAAATTTTTCATTTTACCTGATTTTCCTCCTGCCATCACTGCATTGGAGAAGCTGGGAATGGGGGTGGGGGGCAGTTGCCAGGGGTTGGGGGAGGGGGGATGGGGAGTTAGTGTTTCATGGGCGCAGTGTCAGTTTTGCAAGATGAGAAGAGTTCCAGAGACGGAGGGAGGTGATGGTAGCACAACCCTGTAGATGTCCTTGATACCACTAGACTACCTGCACACTTAAAAATGATTAAAACGATAAAGTTTATGTGTATTTTACTACAGTTAGAAATAAATTAAAAAAAAAAAAAAAACCTAGGGGGAAAGTCTACTCACGTCATCAGAATTCTAAGATGGCCCATGAATACTTCCCCCCATGCCCATGTTCCGTCTATATAGTTTCCTCTTGAGTGTGGGCAAGACTTGTGAATAGGATGGGGTTTCACTCCTGGCATCAAGTTGCTTCTATGGTAAAGATAAAGGGATTATTCAGATGTAATTAAGGTCCCTCCCCAGTTGACTTTGAGCTCATTAGAAGGAAGCCTGTCCTGGGTGGGCCTGACCTAACCAGTTGAGCCCTGAAAGGAGGCGAGCCTGAAAAGAGAGAGTTGAGACAGCAGCTCTCTTTGGCCTGGAGCTGCCATGTCGCTGGGGGGGCCACATGGCAGGGAACAGGGGTCCCCCTGGGACCTCACTCATATAAACACAAGGACCTGAATTCTACCAATGAGCTTGGAAGGGCACCCTGGGTCTCAGTGAGATAGAAGCCCAAGGCCAACACCTGAATTTGAGCCTGGGGAGTCCCTGCAGGGTCCCCTGCTACCTCATACTTGGTCTCCTAACCCACAGGAACCATGATTAAATATGCCTGTGTCATTGTAAGGGGCTAAGTTTGTGGTAAATTTGGTGGCAGGAGAAGAATACAACCTCGTGGTCACTGGGATGTTTCCACCAGACTCTGCTATGGTGCACTGTCCATGTGCATGTGCCGTGATAGCTTACGCGCTGGGGGCTGGGGTCGGGGAGAGGCCAAGAGGCGAGAGGGAAGCGCTGTGTTGGAGCCGAGGTGCAGATGACCTTGTTTTATTTTGACTCAATATAGATAGAGAGCTGAGGGGATGCAGAGGAAGAGCCCTGGGGAAATCAGGGCTTGTGTTCTAGGAAATACCTTCACCTCTCAAGTGAGACAAAGGTGTGGGTTTTAAGAAATCCTACTTTAATAAATCACACTAACTCCTCCAGGCGTGGATCCACAGGGATAGATCTTTTCTCCTTGTGTGGCCAGGCACGCAATTTTAATTTTGTGTATACGTAGAAAAGCATGCCAGGGACAACGGAGAGAGTTGAGCTGTGAGTCCTTGGAACTGGGAGACATTGGCATGGCATGGCAAGAGGTTGGGGTGATGCCCGTGATCCCAGGCAAGTCACCTAGAACCTGAGAGGATAGAACCAGAGCATGTGCGACGCTGAGGCTACACAAGGACTTCCATCCTAGGGACTCGTCGCACACGCAGACTTTGATGTGCTCACAAATGCTAACGACTCAGCCAGCAGGTACTGGGCCAGGAGCCAGGAGGGGGGATGCTGACACGTCCAGTGAAGTCAAGCCCCACGTGTCACGTGACAGGGTCTCGTACAGAACAGAAGCTGAGTGAGGGAGCAAGCGAACACGCGTTACTGACTTAATCAGGCATCGTAGCTTCCAGAGCAGGAAGTCAGTCTGGAGCGGGAGTAGCTGGTCTCCGGCTTACTGAACACACGATGTTCTCCCCTCCTGCCTGCTGTCTCCTTCCATTCCTGTTCTCCCACAGAGCATCCTCCACACGGCAGCCCGCATGGTGCTTGGACATAGAAACCAAATCATGGCACACCCCTACTTAAAACCCTCCAGCGCCCTCCCATCTCGCCTAGCATGACCCCCAAACTCCTTCCCTGGTCTGTGTTGCAGGCACACCAGCCTCGACTCAGTTCCTGAACCTGGATGGAGCCTGCACGTTCCTGAGGCATTGCCCTTGCCACCCCCGTGGCCTTGTCATCCAGACTCACCCCCTCAGAGAGGCCTTCCCAGATCAGCTGACCTAAAGTGGTTTTCCTACTTCCCTAGGATTCTGCTTCGTGTGTTGAATGATGATAACATGTCAGAAGGACACACGAGCCGACTTGAAGGGGCTCTCACTGGCCAATTTTGGAATAACTGAATTCCCAAAATAGATAACTGGATTACAACCCATTGTATGAGAGAGGAATCAGTGAGTCCATACTGCAGAAATAAGAAGGGGCGCCTGGGTGGCTCAGGCGGTTAAGCTACCGACTCTTGATTTTGGCTCAGGTCATGAGCTCAGGGTTGGGAGATGGAGCCCTGGGACGGCCTCTGTGCTGGGTGTGGAGCCTGCTTGGGATTCCCTCTCCCTCTGCCCCTCCCCCCACTCACACGTGCACGCTCTCTCTCTTCCTCTCTAAAAAAAAAAAAATAAGTAAATGAATAAATAAATATGATGAAGGGAAAGCTCTTCCTTATAGTAGAATGCCAACTAATAAAGGTAAGAGGAATAATGGAAATAAATAATGACCGTTAGGCAACAAAAGTAGTAGTAGTTGACATGTTTGTATGTCACTGGTGGGTGGAGGGTTCATGAGAAATAGGGTATTGGCAACACATGAGACTATCTGCCCACAAAATATTAATCAAATGCAAGGGGGAGGGTGGCAGACAGCTTGACTAGGTGATCAAGGTAACACCACCACAGGTGGGACAGGTTGGCAGCATGAGCCTTCTGAAGTGACGTGCTGAGGAGAGCCCAGCATCACGCTGGCGGTGTTCCTGCTGGTAGAGGGAATGAAAAGCCTGTGCTCTTGAAGACAGATCAAGGATACTAGAGGCAGGCAGAAACAGGGGTATTCTGGACAGGCCACTAATGGGATGGACAACTCAATGCAACACATGTTCCGTGGGGGAGCCTGCATGGCAAGGGAAAAGACACATGGTTGAGACAGTTGAACAAGGTCTACGGGTTGGATGGCTGTGCTGTGTCAGTGTGGATTTCCTGCCTTGGAGAGTCGTGTGGTATGGGAGAGTGTTCTTGTTTTTAGGAGGTACATGGTGAAGTACTTAAGGGGTGATGGGGCATGATGTCAGAAAGACTATGTATCTATCTATCTGTTTATCTATCTATCATCTATCTATTTATTTATCCATTCATCTATCCAGACTGATACATAACTAAACATATACGGTGATGTAATTAGGTATATTCACCCACATGATAGAATTTGATTACTTCCTTAACATAGGGGTTGTAGTAACTGCCATTTAAAGAGCAGAGAAAACCTGAGGAATAATGATGTATTTTCTATTATAGACACATCCTCCAAGGGGCCTAGGATGACCTAGGGCATTCCCCTGTGCAGAACTAGGACTTGGGTTTTGTACTGTCACAGGCCACTGTCTCCGAAGACTAGTTTCCATCACATAGGGGCATCTCAGTGTATCAGAGTTTGGGTGAATTTTCAAGGTTGGTACAAAGTCACAGCAGGACCAGTGAAGGAAGGAAGAAAAATGAAGAAACATTTGTTCCTTTCAGAGCCAAATCAATGTGAATAATTTTCCAGTTTGTCGCTCCAAGTGCTAAAACATTCCAGGGAGATGGAATCTGACCCATTACTTAACTGGGAGCAGTGTGGGCAGGGATAGGATCTGGTTTTTATAAATGGACAACTTCAGCCCCTTAAGACCTAAGACATAATCTGAATGCTTAAGAGAGTGTGTCTGATACAAGGCATAAATGGTATTATATAGCTTTTTATTTTTTTCTTAATAAAAATACCCTCTACAGAAGTAGTTCTTTTCATGTTTTTAATTTTTAATTTTTTTCTATTTCTCTTCAAGTTATCTTCATAAACTTCCACCAGCCCATAATTCAAAATTCACCCCAGGATTCTTCTGTTTCTTTTCCCATCACTGTCCATTCCTGCCTTTGACTCCAAAAACTGTTGCTTTATTCTAGGAATATGGACTTAAAATAATCTTAGGGAGAAACTGAAAAAAGATTTATCATTACCAGGGATATTAGGTCTGGAGAACACACTCAAACACAAATGTTTCATGACTAAATAGAATCATGGATTTAAATAGAGAAACCCCTGGAGCATGAAAATTCTAACATATCAATGAATAATGGGACTAGAATCTCCTTATCTGTGTGTTTGGCTCCATTTTGTTCCTATGCTTATTTGACTCTTTCCCTCTCATCTACATCTAATTTTTGTCATCCTGTTGAACTTCATATATCCCTCTAATTTGCCTTAAATTCTATTTGTGTACGTAATGCCCACATCACCAATTTGCGAGCAATCCTTAGTTACATTTTATTGACGGCAGTCATCAATAAATATACTGTAACATCAAAATCACTTTCACAAGCCATCTGTTGACCATATTCTAGATCTCCTCTGAAGACATATTCATATGTTAAAAGTCTGATTCATATGAACCAGATGTCCAACAATAAGGAAACGGCTTATTGAATTATGGTATATCAAGATCATGGACTATTATGCCACCACTAACATTGTAATTTATGTAGTCAATTTTGAAACCTAGAACGGTGTCATTAATATCTTGTGGAAAAAATAATAATAAAAGGTACGTGTATTCTAATTATAACTACACTAAATATTTCTGTATTGGAGAATAAGATAAAGATAATATGCAAAAATGGTGGGGATATGCTTTGGGTGTTCTTTAAAACTAATTTTGATGATACATTATCTTTAAATTAAAAAAAGAAACATGATTTGTGAAATTTCTGCAGGAAAGTGTAACCTTGGAAGGTTGATCCTGAGCTTTACTGCTTTTGCACTGAATGACATTTAGTCATAATACTGTGCAGGAATGCTGGGGAGTTTTCTTTCTCCTGGTTTATAATATTTTAAGTCTGCACATAGAGTTAAGTATGTCTGATCTGCCCAGAACTCTAAGTGTGATGTCCCCGGATAAAGTATGGGAGAAACAATAGGCAAAATTTATTCATGAAATTCATTCATTCAAGGAATATTTATCAGGATACTCATCATGTCCCAGACTCTGGGTGACACCAGGACAGATACAGTCCCACCCCTCATAGAGTGTATGTTCTAAGCAGGAAGACCCATTCATCTCAGGGAGATTTGTCACATTTACATTGCAACTCTACAGGGTTTGTTTGTTTTCCCCATAAGAAAAGACATTTAGTTTTCAAAAGTTTGGTGGTCATTTGACATGCCTTACTGTCTGGCGTCCATGACTCCACATCTCCCCTGCTATATGAGGTCTTGGTGGAGGGTGAATTCAGAGGCTTCCTCATGTTGGGATGCATCTGTATGGGTGAGCATGAGCCCTAAGCTTGGCCAATTAGGCATGTTATCTGGGACTCTGACTCTCAAGGGAAGGCTGGGAGAAAGGATTGAGTCATTCTCAGAAAAAAAGTCAGCAGGCTTGGGAGACTATTGCTGTGTCTTAGGATTTCAGAGATACCTTATTTGTACTGATTCCCAAGTTTAGTCCTTCGCTCTCCTATTGATTCTGTGAGCCACATTCATATCCTCTCCCACTTCCCACCAATCCCTTTTCCATCCAGTAAATTCCTCTTTGCTTATCAGAGCTGTTTTTCATTGTTTGCAGTCAAGAACTCTGAAACAACGAGAAATGTCATCTATTTGGCTTAGCGTAGTGGCCAGGAAGAAGGCAGAGCTTGGTCAAATCCTGCTTCGACCACTTAAAAATCAGGACAAGTTGCTAAAGCTCTGAATGCCTCAGTTTCCACATCTGATATTGGGGAGAATGGTACCTACCTTTCTTAATGAAGCCTAAATGAGAAAATGCAGAGTCTCACAAAGTATCTGGCTCATTTTAGGTCTAAAAATGTTTTCTTATTCTGCTTTCCTTCCTTTCTGTCCTTTTCCCTCAAATAAATGCTTGGTGATCTGTTGGCTGGTAGAACTTTAAAATCAGACCAAGGAAATAAGAATTTAATTGTTCTTTGCTCCCTAATTTCCAGTTTTCTCTCTCCTAATAAGTTTCCAGGATTATCACTGGCATGACATTTATGTCTCTAGAACTGGATAACTGGATTCAGTAATCTAAAAACAGCAGACAATTTGCTAATGGAATAATATATGTATTTGTCGACCATAGTAAAAAAGTGGAGTAATACATATTTTTTTAAAAATATTTTATTTATTTATTTGACAGAGAGACACAGCGAGAGAGGGAACAAAAGCAGGGGGAGTGGGAGAGGGAGAAGCAGGCTTCCCACGGAGCAGGGAGCCCGACGTGGGACTCGATCCCAGGACCCTGAGATCATGACCTGAGCCGAAGGCAGACGCTTAACGACTGAGCCACCCAGCCGCCCTGGAGTAATACATTTTTGTTAACAGTATTGAAAACTAAAGCTGAATAACCCTTTCAAGCCTAAGGCCCCTAAAAAAAAAAAAAAAATGAAAGAAAGAAAAAGGAGGTACAAGGAATCTAATCCATTGTCAAAAATGATAATCGTATGGGAGACACACAATGACAAAAACAGAAACCCCAAGCTACCTTGCCAAAATCTCAGGGCAAACACATTTGTCCCAGAGGTTAATACCAAAGCAACAGGACCAGCGAGAGCAGAGGCCTCAGATTCGTTGTTCTCAGGACTGATAAATTTGATTTCCCACCTCAGTAAGCATCTCACTGCAGGAGCAGTGTATTCAGCCTGATTAGGAAAGACACCTAGATTTGTTTTTTAAGTAGTAAACGATATTCACATTCTCTTTAAGCCTGCAGAGGTAGGGAGACCCATCGGTAAGCAGTCTGAATTCACCAGGGTGCTATTACTCCTGAGTTCGCTTCATGACGTATGCCTGAATGAGGAACTGAGGCCCCCTAAGATGCATTATTAATTCTTCTAGAGATCTGGCCAGGCAGGGAGCGGGGGTTCCTACAAATTATAATGTCATTGTTTTGGAGACAGGAACTTAGTTCACAAAAATTAGGATGAGATAGCTAAGGCTTTCTCTGGAGCCAGCCCCTCGTTCCACCACATACGTTAGGGCTAGTGTTTGTAACTTATTTTCTACCCACTAACTGAAATTTTATGAATAATTCAAGTTCACAAGATAATTTTATGTAGCAAGTAAACAATCATGCTGATCTTCATTTTTCACCTAGACCTGAGCGAAAGAAAGAAAAAGGATTTTAGAATAGTGCCCATCTACTCTATATGTACTCAGTATGCAAACATCAAGGATAATTGCTAAACAAAGGAATCAACTAAGCAAGTCACCCCAAAACTGAGTGGTTTTTTTATTGTTACGTTAATCACCATACATTGCATCATTAGTTTTTGATGGAGTGTTCCATGATTCATTGTTTGTGTATAACACCCAGTGCTCCACGCAGAACGTGCCCTCCTTAATACCCATCACCCGGCTAACCCATCCCCCCTCCCCTCTAGAACCCTCAGTTTGTTTTTCAGAGTCCATCATCTCTCATGGTTCGTCTCCCCCTCCAATTTCTCCCCCTTTCATTCCTCCCTTCCTGCTATCTTCTTCTTCTTCTTCTTTTTCTTAACATATATTGCATTATTTGTTTCAGAGGTACAGATCTGTGATTCAACAGTCTTGCACAATTCACAGCGCGCACCATAGCACATACCCTCCCCAATGTCTATCACCCAGCCACCCCATCCCTCCCAACCCCCCACCACTCCAGCAACCCTCAGTTTGTTTCCTGAGATTAAGACATAATCATTATTATCTCTCCTGGTTTCCATGGGTTAAGAATTTGGGAGCAGTCCATCTGGGTCGTTCTGGCTCCCATGAAGTTTGCCATCAGTTTGGGCCGGTCCACAGTCATCTGGTGACTTGATCCACTCTCCAGGTGGCTTTCTTACAGTGGTGGCCACTTGGTACCTGCTATTAGTTGGGGGGGGGGCACGGACTCAGTTCCTCTCTACAGTGTGGTGGTCACACACGATGTGCCATGGTGCTTGGCAGGTGGTTTACCCCAGAGCCAGCAGGTCAACAATCTAGGTCAGTGGCCCTCAGCTGGAGAGACTTTTGCCTCTCACCCTGGGGACATTCAGCAATGTCCGGAGACATTTGTTATTTTTACAACTGAGCACGAGGTGCTACTGGCATCGAACAGGTAGAGACCAGGGATGCTACTAAACCTCCTACAATGCACAGAACAGCCACCCACCATAAAGAATTCTCTGGTCCAAAATGTTAATAGAGCTGCAACTGAAAACCGCTGGTTGCAGGTGGAAGCAGCAATGTCCTTTCTGACCTAGCCTCAGAAGGTAGACTTTTGCCATGTTCTACTGGCACATAGGGCCACTTCTGATACCATATGGGAGGGGACAGCATAATGGTGTGGCTACTCAGAGGCAAGGATTATTGGGAGCCTCCTGGAGGTTAGTTAATATAGCACCCAAGTCTTAAAAGTCACATCTTTGTGTGACTGTGATTGACTCCCCGCCGCCCTTCCTGCATGTCTCTATTTGCTGAAATAAGAATGTACATTTCTGTAATCATAGATACACATAACTTGTGTATAATGCAAAATAAACATCAGAAACAATGTGTCAGATCCCTTTAACACCGCCTAGTGCTTTGTGAGATATTGTCCGCTGAGAATCACTGGGTCACTGGCCTCAAATAAGTTACAATCTAACATTGCAGGATGTTTTTAATAAGAGGGTCAGACAGCGGCCATGAGAAGAAGTTAGGATTCCAATCGTCCCCTTTTTGGTGAGAAGATAGAGCCGTTTCTCCCTGACATTTAGGGACCACTGCTTCTTAGGAGAGAGTACCATTTGGGGTTTGACAACTAGAGCTCTCCCGGGTATGCATTTTTTTCTCTAAGTCTTATTTCCCTATTTCAGCACTTCAGGTAAGTTCAAACTACTAAGGATTAACACTGTTATATAGAAACTTTAGGAGACCCTCCATTTTCTCTTATCTCAGAAGGTTATTATTTGAATTGCTTCCTGACTCAGAGATAAATTCCCTTCCTCCTCTGCAAAGCTGGTTGGTCATGCACTGGTGATGCACTGGATCTTAAGTCTCCTTACCTGTTCTGGGGCCTAGATTCCGGTCATCTTCCATGCTCCTGTTATTGTCAACCTCTCTCACTATTGGTTCTTTCATTTCAGCACATAAATACACTTAAATCTTCCCATTTTTTTTTTTGAAAAAGCACACAATATCTCCTTGTTCCCCACACCTACTACTAGCTACTGTTCAATTTCTTCCTTTCCCTTTCTAAACATCTTTAAAAGGATGTCTATGCTTATGGCTTTCACTTCTTCACCCCCAACCTTCTGGTCCTCCCCAAGGTCAACAGGTTGCTAAAGCCAGAGGTGTTTTGCTCTAATTTGCAGTGTTTCTCAAAGACTGAACCCGCCCCACCTCCACTGATTTGCTTTAGAATCGCCTGGAGGTGCACTGAGTTGAATCTCTCAGAGTGGAGGTCTGGCAGGGTCTTTACAGTTTTAAGAAGCTCTTGTGACTCATGTTCACCAAAGTTTAAGAGCCACAGCATATCCTTCAACTCTGGCCTCGTAGATGAAATACCTTCCTTTCCATAACTGCATTTTGGTGCTTCTTTCAAAGGCGGAACTGGGTTTGACTTGTAACAAACTCTTGTGATGTGAAATCATATACAATGAGACAGGAAAAAGAGAAAATACAAACACACATTCTTTTTTTTGTCCTGGAGAAAAATTTTAAAATTTGATCTCATTTCCTTTTTCTTTTCTTCTTCTTCTCTCTCTCTCTCTCTCTCTTTTTTTTTTTTTTTTTGCTTGTTACTTACAATTGAAATTGAGATTCATCTTGGCTTCTTTATGAGGGCGGAGGTGGAAGAGATTTTAATCTCTACTAAATAACACAGACCAGAATGATCCACCTAATATTTGGCCCAAGGGAGTGTAGCGCAGGAAGGAAACAATGGTGCAAAGACAGAAGGAAGTAGGTTTGGAAGATCAAGGTGTTTAACTCTTGTCTGTCACTTTGTACCTCACAGCACTGGGTTTTCATCAGTGCCATTAAATGGCTGATACAGCTACATATCTGGTGTCTTGAAAAAAGACAAAACTAAAACATTGTGTCCAACGCAACCAAAACCAATTCCCTTACCTCCTGATTAAATATTTCTTAAATCTGTAGGTTGTAGATTGGTGGCTGGATTGGTGGCTGATAGAGCCCAGGGATGCTGTTGTGGTGAAGACTTGGAGGCTGATTGAGCCAGAGGTCAGCATCGGTGGGAAAACACAGATTCCCGAGGTCACTATTCTCCAGGAAGGAATGCTTGGGAACTCTGCCAGGACCGAGGCCCCTGGGACTCCGAGCAGGTAGGGTCCCGCATGCAGAACGTTGGTGCTGGTGCTTCTGGGCTGCTTTTCCTCCCTGCAAACAGTTTTTCCCAGCTCTTCTCCTTGTCACTCAGGCCCCAGCACTGTCCCCATGGCCTGGTCCTTGGGTGTCAGGAGAGGGAGGAGACTTGCCATCTCACAGCCCGTCAGATAAGAGCGTCCTTTGTGGAGGAGGATCTTGCTTTGCACCAACTCTCAAAAGCAGTCCCGGGCCCTTGGTTCCTCGGCATCCATAGAAACACGGAAGGAATTTATCTTGTTTATATTGTGGCACCTTATCTGGCCCAAGTGAAAAGCCCGGAGATGCCCAAGTACTGCCTTGTTCAACATACTCATTCAAAGCCACACAAAGGACCCATTTGAATGGCATTTTATTCTCGCCTGTCAGCTTTCTGATGGGCGCCATCAAATGGCCCAGAGGACTTAGTGTCCTTATTTTCTCTTATTTGAAGTCGACTTCATGTTGGAGAAACAGGAGTAAAGCTGCCTTTTCATTTGAGGGTAGCTGGAAAAGGGAGCTGGACTGATAGGGAGGATGTAGAGATTATAAAATAGAAATGACAAATTTGCAGTTTATTACGTCATTAACAGGAAGGAAGGGGGGGTGCAATTTCCGAGCAAGGAGGCCCTCCGTCCTCTGCAGGTGGATGGGATCAAGTCTGGGCCCCACATTAGGCTTCTAGTGGGCTCTTGGGAAAAGAGGTGTGGCTTGGTGGCAGCTGGTTTAAATCCTCTAAAAAACTGAGAACAATATTGTAAGTGCACAAAGGGAGCTGGGTGGGGACAAGGGAAGAGTTTTGTAATTTTTAAAAAAGTTTCCTGCCCCTCTCCCACTTTCTATGCCCAAATTGAAACCAAATATCCCCCCCAATAAAATCTATAGAATTCAGAAGAATTTCCATTTCATGGCAATTATGGAGGGTTCTAGAGCTCTCTGTCTGCAAGTTTGAAAAGGCTGTGCCTCAGTGTTAGGGGACTACAGTGTTTAAATGGACCCAGAGAGAAACTCAACTTCACAATTACTTGATTTGAAAAGAGACTTTATTACTCTCCCCCTTCTAAAAAATTCAGTGTTTGGATTAGTAGACCTTCAACTTTTTAAAAAGTAGGATTTTAATCCTTAAAAAAGGGTTCTAGGCCTCTTTCCCAGGACACACAAATGCACATCTCAATTACCACAAATGAATGCATAGGAGGTGCCGCCACCATACAGAGAAAGGCTAATTTCAAAGCAATTGCAGAAAATAAGAGAGGTCTGTATTTTCTTTACTTTGGCCTGTCATTACTGAGAACACTAATTTTTAAAATATAGAACACTGAAATACTGCATGTTCCAAATCTGTTCATCTTTGAAGATATCAATGGGGTACACATATATTTTTTATAAGAATGAAAGAGAAATTGAGATAAAAATATTCCGTGGGATGCTTTTGAAGACCACACGGGGAATATAATGGATATTTAGAAAGCAGATTACAAAATTGCATATACGGTTTAATGATTCAAATGTATCTCAAGTATGCACATGCCTGGGATAAAATGAATAAAAGAAAAAAATCAAAACAATGAATGTGGTCTTCTTTGAGTAGCACAATTATGAGTGATTTGTTTCCTTTTTTATATTTTAAAAGGTCTCTGTAATATGCATGTTACATTTATAATATAAAAAATGAAGCCCAATAAATGCCATTTAAATATCATATACAACCTCTAGAGAAGGCAAATGAATCCAGGTTCAACAATATTACAGGAGAGTTAGGTTAGGATTTTTGTTTTGTCCTTAATACCCATCACTTCAGTACTTTTCCTTGTCCTGTGAACTGACCTACTTCACACTCCAGCAGTGCCCCCTGCTTCCCTCTGTCTGCGTGAAGCAGTGGATCCCTGGCAGACCTGGGGTTATTCAAGCTCCATAAACCCACAAATGAGCATGCCCCATTTGTAACTGCACAGATGTTAGACACGGTCCATTAGAAGAAATGAGACAATGCCAGAGCAATTTAACCCAGGGAAGAATAAAGAAAGCGTAAAAAGCCATATGCTTCTCTAGAATCTCAAAGAACATCTGTCTTTAAACCCACAAGGCTGGGTATGGCAGCTCTAAGAACAAAGCCCTTAGAGACATACTTGGTTCTTCTAGCCAGAATCCCTTTACCAGGGCTGGGCGAGGACTCCCTTTCTGACTATGTCCATAGCTCTGGAAGAGATTCTGAACTGGTCAACATGCTGGCTGTTGGTATCTTGTGGTGAGGTCACCCAGACTCTGTGAAGTCAGCCCTCTCAGGACTAGTCCGAAGCCTCAAGGGCAGAGGTGCTACAGGAGGACTCAAGTACAAGCTTGAGGGCAGGTATGGGGCTCAGAGGGTCCTGGGGCACCAATTTGGGTTTCTGAAACAAGTGACTGACTGAAAAACATGAGTTCAGTAGTTGCGTGAGGGAGAGCTGTCTGTAAGGGATATAAGTCTTTCCTCTGCCGTTTGTCACCTGTTCTCATTCTTCTTTGTAGTTAGACAGTTGACACTCACTGAGCTCTGTTCTCTTACTCTGCATGTTTGAATCTTTACCTGCTGGTCCAGGGGGTGACTCTCCTTGGCAAAGGGTGTCTGTTTCTCCCTCTTCTCTATAAAGTCTCAGAGATCTAGAGATACAGTAAGTCTTGGCTATTGAGAGCACAGTGTCTTTCAGACTATGGCTTGAGACACATTAGTGGGTCAAGAAAGCCATTTCATGCATTGGAGTCAGCATTTGAAAGAAAAAGGAAGAAGGAGAAATAGAAGGGAACAGGAATGAATTGAACTGAACTGAAAATATCAGTATACTGCATATAGTGAGGATGAATATGATTTCCTAGAGATTGAATAAAACTTCGGTTTCAGTGTTACATATACACTTACATATATATGTGTGTGGTGTCTGCACACTTGGTTAGGATGTAAGATGTATTTAAGGGTCATGGCCAAAGAAGTTTGGAAGTCACTGATTTAGGTAGATGTTGCTTATATAGGGTTGTGGTATAAGAAAAAATACATAAATTTGGTCTTTGACCCTGGAGCACAGAACTCTTGAGACCTTTGGAATTTCCTGAGTGATAAGATTATATGTTATTCATAACAAGTCCCTTAGACTACACCTGATTTTATGTTAATGAGGTGACTCTTGCTGGTCCTCTAGACAGCTTTAGGCTGGAGGCTGGCAGCCAGAGGAACCAACCATGTGATTAGAGGGTTGAAACTTTCATCTCTACCCTCTGACCTTTGGGGAGAGAAGAAGGGCTACAGACTTTCAATCACCAATGGCCAGGGATTTCATCAATCATGCCTATGCAATGAAACATCCATAAAACCCCTAAACAATGGGGTTTGGGGAACTTCCAGATTGGTGAACACATTGAGCCAAACTTCATGGCTTAAAACAACAATATTCAACATATTACCTCTTATGATTCTGTGGATCTACTGGGCTTACCTGGGTGGTTCTCCTGTGCATGCTATCTGTGGGGGCTGAAGTCATTTGGGGCCTCATCTGGGCTGGAACATCCAAGATGGGTCACTCACATGGCTGGCAGTTGATGCTGGTTATAGCCTGGAAGCTCAGTTTAGAGAACCAACTGAAGCACCTTGACATGGCCTCTGCACGTAGATTGGCTTCTCACAGCATGATAGATGAATATTAAGAGAGTGTGTCTTGGGAGCAAGTACTGTGAGAGGGAGGAAGAGAAGATGCGAGGCCAGTTAAATCTCCATCCACAGGAACAGCATTAGTCCCCCTTTGTTGCACTAGTCAAAGCAGACACAGGGCCCGCTGCCCACCCAAGGAGGTGGGGGAAATAAACCTCCCCTTTTGATGAAGGAGGTACAAGATCACATTGCAGAAGAATGTATGAGATGAGATATTTTTGTGACTGTCTTTGAATTGGAACCAGACCATTTATATCTAATTAAAGAGACCTTCCCAAGAGATAGTCTAAGCTAACAGCTGAGGGGCAGCTCCCATTTCCTCCAGCTTCCTGAGGTGGAAGAGCTATTGCAGGCAGATTTGGCAGCTGGTGAATACTGGCAAGTCCCACCTCCCACCCTAACCCCCAAACCTCACCTCTGGGCTGTGGAAGATCTATAATGCGCAGTAGTGGTAGCTGGCATGATGGCATCAGTTCCTACCTTCCCCCCACACAGCTCCTGCTTGGCAAGGATGGTGCAGCTGGTAAAGAGTGAGTTCCCTATCTCCCCACCCCTCTGACTCTTCATCCAAAGCACAGAGATTCTGTCCAGGAAAAAGTTGGAGCAAGCCTTAAGACTGGCAATACCCTGATGCTGCTAAGGGGTTCTACTTTCACTGGATCAGACTAGGGAGCAATTTATGCCTCAAGTCATTAGTGAAAACAATGAAGTAATTGACAGGCAATTAGTGGAAGCTAACAAGTGGGTATGATATGTATAGAAGCAGACTAGCCAGAAGCCTGATGAGGAGGTCACGGAAAGAGAGAGACAAAGAGAGCTCAGCAAAACCTGCACTTATCCCATGATCAGGATATCTGATCATACATACTCTGTGTGTATGCCCAAGGCCGAGTCCTTCAAAGAGTAAATGGAGACAGATTCTGAGCTACTAGTCCCTGGCTGAAAGTGGGACAACCTGTAAACTCCCTGATCAGTGAAAGCAGTCTCCAAACCACACCCAGATCCAATGGTAGCAAGTGAAAATCATCAGTTCAGGGGGCTTAACTACAACCTCTGATCAATCAGAGGCTCACTGATAACCTATGCTGACTCAGGGGTGACTGGAAACCAGGCTTAAAGATAAATTTGAGGCCAAAAAGTTTGAGCAGAGATATCAGAGCCTGCACAGTGCAGGGAAAATGGACTTCACCGAACTGGTCAAGCCAACTCACTAAGCAAACAACAACAGCAACAGTCCTCAGAAGGGAGAAAATCAGCATCCCTAATTGCTACAGTATATTATCTAAAATGTCCAGTTTTCAACAGAAAATATGAGGACATGCAAAGAAACAGGAAAATATGACCAATGCACAGGATGAAAAGCAGACAATAGAAATTACCTTTAAGGGGTCTAGGTGTTGGACATAGCAGACAAAAACTTCAAAGCAGCTATTATAAATATGTTCAAAGAACTAAAGGTGTCCATGTCTAAAGAACTAAAGGAAAGTGTGATGATGATGTCTCACCAAATAGAAAATATAAAAAAAGAGATATAAATTACAGAATAGAATCAAATGGAAATTCTAGAGTTGAAATTATAGTAACTAAAATGAAAATTTCAGTGGAGGGACTTAACTACAGATTTGAGCTGGTAGAAGGAAGAATAAGCAAACTGGGAGATAGATGGAGATTATGCAGTAGGAACAAAAGAGAAAAAAATGATAAAAAAGAAATAAATTCAGCCTCAGAGAAATGTGGGACATCTTTAAGTACATCAACATATGCATACTGGGTATACCAGAAGGAGAAGATAATGAGAAAGGAACTGAAAAAAATATTAAGAGAAATAATGGCTAGAAACTTCAGTATTTGCTGAAAAGAATTAATCTACACATACAAGGAGCTCAATTAATTATCACTAGGATTAAAGCACAGAGCCACACCCAGACACATCATAGTCAAAATGTTGAAAGCCAACAACAAAGAGACAATCTTAAAGGCCACAAGAGAAAAATGACTCATCATATGCAAGGGAACACTGATAAGACTGAATGAATCCTCAATAAGCTGACTTCTCATCAAAAATAATGGAAGCCAAAGGCCATATTCAATATGATGGAAAAATCAACCAACCAACCTATGAATCAAGTAGCTTATGATCAGCAAAACTATCTTTTTTTAAAAATGAAGGTGAAATAAAGACATTCCCAGATAAACTAAAAACTGAGAAAATTCGCTGCTTTGAGAAAGCAGAAAAAGTCAGAGGACACGTACTTCCCTATTTCAAACTATTTGTAGTACTGGCATAACAATAGACACATAGATGAATGGAATAGAATTGAGAGTCCAGATATAAACCCATGTGTCTATGGTCAACCGATTTGTGTCATTTGGGTGCCAAGACTGTTTAATGGGGAAAGAATAGACTTTTCAACAGATGGTGCTGGGACTAGATAGCCACATGCAAAAGAATTAATTTGGGCCCTTACCTCACACCATATACAATGATGTGATGATGGGAGTTAGATAACCTGGCCCTCCCTGGGGTTATTTCCTGGGATTGTTGCAACAGATGACCATGAACTGGGTGGCTTGAGACAACAGAAATGTGGTCTTAAAGGAAAACAGGAATAAATTTTATAAGCCTGGATTCTGCAATAGTTTCTTAGATATGTTACCAAAGAACCAGCAACAAAATAAAAAAATAGACAAATTGAACTACATTAAAGTTAAAACTTTTGTGCTCAAATAATACTATCAAGAAAGTGCAAAGACAACCCACAAAATGGAAAATATACTTGCAAATCATATACCTGACACAGCACTTGGATTCTTATATGTAAAGAACTCTTAAGACTCAATAATAAAAAGACAAGTAACCCCATTAAAAATGGGCCAAGGATCTGAAAATTTTCATGGAAAATACACAAGTGGCCAATAAGCATAGGAAAAGATGTTCAACATCAAAAGCCATCTGGGAAATGCAAATCATAACCACCACAATGAGATGCCACTTCACACCTAAAAGGATGGCTTAAATCAAAAAGATGGATGATAATAAGTGTTGATGAGAATGTGGGGAATTTGAAACCCTCAGACATTACTGATGGGAACATAAAATGCTGTGGCTGCTTTGGAAAATAGCCTGGAAGTTCCTCAACAGTTTATGCATATAGTCACCATAAGATCCAGTAATTCTGCTCCTATGTATAGGAGAAGAGAAGTGAAAACACGTCCACACAATAACTTATACACAAATGTTCATAGTAACATTATTCATAAAAGCCAGAAAATGAAAACAACCCAAATGTCCATCAACTAATATATAGATAAAGGAAAAGTAGTATACCCATGCACTGAAATATTATTTGGACGTAAAAGGGAATGAAGTATTGATACATGCTACTACATGGATAAATCTTGAAAATATTATGATAAGTGACAGAAGTCAGACACAAAAGGCCACATTGTATATAATTCTATTGATATGATATATCCAGAATAGGCAAATCTCTAGAAACAGAAGGTAATTAGTAAATGCTTAGGGCTGGGGAGGAGGGTAATGAGTATAGGGTTTGTTTTTGGAGTGATGAAAATGTTCTAAAATCATATTATGGTAATGTTTGCACAGATCCATGAATATACTAAAAATCACTGAACTTTAAATGAGTATATTTTATGGTATATAAAATATGTCTCAATTAATACATCTATATTAGTTATATATGGCTCAGGATCTCTCGTGAGATCAGTCATGTTGTTGGCCTGGGCTGCAGTCATCTGAAAGCTCGACTGGAGCTGTCTGACTCCAAGTTGGATGCTCTGTTTTTGTTGGTTGCTAGAAGAAGGCCTTGGTTCTTTATTTCATGCCAGGTGGGCCTGTCCCTACAGCTGCTAAATGTCACAAAGTGATAGCTGGCCTCCCCCGGAGTGAGTTATTCAAAAAAGTAAGGTGGAAAAATGGTACAATGCCTCTTATAACCTAGTCTTAAATGTTACACACTGTCATTTTATCAAAATCTTATTGGTTACATAAGGGCATGAAACCAAGAAGAAAAAAATCATTGGGGGCCCTCTTGGAAAGTGGCTCCCACATGTGGGGATTAAAATCCCGTTGCTTTCCCAGTGATCTCAGCTTCTCCAGCTCATTAGCCATAACTACTACTCAACACTGCCCTAGTGAAATACACTCAGTATCTTGTGATCCCTGAGGCCTGTGAAGGAGCTTTTCTTTTCTGCTGGAGATCCAAATAAAAACACACACACATGCACACCACACATACACACACACACACACACATACTTCATGTACATGCACAGATACATATACACACACAAATATAAATATATGTTACTTTTCAAAAAGTCTATAAATTCCCAGCATGGGATTGTTTTTTCTTCATCTGGTTTTTCTTTTTCATCTTAATATCACTTATTATTATATTTACCTGGCAAAAATATATGAATCCATAAGAAATGCCTTTCCTTGCTGCAATCCTTCCGTTAGGAATGCAGAAACTCTGATCCCTCATCTCATTTCTCATTTTGAGAAATAATGAAAAGCGCAAATGAGACCCTGATCCTGAGATCCCTGTAATGGCTCTCAAATTGGCACCTGCTTGTGTCACACTAGTTGAAGCTCTTTCCTGTTCATCTATTAATACTTTCCTAGGTAACTCAATTAATTAGGGTGTTTGAAGAAGAAGGGAGATCATGTGATGATCCCCAAGAGCTTATCTGTACACAGGCTTTCTCCCATGTAATTTTATAGGGAAATGTTCAGGGTTGAGTGGTCTTCACACTGACCCTGCATAAAAACATTTTTGTCCTCATTTTGTCCTCGTTGCATCTTTTGCTATCTCCAAAAGCAAGTGAAAATAAGTCAAGTGCTTTCTAGTTGGCAAAGGGAAGAAACACAGCAGTGCCCAACTTTGCTCTCACTGGCGTTTAACTTTGAAGAAATTACTTAAGCCTCATCTGTAAAATGGGAGTAACAACCTGTCTTATAGGATCCGCGTAAGAATTAAATTAGTTAAAATAGCTGAAGTGCTTAGAACAGTCTCCAGCATAATCGCATGTACTAAATGTTAGCTCTCATTATGAATAGTCTTCTACAAGGTTTTTCAGGCTGAAGAATAGGCAGTTGGCTAATAATACATAGACCAATAATAGAGGATGTTGAAATGCAGCACTTTAGTTAGAACACAGACTTCATCTTAGAGGTGGTGCAATGATAAGTGTGTCCCTGTGGTGTTAGCTTGGGGTCAGCCGCAGAAGAAGGGGGATGGGTTGTGTCTTGTGTTCTGTGGAGCCATTAGTACCACTCAAGGAGGTAACAATTTTCTCCTAAATTGATTTGGATGGGAGTCTCCAAAATAATGCATTCTGTCTACTTCAGTCTTGAATTCTATCCAGAAAGATTTGGGCCAGCTGATGTCTGTGCATGGACACTTGCATCCTGGAATAAATTTCATCTCCGTCCAAGTCAAGTAAACAAAGTTTTTGTGGTCTAGCCAATCTGGGGAGACAGGAATCATAAAATCTTGACCCCTGGGCTTAAGGAGTTTACAAAGGATACATGGAGATGTGGGGGGAATATCTGACAAGTACAAAGTGGTATGGACAATAAAGGGAGAAAACTTATATCTGGGTGAAGACTTGCCAGGGAGAGGACTGGGAAATCAGATGACCCAACAAGGGAGGGTTTCTTCCTTTGAGAAGAAGTCCTCTTTGGCCAGGCAGGAGCAGAGCATCTTAAAACATACAGAGGCACTGAGGGACAAGAAAATGGAGGAAGCCTCATCTCAGCCATTGCTCCATGGAGGGTCAGGGATGGTTGCCCTGGATTTTATGTAACCACCCCTACACTTGACCTTCTGCTAAATATATTAAATGGAATAATCAAGAAAGCAAACTATGAGACTATGGAACAATTCCTTTTGACAGAAGGTGAGTTCCATCTGCTAAACTTTCAATCATGTGGTAAGGTAAAATGAAGAAAATTTTTAAATATTAAAGCTCTAAAAACAAATACTTCTCAAATATCCTTCATCATCAAGCAATGTGAGAATGTACTTCATCAAAAAGAGGAAGTAAATCAAGAAAGAAGAAGACCCAAGATACAGGAAACATGGAATTTAACATATAAGACAGGTGGAGGGTATTTCCAGGATAATGGTGAAGGGAAGTTCCAGAATGTCAGCCATGGACCACTTAGAGAAACCAATCCAGACTGGAACACATCAGAAGACTGCAGAAGATCTCTGTTTCAAGAGGCTAAAGTTATTAGAATGCTCAATGTTTCCTAATATTGAAGGGGTAGGAGTACTCCTGGTTTCTGGTTTAGGCATATAAAGAGCTCAGAAGTCTCCATCCTATCTTAATAAACAAATAAAAAGTCAAACAAACTGAAAAAATCAAAAACTCTCATAGAACCATCAGAGAAGTAAGGTCACAGAACAGACTGTTGTCCCAGAACTAGAGAAACAGACAGATCAAAAGAATTTCAGCTTATCAGAGCAGAAACCCATGAGCAGAAACCTCTGCAGGAACAGTGCCAGGGTGCAGAAACCTTGCTGGTATACAGAAACCTGAACTGTAATTGACAATTACTTCAGGCTCAGTGTGATCAACTCTTGAGAATTTCAGGGACCCCCATACTTTTGCTTTAACTTCAGGAGGTCAATCAGGTTCCCACAGTAAATATCAGAGAAAAATTCCTTCCTGCTTCCTGCAAGGGGAGGGGAAAGGAAACAATTTTGAATGCAACAGAGCACTCTGTTCTTAACAAGGTCTGCCCTCAGAAGAAACTAGTTAACTAGAGTCTAATCTGCTGGGGTATTATCAGAGCTTAACTGACTTGAGAGAAATACCCAATTCCAGCCCACTTTTACCATCCTGTTTCATTTAAGGGGGGAGAGAAAAAAACTGGGAAACACTCCTGACGTTCACAGTCCAGGGGCACAGTCTCACTAAAAGACTTTTACCTGGTATATCATGTCTAGCTATCAAGAAAAAATTACAAGACATACCAAAAGGCAAAAACCACAATTTGAAGAGACAGAGAAAGCACCAGAACCAGATATGGCAGGGCTGTTAGAATTAGCAGAACTGGGAATTTAAGTAGGCTAATGGTGCTAATAGACAAATAGCATGTGAAAACAGATAAGCAATGTAAGCAGAGAGATGGAAATCCTAAGAAAGACCCCAAAAGAAATGCTAAAGATCAAAAGCACTATAACAAAAACGACGCATGCCTTTGATCGGCTTACTAGTAGACTGGACATGTCTGAGTAAAGAATCTCTGATCTTGAAGACATCTCAATAGAAACCTCCAAAATGGAAAATCAAAGGGAATAAAGAGAAAATAATAGAATGGCCAAGGACAGTGGGACAGCTACAAAAGTTGTAACATGTGCATAATGGAAATACCATAAGGAGAAGAGAGAAAAGAACAGAAGAAATATTTGAAATAATAATGACTGAAAATTTCTCTATTTTAATGTCAGACACCAAAGCACAGATCTAGAAAGCTCAAAGAACACCAAGAAGGATAAATGCTTATATATATATATATATATATATATATATATATATATATATATACACACACACACACCCTAGGTGTATCATTTTTAAAATACAGAAAATCAAAGATAAAGGGGAAAAAATCCCAAAATGAGCCAAAGGGAAAAAAAACTCATCTATAGAGGAACAGAGAATTATATCTTACTTCTCAGAAAGCCTGCAGTCAAGAAGAGAGTGAAATGTTTAAAATGTTGAGAGAAAAACAAAACAAAACAAAACCCACACCACCCTACAGTTCTGTAACCTGCAAAATTATCCTTCAAAAATGAAGGAGAAATAAAGATTTTCTCAAACAAAAATTGAAGGATTTTTTTCCCCCAGTAGACCTGCCTTGTAAGAAATGTTAAAAGAAGTTCTTTAGAGAGAAGGTAAATGCTATAGGACAGAAACTCAGATCTACATAAAGGAAGAGTGTTGAAGGAATAAGTGAAGGTAAAATTAAATATTTTGTTTTTCTTAATCTTAATTGATCTAACAGATAACAGTTTGTTCAAAATAATAGCAACCATGTATTTGATAATACATGCTTATGTATATATATATATATATACATACACACACACACACACACACATATATATATACGCTTACATATGCTTCTATGTAAGTTACATGAATGGCAGCAATGATACAGGATCCTGGAGGGGGGAACTGGGATTACTTTTTTATTATAAGGTACCTACACTGCCTGTGAAGCAATACAACTTTATTTGAAAGTGGACTCGTATTAGCTGTAAATGTATATTGCAAACTCTGGGCAACCACTAAGACAAGTTTTTTTAAAAAAACTATAACTGATATGCCAAGAAAGGAGAGAAAATAGAATTATATAAAATGCTCAGTTAAAACTATAAAAAGCAGAAAAAGAGTGGAAGACAAAAATAGAGGCAACAGATATGTAGGCATTCATCCAACCATATCAATAATCAGTTTGAACATCAGTGGTCCTAATGCAACAATAAAAGACAGAGATTGTCAGAGTGGATCAAAAAAAAAAAAAAAATGACCCGGGGCGCCTGGGTGGCTCAGTTGGTTAAGTGTCTGCCTTCGGCTCAGGTCATGATCTCAGGGTCCTGGGGTAGAGCCCTGCATCAGGCTCAGCGGGGAGTCGGTTTCTCCCTCTGCCCCTCCCCACCGTTTGTGTTCTCTCTTGCTCTCTCTCTCAAATAAATACAATCATTAAAAAAAATGACCCAACTATACATTGTCTACAAGAAACCCACTTTAAATATTGACATATAGATTTAAAGTAAAGGGATGGAGAAAAAAATATACCATTCTATTCAAAAGAAAGGAGTAGCTACATTAATTTCAGACAGAGCAGATTCCAAAGCAATGAACACTATCAGGGATAAAGAAGGGCATTACATAATGACAAAATGTCAATTCTTCAGGAAGACATAACAATCCTTAACATGCATGCTCCTAACAAAGAGCATCAAAGTAGGTGCGGCAAAAACTGAGAGAATTGCAAGGATAGATGAATCCACTATCATAGTTGGAATTAAGTTTCCATACTGTAGTGGTTATCATGCTTAGCTCACTATCATAGCTGGAGACTTACACAACTCTTTATCAGAAATGGACAGACACAGAAGGCAGAAATTCAGTAAGGATGCAGTTCAACTCAAGACTACATCTCCCATACAGCTCAGCACCAGAAAAAAACAAATAATCCAATTTAAAAATGGGCAGAAGACATGAACAGACATTTCTTCCAAGAAGACATCCAGATGGCCAACAGACACATGAAAAAATATCAACATCACTCATCATCGGAAATACAAATCAAAACCACAATGCGATATCACCTCACACCTGTCAGAATGGCTTAAATCAACAACACAAGAAACAACAGGTGTTGGTGAGGATGTGGAGAAAAAGGAACACTTGTGCACTGTTGGTGGGAATGCAAACTGGTGCAACCACTGTGGAGAACAGTATGGAGGTTCCTCAGAATCACCATATGATCCAATAATTGCACTCCTGGGCATTTATCTAAAGAATATGAAAACACTAGTTCAAAAAGATATATGCACCCCTGTGTTTATTGCAGCATTACATTAGCCAAGTTATGGAAGCAGCCCATGTCCATCAATAGATGAATGGATAAAAAGGATGTGGTGTGTGTATATACCACATACATATATACACACAGACACACGTTCCATATATATACATATATAATGGAATATTAGTCATGAAAAAGAATGAAATCTTGCCATTTGCAACAACATAGATGGATGTAAGGGGTATAATGCTAAGTGAAATAGGTCAGTCAGAGAAAGAAAAACACCCTATGATTTCACTTGTATGTGGAATTTAAGAAATAAATGAACAAGAAAAAAGAGACAAACCAAAAAAACAGACTTTTAACTATAGAGAACAAACCGATGGTTGGGGGGGAATGGGTGACATAGGGGAAGGGGATTAAGAGTGCACTTACCATGATGAGCACTGAATAACGTTAGAATTGTTGAATCACTACGTTGTACACCTGAAACTGATATAACATTGTAACTGTACTCAAATTGCAAAAATGAAAAAAATGAAAAAAATTTAAAAATTGACCAAAAAAGACTATTATCTCCCAGCTTTCCCTGTAGCAAGGTGTGGCCAAGTAACCAAGTTCCGGCAAAAGGGATCTAAACCAAATTATTGTTTGTCAATTTACAGGTATCCTTAAGAGATAGGCATTTTATGCCTTTAGGACTTCCCTTTCTCCCTTTACCTTCTTCCTGTTTCTTGGGATGTGGATGCGGTAACTGGAGTTGGAGCTTCCATCTTGGCTTACGATGTAACTGTGGGTATGGAAGCCACTTGGATAAAAGAAGAGATGGAAGCGGCCTGGGTCCTTGACTGATGCTATGCAAATTTATCTCTTGGCTTGCATAGGAAAAGAAATAGGCTTGCTTAAGCCACTGTTACTTTGGGGGTTTTGTCATGCATGGTAGAACAAAGTAAGGTAAATCTAAGTAACACCAAGCCAATTAAGAAATAGATGCAGGAGTTGGACTGTGGTCAGCATATCAACGTTTAAATTAAAGCTGGATTAGAAAATGTGGCTTGGACCTACAACCAAAGATGCAGAGTTCTACTTATTAGTACCCTCTAAGTCTAGGTCTTGAGTTAACATGTTAGAACTGCAGATTACAGAGCAGACATGTAGCCAGCCACAGTCTGGCAGTCTTAAATCTTAGTGTGCATATGAACCACCTGGTGATCTTGTTGGACCACACATTCCTATTCAGTGGGTGTGAAGTGGGACCTGTGGTTCTTTCTAATAAGCTTCCAGGTGCTGACACTGCCACTCCAAGGATCACACTATGGGTACCATTTGACACGCCACTGAAATAAACCAGAGTCCACTCTGGTGGTCCTCAGCCTGTCCTGGGCTCTGACCCAGGTGTGCATATGGCCTGGAATCTCAACAGAGGATTTAGTAAGAGGTAGAGAGAAGGCAATCTTAACACATTCGTTCTCAAACCTGACTGCACACTGAATACTGCAGAGCTTCAAAACATGCTAATGTCTGCCTCCCACTGAGATCCTGGCTCTGAGTATCACCGGGAATTGGATGGTTTAAAAGCTTCCCTGATGATCCTAATGGGCAGGCCAGGCTGGGACGCACTGCCCTAGAGGGCCAACATTCTGGTGGAATTCTTGTTTATGGGTTGAGGCAAGAACTCTGTGAAAAGAAGGGTCCCTCCTACCCTCCAAGCTGGCACTGGGGTAAGATGAGTGAGGCATCTGCCTTGGGCATTAAGGTAAATAGGATGTGGGGAGGGGGTGGAAACACCCCCAAACTCAGTAATTAAGATAAATATTTTAGCGGTGCCTGGGTGGCTCAGTCAATTGAGCTTCCAACTCTTGATTTTGGCTCAGGTCGTGAGCTGAGCCCCGTGTTGGACTCTGCACTGAGTGTGGAGCCTGCTTGGCATTCTCGCTCTCTCCCTCTGCCCCTCCCCCTCTGTCTCTCAAAAAATTAAATCTTAAGATAAATATTCTAACACAATATTTTAAAAAATCAACATTAACACAAGGAAATCCACAATGAATAAAATTATCAAAATTTTAAATAATGACCAGATCTTTAACAACACTGTGCAGGGCCATATTGGAGCCTGAGGCACAAGGCATAGCAGTAATCCCGTCCCTAGGCTATACTAACCAACTCCTAACCCCTGGGGCTCAATGACCCAGCTAAGGACCACTCAAGAGGGGGCTGCTCCCCCAGTTTGTGAGCCACCTCCCCTCCGCCTCCGCTGATCTTGGGAAAAGTTATGGGCAGGTCAACCTTTGCCCTCACATGGTTCTGAAATGGGTCATAGAAGTTCTTTAAATAAATTAACCAGGACCATAAGAAGAACAATAGCCGATATTTATTGAGTTCTAAGTGCTTTACAAATATTAACTCATTTAATCGTCACATGGATCTTACGAGGTAAGTGATATTCTTATCCCTACTTACAGGAGAGGAAACTGAGGCACAGAGGTTCAATTAATCTGTCCCAAATTACACAGCAAGTGAAGAAGCTGAGTTGAGAATCAAACCCAGGCAGTTTGACTCCAAAGTCCATGCTGGTGACTACTTGCTTTAACACTGTGACCCAGGTCAAAAATGCACCCCTCATTCCCATTCTGTCCCACAGTGTGCCCAGTGATGGTTTCAATAATACCTCAACAGAGCCTAATAATGAATCCACACAGTAACATTAAAAATACCCACCCACCCCCCAAACAACCAAACACCCCAAAATAACATCAGCAATAGAACGACCACACTTGAATAATGCGAACCCTCCGTTCTTTATTCAATTTTGGGCAAGAAATTAAGGTCACCAAATTAAGTTACGGGGTACAGAAATCAGTTTCCTATGCTGGTTGTCGCTGCCCTGGAGTGGGCAGGAGGCCACCAGGGGGCTGCGAAGGCGACGCGTGCCAGGGCTCTGCAGGACCGGAGAGGGGTAGGACAGGGAGCCTCAGGGGAGCCTCAGGGGAGCCTCAGGGGAGCCTCAGGGTTCATCGGATCGTGTACTTGTCCCACTTCTTCTCGGGGTCATAGGGCTCCCAGCGGCTGGCGGGGAAGATGTGCTTGTTCTTCTCGTACCAGCTGCGCAGCACCACCTTGCCAGCGTGCGACTCGTCCTTCTCCATGGTGGCGTCGCTCAGCAGCCGCACGTCGTCGTGCACGTCGAAGCTGAAGAGCGGCCCGCTCTTGCCCCGGGCCTTGGTGACGATGAAGTCGTAGAAGGTGTGGTAGTGGGGCAGGATCAGGTCCTCCTTGATGTACATGAGCTGCTCCACGCCGGCCGACCGCAGCTCGCGGAAGTCCTTGCGCAGCCCCTGCAGCGCCTTCTTCAGGAACTGCTGCACCGTGCCGCCCTTGTGGATGCGGACCGTGCGCCGGTGCCCCGAGCCGTCCCAGTAGCTGAACGTGACCTCCATCTCCTCGCGCTTCACCTTCTCGCGCCTGGCCTCCCACTCCTGCCGCAGCTGCTCACGCAGCCGGTTCTCCTCCTCCTCGCGCTCGCGGTCGGGCAGGAAGCTCGTGTCCACGTCTGGATTCTTCCCCAGGTTCTTCTTCCTCTTGCTCAGCCCCGCGGACCTGGGCGGCTCCCCAGCCGCCGCGTCCGCGTCACCCGCGTCGCCCTCGTCGAGCGTGAAGGACAGGCTGCAGATCTTGCGCTTCTGCTCCTGCTTGCGCTCCTTCTCCCGCAGCGCCTCCAGCTGCAGCCGCCGCTCCTCCAGCTGCTCCCTCTTGGCTAGCTGCCTCTCCCGCTCCTTCAGCAGGGCCTCCTGCTTGGCCTTCATGTCGTTCAGGGTCACCAGGCCCACCGTGCTCGACTTCAGCTCGGCCTCCACGGCGTCGTAATGAGCCGAGAATTTCTTGTCCACCTTCGACTTGATGATGGTCTCCTCGGCGATCCGCTGCTTCAGCACCTCCATCTGCTCCTTCTGCTTTTCCCGCTGCTTGATCAGGTGCATGGCCCGGCCGGCCTCGCGCATAGTGCCCTTGTACTGCGCCATGGTCGCGGCTTGGCGCACGCGCAGACACGCCCGCTTCCAGGACCTTCCCAACGCCCGGGGCTTTCGGGGCTGGCTCCCGGACTCTGCAGCAATGAAAAGCGCCCGAGTTAGAAAGGGACCAGAATAACAGCTTAATGAATACTTCGCGGCGGTGCATTCTAATAGAACTTTCTTGAGACGATGGAAATGTTCTGTAGCTGTGCTGACCGATGTGTGTAGCCGTATGAGGCTACTGAGCCCTTGAAATGTGGCTGGGTGCCATCGAGGTGCTGTCTTTTTATTTTAGTTTAGTTAATTTAATTTAAATCTAAACAGCCGTGTGTGACGAGGAGCCCCCATACGGGACAGTACAAGGCTGGGTTTTGAGAGCTGCACGTGGAGAGGGTGGTTTTACAGAGCAAACTCTTCCCTGTCCAGGTGTCCTCATCTGTCCAGGTACCCCGTCAAGCACACACATGCAAGAGTCGGGGCACCAAGAAGGCAGGCCAGCCGTGGCTCAGATTCGGGTGAGCTGGCCAGTGGAAAGCAGAGTCTGAGAGGAAAATGCCCATGCTGGCCCTGGGGGCGCAGGCACCTGTCCCCTCAATCAGATGCAGAGCATTTCTTGGGGATGCAAGGGAGCGAGGGGAGAAGAGTCTGACAGAAACACCTTTTCGTACTCTCCTAGAGTGTGGTAATGTTAGCTAAGTTCCCATTAATGTGTTAAGAGTGAGGCAGGACCATGTTAGTTGCTGTCCCTTAAGAATAATTTCTGCAGTGAGGGTTTGTTGAGTCGGCCTTATGCCCCATGCTAAAGCACTCAGAAGCAGTGTGGGTACAGCCCTGCTCGCTGTGGAAAACAGGACATCTGGGGAACTAGAGAAGGCAGAGGAGATCTAAGTAAAAAAAAAAAAAAAAACTGCCTTCTTGATGTTTCAGCCAACCAGAGTGAGGCCTCCCCCTAATTTTACTGGACTCAACTGGAGCTGACCATCCTCCCTTGGGACCAGTCTCAACCTGCCCGAGGCACCACAGCTCCATCGTCCTCTGGACCCTCACCCCCATAAATTCCAGACAGGGTCTCATCCAATCATCCCCACCCTCTTAAACTCTGCTACTCCGCCCTCTAGAAGGCAGCACCTCATTAGCAAACTCTTCTAAATCTTCAGCCACCTCTGGGAACCTTCCCTTTTACCTTCTTGTCTCACGCTGGCAGCCTGCTGTTCCCTGAGAAGACCATTTCTCCCTGCAGCTCCCTAAAGTACAGGTTGCTTTCCTCTGGCATCTACGTCATCTTAAAGTCTAAAAGTGCAATGAGTGTCTTTGCGGTTTCGAAAACATTTCTTGTATTTTCTTTTTTTTAACTCCCAGCTCCCTCGAAGCTCATGCAACCCGGTGATGCCATCCCAGCTATTGCTGTCATCTCCATAATTCCCCGTCCTCCTGAATCCTTGAGGATTAGCACCTGGCTCAAATGCCTTCCCCCTCCATCCTCCAACCATCCTGATCCTGGATGTCGTCAGCAGAACCCACCTGACACCTAGACCTCCTCTCTTCTGATGACATACCCTAGTTCTTACACTACCAGCAAGTGCCCCATCTCCCAAATGGAAACTCAGTCACCTCCTTTATTTTCAAACTACTTACTCTTGGTACCTCAACTCCAACTGTCCTCTGATAGCTCAAGACCTCCGATCCAAAGACCCAGCACCTCTCGCTTATCATCACACCCGCTTGAGCTTACTCCTTCCTTACCCACCAGAGGTTGCACAGATTCCCAATCACGCATGCTCCTTTCCCTCCTGTTATTCTTGCCTGGAAAAGCTCTCATCCTGGTTAAACCTAGCCCCCGTCTTCTCAACTCCTAAACCCAGGCAGCTGGAGAAAATAGCACCGCTGTTGCGGGCTCATCTCACTTTAAGTTCATGACCTCAAACCTCCAAAGGGCACTCAAAACTGTCTGGTAATTCTATCATGCTCCATCGGTGAGTCTGCTGTCTTGCTCCCCAACATAACTATTTCGTGCTTCCTCCTGTATCTCTAACACCTCTTCTCTCTCCTACCTCCCCCGCCCTCCCCCAGGTTGGTCGGTAAACCGTTATCAGCACACCGCTGGATACAGTTCTGTCTTCGGATTCAAACACAGTGATTCTTGGATAATCGAATCCGCCCCCATCCCAAATTTCATAACATAAAGACTGCATTCAGTCTAGTTAGATCCCCCAAAATATGTGTTCTGTGAAAAAAGGGTTCTCACCTCAAGTAACTATGGGCAATTCTGAGTTAAATTCGAAGAGTCTCTTTACTGTGAGTCTCTGCTATGTTTCCACCATGACTCTCCAAGAGGGGTATAGTATCTCATGTTTCCCAAAAGTTTTGGATTATTCCGCATTTCTGCATACAGAGTAGCTGTTCACATTTCTCAAAACCAGCGCTTCGTGGGACAACATTTAGAAAAACGGGCTGTGAACTTTATGCCAGCCTTTCAGCTAGCCCCTCCTGAAAGCACAGATGCCTGTGGGCACAACCTCAAGAAGAAACCTTTTATGTTATGATAGTCAAATATGGCACCTACATGCCAAGAAGAAAATAATGTGGTGTTATGCTCACCAAAGTTTCCAAACAAGAAACCCAGGTGTTTTCCTAGACTACTGTCCTTCACACATAAATAATTTAAAAAAAAAAATCTTTCATATATTTTCCTTTTCTCTCCTTTCCTACCACTGGCCGTAATGCAGGAATTGTGCTTTTTTTCTTCTCCACCTAAATCCTCCTCATAAGTGTCCCATCATCAGTATATTCTCATTCTTTTCTATCTTCTATACACAATCTAGTGATCCTCATAAGAAATAAAAATAAACCTGATAATGTCACTCCCGTTCTTGAAAATCTCCTCCAACTCTCTCTTCTAAGGTCAAACTAGAATGTTAAATTTTTCCGACCAGGTCCCTAATCACCAAACCCACCCACTCATTTCCCAATGCTCCACACCCCGGGGCGGTCACTGGGAACATTTCAGTTGTTCCTGACTACACGATGCCCTTTCATAAACTGTTCCTTTTGGACGTACTCTTCCTAGAACCCTGCTCTTCATGGTGCCAGCCCTCAAGATCAGCTTCAAGGTCATCTCCTACAGAAAATCTCCAGCAGCCACCACCACCCACAGATACACAAAGTTACCAATACCTTCTTCTCTCCAGGCTCCCTGTATGATGACCTTTATTAGATATAACATAAATCAGATTGCTTGGCCACCTCCTTTTTCAATTAGATCATCCAACCAGCCACACTTTAATCCAATCAAATATAATATGGGCACATCAACTACAATTGCCCCTTTTCCAATCCAATCAGAAGCCAAATGTCAATATAGTCCCCAAACCTCATCATTCCTAATACTATTATCTAGCATCCATCCTCTTAACTCAATCACAGTCTTCAAATCCCACAGCCAGCCAGCCTCCAGAATTAAAAAGGTTAGTCTGAAATTCTTCCAAAAACTTGACAAGAAACACAAATAACAGAAGGAAGCAGATTTATCCTTAGAGCCTGAAATCCTGATTTTAAGAATTTCCCCCACAGGCTCCAAGATGGTAGCCACTTGTGGCCTCAATTCTCAATGAAAAGTACCTCACCAAGCTAAAAGCTACTTTTTCAACTCTTTTAAACTGTATCAACAATAACAATAGCAACCATAGATAGAAGGGAGCAACAGTCTGCTGCAAGGAATCTGAAATGTTGATTAAATATGCAAATTTAGAGAAAATGTCACCTCCTTCCATCTTAGCCACAGGGTAAAACAAATATGCAAGCAAACAGCGGTGATTTTTAAGAATCCACAAAACTCAAAAGCTACTGCCTTAACTATTTTAACAGAGAACAAAGAGAGAGACTCCCATTTCCACTGCAAACAAGAAGAAACAAATCAAAAAAGAATACTTTGTGTCATGATTGGTTGGCAGCTTACCTTCTATCAGTCTGCTTCCTGATTTAAAATGATAATCCTACAAATGGCAGGTATTCTCTCTTCTCCAGAGTCAGGCTTGCCATGAACTACTGATGGTGGACCAGTGTCTATGAAGGGCAGCCCTTCCTAATCAGCCCACATTGGGTCTAGGATGTGCCTCCTGACAGCATCATCACTCACGGATCCCTCCAGCAGCCATCATGTATCCTGAATGAGTTGTCCAAGCAAAGCACAGCCCTTCTCACTCAACCGGATGCAAAAAAACCGCTCAACCAACCAGTGCATGACCTCTATTCTGTTACCAGACCAGAAGTCCTTCATATAGTCCTTCAAGTCTGAAAATGACTATAAGGATTACTTCATTGGATGCTTTCTAATAGTGGTGGTGGTGGGGGAGTGTAGTTAAAAATGTCTTCCAACATTTGCTTGGGAGAAGTCTAGTTTTGGGGGATGTTATAAGGTGGAGGGGAAAAGCTTCACATGTTCAGAGACAGAGAAGAGCAAAATGTACTGGTTGGAAAAAGCTTAGATAAACAAGCCACGACTGCAATATATGTTCACTAGAAAAAAGAAAGAAAGATGTCACAAATTTCAAAATAGATTCTGCGCCAGAAATGTCTCTGAGTTTTGTGAGACCTAAATGTGTTCCTTAGTTTTTATCAAAGTAATACATATTCATGGTTTAAAAAGAAAAGTAATACTAAAAGGGTTATTTTAACAAACAAAACAAAATAAAACGAAAGCAAATCAAGCAGTTCCCAGTTCTGTCACTCTTTTCTCTAGAGGCAACTCCTTTCAATCTTGTAGGAAGTTTCTTCTCATATTTACTTTCTTATTCTTCAGTAATTCTTATACTGATATTTTGTGGCTAATAATTTTAATTTATCTATTATTGACTTCTTATAGTGGATGAAGATTTAATTTTTCCCTACAATAAGTTGAAATATCTGGCCAAGTCACATGAGGAAGATGACATTACGGAAGTTCTTAGTATTTAAACCAGATTTTTAAAAAATGCAAGGAATTAATTATAAAGATAGTGGCAAAAATCTCAAACAAAATATTAACAAATTGAATCCAGCAGTTTATGAACATACACATATGAAAGTAGGATTTAGTTAAAGGTAGTTCAACACTAAAATATCTACCTGTGGAATTTACCACATTAATAACATCTCAGATACCTGCGGATAAAACTAAAAACAAAAATTAGCAAACTAGACCTAGAAAGGAATTTCCTTGATAAAAGCTATTTTTGAGAAACCTATGACAAATGTCACACGTAATAATATACTTTTATGTTCTTTGCAGTTCAATCAGAAATAGAACTGTGGTGAGCTTTGGCCTGTATCTACATGGCCGCGGGCTGGGTGGGGGCAAACAGGGTTACGTGGGCACTTGGGAGGTGAGGGCAGAGAGGAGAGGAAGCTCCGATTCTTTTATCTTTCAAAAGGTGTACATCGTGGGGCACCTGGGTGGCTCAGTTGGTTAAACATCTGGTTCTCGGTTTCAGCTCAGATCATGATCTCAGGGTCGTGGGATTGAGTCCCAGGTAGGGCTCCGCACTCAGCATGAAGTCCGCTTGAGATTCTCTCTCTCTCCCTCCGCCCCTCCCCTGCTCGCTCGCACTCTCTCTCTCAAATAAATAAATACTTTTAAAAACAAAAAGGTACACATCGTTTGTTTTAGATTGCAAAACCTCGCTTGAAACACAGCTTTTAGAAGTATTGTCAAGGAAGTGAAGGGCCTGACAGAAAGCAGGGCTGAGGGACGGGTGGCAAGGAGCTCACACCTATAGAAAAAGTCAGTGAGAAATAAAAAGTCAGATGTCTGCCCAGAAGGGAACATATTCTAAACAAACCAGGATTGTCTCTCCTCCCACTGAACACTTAGACAAAAACTAGTAAGGAAAGTGTTATTTTATGCAGAAACATATAGAAGGCATTACAATACCACACTGTCACTGGTTTTCCAAGGACATTTTTTTCTTGGGGGGGGGGGGAAGTGCAGTGAATGTAGCTTTTTACATTGATCTCAGAAGATTGCTCCAAGTCAGAGGTAGGCCCAGTTCAGTCACCAGGCATTTAGGCGTTAAAGCCAACTCTGGCCCTTGGTCGGTGTCTTCTCCTGTTTTTATTACTGCTGTCAATGAAGATTGTCGGTATCTAAACACCACCCCGTTCTTCTTGCTTTGTTGGAAGTGGATGGTTCAGGGGCCATCCTCTTGGGTCCCATCCCTCCTCCTTGGGAGCTTTGTACTATCACTTTGCTATTACTCAATAAACCTTGCTTTGCTGCCCACAAAAAAAAAAAAAAAAAAAAAAAAAAGAGAGAGAGAGAGAGAGAGAGAGAAAAGAAAAAGAAAGAAAAGAAAAAAAAAAGAAAGTGGATGACTCAGATCTGAGCAAAGAGATAATAGGCTTTTCCCAAAGGTTAATTTTTTTTTTTTTTTTTTTGCTTAAGTAAACTATAATTTGCTCTTTTTGGTGTGCAGTTCTGTGAATTTTGACAAATATCTAATGCCTACAAATTTTGAGAAATTCTAAATAGCATTCTTTTCTTCCAGAGGAACTGGTCAAGGCACATGTGCTTAAAAGAAAAAAATCTCTGTTATTGGGGCGCCTGGGTGGCTCAGTCAGTTAAATGTCCGACTCTTGATTTCGGCTTGGGTTGTGATCTTGGGGTCCTGAGATCGAGCCCCACATCAGGCTCTGTGCTCATCAGGGAGTCTGCTTGAGATTCTCTCTCTCTCCCTCTCCCTCTGCCCCGTCTCCACCCCCCCCCCGCACGCTCTCTCTCTCTAAAATAAATAAATAAATCTTAAAAAAAAGAAAAGAAAAGAAAAAAAAAATCTCTGTTATTAATTCCAGTTGACACCGACTTCAGAAGCCCCCACTGGACTGATTTCCTGATGATAAAATGTGCGACACACAGTCTGCTAAGGTCCACAGAACATGGTCCAGCCTTTTGGTGGTTCTTAACTCTGTCCCTTGGGATTGGGGGGCAGGTGCACACATGAGCTGGTTAGATCCTAGACTCTTTTGGTCTCCATGGGCTGTGACCCCATAGTCATAGCCATAATGCTACATTTTCTTG
The DNA here is from genome assembly GCF_037043125.1 of Eumetopias jubatus. Lineage (NCBI taxonomy): Eukaryota > Metazoa > Chordata > Mammalia > Carnivora > Otariidae > Eumetopias > Eumetopias jubatus. The sequence continues at coordinate 125,461,530 of NW_028274812.1, read as the reverse complement.
TTGAGTTACCACTTGGAAGAAACTCTTGGCCCAAGCACTGTCCCAGTGTCTTGGTTGTTTGCATAACCTTCTGGGGGAAGGGAGGGAAGGAGGATACTTTATTAACGACCATTGTTGTTCTCACACAGGAATACATGTGAGCCACTGAAGCCCTGCTATAAAATACTCTTTGCGAAGTCTTTTTTACAATTTTTTAAAATTTAAACTGTAGAATTGACTCCTTTGTTTTCCTTATACAGTTCTCTGAGTTGTTTTATTTATTTATTTTCAAATTTTTAATTGAAGTATAGTTGACATATAATATTATATGAGTTTCAGGTGTACCACATACTGCTTCAACAATTATATGTATTACCAAATGCTTTCCAGAGTGCCTGCACCAGCTTGCATGCCCACCAACAGAGTAAGAGGGTTCCCCTTTCTCCACATCCTCGCCAACATCTGTTGTTACCTGAGTTGTTAATCATAGCCATTCTGACTCGTGTGAGGTGGTATTTCATTGTGGTTTTGATTTGTATTGATGCTGAGTGATGCTGAGCATTTCTTGTGTGTCTGTTAGCCATTTGTATGCTCTGAGCATTTTTTTATTGAGTTGTTTTCTTACTATTGAGTTTGAGAGGTTTTTGGGGGGTTCTGAATACAAGTCTTTTATCACATATGTGACTTGCAATAGTTTCTAGTAGTATAGATTCTTTTTTTCATTTCTTTAAGTGGCTTTTGCAAAACAAAAGTTTTTAATTTTGATGAAGTCCAATTTGTCAATTGCTCACTTGTGAATCATGCTTTTGATGTCTTATTTAAGAGTTCTTTGCCTAATTTAAGTTCACAACGATTTTCTCCTAAGCTTTCTTTTCCAAATTTCATAGTTTTACATTTTCCATTTAGATTTATGGTCTATTTAAAATTTTATTATTATTTTTTTTTTATTGTTATGTTAGTCACCATACAGTACATCATTAGTTTTTGATGTAGTGTTTCATGATTCATTGTTTTCATTTAACACCCAGTGCTCCATGTAATACGTGCCCTCCTTGATACCCATCACCAGGCTAACTCATACCCCCACCCCCCTCCCCTTTAGAACCCTCAGTTTGATTCCTGGAGTCTCATGGTTCGTCTCCCCCTCTGATTCCCCCCCTTCCTTTTTCCCTTCCTTCTCCTAATGTCCTCCGTGCTGTTCCTTATGTTCCACAATTTTTATTTTTTAATTTTTTTACAGGAAACCCACTTTTTTTACCCAATTGTGAAATCCACTTTTTTTTTCTTCCAAATTTTTATTTAAATTCCAGTTGGTTAACATAGAGTGTGTAATACTAGTTTCAGATGTAGAATTTAGTGATTCAGCACTTACATACAACACCTGGTGCTCATCACAACGAGTGCCCTCCTTAATCCCCATCGCCTATTTCACCCATCCCCTGCCCACCTGCCTTCTGGTGACCATCAGTTTGTTCTCCGTAGTTAAAAAGTCTGTTTCTTTGTTCCATAACAGCGTTATCTACAATAGCCAAATTATGGAAAGAGGTCTTATGGTCTATTTTTTAGTTTATTTTTTTTGAGATATGAGGTTTAGGTCAAAGTTAATTTGTATGCATATTGGTATCTAATTGTTCCAACACTATTTGTTAAGACTATTTTTATTCCATTGAATATTTTTTGTACCTTTGTCAAAATCAATTGACTATATTGTCTGAGTCTATTTCTGGACTCTATTCTGTTCCATTGAACTATGTGTCTGTTCCTTTGCTAATATTACACTGCAGCCTTATGGCAAGCCTTAAAATTGGTTAATATGTATCCTCCGATCTTATTCTTTTTTTTTCAAGAACTTCCTGGCATTCTAGTCCTTTTGCTTTCCCATATAAATTGTAGAATCACCTAGTCTATATAAACAATCCTTGGATTTTTATTAGAATTGCATTAAATTTACAGATCAATTTGGGGAGATTTGCCATCTTAACTATATCGAGTCTTCCAACCTATGAACATTGTATGGCTCTCCATTTATTTAGGTCTCCTTTGATTTCTTTCATTGGCACTTTGTAGTTTTTAGCATACAGATTCTGCATGTTAGCTTTATACCCAACTACTTATCTTTTTCAGAGCTATAGTAAATGGCATTTAATTATTCATTGCCAATATATAAAAATAAAATTTGTTTTTTCTGTTGTATCTTTCCATCTTGCTAAACTTATTAGTATTAGTTCTAAAATCTTTTTGATAGATTCCTTGGGATTTCTATATAGACATCATGTTTCCTGAGACAACAACAATTATCTAGAACAGGGACAATTTAGTTTCTTCCTTTTCGATCTATGTGTCATTTATTTCTTTTTCTTGCCTTGTTGCATTGACTAGAACTTCCTGTATGATGTTGATTGGGTAGAATTGGGTGTTTTTCTTTAAACATTGGGTGGAATTTGTCAATACAACCATCTGGGCCTGGAGTTTTCTTTTTTGGCAGGTTTTAAATTATAATCTATTTAACAGATATAGGTAGAACCATTCAGGTGTGCTTATTTTTTCTTGGGTGAGTTTTGATAGTTTGTGGCCTTCGAGGCCTTGGTTCATTTCATCTAAGTAGTCAAACTTATGTATATAGTTTTGTATTATTCATTATCCTTTTACTGTCCATAGAGTTTATAGTGCTTTCCTCATTTTATTCTTTATATTATGTCTTCTCTGTTTTTTCTTTATGTCTGTCTAGAAGTTTATTGAATTTAATTGATCTATTTGAGGAAATAAATTTTTATTTCATGCATTGAGAATCCCATTAGGATTTTTATTAGAATTGCATTAAATTTACAGATCAATTTGGGGAGATTTGCCATCTCCCCAACTGTATCAGATAATGATACAGTTGTTGCTTTGAACAATCACCCACCGTTTAAAGAACTCAAGAAAAGCAGTCAGTTGATTATATTTACCCAAATGTTTACAAACTCCTGAAACTCTGAAACCCTGCCACTGGAAATGTGGCAGCCGAAGATGTGGCATGGCAGAATGGAAATCATGCTACATGAGGAGGACTGGATTCTCATGTCAGCTCTAAAATTGGTCATGGCTTCAGGGGAGTTCAGATAACTTATCTAAGCTTCGGTTTTCTCATCTGAAAAATTATAAGCTGAAACTGTCTGATCCTTTTGAGTTGCATGGCCTAGGATTAAACCAAAGAATTTTCTCATAACTCATCAAAGTTGATGCCAAGGCTTAGATTAAGGGAGCCTGAAGCTTATTTGTTTGTGTAACGCTTCCTTATGCTTGTTATCTAGAACTCCAAACTCCAGTTTCTGGGGGTGGGAACAGGGAGATGTCGACTCAGCCAAGGGCCTTAGCTCATAGGATCGTATCAGGCTTTGGCTGTTCATAGCAGTGCTGACCTGTTACCAAATCAGTCAAAAGGCAACTCCAAAGGACTGGGACGGGATGAGATCAGGTACAAGAAATTCCTGGTTTGGTGGCAGAGGAGATGGGACAGCCCCTGGCCTTCATAGCCAGAACCTGACAAATGACTACTTCTCATACTTTTCAAGGAGCCAATTCTAAACACCATAGGTAGGAGTTTAGGAGTGAACATGAGAAACACAATCCCCTACTTCACCTGGAGCTGACTGTGAAATTTCTCCATTCTTAGTTTCCTGGTTGGGGAAAGTTCTGTTTATTTCCCTCATACTTCCCTGGGAAGCCCTTCCCTATGCCCTCTCTAACCCTCCAACCCCACTGAATGCACTACTTTGAGACAGTGGAGTGTAGATCTCAATGCTGCCCCTCCTCCTGCCTTCCATGATAGTCACTATCATCTGCCAGATGCTTCATCACATTTGGAGGCTAAGGATAAGAAGAATGCATTCAATCATCAAGGTGGCCATATATTACCCAACCCTGATTTCCTTCTGATTTGTGCTCATTTAATTATTTGTTTTATAAGCAAATATTTTTATACTATATACATTTTATAAAAACCTTACATAAAATAATCTTAAGGTAACCCTACACTTAAGAGATAACTATTATTAATAGTTGGCATTTATTTCTAGACTGTAAATGTATATGTAAATATGTATTTTAATATCATGGGATCATTCTATACCTTATTTGATAAACTCAAACTGTGTATCATACTTCTTTCCATGTTAACATTTAAGAGCCTATTGGATCCTTTTTTTTTTTTTAACTTACATTCTTAACCATTTTTTAAAAAAGATTTAGTCATTTATTTTAGAGGGGGGGAGGGGCAGAGGGAGAGGGAGAGAAATCATCAAGCCGACTCCCCACTGAGGGCAGAGCCCAACACAGATCATGACTTGAGCCAAAATCAAGAGTCAGAGGCCTAACTGACTGAGCCACCCAGGCACCCTCTTATTGCATCCTTTTTAATGGCACCAATGTATTTCAGTATCGGAATATATCATAACATATTTTCTATTTTTTCTATTGCTTGAAATTTAAGTTGTTTTCTATTTGTTTGAACTCTATAATGATCATGCTTATACTTACATCTCTGTGAGAGAATGTTTATAGTGCCTGGTGTTGTTATTACATGTTATGATATTCATTAGTTATTACAATTATTAGTAATCTTTTTTAATGATAGCCCTTGACTTTCTTTGATCTTAAGTTCAGTGTCTTTTCTTATGGTCTTCAAATTTCATCATGAAATCTTTTACCTATTTTTTTATTGAGGAGGTTTCCTATTATTGATTTATAAGAACTCTTTATATATTGTGAGTTTATCTGCCATATAAGCTTCAAATGTTCCCCCTAGTTTGTCTTTGCATTTTAACTTTGTTTATGGTAATTTTTCCTGAATTATAGCAGTTTTTGTTTTTATATTTTTAGGTATATTTTTAGACTGCCAATTCTGACAGTCTTTTCTTTTATGACTTGTGAGTTTAATATATATTTTAAAACTCAGGCAGTTTTATAGGTTTTTTTTAATTTGTTTCTTTCTATATATATAGATAATCTAGCTGGGACCTATTTCTGCACATACTATATATAAGGCAGTGACTTAACTTTTTTTCCAAAAGTTGGTACTGAATTAAAATGAAAACTTAGGAATTTTTCTCAACCTGCTCCATGGACTATGGGTATTCTTGCTAACTAGTAGGAATAAAAATAGTAAAAACTAATGTTTTTATAGTGATCTCAAGTTACAAAGTTTACTTACATACTCTATCAGCTAGGAATTCTTTTCTTCCAGGTAAGAGAAAGCCTGACTAAAACTGGCTTAAATAAAATATTTAATGATTCACTTATCTGTAATTACCAAAGGTCATGTGGGCTTTGGATGTGGCTTGGTTCAGAAGTTCACTAATTTCACCATGGCTCCTTTCTGCTTGATCTTTAGGCTGATCCTCGTTCGGGCCACTAGATGATGTCTCGTGATTTCTAGGCATTACGTGCTGTCTCATTCATATTCAGGGCAAAGGGAGATTGTTTTTTTGATAATTCTCTCAGAGTGAGGGAGTTTCTTTCCCAAATCTCATAACAAATGTCTTCTTGTTTTTTCCAATCAACATGTCCGAGAAAATGACAAATTGTCTCTCTGGATCTAGTCAATCAGAACCTACTCTAGTGTGGGGCAGAACAGTGGGGACAGTGTGAAACATGGTATGTATTGGGGAAGGGTGAATATCCATCCAAACAAAAATCTGGATCACATAACTAAGAGGAATGGAGAATGTAAACTGAACACTCAAATTAGCAAATGTGTACCACACATACATTGTACCTATTTGGTACTTATAGGAATCCTATGAAAGTAGGTAGTTACTAACTTCCCCATTTTACAGGTAGAGATATGGAAGACTAGAAGAGTTATATAATTTGCCCTCTCACTTGCCTAGTAGGTAGCAAAACTCAAATCCAGATCTCATGACTTAAAATTCTCTGCTCCTCCCAGGACTCCAAATTACCTTCCTATGTGCCTAAAACCACTGCTACAATATGGGACTGCATCAGCTCTACAACCTTATTTTTAAAAATTAAAAGGTCAAAAGGAGATATTAGCTATTGGCTATATTGATGTTCCTAATGGGAGCGGAACATTATGTGAGGTTCCACTGTGGTGGCTTTAAAAGAACTGGACATGAAGTTCCTGTTCTAGCTTAGCCTAGGCTTCCCCAAAGAAGAGCACAATACAAAGGCTTATACATGGGTGGTTTATCTAGGGATGTGGTCACAGGGAGCAGGGGGTAGTGTCAGGACGAGGTGGGAGAGTGAAGAGGAAAGCCAATACAATCCCGGTAGTCATCTTTATAGTGACTATGTGACCCCACAGGGACTTTGGGAAGCTCCATGAAAATGTGTCACTGTGGGATGGGGAGAAAAGGGAAAGCATTTACCCTACAGTATACATTCCCCATGGTCAGTGGTTGCTGCATAGGATGTTAACAAGCCTGCATTTCTTAGTGGTACATAAGTAAGTGCCCAGCGGGTTGGTTGGACACCCCAACTGGCCACTGCATCAGATAAGCCAGGGATGGGAAAGGAGAAGGGGCACTCCAAGGGTGCTCCAGCATAAAGCTGGTTGAATAGAACTACTCACTACAGCAGTGGCTGGAAGGAGATAGGACCAGAAGATTTAAGTGGGGCATTTTAAGTAAAGGTCTTCAATACATAATCCATTATTAAGTTAATAATAAGAAACTTGACTTAAAAAAGGGGTATACAAAGTAGCCCAAATTACTAGTTCTGATAAGTTCATGCCTGGATTATTAGAACTACCTCCTGAAAAGATTTCTCTAGTTTTCCCCTCATTCGACTATTTATTGTAAAAGATCTCCATTTTGCCATTACTTTACAGAATGATTCATTGCCCCCCACTGGTTGCAGGATTATGTACAAATTCCTTTGCTTAACATTTAATATTCTTCACAATTTGTTTTACCATAATTAAACAGCTGTCCTCCCCATAACTGTCCCAGCTGGACTCAAGCCAGTCTAATTTCCTTACCGTTTGATAAACAGGCCAAGATTATTCCTTCTCTGTGTCTGTGTTAATATTGCCCCTTCTAACTGACGGGGATGGTGTGCAAAACATTTACCAACTGCTATGGGAGATACTGACCAATCAGCATGCAGACTGAGACAATCAGAAGTGATGTCACATGTAACTGACACTATGGGTTGACCAGTTGACTCAGCTCTGCCCTCAGCTTCCATTCTTCTTCTATCTGTTGAAATCCCATCTTTCCCTAATTCTCCATGAAGTGTTCCTATACTACACTTGCTTGCGTTGGTCTTTCCTTCTTTGGGATTTAATTACTACTTTGCATCCTGAATATTCTTAAAGATGCATATATGATGATGCAATGGTCTATAAAACACCTGCACTTTTTAGGCAGCACATTATTGTCATTTCATATGGTAACAATTTCATGATATTTTTGATAGAATAGAAAGATATAATTCAGTCTTTCCTATAACATGGTTTATCAAAAGCATCTTTTTATTATTGATACTGTAGAAAAATTTCTTTTAGCTTTAAAAATTTGTCTCTGATACACAAACTTTTAGGATTTCTGTCAAATATGAGGAAGACCTGTACTATGTTTCTTTTAGTTATGAACTAAAATTTCAAAGAGAGGGGCACCTGGGTGGCTCAGTCATTAAGCGTCTGCCTTCGGCTCAGGTCATAATCCCAGGGTCCTGGGATCGAGCCCCACATCGGGCTCTCTGCTCAGCGGGAAGCCTGCTTCTCCCTCTCCCACTCCCCCTGCTTGTGTTCCCTCTCTTGCTGTCTCTCTCTGTCACATAAATAAATAAAATCTTTAGAAAAAAAATAAAAAATAAAATTTCAAAGAGATTTCAAGTTTCCTTGGAATGCTCTTTGAATTGCCATTAGATATGTTCTTGGAAGTCATTGTAACACCAGGATGGCTAACAATATTTGAACCTGAGTGGTAGTTTTAAAACATAGCCTCCAGATTGATTCTTAACACTCCTCTCATTGAGAGATGGAGTCTATGTCTCCTCCCCTTAGATTTGGGTGGACATGTGACTTGGTTGTAACCAACAGAAAACTACTGCTCTACTTAGGGCTTCTCAGGGATTCTCGCTTTTCGAGTCTTGATCCAACATGTAAGAAGTTCAATTCCCCCGTGGCTGCCATCCTTTGAGGAAGCCTGGGCCACATTAGGTGCTGCAGTTCACAGCACAGCTTAGATCCCAGCTGACAGCTAGCACAATCACCTGACATAATTCCAGCACCCAGCTGCAAGGTCACCTCTACCATGGGGTCTTCTCAGCGGAGGCTCCAGGCATTGTGGAGCAGAGACAGGCTGTCTCCTGTCTGAATTTCTGGCCCTCAGAATTCATGAGCATAATAAGATGGTTATTTTATGCCACTAAGTTTTAGAGCAATAGCTACACAGTAGTAGTGACCCAAACAACTATGGACCAAAGTTACTGTGATCCAGTTACACTCTCAATATTGGGGGGTCCTGGACTTGGGTACAAATGGAGGTCTAAATTAAAGATTTTATAAGTTAAATATTAGAAATCACTAATAAACTATTGAATAGATATGTTTTCTTCTCCTTCTTTGACAAATATGCCTTAGAAGAGACTGGGAAGACTAGGTTTGGATTTAGAATTCCCCCTGAAGTCTGGCCTCTCCCTTTCCTTGCCCATCCCAGACTCCATCCAACGCCTGTCAGGGCCTCACACATACACAGGCTCCCTGGAACCAGCCACCCCAAAGCCCTTCTTGGGCCCAGGGAAGTGACCCACCAGTGGTTTGTCATCCATAAGAGGGTAGATTCAGATGAGAGGCCCACGAAGTCCCCGGGTTTTGGCAGGAAATTGCAGGATCCCTGGTAAGGTGTAGAATCTGGGGCTTGGGCCCAGGGGCAGGTGCAACAGTTTGATCCTGCAGACTTCTCACCTTATGCCAGTCAACAGTCAGTGTGGGGAAGTCTTGCTACAGCCCATGGCCATTACTTGTCCTAACCACACAAAAACATCCCTCTCAACTCAAACTTAGTGTATCTTCAACTCACTTCCCCTTTGTAGTTTCCCAAGAAGATCGCTGGCTGGTTCGGTGCCACCTGAAACAAGGGGAAATACAACAGAGGGGAAGTCAGAACGGAAAGAGACAGCAGTCCTAGTTCATTGCGGTTGGCATTTCTTACTTGGGAAAACATTGAATATATAGCCCCAGAGAAGGAGCCCAGACAAGTCCAAGGCTGAGAAGCTTCATTACCTGCATGGAAATCCACCTCTATTGTTATTTTTTGGTTCATTCATCCCCTCTCGATAGACACCCTGGGAAAACAAGATATTCCTCATATATGGCCTTTGTGATCCAGAAAAGAGTTTCAGCTGGAGGAGAGGTCAAAGTTAGTGACCCACGAGCTCCATTTGACCTGCAAATGTGTTTTTATTTGGCCTGTACAGTGTGTTCCAGTCTTTTTTTTCTGAGTGAGTGGTTAGCACTTTAAAACTGGGAGATTCCACATTTAACGTCTCAATTTCTTGCCATTCCTGGAAGTTAGAAAGATCTGGAAAACTGGGCCTGCATTCCCACAGAGTAATGAGTGGCTGCCCCTTCAGTGAGACACGGGCTCTCTAAGTCTCCATGGCCTCCCCAACTCATAGACCCATCTTCATCACGGTCTAATTTCTGGGGGGCATTTGCATATGCAACATGTGGGTTAGAGCAATAATGCATAGACACAGGTCCTTACAGAATAAGACAGTGAATGCTGATTAATGGTGCCCACACAGATGGCAAAGAGCCTAACTTTTGTTGAGTGAGTGAATGACCGGGAAAATGAAAGGCCATAGCAGTCTTAGTGCTGTGGGGACAGAAAGCAAAGCAAAAATCAATGGCTTAGAATCTTTGAGGAGTAAGTCTAGTAGAGCTTCCTTCTATTATATATTTTAAATTATAATACTGTGTGCCTGCTAATGTAGACTATATGAGAATATAAAAATAGATCCTAATTTGACTAGATCCTTAAAGAGAAGGACACTTATAAAATGTCTCAAAATAGTGGATAAATGAGAAAGAAAAGGCAAACCTGCAGCCCCATCAGTGAATTACTTCAGATTTGAAGAAATTAATGAAACTGAACTTTATTAAGATTTAAAAAAAAAATTAACTGCAGGAATTTGAGAAGTCACATATCAGTCTTCTGTAACCCTTTAAAAAATAAACACAACAGGGTTCCTCCAAAAATTAAACAGAATTACCATATGATCCAGCAATTCCACTTCTGAGTATATACTCAAAAGGATTAAAAATAGAGTCTTGAAGAGTTATTTTTAATAATAATACTCAGAGCAGCATTATCCACAGTCACTGAAATATGAAAGCAACTCAAGTGTCCATCAACGGGTAAGTGGCTAAACAAAATGTGAAATATACACACAATGGAACATGATTCAGCCTTAAAAAGGAAGGGGATTCTGACACATGCCAGGACCTGGGAGAACCTTGAGGACATGATGCTCAATGACATAAGCCAGTCACAAAGGATAAATACTGGATAAATCCTACTTCTGTGAAGTCCCTAGAGGAATCAGATTTCTAGAGGCAGAAAGTAGCATGGGGGTTGACGGGGCCCTGGGGGGAGGGAAAGGGAGGAGTCAGTGTTTAATGGGGACAGAGTTTCAGTTTGGGACGAGTGAAAGTTCTGGAGTGGTGGTGACGGTTGCGGGCACTGTGAATGTACCGAAAGCACAGAACTGTAAATTTAAAGTGATGAAGAGGGTGACTTTAATGTTTTGTGTATTTAAACACAAAAAACCACAGAAGATATGCTTGTGATCCGTAGCTTCTCATTGAACATCAAAATTAGATTTAGCTTGCTTCCCCTTGGAGGATGTGGAACAGATTTCAGAGGGGTGGGGGAAACAGGAGGATGAAAGGCAGAGTTCACTGGGCCAATTGGCCACTTGAGGGGGACTCATAGTCCCTTAACTAAAGTAAGCTACTATCTGACTTCCATAGGCCTCCTGGCCAATAAATACCTCCTCCTCCTAGATAAGTGCTGGGAGAGTCAGAATTCAATGGTCACAAACTTTCTCAAAATGGCTATTATCTAAAGAAGATGCGAGAAAGCCAGTTCAACATGGACAAGCATAACCAACATTTGTAGAAAATAGGCAGCATGATTCGGTCAAAGTAACATTGTGACTCAGGTGGACCAGAGTGTGGAATCAGAACTAGGGATAAAAGACCTCGCTTCCTCTGCACATGCAACACCTGTGTTTGCAGAGGAAGCTGGACACGGGCCCCAGTCTGGGACGCAGAGAGGCTCCTGGAGTGCTAAACTCTAATATTATGTGCACAATGCATATTTACATTGTGTATGTACTAAGTTGTATATTTTCACGCCACATCAATGTGGCTCTAGTAAATATAAAAGTCAAATCTCATTACGCCAACTATTACTGTACTAAAATATACATGGGATTTCTGAAATATGTACATGCATTTTTAAAAGCCGATATTCTTGTTTATAATATTATATCACATGGCACACATAGACCCACAGGTGTGCGAGTCCTCAGCATCAAGACGGTCAAGTTACCTCGTAGTTCCTCAGTTTCCTTATCTGTGATATGGCAAGAGCAATTGAATCCACCTCATGGGCTTGTTATGAAGATGAAATGAAATAAACCCTTCGAGCCGAGTCTGTCACACAAGTGCTGAATAAACTTAGCAATATGGGATGTCGCAAGCAGGTGAGCACCTTCCCGGCTGAGTATGGGAATAACTCCTGCCTCTGACCCTCCCTAGTCCATCCTCATATTTACAAGTCATCGGTGTGTTAGTTTCAGACTCATGGGTCTAAATACTTGGTTGGACGTCCCCCTTCCTACCAACACTTTTACCAGAGGGCTGGGATGTGGAGATGCCATGGCGGAGACCCAGAGGAGAGATGTGGCAAGGGAGAATGGTTAAACATGATCACAGGTTGTTTCTGCATTGGTCAAAGGGTGACATGCTGCTGGATTTGCTTTTGTGAAAACCATCCCCCCTCATGCACACAGCCCCCCTAAGTGCCAATGCTGGGCACGCACAAGGGCCCCGCTGCCCCGCTTGCCGGGAGCAAGGCACAGGGAGTGGCCCAGCTTTTCAGATGAGATCACCACTGTCTGACCCAGGGAGCAGAGTGCTTGGCCAGAAAACTCCAAATTAAGCCAGATGCTGTGCTTTCTTTCAAGACAGGAGAACATGTGTTCCAGTTTGCAGGGAAAAAGCAACTCGGGACTTCATGTTTTGATTACACTTGGCTTCCACCTCCTAGAACTCCAAACGTTTGTGGAACAGGGAAATGAGCTCGGAGTCCAATGATAAAGCCGATATGATTCATGAGTCTGTCAGGAGGAAAGAAACAGGAAACGGAGGGGCCGGCTGGCTGCCGGGGCTGTGACATCATCACTTTGGCATCCCAGCCTGGTCCTGGAAAAATGCAGCTTACACCGCCTTGAGGGTTTTGAGACACAGGAGACAGAAGCTATTTAGTTGCTTGGCCAACTCCCAAGGGCAGTGAAGTCTTACCCATGAGAGTGAGGAAAGGGTGAAATGTCGGTATGTAGGCTCTGTGGCCAAGAACCACTAGGAGAAATGAAGGAAGAAACAAAACCCTTCAGTTAAAACACCAGTGGAAAAACACTTCTTAAAAGCAAACATTGAAGAGCACAATGTGCTTTTATTGTGCCTGGGTTTTTTTTTAAAACGGGTTTTAGAAAAATAGTCTCTTGATGTTGGCAAAGTTCCTCCTGAATCAAGGGCTACTCCGGGGCAAATGGTAATTGGGCCCCACAGCCTGAGAATGATCATCTTCTGGACCCATTTCTTATGGAGGAGGGATGGCGAGGCTGTGGGGTGCTGGCAAAGGTCGGGGGAGGAAAGCTGACGTGAGCCTTCGCCCTCTGACTAGCAGCAGATGGTATTTTTATCTGCTTTCACAGAGCAGGAATGAGGTTCACAGGGCTCATGCTTTGCCCAAAGTTAGAGGGCTAGTGAAAGCTGACGTCAGAATGAAAGCCCAGACTCAAGGGGACTCTTGACATCTGTGCTCTGCACATAAGGCTGGGAGAGAGATGCAGAAGTTCTTCTCTCCTCCTTCGTGAGTGTACGCCGCGCGAGAGCATCTGCATCGGCAGATAACCGGGCCCGGAACCCTGGACAGCCAAGCTCCTGGGTAACCCTGGGCCAGGGGCCACGGCCGGAGCGCGAGAACCACAGCCCGCCGGCCCCGGCCTGCAGCCTGCTTTTGTAAACGCTGTTCCACCGGAACTCAGCCACGGCCATTCGGTGGCCTGTGTCTAAAGCTGCTTTCGTGTTACCACGGCAGAGTTGAGTGGTTGCCACAGAGACCATGCGGCCCACGGAAGTAAACATACTTACTCTCTGGCCCTTTACAGAAAAAGTGTACCAACTCCTCGTCTAAAACAAGACAGCTGCCAGGAGAGGGAGGTGTCCTCTCGTCTGAGCGCCCACCCTTTACAGACCCCGAGAGCCTTCTGCTCTCTGCCACTGTGGCCACCTGCTGGCTCTCCTCCTTGGCAGAACGCGACACTCAACGGATGGCAGTGGAAAGGGCGGTCTGGCTAAATAATGCATCGGCCAACCGGCCTCTGTTCTGTTTCCCAGCAGCCTTTGCTGGGTGTTGCAGCAGAGCTGGGTTTTAACTGAGCCCTGCACAAACTGTTCTGTGTTTGTGGCTTCCCTTGTTTCTGAGCTGGATGAGAGCTGGGTGGGGCTAACTTGTTTTTGCATTCCAAGTACCTCCTATAGCAAATTTGATTTTAATTAATAAAGAAGGGCACACAAACACTGGGTTAACCTTTTTAAATTAATAAATGAGTGAGGACCTAATCCCATCGGATGGGACCCTGACTCCACACAAACAGAACCTCATACCAGCAGGACTGGACCCAGGCATGAGGGTTTCTGGGCAGCTACAAATATAACCCCCCTTCAAGCCAATATTCTTTTAGTATTTATTCCACATTTATTTAGCAGGAAGGAACAGATTTCCTTTAGGTAAAAATTGTACATATCTTTCTTTCCATCAAGGGGTTTGTTAGATGTATTGCATATAAAATAGCATCTAAACTTACTGTGTTTGGAATCGTCTCTCAGTTTTTCTGTCACTTGAGACTGAATTACAGCTAGTCATTCACACACACAAAGAATTGAAATAACACAGAATCTTATTTGAAACAGTGTAAAAAATTCTTTTTCCTGGCTTTGACTACCCCAAAAACATTCCCCATTTTTCTGGAGTCCTGAGTATCTCTCAGGTTTTCTTCTGAAATTTTCTGGACACAACAACTTCTTGAATACATACTAACCAGTCTAAAATTCATACAAACAAACCACTTCACCCCAGGAAACATCCCCCTAGCGTGCCTGATTGGGCTTCAGGACTTCAGTCCACCATGTGGGCAGCTTCAGCTGGCTGGTCTGGAATTTGGGGATGAAAGGCCATTGGTGGCACCTTCAGCCGTCACTTAACTAAGAAAGATGAGCATGTCTCACTTTCTCCTTGAAGGAATTGACCATTTTGGTGTGTGTAGGACCAATTTATATATAGCCATTTATCTAAAGGGTCATACATGTGGGGGCGTGTGTGTGGCTCAGTCGGTTAAGTATCTGACTCTTGATCTCAGCTTAGGTCTTGATCTCAGGGTCCTGAGTTCAAGCCCCAGTGTGGGGCCTACTTAAAATAAAAATAAATAAATACATAAAAGATCATACATACAAACCTGAATTGTGTGTGATTGATCCCAATAAGATGGAGACACATCGATAGCCTGGCACCTAGAGAAGTTGCCTGGATATCTTGTCTAGTCATCTGACTCATCACTTACTTCCATCACAAAGATAAAATTAATTTACAGCATTATTGTAGTAGATGGCCATGAAATAATGATGACAATGGCAGCCACCGCCAGAACGTGAGCTCCAACAAGAGAGGCATGGTTGTCAGTTCTGCTCACTCACTGCTTGTGTGTCAGCCCTGAGGGCCACGTCCAGCACTGCTCGCAGCAGAGGAAAGTAGGGTCAGGCTAAGCAATGCATCGGGGTGCAATAAACAGGCACACAATAAATACTTGCTGAATGGATGCATTTGCTAAAAGATTACTGTAGGTAAAATTCTCTATGGTGTCATTGAATTTAACCCTCATGACATTACTGGGAATGAAGTGTTGTTATGCCCATTTAACAGGTGAGGAAATTGAGGTGTAGAAGTTAATTGACTTGCCCACACATATACAACTGGTGAAAGGGAGGGTCGAGTTGAACTTAAGCCTGTTTGACACGAAGATCTTTGCTCTTCCCACAGTCTTTGGTAGGGGGAGGGGAGGCGATGGAGTTTGTTCTATCAGAGAACCAGTCATGGTGTTCTGACTGGCAAGGGACAGAGAACACGCATCAGGATATTTGTTTACCACAAAATATTCATGACCCCGGGGAATAGGTTTAAGGCTATTTATAGGGCATCAGAAAGCCTTATCTATCGCCAGCCGCTGACAAAGACCAGACAGAACGTCTAGCATGTCATTGGCAATGAGGCGTGGCTTTATTTGACTCTATGTGGGCAGGTTGTGCAAGGTAGAGAGGGCATGATGTCAGGAAGTGCTGAAAGCAATCTACAAGCATGTTCTAAACCTTCTCTAAAATGCAGGTTTTCTGACAGATGGGGGCCCTGGCTCACGGCTGCGTGAGCTGGCAGGGAGAAGAATATACAGTATGCAGATTAGTCCTGTGTCTGTGAGTCTGTGTTGTGTGTGTATTTTCCATGTCACGCAGCACGTGTACATTTTTGCATGCTTGTGTGCGCATAGATAAGTGTGAAAGGCACACGCCAAGCATTCAGCACTAGTTGGCTCGAAGCAGCTCATCTTCATGCAGAGTTCAAAGGCCCCTTGCATCAGAATCACTGGGGTGGGCTGGGGGCTGGCTATAAGTGAAGATTCTCAGACCTGCTCCAGATCCTGTAAATCAGACCCTCTGGGGGTAGGTCTCAGGAATATGTGCTTTTTTTTTTTTTTTAAAGATTTTATTTATTTATTTCAGAGAGAGAGAGAATGAGAGACAGAAAGCACGAGGGGGAAGGGGGTCAGAGGGAGAAGCAGACTCCCCGCCGAGCAGGGAGCCCGATGTGGGACTCGATCCCAGGACTCCAGGATCATGACCTGAGCTGAAGGCAGTCGCTTAACCAACTGAGCCACCCAGGCGCCCAGGAATATGTGCTTTTTAACCTTCATTTTTAACCTAGGTGGCCCTTTATACATACTAAAAATAGGAAGAGGGATGTTCACCTTCTACTCTTAGACATTTGCAATATTGGATACTTTGTAATTTAAAACATAGAGGTATGAGGGAAGACAGGGATGGAGGGAGAGCAGGAAAAAGACAGTATGGTGAGGAAGGGGGGCTGAAGTACAGGAGCCCCATCTCCCAGATTCTGGAGAGTCCCATTTAAAGTCATCTCCTTGTCTTCTTTAATCTACTTTTCCTTGCCATTCTCTCTCTCTCTCTCTCTGTCTCTCTCTCCTCAATATGGTCACTACCACCAAGCAAACATCCCTACGATACATTCCCTACAGAACTGGAAACAACCCCAGAGTCTGGAAGGTCCGGGTGCTGGAATTGTTTGTCTTGCTCAAGAGACAGACGCTTAGTATTTTGCGAAGCCAAACCTCACAAGAATTGTTTACAAAGTTGCCTTTTTAACATGAACAAATAAATCCTCCTCTCTGAGCTTCCTGTTGATGTGGAGTTTATTTTACCTTCTCCCTGATACAATGAAGGTTATTTTGTTATTTATTTATTTATTATTATGTTCAGTTAGCCACTGTACAGTCCATCATTAGTTTTTGATGTGAGGTTCAATGATTCGTTAGTTACGTACAACACCCAGTGCTCAGCATGTGTTGCTTTGTTTTTTAAAATGAGTTTCTTTCACCCCAAAACAGAGTAAAAGGACATTCCAAAGAGGACCTTGCACCCTGAATTATTTCATTTTTCACAATGGGAGCCTCTCACAGGAAGTCAGTCACTCAGGTCCTGGCTCCCTGGCAGAACAGGGCTAAGTAATACACCCAACTCATCACAGACCGTGGAAGGGTATGGCATTGTCCAAAAGGGATCTCTTCCACTCTGGCTACTTCATGTTGGGAAGCACGGACCCCAGCTCTCGGCCCCTCTCAACTGCTCTGTCGCTGGTTGTTCAGGCTTCTTGCTTCTGTGTTTATGAGTAAGAGCTCCTGTTTACAGAGCCCGGCTTGGGGCCCAGGACTCGGTAGACATTGCCTCTCACCGGCCTGCCAGCCCCACCAGATGGCCTGAAGATTCTCTCCACAGGTGAAGAGGTGAGACAGACAGGCTCAGAGCTGGGGCTGAGGTCTCACAGCTGTGCACGCGCATCTGTGCTCTGAGCCCCAAGCTCACTTCACTCAGGACACGTGGTTTGGCCCTGCAGCCTGCTGCTTCTGGCAGCCTTCTGGCTGGTTCCAACTCCACTGGAGGGGTGAATGCAGCTCCTTTGCAGGGGAGGGGTCAGGTGCAGTCCTCACAGATGTGGCCACGTCTGGCTGCAAGGCTGGCGCCCCCTTTCCAAAGGGCCAGAACGGATCCATTCCCACTGGGGGTCCTCCACCTAGGCTCCCCACTGGAATGACAGAGGAATGTTCGGAAATCCCATCCCAGTCTACACCCCAGACCAATTAAGTCGTAATTTCCGGGGAGGGGAGCAAGACATTAGCACTTTGCGTAGTTCCGCAGGCGATTCTAACGCGCCCTGGGGCTGAGACTGCTGGTCATTGGCTGTGGACCCATGGCCCTGGCATCCCCTGGGGGCCTGCTAGAAAGGCAGGAGGAAACTGCATTTTAACGAGGTCGCTGGGTGACTCATTTGGACGTTAAAGTTCCAGAAGCAAGGCTTCGGATGGCAACTTCTAGCATGCTTCAAAGTTTGACATTCCCAGCACACCCAGGCTTCCAGACCCGGAGACGGGTGGGGCCTTCAGTCCCCATCAGCAACACCTTGGAATCTGAGGGAACAGAATGAGGGTGGTGATTCCCTTTGGGGCTCCCCTGAATCTCGGTGGGGGGGGTTGCCTAGGCGAAATCCTACATGTGCTGACAGCAGCATCCTGGTTCTTTGCATTTTATGATTTCCACTGTGACAACAAGGGTTGTTTTCTTGTGTCTTAATGATCCTTTGTCATGTAACAGAGCAGTCTATAATTTAGCAGCTTCAAATAATAACTATTTAGCTTTTCAAATAACAACTATTTTTAGATCGCAACAATGTATTTGCTCAAATTCCACTATTTATTTGAACCCCGAGGTTCAGCAATTTGGGCTGAGATCACCTGGGAGGTTCTTCTGATGCTCCCGCCTGGGGTCACTCTTGCTGCTGTGGCCATCTGGTGGGTGGTCTCTGAGGGCCTTGGGTCTGGCAGTCAGCCTTGGCTCTGCCCCACGTGGCCAGGTGAGACTGGGGTTCCTAGGTGGCGGCTCCAGCAGCAGCTTCCACGGGAGCAGGGTTGCAAGGTGCAAGATCTCTTACAACCTCTCCTAGAAGTTTCGTACAATGTCATTTCCAGCACTTTCTATTAATTAAAACAGGTCACAAGGGCTGGGCCAGATTCAAGAGGTGGGGACACAAGCTCCCCTTGACGGAAGGAGCTGCAAAGAATTTGTGGCTATTTTTAATCCACCCCATTTGGCTTTTTGGCCATAATTATTTACCTTGTCCACACACACAAACAGCACTCACTCAGCTGGAGAGTCCCTGAAGGCTCACCCTGCAGGGCACTGGGCTTAGAAACCGTCATCTAGTGCTCTGGAGCAGGGCCAGATATATGTGAGGCTCCTTGGAGGCAGCGCCTCAGGTGCAGTTTCTTTTGGTCTGGAGACTTAGGAGCTCAAAAGCGAATTGCCTGCTCCTCACTTCCCAACATATAACGGGGTAAACAGGGCCTCTACTTTAAAGGGGGAGGGTTGGGGCACCCAGCAGTCAGGTGCATACAGCAATTCTGAGGTCCAGCTAGGCATGGGGGTGGGGCCTAGTTTTGCTCCCCGGGACTGGCTCTCAGGACCACTGCTCTCTGAGCTCTTGGCTCAGCCCTCTGGACTCATTATAACGTGCTGAGAAGTGTTTCCTTTTCCATAAAAAGTGTCCATGGTGGTAGTTCAGTCCCTCTCTCAGTCTGCTTCCTGTTCATAGAAGTTCGGGTGTCTGGAGATCTCTCACATTTGACCCAAATCAGCTGCTGTTAGTCTAAGCTCATGGTGCTTCTGCCAATACAATGCTCTTAAAGACTCTGTGGGCTTCCTATGAGTCTGATATACAGCCACACCTGTATACTCGTTCTGAGGCAGACCTCCTGCTCTTGGCCATGTCAGGCTGCTCTGGGTCAGTGCCCTCCTGGTTTGCTGGGTTTTATTTTCCAACCTTGTAAATCCCAGGCCTTCTATATTCACTCTGAATTCTGCTTGCAAACTCACGGTTTCTCCTGGCTCACCTCTCTTTTGCAGTATCTTTTTTTATTCAGCAAAAACATTCCACTGACCCTCAGCATTCCACACAGAGATGTGCTTGCCCAGACCCACAAGTTTATTAAATACATTTTCCATTTTCCCAGTTGCAACATGTGACATCATCCCCCCATTGTTCCTCTGCTACATAACATGTGTCACCTGTTTTTCTGACCTCAAATAAGAATCTCCTCAGTGGTTTCCCAGCCTTGCCATTCCCCCAGACTTTGCTGACAGCCTCCTCGTTGCTTTTACAGGCTCAGCCTGCCCGGTCCCAAAGATGACGCATGTTCTTGCAGTTTTTATTATGCTGGTACCTCACTTCCAGTGACAATTTCTCTACCTATTGTCTAGTATTGCAGCATAACACACCATCCCAACATTTAGTACCATAAAGCAACCAGTGTATCTTTGCTCAAGATTTTGCAATGTTGGGGGTTTCTTCTACTAGTCTTGTCTGGGGTTACTCATGTGGCTGTAGCCATCCAAAGGGTCTACTCAGGCCGGTCAAAGATGGCCTCACTCCCACAGCTGCTAGTTAGCCGGGGCTATTCATGGGTTCTCCAGCAGGAGAGCCTGGGCTTCTTATAGGGACAGCAATATTCCAAGACAGTACAAGTGGAAGCTATAAGGCCTTTTGAGGTCTTATCTGGAAATTTCACAAGTTCACTTTCACTGTATCCTATTGGTACAATCAACGCATCAATCCAAGGGATGGAGAAAGAATTTGGGTGCCATTTTTACCTGACCACATCTTGGAAAAGAAATTATTTCTTAATAAATATAATTTGTCACCCAAGACAAGAACTTTCAAATCATGAAGTCCATGAAAGTCAATAATTTTAAGCAAGTGCTTGTAATAAATGTTATGACTACAGAGACTTAGGAGGGGGGACAGGGGAACCCTCAGGAGAGGAATGGGTGGGGTGTGAGAGAGGCCAGGGCACCAATATGGGAAGTTCTGAAATATTAAAACCCAGATTTTGAAATATTAAAACCAACTCTATTGTGACTTTATAAAATCAAAAGTCTAATTTGTTCAGGATTTGGGAATGCAGAGGTGTATACATTATTGGTTTACGCAAGCGCTTTTTCACCCAACAGGCATTTGTTAAACATAGAAAAAAAACATTAGTTCAAGGGGCGCCTAGGTGGCACAGTCGTTAAGCATGTGGCTTTGGCTCAGGTCATGATCCCAGGGTTCTGGGATCGAGTCCCACATTGGGCTCCCTGCTCCGCGGAAAACCTGCTTCTCCCTCTCCCACTCCCCCTGCTCATGTTCCCTCTCTCACTATCTCTCTCTGTCAAATAAATAAATAAAATCTTAAAAAAAAAAAACCAAAACATTAGTTCGAGACCCCAAACCAGGGCTCACGCTTGTACAATGTACTTGGTAATTCAGGACATCATCTGGAAACCACCCAGATTTGTGTCTGTGTGTGACCAACACAGTGAAATGTGAAATAGCAGCATGTATTGTGACCCAGGCAAAGTCACACCACCTCCCCGGGACTGGTCACCACGCAGCTGTGAGATTCTGTGATGCTGGAGAATGGACCTTCAGTTTTTGGTTTCAGCTTTAGTGATACCATCTGCCAACTCTCCATCTCCACCAGTCGTGCTGCTGGGAGCCTGTCCCGAAGCCCAGATTTGCCTGACTCCCAGGAGCTGATCCTTGGCTGGTTCCTTGTTTGCTTTCATTGTGAGCATAGCTTTGGGCTGCCTGCACGGCGGGCAATGGAAAGGCTGAGCCCTGGCCTGCAGCCGTGGGCGGCTTCAGCTGCCTTTAAGAGCTCAGGGCTCAGGAAAGTTCCTGAGGGGCAGAGCTGGGGGTGAACACAAGGTCACAGAGCTGTCACGGCGAGTCTCTCTCTTGTTTTCTTCTGCTCATCCTTTACCCCTTCTCTGCATGGCAGCTATCATCCATCCATCCTTCCTTCCTTCCATCCATCCATCCATCCATCCATCCATCCATCCATCCATCTATCAATATCCATCTATCTGTGTATCTGTCATAACTCCCTCCCTCTCTGTTTATGTTTATTCCCTGCCTGAGACAACTTATCATAAAAATGAATAATACCATAACGGCAAAAAGTAAATGAGTCAGAAACCATAAGAGAGGAAACTGAAACAAACAAAAGTAGAAAATCAGAGATTCTGAATTTGCAGTGTTAGGGAGGGAGCTTTCCATCAGGACAGGAATACGAGGCCCCGCCCCCTGGTGGGCAGGGCCTTGTGGAGGCCCCTCCACACTCAAGGGTGGGGCCAAGGAGGAGAAAGAGTGCTCCTGGGCCCGCAGCTGGACCTCCTGAGAGCTGGCCTGCGCCACTCATGCTGGCGTGGGAGAGGCTGAGTCCTTCAGCCCGTCCTCACTACCCCGTGCTCTGCATTATTACTGCACACGAGTGAGCTGCAATGCTCTGCATCTTCACCAGCTCCGGGGAGGGGCCCTATTTAACGTCAGCGAGTACACATGAAGACTCAGGATGGTCCCTGCAATCACTCTGGTCCCCGGCTCTGGGGCTTCTTGCTTCCCCCCATGACCCCCACCCTGGCCACAGCCTTCTCAGTATCTGGGATGGGACGCCGGTGCTTGAGAGGACACCAGGCTAGCTTGGAGTCAGTTATAAGTAAAAGAGGGAAGACTCTGCCTCATGGTCCTGTGCGCACCACTTGGACACACATCCCTGGCAGTCTGAAGTGAAAACTGCCCCTGTGTCATACTGTTTGGGGCAGTGCGTGGCTTCCCACCAGACTAAAGCTCCTAAGTGACAGAAACCATGTCCTTTCCTCTCTGTATCCACAATACCCAGCATGTCTGACATATGGCAAGGGAACAATTAGTTTTGGAGGAAAGGTGCATGTTTGAGGTGGAAGGAACTACCAGGGAAGCCTGTGGGTGTGTTAGAACCCGCCCAAGCCCTCCAGCCCCTCGCTGGGCAGTCTGGGAGAAGGGACATAGGTCACAGCACTGACAAGATGAGGTGGAGTCCTGGATTCCTTGAGATGTCAGCAACCAGGGCCACTGTCCACCATGAACTTTCATAAAGATATTTAGTAATGTCAAATTTACATAAAGTTCAAAAGAGAAAATTCTAATGAAAGTGTATGTCACCTATTCAGGAAAATGTGTGGCAGTTGACTTCAGCCTCTCGACACAGGGCAGGAGTGAGCATGACCTTTCTTACTCTTCTAGAGCAGTGTGAGGAAAATGCTGGACAACGTAGACCACTCTGGTTACTCTAGTTTAATCTGTTTGTGGATTTACCGAGATGCTGCTGTTTCTGATATGTGCGCTCAGGGTTCCTTTATCCTTCCCCCATGGCGTAAATATGGGAAATGTGAGTTCTTAAGGTCCAGGAAGCAAACTAGTCAGTGACTCACTGACCTCAGGTTTCTGATGGGAAACAAAGCCTGCTTAGTTCAGTGCTACCATCTACCATCCTCAGGTCGCCAGATAATCCTTTCCTGGTGAAGGCTGCCAAGTAAAAGGCAAGGTACTTGTGGGCACCAGCTATGAGCAAATGAAGATGTTAAGTGCTCTGGTTGCTTCCCTCAAGGATGTATGTATACTTGGGAATAAGGCAGTCACATTTGTCACATTTTTAAAAAATTTTAATTCCAGTGTGGCTGACATAGAGTGGTTATATTAGTTTCAGGTGTATGATATAGTGATTCAAAAATTTGTATATTACTCAGTGCTCATCATGATAACTGTGCTCTTAATTCCCCTCACCTATTTCACCCAACCCCCACCCACCTCCCCTGTGATAGCCTTCTGTTCTCTAGAGTTAAGAGGCTATTTTTTTGGTTGTGTCTTTTTTCTTTGTTGATTTATTTCTTAAATTCTACATATGAGTGATATTTGTCTGTCTCTGACAGACTTATTTTGCTTAACATTATACCCTCTAGATCCATCCACACTATTGCAAAGGCAAGATTTCATTCTTTTTTATGGTTGAATAATATTCCACTACACACACACACACACACACACACACACACACACACACACATAATATACCCTTTGTGTATATATGCACATTCCAACCAATAGTGCACTAGGGTTCCTTTTTCTCCACATCCTCATCAACACTTGTTGTTTCTTCTATTTTTTATTTTAGCCATGCTGTCAGGTGTGAGGTGGTATCTCACTGTGGTTTGATTTGCATTTCCCTGATGATGAGTAATGTTGAGCATCTTTTCATGTGTCTGTTGGCCATCAGTATTTCTTCTTTGGAGAAAAATGTATTCATGTCTTCTGCCCATTTCTTTTTTTTTTTTAAGATTTTATTTATTTACTTTAGAGAGAGAGAGAGAGAGAGAGCACAAGTTGGGGGAGGAGCAGAGGGAGAGGGACAAGCAGAGTTCAGAGACAGAGGTGGGGCTTCATCTCATGACCCTGAGATCATGACCTGAGCTGAAATCAAGAGTTGGATGCTTAACCAACTGAGCCATCCAGGCACCCTTTTCTGCCCATTTCTTAACTGGATTCCTTTTTTGGGTATTGAGTTTTATAAGTTCTTTATATATTTTGCATACTAATTCTTTATTGGCTATGTCATTTGCAAATATATTCTCCTATTCCATACATTGCCTTTCAGTTTTGTTGATTGTTTCTTTTGCTGTTCAGATGCTTTTTTTTTTTTTTTTTGACAGAGAGAGACACAGTGAGAGACAGAACACAAGTAGGGGGAGTGGGGTCCCAATAGTTTAATTTTGTTTTTGTTGCCCTTGCCTCAGAAGACATATCTAGAAAAATGCTGTTATGGTTGAAGTCAGAGGCATTACTGCCTGTGCTCTCTTCTAGGATTTTTATGGTTTCAGGTCTCACATTTAGGTCTTTAATCTAACTTGAGTGTATTTTTGTGTATGGTCTAAGAGAGTAGTCCAATTTCATTCTTTTGCTTGTAACTGTACAGTTTTCTCAACACCATTTGTTGAAGAGACTTTTTCCCATTACTTCCCATTTTCTGCTTTATCACATATTAATTGACCATAAAATTGTGGGTTTACTTTTGGGCTCTCTATTCTGGTCCATTGATCTATGTGTCTATTTCTGTGCCAGTACCATACTGGTTTGATTATAACCACTTTGTAATATAACTTGAAATCTGGGATTGTTGATTCCTCCAGTTTTGTTTTTCTTTTTCAAGATTGCTTTGGCTATAAGGGGGTTTTTGTGGTTTCAAAGAAATTTTAGGATTGTTTGTTCTAGTTCTGTGAAAAATGCTGTTGGTATTTTGATAGGGATTGCATTAAATGTGTACATTGCTTTGGGTAGTATGGACATTTTAACAATATATGTTCCTCCAATCCATGAATATGTAACGTCTTTCCATTTCTTTGTGTCATCTGCGGTTTCTTTCCTCAAAGTTTTATAGTTTTCAGAGTACAGGTCTTTCACCTCCTTGGTTAAGTTTATTCCTAGGTATTTTATTTTCTTTCATGCAATTGTAGATGGGATTGTTTTCTTAATTTCTCTTTCTGCTGCTTTGTTATTGTTGTATAGAAATGCAACAGATTTCTGCACATTGATTTTGTACTTTGCAAACTGAATTTATTTATCAGTTCTAGTAGTTTTTTGGTGGAGTCTTTAGGGTTTCCTATATATAGTATCATGTCATTTGCAAAAAGTGGAAGTTTCACTTCTTCCTTACTAATGTGGAGGCTTTTTATTCCCTTTTCTTGTCTAATTGCTATTGCTAGGACTTCCAGTACTGTGTTGAATAAAAGTGATGAGAGTAGACATCCTTGTCTTGTTCCTGACTTTAGAGGAAAAAGCTCAGTTTTTCCCCATTGGCTGTGATGTTATCTGTGGGTTTTTTAGTATATGGCCTTTATGATGTTGCGATATGTTCCCTCTAAACCTCCTTTGTTGACGGTTTTTATCATGAATGGATGTTATACTTTGTCAAATGCTTTTTCTGCATCTGTTGAAATGCTTATATGGTTTTTATCCTTTTTCTTATTGATGTGATGTATCATGCTGATTAATTTACAAATATTGAACCACACTTGCATCCTGGGAATAAATCCCACTTGATCGTGATGCATGATTTTTTAATGTATTGTTGGATTCAGTTTGCTAATATTTTGCTGAGGATTTTGTATCTATGTTCCCCAGAGATATTAGCCTGTAGTTCTCCTTTTTGTGGTGTCTTTATCTGCTCTTGATACCAGAGTAATTCTGGCCTTATAGAATGAATTTGGAAGTTTTCTTTTGTCTTCTGTTTTTTGGAATAGTTTGAGAAAAATAGGTATTAACTCTTCTTTAAATGTTTGGTAGAATTCACCTGTGAAGCCATCTGGCCCTGGACTTTTGTTTGTTGGGAGTTTTTTTATTACTGATTCAATTTCATTGCTGGTAATCAGTCTGTTCACGCTTTCTGTTTCTTCCCAATTCATCTTGGGAGGTTATATGTTTCTAGAAATTGATACATTTTTTCTAGGTTGTCCAATTTATTGACATATAATTTTTCATAATATTCATCTGCAATCCTTTGTATTTCTGTGGTGTTGGTTGTTATTTCTCCTCTTTCATTTCTGATTTTGTTTGAATCCTCTCTCTCTCTCTCTCTCTCTGTTTTTGTTTTCTTTTGTTGTTGTTGTTGCTGCTGTTTTTGATGAGTCTGGCTAAAAGTTTTTCAATTTTGTTTATCTTTTCAAAGAACCAGCTCCTGGTTTCATTGATCTGTTCTATTGTTTTTTGTTTTGTTTTGTCTTTTTTAGTTTCTATGTCATTTATTTCTGCTCTAATCTTTATTATTTCTTTCCTTCTGCTGTTTTAGAGTTTTGTTTGTTCATTTTCTAGCTCCTTTAGGTGTATAGTTAGATTGTTTATTTCAGGTTTTTCTTGCTTCTTGAGGTAGACCTGTTTTGCTATAAACTTACCTTTTAGAACAATTTTTTTTTTTTAAAGATTTTATTTATTTGACAGAGAGAGACACAGCGAGAGAGGGAACACAAGCAGGGGGAGTGGGAGAGGGAGAAGCAGGCTTCCTGCAGAGCAGGGAGCCCAATGTGGGACTCGATCCCAGGACCCTGGGATCATGACCTGAGCCGAAGGCAGTCGCTTAACCAACTGAGTCACCCAGGCGCCCACCTTTTGGAACAATTTTGCCACATCCCCAAGATTTTGGACAATTGTGTTTTCATTTTCATTTGTCTCCATGTATTTTTTGATTTCTTCTTTGATTTCTTGGTTAACCCATTCATTGTTTAGGAGCGTGCTATTTAATCTCCATGTATTTGTGCTCTTTTCAGATTTTTTCTTGTGGTTGATTTCTAGTTTCATAGCATTGTGGTCAGAAAATATGCCTGGTATAACTTCGATCTTCTTGAATTTGTCAAGACTTGTTTTGTGGCCTAATATGTGATCTATTCTAGGGAATAGTCCATGTGCTTAAAAAGAATGAGTATTGTGCTGTTTTGGGGTGGAATGTTCTGAATATATCTGTTAAATCCATCTGGTCCAATGTTTCCTTCTTGATTTTCTATTTGGATGATCTGACCAATGATATAAGTGGTGTGTTAAAGTCCCTTACTATTACTGTATTACTATCGATTTTATTTGTTATTAACCATTTTATGTGTTTGGGTGTTCCCATGTTAGGTGCATACAATTTACAATGGTTATGTCTTAAAAGCAGTCACATTTAACAAGTAAGGGGATCTGCAGGCAATGCTCCTTGGGGTCATGAGCCTTGACCAATGTCAGGGTAGCTCCTCCAAAGAAAGCCAGATGTCCAGAGAGATGGTGAGAAAGCTTCATGGTGTCAGTGGTGGGATTGCAACGGGGCCATAAGTGATGGAAAAGACTTAGTTGAGGGTGCCAGGGAGGAGAACTACGGGGAGAAGAGGTGGCAGGAAGTGAGAACAAGGAGAAAGTTTTTCAGATTGAAATATGTAGTTGGAAAGACGACCGACATTGAGTGATGGATCTTCCACTCTGAGCCAAGGCTTTTACATTTGTTCTAGTTATCTGTTGTTGTGTAACTTAATGACTTATAACAAACCTATTTATTATCTATCACTATTTTGTGGGTTGGCTGGGCTCAGATGAGTGGATCTCCTGCTGTATGTGTTGCTGGCTGTGACTGCAGATATCTGGAGGCTCCCCTGGTGTTGCAGGTCCACGTGGCTCACTCACGTGGCCAAGGTTGACAGGGGCTATTGGTTGGGAGCTCCGCCAGAGTTGTAGCCCCTGGGTTCTCAGCTCTCCTCCACATGGCCTGTTCACACATGTGGGCTCTCACAGCAGATGTCCTGGATTCCAAGAACAATTCCAAGTATACAAAAGTGGAAACTGCAAGTCTATTGAGGCCCAAGCTCAGAAATTACAGTGTCATGTCCACTTTATCACATTGACCAATGTGAATAATGGGGCTAGTCCAGATTCATGGGAAGGAGATGGCCAAGAAATTTGCAGCTTCTTTAATCTACCACAATTACCCTTCTTAATAACCTGGTAAAGTAGGTTGTGTATTCATTCATGTATTAACTATCTATTGAGCCCCTACTAGGTGCCCATCACTATGCTAGCTGTGGGGAAAGCAGTGGCTAGCAAGGAGCTATGTAGAATCTGCTGCAAGGAGCTTATAGTCCAGGGGAGGAAGAGGACCTTGGTCAATGAATGCATATGAAGTTATAATCTGAGACAGTGCTCTAAGGGAAAGAAACACTTCCAGGAGAATTCATAAGAGATAATCCTGGCCCGGACTAGGGTGGGATGAGGGAAGATGGATGGTCAGAAAGGGAATGATACTTGAGCTATCATCTTCATTTGATCAGTAAAGAGTTTACACTCAGAGAGATTAAGTAACTTATCCAAGGTCACCTAGCCTGTAAGTGGTAAATTGACTTCCCTTGAATTAAAGCCAGGTTTGTCTGGCTCCAGAGCCCCTGTTCTTTCTCCTATACCACACTGTGTAATGGGGTGATGGGGAGAAAGAGAAGAGAGCTGAGCCAGTGTGAAGTCAGGGTGGAGGGAAAGCAGGGTGTTCTTAAAGTGGAGTCTGCAAATTTATATGGGGGGAATACAAGTTCTATAAGAAAATGTTTTTCGCTGTTTTAAGTATTTTTATTTATTTTAATTATGTAAATAATTAACAAATACATTCTCATTGTATAAAAAACAATAACTAAAAATATTACAGGTAAAACCAAAGTCTCTTTTAATCATTGGTTAATCCCATTCTGCTCCAAAGATGTAACCACTGTTAGGAAATTGTGTGCATTGTCCTAGGTCTTTTCTTTATGGTACACACACACACACCTTCCTGTATATTCCCGGACTTCTACAGATGAGTTTGAGTTTTGGGGGTTTTTTGAAAGATTTTATTTATTTATCTATTTGTCAGAGAGAGAGAGAGAGAGAGGACGCACAAACCGGGGGTTGGGGGCAGAGGCAGGGGGAGAAGCAGACTCCCCGCTGAGCAAGGATCCCAATGCAGGACTCGATCCCAGGGTCCTGGGATCATGACCTGAGCCAAAGGCAGATGCCTAACCGACTAAGCCACCCAGGTGCCCCGAGTTTGAGTTTTTAAAAACATAAATGGAGCATACCATATTTTTCTGTATTGACTTTATCTCTTAAAAAGATACCTTGGAGAGTTTTCTGTGTTTGTATAGAAATTGACATCGTTCTTCTATGAGAATTTTTAATTTTGTGCTTTTGTTTCACTGATAATAAAAAACATCTTACTAGTATTAAAAAGAGAACTTTTCCCTTGGGATAATAATTAGTAGTTGAAAGACATTTTTATAGAATAAGACTTCAGAATAGGCTAAAAGTCTATAGTCTATAAAGAGTAGAAAATAAGGCACATTCTTGAGACCATAAGTGCAGGGTTTTTTTTCCTTTAAAAGGGGTCCATTATAATTCAGGACATGCAGATTCAGTAAGAAAAGTGCCCCCTCAGCAGAGAGGCCAGAGACAGGATGTGAAATCTGTGAAATCTCTGTCCTGTGGGGCTCCTTGCCTCCATCCATAAGCTGAGAAGGACTGGCCAGCAGCATGGGCATCACCAGGAGCATGCCGACTCTCAGGTCCCATTCCAGACCTACTGAAGCAGAATCTGCATTTTTAACAGGATCCTCAGGGCATTCGAGTGCACTTTGAGATTGAGAAGCCCTGATCTCGAGGGCTTCTCAGGCACTTTGCAATGGAAATTTTTAGCGTGCCCAACTGATGGGAAGCCGAAAACACATTTTGGGAGCTCTCTCTATGTGGTACCAACAGAGGGGGCTTCCCCTGACAGCCAGGGCTTCCCCAGGGTTTCTTCATTCAAGGGGCTGCTGTTTCAGGGGCTCTCCCTTCTGCTGTGTCGCCAGAGGAAATGAGCCAGGGGCGGAAGTGCCTGTGTCCTGTGGGGTCCTACGCAGCAGTGGAGGGCAGGTAACCCCTGGGAAAGTGGGGAAAACAGACGGACAGCTCTGGCCTCGCCCGCTCTGCACAGAGTGGGGGGCCATCACACAACCCTGGGATCCGATCTGCTCAGCAGGTCTTCCGTTCCTACACACCTGGTTTCTGGAAGTTGTCACGTGATGTAAGGAGGAAGCTGATCTATCCTTCCATCTAAATACAAGCAGATTCAAATACACGTCCTTCTTCCTCCTTGTCTCACACCGCGTGCACCATTCTGTAGCTTCACCTGCCGACTTGATGACCTCCCCATCAGTGCCTCGCGGAATGGTGTATTCCTTTTTCCAGCCACATGGTATCCAGTGCGTTTGTGCGGCTAGTTTAGCTTATTTAACTAGTCCCCCACTGGATCCTTGTGTTGTTTCCAACACAGCTAAGTTTTAATGTTTGGGTTTTTTTTTTTTTTAAGATTTTATTTGTTAATTAGAGAGAGAAAGAGAGAGAGAGAGCGCACAAGCAGGGGGAGTGGCAGGCAGAGGGAGAATCAGGTTCCCTGCTGAGCAGGGAGCCCCATGTGGGGCTCCATCCCAGGGCCCCGACATCATGACCTGAGCCGAAGGCAGACGCTTAACCGACTGAGTCACACATTCGCCCCAGTTTTAATGTTTAATATTCACTTGCTGATGAACGGAGCAAGGGAGCTAACATTGGAATGCCTGCTATATGCCAGGGACTTCTCTTTAACCTTCGCGGCATATGTTGAAGTCCTAACCCCCAGTGTGATAGTATTTGGAGATGGGCACTTTGGGAGGGAGAGTAGTCCCCCCTGATCTGTAGGACATCTGTTCCAAGACCCCCAGTAGATGCTTAAAACTGCAGATGGTACTGAACCCTATATATACACTATGTTTTTTCCTATCTATACACACCTATGATAAAGTTTAATTTACAAATTAGGTACAATAAGAGATTAACAACAATAACTAATAAAAAGTAGAACAATTTGGGGCTCAGCCTCAGGGAGGATTTCTGGGGCCTTGTCTACATGTCCCCGTGCAGTGCTCTGGAATCCGGTTTGGAACAGGTGCACTGATGGTCTTGGTGATGGGGACACTTGTGTCCCTGTGGCCATGCTGTGCAGCTTGGAGAACCTGAAGGCTCTCTCTGTGATGCTATAGAACATTCTTGCCCAGCACTTCCCCCACCCCCCGCCAGAGTTTCCCTGCTGAGCAGACCTGAGGAGGAACCATTTTTCTGTAGGCTGAGAACAGTCTTGCGTTGCAGACAGAGCATCCAATTCCTTTCAGCCACATCTGCCCGGAGAGGCACGCCCAGCTCGACACATTCTTCCCTGCTTAGTCACCGGCGCCGGCACCCCCACTTGGCACATCTGGAGCCCCCAGGACCCAGACGCGGAAAATCATCTGCAGACCACTCGGGCTCCTCAGGCAACTGACCCATGAGCCACAGATTTGCTAAAAACAAACAAGCGCTATAGCAGGCAACTAGGGGCAAGGATGAGCACACGCACACACAAACACACAATGCACACCCCATCCCCCAAACATTTCACAAATCCGTTCTGGCCGGTCCAGATAGCACAACGCTGCTCCTTCCAGAGCAGCCTGGACGGGCCTCCTCAATGCAGCGCCAATCCTGCCAAGGGTTCTGTTTCTTTCTCATGACTGTACTAAATTCTCTCTCTTTGGGAGCTGTGTTTTGACTTCGCAGCCCTAATAGGTGATCAGTACCTTCTCGGAACACTATTAAAATACATCAAGCACGTGGCTCGATCCTGCTGTTTACTGCTCACTGACAGACTCCTCTGACTCAGAATTTAGGACTGAAAGCCTCCAGGGGTGGCACGATCCTCCTTTTACCATAAAGAAAACTGGATCCCATAGTGCCAAGTGCCACTTTATTCATTCCTTTAAAATGGTGGATCCTACCCTCTGACACAGAAAGGCAATGTTAATAAAACCTGACCGAGCCGATCTATACTCACTCATGTGAAACTACCTCACTATTTCCGGAATTCCTAGACTCAGGCCACCCTCCTCTTGGCCCCTCTTGCTACTGTCTGCAATCTGTCTCCTCCTGCCCACCTAGGATTCTTCCTGCTGCTCTTTTACTGATCTCGACTTAGGCAGAGCTGCCGTTTCCAGACTCCTGTTATTGTAGAACCATTGAGTCACTCCACCTTCATCAGGATTTTGGCAAACTAAGGATATTCTTTATGGTAATGTCTTCCTTTAAGAAAGATCTGCTCTCACAAAAATGCATCTGAGTGAGAAAGACATTCCAGTATTTTCTTTTTTTAATTTTTGAAGATTTTATTTATTTATTTGTCAGAGAGAGAGAGAGAGAGAAAGCAGGACTCGGGGGCAGAGGCAGAGGGAGAGGAAGAAGCAGACTCCCTGCTGAGCAGGGAACCCGATGAAGGGCTCGATCCCAGGACCCTGGGATCATGACCCAAGCAAATGCTTAACCAACTGAGCCACCCAGGAGTCCCTCAAGTATTTTCTTTCTTATGAAAATGTGTCCTGGCTTTGGGGCGGGGGGGAGTGGAGAATAGGAGGAGGTGAAGGATGGAGCAGTGCCTGTGGGGTGAGATAGGAAGGGCGGGAGGAAGGGTCTTCCCTACCAGAGCCCTACAGAGCCCCAAACCTTGCTAGTAAAATGTGGATAGGAAGTCCCGAGCTTGACCATGTTTAAAGGTCTGTGAGGAAGTAATCGTTTGGAGAAAGCAGTATCACTAGTGAGGGATTAACCCTTCAAGCAAATCCACAAATGCGTATGTAATCCATCTGTACCTTACCAGCTATGTCACACAGGGTATTAGTTGCTATCTGCCTCAGTTTCATCACCTGTAAAATGGGGGCGTCTGTTTCATAGGGTTATTGAGAAGAGTGCATGGACTTGTATAGGTAACCCACTTAGAACAGTGACTGGCACATAATTAGAGTTACATTTACTGTTACTATTATTTGTAGCAAAACTCTATGCCTCAGCTCCTCTGTCCCTGGAGGCCTCCTGAGTCTAAGGAGGGGCTCTGAAGCCCCAGTGCAGTGGGATTTCCCTTGCGGGGTGAGGGCTGAGGGCTGGGACTCCTGGCCTGGGGGGAGGCTGCAGTGGGACAGACTGAAGGCTGCCCCACCAACAGCCATTGGTCAGCCTCGTCCCCAGGGCGGACTCCACCTGCACTCCCGGGGGTTTGGGATAAACTCTTGAACAAGACACTCCATGGCAGAAGGGGGTTTGCCGGGTGTGAGCACAGGGTGCATCTGGGATAAGTGAGGGCAAGCGGGGCCCCTGAAATGGGACATGATAGGCAAGGACTGTCTCCTGCACATTTTGCCAAGGGGAGTCTTATCCCTGCTTTACAAAACCCCACTATTAAAATGTTGACTTTAGGTTAGAGGTCTTGTCCCACACATCAGTCACAAAGTTCTTTCTATGGGGTGGACTTTGCTGCAGATCGATCCCCCCAAGGCCAAACCAGAACTACTCGAAACAAAGGCCAAGGCTTTTGGGTTCTCCGAGTCTCTCGTATTCCTCTTACCTTCTCCCTGTTGTGCCTTTCGAGTTAAAGAGCATTAAGGAGACAGGCAGGGAAAGAGAGAAGGTGCCAACTGGCTTCCTCAGGGCGGGCGAAGGGCCCTCTGTGGAGTTCCCTGCCAGTGGAGGGACTGACCTCCCAGAACCAGAACCCAGAGGGGATTCGGGTGAGGGGCGGGCCCTGGCCCCGGGCAGGGTAGGATGCTTGGAAAGCAGAAGGTGTTGGCCAGGAGCACGCCCCCTGGCTCGGGCCCTGAGGCCCATTTCCCAGTCAGTCAGGCGGGAGCCATTCACACACTTATGGGGCCTCCTCACCCACCTTCTCGGCATCCCAGGTCCTGTCTTCACAGCTTGTTCTTTCTCACTTCCCAATTTTCTTCTGGGCACTACCTTAGGCATGAGCTTAGACTTCATATTGGTAGTTACTGTTATCTTAGGTGGTTTACAAAGTTGAGCACCACATGATTATTTGTATGTATTTATATGGGTTCTGACTAATACTTTATATTTTTTCCACACACACACACACACACACACACACACTTCTGCTCTATAAATCTGCACACACAGCAATTCATACTTATAAACATGATTCCTGGGACATTCAGGAAATGGAGTTGGAGTCATTTCAAGGTGTTTTGAGTAATAAAGGGTGAGGGCCCTGAGGTAAGGATTTTCCTCAAAACTCCTCCCTGAGACATTACATGTCACCACGCAAGTATTTACTGAACACCTACTATGTATCACTCACCATTCTGAGTGCTGGCGATACTGTGGTGAACAGACAGACATCGTCCCCAGTTTCATAGAATGCAGCTTTATTCCAAATGAAGGGGCATTTCCAATATTACAGGAGCTGGTATCTTCCCTTTCTCTTGCACCTGCTCTCAGCACTGTTGCTTGTTGTTTGAGGCAGGTATTGATAGATATCAGTGATTAATAGCCACAAGTTAAAAATACATGGAGGACATTAGGAGAAGGAAGGGGAAAAGGAAGGGGGAAATCGGAGGGAGAGACGAACCATGAGAGACGATGGACTCCGAGAAACAAACTGAGGGTTCTAGAGGGGAGGGGGGTGGGGGGATGGGCGAGCCCGGTGATGGGTATTAAAGAGGGCACGTACTGCATGGAGCACTGGGTGTCATATGAAAACAATGAATCATGGATCGCTACATCAAAAACCAATGATGTATTGTATGGTGACTAATATAATAAAATTAAATCAAATTGAAAAAATACATCTTTCTCATTTCTATTACATCTGGTTCTTACCCATTTCCAAAGTAAAACCTGACTTGCGTTTGAGCAACCATCCATCATCATGATAATGACTCAGATGTCAGTCTTGGGGTTAAAGCCAAAATGATATTACGTGGGAGATGTTATGGATTGAATCGTGTGTCCCATAAGGTATGCTGAAGTCCTAACCAATATGGGAGGATTGTTTTAGATCGGGGCTTTTCGGCTTTGGTACTATTGACTTTCTGACCTCCACGCATGGTTGTTGGGGGGCTGTCCTGTGCTTGGTAGGATGTTTGGCAACTTCCCTGCCCTCCACCCACCAGATGCCACCCACTAGATCCCTCCCCACTCCTGATGCCCAAAAGTGTCTCCAGATATTGCCAACCGTCCCTGAGGGGAAAAATGATTAGATAATCAACCAGGAGGTTAATACAATTTCACAGAAATTGTGAAAAGTTGGCTTAAACAGGACAAGGAAAGCAAAGTCATTGTGGGTTCAATTGTGTCCTCCCAAAAGATAGGCTACAGCCCTAATCTGGGTATGTGTGAATGTGAACTTATTTGGAAATAAGGTCATGGCAGGTGTCATTAAGATGAGGTCATACTGAAGTAGGGAGAGCCTCTCATCCAATATGACTGATGCCCTTCCAAACGAATACGTGCATCTGGGAGGAGACAGCCCCGTGCTGAAACAGCTCACCTGAGGGCTGACACTCAGATTTGTGAAACTCCCAGGTGACTCATCCCAGGTAGTGATGGCACAAAGCCTGGGAGGCCCAATGATTCACGGCCGAGATGAGCAGTTCCTGCAGACCTGGGTTCCATGCCCCGGCACTGAGTTGTAATGAGAGTGTGATAGTGAATCCAGAAAATTTTGCCCCTCCTTCCCCACCATGCCAAGTGGTTGTAGGAGTTATGTAAATAAATATCCCATAAAGATACAAAGAAATCAGCCTTATATAATATATAGGGACACACATATCCAAGATGTAGGTATGAAGCTATAATACTGACATATTAACAAAGGAGGAAATGTGTGGTATTTCTCTATCTACGTGAGAAATTTCTCTAAAAAGGTTGTCTGGTGAGGCTATGCACTTAGGCTATTGACTGTTCAGAGCAACACTGGAGCCCCCTCCTTCTGAAACTGCTTTTAGAAGGAGTTTATGGAACTTCCAGAAAGTTTGGTCATAATACTCACATAACATTCTTCAGCTTCCCCGTCTCCTCATTCCTGAGACATAGCGCCATGTGAGTTTCAATTACTTAAAAATAAAATCTACTGATGATTTGTCATCCTTGAGGGTAATCAAAAGAATATGCCACTAAGTGTGTGTCGAGAGTGCTAAAAATGGGGGCGCCTAGGTGGCTCATTCGTTAAGCATCCGATTCTTGGTTTCATTTCAGATCATGATCTCCCAGATGTGAGATCGAGCCTGGTGTCGGGCTTCATGCTCAGAGTGGAGTCTGCTTCAGAGTCTCTCCTCCTCTCCCTGCTTCATGCTTTCTCTCTCCCTCTCAAAATAAAATCTTAAAAAAAAAAAAGAGTACTAAAACTGTTCATACCTTTTCACCAGATATACCAAAGGGACTATTACAGGTCTGTATAAGGGTACTGATGCAGCAGAGGATTATTTATGATCAGAAAAGAATGAGAGACATCTGGGTGGTTCAGTTTGTTAGGAGTCCGACTCTTGATCTCAACTCAGGTTTTAATCTCAGGGTCGTGAGTTCTGGCTCTGCTTTGGGCTCCACGAGGGGCATGGAGGCTACTTAAAAAAAAAAAATGAATGCGAACTGTTGAGTGAGACTTCTGGTGCATCCATATGATGAAACACTCCTAAGGTATCAAAATTTAAGTTTTAGAAAAAGACTATAAAACACTGACAATGTAATCCCAGTTCTATTATAACAAATACCGAAGGGATATGCCCCAGTACTCTGAGTGACTCTAATGTTTTTCTTTGGGTGTTTTGTATTTTCCAAGTTTTCTGCAATGAATATATATCTGTTGTAATTAAAATGAGGTTTACTGAGGTATACACAAAAAAATCTAACCCATTTTAAGTGTGCAGTTCTATGAGTTTTGATAGATGTAGGCAGTAATGTAACCACCTCCACCGTCAAGATCTAGAACATTTCTCTCACCCCCCAAAATTTCCCTTGTGCCTCTTTGTAGTCAACCCCCTACCCCTATCTCAGCCCCTGGAAACCACTGCTCCATTTTCTGTTGTTGTAATTTTACGTTTTCTAGAATGTCACAAGAATGGAATTATATAGAATGTGGTCTTTGGGATGTGGCTTTTTTTCCTCTTAGCATGTTTTTGAGATTCATCCATTAGCTTCCATACTCCACATGAGATAATGAAACATCTTTAACCCTTAAGCTGCTGTCAGCTGGATTTTCCATTCCTCACAATTTGGCAGCACTCTTAACTGATATAATGATGGACATCACTTTTGAAATTCTACTCATTCTTCGAGATCCTCAAAATAATTTCCCCCAAGGTGCCTTTCAAGATAGCTCTGCCCCCACACAGTCATGATTTGTTGAATCTCTGTGGTATATTATGGCTCCAATAAGGCACTCAGATTCTTCTTTGTAATAGAGTTAATTGCATCCTGGTCTAATCCACCCTAATACACCCAATCAATGAAATATCAGGCTTCTTAAAGCCAAGCACTCTCTTATTCCCCTACATCACCTCACTGTCTATGCACATCATTATTTACCGATCTTACTTGTGTAATTGCTTTTCCAGAGTGTTGCCCTCTCTGCTCTGGCCATTCGGGTCCCCTCCCTGTCCTATACATGTGCCGTGCTCACTCCCACTCATGTCCCTACAGGCCACAGCAGGCCATAGGGTTTCCAGGCCTCCCAGACGGTGTGCTGGTAATGAGTAAGATTCTAGGTGTCTGAGTCTGTGGATTCTCTCTGCCTGGCATGAGAGGCTGGATTGAAAATCCTTCTCAGAAGAGGCAGCTCAGTTAAATTGAGAATTGTGAATTCTAATGTCTACCCGTGGCCTCTCCAAACTTTGTTTTTGGTCTGGACCCCTTTAAGAAAACAGACAATTCAAACCATGTCATGTGTATCTATTATATGTGAAATTAGGTCTTGTGTCACTCCCAGGCTCCAGACGAATCTAGTTATTTTGCAGGACTTCTCAGAACCTTTGAAAAACCATGTGCTTTTTAAAATCCACAGAAGGATACAATGCTTAGTATTTACCCAATGTATTTAACCACAGACTCTGCTCCATTGAAAAAACATTTATTTTGATGACTTCCCATTCAGTTTTCCCTCCTTTCCCCTATGATCCTCTGTGCTGTTTCTTATATTCCACATATGAGTGAAGTCATCAGAGAGGGAGAAAAACCATGAGAGACTCTTAACTCTAGGAAACAAACTGAGGGTTGCTGGAGGGGAGGTGGGTGAAGCGATGGGGTAACTGGGTGATGAGCATTAAGGAGGGCATGTGATGTGATGAGCGCTGGGTGTTATACGCAACTGATGAATTATTGAACTCTACATTTGAAATTAATGATGTACTATATGTTAGCTAATTGAATTTAAATAAAAAAATAAATAAAAATAACATTTATTTTGAAATGATTACTCTCTCTCAGGAGGTTGCAAAAATAGTACAAAAACGTCCTGTGTTTGCTCCCTATTTTCATTTTTCAGTTGCAGTAATTTGTAGGACTCTGAGACTTGGCAGTCACCTTCAAGAATTATGCACTCCCTTTTACTTAAGAGCTCCTGCTTCAACAAAGACAAACAACTCATGCGAGAAGCCTGGGAAGTCTTCATATTTAGTAAAGGATGACATTCATTTGTGAGCAGCATACACAACTGCACTTTGCAAGCTTAGCTTCTAGATTCCAAAGGCCAGACCCATGCTGTATATATATTTTTCTAATCTTTAGCGACAGACACAGGCAAATTAAAAACCCAACCAAAATACCATATTTCAGAGTAGAGTGCATGTTAAATGCCTTATTTCTCCCCAACAGCTTGTCATTGACACTGTTAATCAGGCACAGGTAAGCAAGCCCTGATTACAGAGGGACCAAGAAATGGGAGATCTGTAATGAGGGGACAAAACCAGCCAAACGTGGCATCCAGCTCTGTAATGCTGGCCTACAGATTGCCACTTGCTTGAGAGTAATTTTTACTTAAGGACAGGTTAAAAGGATGACACTCCTTACCCCGGATTTTAGGAACTCCTCACATTTGAACATTCAAAGCTCATCACAAATATGCTGGCTTCACCCTGACTTTGAGTTGTTTCTCCTTCTCCTCATCTTCTCTGCAGCCCCCCACCCCGGCAGCCCCCCCACCCTGGCAAGCCCCCCTGCACGCCCCCTGCCCCCCATGCGTCCATTGCCCCCTCTAGTTTTGCATGTACAGTATCTGCTCTCTGTCGTGCTGTTCCCTCGCCCTCGCCTGTAGAAATCTGACTCAGTCTCCGGGTCTCAGTGGGAGGGTCTCCTCCCTGGTACCCCAGCTAGAATCAACTACTCCTTCTCCTCTGCTTCCTTGGTCACATTTTTATTAGAATTTTTTTGCAAGGGCTAGAAACTTAATTCAGAAACTTAACTAACTTACACAACGCTGGGCAATTTACGGGGTTCAGAGGCAACTTGTGCAGAGATGCCGGGGAGCAGAGATTTGACTGAGGTCATAGCACCCCTGACTTCTCTCAGAGCATCATCAACCTCAGTGTCCCAACCTCCATCCAGGGGAGGACCACGTGGTGGCCGTGTTCCAAGTGCACTTAACAGCTCTGCACCCAGGCAGGAAGGGCTATACTCTCCCAGGACCAATGGAGCAAGCCCCGGGAAGGACCCCGGACCCCTCACTGTAGCCAGGAGCAGGAGGCCCTTGGATTGGTCCGGGGCCAGGGCCAGAGTGATCTGGGTTTGGCAGCTTCCACTAAAGTGACACAGGAGGGCAGGGGCAGGAGGTAGGTGGTGCTGTTGGTAGGAGAATGAGGGACGTGTGTTGGGACTTCCGAGCACTAGCTACCACTGACAAGACGGCTCGGCCTCTACTAAGAATCCATCACATTGCCTTATTTGGACACACTGACCCTCTGGTCCTTTCCAGCTGGATTCACAGCTCATTTAGGGTAAACACCTGGTCTTCCTGGTCCTTCTGCCACCCCAGAGCAGGCCACAGCCATGCCTTTGATCCAGTAGGCCCCAGTAATGTTTGTTGAGTTGGATAGTCATTCATAAGCTTATTTTGCACTGATGGACCTAATGTGGCATGATTTGTGACATTTATAAGATTTAGACATTCTCACAGATCCAGGGGGGTTAAGAGGGAGGCTGACAGTTGAGAGTTCCTCAAGGTGACCTTGCCCCCATGGCAGACTTCTTAATTGGCCTTGAACCTACCATTAATTCTCTAATTAAGATAAAGAAATAAAGCCAAGATTTACCATCAAGTCACCTTGCCACTACTCTGTTAAAGTTTTATCAGTTAAAGTTTAAAATATCTGATAGTTGCTTTATTTTGGATTAGCATAGTCATTAACAATTATGAAAAACACTTCTATAGATTTTAACTTGCCAAATTCAATATTGCTATATTTATTTAAGTGGCTTATATTTAGTCAAGTCCTTTTGATTTCTATGGTAGCATTAGATCAAGTAGTAAAAAATATTTCAATGAACTATTAACTCAAAAAAGAAGTGTTTGTTTTAAGTGTATCGTCCCAGGCTGTCTAGAACATTAATATAGGAGTGTGCTTGAAAAACATATAAACGGTTTGCTCTATTGGGCACCAGGAAATGCTGAGGATGGCTTTCTCGGGGCCTATGGGGTGGGAAAGAGACAGCCTGGAAGCAAAGGCCCCTCTCTCCAGGCTCCAGAGGTAAGGTGGATGCTATCCCTGGTCTGTCTCCCTTACTCTGACCCCCATTCTACACTACAGATACTGCCTTCTAAAGTTCATCAGGTTCTGTGTCCTCATTTTTATGTCTGTTGTCAGTGTCTTAGTCTAGGCCTGTAGTATCTTACTAGAGCAGGGATTGGCCCTTTTTCTGTAAAGATCCAGATAGTAACTATTTGAGCCTTTGTGGACATACCGTCTCTGTCCTAACTCCTCAACTCTGCTGTGATGGAAGGAGCCATAGACAGGATGTCAATGAATGGATATGGCTGTCCTCCAGGAAGCCCCAGGCCATGGGCTGGGTTTGGCCCTCAGGCTGTAGTTTGCCAACCCCTGGAAAGCATTCCCCAACCACCTCATTCTGGGGTCAGTGGCCTGTTTTCTTCTTTACATCCCCAGATCCTTTCAGAGGGTCTGGCACCTAGGAAGCATTCAATAAAAGTTTATTGAAAGAATGAATCCCCCAGGCCAATCACCCATACCTATGATGGCATCCTATTACTGAGCTGTCAAATATTGTTTTCAATTTCACTAACAAGATAAAAGATTTAGAGCTCTTTTTAGATTTACTAAAAATTAGAAACCTGTTTTTTTGTTAACAACACATCTACCTGTTTCTTTATTGTTCTATATACAATTGTTTCAGAAACACACAATCCATCATCTCTTATTGTAAGCATTTTAAAACATGTTCCTCCTGGTGGTAAGTTTGATCAGGGCTTAAACAAGAGGTTTTTGTTTTCTGTTTTGTTTAAGTAAGAGTATCTCAGACATAAGTAATGACGAAAAGACCTGCCGGCTGGCAAGAAGACTATCATATCATTAAACTTTGTGTTTGGCCAGACATTTTTTGCATATCTTTGGGGTTAATCATTCTTGGAAGAAATTCTTCACCTTGTTACTCTAAGTCACAGCAGAAAGGCTTTGCTTTAATTGTTTGCTTCTATGAAGAAGGGTTACCATGGGTCACACAGCTTCCCTCTGTCTAAACATAACTCCATGCTAAGTGGGTGTGCGCTCCTTGGGACTGACATGAAGCTCCTGTGTTCAGGGTTAAGTGGGCACCGACACACCCAGTATGAACCTCTGTGTCAAAGTTAGATTTGGGTAAATTATCCACCAGTCCCAAACTCTTCTAAGGTACCATGCTTTTGTGAAGCTATTAGCGGATCACAGACCCAAAATGCCACCCAAACAGTCCAAAAAGGTTTGGGGCTTGACACCTTATGCACCCCCAGAAGCCAGTGAGGACCTAGAGCTAGCCTCTACCACCTCCTGAGAGTCAGCTGTGC
This sequence comes from Eumetopias jubatus, assembly GCF_037043125.1. Classification (NCBI taxonomy): domain Eukaryota; kingdom Metazoa; phylum Chordata; class Mammalia; order Carnivora; family Otariidae; genus Eumetopias; species Eumetopias jubatus. The sequence goes on along the minus strand of NW_028274812.1, from coordinate 125,419,647 downwards.
TTGTCTCTTCCTGCGCCTTCTTCTTAACAGCTTGAAATCAGCTGTGGTGAGAGTGTCTGCACCATAAAAATAGGCAAACAATACAAATCAGTCCCTAGAAGGGCCAAGTTTTTTAAGTTTCCTAGTGGGTCTTTGGCTAACGCCCTTGTAAAGTCAATTTTTCTCATGCCCCTATACTAAGATGTATTAAAAGAGCAGTTGACCAACGTGCATTACTTCTAACACCGTGGGTTCTAGAAAGATCAATATTACTTGCTGTCTGTCTTCAAGGAGTCTCTCTGGGAGATAAAATGTGGACATATGAAAAGATAACTAATAATGTCAACCTCTGGAAGTGAACTGGTGTGTTTCTTAACTTCCCTGCATCTCAGTTTTCTGGTCTGTAAAATGGGGATTAAAAATACCTTGCAGAGGGATGCCTAGGTGGCTCAGTTGGTTAAGTGTCCACCTCTTGATTTTGGCTCAGGTCATGATCTCAGGGTCATGAGATCGAGCCCCACGTCAGGCTCCATGCTCAGCGGGGAGTCTGCTTGAGATTCCCTCACCCTCTCTCTCAGCCTCTCCTCCTCTCCCTACTTGTGCGTGCTCGCTTGCTCTCTCTCTCTCTCTCTCTCTCTCTCTCTCTCTCAAATAAATAAATAAATAAATCTTTTAAAGAAGACCTTCCAGAGATCAGAGGATTAAATTAAGTAATGTATATAAAGCATCTATCCTATAGTAAAGCTGACAGTATGTGCTTAATTAAAAAAGTGGCTACTATTATTATTATCATTGATTAACTGAAGAAGAAAGAGGTCAGAAGTGGGGAGAGTAGTATGAAATTAGGATTTGCGGCAAGTAAGCCTGTAGTGGTAGTTTCCGTCTGGCAACCACTACCTTGACCAAAAGGGCTCATGTCAGGCATCTGGTCTACCACAAAGGCCCTACTAGCATAAGAGTCTGGAGAAGGGGAAGCTTGGTTTTGGAAGCTTGGTTTTGCTCTTGGCTCTCACATCATCCTTCCTGTGCCTTTAGGCTTCACTCAGAGCCTCACCTATCAAAGAGCTCAAAATAAGACAAGGAGAAAAATGGCTGCTTCCAAAATCTCAGCTGCCCCCACACCAGGGCTGAGGAACCTCTGTAGCATAAGGTCGCTATAAAGGGAGGAAGCAGAGGTGCATGGAGCTTACAATGAAATTGGTGTCTATGAGAGCAGGAAAGAATCACATGACTGTTGGAACATGTTCTGAGCTGGCTACCTCTCCACTGTGCTTTGAAAACGAAGCTATCACTATGGTAACTGGGTCACTGTGGACATTCTGAGCAACCACAAAGGAGAGACGAGCTAAGCTCTTGTTTCCTTCCAGGAAGTAGAAAGTATTATTTCATGTGTGTTTGGGGAGGATTATTTTAACAATTAATTGAATTTTATACCTCCCTCACCATGGAAATCCAAACATACAAAAGGAAACATGTTCTCAGTTTTTTTTTTTTTTTTTACACACTAAGACATAGAGATGTATCTGCTTATATGCTCAAAAGAGAGGGAACTTTCACCAGCAATGATATACACAATGTGTCCCATTGGCCAGGATTAGGACAAATACCTATGTCCTTGCCACACAGGGGTGTGGAAACTGAGGGCTGGGAAACTGAGGACCTGACTTTTTTCAGCCTCCATAATGCAATGTAGACTCTGCTAAGGAAGAGAAAGAACAGGGGAATAGCTGGTAGGTAGACAACCAACAGGGTCTGTCTTTGTCACTAGCCTCAGAAATGTTGAATGACTAGTAGGTTCATAATATAAAGTGGGATTACCATTGGATTTCACCCTGTATGAAAACCCCAGTCTTTCAGTACCATATGCCTGGGTGTGCTTTGCTGGGAGGGACTCTCAAGTTCTGCCTGGGCTCAGCAGGAAAGAGTGAGACCATCAGTTAGGGAGATCTGCCATGGGAGTGGGAGAAGAGAGCGTCAGCACATGGGCAGCAATTTGCCATACTCTTTTTGAAAAGTTGTCAGCTTGTTTGATTTCCTTGCCAAGGATTTGAACCAGCCTTTGGAGAGCTGGGCATACTGATGTAGTTCCAGTGGGTACAGCTGTGGACCTGGAGCTTCTGTAATGTCTCACACATACACCACAATGCTGGATTGTTCTCTTCTCCATGTCCAGGTTGTTCTTTGGCACATTTCTCCAGCTGAAATGATTGGATGAAATGTTATGGATTAGATCCAATGTCTCCTTCTTCAATGTTCATTTCACCTGCGATGGCCATTCCAGGTGAATTGGCTCTTATCTGGTGCGGTGTAATTTTTGCTCCTGATATCCAGAGAAACTTGGTTGACATCTCTATATTCCAAGGTAAGGAGTTGCTGACTCATTTGGTCTTTCTTAGAGCATAACTGCAAAGAAAAGTATTAATAGTAAGCACACGCCAACCACAACTATTATCACCACTAATGATACGTAACACGACAGGGTAAACTTTACAGTTGACAAAACACCTTCGTATATTTGTTATTGCTTTTAAGTTTCAAGAGTGACAACAGTGTGAGTTAGTCAGTGTGGGTCATCACATTCGATTGAGTCCTTACAACATTTTAATCACTATGCTCAGTGTTTACCTGCATATATTTATTCATCACTTTAATCCTTGCAAAAATACTCTGAGGGAGGTACTATTGGTTTTCTTCCGTGTCAGATAAGGAAATTGAAGCCCAAGGAATTTAAGTAACTTCCCCAAGGTCATACAACTTGCAAGTGGTAGACCCTGGACTCAAATACCATCTCACTCTAAAACCTAAGCTTGGACCCCTCCTGTTACTATTTCCATTTTAGTATCATTGTTATTTCCATTTGGGGGCTGAGGAAGCTGATGTCTCATGATGATTGCCAGTGGTTCATCTGACAGGGTCAGGGGTTAGGATTAGGGTTTAGAGTTAGGGTTAGGTTAGGGTTTGGGTGAGGTTAGGGTCAAGGATTGGGTTAGGGTTAGAAAATTTGGGTAGGGGTAGGGGTAGGGTTGGGGTTATGTTCAGGATAGGGTTAAGGGTTCGGGTTAGGGTTTAGTGGTTAGGGATTAAGGGCTAAGGTTATGGTGAGGGGTTACTCTTAGGGTTAGCCTTAGGGTTAGGGTCCAGTTAGCGTTTAGAGTTAGGGTTAGGTTTCGGGTTCATTTAGGGTTAGTGTAGGGTTAGCATTAGGGTTAGGGTTAGGGTTAGGTTAACGTTAGGATTAGGGGTAGTGTTTCCCATCCAGCTGGCATAGTGGAGAGCAGCCTCTCCCTCCAAGGTTCTTATTCATTACTTTCAGAATCTAAGACCAATGTCCTCTGCTACCTGGTTGCATGGTCAGTGCTTTTAGAAGTTAAACACAGGGAAATCATTGTTTGTTTCCTTCATCAGATATAAGCAGCATATATGAGCTTCCCCCACAGTGCTTCTCAGAGCACAGCGGAAAGACAGCATTCTGCCCAGCAGATTGGCCTGGATGAAATCTTGTGGAATTACTTTCCCCCTTGAGCCTGGACTCTCCGAGTGGGAGAAGCAAACTATTTTATAGGATTTCTGGGAATTTTAAGTGTGCTATGTGTATGAACTCTGCCTGTAGGGTCTAGTCTCATAGGCAACCTTCCTTTTCTAGTTCCACATGCCTGCCTCTGTTTATAGTTTTTTGAGGTCTGTCCTTTCTGCATTTTAATCAAAGAATGCTTCAGAAAAGTGTGCCCTGTTCATGGGTTTTTCCACAGGGATTGGATCGGAAACCCTGCTACTGGCAGTCTTTTGTACCAAATGTATCCATAAAGGCTTTGGGTCTTGTAAAACAAAGATGAATTGTATTAGGTGTCTGTGTCTTCGTGTCAAGCAACAAAAGCAAGTCTCAGCCAATAGTTTCACCTCTTTAGAAGCAAAGATGGCCTTATTCATATCAGAGAGTCTCAAACCCAGGTCTGCCTGGTGAATAAAGACAAAAAGGCTACGTGTCTACAAATGGCTAACAGGAACTCAATATTTATTCATTTTTCTCTTGAAAGTGGATCCTGAAACTTTCGAATGACAGCTACAATTTAGTCATGCCTTATGCCAGACTGCTGGTGACCTAGAACGTTATCCCTGGTGGCAGCTTACACACAGCTACGTGTGGGCCCATCAGGTTACTTACATCCTAATGTCATTCCCTTCTGGTCGCTACATTCTGTGAGGGCAGGTTCCTTATAGATGGGACCGGGACACGGTGTTTAGTCAATGTCGATGTTGGATGTTGCTGATGGATGGAGGGATGGATGGTCCTAACTTCCCCAAAGTGAAAATACTATAGAAAGGAGACTCCCAGGCTTTAAGACACCAGGTGCATAAAAGTAAGTGCCACTTCCCTCTGGGCTTTTTGGCAGAAACTTTCCCTCTCAAATTATTTAAGCACACACGCAAGAAGAAAAACTGGGCAAAGGAAGTGAGCTTGTTGGGTGACAGCAGTCCTGACCATAGTCAGCCCCAGCCAGAGGAGGGACTATCCCCAGGCTCCCGGGCTGGCCACAGTCACGGTGACAACAGTGCCACTTCAGCTTTCTGTGATGAATTACGCTCATGCCCACAGTCTTCTGTCTTGGGGTTAAGAAGGAAGTGACACCAGAATTCAAGAAATCTATTTTAGGTTTTTCTTTTTTGACTCTACAAGATGAATAAGCATGAAAAACATTTTTCCTCAATTCTGTAACAGCCTTGGGCAGTGAGTAACAGCTGCATTTCAAAACATACAGACCTCATGGAGAGCTATTGCAGGTGTTTTTAGCAATAGTTTGTAGGGCAGAGGAGAGCAACCATCTACAGAGTATCTACCATACACCAAGCACAATGCCATTATTTCCCTATCCTCAGCAGCCCCGTCAGCCAGGTTTCATCTTCCCTCGTGGTAAATGAGACGTCACGTGACTCACCCAAATTTGTAAAAGGAACAGTCAAGATTCCAATCTAGATCTAAAATAACATGGTAGTCTTTAAATAAGACATATTCAGGTGAGTTAATAGGAAAGGTAAAATGCTTGATGAATTGGCACATTTGCATCCTTGCCTAAACCATAAACAATAATACAGTAAGCACAAATATTTGTGTTTTGATTTATTGGCTCCGTCTATAGATCATATGTTTTGGGTTGTTTTGTTTTCTGCTCCTGGAAATAAATTTGGGCCAATGCATCTGTAGGCTTTCACCTGGTTCCTCTTGCAATCACCTGCCATGTTTGCCACAATTTTACCAGTCAACATTTCCCAAACTGGTGCCTTGAAGAACACTTGCCAACCAGGAATTATTAAGTGGGACCCTAAAAAACCTTAGATGCACAAATTTAAATTAAACAAAATTAACAGATTTATTTAATGCAAAACTTTTCAGTTTAGGGGGCCTTTAATCTGCTAACATGTATTATGCATTGTCAAGGGACAGGTAGTATACATCTCCCAAACTTATTTGAGCCCACAATATTTTTTTTTCACCACACTTATTAACATCTCCAAAATGAGTATGGAACACAGTTTGGGAAAATTGCAACTAAACGGATTTGTTTTTCATGAGGTCAGTCCTTAGAAGCCATTTCTGTGCAGGTACCTGGTATACAATTCCAGAAACGACCATCGGATGAACCGTGAGCTTTTTCTTGGTGCCTAGTGCAAATGTTTTCTACTGGGCCTGATAACCCGGACTAAGTCAGCTCCTAAGATTCCCAGACTGGCACTGTCTCCCAAGCTATGGTCACTCCACAAATGCTCAACAGCCATAACTATTCATACAAAGCGCTGCAAAGTTTCAGAGTTCTTTTGCCCACACGCCAGAGTTAGTCACTTACCTGTTGGTTTCCATTGACAGCAGGGACCATGTCTCACTTACCTTTCTCGCTCCTTCATTAACTCCCCCAAGTCTGTTGGAATAACCCTTGGTTAGATGCCTGCCCCACTCTCCAGGTAGGCAAGACAGGTCCTTCTGTCTCCACTGACCATTAGTGAAACAAGACACACAAAGGTGGATATCCATGTCAAATTTTGGAAGCAGCACAGCCAGGACTAGAACTGACAACACAGGATGCTGAATAATAAGATCATTCTCTTAAAGACATACTGGCAGAGGGCTCCAAACTCTAAACTACCGAATAGTAGTTGTCTATGGAGGAGAGAAAATTGAGCCTGAGACCTAGACACTGCCCCAATCGGTCTGCAACTCATGAACACAGACACAAAATACCCATGTAGGAGGAACACGCAGCCCTTCTCATCCCACGGGCTCTCTGAGCAAACCCAGAGGGCAGTTGCTATAGGGAGGCAGATGTTAACAAGCACAAGAATGAAACAAACTCTTTCACCACTGGATACGTGAGAACAATCAAATACAGAAGAACCGTCCTGCCACTGCCCATGGGAAAAACCATGTGCTTGTTGAAATCATTCCCACTTGGGCAATTATATAGAACTTCCCTCTGCTTTCACATTTTCCAGAACTGTGCCAGGGAGTTATCAGACTGGCCAAAGTTCTACATTGATTATTCTTACTCCTTTGTCCAAGGGGGAGTAATACAGAAGGTATGAAATATTTTATAGATTTAATTTGGGGGTAATATCCATTCCACATGTCAGGGTACCCCTGAGACCACTGCTAGGGGGAATGAGAGCCATGGGGGCTGGCGTTCTCCCAAAGTCCTTCACCAAAACTCCCAAGCAGGCCTGTATGGAGGGGGCAGTGAATGAAGGACTGTCTAATGATCCAGTTACTGTTCCAAAATCCACAATGCAGGAATGAGATTTAACACCAGACCATGGCCCCAGCCAAAACATTATCCATAGAACCAAGATGGTGAAACTCAGAAAAGACTTCCAGAGTCTAAATATTATTTTGATAAAATACTTCCATTTTTCCAAAACCTAGGCTTAGGAGCATTTACAAGGGAATGTATTTCCCCCACAGTGTGATTTGCTAGAAGCAGGAGAAAACAATGTAATTTCCATGATGAGGAGAGAAAGGTCCATCCAGAAGGAAGCATTTTAACATCCCCACTTAGGGAGATAATCCTGAGAAAATTCAGAGGAGAAACTATAGTCTATTTTCATAAATGATCAACAAAGTCCAAATTCGGAATATTTAGTAATAGAACATATGTCTTGATATTGTCTCCAGGAGTGAAGGGGTGTGAACTCATGGAGTCACGGGATACTAGACATAGCATCTTTCGCACTCTGGCGGCCTCCCCTCCTACAGAGCTGGCCAGACTAGGGGCTGCCCTCCTTGCAAAGCTGAATCACATCACCAGGAAGGAAGTAGGTCTCGAGATCATCTAACCCAGAGCTTCCCAGCCTTTTATGAGAAGCAGTAAACTACTGAAGTTAAGAGTGTGGATTCTCGATTCAGATTGTCAGGATGGAATCCTGGCTGGACCATTACCACCTGTGAGTTAGACAAGCTCCTTGACCACTCTGTGATTTGGAAGTAACAATACACAGAAATCATGGAGAACAGGATCTGGCACAGAGTATAGCTCAGTAAATGGTAGCTGTCGGCTGTACACCTTGGACCTAGGCTCTTTTGTCCCAGTGCCCCACTTGAGCTCCCTAATCACTTTGGGGTGAGGATGAGCCTCCTTGGAGCCCATGTTTCTTTCTATAGACCATATTCCAGATAACTGGGAGCCTGAATTTCCTGCCCAAGCTGCTTTTCCCACTTTGAGGGACTACGTGGATCTATTCCCTAGGGTCTGTCCTCCTGGGATCTGTGACACCCCCCAGACCCTGAGGGTAAAGTGGCACAGCTGTCGGTGGGGTATGGATGGAGCTTAGAGGCCCCTCGGGTGTTGGGGATGAGAAGAGAAGGGGCGACAGGCCACGGGCCTAGAGTGGGCTTGTCCTGCACTGCTGCATATAACCTTAAGGAGCCCGGGAATTCTGAACTTGAACCTGGTCTTCAGGTAGTTATGAAGGTATATTTGCAAAGGCAGGAGAATAAGAATGTATTTTGTTCAACAGTTAGACCTATGGTATGTGGCTTCCATTTGTATGCTTTCTGTCCTATCTTCTCAGGACAGAACTGCCCTCTACAGTGATTATGGTTTCTTTCATCAACCACCCCACCAAAGATCCTGGATACTATCCTGTTGGACACTAAAGTCCACTTTTTCCCAAGAAGCACATGTATATGGCTTCCTCATTATATTTATATTTTAAGAGAAGTTTGCACCAAACCTCAAAGGAACAACAACCTGTGGCTGGAGCAGACCACTGGACATCAGAGTCTGTTCACAAGAAGCTTGCCCAGAGTCAGTGTAGCCTTCGGGGATGGTTACATCATCCCCTCAGAAGCAGGACTTGGCAGATCCCTGCTCGGTGCTCCTCCCTTCACGGGGCTCAGCTACTTCCTCCAAATCAGCTTCTCTCTCTCTCTCTCTCTTTGACAGAAGCAATTCCACTTCTAGAAACTCATGCTAAGAAAACAGTGTGAAACTGTGAGTCCCAGGACAAGAGTGATGACATCTGCTTTTTAGCTGATGACTTCCTAACCCCAGCGCGGTGCCTGGCCCGTCGTGAGTGCTCGATGCACAATTATTGCATGTGTGAAGGAATGGCCGAGGATTTGTGGAGAAAGACATTTCCTGAGACATAACTTGTAATAGTGAAAATATTGGAAGAAAACTATTAAATAAAATATCGAACATCTATATGATAGAATACTAAGCAGTCATTAAAGTTATGTTTTTAGATAAATTCCAGTGGCATAGGAAAATGTTTACAATAGAATTTTAAATAAAAAATCAAGATATAAAATTATATACCAAATAAAGAGTAAAAACCCAATCGTGTGTGAAGAAACACACGCACACACACACCAGTTACATCAAGGTGTTAGCGGACTTGTTCTGTGTAGTGGTCCGGTTCTGAGCAATTTTAATATTCCAATTCATCCTTTTTGTTATTTTCAAGTTTTTCTACAATATGTATATGTGCACATACTAACAAAAGTTATTTTAGAGAGAGAAAATTCCATAGACAAAGTGAAACATGAAAAAGGATGCCAAAGCAAAATTTTGCAATATAGGTTACTATTGTTCCTTTATAAACTCCTCACACATATCAAAAAGCAAAAGATGAACAGTCCCACAGAAAAATAGGTAAAATATATTGTGGCAGAGATTAGCTTTCCACCAAATTCCACTCTCCATGCCACCCCCCGTGCTCCCCCCCCCCCACAGTCCTGGCTCTGTGTTGGGTTGGTCAGCCCAGCCACACTGTACTTCTCAGCATCCCAAGGAGGTGGGTGTGGTCTTACAGCCAAATTCTCTCCAGCACAGAGTGACATGGAAATGAAGTGCACCAATTTTATGGCCCCCAAACTCCCCAGGGTAGTTTATACATCAGTAGAATCTCATTTCCAAAACTTAACGTATATTGAGCTATTAACATGAGCTCAGTTCTTTATAGATGTGATGTCATGTAATCTTAACAACAACCCCATGAGGTAGGTTTTAAGAAAAACCTGTTTTTTCCTTCCTATGTAGGGAAAACTCCGGTTCCTCCTACTGTACCTTTCTGTCCCATGTTTCTCCTGTGTGTTCTCATTACTTTTACAGGATGACCACGCTCACACTCACACTCACACCTCTGACCCTTCTGGTCACCAAAAGTTTTGGGGGCATCTTGCCCACACCAAGCCAATTCTCTGTGACACCAGCTGGGTGTCCTACAATTTAATTCATTATGACACTATCCACTCAGAGACAGTGTCAGATCCCCACAGGTTAAGGGTTCAATCAGTCCTCTGGGACTGTCCCCTCACCTTCAGCTGCCAGTCGCAAGCCCAGGTAATCACCAATGCTTCTGACCAACCTGCTACAGACTGAGTTTTCATGTCTCCCTCCAACTCAGGATGCCAATAGCAAGCCCAGGTTGTTACCTGGCCATCAGTTAGAGATTCCCATGACCCCCCTCCTTGAGTTTGATTAATTTGCTACAAGAGTTCAAAGAACTCAGGGAAACACACTTTCCGGTTTGTTAAACAGTATTTTAAAGGGTACAGATGAACATCCAGATGGAAGCGATGTGTAGGGCAAGCTCTCCAAACCCTGGACTCTTGGATTTCTATGGAAGTTTCTTCAGGTAGGCATCATTGATCATTAACTCCATTTTTAGCTCCTCTCCCTTCTCAAGAGAAAATCCCAAGCTTCCTACCAGGGTTTGGTCTTTGTGGTGACCAGCCCTCATCCAAAAGCTCCCCCCAGAGTAGCCTCAGTAGAACAAAAGTTGTCCCTAGTGCTCTTACCATTTAGGAATATTCAAGGGGTTAGGAGCCCTGTGTCAGGGATGGAGTCAAAGAGTAAGTATCAGAATAAGAGATGCTCCTGGTGTTCTTATCACTCAGGAAATGACAAGGGTTTCAAGAGCCTTGCATCAGGAGCTGTGGGCAGAGAGCAGTCAATACGTTCTACTATTTCACACAGGTATTATTATTCTCCCCACTTTAGAGATAAGAAAACTGATGCTACAGCCGCAGTTTTCCCTGTGACGTGTGGTATGTGTATCTCTAGAAATAACCTGAGAAGTTATCTGCTAAAACATCTTAGTGGTCATTTCTTATTTTCAGATTATAAATACCATATATGTGTGTATATATACATATATATACACATATATATGTTTTCTCAACAAACATACTTGTATAATTTTTAAATGTAAAAAACTCTTATAAATAGCATAATCCATTAGAATTTTATGGATAATAGATTGTACAGCTTAAGACATTAGCCAAACAACATTCAGAAGAGTACAAATTATCCTTCCTTTTTGGGGTACACACAGACAGTTTTCACTACCAAAATTGTAAACCAAATCTGGAAGCTTCAAAAGGAGGTCTGAAGAGCTAATAATTGCTGGGACTTCAAAATTCACCATGACCCTCCTGTGAGACCCTCGGATTCTCTATCATCTGATAATGAGCATGGCATACTGACCTGGGTCATCCCATTCAAGACAAATACGCCAACATTAACCTGTGATAAACCAGACGTCAGCACGCTTTTTCAATAAAGAGCCAGATAGTAAATATTTTAGGCTCTTTTGGGTCGTACAATCTGTTATAACTACCTAGCTGGGCATGACTGTCCCCCAATAAAACTCTATTTACAAAAACCATGGGAGGCATGGTTTATCAAACCCTGTTACAGACCCTTGCTACTCAAAGTGTGGTCCCTGGACTGGCAGCATCAGACCATCTGAGAGCATGTCAGAAATGCAGAATCCCAGGCCCCAGACCTACTAATTCAGAATCTGTATTTTAGTTAGATACCTTGATGATTTGCATACACATTCAGGTTTGAGAAGCACTGTTATAAAAGCTGATTCTCAAGCATGGCTGCTCACTGGTACCATCTGGGGAATTTTTTTTTTTTTAAGTGTTGATGCCCAGAGATTCTGATTTATTTTATATGGGATAGAGTCCAGGAATGGGGATTTTTTTAGAGGTTCCCAGGTGATTCTAATATGAGATCAGAATTGCAAATCTATAAACATGGTCATTTGAGCATTTCTAATCGTGACACGGTAAGAAAGAACACTGCCCATCAGAAAGGTGAATAAAACATTCAGCAACCCTGGCTCAGCTACTGCGAGGGAAATGCTCATTTGTTTCCACCTTGCCGAGGAGCAGGCCTGCACCCCTAACCCTAGGGATGACACCCGTGAGGACCCCTACCCAAAGGGAAGCTGCCACCTGCTGATTCATGTTATCTCGAACCAGTTCCCGTGTGGCTTTCACAGACCTGGTCATGGGGCATAGCGAGTGCTGGGAGCTGGGCACAGCCACACACAGAGTGAGAATCCAGGCGCCACGATGTAGTTGCGGGAAAACATGGAAATACTTAACATGCATCAATCCAGAAAAGATGGATGACTGTGGAAGTCAGGAAGAATCATGTGACCAGAAAGCCTAACCCTTAATTTCATCATAGAACATATTTATAAAAAGAACAAACATAAAGATGCTGAATACCAGATGGAATCCTTTTGAAATTTCCTGGGAGGGCAGGGGGAGGGAAGGCATTGAAGCAATCACATCTGTGGGTGGGGGACCACCAAAGGCGAGGCATCTAATTTACTAGAAAATAGGATGCTAATTGTGCAGGAGGTCCTACTGGAGCTGAGGATCTGCTACCATGCTACGTGGTAATGGCATCCAATCCTGCTCCTGTGGAACCTGAGAATGGATTTCTGGGAGGCTTAGGTGGGGCTGGAATCAGGAATCTCTGCTCCTTCCCTCAAACCTTGCACCCTGATCCCCAAAAAGTACCATGCAAGGGTGCAAACAGAATGCGTGGGCCACCTTGGTGGGGGGGCGGGCAGGGTTTGCTGAGGGGGCGTGGGATGCAAGGTGGCCGGCAGGCACACACCTGTCGTTTTTGGTGGGGCAGCTATCATTCCTGCCTTCTCGTCCAAAGACCGTCCAAGCCCTCTGTGGGGGCTACGGCAGCCGCCACGGCCCAGGAGAACACTTCTCACAGACAGGGTGGCACAGCAGGAAAACCCGAGGCTTGAATCTGGCACCCGTTGGCCTGGTGATGGCACCTCGTTTGAAGACGCTCTGATCTCCAAGGTCTTCTCCAGCACAGACATCCCTGCAATCAGATGATTGAGTCTCTACAAAGCTTCCTTGAGCACAAAGTCACATCCACAAACCGGACCCTATTTATTTTGGGGAGTTGACTTCATTCACTCACACATCCACAGACAGAATACTTAAAATCTGTGGCCACGGTCCTATCGTTAGCCCAAAGTGAGGGCTACGGGTGTTCTCATCTTGGGAGACTGATCTGACCCTCTATTTTCCAAGTCTGGGAAAAGGGTAGCTTGGAGGCTTTAGACAGGAAATCCGTCCCTCCTCTGAAATCAGTTAGCATGGGAAACCTAATATAGAGCAGAAAGGGAGGAAAAAATACACTGTATTTTCCAAGTTGGGACAACTGGCATAAACTGGGGCTGATCTGGACACACCAGACGTATGGTCACTTCCTACTGCCACATCACCCCATGTCCTTTGGCAGAATAACAAAATTAGAACATGCCTTTGTTTGGTCAGGACAACGTGTGCACAGCACCCCTGAGACCTTCATGATGTGTGCATTTCTCCTACTGGCCACTACACTCTTCTTTTGACACATCTGCTGGGTGATACAAGAGCTACCCTACCTTGCCTCTCGAGAGGACATGTTTATAAAGAGTTCACAGCCATGTCAGCTGCCACCTCCCAGGGGATGAGCCAGCACTTCTGTTCAGCTCTGGAAATGATTTACAACAGAAGTCCCCTGGGGCCGGCTTCCTGCTGTGCTTTGTCCTGAAGAGGTTGTACCCCCGACTCATTTAGATGTGTGAAAATGCCCCTTCTCAGAGTTTACAAGGTACAGTGGCCCAGATCACCTCACATTATGAAAAGGGCTAAGAAAATGCCCTCATGGATGACATTTTTTTTTTAAAGACTTTACTTATTTGACAGAGAGACACAGCGAGAGAGGGAACACAAGCAGGGGGAGCGGGAGAGGGAGAAGCAGGTCTCCTGCTGAGCAGGGAGTCCGATGTAGGCCTCGATCCCAGGACTCTGGGATCATGACCTGAGCCGACGGCAGACGCTTAACAACTGAGCCACCCAGGAACCCCATGGATGACTTTTTTAAAAAAGATTTATTTATTTGAGAGAGAGAGCAAGCAAGCAAGGGAAAGGGCAGAGGGAGAGAGAATCTCAAGCAGACTCCAAGCTGAGTGTGGAACCCAACGTGGGGCTCTATCCCACAACCCTGAGATCATGACCTGAGCCAAGATCAGGAGTCGGATGCCCAACTGACTGAGCCACCCAGGAGCCCCCATGAATGACTTTTTACAGACTCTCTGCTTTGCTGTAGGGAGGCTTGCTCAGCTCTCGGGATGACAGGAAATAGGAGACATTTGTGGGCAGGCGAGGAGTGATCAGCATTAAATAGTTGTTTGTACAACAAAACAGCTAGAGAATGCCCAGGTCACATTCCCACTGTAGGACTGCTTCCTTGAAGAAACGTTTTTAAAACTGGGGAATTAAAGCCGAAGTTGTATTCATTATTTGCTTTACGGCCTTGATCTCAGTGCCAGATCTCACTAAGCCTCAGTTTTCTCTTCTGTCAAGTTAGAATAAAAATAGTACACGCATCTCTTGGAGAGAAAATTAGATAATGTGCACACGGCTCCGCTAGCACCATGCAGAGTGCATTGTAAGGGCTTGGTAAGTGCCAGGTGTTATTGCTGTATCATTTAATTACTTCCTCCGGAGAAAGCCCCCTAATGCACGTGACCTGCCCCTGCCTCCCTGCTGTCTGTTCTCCAACTGCCCAACCCTTGCCTGCCCAGACGAGCAAGAATCCACAGGCATCCTATCCCATGAGCTCCTATGTCAGATCATGTGGGACTTAGGGCTCTATATTCCTCCTCAGGTATAGACTGGCCTCCAGCTCCCTGCGTCCAAACTTCCCCCAGATGTCCTCAGATACCTCAAAATCAACATATGCCAACCTGCAATTACCATTTTTCTTCCCCCAACCTGCTTCTTCTCCCTTTGGTCTCCTTCAGAGAATGGCACCCTGGCTTCCCATCACCCTGGCAGGACACCGGAATGTCACTCCTCGCCCTCCGCAGTAGGCACCAGGTCTCCCGGGATCTCACGGCACAGTCCTCTGCTCTGCTTCTCCCCACAGCCCCTGCCTAGCTGAGGCCCTAGTAGCAAGCCACGTGAGGACCCTGCCCGCCCCCCAACTCCAGGGCCTTCAAGCCTGCCTGCCATGCCAGAGTTGGATCGCCAAGCTCGCTCGTCTGGAGTTGAGACTGCGCACGCCCTAAACCCAAGCCTACCCCACGACCATGGCAGGGGGTGAGGCTTCCTTCTACAGATGCAGGCTTTGGAGTCCTGCCTCTGTCCCTGTCCCGCTTCCCCCAACCCTCGCAGGTCTCCCCGCGATTGCCCCCTCAGTGGGTCTCTTGCTCATGAATCCTTGTCTCAGGGTCTGCTTCTGGGGCACCCAACCTTCAGCAGCCCCCAGCATTTCTGGTCCAACCTGTCTTGGTGGCCTCTTTGTTGCTTTTCCCGCTGTAAACATCTCTCTGCTGCATTATTTTTACCCTCTGTCTGCAATAGTGAAGAACATTTGACAATTCCTCCATTACCAATGAGCCAAGGTTCAAATGCTCTAGAATGATGCATGCCAAAGTGTTCAGGGGCGAGGTGTCATAGAGGCTAGAGCTTACACTCAATATACCAATAATCACTGGATCTAGATATCCCCGCTACTCTTTCAAATCTCCTATGTATTTGTAATTAATAGAACGGGAAGGAGTTCAAAAGTCTCTACCCTAATCATGAAGTAAATGCGGATCGGAACTGAAATGAGGCACCACCTCACACCGGTTAGGATGGCCACAACCCCAAAACCAGGAAACACGTGTCGGCGAGGACATGGGGAAATTGGAACCCTTGTGCTGCTGGTGGGAACGTGAGATGCCGCAGCCACTGGGGGACATGGTTTGATGGTTGCTCAAAAAATTAAGCATAGAATTATCGTCTGATCCGGCACCTCCACTCCTGAGTGTATATCCAAAAGAATGGGGAGCAGGGTCCGGAGCAGACATGTGTACCTCCACGTTCACAGCAGCGTCATTCACAAGGCTAAAACATGGCAACAGCCCAGGTGTCCACTGATGAAAGAATGGGAAATGAAATGTGGTCTAGATACCACGGAATATTACTCCGTGGAATATATAAGGAAGGAAAGTCGGACACAGGCTACAGCACTGATGAGCTTTGAGGACGTTACACTGAATGAAATAAGCCAGTCACAAAACGTTTGACATTGTATGAGTCCACTTATCTGCGGTCCCTGGAGTCATCAGATTCATAGAGACAGAAAGTACAGGGTGGCTGCCAGGGGCTGGGGGCGGGGGACAGGGAGTCCACGTGTACCGGGGTCAGAGTTTCAGTCTGACGGGATGCAAAGCGTTCTGGAGGTGGATATGGTGAGGGCTGCACACGAAATGAATTTATGTAAGGCTACTGAACTGTACACTTAAAAATGGTTAAGATAGTCCGGGGGCGGGGAGTGCTGCGTGGCTCAGTCGGTTGAGCCACCCTACTCTTGGTTTCAGCTCAGGTCATGATCTCAGGGTCATGAGATCAAGCCCTAAGTCGGGCTCCACGCTCAGCGGGAAGTCTGCCTGAGATTCTCTCTCTCCCTCTCCCTCTCCCTCTGCCCCTTCTCCTCCCTCTGCCCTCTTTAAAAAAAAAAAAAAAGGTTAAGATAGTAAATTTTATGTTATGTGTATTTTATCATAATAAAATATTGGACAACAAAGTCTCTTATATGCTCACAACCCGTTCCTGAGTTGTCTCCAGCCCAAGTCCTCAGTGCCGTTCCCACCTTACCCACCAACCTCACCCCCGAAGTTTATGGATTTCTAAGCCCTTCTGCGAAGTGCCCCTTACTTTTACCGCTCTGGGAAAATTCAGCTTCCCTGAAATGCTCTGCCTTCCATTTCTCACCTGCTGGTCCCACCCACGCTCCAGGGCCTCTTTGGAGGATGTCCTCCAGGAAGCTTCTGTGGCCATCACCCAGCCCTGGGTTCCTGCTGCTCGGAGCTGTGCAGTCTCTTTTCCCACCGCCTGCCGGACCTTCAGGGTCGGCCACCACCCTGATGAGCGTGGCTTCTGCTCAGCACTCAGTGCCTCCTGTGGGAGTGAGGAGTGCCCTGCCCAGCTTGCCTGGGGCGGGGGGCAGGGGGGCAGGAAAGGGCACATTCGTTCATCTCCAATCACTGTGCGGAGCCCCTGGATTCTAATAGAATCCAATTCCATTTCTAATGGAAGTGGGTCGGAAGTAAAGGCAACTGCTTGATGTGCAGTCAGGCCTGAAGTGTCCCACCATGTTTCAGTAAGGCCATAGTGATTTTGTTAAAACACAGCAGTGCTTTCAGACTTGTTGGTAATCCGCTGGAGGCCATACCCCCCAGAGACCCCTTCTGCGCTCTGGCCTCTATGGTCCCTCCCCTAGCACCCCTAGATCTCCCCATCATCTAATGGGTAACCCCCAGCACAGCAGAGAGCCTCTGAAAACTGTCCTCAAGAAGGGCCCCATCTGATCCTCGGATGCCCATACCTTGCCTGTGATTATATATTTCGTGGTAAAAATTCCATTTGTGTTGATAGCTTCAGGTAAGAATAAACAAAAGAAGAGAATATAAGGACTGCCAGCACACCCACAAGTCCAGAACACGCTGGCCTGAGCCTCTCGGGGGCCCTTCACGGCAATTTGGCCCCGGGTGCTGGCAGATGAGTTTCCGGAGCTCGCGCACTCCTATGAGGAGGGTGTGACAGCCCTGGCAAGAAGCAAAAGCGGGAGGCAGCCTCCTGGGCACAAAAGTGCTCTTGGCTCTAAGACCACGGGGAATGAATCGAACGTGGCTTTGGACAGATTTCTGCCAAGTGCCCACCTGGGACAGTTCTGACAAGGACCTTCTGGAATCAGTGTTGGGAGGAGCTCCCCAGCCCGGCCAAAGGGCAGACTGCTTGCTGTCCTGTCTTGAGCCGACCCTGCGGAGAGTCCACCTAGAACACAATGCAGCATTTTTTCAGGTAATATCCAAGTGGAAGTTTTCTCTTTTTTTCCCAACAACCCAGAAATGATGCATACTTAGCATTTTAAGAAGGAGATCATCGCTGTTTACCGTCAAATGCAGACACCCTGAGTAACTTCAGGCTGGTTCAGACATGCAAGATTTGAAGCAGAGAACAGTAAAGGTTTCAGGATTAATTAGGACAGGAATCAGTGCAATTTTTCGGGTGCCGCGATATGGCCTTTCATGCTAATTGCTACACAGCCAAGGGGGTTGGGGGGCTGGGAGCTATTGCTGGTGTGAGTGGAATGACAAGTGTGCCCAGTGATCAATGCCACAGCCCACGGGAGGACGCATTCCCGGGTCTTCCCAGGGTCTTCTATTCCTCATCCAGACCTCAGTTTGTTCAGCAGAGCAGGACTGTGGGTGTCCATAGCTGTGGAAAGTCTGAGAGAGAAAGTACCCTTGGATGAATGAGGAATAAGACACACACACACACACACACACACACACACACACACACACACACAAACACCCTGCCAGACTTTGAGAGGTTCATGCCTCGATGTCGTATAAAAATAACAAATTAATGTGAAGATGGTTTGAGAAGTAGACATGGATTTCAGCTATGAGTGAGGGAATGAAAGTTGAAATTACTGTAGGCTGAACTGGGTTCCCTTAAACACATACTGCTTTTCTGGGTAAAGAAGGGGCTATATTTTCATCTTGAGCAGGAGGCTTCAGATGAGATGAGCTTACACTTTGGCAGGCGGACAGTCTATCAGCATTTAGCCATGCGTGTAGCTACACATCCTTGCTGATTTCATCTCATTTTATTTTCTTAGAAGGAACTTCAAGCTGCTGCATGAAAATGACATGTTAGTGGTGGGAAAGAGCAACAAACCAAAAAAAGCCATTTTCCCTTGCCTAGCTTTCGGTAGTGGAGATGGGTCCTGAATGGGTGTCTGAAAACTGTTTCTTCCTGCTTTGCTGGCAATTGGCACTATTGATCTATGTATTTGGAGGAGAAAAGCACTGACTTGAAGGGCTCCCTCCTGAATTCTGCTGTTGAAAGGAACAGCACATGGTGAGAAGCGGAACGCAGTCAAGAGGAGGGGCCCCAGGCATTCCCTGCCCCTCACACGGGCCACCCCACAGGCCCTCGACCAGAAACTTCACTACAAGCTGCTTCACACCAAGAAGGCAACATCACACTGAGAAGGAAAGAGCCCCGTGCAAGTACTGCTCCGTGGCCTGGGTGCATCTTCCAGGTGGTTTGTATGGACCACGCAGAAGGCCCCTCTGACAGGGACCCCGGGGTGGGGGGGCGCTGTTTAACATGCAGCTCTCTACTGTCCTTGGTGGTTCTTGGGGACACTTGGGCAACTTTCGATTTTCTCCTTAGAGTTTCTTGGCCATTTCAAAGTCCTGACTACTATCTCCATCCACATTCAAAGGACAGTGTGCTTGCCTGGGACACAGAGCTGGCCAGATGGAGGGCCCAAGAGCTCAGGGACGCGCTGCTCGAACAGCTAGCCATTCCGCCCAGGTCTGTGGCCTCACCTACTGCCCCTCCTGCCCCTGGCCAAACATTTCCTCCTGCCATTCCTCTCTCTTCGACAATATTCTAACTAGTATCTTGAGTTTCGTGGTCCCTTGAGCAAGAAAGTTCTGTACCTCTAACTCGGCCAAGCCACACATGAGCTTAAGGCTTCTCTCCAGTTCCTTCCTGTGCTCCCCACCTCCCTTAGAGGCCCCATCAGGGTCAGGAGCACAGCTCAAAGCCATGTTATCCATTCCGGGGGCCCCCCATCTGGTTAGTGTCAACTTCTGACACCAATCTCTTTTCCGTGTTTCCTATCCCAGCCCCTTTCCCAACAGCCCCCTACCAGCTCTCTCTGCCCCCAGCCAGAGACTGTCCTTGACAATGCCGCTTACAAACTACTAAAGAATATCCACCAACAATGCCTCGCACAAACTAAGACCAGGTATCCACCAGGATAAGTCCACTCCTCACACACATGTGCCTGTGTTTGCACACACATGCATACACCACTCACAGCCAGCATATCCACCCACCCAACACACACATCCAACACATTCACCCAATACACACACACTCAACACGTTCACTCAAAACACACATATCTAACACATTCACACCCAACATGCTCACCTAATATACACACCCTGAACACACATACTCAACACTCACCCAATACACTTACCCAATGTACGTACATCCAACACGCTCATACTCAAGACACACCCAACACACTCACCTAACACATACACCCTGAACACGCATACCCAACACTCACCCAACACACTCACCCCACACCCTACCTAACATGCACACTTCTAACACATTCATCCAACATACCTACCCAACACATACATACACCCAAAACCCCACCCAACACAAATACACACATGTAACACACACACCTAATACACACACATCCACCACGCACACACCACACATACACACACACAAACACACACACTTAAAAACTCCTGTTAGTTCTTCATAATATCCAGAGTGAAATGTCTGGCCTGGTTTGCAAAGCCTCCCACAGTTAACCCCCCCTACTTACCTAGCTTTTCTTCCACTGGCCCCCTGCTCCAGAGATGACACATTTAGGGACAATTTGGAATAAGCTCATCACCTGCAGTGGAAAAAAATTTTCAGTGGAATATTTTGTGGTTGTTTACCTGTTCTGTAGACAACAACAAAAACTACATACGTGTATATACACTTCAGCACATATACACATATGTAGAAATGCAAAATATATAACATGTACTATATATGTGTATATGAAGAAGGAGAAATTGTCCAAATGCTGGTCTCTGTCGTAAGTTTTGGAGTCGAGGCAGTGGTGAGGTTCTGTAGGATTCAGATGCTGATCCACCAGCTCACTGCTGGTGCCCATCACATCTCTTACCACAACTAACTGTAATCCCACGTTTGCTTATCTGTCCCCAGGTGGATGGGTTTTCCTCAGACTGGGCCCGGGGTGGTGGTGAGGGGGGAGGGTGCATCTTCTTCATCAGTTTGTTCTCAGTGCTTAGCATGGCACAAGCCAGCGGGGATCCCCTGTGATCTCTTATAATGAAAGAGGATTTGGAGAGCACTTTCATACTGGGTTGCAGGGAGCATGGCAAGGATGGTGCTCAGTGATGTGGGTGCGAGCCCCCATGAGCCTGCATTTGCAAATTTGTGAACTTTAAAAGGTAAGTTTCCAAAATCCTTCAGGCAAAATGGTTTTTTTGGGATGTATGGTCTCCTTAAGCCAATCCATCCCACTGTGGACTCTTTGAAGACACTGAAGCAGGGGCTGGTCTCGGGGAGATGGCTAGGATCCTATAATGGCATTTCACATCCAAGAAAGACCTACTTGCCCCCAAATATTTTTCCCCTACTAAGCTTGTCAAAGTGTCCGATTCATCCCTTTGCTTTGCAACTATGGTTCTCAACCCCGGCTACACATTTGAATCGCCTGAGGCGCTCAGTCCTGACACTGGAAGCTCCCACCAAAAGTTCTGGTTGATGGTCTGGGGTGGGCGATCAGGATGGAGAACCCTCGCTAATGCACCAGGGCCACAGACCTTTGCTTCTCAGCTCCTGACCAGTGTTAGTACAGTGTGGGGTTCCTACTGTTGAAGGTGCTAATGGCACCTGCTTCGACTTTCATTTTAAAAATAATTCATGAGGGCCGCCTGGGTGGCTCAGTCGGTTGAGCGACAGGCTCTTGATTCTGGCGCAGGGTCCTGAGATGGAGCCCCACGTTGGGCTCCACGTTGAGCACGGAGTCTGCTTGAGATTCTCTCTCCCCCTGCTCAGGTTCTCTGTGTCTAAATAAATAAATCAGATCTTTAAAAAAATAAAATAATAAATAAAGCAATTATCCAGAGATTTTTCCCTTTCCCACCTAAAAGCTTGCATTTTTAAGTCTTCAGGGAGTGAGCCCACCTGGTGGAGCATGGAAGCAGTGTTCAGATTTTGTCACTCTGTTTGCTGAGGACAGCTAACCATGCTGGTGCTTGTGACGGCCACCAGATTTTACATTATTCTTCATCTTAGTTTGACATTGTTAAATTCATGCCCATAATGGGCCATTGGTTAGATAAAGCATTTGAAATACTGACTTTTAAATACAAGTGTATGAAGAAAATAATATTTCATAATCATTATGACATAATCATTCCTTAAATAAGCCTCAAAAATTCTACCAGTCACATTCACTGAATCAAAATTCTTAAAGGACGTCAGTCTCCGGTACCTCAAAACCATTGTCCAACAGAGAAAATACAGGAACTATTTTACCAATTTCTTTTCCATTTACTGAAAAGAAAATTTAACAAAAGAAACACCCTTGGGGCACCTGAGTGGCTCAGTCGGTTAAGCTTCTGCCTTCGGCTCAGGTCATGATCTCAGGGTCCTGGGATCGAGTCCCACATGGGGCTCCCTGCCCAGCGGAGAGTCTGCTTCTCCCTCTGCCTCCTGTGTTCTCTCTCTCTCTCTCAAATAAATAAATAAAATCTAAAAAAAAAAAAGAAACATCCACTCTCTTATCTTAATCATTTTGAAACAAAATAGGAAAATGATAAAAAGAAAAAAGTTTATGTTCTACTTTTGATGTCCGTAACATGACTAACTTTCAAGCTGCATTTTAATATTTGTTGTTTGCCCAAACCAAACACAATATAACAGGTCATTTTAAATATTAAGTCTGTCAGGGTGCCTGGGTGGCTCAGTTGGTTGGGTGTCCAACTCTTGATTTCTGCTCAGGTCATGATTTCAGGGTCATGAAATGGAACCCTACATCAGGCTCTGCACTGAGTGTGGAGTCTGCTTAAGATTCTCTCTCTCTTCCCCCTCTGCCCCTCCCCCTGCTTGTGCGTGCTCTCGCTCTCTCTCTGTAAAAAAAAAAGAAAAGTCAACAAATTGTGCTTTCTCATATAAAATGAAAGCATATTAAATAGCACAAGCCACTCATTAAGTGAGAAAAATAAAATGCACCTTATAAATTGTGAGCATTACTCTTACATTAGAAATACTTTATGACAATCTTTGATATCAGATTGATCTAAAATAAGATACTAAAATGAGAACAGCTTTTGGTCAAAGTCATGCAAAAATAATAAAATTATTTTTCTTATTTTTGAAAGAGTTCTTCAGATTATACATCATAAGAAAGAGGTGCAGGGCGCCTGGGTGGCTCAGTCAGTTAAGTGTCCACTCCTGATTTTGGCTCAACTCATGATCTCAGGGTTGTGGGATCGAGCCCCCGAGTCTGGCTCCTGTTTAAGATTCTCTTTCACCCTCTGCCCCTTCCTACCCCTCCTCCTCCTCCTCCCCCGAAAAGAAAAGAAAAGAAAAGAAAAAGGAGTTGCATGAGTGAAAAACTTTGGGGAAATGGCATCTTTTCTCCAACTTGATTATTAAAATCATCCTGGAGCTTGTCGAATAAAGAGACTTCTGGTCCCCACCCCCAGACCCACGAATCAACTTCTAAGAGATGCTGGGTCCCCTCTATATTTTATACGCACCCCAGATGATTCTGATGATGAGCCTGCTGTGGGAAACACCCATCTTGTCAGAAAGCAGTTTCTCGAAGCAAAAAGAAGCCAGGAAAGCAAATGCGTCAGCTGGCAGAACACAACTGGCAGAAGGCATCCAGATCTGCACATGATCCTGCCCTGGAAGATCTTAGAAAGCTGGAGGGAAGGCAGGAAGACACTGAAGGGATAGAGCTAGGATTTGGTGAGGATTAAAGCTGCAGGTTATTGCAAGCCAGCAGATCCAATCACTTGTCTCAGAACGGTCTCTTACCGTGGGACCTCTTGCCTCATGTTCCTCGTCTGGATGAAGATTAAACAAACAAAAACAAAAACAAAAAAAAAACCAACCTCCTAGGATTGTGGTAAGGGTTAAAAGAAATTATCCAGGCAAGGCATTTGGCCCCAAAGCAGCCCCAAGGAGAGAAGCCAAAGAGAGGCTGGGGAATAACTTTGAAGAATGATTTTTGACTCTGTCTTTGACCTGTCACAGCAAAATTATTATTATATTTTCTGAAACTGTAACTTGTCCATTGTCCCATTCTTTTAGGGGTGGACAGTCTATTCACAATCAGTCTGGGACCCCATGCCATTTCATTCGATAGTTGAATGCTGTCTCCAAGCCCGGAAATGATTCTTCAGGGCAATCGAGTTAGAGCGTCTTGGTGAAGGAGGTTAAACAACGCTGTGTTTTGCAAGTAGTTTCTGCAAGGTTCTCCCAGTGAAGATGAAGGTTCTGGAAAGGGAGTTTTACAACGCCCGCCTCCGCTGAGCAAGCAAAGTAGCCAGGCTGGGAGGTGGGGGCTGCGTATGCTGAGATCTCTGATATATTTCTCACCACAAAGCATTCTTTTATTTACCATCTTTAAGAGATGAAAATGTAATTGTTAGCTAGGCTTTACAAACTGGCGGTCCTATTCTAAAGCCTGCAGACTAACTCACTGGAAGCATACGGGCTGGTAATGAGATTAGAGACTCAGCTCCCAGATCCCACAGACTAAAATACATATTCAGGAAGCTGGAGATGGGGTCCCGGAGTGGACAAAAATATGTTATGCAAATACAATGTGTCTGTATTAGTTTGGGAAGTAATGAAAAAATAGAAAGTCATCTTGAGACCTTTCTTTTCCTTAAAGAAAAGCTGTGGTGGGTTCAGAATTGCCCCCCCCAACCCCGCCCCAAGAGGAAGTTTCATCTCTGGGCCCTGGCTGGCTCTGCAGAGCATGGATGGGTAGCTCTGGGAAGGCACATGCAGATGAAGCCCCACCTGGCTGCTGACAGGCACAAGACCTGAAGCAGTAAAGTGAAAAACTGAGGGTTGCAGAAAGGGAGGTGGGTGGGGGGATGGGGTAACTGGATGATGGGCATTAAGGAGGGCGTGTCTTTTACACAACTGTCATACACAACTGATGAATCATTGAACACTACATCAGAAACTAGTGATGTACTATATGTTGGCTAATTGAATTTAAATAAAATAAATAAATAAATAATAAAAATCTTAAAAAAAGAAGGTGGATGTGTAGGTATAGAATATTCTGGAAGGAAGCTCAATTCAAGTGATAATGGTTGCTTAAGATGGGAGAGATTTGGGGACGGGGGAGGGGGTCAGGGAAGAGAGAGGGGATTACTTTCCATGTGTTCCCTTTTTCACTGCTTAATTTTCTTACCACTGCATGTATTAACTTTGTTTTATACTTTTTGCATCAACTTTTAAAAAATAATTTTCAGAAAGAATTATTTAAGATGGATGAAGGATTATCCTTTGCTTGATAGGAAATCAAGCAAAGGATATCATATCATATCAGACAGTGTCTGACTTTGGTAGTTCTTAAAAATGATTATTAGTTGAGAGGTGCCTGGGTGGCTCAATCGGTTAAGCAGCTCCCTTTGGCTCAGGTTATGATCTCAGGGTCCTGGGATCGAGCCCCGCCACCAGCAGCAGGTTCCCTGCTCAGCAGGGATTCTGCTTCTTCCTCTCCCTCTGCCCTTCCCTCCCACTGCTTGTGCTCTCTCTCTCTCAAATAAATAAATAAAATCTTTTAAAAAAAAAAAAGCAGGGTAAAGAATGAAGTGATTATTTTCATCTTTATCCCTTGCAGTTGGGCATGGCTACTCTCGATCCATGGTTAGAATTCAGTGTGTGTTCCTCTCTCTCCCTTCCTTTCAGACACAACGCTCTTAACTGCTACAAATTATTAGCATATTTCATCAAAAATTCTTACAGCAGAAGTATGCCACATGGTGATAATTCTTTTCATCAGAAGAATGAAATGGGAAGTTTGGGACGTTGCTATTCATTAAGAGTACATATCCATAGCTTCTCTCCTTGATGAGCTTTTCCCCTAGTCCATAGGCTAAGGAAATTCAGGACAAGAAAAATGCATGTGAATGTGATAAAGAGAATATGAGATAATTTGCTATGACAAATCTAATGTGCTGTTTTAAACTTACTAGAGAGGTCTAACATGGGGGCCTCCTCTCAAAATGTAAACTCAATCTGTACATGAGCTCATTACCACAGAGCATGTGTACCTTAAAATAAGTGAGAAAATTGGTGCAGAAGTAAACGGTCTGATGGTTGGGGAAGTGTAGAAAAAAAAAAATCCCAATACTTATTTTCCGGGTAGCAGTCTATAGAAGGTAGAGATAGCAGAGTTACCTACCTACTAAATTCGAAACAGCATCCTAAAGAGCTCACATGGATTAGAGTCAGGGAGGAGGCAAGTATTGCTCACGTTATAGCACAGATTTCTTCTTCCAGAAAATTAAACAGTGGTGGAATTAAAAATTGATATATGAACTTATCAGAGGTACCAGATGATCAGCTTCTAGAAAATCAACTTTCTTTTCTCTCAGTCCCCAAGAGCCGGTAATTCATGATCTCTTAGGCTAACAAATGTCAATTGAAAAAGTATAAATGAAAACCCTGACCACCTGGTGACTCCTCAGGGCCCAGAGGAACTGTTGATCTTTCATAAAGAAGCAGCCAAAAATACAGAAGAGTTCCACACACACATATTGGTGCTCTTCTTACTTGCTTTTCCACCTGGCAATAAAAAATCTGTGGCATGAAGGAATGAATGAGTGGTAAAAGGATGGGAATGTGGGCCAAGAGGGACTTTCACAGGGAGAGGAGAGGGTTGGGTGAATATATTTTAAAGAAATTAAAATGGGAGTGAAAGGAGTTTATACATGTAAAAAAAAAAAAAAATAAGTGGTTAATTGGGTAAACAGTCATAGGTTTTGAACCTGGATTTATAACCAGCAAACTGAAAAACAAACAAGCAAACAAAAAACCCTCCTCTTAAGATCACCAATAAAGTGAGAGAGGCACTTAGAAGTTTCATTTCCTTAGGAAGTGTGCTCCTTCAAACCACACCCACATAGAAACTTATTCTGAAGGATTTTCTACCATGTTGTTGTTCCACTGAAGAACCCGGGAGACCACCACATACTGGATCAGGAGGACCCTCCCTCTTTTCCCTCTCTCCTGCTCACTACCCCCACTAAAAGAATTAGGTATTAATCCTTTCTTTGATATAAGGGTTCCGGGAAGTGCCTCCCAGCTCAGAACCAGTTCAGAGGAGAAGTCCAGCTATTCAGGAATAAACCTTGCAGGCAGGAGGTGTCTGAGCTTGCAAGAAGACAGGGCAAGCTTCCTACACAATGGAATATCTAATTTGGGATAATTTGGAATATGCATAAATATTTTTACCTACCTTATGAAAATGCTTTTAATTCTATATTTGTATGTGACAGTTAAATGGTGTAAAAAAATGGCCTGAATAATACACTTAGTCCTATTTGCCTGCCCGAAGCTTCTCACTGGAACAGGGTATTATCAGAGTCAGAGTCATTTTTCCCTGGACAATCACCCTTATACCTCATGAACCAAAATGAACGGCCAGCGCAATAGGGAAGTGAAATAATTTGGATATGCTCTGCTTCTACCTAATATTCTTAGCTATTAATATCATTCTTTTATTCGTGGTGTTGGAAGCCACTTCAAACCCTTTTTGGAATGAAATAGTTATAATAAATAATGGAACAATATGTGTGTGGCTGCATTCAAGGAATAATTACATTGCTTCAACATGGGACTTAAAATCACTGGAATCAATTTGAAAACACTCTCCTGGACTCCATTTTCTCTCAGTTCGAAAAACACTGACGACATGTCAAAACCCGTTTCCTGGAAATGACCAAAAGCAGCCAAATTAATCACCAAGAGCTATTACCATTGAATATAAAATTATAGAAAGGCCTCGGAAGACTAGACCGTGCTTACATTTCAGGAGGGTGTGGTTATGGGTGTGAAATGTGTGGCTAACCTGTAACCCTTGGTTGTTTGCCCCAAGCATGCCCACGCAGCAACCCCCGGGGGGCCAGTTGGTGCACCAGCAAACCAGGAAAACAATCTCACTTACTATTACACTGTTATCTGCTGACACTGAACTGGGAGATTTAGGACTATAATCAGAATCAAAGGGGATGCCAGTCTGCTGAACTTGAAAATAGGTTAATAACAAAAAGCAAAACCTACCAGAGTAGTCTGCAATTGCTTAGCTTCTAAACTACAGCTGTAGCCCAACACTGGTCTTCAGAGCTAGCTTTGGTTCTTCGGAATGTATGTAATTTGGCGGGGGGGGGGGAGGGGCTGGTGGTGGATAGTTCCTCCAGCATATACTTCCCACACATACATGCTCTTCTCACTTGGAAGTTTAGTATAAGTGTTACAACAACTTCACAAAAATTTAAGTAAGGAGGAAGCAAACATTCCAGGAGCTATTCTTAGCTCCTTTTCAATCATTGGCCTGAATTGGAGGTTTTTTTGGAAAGCAGTGCTCTGCCCATCTCTTTAAAAATTTATTTACTTGTTTTTTTCAGTCTTATGACTTCTGCTCTGGGCGAACTGAAGCCAGGTCATTTTGAATGTTTGAGTTAAAGAGCCCTTGGGAAAAGAAACTTCCATTATTTTCCCTGTCTGGGTAAGTGCCAGAACAATCCATCGTAACAACTAATACAAATGTACTTACTTCTATAAAAGTCAACTCCTTGAACCAAGACAGTGGCATGGGCTGTGTTGCCCTGAGCTTTTTTCTGATTTCAGTTCACTGAGCCCTTTATGTCTGGGCAGAATTTAAGCCCCATTGGTGAGGGCTTCACAGTCATGGGATAACGTATAGGAGAAATTTGACAATTAAGCTGAAATATCTGGAATGGGCAGACAATTAAGTAATTTGGACTGCTACTTGGAAGTACATATTCAGGCCAGATGGAGAGGAGAGAAGGGTAAAAGCAGAGGATTTCATCAATATGGCCATACCTGCATTGAACAAATCTGGGGAGGAAAAGATGAATATGCACAAAAACCAAAAGGAAAATCCCCAGCATGTGATTATTTCGGAGAAAAATATCACCCCCATTACAAATGCCTGCTCATTCTAATCAAATTCATGGAAATTGAGGCAATCGAATCTTTTCAGAAGCATCTCTTCTTCTTGAGTAGGAGCCCTTGCTCACCTCACCTACATGGCTGATGGCTGACGTGTTAGATTGAAAAGGCACTAAATGGACAAGGTGTTGGGTAGACAGATATGAGCACATATCAAATGGAGTAAACTTGACCCAAATCTTTCCCCATAATTTCCTGAATGAGCCTAAAGTGCCCCAATCTCCTTTTCATTCACTTGTAGAAGAAAATGTTTACCCAGTACCAATCTAGAGTCTCTCTGTTATGTCATTCAACTAATGCAGGTGCATTCAGGGCAATATTTCTACCCTCAGAAGCATTAATAATTGTACAATCAACATTCACTACAGTGAAATGATCATTAAAGTCCCTTTTAGCTAGCAGGTGAAATGATTCTATTAAAGTCTGTTGAATATCTAACTTGGGGAACTTGGGTATAAAATGCAATATCCTGGACTTAATTTGGGGGGAGGATTCTTGTGTCCTACGGTGATGGTGGTGTAGGACACCCAGCAAGCCTGGGTGTCTCAGGACCTAAGGAGCCTTGAAATATAACTATAAGTTACACACAAGATGCCGATTGTTTGTGCTTTTTCGTTGACTTTTAACTCAGTGAATAGGAATTACTCTGGGACTAATTTTAATGTGCTTGATAAAAATCCTTACCCACTGATGCTTATACACAATCTGAGCCTTAATATCACTTTGAGACTATCAGCAGAAATAAATGGTTTCTCAAGGCAAGAAAACAGGACTTTTCCCCTCTCTTCTTGTTAATTTATGACTTACTGATTTGAAATCACATTTAGATTATCTGGGTACTATAAAGGAGTAGAAATGAAAATATATTCTCCCTCTCTGATTTTTTCTTGTGAAAATTTTCAAATATTCAAAAACGTTGAAAGAATAAAATAGTGTAATAAAGGACTGCAATCCTTTACTTGGATTCAATAATTATTAACATTTTGCTGTATTCACTTCATCTATCCATCCATTTGTGTATTTATTGTGGAGCCAACTGAAAGCAATTTTTAACATTATGGCACATCATTACTAAGGACTATGGCATGCAGAGCCTAAAAACAAGGATATTTTCATTACAAAATACCATTATTATACTTACGAAAATAAACAAAAATTCTGGAATACCATTTAATATCCTGTGCATTGTCTTTTTCCAATGGTCTAAAACTTATTCTTTATGCTCATTATATAGATTTGTTTTGATGTGCCAGAGGTGACCTTATCAACACTCGGTTCCCGCTGTTGGCAGAAAGCATGTCTGTTCTAATACCCAAATTCTCATTTGTGGTAAATGTACTCCAAACTCAATTACTTGAAGGCATCTTTTATTTGACAATGAAGTCAGCCTGGTAGGATCACTGATAATCCATGTTGGTTATCTGTCTGTATGTATACACATGCAGCAATTACTACACGTTGCTTTGAAATTCTCCAAGACCCAAATCACCACGGCGCAGCCCGAGGGTAGACAACCCCAGGGTCTTGACGGTTCTTTTGTTCACACGGTAGAGCAGCTTCTGGGCTACAGGCAATTTTAGCGGCAGATCCTCCTTGCCCTACACCATGTAGAGCTGGATGCTCCTGGGACATCACAGTTATGAGAATTACCCAGATCCAGACAAGAAATCTGTCCTGTCGATTGAGAGCATATCCATGTGCTTTAAAAAAAAAAAAAAAAGTACCAATTGAGCATCAGATAGTAGGATGGACCTTCTCTCATGTAAAAAATGCCTGCACTCTGTCCCCGGCCAGAGTCAGAACCTTAGCCATCCGTGGCTCTCACAAGTTTTACCTGCCAGGGAGGGGACAGATCATGTCGTGTGCTCTGAAGAAAAGGAAAACACCAGAAGGGGCTAGTGATGGGCGGAACCCTCATGCTCTTTTGGCAGGGTGGCGGGGGCGGGCCCCTCGGATAAGGGGGTAGATTTGGGTAGAGACCAGGGAGGGAGGGAGCCCTCGGGGAGGACATGGGCACCTTCATGCCCAGGCAGCAGTAACTGAAGGACTGCAGTGGTCTGCCTGGCTTATCTGTGGCAGAGTGCACTGTGGGAGGGGGAGAATGGCAGGGGATAAGCTGCAGGGCTGGGGGGTAGGGGTCTGGGGGCATAGGATGATGCAGCAGGTCCTATAGAGGTCTTGGAGGACAGGCTGCATTTTGGAGTTTAACTGGGAGATTGGAAGCCATTTACAATCCAAATTTGGTAACCGAATAAGGTTCTTTTTTTTTTTTTAAGATTTTATTTATTTATTTGAGAGAGAGAATGAGATAGAGCATGAGAGAGGGGAGGGTCAGAGAGAGAAGCAGACTCACTGCTGAGCAGGGAGCCCGATGAGGGACTCGATCCCGGGACTCCAGGATCATGACCTGAGCCGAAGGCAGTCGCTTAACCAACTGAGCCACCCAGGTGCCCCCGAATAAGGTTCTATGGCCTGTGTATCTGTGTAGCAAATTTCCTTTGCTCCTTTTTCTCTTCTACTATATTTTTTTAGGCTTTCAGTTGTAATTTATGCATTTTTTATTGTATATATAATTTGGCAAGTCATCTTAAATCTTTCGTGGACTCAAAAAATACATATCTATATCTCTGTATGATCTACCTAAACAGTAAAGATTTTAAAATTATATTACCTGTTTGGGGCTAACATTGCTGGTCAATATGAGCAGCGGGGGCGCCTGGGTGGCTCAGTTGGTTAAGCGACTGCCTTCGGCTCAGGTCATGATCCTGGAGTCCCGGGATCGAGTCCCACATCAGGCTCCCTGCTCAGTGGGGAGTCTGCTTCTCCCTCGGACCCTCCTCCCTCTCATGCTCTCTCTCTCTCTCTCTCATTCTCTCTCTCAAATAAATAAATAAATAAAATCTTTAAAAAAAATATGAGCAGCGATGTTGGCTCAAAACGGTAAAAACAAAGTTCAGGCATGGAAATTTTATTTCTATTCGGAATACAGAATCCTAGTAGTAACCATGATCCTTTATTTAATCTAGCCATTCAAAGAGGCCTGACATCTGTCCTAATATAATAGATAGCCCTCATATAAATATTATGGGCAGTCACTGTATCACAGGCTATGATGTCTATCCCTTAATATTTCCACTTTGATCTTGAAACTTTCCTTATGTTTCCTGTATAGTTTCCACAAACTGGCTTACTAATTCTGCTCAGGGTAGCCTGTAGAAAACAGCTTGAGTGGAGGTTTCAATGAGTTAATAAATGTGAAAACAGCATTTATCTTCAAACCAGAAAATCATGTTAATCATCTCATGTATTCATGCATTTGTACCATTGGGTAAAATGGAACGGGTCGGGGGAAGAGGTACATATATTTTGCCTGTCCGCAGGCTGTTTGCTGAATCACCTCACACAGGTTATACATCTAAGCATATTTACTGAATGCCAGTAACTAAAAAGTGTGAACTCCATCAGCCTTTACTAATGGGATTATTTAGTGCCGAGACTAACGCTGACAGCCCCCCCCCTTTTTCTCAAGATTTTATTTATTTATTTATTTATTTATTTATTTATTTGAGAGAGAGACAGAGAGCAGGAGCCTGGGGCAGGGGTGCAGAGGAAGAAGGAGAGGGACAAGCAGACAAGCAGGCCCCCCACTGAGCACAGAGCCCAACTTGGGACTCAATCCCAGGACCCTGAGATCATGACCTGAGCCAAAAGCAGACACTTAACCGAAACACTCAGGTGCCCTAAAAGCTGATAGTCTTAAACAGTCTTGGGTTTTCACTGATTTTTCAGAGTGTCCTGCTCAAAAATGGCAACTTTAGGTGAGCACCTTGGCAGTAGCGATGAGTGAAGTCTGTTATCTAGGTTTGAAGTAAAGAAATTCCATCCTCAGAAAAGGGATAGTGTGACACAATATTTAGTTTGGCAGTAAAAACAAAGCTGAGGTGGGCAGTGTAGGGGCTGAAGGCAGGCCACCCCAAAATGTGCGATTTTAAATAAAAGTTATTTAACAGACGACAGCCTGTGCAAGGACTTTCAGACCCTCCTTTCTCTCCCTGCAAGCAGGAAATAAATCTCCCATGGGAGAGGTACCCTCCCTATACCAGAAGGTAAAGAGACGTCCTCACCTTCAGAAAGAGGGAATTCAGGGCTGAGAAGTCTGTATAAACAACCCCTGTTACTTTTAACTAATCTACTGCCCAGCCCAAATTCTGTTTAGAATGTCTTGCTGATTGTGGGGCGCCTGGGTGGCTCAGTCGGTTAAGCATCTGACTTCGGTTCAGATCATGATCCCGGGGTCCTGGGATTGAGCTTGGGTTTTGTGTTCAGCAGGGAGTCTGCTTCTCCCTTTCCCTCTGCCCCTCCCCCTCCACTCGTGCGCACTCTCTCTCTCTCTCCCTCTCTTAAATAAATAAATCTTAAAAAAAAATTCTTACTAATTAAAGCTCCCAAAGTTAAGTTTTCTTTGTCTTGTCAATTCCTCACAGATTTATTGTCTCTTTGTCTAAAAATAGAATTTTATTATTGGGCCTCCATGCACATTTAATAAAACTTCAGGGGTTTTTCTTCTGCTAATTTGCTCATGTAATTTTAATTCTTAGTCCAGCTGGAAGACCTCAAAAGATAGAGGGAGAATTTTTTCTTTCACCACTATACTAATAATATTAAGATCCCTTGGGGGTAACAAGGATGAGAGGGACGGTATGGACAGATTCACAGAGATTTGAGGCCTGAGCAAGCCTCAGTATTCATCTGCAGTCTGACCTTCCTTCCTAGTCAGGAAACGGATACACTATGAACACAGCTAGTTGAGCATCTGCAGTGACAAAGGAGAGGTGACCACGTACACAGTACAAGAAAGAATCAGCTTAGATGAACTTGCACTTTTAAATGACCTTCATATGCCTGATTGCTGCGTGAAATTTGGAAAACATAAAAGTGCACACAAGAAAATAAAATCCCATTCCTGAGAGATTGTCATCATGAACAATTTGGTCTGTCCCTTTTTAAAATGGTTTGATGCCCGGGGTTTGATGATACACGATGACATTTCCCAAATGTCTAATTGTCAGAAATCAAGGGATGGCATTCTGGTGGGAAGAACGGTATTGGCTCTCTGGCTTGTTCAGTCATTCCACAGGTATTGAGTGAGCATTCCTCAGGTGCCAGGCCCTGTGCTGGGCATTGGGTACGCAAATATGAACGAGACAGTTATACTTCGTCCCTGTCCCCATGGAGATTACATTCTCTCCAGGAAAACATGACTAACATTTAGTTACGATTAGGAATGAAGGCAGGCATTATGAGATTGTACAACGGTGTCTCCTGACATTTCCCAGACTCACTTTGCCTGGTTTATGCTAGAATTAGCCTTGCTACCCAGTGGGGCCTGCGGACGGTGAACACTGGCATCTCCTGGGCAGTTGGCAGAGATGCAGACTCTCAGGCCCATCCAGACCTAATGAATCAGGATCTGCTTCTCAACAAGCTCCCCAGGGATTCATAGGCACATTAGGGTTTGAGAAGCACTGGTCGAAAATGTGAGTGGGAATCAGCCGGCCAAGGCAGGTGGTAGAGGGTATGGGGAAGTCCTGTCAGGCCCGTGAGTGGGTGCTGGGTAGAGGCGCCTGGCACTTGGAGATGGTGAAGACAGGCCAATGTGGATGGACCAACGCCAGACAAAGGCTGGTGGGATGAGCAAGGGAGACCCTCAGTTTGGGGCTAGCTATGGGTTGGGACCACTTTAGATCCTCTTGGAGCCTTCAGTTTCCTCATCGGCCAAGGGACCATTATCCTCCCCACCCCCTATCGCCGCGGGCTGTTGGGCGGATCAGATCAGTTAATGTACTGCAAATGTTCAGAGCTGTAGGCCCTCCCACTGCTCTTCTTTTGAAGAAAAACAGAGAAGAGCTATGGTCTGCAGGATGCTCCCCAAATTTCCTTACCGTGCCTGGAACTGGGGAGGTGAAACTGAAAAGTAAATCCTGGTGCTGATGTGAACAGTTTATCAAACGCTCCCAAGCAGCAGTGACGAAAAAGGGCTCTTTAGCTGTGATTTTGCATATTGGTGGACGTAGAGTGTTAGGAGGGGGGGTTAGACATGGTGGAGCCGGTGGGGTTAGGGCTGCCCTGCGGCCAGGGCGCCTCCCCCATCCCCGTCTCACTTTCTGGCGTGAGCCCCCAGCTTCCTATGGTGTTAGACGCAGAAGGAGTGCGACAATGAGGGCCACCCAGAGAAGTGGCTACCAACCTCTGCACAGTTTTTCTGTTAACAGTGAGGCCTAGAAAGGATAGAACTTAAAGCAAAACAAAACGATAACAACAAGTCAAAACAAAGCAAATGCAGAAGAGAAACAGAGAGATACCTGGGTGGCTCAGTCCGTTAAGCACCTGCCTTCAGCTCAGGTCACGATCCCAGGGTCCTGGGATTGAGTCCTGAGTCAGGCTCCCTGCTCAGCCGGGAGGAGCTTCTCCCTCTCCTTCTGCCCCTCCCCCCCCCCCCCCGCTTGTGCGTGTGCGCGCGCACACACGTGCGCGCGCTCTCTCTCTCTCTCTCTCTCAAATAAATAAAATCTAAAAAAAAAAGAAGAAGACGAAGAAGAGAAACAGGGAAACAAACATCCGTTCAAAAGTAAGGTCTTGAATTTCATTGACTCTTATTAATCGGATGGACGTATCGGGTTTCCCAGGCTCTCACCTACACCACGGCTCTCCCTCTCTTGCACCTGTGTAACTCTGCACCAGGCTGGGAAGATGCGCAGGTGACCCCAAGAGCTCCTCTTCGTTCTCCCTTTCACATTCTATTATGTCAGCGCAGGCCCTGAGCGGGCTACTCAGCTTCATTTACAGCCTGAAACTGCTCCTCCTCCTCTGTGTCTGGTCCTCACGCTTACATCCCACGGGCCCGCAAAGGTGTCCACGGCACACTTTTTGCCATCTTCCACGTTATTTGTCCTTGTGGCAGACATGGGCTTTTCAACATTCTTGTTTACAATTCCTAATTCACATAAAGGAAAGTCCAGGCCAAGAAAGTTCAAGTGAGCAGTGTGAGATTCAACAGCTGGAGTCTGTCAGGGGCTGGGCAGGACCAGGAGTCAGAAGCTTTGGTACTTGTTTCAGAGATTTTTTTCATCATCATCATTAGATAATATTTAAGTAACAGAGATATACTAAGAAGGAAATCTCGGGGCCCCAGGGTGGCTCAGTCGGTTAAGCATCTACGTTTGGCTCAGGTCATGATCTCAGGGTCCTGGCATCGAGTCCTGGGTTGGGCTCCCTGCTCAGTGGGGAATCTGCTTCTCCCTCTCGCTTTGCCCCCCCACCTCGCTCGTGCTCTCTCTCACTCTCAAATAAATAAACAAATAAAATCTTTTTTTTTTTTTAAAGAAGGAAATCTTATTAGCG
This sequence comes from Eumetopias jubatus, assembly GCF_037043125.1. Lineage (NCBI taxonomy): Eukaryota > Metazoa > Chordata > Mammalia > Carnivora > Otariidae > Eumetopias > Eumetopias jubatus. Next base: position 125,383,604 of record NW_028274812.1, on the reverse strand, counting down.
ATTTTTCCCACTACCCAGAAGTGAGCACTCGGGAGCACTCTGGCTATGGACTTCCAGCCTCCCACAGCACCCATGTCCTTTTTAAAAATTAGTGTGCACATTCATGTAATTCAGAAATGTATATAAGAACATTATAGATAAATGTTCTCGACACCCTTGTAATCTGGACTCATTCAGCATCCCAAAGGTTACCTTTATGAATTTGGCAGGTATCTTCCCAAATTTAGTACTGTTTTGTTATATATATCTTTATTCCTATGCTATATCCATCAGTCATCTTGTTTCTGAGATCTATCCATACTTATAGCTGATCCATTTTCCACAGCTATATAGTATTCTGTCGTGTCACTAATTTATTCACCCCACTTTTGATGAACATTGAAGTTCTTTCCAATGTCTTACCGTGACAAACACTGCAGTGAGGAGTGTCTTGGTACCTTTCTGTCAGTGCCAGTGTGGAAATGCTTCTCTAGGATTGAATCCTAGCAGTTGTTGGGTGACAAGTCATTCACATTTTCAATTTTAACAACCACTGCTAATCCGCTTTCCAAAGAGCCTGCTCCAACTGATGCACTCAAAAATCTGTCTGTCCATAATCCTGCAAAAATTCTTGTTGATGTCAGACTTGCCCGAGTATCATTTTCAAAAGTTAAATGTGACTGTCAAATGTTTCTACAAATATGGCATGAACATGTGTCACAAATTTTATTCCCCTCATTAATTAATGTGAAAATTTGTAAGATGACAAAGCTGACTCAACGACCATTTGGAGAAAAAGGTTTATATCATCCTTAAAATATATTAAAATAAGATTGCTAGACTAGATATAAAAATGGTTAATGTCCTACAGGGCAATAAATGATAAACTGTGAAGTTATCTCTGGGGCAAAAATTATTTGCATTCCATCAAGCACAAATCTACACGTTAATATATAACCCTACAGAGTCTTACCCTTTCATTAATAGTAAATAGTAACACCAAACAATGGTACATTCTCCTAGAAAATTAAGTAATCCTTGGGCTTTAAAACAACACCCAGTAACTTTGAAAGGACATACACTGAGAGGGGGTGACCATCCTCTTGGTCTTCTTTTCAGATTTGGGATAATTTTTCTTAACAGATTTTTAGAAATCTGTACCAATGCAATGGATGAAAAATAGTTCACTGTGTTTTAATCTGAATTTCTGTAATTTTTCATGGCTTTGGGGCAGTTGTTATTTCTGGTTTTCCCTCCTTCTGGGTCTCTTCAAACAAACATCACTGATAGGAAAATACTTTCTTCTCTTTGGTGACCAGGAATGCCTGGCACAGACTGAGGGGCAGTCTCACAAAGTTAGGTCTCCTTGGCAACGGGGGACCCCAGACATGATTGTTCCTAGGAAAGTGTTTACAGAATGCGTAAAAACACCTTAATTCTGGCCTTTAAAGTCCTAGCAATGGCTGTTCAGCCCAGTGGCCTGGAGAGCAAAAGGGTGTGTGTCCTGGGAGGGTGGCTGCAAGGGAGGCCTCAATGGGGCTTTGTTGAGGAAGGAGGAACGCAGCCCTGCGTGCCTCCTTGAGCCCCTGCCCTCAGGCCCCTCGGTGCCCAGGGCAGACTCCCGCGGTCAGCCTATCAGTCGCACCACACTTACTGCCACCACGGTGGGGGCAGGGCATGCCAAATTGCCGAAAAGTCCTTCTCCCAGTTTACACAGCAAACGGGGACCAAGACCAGCACAGGGAGATAAAGGTAAACCTAGATGGTGAACCGTGGAGATAGAACACCTCAAGTCACTGGAGCAGTCTGAATAAACCCTGGTGGCCGTGATGGGAGGTGGGGGGGGTGGGGGGGTGGGAAGGGGGACATATCTCGGGCTGGATTGAGTCAAGTGACCAGCAACCTGCCCTCAACCTCTAACGTTTCTGTGCCCTAGGTGGGCTCTCTGTGCTTTCTAGAACTCTGCAAGGCGCTGAAGGGGGGCCTAAGCCCTGGCTCTCCCACCCCTGCCTAGGGCGATGTGAGGTCACAGGAGACACTTCTGGAACCAGCTTCCAATTCTTAAATTATTGCTTGAAATTATCTTCCAATTAGGAACAGCCTAAAAAATAGGCTGTGAATCACGGCTGCTATAAATCCCAGTTTCCAAGGTGAGCAGTTTCCCCAGTTCGACTTTCAAAATCCCAGACTCACAAAGGGCTCCCAGCTCACTCCGGGGGGCTCTTTCCCAGGAGACTCCTTTCCCACCAAGGTTTGTCCCACTTCTTAGCGGGGGGGGGGGGGGAGGAGGGGGAAACCCCCTCTCCTGTTGGAGGGCGACCGCTTGGCTGGCTGGCCAAGTCCTAATGGACGCCCGTTCCCTGTCTGTGTGTCCCGCCGCGTCCCGGTCTGTCTGCAGCGGGTGTCCGGGCTGTGTGTGGCACGACTGGAATGCGCGGGGGGGACGCGGGGCGGGGAGCGGACACCGGGCGGGAAGGGGACGCTGAGCGCGGGGCGAACGCGGGGCGAGCGGACCTCGGTCCCCAGCCCATGCCCCCGGCCCAGCCCGGGGTGGGTGGGCGACGGTGCAGAGACTAGGGCGAGAGCAACAGTCCCGACGCCCGGCGCGTCCGGACCCCCGCCCTCCCCCCCCCCGGCACCGCAGCCTCCCTCGCGCTCCGCCCAGCCCGGGTCCCCGGCCCCGACCCCCGTGCAGTTTCCTTCGCTGTCGCCGGCGGGGCAGGGCGCGCAGCCCCCAAGCCGAGGGTTGCCGAGGAGCGAGACACGGAAGAGAAGAAAGTCTGCCCCGAGAACCCCGGGAGCGCAGGCCTGCCCCGCCCTCCCTCCCCAGCTCCTCGTCCAGTCACGGGCCGGCGGCTCTGGGGCCGGGAGGGGAAGGAAGCGGCGGGGGCGGTCCGGGTCCGGGCGGGGGGCGCGGAGGCGGGGCCCGGCGCTCGGGTTTCGGGCCGGCTCCCGGCGGCCGGGGGTGCCGGCTGCCCCAGCAGCGCGGGCTTCGCGTGGGCGGCGCGGGGCGCGGCGGGCCAGGCCACCCCCTCCGCTCGCAGCCCGCGGCGCGTCCGCTCACCCGGTGGAGGGAGGAAGGCGGCGGCGGCGGCGGCGGCGGCGGCGGCCTCGACGTCGACGACCGCGCCACCCGCGATGGGAAGTGCCTTATAAAGACGCAGCTCGGCCCGGCCCGACCGACTTGTCGCCGCGCTTCCCCGCGAGTGCGCGCGGAGGCTGGGGGCGGACCCCGGACAGACCCGGGTCACGACGGACTCCGGTCTTTGACAGCCGCCAGACGGACCCCAGCTCCGGACAGATCTCGGACGGACCGCGGCTCCCGGTGGACTCCGGCCGGATCCCGGCCCCGGGCAGACCGCAGGCAGACCCCGGCCGGCTCCCCGCTCCCGACAGACCTCGGACGGACCCTGACCCCGGAGAGACCCCGGTCCCGGGCAGACCGCAGGCACACGGCGGCGGCCCGATCCCGGCCCCGGAGACGTCGGACGCACTCCGGCCCGGGACAGATCCCGGCCCGATCCCGGCTCCGGGCAGACCTCAGGCAGACCCCCGGCCCGGCGAGCGGGCCGGAGAGCGGGCGGGGGCCGAAGGCGCCCCCGGAGGCGGGGGCATGCGCGGCCCGCGGCATGGCCTCGGCGGTGTTTGAGGGCACCTCGCTTGTGAACATGTTCGTGCGCGGTTGCTGGGTGAACGGCATCCGCAGGCTCATCGTCAGCCGGCGCGGCGACGAGGAGGAGTTCTTCGAGATCCGCACCGAGTGGTCGGACCGCAGCGTGCTCTACCTGCACCGCAGCTTCGCGGACCTCGGCCGCCTGTGGCAGCGCCTCCGCGACGCCTTCCCCGAGGACCGGCCGGAGCTAGCGCGCGTGCCGCTGCGGCAAGGTTCGGGGGCGGCGGGCACCGGGTGGGGGAAAGGAGGACGGGGGGGGGGGCGCCTCGGATGGAGTCTTACGGGGAGGTGTGGTTACGAGGTCGTTTTACAGTGCAATGCAGGCCGGAGGGGCAGTTACTGAAGCCGAGATTGCGGCTTTTCCCTCCGTCCCTGGGACGGGACGGGGGACGCTTAGATCTGCGCCCCCAAATGAAGGGCGCCCAGGGCGGCAGTGGTCGGAGGACGAGGAGCCAGCTCTTGGAGCCCTGAGGCCCTGCAGGCGGAGATCGGCAAGACGGGAGCCCCGACTATCCCCAAGGACGAGTCACTGACCAGTACCAGTACAGCGGCCAGTGTCGGGGTGACCCCCAGGTCTCTCAACCCAGCCCCTGCTCCGGAGTGGCGGCCTCCCTCCCTCCTCACCCTCGGGAGGGCCGGCTGTGACTCCCGCCCCGCCCCGAAAGCGACAGGAGAGGGCTGGTGAAATGTTTGGGAAGAGTTAACAACAGTGTCCGATTGGGGTCGCGTCGTGTCTGGCAGCCGCCCCCCTCGGAGTGCTCCGCTGGAAGGGGCTGCGCCTCTGGTTTCCCGCGACAGAGGAGCCCGAGTCCGAGGTGCCACGCAGCCTTCTGTCACTCGTACGGATGGGCCTCCGTGCTGCCGACGGCAGGGGAGAGAGCCCAGGTCCCCACCCCTGGGGTGGGACCGCACTGGGGTTTGATGAACTGCGGCCCGCCTCCTCCCTGGCCTTATGACTGCGCAGGCTCCTGGGGCCTCGAGTTCTCAGAGAACCGCTGTGGCTTCCCATTTCCTACTCCAGGCTGGCGCCCATCCCACAGGCTGCTCTTCGGAGGCCAGGAGGAGAGGCGGCTGGAAGAGGGAAGGAAGAGCGTGAGAGAGGCTGAAGTTGAGCCCAGAAGGGGGAGGGGCGGGAGAAGGCTGGGGGAGAAGGGGCCGGGGAAGTCTGTAGGGCTCTGAGCAGTCCTTCCCTCCGCCACCCGCTGTGACCACCTGCAGCTCTGAGAATGGTCACACTTCACCCAGAGGCCTTCCTTTCCACAATCTCCTAAACAGACCTGGTGGCACCTTTGGGGGGCATCTGCCGAAGCTCAGGGTGGCGCAAACAAGTCTCCTTAGCTGCTGGTCTGCCTGAGGTCTGAAGATAACCTCTACTTCCTCCTGCTGATCCCTCGCCCCAGTGTGTGAATTATATGGATAATTAGCTCAGTTCTCATGACACATCCTCTGGCAGACACATCGTTTGGAAAGGCTCCCAAAGCCAGTGAGTTTGAAGGCCCTGAGTGAGATGGCCTGCCTTTCATGCTTCTCGTTGCTCCCCAGATTCTCACATTTATTGCCATTCCAGAGATAGTTGAGTGTCATTTCAAGCATGGCAGCAGTGTTCCTTGGCTTTGCTATTTGGGTGTGTATGTTGTAGTTTTTAAACAAATGAATGCCAAAATCAGGAAAGCTTGCCTGAAGGAACAATGGTTAATTCAGTGACTTACCTCGTTTCTGGAACAAGGCTGGCCATTAACAAATTAGAGCCCCTGAGGGCTGGCGGAGGCATATGCCCTCCCCTGTCCTTGCCAGGTCTCACTCTGGTCAGGTGCCACAGCTCAGCTGGGACCCCAGGCAGGCAGATGGGCTGGAATTGGCCTCCTCCCCTGTAACATAAGTAATAGTGCTACTTTTTTTTTTTCTTTTTGGTGAGGATTCAAATGCATAGTATAGTGTCTCGTAATAGTAAGTCCTCCATACATACTAGTTGTGACTGTTAGCCTCAGCATCAGCTGCTCCAGGCAAGGGTTGTAGCCAGTGGGGGAGTTCTGGGATCTGGTAGTGAAATAGACTTGCCTGGAGCAGAAGGGTGGTGAGTGTGAGACACCCAACCTACCTTGCACACGCCCTGGCTCCGACCCACCTGTGCTCATGGCTTGTGCTTAGTTGTGCTGGCTCAGTTCTGGGTTCCTGAAGTGTAGACGCAGAGAGTGTCTCTGAAGAGAGAGTGAAGACAGGTTTAGGAAGAGAGGGATTAGCAGGGAGAAAAGAAGATTCAGAGGGACAGGAGAGCTGCTCAAGTATCTGAAGGAGGGAGAAACCGGTTCTGGGTGTTAGCTGTGCTGCTGGTAGAGGTGCCGATGGGGAGAGGTGCTGAGGCTGAGAACCAGTGATTGGGTGGAAAGGGCTTTATACTGGAACTCTTGGCCCCGTTTGCCTGGGCTGGAGTCCTCTTCAGCGGAGACCTCTGTGAGGGCTGGGCCGGCAAGCCCTGGAGGGAAGGAGGTGGGGACCTGAGGCCAGAGGAAGGGATGACCTTAATTCTTTGTTCCAGTCCTTGATTCTCTGCCTGGAGGCAAGCTGGTGCTGCCCCAGGGCACCCCTTGAGTTTTGTTGTGGAATCCCAGGGGAAGCCCTTTTCCTTTCTTAGATTCTTTTAAGTCCAGGGGAAATTGTTCACTGAATCAAATATATAATAGTAATGTCAGGAGAAGATTCTACCTGACTTCCATGCGGATTTATTATTTGCATAAAAAGGTTGTCTGGATATACAAACTGTAAATACAAAAGGCAAGCAGATGCATGTGTTGTATGGGAAATGTCACGTTTCCTCAGGATAATTCCCCATCAGATTCCCTGGCTTGAAATTTATTGAAATCCTTCTGGGCTGGGTTAGATTTGTGCCCTCTACTTTCATTAACAAGCTTTGTGAGCAGATCTGGGTTTTGGAGCTCGTGCTGCAGCAGGCTGGTAGCTCTTATAAATGTCTGACTGAACGCCCTCACGGGGCGTGAAGGCCTTAGCCCCCACTGCATTTTTTTTTAATTTAATTTAATTTTATTTTATTTTATTATGTTATGTTAGTCACCATACAATACATCATTTGTTTTTGACGTAGTGATCCACGCTTCATTGTTTTCATATAACACCCAGTGCTCCGTGCAGGACGTGCCCTCCTTAGTACCCATCACCAGGCTAACCCAACCTCCCACCTCCCGCCCCTCTAACACCCTCAGTTTGTTTCTTGGAGTCCATCGTCTCTCATGGTTCATCTCGCCCTCCGATATTAAAGGGTTGCTGAGCCTTTTTCTTAGTCCCTCAAGTCTTGCAGTGGGGGAGAGTGGAGAGAATGTGCTTTTCTTTCCCTTTGGCACACACATGTGGTGTTAGGCTCGGGGACCATCCGTGGCCTTGAATGTTTCACAGTGACGCACGTCCGAAGGTGCTTCAGGCCCTGCATGAGTGGAGGGACCTCGCTCACTCACTTACCTTCCTGGCTTCTCTTGGGCAAGGCTGACCTCAGGACTTGTCCTGCGTCTGTGCTCCTCCATGCTTTTCTCTTAGAGTCTTGGCTTTCCACCTCACCGTCTTCTCCCTCTGGATCTGAGGTCCTCACCCATGCTTTCTGGTGCCCCAACCCAAAGAGATGGAGATAGCTGCTTCCTGTGGATATTATCTCTGGGTGATCAAGGGGTTCCATTTGGTTTTTCTACACCCTACACCAGTGGGACTGAGTCTTGAACCAGAATTCCCTCCGCATAATACTTGCGTGGTCCGGGTTTCCTGCCTGTGGTCAGGGTCTCCTGCCCGTTCCATCTCTTACATCTGAGAAGGTTTACACATTAAAACACAAACATGCAGACTCTCTGACTTACTGTTTGGGGCTCTTTGACTATTTTGATTTTTTTTTTTAATAGCACCAGTTTCAGGCCTTGTGAAGTCTGAGCCATCCTGGTCACCACTCCAGCAAGAGATTATATCTCCCAAGTAGTCAGGTGATCTTTGATTCTTGATTACTGTGAAATCTAACATTTTGGTTTCATATTCATTCTTGCAGTGAGTGTCTGCTGGGTGCTTGCTACGTGCCAGGCATCATTCTCGGTGGTGGAGACACGGCAGTGATCAAAAGAGACCCCCCCCCCAAAATTCCTGCCCTCATGATTCTCATATTGTGGTTGGGAGAAATCCAAACATAAACAAAGATAAATAAGTCATATGTTAGATAGTGATAAATATTCAGAAGGAAAAAAGTAAGCAAGGAAAGGGGCTATGACTTCAAGGGGGAGGAATTAACTTTCAGATAAGCTTCTCCAGAAAGTCTCAAAGGAAGTGACCTTTGAGTCCAGACCTGAGGGAAGGAAGGGAACAAGCCACTTTGTCAATACCTAGGGAAGCAAGCATTCTAGGCAGCGCAAGAGCAAGAGCAAAGGCCCTGAGGCCAGCATAGGACTGGTGGCTTCCAGGAATGAGCGGAGGAGGCCATCATGGCTGGAGCTGGGAGAAGGATGTGGAGAGTAGGTGATCAGGGAGGAGGGAGTGGGCAGATCTGAGCTGCTGTGCTGAGAAAGACTGGAGGGGGACACGGCGGGGGGGCGGAGGCAGTGAGATGGGGGACAGGTGCTAGGCTGTGGGGCCAGGTGCAGCAGAGCAGGTGTGAGAAGTGGTCAAACACTGATGTGTCTGACAGGGAGAGGCAGGAGATTCCCTGAGCGACCCAATGTGGGAGTAAAGGAGGGTCAGGGCCTGCTACAGCTTTTGGCCTGAAAAGTGGAACTTGCCGTTCACTGGGAGGGGTGGGGGAGCCTGCAGGAGGGCTGGTGGAGGGCCCCAGCTTGAATGTGGTATTTTAGCATTTTCTCCAAATAGGGTCGGGTCATTGAGGGCCGGGGTATGGTGCTAGCATCTAGGTCCCTGTTCACCTTTATCACCAAGGACATTAATCTACCTTCAGACACGTAAATGGTGTGGTCTTAGATTTGAGATTCTGAGGACCGGAGTTAAGGCATCCAGGAGAGAACCAGAAAGGGCTGGACGCAGATATGCTTGCCCAGCTCCCACAGCCCAGACCGTGCTCCCAGGCCCTGAGCCTGCGCACTTATTCTCACATGGACTGCAGGGGAGAAGCTCTGTTCCTGCTTGCTGGGGGTGGCTCTGCCCTTTGCTTCCAACACTGCTCCCCACCCCCCAGCCCCTGCGTTGCTTCACTTTAGGGCATCCTGCCCCTTCAGACAGGGGCAGCTTTTACTTCCCACAGGGATTTTGGGGATTTCTGATTCACAGATGTATTTTTGAAGCTCTTCTAGATCCGTGGTGTGTGGGCTTTTCCCAGGCCCCCGGGGCAGCATGCTGTCCCAGTCCAACGCCCCTGTGTCTGCCCCCATGTAGCCTGATCTCTCTCTGCCTTCTGTTTTATCTTGCTTCCCCAAACGTGCACCGGGGCTTCGTTGCCATTTCCTTTCCAGGTGCTCCGGGGCCCTCTCCTTTCTCTGCAAGTGGCCACACAGCTGAATTGGTTCTTGGTCCTGTGAACTCATCCCATCAGCCCTCCGACTGTGCCGGGGGGCCCCAGGTGACCCAACCTCACCTCTCCGCTAGAGAAGGAGCCAGCCAGAAACTGACACAGGTGGTTAGGTGTCTTGCTTCTAGGTCACGGTTACTTTCCACCAAATTCCAAGGGAGAAACTTAGCCTGCTTCTCAAGCAGACAGCACCGGTGAGCCTCCTGGTGGCCTCCCGGGTGCCCTTGGGCTGGCCTGCAGGGACACGGGTCCCCTTCCCTTCTAAAACAAGTCTGGGCCTCATGTGTCTCTGCTGTCTGTTTCTACAAACACTTTTCCAAAAGGTGAAAGATGTTCCTGCGTGGTGAAGAGTCAAGGAGAGGGTAGATTTGAATGCCAGTGGAAGGTGACAGCGTCTCGCAAGTGAAATAGTGGGGATTTGATCAGTTTGCCACTTGTCAGCGAAGCTCAGCATGGAGTGCGGTAGGATTCAGGACGGGAAGACAGGCTGGTAGTGAGTATGAGCCCCACATGCATTTGCCCCGTGTGGCCTCACTAGTAGACTCTGCTGCCCTGGGCGCCCTCTGTGCCATCCTGGGGAGGGAGTGAGGTGACAGTAACCTGAGGAGTGTGTCCGGACCGGTGGTTGGTGTTGCTGGTCCTCTGAAATCCCTTTTTATTGGTGTTTGTGTTCACTTTTACTTTCTTGGGTGACACTAGGCATCCACTGGACACTTTTGGTTGTCATCACTACAAAGGGGTCCCCCATGTCCTGGAACAGGCTGAGAAGCTCCCCAGGATGACCTGATCTGCATCCTGTCCTTGCGGGGTGGAGGGGGGCGAAACAGGGCAGAGGGGCCTGTATACCATTCTTTGCTGGCCGGACTGTGGCCTCCCTTCAGTGATAGCAGCACAGACCCACGGGCTGGATGATGCGACATTCTCCAGACAGACACCTCCAGGCCGCCCTCCTCACCACCCCGCCCCCTAAATCGAATCATGACCGTGAACAGGGCCACTTAGCTCTGTGGCTAATTTATACTGGCAGGCTTTCATATTTGTTTTAAGAACAAAACATCTTAATCACCCTTTGCTGATAGTAACTTAGAATCAGCAGGAAAAATCTGATGAGCAGTAATTGGACAGAGGGTAGAAGAGGGAGGACGGAAGGAATAACATGTGATTAAAACTTTTACATAGAGTATCTTAATCCCAGCAGAAGCCCATCCTGCTTCCTGCGGGAGAAAATCCTCCAGGCCCTGCAAGACTGGGGACCCACCCGGGGACACCAGGTCCAGGTGGGAGGGGTCGGGGTCATAATGACTCTCCTGGGGATATCTCGCGGTCCCTGTGGGAGAGGCTCAGGCTGAGTGGTGGAAGGCTCTGGAAGCACACAGAGGCCTGCTTTGTCCCCTGCTACTCGTGCAGTGACTTCAGGCCATCGCTTAGCTCCTCAAGTCCTGGGTGCCTGATTGATGAAATCGCATGATGATATCCCAGCAGGGCTGCTGGAGGGCCCAAGCACTGACAGCCACAAAGTACTCAGAACCAGGCTGGACACCTGAGACCTGAGAGCTGCCGGCTTTGGACTCAGGAGCACGCGTCCCTAGAGCTTCTGCCCTTTGCTCTCGGACACACAGCATCCTCACTGAGAGTCGTCCAGATGGGCGAGTGTGGGTCCGGCGCCCCACCTGCTGCTCCTGACCGCATCCGCTCCCCGGGCACCCCCCACCCCATCCTCGGGTCCCTAGGAGGCAGGGATGGTGACAGCCCCTGCCCAGGCTAAAAGAGGGAGCCCACAAAGGGGGTCACTACTGTTACATACCTCAATGGGACCCCTGCAGACGAGGCCTGTGGCTTTGCCGATCCAGAAACTAGAATTTGGTGCTTGGCAGGGGTCAGGTTTGGGGACTGTGCTCCAGGGGGCAATTTCACAAGGCCGAGATTACTGTGGAAGCTTAGGGTGACTATATATATATTACTGGAAGAAATACAACTGCCATGTGGGTAGAGTTCCTGTGAGCAGAGCCTACACGGGAAGCCAAGACTCCCCAGTGCCCGCTGTGGGTAAACCCCTTAATGCAGTTTGTCAGGCCTCCTTAGGACCTCCACACTTCCTGACCCCACTCCCCGTTCCTCTCGTCCCTCCCTGGACCCCTGTATCTGCTCGCCCTTCAGACCTCTGACCCTGGCGAGGGTGGTCCCCCTGCTCTGAGTCTTCCTGGCCCCCCAGGTGACACCCTGCTCTTTGTGGCCAGTGTTTGCCCTGGCTAGCAGGAAAGCTCTTGGGGAGCCCGGGGTCCATCTGTCTTTCCAGCCCGAGTCCCCCCACCGCGCGATAGGGTGCCCGGCACAGAGTGGGAGCCAGTGGGTAGTTTAGGATGAGTGGGTGAATGCGTGCTTCCTGTTTTGCAAGCCTAGCAGGCGATGGTGTGCCCTAAATTTTACCTTTGATGTTCCAGGACAGACTTGCTGTGGGAGTGGCTTCTGAAATGCTTTAAGTGGGAAGTTCAGTAAAGGAATTGTGCTTTTATTGGGAGAGAATAATGAAGAGGCGCAGGAAAGGAGGGACTGGGGAAGGGTGCAGTATGTTGGAGTCTGGCACTCATTCTCTCCTGCTGATTAAAGAACACATCATTCAAGGGGGCCCCTCCCAGGTGCAGGAAGAAGCAGAGAAAGGAGGATCTTCTCCTCTGAGCCCCTTCTTGGATCCTCTGGGAAGTGCTGTTTCTTCTCTGCCTCTTCTGTGTCCTCCTGCTCTTTTCCCTGCCCTGCTTTTCATTCTCGGAAAGATGCAGAGGAGAAATTAATACCCAGCAGCTCCCACCTTTTACAGCTGGGTGTGAGCATCGCCAAAGCGGGCAGCCTGATGCAGGGAGGGTGGGAGGGAGAACCTCACCGGGAATGAGGGGGAAACGGGCTTTCTGTCCTTCCAGAAATGCTACGTGACACCCCACACATGGAACGGGGAGACCTCCGTAGAGTAGAGGAACCATGGGCTCCCTGGGAGTTAGGACTCCCACCGAGACACTTAAGTGTGCACTGAAGAACCCTTATGCTCTCAAGCACATCATTTCTTACTTTCCACTTCTTGAATGTCAGCTACCTATTTAGAAAACAGGTACTTAGGAAATCAGCATTGAAAATTTCCCTAGAAGATTTAAAATATTTTGCTTCTAAAATTCTTATTACGGGCCACCTTTAAAGAATACCTATTTCTTATGCATGCAAGATGACCCCGCACTCCTCGCCTCACCGGAGGCGTCTGCCTTGCTGTACGGAGTGCTGATGGACACATTTATTAAATGGAGAAGGAAATCTTTAAACCTAATTTATTATTTGACTCAATTTGAAAGTTTGCTTTACAGAAAATTTCCCTAGAGCTCTATTGTGTGAGTCTCCTCTAAGAGATGTGTTCTTGGGGGTAATGGGCACTTCTTAATGTGCTTTGAAAAGGACATTCTTCCTTACCAACTGATCCAAGAGGCACCTTGTCTTTATTTCAGGAATGATGGCAGAAGGCACTCAGGTTAGATTCTGACCTCCAGGGCGCCTGGGTGGCTCAGTTGGTTAAGCGACTGCCTTTGGCTCAGGTCATGATCCTGGAGTCCCGGGATCGAGTCCCACATCGGGCTCCCTGCTCAGCAGGGAGTCTGCTTCTCCCTCTGACCCTCTTCCCTCTTGTACTATCTCTCATTCTCTCTCTCTCAAATAAATAAATAAAATCTTTAAAAAAAAAAAAAGATTCCGACCTCCAGAGTCCAGCCGTGGAGGAAGCCTGGCACAGTTACCAGAGTGTTCATCCCAAAGCCTCCACTTACTGAAAATGTGGGACTTTGGACCCAGGGTTTCTGAGGTTAGGAAACTGGTTTGTTTAAGTTTGCTCTCACTGATAAGTCTTTGTGCTGACTCCAGCATGTTCAGTTTCAGTTCCAAGAATAAGTCAGGTGTTTGTGTTTGCATAAAGAAGCTAATCCTGGGGGCACCTGGATGGCTCAGTAAGTTAAGCATCTGCCTTCAGCTCAGGTCATGATCTCAGGGTCCTGGGATGAAGCCCCACGTCTGGCTCCCTGCCCAGCAGGGAGTCTGCTTCTCCCTCTCCCTCTGCCTGCCGCTCCCCCTGCTTGTGCTCGCTCCCTCCCTCTCTCTCTGTCAAATAAATAAATAATCTTTAAAAAGAAAAAAAAAAAGCTAATCCTGAAAATGACAGAATCACATTTTAGTTTCTCAATTTTCAGTGCTAAAGTAGTTTAGAAAGAAAGGGCACCCTGGCTGCTCTAGGCTGATTTTTGGCCCCCATATATATTTAAATCAACTCACTGTAATTGATATATAATCAATCAATCAAAGATTTCGGATTCAAATCTTTACTTGTTTGAGACTAATCTGGTTAAAACTTCTGCATCACAAACTGGGTAGAGTGAAATTTTACAAATGGAGGTTATATTAGTGATTATGCTTTATCAGAAATTAGAAAAATTTCTAGGGGCTGTGAAGTCTTCTGAGTCTACCTCCTAACAGTTAAAATGTGCTAGTTGGACTCTCCTGCCTTCTGTCCTAACGAGGCTAAACCCGGTTGGTTCCACAGAGTGCTACCGCCCCCTGCTGGCTACTTCTGGAATGACAGTCTCATAACCAATAGACGCTCTAGTTTTTCTGTTCAACTGTGCAGCATCACAACCCTTTGACAGCCTACACTTTTTGTTATTACCATCACAGATAGGAAAACGGAGTCAGACAAGATCCCCACACAATTCTTGTTCCATCCGCAATATTTGGAACATAAAAGCCAAAAGTATTTAGATTATTGTATTTAAGCCTATTTTTGAAAATAAGTTTTAAAAGTATTATTTACTGTAAACAGTTCCTATTTGGAGAAGCTTTACCAGCCATTAAAAACCGAAGCTGTTGGGTCACAAAGGAAAAAGACAGCAGGTAGGGTAGAAGGAAACCCCAGTGCGTATAATCTGTCTGGGGTAGCAGTCCTTCATGAGCTCGGTTCTTGCCACCTGCCCCTGGAAAGTAATACAATGTCCCACGTGCATGTTCTGTTCACAGCTTCACCTTTCAGCGCTGTCACGTTTTGAGAATTTATAATCATTTCGGGTCTCGCCGTAGGTGTCTAAATTTTCCACCCCTTATGAAACCGAGAAGTCTGAAGGAAGGAACCCCTGTGCGTATGAAATTTCAAAATGAAGATTTAGTTCATATTTGCACTGTGGCCGTTGTGGGTCTGTCTTTCTTAAAAATATTTTCCTAACACATGTAAGGTAGCCATCATTTGATGGGAGGCATTTTTAAAACCATTGAGAAGGGTGATGTCCGGGGCCCCAGAATGAAGGGAAAGGTCAGGCTGCGGGGAGCCACTTGGAGGGTAGTGACTCTTTCATGCCCATGTGTGGGGTGTTGGGGGAGCTTGCTGTGCTCTGAGCTCTGGTTGGTGGTGGTGGCTGAGGTATCTGCTGCTGTTAGGGGGGTTTCACAGCATTCAGCTGGATCCATCATTTCCTGAATCCCTCTGCCTTTGATTAGCTGAGGCCCCTGCTGGGGAAGAGGCCAGTGCTGGTTGTTGCCCGGTGGATGCCTTTCCTTAGAGAAAGGAGGACAGCACCGTAAGGAAGCTGATCCACATTGTCAGCTTGATTGTCACCCGGGAAGCCAGGATGGAGAAGCAAATGATGAAGTATGACCCAGTTAAAAAGCAGTCACCTGTCATTTCTGTTCTTGCAGCGACGGATTCCAGCCATCTTCCTTTGCCTGGTTAAATTTCCAGAGCCTCCTTTTATTTGGGGGCATGTTTACATTTCCAAGGAGTACCATCTGGCTGCTGCTCAGGAACATAAAGACAGGTCAAAGGAAGCGGTATGGTTCTGCACACTTCCACAAACAAAATCAAGCTGGCATGGCTGATGACTCACACACAATGCCACTTGGCTGTCAGGCCTGTGACCTCGAGCTGGTTGGCAGCAGGTTCTGGTTGGGGGCTGGCTGAGCATGGTGCTGAGAAGCATGAGTTCGGGTTACTATCCTATGGGGCAAGATGGAGAACACCCACAGAAATCACTAATGCTTGACTTCTGTGCCCTCTTCTGCAACTTTAATCAGTCAACAAACAGCCAGTAAACATCGAATCCCCTGCATGAGTCAGGCCCTGTGCTGACTGATGATAACTGAGCGGAACAGAGGCACCTGCTCCCCTCAGGTTTGCACACGGTGGGCTTGGGGAGACCCGCGGGTCCAGGAGCAGTCACAATGCTGAGCAGTGAATACTGCAGAGGTCAGGAAAGTTCTCTGGGAGCCCAGAGGCAGCTCGAGTTCCCTCTTTGGATGTGGGGAAGGCTTCACAGAACGGATGGCATGCGCCCACCCCTTAAGGGATGGGTGCGATGTTCCCATTTGTGAGCCTGGAGGTGCAGGGAGAGCAGGGGGGTGTGTTTGGTTAGTGTGGACCTTTGAGGTTGGTAGGAGGGTATGGGGAGTCTCAGGGCACAGAGCTGGTAAGGTGGGCTGGCGTTGATCAGGGAGGGTACTTCTAGCCTTTTTATACTTCATTCTGGAAAATAGAATACCCTACCAGGAAGATAGGGCTGCCAGATAAAATACAGAACACCAAGTTAAGTTTGAATTTCAGATAAATGGCGAATAATTTTTTAGTGTAAGTCTATCCATACTATTGCATTATTCACTGCTTATCTGAAATTTATATTTAAATAGGTGTCCTGTTTATTTGCTAAATCAAGCCATCCTAAAAAAAAAAAGATCAGTATAGAGCAGAATGTATTTATCTGACTATATATATAACTTTGAGGTTATAAATAAACCCAACTGTGGGCTGAACATTAGTTAAATCAAAGATGTACCCAAAAAATACATCACTAAGGCAAAAATGCAAGAATTATTAATCTACTAAAGATTGTTCAATTATGATTTATATCCTATAAAATGGGTATACATGTGCTGCATACATTGATCATCCAAGAAGCATCCAATCTTTCTCCAGATGTACCTACAGAATATAAAAATACAACCACCGTGTCATCAACTTGATTCGTTTAAAACTTGTATTCTAGAGGTAATGAAAGTTGAACTTGGATAATAGTTTTGTTCATCCTAGAATAAAGTGTTCGGTGGGGATGATTTATTTAATTGTCCTCTCTTTAAAAACAATTCTCCAGAGGGTTCTGCATTGGGCATCTTTCCTGTGTAGAGACTCCCTTGTAGCAAGCAGAAAATGAAAGCATTTTGGTGCCAAGCATGCGCGCGCGTGCGTGTGTGTGTGTGTGTGTGTGTGTGTGTATTTCCAAGCAAGGAATTCGGGGCCTGGGGAAGAAGCATCCTGAGCATCTGGCACTCTTTTCTTTCTTCTCTCTGCTCCCCAGAATGTGCAGGGGGCGTGGTGGGGCCTGGTAACCCAAGGAAGAGGGGAGAAGGTAGAGAAGGCCCCGTCCCTTTCTCCGGTGACTGCTGGGGTGTCATGCTGGGGTGTGTGCCTGGGCCATGTGGACAGAGGCCCCAGGTTGCTCAGCAGGTGAGCCACGGCCCAGCCAGCTGCCTTGGGCTCCTGACCCCTGACCAGCTGCTGGCTGGCCGCCTGGGCCCGCGGGCAGGCCCAGACAGTCCCTCTGACACCCGAGGGGGCCTGTGCTTTAGGAAGTTGGGAGAACAATTCCTGGCCTTGGCCGCGATTCAGGTTGCTTGGAGGATCCCCCCTGCGACAGTGCGGGCGTTCAGACATGTCCTCGCCCTGTGTTTGGGGCTGCCCCTGGTTCCAGGGACTGTGTGTTCAATCATGTAGTTTATAGGAAATTAACTCAGTGACTTCTGTAGGCTCAGTCGATTAATTGCCTGAAAACCAAGCCTTTCTCCTGCAAAACCAAACCAAGCCGGAACTGAAAACCTTAGACTCAACAACTGATCATAGTTCTGGGATGATCCCAGAGCCTGGTTTGGTAGTGGCTCATGGGGACCGTCATGCTGGGTGGCACGAAGTATGGCCAAGAGGCCAATGTCCTGGGGAATGTCATTCCCACATCTCTAGGACGCTGATGTGTAGAAACCGAAATGAGGAGAGACCGGGTTCTTTCCTGCTCCCGGGGAGACGGAAGCGCACCCAGGGCTTCAGGCCACCAGCTGTCGTAGTTTACAAACAAAAGTCTCTCCTTCCCAACCGCCACTCGGGGCCCCTGTTACGGGTAACGAGGGTAGATGTTCAGATTCCTGAAATGCTGTGAGTCATACCCACTTTGGTTCTTTTTCTGGGTGAAGATCTGACTTTCCTCCTTCCAAACCTAAGCATTTAAATGACTCATCTAAATATGGGCTCCATTTACATATGCTCTGTGGTGAGGTCAGCTGAGCAAGCCCTTTCCCCATGTGGTTGGGGCTGGGCAGGTGTGGGCCACCTCCCCTGGCTTGTCCAGGCTGTTCACGGGGCTGGCCCAGACTGTCCCATTCAGAGGGGACTTTGATCCCTGGCTTACACCTGCCTTCCCCACTCATTCCACTGTTCCCAGCCTGCCAGACTTCTCCTTTTGGGGGCGGGGGGGGGGGCATCATCCACCCTAGCACACATGTAAATCATTCATTCAGTCACTGAAACTTAAAATGAGGTTGAGAGCAGGGCTTTCAGAGTAGGGCTGAATAAATACACCCAGACATCTTAGGTGGAGGGGGAACGCTGGGCCATGGCCTCCTTGTCATGGGGATATCTGTTGTTCTGTATTTAATTTAGGAGCACATTTCCTGGTTTGGGTTTTGTTTTTGTTTTTGTTTTTTTGACTTTAGGCTTTCTGTCTCAATTCTAGGACTGGTGGCCATAAAGGATGCCCACGATATAGAGACCAGGCTTAATGAGGTGGAGAAGTTGCTAAAGACCATCATAAGCATGCCGTGCAAAGTAAGTACGATCTGCCCAGGGCTGGGGGTGGGAGCTCGGGACACATCCTGCCAGCTTCCAGATAACCAATGGACTTGCTCACTTACCTGCTTGCTCCCTCCCTGGACATATCAGGCCACGGGGAGGGGCAGATACAACCAGGGGAAAGGAAGACTTTTGTGGGCTCTTTCGGCTCCATTGTTTTCTCCTTGGTAAGAAGTGGAAGTAAGGGGCCGAGGAGATGCTGAGTAGGAAGAGACATGGTCCAGAGCCTGGTTTGGTAGGGCTGTCTGGGACTGCCCGTGGCAGTCCACTGCCATGGTCTTTGCTTTCTTGCCTCCGCTCAGAAGCCCACCGGTCTTGCAGAGGGTGTTTTGGAAGAGGGTGTATGGGAGCCAAGGAGAGTGTTAGCATCCACATTGGCAGATGGCCTTTAAATGAAGCTTTGTGTGGAGTGGTGGTTAAGACCCTGGGTGGACTTGGGGCCCACATCACTCCCGTGGGGTCCATTTCCTCCTCTGCAAATGGGGAAAGTCAGGACACTCACAGTTTATCATAAGGTGAAGGGACAAGTGTGCGAAACCCTGGCATATACCAAGTGCTTAGAAAAATCTCACCATCGAGGGCGCCTGGGTGGCTCAGATGGTTAAGCGTCTGCCTTCAGCTCAGGTCATGATCCCAGGGTCCTTGGATCGAGTCCCGCATCGGGCTCCCTGCTCCTTGGGAGCCTGCTTCTCCCTCTGCTTCTCTCTCTGTCTCTCATGAATAAATAAATAAAATCTTAAAAAAAAAAAAAAGGAAAGAAAATCTCACCATCGCTTCCATTCACCCCATCCTGTCCGTCCCTGGGGCCCTGCATTTTTGCCACGTGGGAACATTAGTAAGTGAAAGGTGGGCCGTGACTGCAGCCTCATCAGTATGGCCTGCAGAGCCACACAGTCCCCCTGAGCATCTGAACGGCGCAGGGGCATTCGCCTCACACGAGGTCATCTCCAGGGAGGATTCAAGTTTAATCATTAACGCACTTACTCTCAGTATTCCAGATCAGAAGTTGTGCTCACCTTCTTTGAAAGATCTCCTCTGGATCAGGTGTTAAAAAATGACAACGTACATAAAATTCAACCCAGCTTTCAGAGTCCAGTGAAAATATCAGGTAAGAGCTAGAGGGAAGGCATGGGGAGGCCAGGTCCTGCTGTGGATGGCCATAGTTTTCCGGAAGCCCTCCCAGTTCGCTGGGCACACCTTCTACCCTTGGGATCCAGAAAGACGATCCAAAAGAATGGTAAGAGTGGGTGGAGGCTGTTACCGGATTTTCATGAAACAGTGTTTTCCACCCACCGACCTACAGTTTACACTTCTCCAATTTCCAAAGGGAGTAACTCGGTATATCAATTGGAACTTTCTTAAGAAACAGTGTCATGATGAACACATTAATGCGGCTTTGGGAAGCGAACGACTGTAATCAGGAGTCTAGCCTGCTGAAATAAGATCGTTCACAGAATGTGGCAGTGACTTTGATTTTAGGGCACCCAGGACAGAAAGGGGAGCACACAGTTTAGATGTCAATAGCGTTGACACCGGACCACGCCTTCGAGCACCAGAAAGACGAATGTCCGCAGCAGTAAGAGCGAATGTCGGCTGAGAGGAGCTGCTGGGGTGGATGGAAGGGGGCGCGGAATGCTGGGACTTCTCCCTGTTTGGTAGCTTTCTGCATCTGGATTGCACGTGTTGTTAGAGCACTAGTCTTTTATTTTTGCATTACTGTTTTGGTGAAGGCTACGTGCATTTTGTGGGGAAGAGAGCTCCATCCCGGAGTCTCAGACACGGGGCTCCCCCAGGCAATGGACAGTCAGCTTGGTTGGGCCAAAGAGGTGGCATGTGAGTGGGGTCATGCAGGAGTGTGGCCGGTGGAAAGGGAGGTAAGGCAGCTGTAAGAGGAGATAGAGCTTGGCTCAAGGGGAGAGCCTGCAGAAGATGTTGATCTGAAGGAAGGAGAGGAAGAGGGATTCTGCGCCCAGCATTCTATTTCCAAATGGAGGAGGGAGGAGAGCAGAAGGAGCAGTGCAGGAGGAAGACCCCAGAAGTTGATGAGGAACAGTAAGGAGATGAGAGTGCATCTGAGCCCAGAGCTCTCTCCTGAGAAGGCATTGGGGGTTCGCAGTGATGGGGAGACAGAGGACAAATTGGGATGGTGGTGGCGGATGTCTTTGGTAGAAAAGTGTCCTTACTGAGCTATGTGCCACAGCAGCGGTGAGATTCCTAATTGTGTGGGGGGGATGGGTGGAGAGGGTGGGCATGTTCGGCGGACCTGAATGGAAATTGCATTAGGGTATGGCTGTGTGTGTGCAGGATGACTGGCAGGCCTAGGTTTTTGGGGGTCTGCTACTTTTGATGTCTATCCAACATAGCTTCCTGTGTGTTCTTAGGAAGAAGAGCAGGGGTGTTTGGGCATCCCTTCTTAACTGGCACCTAGTATCCAGAACCTTCTTCATAGGAGAAATGGTAGTCATTTATCCTGCTTGGGTGTCTATGGACCCCAGTCTTGAAGGGCACAGCGAGGGCTCTGGGACACTAATTGTCACTCATGGTGGGTTTTATGTGCTGTCACCTAGAGCCTGGGCAAGTCTCTCTTCTTTCGTCCCGAGCAGAAGAGTCCCAGCACTGGTGTCTCCATTTTGCTTCCTTTCTTTCTGTTTTGAGCCAATAGGAGAGCAAAGAGCACCAGAACTCTTTGAGGGCCAGGAGCTGGACACTGGCTTCTGGTTGACCCTGAAGGCCCCAAGCATGAGAGGGACAGACTTGGGCTGCGTGGAGTTGCTTCTCATTAATTCCTGGAGGGCAGCAACCTGGGAACACTCCCAGCTCTCTGTCTACTGTCCTATTTTTACCTGTGACAGAGATAAACGCATGACCCACGTTTATCCTAAAGGACTGAAAATAATGAGGTGAAATTTAACAGGGGTTGTAGCCTCCCATGTGAGGCTTTACCCCCATTCTCTGGGTCTTTTTGTGAGAAGTGAGGGCAGGTTTTAGCTTGCAGGGACACTGCTGTTGGGGGGGAGTAACTGCAGTGATTGGCTCAGCACAGACCACTTTATAACAACCTGAGCTCCGCCCAACAACGGAGTCTGGAAATACCTATTGCAAGTCTGTTTCGGAAAGCCTCATGCCTCCCTGCAAAGGCCAGGGGGCCCGTCAGAGGCATCCCTCGCAGGGTTGGCAGCCTGGGAGAAGCCTCTGCCACCCTTCCAGAGCTAAGATTCTGTCTCCTGGGGCCTTCATTCTCTTCATCTGCTCCAGTCGATTGGGCACCAAGTCTGGGGCTTCTCCCTTGGAAGCATCCCAACCTCCCCATCTCTGCTCCAGGACAAGCCAGCCCTCAGTCTGTCTGAGCGAGTGTTTCTCACCATAAGTTAGTGTGTAGATATGCAGACGATAATGGGGTGTCCCCCTGGGATGTGAGATATACTTTTGTTATTCCCTGAGTAAGGAAAGAAATATATTAAGACAATGAACTATGGTAAATTCAAAAATACTTTCCAATGAAACCTTTATGTACAGTAGCACTAACATCCCTTTGAAGAACTAGTCTACACATGGGCAAGCCGTGTTCTTCAGTCTTGTTCTCCCATGTGGGTGTTTGTGGCTTCGGGGCCCCCCAGGCTCGAAGCTTCAGGCTCCGGGCAGCATGACCACACCTGGGAATATCCACAGGTCTCTTTCTCTCTCTCTCTCTCTCTCAGCCTCCCCCTGTGCCCCAGGACAGACCCTGAATACTGAGGTCGGTCATCCTGGAACTCTGACTTCCTGGGCTCGTTCATTTTCTCAAAACCTTACACTTACGATAAAGGCCAAGTGCCCTAGTCCTTCCAGCATGCCAGAGTCTGGCTCACTCTAGCTTTTTGAGGCTGTCACCATAGAACCCTTTGCTCCAGACTGTCAGCCTCCCCTTGGTGGGGCTTTGCTGTGCTGTGGGCTCCCATCTTCCCTCTGTTCACACAAACCCCACCCATCCATCCTGTCCTGCTAAATTCCACTCATTCCTGACAATGCCTCTTCCCTGCGGCTCACCCCACCCTTCCTCCTACTTTTCTCTCCGATTTCTTAATGCCTTGTATACTGTTCATGTGGCACGTAGGGAGGTGGCACCATGGGGGACAGACGCTGACCTAGGCTGTCCAGGGCTTTTCTTTACACCCAGGCGTGCATAGAGGCTCGAGCGCACAGCTGTGGAGACGGCTTAGGGGCCGGGGCTCCGCTAGATGGCGCCAGGCGCTAGCCACGTCCCAGGGCCGCAGCAGGGCAGTGAGAGACACTGTGGCCTCCTCGGGATGCTTTGGGCCAGTACAGCCTTAAACAGTCTTCCTCCTACGTGAATCTAAATGTTTTTGGAATCAGAAAAACTTATACATGGTGGTTGTGTCTGTGCTTAAAAGGAAGCATAAACCCCAGCCGTGATCTGGCTACTTGGACTAATTACATAAGCTGCAAAAATCTAATTATTCAGGTTTGAGCGGGGGGGTGGGGAGCTGGAAATAAATTCTGATTTTGTATTTCATTAACCAAACACCTGTACAATCTCAACCTTAATTTTCACCGTACAAGGTTAGTCCAGTTCACCAATTAATAAAAAGACGGTGCTTTAGGTTTTGTTAGATTACTGGACTCCACTGAAAATACAATGGGAGAGAGGATTTGGATGGAGAGAAGCTACACTGTGAATGCTTTCAGGACTGAGCTAATGTCCGCAGAAAAAGAAGAACATAGCAATTACCAAACTGGAGGAATGATGGCCTATGGGGCAGATGAGAACATGGCTCTACACCTAAAAAAATAAGACAGATCATCACCGGGTACATGCCACAGTCGTACCATTGACCCTTGAACAGCGCAGGGGTTAAGGGCTCTGACCCCCTGCACAGTTGAAAATCCACATATAACTTTGACTTCCCCAAAACTGTTGACCTCAAGCCTTACTGATAACATTAACATATACTTGGCATGTTATATGTATTACATATTCTTACACAAGTAAGCTAGAGAAAAGAAAATGTTATTAAGAAAACCTAAGGAAGAGAAAATACATTTATAGTATTGTACTGTATTTTTCCAACAAAACAAACCACATGTAAGTGGGCCCATGCATTTCAAACCTGTGTTGTTCAAGGTCAACTGTAATTGTTGCAAGAACTATCCATTGGTGGATGCTAAGATGAGTGGGAAAAATTTGAGGAGAAACAGAATTTGCACAGTCTCAACGCATCTACCCCAAGATATTTATTCACTGCAAAGAGAGTGAACCTGGCAGAAACTTCTTATGCAAGTGATCCTGATGCACAGCCCAGGAACAAGGCCTGTTGACATCACACCCCCTGACAGAATGCAGGGAGGGGAGGCAGGGTCACTCTGCAGGATTCCTGCCTGGAAAGCTCCACATCAGTCAGAGCATGAAAGCATCAGACAAATTGAGGGACCATCGATAAAATAACTCACCAGCCCCTCCCAAAGTGTTACTTTCATGAGAGGTGAGGAGAGACGGGAGGTACCGTCAGAGGCTGCACAAAACTAGGACACAGCAACACAAGGATCCCCAACAGAGGATCCTGGGCTGGGTCTGGAACAGAAGAAAGGGACATTGGTGGAAAATCCGGGGACACTCCAATAAGGGAGGTGTCTAGTTAAGTCCAGCTTTGCTCATTGCACCATAGTTACCTGAAATGTTAACATCAGGAGAAGCTGGTGAAGGATACATGAGAACTCTATACTGTTTTTGTAACTTTTCTGTAATTTAAAATTAGCTCAAAATAGAAAGTTAAGAAATGGCAAAGCAGAGCTCTTCATGTGAAAAAAATATGAATGCAGAAAAGTAGTTTGAAAGTGAACTGTTTCATGGAATCAGTCATGTATGGGATTAAAGTAATTACACTGGCCAGTGCTTTTTGCCTTTGGGACTAAGCCGACTTCTAAGATGTTCACATTATGCATGTTTGGAGATAGGCTTCAGATGTGAGCACTGTTCTGTAATCATAACACCTTCTTTGGTTCTGTTTATTTGCATATGACAGAACAGATATGAAGACATTAGCAGTAATGATAGTCACCACTACCCCTTACCCAGGCCCCCACATTTATTAGATTCCTTATAAACACCATCTCATTTCTTCTACACCTGTGCTTAAAGGATGGATACCAGTGTGCCCATTTTACAGATGAAGAAAGTGAGCAGGCAGCAACCTGCTCCCCAGGCATGAGCAGAACTGGAGTTTACAACTTGCTTTGCAAACCATTAAACCACATGACTGTGTACAGAGGTTTCTTTTCAGGGGGAGTTAAGGAGTGATTTGTTACAAATCTGTTTTGTGGGGGCTGGTAAGACTCCATTTCTTTAGAGCTCCAAATTTCACATTTAAGACAGATTAGGAAGTTCGAAAGTTCCTCCGCAAGGTCACTCTTCGTCATGGTCAGAAATGTTTTGTTGCACTGACATGTGCTTTCACTTTAGGATTTCCCCCTCTAAACTCCCTTAGCAGAGGGGTGGCAGAAAGTGCTGGGGACTGTCAGCCGGCTGAGGTTGGATGTGCTTCTGAGACACACACATTTGAGTCAGAGTTAATGAAAAGCAATAAAGAAAGTGGATCTGTGCTGCCCGTACATTTTGATTTGAGAGGCAAGGGAACCTTAATCTTTCTTGTTACAATGTAGTCCTCTTCAGAGTCTGTTCACTCAGACTTGGGTAAACATCTCGCAGGTAGAAATGTCGTTGATCCCGGAGGTTCCAAGCACTGACTTTTCATAGGGTCTTGGTGCTCCTTCTCATGACTTCAGGCTCTCCATGCTTGTCCTCGCACTGGGAGGGCGTGGGGGCTTCAACCCGGAGGGGCGGGGTAGGCAGGGAAGGGCAGGGAAGGGCAGGGAAGGGCAGGGAAGGGCATGTGCTGATGTCACCCAGAGTGTGATTAAGGGGGCTAGTGTTTCAAAAGACCAAAGCCATGAGCTGTCACTTCTGCAGAAAGTCAAGGGGAGATGGTAGCAATTACTTGGCAAATCTGACTGATGAAGTGTCGTTTTATTCCTGTGGGGCTGAGGAGGAAATCTTCTCTTTTTCTTTGTTCGTTTTTGTGTTGTTTCCCTAATTCTCTTCGCGTGGAGAGAAATTCGAAGAACTGAGAACCAGATATCTGGAAAGATTAAAAAGAAATAGGAAGTTACAATTATACTTATGAGAAAAGCAAATCCATGCATGGGAATAAAAAAAATTCTAAATTATGATGAGACGTTAGAAAGAAATTAAAAGAAAACAATCCCCTAAACGATTGTGGCAGGTGCCCAGGGAGACCGTGGACAGTGAGGAATGTTTTTGTCACCTGTGCCAGGCCAGTAGGAGAGGAAAGCTATTTCGAGCTGTGTGTTTCAGTGTGTGAGGCTCTGAATGGGAAGATGATATAAACCTTTGGATTTGAGAATGCCCCGGAAATTCAGAATCAATTTTAAGCATGTTTTTTTTAAGACGAGGCAAGGAGAGGACCTGATTTGAGGACAGACAAGGGCTGTGAACTTGGTGCTTAGCTGACTAAGAGCTGAGGTTAGGGGCTCAGGCAGCCTCCCAGAGGGCTGGAGAACTCCCAACACCAAGGAGAACTGGTAATGGCCACCAGATCAGTTCTTGGAGCATATTTAATCTACCAAAGTGACAGAAACACATTCCCTGGGGAAACGTAAATAAAAGCTACACCAGATATGAGAAGTCAGTCAAGCCACATTGACTCTTTATACTTAAATGGACCAGGTGGCTTGATGGAATCCGGTAGTTCCTGGGAGTTTAGAGTTGAAGGGATCCTTGGAGATCATCCAGTACTATTCTGAAATTCTCCAGTTGAAGATACTGAGTCCCAAGACCATGGAGCTCATGGTTGGGCTGAGCTTCGGTGTCCAGGCTCCCAGCTTGGGGTTGTGTCAGCTGACACACATCCAGGCATGCCTGTCCTCTACTCTCCCAGGGCTGGGTAAGCACCAGACCTCCATGCTTGGAGGCTCACTCCGTAAGGCCAATGTAGACTACTTTGTTGGCCTTTTTAAATTACCAAAATTTGTGTGTACAGGTAAAAAAAAAATCAATTTGTGTATAGAACTAATATAAAGGGAAAAAATGAGGTTGCCCATTTGGTTTAAAATGCATACTGATCTCAGCTGACCCTCACAGCGACCCAGGGCAGTAGACAGCGTCATCCCCATCTCAGGCACAGGAAAGATCGGGTACCTGTGCAAAGCCCTGTGGCAGTGTGATGGACCCAGACCCAAACCCAGACCGATAGACGTGAGCTCAGTACTCTCTCTACCCCAGCTTTAAACCAATGGGGAAGGCTTTTGGGGAGGGTGCTGGTACAATTCAGAGCATCTTTCTGGAAGGAGGGATGTGCCCCTTGGCTTGCACAGGGTCCTCAGGTGTGGTTTCTGTGGAGGTTGGCATCGGCTCCTGTCTGTGTTGGCAGAGTTCCAGGATGGGTCTCTGGGGTGTAGAGCATTCTCTTGGAGTGTGGGGGAGAATTTGGGGCAGTAGATGGAGGGGAAAGTAGGGAGATTGGTATAAGCCCAAAACTTCAAAATCTGGCCCCTCCTGCATATTTATTTCATTGCTTTCATTTTTTCAGAAATCATGAGATCCAATGGATTTTGCTTAGCAAATACGGAAACCATCGTTATTGACCACAGTATACCAAACGGAAAAGACCAACATCTGGGTGTGGATCCGACAGAGCATTTGTAAGTAGATTGATTTGAATATAGTTTTATAGAAGGGATCCCTGAACTGTCAGCTGGTGCCAGAGGCTGGAGTTCATGGTCCATAGAGGAAGCAGATGTGGCCAGAGACATTGAGCCATCCTACCTGTATTTGGATACTTGTTTCAAGTGTTTGCCTTTTCTAGAGGCAGTGAGAGCTTGCTTCATAAACCTTGTGGGAACAGAGTTCCTTTGACCAAGGTGCTGGCTGTGAGGGGGCATCGAGGGCCAGCCTTCAGGGTCTGGTCTGTGCTGGGCCCTGTGGAGGTATGGCGGCCATAAGCCTCCTCGCTCCAAGGGCCTGGTCTCCTGGGATGGGGAGAAGTGTCACCTGTATGGTGTCACATCACAGGTCTGGAGGCTCTCCAGGCTCTGAGGTGACCTCTCTAGGGCTCACGGGCTGGAGCCTAGACCTGCTGGGGCCCTGAGGGGAGGGAGGATGTGTCTGATTCGTGAAGACAGGACAGCCAAAGACTCCACCGCCTTCCCTGTCCCTCCTTCTCTAATAACAGAACTTTTAAGCATGATAAGCGGTAAGTGCTCTAGGAAAGCCCGACACCTGGGGTCCCCTCGAGGCACAGCCTCCTTCATCCCTGGTGCATTTCCAGGTCATGTCCTTGGGACTTACTGGGAGGCAGCTTGAGGGGACATCTCAGCTTGGCTTCCATTGACTGTCAAGGTCAACACCACGGCTCCTCCTGGTTATGTGAGCTTCAGGAAGTCATTTCACCTCTCCTGGTTTCTCTTCTCTTCAGAGTGGGGCCCCTGAGGCCCTCCCAGGGTCACTGTTAAGGTCTCAGATGGTAAATGGGAGCCCCCCTGGCCCAGGAGCCCCCACAGGCAATGCTGGGTGCTCAGTCTCCCTGTGGGCCCATGAGCAGTGTGCTCTGGGCTGCAGGGGCCTTGGAGTCCCACATCCTACCCCACCCACTGAGCTGCAAATAAACACGCACTAGGACAGACTCCTGTGCGGAGACACACCCAGGCCCAGGATGTCCCTGAGCTCCTGCAGGCGGCTGGAGCCGCCTCCGCTGGACCCTTGCTCTGTGATCGGGCACCGTAGGAGCCCCGACAGGCCCGTGGAACCGGCCCTGGCCAGCACCTCCCACTTTCTGTTTCTCAGATGTCTCTTGGGTGCATGGCACAAGGATACCCTCACCATGGATGTCATGAAACGCTTGTGTAAGAGGATATGCTGGTAAGGCTGCCGGGGGTGGCCCTTCTCTGAAAGGCCCTTGTCCCTTTGCATGCCTTGCTGTGACACCACATGACATCCTACCCACGGTGTGTGTCTATAGATAGCTCATTCGTTCACGAGCCGGGGGTCCTCCATGATAGCACAGGGCTGGCACCGAGGGGGTACAAGATTGCTATGTATTAAGTGTGTGACCTGGAGGAGAGGTCCTTTAGCTTTATGGGGGGAGCTTCTAGTGAGGGGTTGTCTTGGTGGATGAGGGACAGGTGCAGACCCTCCCTCATCACCAGCTCTGGCTCCACAGTATTCCCCAGGGGGCCTTTTCCATCGTCAGGAGGCCTCAGAGGCCTTCCTGCACCTGGCCAGATTTGACAAGTAGGTTGAACTGTGAGAAGCACACAGAGAGAAAGCAAGGGTAGTAACGTGACCCCATGCTTGGCATGGGCAGGGATGACACACCCTTAGCATGGGGCCCCCTGGCTCCAGGATGCCTGGCTGGCAGGAAACCGAGCAAGAAAAGCCTCCGTGATCCCAGAAACGCTTAACAAAGAAATGGTGGCTTCCGTACGGCTCAGGGGAGCATTGAGAGGGAATTCCTGATGCGGGCTTGCCAGCGTTTTCTCTGGGTGGCTGATGTAGGGCAGCGGGGCTGAGCTGATGGTCGGCCACTGGCTGTCTCTCGGGAGCAATCTGTTTTAACACTCCACGGGGCTGTCAGGCAGGTGATGGGGGTTGACGATGGAGACGGGAGGTCACAGAGAGATGACGTTTGAGGAACAAGGCTTTGCCTCCCTGCCACAGCCGTCCTCGGTGGTACCCGAGGGTGACCATTTGACCCCAACACTGTGAATTCGGCGCTGTCGAGCCTGCCATCAGGACTTGTGTCGTGCAGCCAAGAGGGCGGTGTCCACGCTTCTGGGGCAGGGAGGTCCCCGAACCCAGGCGCAGACCCCACGGCACTCCGGGAGCAGGGTGTGAGTCAGCGGGCCTGTGGGGGCCTCTGCCTGGTGATGATCCTGGTTGGCTGGCGTGGTTGCCGGGCTCCCAGGAAATCCACCCAGGGCTGAGGCGAGTCCCCGACTCTGTCCTCACAGGTTCAGAGCAGAGCTATTTGCCAGGCCTGCCGAGGGCCACTGGGGACTGGCGGAGGCCACTGGACTTGGCCTGGTGACTCATTTTCCCCCAGTGTCCCAGCTTCCCCTCCCTCCCTGGGTTCTCAGGGTCATCTGATCTGAGGACAGGAGGTGGAGGAAGGGTAGGAAACTGGGCAGGCCTTCATCTTGGCCCTGTCCCTCCCCTTGGCCTGCATCCAAGAGTCCTCTTCTAATTCTTCCCAGTGCTGGTTTCCGGGAAGAGACCACATCCTGGAATAAAGTCGGAGAGTTGGTCTTACCTCCGTGAGACTTGCTGCCTGGGAGGCTGTGCACACTTGTGTCGGTGCGCGGCTAGATCTTTCTCGGCAGCCTTGCCGACCGGGGCCGGCCGTGGGGGGGGGAGGGGGGCGGGGAGGAGCCGGCCCTGCCCCTGCCCCTGCGGCCGATTTGGGGAGGCCCCGCGCATCCCCCCACACACCCCTCACTGTGGAGATAGAGGACAACGTGCTTCCTCGGCCTTTTCGAGCTGATTGCAGACCTCCTCCTCGTTTAACTTCCAGCTTAGACTGAGAGGAAGTGAGCCCCATGGTCAGAATCAGTGGGACGCTGCAAGAGGCGCTCTGCGTGGCGCGGGGGCTGGGCCTTTTCTCTGCCCCCCATGCGGCTCCAGTCTTACCTGGTCACACCCAACCTGGAGCTCCAGCTCCAGGTAGAGTGGAGCTCCTCCAACTAACTGTCCTAGTTAGTGAGGCCCTCAAGTGCCAGGAATCAACTCAGGGACACACGGTGCACTGTGGGCTACGCGGGCCCCTTCCTCCAGGGAGAGCCCCGGAGAGCAGCGAGCGAGCCTCTGCCCGCCTCCACCCTGCCCCCGCTTTGTTGGGACTGATCCTTAGTTGAGGAAAATGGAGAAAGCACAAGCAGCATCTCTGTGTCCCTTCCTGGGCAGAATGTCCTTCAGGCACTTGTTTCTCCGTTTTAAAAATCTGGAGCCTTGTTTTCTAGCTCAGGAGGCCATGTCTGGGTTAAACAGGGGCGTGGAAATGGTTTCAGTTCGTGAATCCCTATCAGGAAGGCACTAGTCGCCTTATGTTTGGAGTACATACTCTTCCTCAGCACTTCCTGCCTGCCTTCCCCCGTGGAAGCCCCCACATTGAATACACCGCCCCTCTAGAAGGAACCCTCCCTCCACGACCTCCCCCAGCCCCCCCACCCAGATCCTCTCTGGATGGCTGTTCTCGGTCCCGAAGTCACCGGCACAGATGTCCCCCGGATGTGGTTGGGTTGTGAGCTTGTGACCACCGTGGCTTTTCCCACTCATCTATGCTGTTGTGTGTGGGGGCCCCACATGGGGTGGTCTCCCGTCCCCATGGACTGGCTCCCTGCCTTGCTTCCTGCCTCATGTCCCCAGAGCTGGACGCAGAGCCATCCTTGGACAGAGAAAAAGAATAACTCTGTGAATGAGTGAATGAATGAATGCCTCAGTAAATATTGGTTCCCAAATAGGGATAGCAGTGTCTAAGGCAGTAACACCCAGAGCTGTCACGCTTTCTAGAGAAGGGTCCATTTGCCTCATTGATTTGTAACCATGGTTCTTCCCACTCTTCCTAAACCTGCATTGAGAAGGCCGTGCCTGTTGGTCTGATGAGCCCGTACCTCATGAGGAGCCTTGTGGAAAGCCCTTCCACAGTGTTTGGCATTGACCCCTAAGCGCCCTCCTGCCAATGACCTTTGCCCTTTCTTTCTCCATGTCAGTGGGCCTGGTGGGGGGGCGGGGGCGGTTGGTCAGTGAGCCAGCCCCAGCCTCACCTCTGAACTTTCCTTTTCAGGTTTGAGAATGGCGGTGAATTTACCTCAGAGCTGGAAGATGGTGACGACCCAGCAGCTTATGTCACCAACCTATCCTATTACCACCTGGTCCCCTTCGAGACGGACATTTTGGACTGAGTCTCTGGTGGGCCCCCACCTCCCCCAGGCCCTTGACTGCTGGTTCTGCCCCGGCTGCAGGGGCCCCCCTGCTGCCCCAGGCCTGGGTCAGGGGGTATCTCCTCGGTGACAGTGCCCAGGAGGCCTGGGTGTCCTGCCCCTGGAGCAGCGGGGCTTTCCTCCGGTGCAGGGCCTCCCACAGCCTCCTGGCCACCCCTTGCTCCCCACCATTCCCTCACACGACAAGCACACACGACATGGCCTGGGAGGTGGTGAGAAGTTGCCACGGTCTGGACAACACGGGCAGGGAATGTGAGGTAATCCAGGATTTCCCTGGGAACCCAGATGTGTGGCTTTCATTTCTGGTTTTCATTTTCTCTCCAGAAGCTGTGGGTCTGGTGTCAGCCAAAGGGGCTCTTTACAGAAGGTTCCCTGTGGACGGCGAGGGTTGGCTACAGACACAGGGCAAATCATTGCCGATCAGGTGCCTGTAAGCGGGGGCTGAGAAGTACCGATTCTCCTCCAGAGAAAAGAGTTCCTGCCTGGCCGGCCAGCATCTCTAAAGCCCTTCAGTGGAGTAGCCGTGCTGTAACCACCCCAGGTTGTGGGAAGTTCACCTCTCCTGCTGTTTACCAAGCTCTCAGTGACGTCATTGCCATATTTGCCTGCCGGGGGGGGGGGGCAGGGAGATGAACAGGAAAGCACTGGCCAAGTCCCCCTTTGCCCCTTGCGGGGGCGGGGGGGAGGGGCGTGCGCAGGCAGGTCTGGGTTCTGTGTGCTTATCTCCTCATGGGGTCTACTAACGACCAACATTTGCTAATGTAAATAATAGTAAATTATTGAGAATCCTAATTCTTTTACACAGTCTGTTTTTTAATCTATTTTAATTAAATAAAGTGCATTACTCTGCTCCTGGATTTAGGATGTTTGGTGTCTAAAGGTATGGCTTCTTTTTATTCCCTGCTGCCTCAGGGCTAGCCCCGAGCACTCTGGTCTCATTGTTACTTAGGAAATGTGTTCTGTTCTCACCCTAGGGAATAACCTGTCCAAACTGAAAAGTGAACAAACAGCTTATGTTTTTTGATTTTTGTTTTTCTGACTTGGGGTTGCCCCCCTTCTCCATGTTCCTCTTGGCAGCCCCAGGAACCCTCCTCTGACCCAGTCGCCTAGCATATGGCATTTCCATGAGATCTGCCTTTCCCTTCTGCCTTCTGGTTGTGCTCCGTTGAATGCATCCTGCTTTCAAACAGGCTATTGGCTGGCTGATGGGGGTTGGCCAGTTGCCTTTCTTCTCTTGCGGGGTAAATTCAGTTCTTTACAAGGACAGGGCTGCTTGCCTCGCAGTTAAGATCAGAATCAATCACCATGTTTAGTTAATGACCATCTATGTTTCAGTTGGTGATCCTCAGGATCCCTGTTCCCCAGAGGTGCTTCTTCCACGCTACCCAGCAGCTGGCCAAGCTCCTCTGCTTACTTGGACCGCATTTCCCCATCGGGGCCCAAGGTTGGCTCCACAAGCCTCTTCACTGGTTCCAGTCAGTGCACCATGAGTT
This sequence comes from Eumetopias jubatus, assembly GCF_037043125.1. NCBI lineage: Eukaryota > Metazoa > Chordata > Mammalia > Carnivora > Otariidae > Eumetopias > Eumetopias jubatus. The sequence goes on along the minus strand of NW_028274812.1, from coordinate 125,351,052 downwards.
TCCTCGACTAGGGCGTCAGGTGTTTGGATATTTGTTCTCCTATGAAGCACATCAGAACATTCTCTGGTTTCCTTTTTTTTTTTTTTCCTGGAAAAAACACAGGTAGCCTCATTCTTCTCATTCTGACATTTGAAAGAATCCGAAGTACAGGTAAATATTTCTTTAAGTGCAGTGGTCATTGGTCGCTGGCACTCAGCATCCCTGTGGGAAGGCAGTGTGGAGTGGTGGGGACTGGAGCCAACACAGAGCTCGTGCACTGTGTAAAGGAACAGTTAACACCACTCCGTTTAGCAGACTGTTCCAGCCGGGAGTGTGGGCCCAAGGTGGCCAGTCCTCCCAGGTTTTCAATAGGAGCTGGAAATCTGACGTTTTATGTGAAATATCCCAATTTTGAAGTGTTACAAAAAAACACCAGGGACAAGAAGCTTTTCCAAGTAAAAGAATGAGGAAGTTTCACCTTCTAAACTGTCAGTCCAGAGAATCAATACCAGACAAGTTCAAGTTCACGTAGGAAGTTTGCACTCTTGCCCACACAATTTTCCAGAGACTGCTTTAGAACAACCTGCCTCTCTTCTTCCTCTGTGACGTGTCCCTCGTTCTGCCCTGGTAACCAGGAGGCCCTTGGCAGCGGTGGCCTGGACAGTCCCCTTTGTTACTGACTTATGTCAGAAAACTCACTGGATAGGCCCCTGCATAGGGGTTTGCAGTTAAAACGATTTTTTGGCAAATCAAATGAAAGTCACCTACATTTTCTATTTGAAAGGAACCTTCAGCAAATGCTATTTATAGGCAGGGGGATCATCTGCTCTTTGTGTTGTAAATAGATGCCGTCTTTCATGGATGAGGTTTGCTTGAAGTGAACATGCACAATGAGGACACGATCTAGGTCTGCCCTCTGATGAGCCTGCAGAATTGACATGCCGGGCAGTCCACGTCCTTGCTGTGGGACAGCAGACGGGCACAAGCTACCAGGTAATTGAGCAGACTGGGGGCTCATTAAGAGCACCCAGTTCTCACAGATAGAACATTCATTAATAGAAATATATGCAGGGTGCTGGCAGCCAAACTGCCCTGAGCAATGTATCCTAACCTTAGCCGCTTTCTCCTCCTGGGGATCGAATTCGTTCTTGGTCTTCATTTAAACGGGCATTCTGTCAAATTACAAGCATTTTTATTGCAGGTGAAATTTCTCACCCACGTCGGGGATGCTAAAGTACTTCTTGCAGACCAGTTTCCTACTCCAGGTGCATACTGTTTCAAATATAGATTTTATGATTGTATGGGCATGGGCATGGCAAGGCCAACAGGTCAGATGACAGCCATTGAAAAGATAGTTTGGCACTCACAAACCCCAAGAGGAGGGAGACACAACACCAGCAGGGCCACATGGGGAAACAGCAGGGCTGATCAAGAGGCAGAGAAGGTTGGGGGGACAGGGGATGCTGTGGGTAAGAGCCTTTATTGTGATTTCTGCAGAGAGGAGCAGGTGAGGCAGGGTAAGCAGGTTTCGGATTAGCCAGGTTGAATAATTTCAGTGGGCTCTGGGGCACAGGGCTGCCCCCAGGTGTCTGATACCTGCCTTTGGGGTGATTAGGGCAGGTGGACAGTGGCCCAGAGTGTGAGAGCCCATAAAGTAGGTGGTGGGGTGTGGGCTCTGCACTGGTTGGTTTGCATTTAAAGGCGGGCTCAAAGGCAAGTTGTTCACTATTTCTAGGAATTGGCTAATCCTGGGAGGTGCAGTCCCTCCAACATGAGCAGGGCCCCAAGATGTCTAAGCATCAAATACAGAAACTAGAAGATGTAGTTATCACATAAATTAATCCCCATGAGTCCTTGGTCTACAAAGGGATCTGATTTTATCCCCTGCTGAGGACACAGAGGAAACTAAAAATGTGACATAACTTTATGCTTCATGCAAAAATCTTCCAACAGGTACAAAGCTCCACATAGATACAGATGTTGCTTTTTCTTAATTTGAATGGGTAACATATGCCTGTGGTGCAAAACTCAAAATTATTTAAAGGGTTTTATACAGAAAGTATTGTTCCTATTCCTGTCCCCATCCCATCTTCCCTAACACTGATTAGTTTCTAGCACACACTTGTAATATTTCTTTATGAAAATACCAAATAAATATGAATATACATATTTTTTTAGAAGTCTATGTAACTTAGCATTCATGGTCATTAACAATGTGTCCTGAAGCACTTCAGAACTCGGTGGTCTGCTCAAAGGTGATAAGTTTTACTTCTAATCAGCGTCTGAATGACTAAAGGACTTGGCAGGTACGCAGCGTAACATATCTTAGACACGCTTGACTTTATTAGATTGCTGGGCAAAGTGTTAGAATTTCTATTATTTGTTCCTGTCTATTTTGGGGCTGGGGTGAAGATAGGGGTGGTAGGAGTTGGCAGAGGGTTGTGAATTTGCCATAAACTAAGGGCTGCTCTTGGTCTTAAGATAGTAAATCCTGAGAGCAAATTTTTCTTCTGTGGCATATTCGCATTAAACAATCCTGAGACAGATGTCTAAACACCAAAATGCCTGGCCACTTATTTATTTACAATAGAAACAACTGATCCAGAAATCAGAATCCTAAGAAGTTATGGCTGGCCAGTGTATTCACTCCTGGCAAGTGGGAAAAGTAGAATAATGATCTAAAGCTTGTTCATGAGTATGGAAATTAGAAGAGAGGAGATTAATTAGATTAAATACTACTGGAAATATCATTGGTACCAAGGCTTTAGAATTCTATGGAAGGCATTTTGACACCACACAAAGTCAACACATTAAGTTTTTAAAAGTGACTGTTGTGTGTTTTTTCTCATTTCTCTGTGGACAAGTGAAAATTTGTCATGGACAAGCTATGAGATTATTGGAAACCCCCAGCGTTGATTGAAGAGACAATAGAGATGAACTCACCAATGGAAAAACCAAGCAGTAACATCCCCAAAGTCAGGATGGCCTTGCCTATAGGCAGATGTAACTCAAATATTCAGATGAGGGTTATGCGAGGGCAGACCCTCTTCTTGGTCCTGCAGCATCCTTGCTCGGTAGGGAAACTTCTCCAGGAAGTTTGTTGGTGGGAAGATGGGACACATAGGGTTTCGTCCTTTATGTTCTTTTGGGTAAAACAGTTATGGCTCCCTACTGAACCAAACACTCAGACTTGGTTGGGTTGGTCAAGATTTCTCCACCGGATGGTGACTGGTGGGCACTGAACAAGTTTACTTCTGCAGTAGTTCAGACAGGTCTTACAGTCAAGTCTTGGGATCCATTCTTCTAAGGAGAATTTGCATATCTTAGTTCTAATCAATTGTTAATTTTTTAGTATAACTCAAAATGGCAACCTTTTACTATTATTATTTGACTTTAGTTTTGGGGCAGCTATTGTTTGCACATGGTACAAAATTCAATAGAATACAAAGTGGTGCTCCTTGAAAAACAAGTTCCTGCTCATTATGCCCTGGCTACCCTAGGGACAAGCATTATAACCAGTTTCTTGGGTCCACTCCAGAAGTATATATGAATGTGTATATTTTTTTAATGTATGCACCTGGCTTTTTACTTAATAATTTAGTTTGGAGATTCTTAGAGTTACCTCATTCTTTTTACCTATGTGTATTTACTTAGCTAAGCAACATTTTCCTTTTTCTTTTATTTCCCCATAATACTTTCTCTGTTTCTGTTTCTTTTTTAATTTTGTAAATATGTAAACCATCCACATATTTCAAAATATTATCTGTCCATTCATCCACTCACTATTTGTTCAGAAAATACTTAGCGAGTGCCCACTGGGTACTACTGTTCTAGATTCTAGGGATATAGCAGTGAACAATGAAGCTTATTTCTAGAGAAAGGGGCTGGCAATAGACAAAATAAGTGAATTATATAGATGTGAGACAGTAAGCTGGAGGACTTGGAGAAAAATCAACCCGGATGAAGAACTTGAGGCTGGTTGAGGGTGGTCAGGCAGGTACACCTACAAAGGTGAAATCTGAACAAAGATGAGGGAGCAAACCATATGGACATCTTGGGGGTGATATGAGGACCTGGTAGGCCATTGGAAGGTATTGGCTTTCTTGTGAGATGGAACCCCTGGGGGAGTTTGAATGGAGGAGTAATAGTATATGACATAGATAAGGGTCATTCTGGCTGTTGGGTGGAGAATAGACCCGAGGGGCTGGAGTAGAAGTGGGGACACTAGGGAAGAGGTGTTGCAGTCATCCAGCAAGAGACGATGGTAGACCATGGTGGTAACATTGGAAGTAGGAAGCAGTGGTTGAGTTGGCCATTGGGTATGAGAGGAAAGGACTCAAGGGTGACTGCAAGATTTTGAGCCCAAACAACCAGATCATTTGGTTTCCCTCAACTGAAATGCCAAAGGTAGAGCAGGTTTTGAAAAGGAAGAGCAGGAAATGATTTGGATATTTTAAATTTGGGATGACTAATACTTGGGTTTGAAGTTCAGGAAAGAGAGCAGATCTGAGGGTGGAGATTTGGGAATTACCAAAATAAAGGACAAACTATTTAAAACCATGGGACTGGATTTGATCACCACACAAGTGGGTCTAGACAGAAAAGAGTCTCGAAGATTGTGCCCTGAGAGCTAGAGAAAAGACAACAAACCAGCAAAGGAGAATGAGAAGGGCCAGTGAGGTAAGAGAGAAACCAAGAGTACATGGAGTCCTGGAAGCTAAGCAGAGACAGTATTTCAGGAACAGAAAAAGATCAAGTGTTTTCAATGTTCCTGATAATGAAATACGGTGAAGATGGAGAAAAGAACATTGGATGTTAGCATAGTGGAAGTCACCGTAGACCTGGACAAGCACAGTTTTGGTGGAATAACGAGAGCAAAAACCTGATTGGAATAAAAAGAGATACGTAAAAGTGTTGCTTCCCGTCTCCCCCATATGCCATTTCTCCCAACCCCTCTCCCCCAGCCAGATAACCGGTTTCATTGTTCCTTATCTGTAGATCAGGGTTGTTTATACTGGTCTAAACTTTTATACTGATCTATACTTTTATATTTTATATGAATATAAGCATACATGTGTATATATATATTTTGTTTTCCTATTCTCCACTTTTTTACACAAAAGGTAGCATACTATGCATACTTCTCTACATCATGCCTTTTTTTTAACCTAACAACCTACACTGAGCATCTTTTTCTATCCATTCTGAAGAACTTCCTCATCCTTGGCTGGCATCTGTACAACATTTCATTGTGGGAGTGCTCTAACCAGTCTTCTGTAGACAGGTGCATTGTTTCCAATCTTCTTCGGTTATTACAAACAATACTGCAGAGAATAACCTTTTTACAGTACACACACAGGTAGGTCTGTAGAGCAATTCCTCCACAGCAAGACATCTGTGTTATAGGGTACACCAATTTATAATTTGGTAGACATTGTCAAATTGTCTTCCATAGGAGCCAGACCACTTTGTACACCCACCAACAATGCATGTGAATATATAGCTGGGCCTCTATGAATGGAAAATGAGATTGCTTCAAATATTTTGCCATTGCAACAGAGGAGGCAAAGGTATACCTGAACATATAAAATTTCTCATGAATAAGAATATATTTGTAGAATAAGGTCTCATTGACTATAGAAGTATTTTTCAACATGAGAGATATGTAGGAGTTTTTGGTTTCTTTTGTTTTTAAATGAAGGAAATTTGCTTTTGTATCACTCAGCTTTTCCTGCGTAACACAAGCTCCGAACTCAGTGACTAAACAGCTGTTTATTTAGCTCCCAGTCCTGTGGGTCAGCAACGTGTCCTGGGATTCCTAGGGAGTTCTGCTGGTTGGGACTTGGCTGATCTTGGCTGGGCTCTCTGTGGAGAGCTGTTATAGGAGAGCTTGTGCGGTGGCTCATCATCCCTACTCCACGTGCTCTCTCCTCCTCCACCTGGCCAGACTAGGCTTTTTCACATGGGAACTCAGGATTCCAGGGACAGAAAGAGGGCAAATCCAATGTGCAAGTGCTTTTCAAGTCTGTTCCCATCATATTCGTTACTGTCCACTGGCTTGAGCCCAGAGTCAGTTAGGAAGATGCGGCCAACAACATGGGTACAGGGAGGTTTGAACAAGTTGGAGCCAGTACTGCAATGAATCTATGACATCTCTTAAAGGCCTAATCTTAATTCTGTGTTTTAAGTATTTGGGGTCACTCTAGTCCCTGTTACTGATCAAGCCAGGGTAGCAGACACATGAGTTATGGTCTCCAATTCCTTGATTGGATCTGAAGCACAGTTTCAGGTCTAGAATATGAGCTTTTTCCCTCTGAAGTTTATTTCTCCTGAAGAGAGAGAGATTTAGTGGGAGTGGGACCCATGGGCAAGACTGCCACCCAACGTGGGATGAACCTCATTTTTGTGGTTTTGAATGTACATTTTTATTTTATGAACACTTTGTTTTTCTTCACTCAAAAGGAGCTTGATGACCAGGTATCCGTCTGGCATCCCACGCAACCCAGCAGGAAAGGTTTGACTTTTGCTGATTTTAGCTGATAATGTGTTTAAATGGAAACATGCAACATCCAAACTAGGGCTCTCAGAAATGCACTGGAATCATTGGATGATTGGGTTAAAAGTTCCCTAGTGACTTCAAATTTTGACTCATTGAGAATAGTCTGCTTGACCCTTATTCTCCACCCAATTTATTTATTTATTTATTTCATTTCATGTGTGGTGTTAAGTCAGCCCAGGAGCCTCCTTGCTTTGGAGAGAGAAGTCTGCAATAAAATCCATGAACTTAGTCCTCTGAGAATTTAGGCAGACAGCTGACAATGACTTCCCAGCCCCTGAGGCATGAAGGTTGATGAGACATGACTGTTGTCACCCACATCCAGGCCTGGGAAACCACAGGAGTTTTGTCAACCCAATCCTTGACAGGGAGCAGGAAGAGGAGAAAGAAAAATAACACTTGTTGAGCATCTACTATGTCCCAGGCACTGTTCACTGCACTGAGTGTCCAGAAATGTGTAAGATGCTCAGTCCTGAGTAGACAGCAGCTAGCCTGTGAAAACACAGAACAAAGCATAGTATGAAGGAGAAAAAGGTAAAGGAGGAGACAAATAAGAAGGAAAAGAAGGACAAGGAAGAAAAAATAATTCCAGTAAAGCAAGGATAGTGAGAAAGTGTGGACAGCCCAACTCCCTGGTAGGGCATTTGAAGGTTCTCCTTCACTGTTGTAGACAGCGCCCCCTGACTCCTTCAGCCTCTGATTAGCCTCAAGACCGCAGTCACGTCACAGAACAGTCTGAGCTTTCAATCTGCCTCGATTGTGGGGTCAGATACACAGCGTCCACACCAGATGTGGTCTTTATCCTTGAGTCTGGCCTGCACTCCAAGCTGGGGTTTACAGGTTAGTGTCACAGGCCCGGGAACTCCTTTCTTTAGAACTAGAGTCCGCTGGTCTGTGATTGGCATGCACACAAGAGCTGAGCACCTTGAAAGTCTCAGGAATTCCTTCAGGGCCCCTTGGATCTGATTAAATGAGACCAGAGGCCCAGTGTGTCTTGCTCACCTCATCACACCGGCCCTAGAAAAAGGCTTCGCGTGCAGGAAGTTGCTAAACAGTGGTGTGTCAAGAAAACATGTCATTGTGGCCTGAACAGGTTAATACTTTCTCCCCAAACACCCACAGACACCTGCCCCGGGGAATATTTATTCTCTCTAGGAATCTGACTCAACTTGAGCTTCAGTAGTCCGGGTGGGGTCAGGGCATGGGGGCATGGTTTGTACCTGCCACTTTCCAGAAAGAATTTCTCCTCTCATTCACCAGAAAAAAAAGTAGGAAAAAAGAATGAGGAAGTGTAAATCATACATTCTCTGTGTCTGGCTAATCTGCTATAGGAAAATAGCTGTGACCGGTACCCAAGGACAACGAAGGCCCTGGGTACGCTTTCCTGGGGCTGTGGGGGATGGGTTCTTTGGCTGCTTGGATCTCTAGAAGCAATGTGGAAGTTTGGATTCAGAAGATCCCAGCTCATCCAGCAGGTAGCAGCTGGATACTCGGAGCCTCCCTGCCAGCAGCTGGGTTATGATCTGGGTGCCCCAGCCCCTTCCACATCTGCTCATCAGGAAGGCTAGACTTTAGTCTGGGCTTGCTGGACCATCCAGGCACCTGACAGGGTGGGGCCTTTCCTGAATCCAGCTTGTTCTGTGTGGTGCCCTGACAGCCTGCCTGTCTCCCACCAGGCATCCCGCTCCCACAGTTCTTGATGCTGCTCATGGCCCTCTCCATCCCCATGGCCCACAGCGTACCCCCCTGTCATCCACCAACAGCAAAACATCGCCTCACCACGAATGGGGCTTCTGATTTCCAGTAGATTTATTGCTTCATATGTTTTGTTTAAAGGCTGCCTCTGCCCCAGCCCCCAAACACACAGTCTAGAACCCACATAATCCATCCTGTGTTGCTGGCTCTGTCACAGTGAGGTAAAAACAAATCTTGGTGAATTGAATAGAGCATTCCTAAGAAGTTCTATTTTCCCAAATCTTTTTTTATTTAAAGAGTTATTTATTTTTTGAGGGAGAGGGAGAGCGTGAGCACAAGCAGGAGGGGCAGAGGGACAGGGAGAGAGAATCCCAAGCAGACTCCCCGCTGAGTGCAGAGCCTGATGCAAGGCTCCATTCCAGGACCCTGAGATCATAACCCACGCTGAAACCAAGAGTTTGACGCCCAACCGACTGTGCCACCCAGGCGCCCCTCAAATCTTTTCTAAAAAGCGAAGAGGTTCGATTAGATTTCACCATTTATTATCTTCTTGAAAATCAATTTTGAAAATTGACGCCGAGCAGGGCCAAGACTATGTTGGTCTCAGTGGATTTGGAGGGGCCTGATGTTGGGGGCGGGTACCACCCTTTCTTCCTCCAGCCTGGCTTTTTCCCTTCTCATACATGAAGTTGCCAAACCTGCTCTGTAAAGCATAATTTCTTACTTTCCCTACCCTGATTATCCTAACTAGAATAGGTTCCAGCACCAGTCTTTTGTTACATCATCATGGTTCATAATTGTCCCACTTTAATAGGGAAGTAGTTACTACTATAATTCTTCTATTATAGTTATGTATTAATGATAAGGGTCAAAGTTGCTGTGGTAGCTTACAAATCCCGCAGTAGAGCGTCATAGTTGTGGTATAATCTTTGGAGCCGGATAGGCCTGATCTGAATCTCGCTACACCACGGAACAGCCATAAATTCAGCCAGGCACATGACCTCTCCGAGTCTGAATTTACTCACCTGGAAACCCAGACAATGAGAACTCCTTCACAGATTTGTTACAAGGACTGAATGAAATAAGGAATGCGAAACTCTTAGTAATGTCTAGAAAATAGTATGTGGGCAATAGGTGATAGATTCTGCTCTAGGCATCTGTTTGGAAGCAATTTATTTTTTACTTTTTTTAAACATTTCTTTAAGATTTATTCATTTGAGAGACAGAGAGAGAGAGAGAGAGAGCAGGGGGAGGGGCAGAGGGAGAGGAAGAGAGAGAATCCCAAGCAGACTCCCAGCTGAGGGCAGAGCCCAACACAGGGCTCGATCCCAGGACCCTGAGATCATGACCTGAGCCAAAATCTAGAGTTGGATGCTCAACCAACTGAGCCACCCAGGGGCCCCTATTTTGGAAGCGATTTATATTGGAATTTGGCCTAAACAATTTATATTTGTTTCCTTAAAGATGAAGCACACTGTTCATATTTACATAGACAAATTTCTATTTCTATGTGAGTACAAGAAAGGTTAAGTGACTTGCAGTTTGCACATCTACAGCTGTTTCCAAGGGAAGCTGAGAAAAGGGGGACAAGGGCCTATGGGCTTTTGAGGTGCCAACAAATGCTGCCTTCCCATGGGCATCCTCATGTTCTCTGCTGGTGACCATGAGCTGGATAGATCATCGAGCTGACTCAGTGGGCATTTCTGATGTTTTCACAGATAATTAAGATGAAAACACTCTGCATGCATCTGAGGAATATGCTCAAGGAACAAGACAGAGAAAAACAGGGTGAAGACAAAGGGTGAAGGACCCTGTTTTGCTTTAACCATCTTTTGTTATCACTCTGCAAACTCATAGCAGAGTCTCTCACTTACTACCGGACTGCTTATTTACCCTGGGCTACCAAAGCCTGATTATAGTATAGGGAGTCATCCCTCCTCTGGGTATCGAACATTTTATCAGGGGATCAAAATCTCAAACCAAAGGGCAGATAGACGGTGGGACTTCAGGGCTCCATCTCTGAGCAGGGGAAGAATGGGGGTTTCGGTATCACGACAATATCCAGGAGCTGACCCTGAAATCGTGTTGGGCACGGACCCTGAACTGTCTTAGCAAACCTATGGTGGACTGCCAGGTGTTGTCTCAGGACTTGTGAGGACCCAATTTCCCCGACTTGACAGCGGGGCAAGCGTGTTAGGCAAGCCCTCTCTCTACCACCACCATCTCAGTCTGGCAGTTTCCACAAGTTTTCAGGAGGACACTTAGACTTTAGTTCAGTGGCTTCCTAGCCACTGTAGAGCCATGATCATGAGTGCTAATGTCCTTGGTCTCCCTCCTCCCCTTCTTTCCTTCTGCTGCCATTTGGTGTGGTCAAGAGCTCCTGAGCTTTGGAGTCAGACAGATGTGGGTGTAAATCCTCTTTCCTGCCTGTGTTCAGCCACACTGGGAGCCTGGGTAGGGCAGTTGGCATTCTAGCTGGAGGGGGGGCGCGGCACACTGTGCAGTGTTTACTCACAACAGGGATGAGAATCCAGTAAAAGCCTGCTGTAGCCCAAGGGTCTGGGAGGGCTTTCCCTGAGGCAGTGGTGGTTAAGCTGCAATGTGGAGGGAGGGTTAGTGAGGGGGTGGGTGGTAGGAAAGAACAGCTCAGGAGAGGGAACAGCAGGAGCACAGCCCCTGAGCAGGAAGAGTGATTGGGCGCGTTTTGTTTACCAGCTTCTTCCCAAGATTGTTCCAGAGGACAAGTGGAAGGCAACAGTGCATACGAAGTGCCTTGCACCATTCTAACACTCCCCCATGGGACTGGCTACCTTTCCCCCAGTACACTCTTTTTTCCAAGGACTTGCGAATGCCCACCTTCTTATTTTTAAAGCGCTCATAAACTTCCCCCCATACACACACACAAAGAGTGAATGTTCTGGAATTTAGAAGATGTTGCAGCAACAGGGATCCAGGCAGCCTGAAGCCTTACACAGCACGAGGAACCACCAGCTCCAGAGCGACTGGGCTATAAAATGACAAGGGGGTGAGATGGTATTTCACCGAGGACTGGGCAGCAGGTGGTTGTGACCTCATATGGCTCCCTGTGGGACTGGCTACCTGGATGATGGTTCCTCCTCTGTCACCGTGTACCTTTGTCAAAGACTTCTTGGTTCCTTCCGTCACACTGCATGAAACAGCCTAATGACTGTAGGATTTCTCAGCTATAGGTCTCAACTGAGCCTTAATTATTCATATGTGCTGCATTAATTATTCAAGACGATGAATTGGCGCGTGCAATATGGGTTTACTAGTAAACAAGAGGCTGTGTGAACAGCGTTTGGCAGGGGAGACAAGGCTCCTCGATGATTTAATTTGTGTATGGACAGAGGCGTTTGTTCAGTGATGACTTACCCTGACTGCAAGGCTCGGCTCTCTGCCAGTGTGAAGAGCGTCTTTGCCAATACTTTCTGGACGGGGAGAAATGTGCTCAGACCCAGGCCATGGCTCCTGGGGCCAGATGATATTGGATCTTCAATTGGTGATAAGTCTGCCAAGATTTCTTGTGTGTTTGCATTCTTGATCATTTGTCGTAGAATGTGTTCGTGAACCAGATCTTTGGCACAAATTCTTTTCAGCCTGGAGTGCCTGAAATTGGAAATCGACAGTGCCAAGGACAGGGAACTCAATCCCAAGACAAATGTGGACTCCTGCTGACAAGGTGGCTGGGATTTTCTGAGATATCCCACCCAGATGGCGGGAGCAGTCTCTCTGGGGCCTTGTGCCCCTCCCTTGCCCGACTTCACCTTTCCACCCTAGCAGAGCCCTGGTTCTACCCCAGGAGCCCTTTCCCTGCACCCCTTTCAGTGGAAGCTGCTCATTTTCCTACAGCCCTGGTGTTCCAAGCTTTGCACATTAAGGGCAGGCAGACCAGTAAGCTCTCTCCCCTTGCAAAGAAGGCTGGTACTCCTCTGCCGCCACAGTCATCCCTGACCTCCAGGGGGCAGCTCTCCTCACCTCCCCTCTCCTCACTCACAGGGACGGTGACACTGTAGCCTTAGCTCCTTGATCTCCTCTCTCATCTTGCCCACGGTTGTGCAACCATCACCGCATCCATCTCCAGAACTCTCTCATATTCCCAAACTGAAACTCTGTCCATATTGAACACTGTCTCCCCATTCCCACCCATTCCTCCCTACCCCTGGCACCCATCATCTGATTTCCTGTCTCTATAAATTTGACTGTTCTATAGGTACTTCATGGTTGTAGAATCATACGGTATTTGTCCTTTTTCGACTGGCTTAGTTCACTTCGCACAATATCTTTTAAGATTCCTCCATGTTGTGGCATGTGTCAGAATGTCTTTCCTTTTTAAGACCCCATCATGGTCTATTATATGTATCAACCACATTTTGTTTATCCATTCATATGTTGATGGACACTTGGGTTGTTTCCACCTTTTGGCTACTGTGAATGAGGCTGATGTGAACATGAATATACAAACATCTTTTTGAGTCCCTGCTCTCAGTTATTTTGGGTATATATCCAAAGGTGGAATTGCTGGGTCATATAGTAATTCTGTCTGGCTTTTTGAAGAACTGCCAAAATGTTTCCTATAGCTGCTATACCATTTTACACTCCTAGCAATAGGCTCACAGCATACTCGCGGGGGAGGGGCAAGCCTGGTTCCCCTCCATGAAGTTTTATTTTTAAAATTTTTTTAAGTATTTATTTATTTATTTTTGAGAGAGAGAGAAAGCATGAGCAGGCGGAGAGGCAGAAGGAGAGGGAGAGAATCCCAAGCAGTCTCCCCGCTGAGCATGGAGCCCAATGCAGGGCTCGACGCCGGGACCCTGAGATCATGACCTGAGCTGAAATCAAGACTCAGACACTTAACCCGCTGACTGGCTCTATCCCTTAGAGTCCCTTTTCATGCTGGCCCATTCTTTTCCTGGGGACCCTTCAAGTGTCATCCATCCGCCGTCTTGGCTGACTGAAAACAATGAGAACTCACGTTTATTAAGAGTGGCCCAGTGCCAAGAGCTTTACAAGCATTTTCTCATTTACTCCTCAAAGTAACACCATGAGTGGGACAATCTTATGACCACCACCATCATCATCACCATTTTTCCCTTCTTTTTCATTTTTCGATGAAGAAAATGAGTTCCATAGTGAGTTCGCTTCCTCAAGGTTGCACAGGGAATGAGATTCGGCTCTGATCCCAGAGCCCTACTATGGGCTCCTTCATTCCGCCACTCCCACCCCTCCACCCCCCCCCCCGCCCAGCACACACACACACACCCACCTTCGGCTAGTCTGAGCTGTGGGCACCTCCATGCTCTGCAAAAGCAGTGCTGTGCTCCAAGGCAGGCACGGGGCTAACAGTCAACCTTGGGCTCTGTGGCCTGGTGAGGGGAGGGAGGCAGCCTCCAGAAGGTAAGGCGCCTCTTCACAAGTCCTGCCAGTCAAGCCCTGGGCCCACTTAGAGGGGCACCTTTTCTTAATTCACACAGAGGCCCCATATAGGCTAGGGGGCTCTGGCATTAGCACCCCACAATTACCGTCTTGCAGCAATTACAACAATTATCAAAAGTTTTAGATTTTCATCAACTGTCTTCATGCAGGCTTTGTCATCAAGCAAAGTAGTGCAAGGATGAGACAAGTGACTGCTTCCAGCTGCAGAGGCCCCCAACCTCCACAGCTGTGCAGAGGCCCTCATAGCTTTCTTCTCACTGGCTATGGAAACCTGTTTACATCATTCAGCTTCTACCAGTCTCAGTGTCCTTATTTCTGCAACGGGAATCCTAATGTCTACCTCATAAATTTATTGTGCTGATTAAGTGAAGCATTCCTGGGGAGGGTTTAGGATAGGGCCCAGTACAAATTACCTACTCAGTGTATGTTAGCAATGTATCTGACTCCAACTAGGAACATTATTACTGTGTGGAAAGCATGGCCTTTGAATCCAAGCGGCTTGGCCTTTGAACAAAACAGACACATCAGCAAAGGAACAACATCCCTACAGTACCGGATGTGTTAAGTGGACAAGCACAGCTGTGGTAGCTGACATGAGGGTGGGAGCTCTGGGGCTCAAGCTGGGCCAGGGAGAGCATATGGAAGGCGAGTCTGAGCTGGGTCTGGAGGGATGGGTGAAGAGGACTCCAGGTGCAAGAGCTGCATGAGTGAGCCCCGAAGATGCTCCAACTCATCCATGGGTCTTAGATGAAACGCCATGACTCAGGCTTTACTGGACCCCTTCATCAGGCCAGTTCCTCTTGTTCCATGCTGTGATATTCTGATGCCAACTCTCCAATGCCATCTGGGTGTCCTGCCACTCAGTTTAACTCTGACACTAACTACCTGGTGTTAGCGTCAGATTGCACACATCAAAGGGCACAGTCTCAGCAAAACTATCCTCACTTTATATGGGAGCTGCCCTTGGGAGGTCCCCAGGCCACCCATACTTGGTAATTTCCTAGAATGACCCACAAAACTCAGAAAAGTGCTCTACTTGTGATTATGGTTTTATTGTCAAAGATACAAATCAGGACCAGCCAAATGAAGAGATGCATGCATTGCTTCTCGGCCTTTTGGCTAAGATCAAGGGCAAATGAAAAGATGCACAGGGCAAGGATGGGGAGGAGGGGGAAACACAGAGCTTCCATGCCTTCTCTTTCTGGAATCCGGGCACATCACCCTCACAGCACATCAATGTGTTCACCAACCAGGAAGGTCCACTGAGCCTTGTTGCCCTCATGTCCAGAGTTCTGAATGGGGTTTCGTTACATGGGTGTTGTTGATTAAATCATTGGCCACGCAGCTGAACTCAATTTCCAGCCCCCTTGCCTTCCCTGGAGTTGGGCAGCTAAACGACCTTCTAATCACGTGGTGGCCAGCTCCATCCTAAAGCTATTTAGGGGCCACCAGGGTCACCTCACTAGCATAAAAAAGACACTCCTGTCATGCAGGAAATATGAAAGGTTTCTGAAACTTTGTGCCAGGGACTGGGACAAAACCCAGATATAGTTCTTGTAGCACTATTCACAGCTGAAATGGATTATTTGTGCCGTTCAGTGTTGAATGTTCCTTTCTCCCACTAGACTATAAGCTTCATGAAGGCAGGAGTTCCATTGTTCTTATTCGCCTGTAACCTCCACAAGTAGCTCAATGCCTGGCACCTACAATGACTTAATAGGGATTGACAAAGTGGATGACTAGTGGGGGAAGAGACTAGAAAGTAATATTGGGACCAGATTGCAGAAGGCCTGCATGCTCTGTTGCCTTAAATGTTTCCAGCATTTCTCACATTTCATTTCAGTAACTGCTGGGAAAACATTGCTGCGAAGGTTTGTAAAATCATCCAGCCTGCTGTGGCTCCATGATGCTCCTTTGCAACCCGAATCTTATGAAGTCTGAGAAGGAGAGGGTGAGAGCAATGAATGACTCAGCATGTAATTGCAGTAAGGGATGTGAACTTATCTCTAAATTGAGGGAAAAAGGCCCAAAATACAAAATGTGGAAAGACTGATCTCTCTCATGTCTAACAGCCTGAGAAGTAATAAAATAAAGAAGAAAGAGAAAGAAAGAAAGAAAGAAAGAAAGAAAGAAAGAAAGAAAGAAAGAAAGAAAAGAAAGAAAGAAAGAAAGAAAGAAAGAAAGAAAGAAAGAAAGAAAGAAAGAAAGAAAGAAAGAAAAGAAAGAAAAGAAAGAAAGAGAGAAGAAAGAAAAAGAGAAGGGAGAAGTGCAAGGGTCCATTGGATAGAGAAGTGGGGAGACAAGCACTGGTTCCTACTGAGCATCAAAAAACATTGTGGAGGGGAGGAGAGACTCCAGGGGGAGAATCCACATTCTCTAGGAGGTCCTGACAAATGCCTTAAAGGCTTGGTTCATAAACTTCCACCATCCCCTGCTAATGGCCAAGCCAAAGGAAAAAAAAAATAGATGTCTATTCATAAAAATAGCAAAACAGTGAAGTGGGAGACTAATGACATCATGGTGTAGAGAAGGGCTACTGGTCTATTCCAGACTGTTTGGTGCACCCCCCTCTTTCCAGAGCAGGACTTGAGTGGCTCTAAATATTCGGATAAAGGTCTCCATTCTTTACTTTATCTGCTTGTGTGGTCTTAGCTTCATTTTTCAGAAGCATACAATCACTGAATATTAGATTTGGAAGAAACCTCAGAATCTATCGTTTGGAACCCTAGTAAATTGCCAGGGTCCCTCAGGTCCAGTCTCTATGGGGACTGGAATTCAAAGAATGTAAGCCCAGGGGCATAATACAGAACTTTGCTGTAGGCTTCTTGTTGTTGTTCTAATGAGCCCCCTTCCAAGAGTTTTCCACACTGTACCATAGAGTAAGCTTCTCAGAAACCTCTAGATATTATGCCCCTCCAAATTTCCTTACTGGGGGCAGTCACTCCATCTTTCTCTTTTTCCCATCTCATGGTTTCGCACTGCCGTGTTGCTTTCCCATCCACTTCTTGCTTTCCTTCCATCTCGCCTTCCAGCT